>NC_134938.1:10410711-11807549 GCF_051020765.1 Lasioglossum baleicum
AACCCGAAAACCGTAAAAAAAGAAACCATCATCATCGATCATTTCTCGTAAGAACGGAACAGCTAAACGTTCCGCGATTCGCACCGTTTTCTATCGACGTGAGATCCGAAAATATATTGTACTCTCACCGAGGCGGACGATCCGAGGTAGAGCATCGTATTAATGCAGTGAGGTAGCTGCGCGATAGCGAGTGCTTAAAATTAAAATTGTAAGAAGAAAAACAGATGTAGAAAAAAGAGGTAGATAGATGCAGAGAGTGAGAGATAGAGATAGAGAGAATATAGAGATAGAAAAAGAGAGAAAGTGATAGACAGCGAAAAAAATTGAAAGCTCGCATAGTGTGTTTTAAATGCAACAGTGTCAGTGGCCAGAGCTATGTTGCGCGCGCGCATCAATTAGAAGCTAGATCATGAACGTATCGTTTTGTCAATTTTTTTTTCATCACCGAGCTTTGTGAGATCTTTCTTTTTTCATTCGTTCTTGTTCATCTCGTATGTGCCGAATTTGAGAAAACTGTTTCGTTATACATCATTACCCATACACCGCCGATCCTCTATCAACTTTTTCGAAGATAATATATATAGAACATTGAAACACGTATAGGAGAAAAACAAATGCACACGGAATAAAACATGATTCTCTGATTCGATCGTTGTTCTTTTTGAAATGCCGTTATTATGGCGACCGCGGGTATGGCAGAGTGATCGGGGTGACCACCACGGCGCGAGTATTATACTCGTAGCCGGGCGGTATGGTCACGACCGAGATTAACGTCACAAAGAACAGTACACCAGTAATAATAATCATCATCCTAGAAATCTCCTTACTTTTCTGTTCGATTAGCCATTCCAGAACTCTCTCCTCGTTCTTAAGATTACCTACAAAAGGCACACACGCATATCAAGGTCAGCTCAGTTGTACGATGCACCGTGATCATTTTTCGGACAGGGGCATTCAGACATTTTCGAGGGTTTCTTACGGATTTCTCGGGATAAAGGATGGTCAGTTGTTCTCCCTTTTGACACTTTTCTCGAGTTTTTAACACATTCGGAACCTAGCTTAATATGGAACTGAATTTATAGAAATTTTTAAACAGGTGAATTTTCTATAAATAATCATACATGTCATATATTTTATAGGATCTCCCTAGTGTTCCGATTACAAGGTAATTTTCGAAAATTTTTTAAAGGAAAGCTGTTCGCAATTATAATTCCAAACTTAACGAAAGCAAAAAAATAGCGAATTTTGCAAACTGGGAGACCCTTCAAGAGAAAATTTCTAATATCCATAAATGAGCATGGAGTTTAATATTATTGAATATTGAAACATGCTTAGTTTGTATTCGATCCAAATCGTCATTGATACTTATTATTCCCAACATTGACCGGTCCCGAATATGTCAAGTTAACTTCGTTCCTTATTGATACACGAATCGCCAATTCTCATTGGATTCTTCGAAAACTTTTGTCTGTGGATTCGTCGACAGAGAAGAACAAATCCGAGAGGACGATCAAAGAGTTGTGAAATCGAAATCTGCACGATCTTTGTTTCCTCTGACGACTGAGATGAAACCAGAGATACCTTGCGCGAAGAAACAAAGACGATCTATCCGAGGGAGGGTGTTGATCATGATCGAACAAGCCTAGGAAGAAGCGTTTGGGACTTACCGTCGTACATGATGGGGACACCAGTCTCGTAATAAACGAGAGCCGGGAATGAGAACACGCCGATCTCAGCGGCTAATTTAGCATCGTTCGACTTTACGAATTGAATACCGTGTTTGTCGGTGTCGTCGTCAATGGTTTCTAGTTCCTCGAGGATTTCCGGACACGCTTCACATTTATCATCGTCTGTTAAAAAAGACATTGCCGTGAGAAAATATTTATCCGATGATACTTCGATCTCCGTTGCGCTGTTTTATCATCGTGCTGTGCTTGTAACAGATATATCAAAGACTTCGTACGATCGTTACTCATTCGCTGTGAAATCAACTTACAAAAGAACACAGCGAGATGCTCGACGTCGTTGATGAGCACCTGCAACGTTTTCCTGTCCACGTTCTCGATCACGTCCGGCGTTTGGGTACGGAGATCCAGGATCCATTCCAAAATCGCCTCCTCGTGCATCATGTCGCCGTTGTACACTTGCCTGAATTTGTGCCTGTAAAACGCCAGTGCCGGAAGACCTGGAAGATCGTACTCCTTCTCGATACCCTCGTCTGAAATCTTCACGAAGTCGATATCCTTCTCCTCGCACTCGTCGTCGATGTTCTCCAGCTCCTGCAGGATCTTCTGACTCTTTTTGTCGCCCTCTTTGTCTGCAATTGAACCATTTGCAAATGAATCTCGTCTCAGGCAAAATCTCCAGACGATACGTCGTCGCGTACTCACAGAAGAAGACAACGACGTAATCATTCTCTTCGAGTATGCTCTCCAACATCTTGCCGTTCACTTCTTCGATCTTCCCGGGGATCTCGAGGGTGTCCTCGTCGGTGATCCACGACAGCACTTCATCCTCGTCTTCGAGGTCGCCTTTGAAGATCAACGGGTCCTTGTTCCTGAAGAACGCCAGCGTGGGGAAGCTCTTGATCCCGTGTTTCTTCGCGAACCCGGTGTCCTCCGTGGTGACGAAGATGATGCCCGTCTCGTCTAACTCGTCGTCGATATTCTCGAGCTGTTCTAGCACTTTATCGCATTCGTCCCCTTCCTCGCAGTCTCCGCCTAGAGGCGGCACCAGAAATATTAGTTAGTCTTTGACAAGTGCACTTAAAAGTAAAACCTATCAAAGAGTTCCCGGATTGGAAATGTCTACGTACTGAAAAACGCGACGACGTATTCGTGTTCCTCGATCAGATCGGTCAGAATCTCGTCGGTGACTTCCTCGATGGTGGCAGTGTTCTTCTGCTCGATCAGCCATTCGAGCACCTCGTCCTCGTTCAGAAGATCGCCCTCGTAGATCGCCGGGATCTTGTTCTCGAAGTAGACCAACGTCGGGAGATGATCGATACCGTACTCCTTCGCCTCGGCGTCGTTGTCCATCCGTATGATGACGATGCCCTCCTTCTCAAGCTCGTCGTCGATGTTCTCCAGCTCGTTCAGGATACGTATGTCCTGCTTGTCGTCCTTGTCGTCTACGGAAAAGAATCAATTCGTGTCTCGTTTTCGCCCGCGATCGACCAACAGCACCTACCTAACCGGTAACAGTGGAAGAATGTTAAAAGGAGGTAGAAAGACGAATCGATCGCTTACAAAACAGGACTGCCAAGTACGGCGAGGTCTCAATCAGCTTCTCCATCATCTCGTCCGTCACTTCCGGTATCTCTGTGTGCTTCTTCTGGTGCAGCAGCCAGCCCAGCAGCTGATCCTCATTCATCAGGTCGCCTGAAGGATCAGTTACGTTTTATATTAGTCCGCTCGAAGCAATTCTTTCTAATCGGTGGTGGCACCAGCTAATGTTTCGAGCCACTGTTTCATCCAAATATCTAGTTCAGACACTACTCCTTATCTACTGGGTGAGCCACCTGACTAACTTCTATTTTTGTCGAGAAAGGAAGAAACGTTTCAAACAAAAGTTGTTTCGTTTCGAGGTGCCCATTACGTGACGTACATAACTTTTTCTCAGATGGAGTTAACCATCTCTCGAAACCAAACAACTTTTGTCGGAAACATTTCTTTCTATCTCAAAAAATGTAGAAGTTATGGCTTGCCTTAAATGATTCACTACAATTTAGATCGTATTCGCTTGTTCAATCCACGATACTAGTATTAATCAGTGGAAGATGATTAATAGGACAGATTGAAATGAAAATTACCTTCGTACACGTGTGGTATTCTTCTCTCGAAGAGTACCAGTGTAGGGAAACTGTCGATGCCGTATTCCTTCCCTTCCTCCAGGTCGCTGATTTTCACAAACGCTATGTTATGCTGATCACAGTCGTCGTCGATGTTCTCCAGTTCGGCGAGAATCTTCTGACTCTTCTTCTGATCCTTATCGTCTATTCGCAAAGGTAATGATACAGTTAATTCACCGCGGTGTAGGCTCTTTTTATAATTTTCGGTAGATAGTGATATGATTACTAACAGAAAAGGACGGCAACGTGTGGCATCTTCTCGATGATCATGTCCAGCACCTCGTCGGTGATGTCTTCGATTTGATCACTCTTCTGCCGCTGTTCCAACCACTTCAGAACCTTCTCCTCGTCTTCCAGATTTCCCTCGTACAACGTCGGAATTCCTTTCTCGAAGTACAGCATGCTCGGCATCTTCTCGACGCCGTATTCTTTCGCCTCATCCGCGTTGTCGATTTTCACGAAGGTCACCCCCAACTGATCGCACTCGTCATCAATGTTCTCCAACTCGTTGAGAATCTTCTGGGACTTCCGGTCGTTGTTGTCGTCTAATTATTGAACATTTTCATTGAAATCTTCGCGGTATGTGAAATTGTGCTAGATCGTAGTAGACGGAAATGGTGGATAGTTTTTCAATGGTTTAATTTAATTGATAATGCGGACGTGATCAATCCTATAAGCTAAATGAAACGATATCTTTGACATGATAAATGACAATTGCAAGAAACTGATTGAAACTAAATTGTTTAATCAGCAATATCCACCATCTCACTGCCAACGGCCTAATAGTTAGACAGAAATAAAGCAGTTTACAGAACAGCACAGCAAGAGTTTTGCCATCCTTGATCAAACGATCCAACATCTCGTCGGTGACGTCCTCGATCTCATCTTTCTCCAATTGCGCCAGCAGCCACTCCAGAATCTCGTCCTCGTTCTCCACGTCTCCTGCAATCGTAGAATATTATTTCACCCGATCTTTCACTGTACAGGGTGTCCTATAGAACTCCCAATGCATCCGAGAAGGAGTTAGTTACAGGAAACCCTGCTCACGAGACCTTCGGACTGCTTGTTTCGAATCATTCCCCAACTCTGACCGATCCTCCTACCCACCATCGTAAACATTCGGGATCTGTTTCTCGAAATACACGATCGCAGGGACCGAGTCGATCCCGAAATCTTTCGCCGCCTTCTCGTCGTCGATCTTCACGAACTGGATCCCGTGTTTGTCGCAGTCGTCGTCGATCTTCTCCAGCTCGGTTAATACCTGCATCGAATCCTCGTCACCATTGTCGTCTAAGGAATTCATAGAGTAGAACCAGTAATGAGTGCATCGGGGAATTAATCGAATATCGCCAAGGAAATATTACGTACAGAAAACAACGACCAAATTGTCGATGTTTCCGATCAGGGTGTGTAGCGTCTTTGAGGTGACGTCCTCGATCACGTCCTCTTCGTCCCCGGTGCTCTTGTTAGCCACCAGCCATTCCAGCACGTCCTCTTCTCTACTAAGCTCATCTGCGCGAAGTTTGAATCGATTGTCAGAGCTTTTCCCGAAACGGAACTACAGTTTCTTTTTCATATAAGACGACCATGCTTTCTTCACAACAAGAAAATCTCCGCTTTTTCTTTCAAAGTTGTCCGCCCGACAAATATCTTTTTCCAACGAAAGATATCCATCAATTTATCGGCCCACTCAAGAATCGTCTTATATCGAAAGTAAACTGTATTATCTTTATGCAAAATAAATATTTTCTGCAGTATTTGAAATCACAAGTTGTGCAACCAATAAAACATCAATGGATCTAGATAAAGTTCCATCGAAAATATATTTAAAAGATTGATGAACAACCACCTAAATAGAATTATTCAACGAGAATACATTCTCATTGAATTGCACAAATTTATTCGGAGCGAAATATTTATTTTCACGTATTTTAATCTAAAAAATACCGCAGTAATAGGTACATTTACCCTAATGCCGCGATGTTTACATATCGTAGCAATGCTTACGCTCATAAATGATTGGAATCTGATGCCTATAGTAGACCAACTTTGGAAGCGGTCCCAGATTGTACTCGTCGGCAAGTTGCTCGTCAGCAATTTTCACGAATCCGATACCCAGCTGATCAGCTTCGTCGTCGATGTTCTCCAGTTCTTGAAGGGCCTTCAGACATTTTTTGCAGTCTGGCTTGTCTGTCCCATTTGAAATAAAAAGTAGTGTTACCAGGCAATCTTGCTTAGCTTTTCAACAAAAATAAGTTCGAATTGGATACAGGCTCGAACCGGCTCGATTTTCTTTCGCTCGAGGACGATCGATTGTTCAACTACTTTCCTCTAAATCGTGTCACAAAACTACCGAAAAAAATCGAGGGTGACATAAATGTCGTACCAGGCTCTACGAAAAGAGACTCGGCGGAATTTGTTGATCGACTGTCGATTAACTTTTCGATTCGTGAAAAGGAACGTTGTATATATGCATATATACATCCCGAGAACACTTTGGATTAGTATGCAAAATTTCTCTCACGTTATGACGCACATTCATTCTATTCTATGGGGGGTGGATGCATATTCTACTCTCTATGGTCACGACATCAGTGCACACACGACGTGAAAATTAATAACCGAGTTGGGATTTTAATGCGTTTAATTCTTTCAACGGGATAATACGAACAGAAAACGATGCCACTTGTTCAAAGTTCGTTTAGCCATTCTTACGTTGCTGCGGTATTGCGTGTCACCCAGTAACCTTTAAAGATTTCACGCGAATCCGTTGTAAAGTCTTACTTTGTCGTTACCTTTTACACCGTGGATTTCGAATCCATCTATTTACGGTAGACAGAAATCGAGGCAACTGCTGCAAGCGATGCAATTTGCTCAGGCGTGTTTAACCCTCGGATGGCGGGTCCTGGGTCCGTTCGGACCCAGAATTATGAACGTTCCATCGGAATTCTAACTTTCTAGTAGCCAGTTCAAATCATCAGCTATTTTTATCAGGAAGAGGCTAATTTAAATAAGATATTATGTTCTTCTTAGAATAAGTCTGAACGGGGTCTTAATTACACCGCAGTTTCAGGCTGCGGAATTCAAGATTGTCTTATACTAATGATATTGCATGAAGATGCAATAAAGATGCTGGCTAGCACGAGATCGTGAAAAGCGTCCGCCTTGCGAGAGTTAAAGTACAATAAATAGTGTTACGTGTGTTGGACTGGTAAATACGTATAAGGAGACATACAGGCAGGAGTTCACGGTCGAACCGGTTGGTTCCAGAAGAACAAAGCTGTTAAGCATTTCTCGACAAATCTGTAAAAAAATATGTCTGAATAATTGGATCGAGTCGCTGTCGGCCATAAGTTCAATTCATGTATGTATGCAACGTAACATCCAAGTATTTCTTCTTTCCCAAGACCTCAGTTCGTGCGTTGTGGTACGTGTACAAGCATTGAAAATGAAAGCTGTACGGACGTTTGGAACAACGATTTTCGTTTGATATGTGTACTTACTAGAACCGACGCCAGCACACCGCTGCGTATCCGGACCTATCCATATCAACACACACAAGAACGTTTCACATATATGTATTATTTACAAGTATTTCGCAAGTGATCGGACCGCGAAGTGGAACCGTAAACGAAGTTTCACGCATTATTTCGGGGTACTTGTGTTCCTTGATCGTCCACTTTGCGATCCGTTCATTTCTCCACAACGGACAAGAACAAATTTTCGCAGACAATGGGGAAGAGACGACCGACAAGGGGATCGACGGGATTCGGGGATTGGTGGTCCAGACATTCACGATGCTCTTTCAACGAAGGAAAATTTTGTGGAAAGTGTAACCAAGACTTTGCTTCGACCGCAAGCTCATCGTTAAAAAAAAACAGAGCAATACTGTGCGCGTAAGAAAAACTTCTAAAGTTCCCCTTAGTTTACCCGAATAACGTTTCATCTCGGAGCGTGACGGATCAGGCTCATTCACTGTCTAAAGAAGTTCTCGCTTCAATAAACAATGAGAAAAGTTGCATTTGCACTTCAATAGTTTGTCTAAAAATATTTCTCAAAGCTATTTGCTTTTGTAATTGCAATTTGTAATTTTAATTATGTTATTACGTCGATTGCGATTTGATTACAGCAAATGCGTGAGTTTTCTTACATTAACATAAAAGTATTGTGTTTAAAAAAAGAATAAAAATTTTCCTTCGCTCTGGAAGTTACGCAGAGCATTAAGGCGGGATGGAAGACGTGTACAATGTACGTAGTTCGTAATATTAACAATCAAAAGATCAAAATATCTACAAAGTACGCTGCGACCAATTTTTCGACGCTTCAGTCAAGTATACACGGTATTTTTCGATTGAATAACTTTCTCTCTGTTTCTGAGTTTTCACAGAAGAGCCACTGTTAGTAACGTGAAACCGTTCTCCCTAGAAAATATTATTGCATTAATCGTAGCGTGATATCAGTGACAAAAAAACAAAGAAACCGTATCGAAACCTGTTGTTAACAGAACCGCGCTCGCTGCGAATTCCGTGAAGCCTCTTGCCACACTGTGTGTTTCGTTGCAAAGTGTTTGTCGGCTTTGCACGAGGTTATTAGTCATACAACAAAATAATAATTAAAGAACTCGTGACTGTGCACTCGAGTCGAACAAACAGTACTTCGATCTTTTGCGATTTGTAAACTATGTACATGGCTTGAAGAAATATAATCCTCTCGGATTCGAAAACGTTTCGTGTCGTTGTTTCCGTCACGAAGAATGCTCAGATCAATTCAATGGAATTTTACTGTGACATTTACCTTCGAAATGTAATTCGTTATAATTTATATAAAAGATATTAGCGTTCTAAGTCAGACCTGGGCAACTTGCGGTTCGCGAGCTGCAGATAACTCCTCTCCCCACTCCTGTGAAGTGTACGAGGGGTTGGGGAGTATCCTCGCAGTCACGTGAGACAAAGCACGGTAAAGGGGAAATAGTTGATGTTGGGGAAACTGGTGCACTGCTAGTGGGAGAACTGATACACTGGTAGTGGGAGGCGTGAAGTGACAGCGGAGAAGAAGTTGCCCGGGCCTGTTCGAAGTGGTCATTTAATTTTCTATAAAATTGTGAAACAGATTTTTCCTTCTCATTTTATTACCCATAGGTAATTTGTATATTCTCACACTCTTCCTGATGAGAGCAAAAGTAGCTTTAGATAAGTGTACGTAATTTTTGTTTATGTATCGTGAGATCATATGAGGGAACTCACAGAATAAGACGGCCACAAATTCCGTGTCTTCGACGATCTTCTGCAGAATCTTCGCGTTTACCTCTTCTATACGATCGGGCAGGTCCATTGCCTCTAGACTCGTCAAGAAGTCCAGGACATTTTCTTCGTCCATCAAGTCACCTGAAACACGCACACCATACATCACATCTAACTCTGAAATCATTATTTCTGTACGTTTCTGAACGTTTCACGATTCATTCTCGTCTCTGGTGGATATATGTACATATTTACTTTGACATTATACTCTTTTCAAATCGAAATACTCAAAATTGTTGGACTGAACTTCCTTGTATACAGTCTCCTTAAAAAAAGTGTTTGCAATAGTTTCAAACAAAAAACAGACCAGTACTGTAAAAACTTCTATGGCGATTGCGCACATGGCTGTTTCTCGCTCGCTCCTGTAATCAATAGCGTTTCACCTCGGAGCGTGACGGATCAGACTCATTCGCTGCCCAGAATTGCGTACCCGGTGCGCCTAAAGAAGTTTTCATTTCGACTTTTACATTATGAATACAGTATGAATCTGGCTATATCGTGGACCAAAATAAACCAAACATCTTATTATTTAAAAATGTCTGTTCAAAAAAGTTGAAAAAAATCAATGAACGTATTCAAAGTTTTTCCTAACAGTTAGCTGGAAATGTGTATAATCACTTCAAACATTCTCATTGATTTTACGAATTGAAATAGATTATTTTTCGGAATGTTTGTTGCACAATCCGACGATTTCGAGTGACTAGAAATCTGAGTCACAGTTTACCCTCCATGTTCGACAAGATCTATTTATTTTCCAGTGGTCAAGATGTTTCCGCCGGTGCGTGGAACCACACGCCGAGAAGACGCACGTTCCTCTTTCCGCGGGATTGTTTATTTATACCTTGTATTCTGGAAATAAACAGTCCGTTTTCTTTTTTGACGCAGAGTCGCCCGTGAAATAGGGATGGTATTAAGTTACCACTCCACTGGTGTGTGGACTTAAAGAGTTAATAATATACCCCTAATTGCGACTTCCTGCCGTTTCTGTTTACCATCCCGAGCCGTCGAAAATAGACGTCTATTGCGGCGCGTTGCATTAGGTACAATGGAAATAGATGCAACCTGTCGTTACATCATCGAACGAAAATCAACCGAAACCGTTCCGGTCAAAGACAATTCCGTTCGACTGTCTTCTTCGCGCGTAGGGTTGCCTTTCCAGATGGTGCTTTTGAACGTGTATTAATATCACGAGTGTACACGTGTATCTACATACATTTACCTTGGTGCGTGTCATTTTAACCCTCGCGAGGTTCTGATAACACATAAATAGTAAGGTGGGGTCTCTTAGACCCCGACAAATGAATTTAAATGAATTAAATGAATTAGACCCCGCAAAAGAATAACACAGGATAAAAAGTAAACAAACAGATTTTTATTTTATTCGTATGAAAATTCTTTTCAAAAATCTGAAACTGGAGTCTCTGAGACCCCATTATCTTGCGATGGTGAAGTACACAGGTATTTAAATACACGTGCATTAATGCATCCTCATTTTAATTTGTACAATTTTTAGAACATTGATATTAATTTATGCGTCGAGACAATGATTTCGCAAGTTCCGCGGTTGTTGGTACAACAACAAATTTAAACATAACTTTTAATCATGGGATTGAATGCTATTGCTGAATCTTTAAGTGTCACCCTATTTTTATTAACTTATGAGATTAGAACTATCAAACCGACGAGAACGAGTTTTTCGAAGCTTTTAGTCAAAACATAAGAGTATCTGCGAAAAATGTTGTCATTTGAAGAAAATGATTTTTTCGCCATTTATTACTTTTTAGAAATTTGAAAAAATGAGAATATAGCCCAGTGTCCCCTTCACGGACCTGTTTTTGAAAAAGCGAACACTTTAAAATTGTCGAAATTAAAATTATTTGAAGCGATCGAGAAATTTGGAGCATTTTACTATAACTTTTGAACCGTAAGAGATATCGAATGAAATGTTGCACGATAATTAATTAAAAAATTATTCCTATCTACTGATAATTATCGTAATAAATATATATTTTTTGCCCGCATTTCCTGTCCGAAACTTTTCTTTATGGAATCAGATCTAACTTAAAAACTAGTTAAAAGTGTCCGGGTATCAGAGGGAAAAGTCTTTTACAGAGGTTTTTATGCAGTTCGTCCTGGATTCGCGATTTTATAGATGGCCGCCATTCTCTCACGTTCCCGCGGGGATTCGGGAGAGGCCGAACGCTGATATTTCGTGGGTTTAATAAATCTACACGATCGCGTTGCCAAACGCAGGCTTTGCTGACCACAATGTAGCAGGATTGATGATCACACCTGTACCGCGATCTGCTTCCGCGTTGGATGGCCAACCGCGTCCAATTTCTGATTTTCTTTCCCGGAACGTGTACGCGAACGCATTTCATTAACGATCCCCGAAACTTTTTAATTAATCACGTTTCGCCCCCATGTTTACATTCCATCAATGACGGTTTACGTAATGTACAACTTTTGTTGCCAATTTGAGACCAACACACGCTCGCGTTCCCACCGTTTTCAGCCCGTGGGAATTTTTCTCATATTTTACAGTTTCGAAATTGTGTGTGTGTGTGTGTGTGTGTTGCACGATTCTTTCGTAATTTTCATAATATATAATGCTGACGTAAAAATCTGGAGGACGTCTACCTTAGTGGTTGAATTATTGCGTATTTTCTTGTAGTTACTTCTGCAATGGTTTCTTTTATATGCAGAACTATTAAAAAATTATATCGAACGAGGAAGTACATTAATCGTAAGTGGACTGCGATCTTGATCTATTTATGATAGAAACGAGTAAAACTGAATTTCAGGAAATCTACATATTGGTTTTAATTTGTTAAAATTATTAAAGAAGACAATTTCTATCTGGCACGTAATTATTGCAATCGATTAATAATTCTAACTATGGTTCTAAATATTGCTAAACAATAAATTTGTATTCTAGTACATTTCATTACTGTTCCTCGTATCTTCTAGGTTTCGAATGATCAAACATCGAAATTCTATGAAATTTATAGCCCGCAGATTTTCTAATTGTTTACATACATTCTCGATGTAGGGTAGAAACTTGCAAGGAATTTTATTTTTCATTCTATATTATTTTTAATGTACCGAAATTGCTTATGTAGAAAATCAAATTTGATTTCATTCCAATTTTATTGTGACTTTCATGCATTTATAGCCTTTCTTGTCTGTCAAAGCTAAGCATGAAAAAGCGTTCAAAACAATTTAACAAAATTTTTATCATCGTCATTACCAGACTGTGGATTTCACCGAGAGTTGAATTTAAAACAGCAGAGAGCTTGTAAGAATTCCAGACTACTGACGTATTTTCAACACGCTAAGCTAATTAGCAAACGAAAGTTTTTGAATGTTTGTTACAAATTACAAAAGCTTGTTGCGAAAGTTTATTAAGCTCCTCTATCGTTCACTGCGCACAAAGATCCGCAGTTTAGTGATTACTCTGATGAAGCAATTCTCCGTAAATTAGCTTATAAAACTGTTGTGAGATCTGTTGTGTAAGTGAAGCGTGACGTAATCGACAATTGTTCACTGGTAGTTTTGTTATCGTCGGTGGACGGCGGCACATTGTATCAGAAAGTTTTCGTTCGCAACCGGCTGAAAGCGTCTCCCGGTCTAAATGTAGAGAGCCAGACAGCCAGCGGCTCAATGAAACCGTAAGATACAGAACGCGGCGCATCGCGTCGCATCGCATCGCGTCTCCTGATTACGTAACAAGTGCATTCCTTGTACTCTATTAATTTCTCTTCGCAAGCGGATGCGTCACCATCGGGTCGGGCCGAGCTGGGCCGGGCCGGTCCATTACAATATCGATGGGAGCCGCGACGATCCGCGCCACGAACAGGATCATCTTCCTGTGTCGAAGGGGTTGTTTGTCGAACAAAAGTCCAAGCATACGGTGGAAGCTGTTTTACAGACTCGTCGGACCGAATACCGAAGCCTGGGACCAATGCCAGAGAACGAAGATGGTCAGACTGCCTCTAGAGGCGTGACCGCTACGAAAATCTACGATTCTTTGACCGATTAACACGACTTTTGCGCCCAACATCCGTCCGAACCTCGCTCCACAATAATCCTAATCTTATCCAAGCAGTTCCATCCTACCATTTAACCGTTTAACTGGGTTATCTTTCATTTATGAACACTCAGGCAGACGTAACGAAAGCATTTCATATTTACACCCATGTGGATACTACGACACAATCAAGCGAAAGAATTATTCATGAAATTCAGGACATTAAAAGATCCGCCATCCCAACCAAAAATCTCCTTAACTCTTCGTTGCTCAGGTGGACTGTGGCAAACCCCAATATTTTTATTCTGTTGATTAAAAGCGTTCACAGAAACTGCAACCCTTTCCTGACGAGGATTTTTAAATCCTATATCAAGGTCTTCAGTTTTATAAGAAAAAATACAGGGTGTTTAAAAATATGTAGATTCAGTACGTTAAAATAAGAAGGAAAGTTTTTACTTTATTGTAAGTATTGAGTTCACCTTTGAAGTCATGCCCACGTATTTTAAAACAATCTGTATATACTGATCCTTTGCTACCACAATCATTAAATTGGTTGTTTCAGAAATCTTAATGTTATTAGTCGAATGTTTATACGTTACGATCTACGAAAATCTACTTGAATTCACCTCTGAAGTCATGCTCACATATTTTGAAACGCCCTGTACATGCGAATCCTTTGCTACCACAATCATTAAATTAGTTGTTTCAAAAATCTTACTGTCGTGTCAGTAAATATTACCATCCACGAACATCTACGATTCCTTGACTAATTATAATAATTAAATATGATTTAATTGAGTCATTGCATTTTTAAAGTACACTTCGAAGGTCCACTTAAAGGTTACCAAGTTCGTAAGGGAAGATCGTTGTCGCTCCGTTCCAGAAAAGCGCAGAAATGATGAGATTTCAAAAATACCGGCAATTGTTATATGGATTCTGGGTCAAGTACTATAACGTACCGAGTCTCGAACCTTGTTTCTCATACCTGGCAAGGTTACCGAGACCGCGGCCGGATTCCAATAAAAGTTTGGCGAACTTTTAGCCATTTGGAATCATTACTACCCGTCTTTGTTCGTCATACCCACAGACACCAAGTAAATATCGGCTCCCGCGGAAAGGTTTGTTTCGAATTTCTATCAAGTACGTTGCGTATGTAATCTATTACAACTAACCTTCGTAAATAATTGGTTCCTTCTCACGGAAGTACGTGAGTGCTGGGAAGTTCTTGATACCATACTGCTTGGCCAGTCGTTTGTCGTTGATCTTGACGAAGTCGACCCCGAAGTGGTCCGTGTCGTCGTCGATCTTCTCCAGTTCGGCCAGCACTTTGTCGCATGTCGTGCAACTTCTCGCATCTGTGAACATAGACGCGCAAGGTCATTAACGAATCAAACAGGAACACGTTTCTTCGACAATGTTTCATTGAGATAATCGATCACTTTATTATGTATCTTCTAAATATTCGACGACTTCGAACAACAATCGACGGCTTCGATGCTTAACCGACAATCTTGTTTAGAATTAATGCTCAACTAAATCGATTTAGCATTAATGCAGACTTTATTCTGTTGTGTAAAAACAAACTATCTGTATAAATTGACAAAACATATTCTGTAATGACTTTAATCAGCTCAAACTAGCACATTGACATTTCCAAATTCTTTTAATCTGTCCACTGCATTAAATTGCAGCTACTCATCTTCGTCATACATGCATAAATTGACAAAACATATTCTTTAATGACTTTAATCAGCTCAAACTAGCACATTGACATTTCCAAATTCTTTTAATCTGTCCACTGCATTAAATTGCAGCTACTCATCTTCGTCATACATGCATAAAATCTGCAGTCTAATTATGCTCGACTTATTAGCGTTATTGAACGTAGAAATACATTCTACCTCTTGTGTTTCACAAAATCCAGTCTACTAATAATGTCCGAGTTTCTGTCGCTACCTCGAAATCGCAGACTACTCGGAGCTTCAGAGCGGAGCTTATTTCGTGTACAGTTTTAAAGGAAAAGAAATATTGTGACAGGAACTAGCGGAGTGCGTCAACGTAAATATTCGCATTCTATTGCGAGCATGCTCGAAGCAATGATTCACTGCAAAACGAAGTACTTGGAATTACTTCAAGACATTCGATTGCTCAAGTACAGTCCTCGTCTCATGAGCGGAGACGCGGAACGGTACAGGGACAAGGGGAGCGAAGTTCATCGTCATAGTAATCTTCTTTGAAGTGGTAATGTTATCAGTAGACTGCGGATGTTTATGCAATTTTCAATTTTTGTAGACAAATTTTAAGAAAGTGGTACCAAATGAAATTCTATTTTCATTGATAGTAGCATTTGTAGATCCAAAATAAATAAATTGAATTTAATACACTGCAGCATTTTTTGAAAATTTTGATAAGCCATAAATGCATATAGATCCGCAGATCAGCGAATAGCAAGAATTCGCGTGACTCTACTGTTGCGCCTGACCAATCAGATGGTTTCTTTGCGAATTCCTTTCGTATTTCTCCCGAATATCATCTTATAGAATGGTACTGTTTGTGTCGCCAGATTAAAAATTGTCTCCCACTCTAACCTTCCCCTTCTGTGACATTACCCCCCACGCTTCCGCCACGGCCCGGTCACGTGACGCGTTTCGTCACTGTCGCGCATTGGTCATAATGTCACGTGACTAATCCGGCACTGACAGAGAGGTTTATAAGGGTGTAGACGTTAAAATGATTAAGGGTAGAAATATAATCTTATTCAACTCGAGAAAATATTTTGGTACAAAGATCTACAATTCTACAATCTACATGTGTTTGGATGCAAAAATTCCAGTTTAGTGGTATCAACGCTATCGGAGAGCCCTGGAATACTATACAGGGTGATTCAGCAAAGTGTGCCACCTAAATTGCAAACTATTTGGTACATGAAAAAATGGTTGAAACGAAAGTTGTCTAATGTCAAGAGGAGCATGTACTATAATAATTAGTTTTTTTTCTGTCTTGCCTTTTTATCGAGATACAAAGGTCACCTTGCATTAAAAACCATTTAAAGAATATCTCGGTATTACTTTCTTACCCCATGTTTTTTACTCAGGGTTCAATTCCCTCTTAAAATTAAAATTTACCCTTTCCAATAAAAAGCTCAGTCAAACTAATAAAATCAATTATTACGTGGAACGCTACTGTTAGAACTATACAACTTTCGTTTCGATGATTCTTTGATATACCAAATAATGAACAATAATTTAAGTGGCACGATTGTGTGGACATGTGTGGTGAGAATGAGAAAGAAGCGAATTTGGTAGCGTGAAAAAATCGTTGTTTGATCATTTGTGCTCGAACAACAATTAGTTAGCTGAATCAGCCTGTACGACTGCGACGCGGGGTTGACGATTAATTTCCCGAGCAGAATAATCCTTGAAACCGGCCTTGCGTTACAGAAGGAGGAAAGTTAATCCTTCGCGAGCAAGTTTTATGCTTATCGTCGGTGGCTTGGCAGTTCCAAGCGTTCTTGGCCGGCTCCGGTCCGTTCCGCTTGCCGGTCCGGCGGACGAGCTACGCGGGTATTGGGTTACAATCATTGGATATGGACAGCAAGGTGTTCCCCGAGCATTTCTTCATCGATCCCCGTCGATCCTCCAGACATCCCGATCTCATCAACCCCAAAATCGTGCATTACGTTACGCGATAGAAGAAACCGCCCCGTGAAAACCGAGGGAACAGGTGGACGTCGCCATTTTTGGTGACGATATCCCCGGAATAGAGTCACAATCTGAGCTCGTCTCTTCTCCCTCGAACTCTTTTCCGTCGTTTTCCTTTCGGCTTCTTTTTACGTACTCCCTTCTGGTTCCCGAATTCGATTCTATTTTCGTGACCGGGTCGTACTCTTTCAAACGCGGAGCCACTTCGCGTGTCATTGTTTGGTCTGAATTCTCCTAGTCGTTGTCCGACCCGTAGTGTTTGTTTTCCTGTGCAGGCTCGAGCTAGCAACTGGACTACAACTATGCTTTTTCTACTGGTAGAAGCATGAATACAGTATTTGTCAAGCTGTCGAGCACCACGATTTTTCCTGCATTTCTTTTATGGAAGCTTTATGATGCTCGGGATATTCGTTCATTCATAAGAAAAGTGACACAACTCAAAATATATTTCTAAAAACAGTTCAATAATAATTATATAAATTGTGGTGTACTTTATAACTAATGTACATGACAATTAACTCAGCACCTAGATAACAACACGAACATTTTTCTGTTCATATGTTGCTTGATATTACAACATCAATACAGTACAATATTATTGTTAGTAAACGTATGTAGCAGCAGAGTAACATGATATTCCAATGTTAGTATTCTATCGAAATACAGTAGACGATCAAATTATTAAAGCCACAATATGACATATTCATTGTACACGTGGCGGATAATGTTATTTATTAATAAATGTGTATCTGCAGCAAACATCAACACTTCGTAAAAAGATAATAAGAATTTAATATAGATACCATTTAAATATTGATTGTTATAATTAGCGAATTTTCATGTAAAATAGCGGATAATGTTATTTATTACTAATTGTGTATCTGCAGCAAACATCAACACTTCGTAAAAAGACAATAAGAATTCAGTATAAATGCAATTTGTAAAAATTGATTGTTCTAATAAGCGAATTTTCATGTAAAATATAAATTGTCTGCATTGATTGTAAAATACAGGGGCTACATAGACATTTCTTTTCTTAGCAACTTCAATGAGTTGAAATAAATACAATATCTCCAAATTGTTTAAATATTTCGACTGCTTTATATTTTGTAACTTTATATTGTAATGCAACGTCGTCAACTTGTGCAAGTGATTCTTATAATTTGTAGTAATTTGGAGTAGGTGCAATTTAAAACACTAAAAATATTAGAAGAATTTAAAAATACTCTCATATCATTTTCAACCTATTAAACAAATTAATAAGGAAAATGTTAAGATAGAATTGTACCTAACTTTATGTAAACCTACAATAAAGTATATATTATTATTAAGAAGGAATATAAATTTCTATTTCACAAAAATTTTCATTTTGCACAAAGATCCGCTGTCTATTGACCACCCACGTAATCGTAATTTGCAATTTGCAATTGTTTTGTGCAATTGCGTTCTATCCGCAATATAAAATATTGTCAAGTCCCGGCCAAGTTACTAGAGTCACCCTGTATATTGTCTTCAGCGATCGTGTTTCTCGTTCGGTGGCGAGACTATAGCGATCACTCGAGGCTGCGAACACCCCCGCAGAAAGTCTGGCAGTACAGTTAGGTTACTTAGAAGAGGAAAAGAAAGAGAATAATACAATGCGTGAGAGTGAGCAGGCGGGCAGTGTTCTGAGAGATAGAAATTGATATTCTCGTATTTTCTCTCTTCAAGCTGGAATCTAGTATCTGTTCTTCTGTAATAGAAGATCGATTACAACAGAAAACAAAATTCTAGCAACAGATGGGATTTTAAAAATAATTTTACGTAGTTTACGTGATACGAACAAGCACTGTGCATCACGATCAATTTTTTAATCGTTGTCGACGGTGACGTAACGAATAGAAAATTTATAGATTACGTAATTCGATTAATTTTTACTAATTAACGTCGTTTTGCGATAATACTTTCTATACGTAGTGTTGTTTGTTATCAATAAGACAAAATTAAATTTGTATTGCTTAAACGTTAGAAATCCAACCAATGATTATGCGAAAGACATTTCAGTGATATAGTAATTCATTCTCAATCTGAGCAGATACGTAAATATGAGAAACACGAATTTTTTTATTATTCTGGTAGAATATTCACATTGATTTTTCATGTGTACCTTGTAGTACACCTTGTATTATTATCGGAATGAAGAAAAGCTTATTTCTGATCGTTTATTTATGTGGAACTAGCACCTTCCCTCTGCTACCTTGATTTCAGATTATATGTCCAGTTAGCACGTTATAAATCGAAACACTATGACATGGGTCATTGGAAACCGCGTGTCCGCTAAATTGGACTGACTCCACTGGCTGCGTTCATAATACGGAGGGAAGTTAAAAGAAATTGTGCGTTAATCTTTAATGCTAAGAATATTTCTCGAATATTAACAGGTCCTGTGATAAGTTTTTACTGTGCTCATTTTGCCAAGTACATATACACAGTTAAAAATGCAAATAAATCGAATTCGAATAAATTTTGTATTCTTTGTAATTGTTTTTCGATTATGTGCTTCGCATTAAAAAAATAAAAGTCCTCAAGTTCCACCTACGCTGTCTAGTAATTAATATTAGAGTGGGAGTTCGCGTTTGTTCGTCAACTCATCGCGATGTTCGCAGAATTCTTGTCTGCATTGTTTTGGTCAGGCAATGATTGTATTATTTCATTATTTAATGTGTGACCTATATAACAACCGAATATTCACCGGCAACGAAAATGATCTCGAACTGATCTTCCCGGTGAAGCAGAGACTCGCAAACAAATATAAATAGAGCGACACAAAACAATTCTATTTTTATTTCCTATAGTGTCCACCCACTCCGCTCCTAAACGGATTGTCGAATCGAGAACGAAAAATAAGCGATATCACAGAATCTTGATTTCACGGTTCGACTGCCAATTATCATCCGCGAATCATCTTTTACTTCTTTTCGATGACGACTTCTCGACACGTGACTGCACGTTACTTCACTGTAGTACACCTGATCAAAAATATTCTTCCTACGATTAATTAAATTATTTTGAGGAAGATAGGGGGATGTGGAAGAAGGGAGGGGCTGTTTTCAAATTTTTTCATCCACTCCCGTGGATCTATGCAAGTTTTAACTATAGCATTTGCAAATTTCTAATAAGTATAAAGAAAACATTAACGCAAACATTTATATGTTCGTTTTTTTATAAGATACAGAATGTCAAAATTTGAATAAGGAAGGATTCAGGTATTCAGGCATTCAGAACCTTTTTTTGGCAATCTCTACCGTCATCTTCATTCATTGTCCGTTTGTAGTACCAGAAATATTTCTGTGGAGTTTAATGTACAAATTTTTTGATGCACTCTTTCGACACATTTGCGACGAAAATTATAATAATGATTGTCTTTCTCCTCTTGACAATTCTAATAAATTTCAGATAATACGATGTCCTTAACAAAAAAGATTGTCGCTACGAATCACTATGATTTTTGCGCGTGTTTTTGGTCCCATCTCGTGCAAAGAGCGACTTCTACTGTACCTTGTTATTCCCGAATGAATTCTTGTAATACTAAGAGTAGGTTTATGCAGTATAGCAACAGTTGCACTTCCTTAAAAGGGTAATTCCTGAGATCATTTGAAGTATAAGAGCGCGGCTGTTTTTCGTGAATAAGTCCTCAAGAAAGCCACGTTCAGGTAAAAGTTACTTAAAATGGCCGTAGGCATCATGCCTGTTAAGGAAGGACACCATTGTTGGGACTCCCTGTATAAAAAAGCTTCGAAGTTTTAGAAGAAATGTCAACGAAAAAATAGATTCTTTTGACTGGAGGGTTGATAAGACAAGACAGATTCGTCGAGGACGGTACGAACCAGGAGTACAGCCCCGTTGCGACGCGACGGTTATGCTAGTAGGAGGCTGGAGAACCCCGAGATTATGGTCGATGGCCACGTGCCGGTGTTGTTTGACGTTTCAAGGTGGGGATATCGAAACACTTAGGCGCGAGCGATGGCGCGCGAGAGCTTGCGTTCCCAAGAAAAGCCAGTTGGTCGTTTGTATTTCCCTGCGCGCGGGAGAAACAGAGACGACGAGATCGAACGACGGCCAGTGCCTAGTTTACGAGCCACTAAAAATACGAGAACGAACGGCCTCGCGGCGATGCCGTCGACGACGACATTTTACTCTCCGGCGTTCCTCACGGACGTCTCCGCGAAGGGCGATCGCGTGATTCCTCTTTCGGCGATGCGGCACCGCTGCGGCGCGGGAAAATCGCGCGAAAGTAGAAGGGAACGACATACGCACGTTAGGGTGACCCTTAGCTGTACCTACTGAAATTTCTTTCGCTAGATTTTTTCACGCCGCCCCCTAAACTTGTGTCGTTGGGTAGGAAAATAATTCTTGTGTAAAAGATATCGAAGTTAATCGGATAAGAAGAAAATGTGGCACATTCACGTTATAGTTGTGATAAATATGAAATTTTATATGAATGGGAATAGATGAACTTTTGATTGTGACTAAACGTTCTTCTTGTGCAAAAATAACAGTGCCACAATGTAATTTTTTCAATACACCAATTACTGATAACTAGACTGCGGATTTTTATGCAAAATAAAAATTGTATGCACCGATTGCAAGAAATAGAAATTAAATGGAATATTATTTCTTCCCTTAATGATTTGAATATAGGAGAAATTGTATTGTATGCGATTGTATGCGAAACACGTGCTAGTACTTTTTGGAACGTCATCAAATTCATGATTAGGCAATGAAAAGGATCAAACAAAAATACATATACACATATACAGTAATTGAAAACCTTGATGCAAGAAATTCTACATATTTTTATATATCGCTGATTGCTTGAAATGTTATATTAAACAATATTCAAAATTTCGACTTGCTTGATTTTTGCACAGAGGCCCTCAATTTGAACGACTTTTTAAAAATCTTATTCCAACGCTGTCATATTGTCAGAAATAGTTCGTATACAATGTGTTAATATAAAACTGTACAGAACAACTGTCCCAAAAATGTTATACTTCCTTGAAAGAGGTGAAAGGGAGAAAGTTATTTTAATTCAGCTCAGGAATCATCCCTCTCAGGAAATCATTTTTGGGACGCCTTGTATAATGTACAAAATATTGCCCGAATATTTTTGGACGTTCCTCTAGCAATGCTTATAAGTTTCTTTAGTCTTCCAACTTATGGTAGAAACGTTCGTGCGTTTTCTTCAATTTTCGATCTGATGATCGCAACGAGAAAGGGGACGATTCTATACAAAGAAGTGACTTGAGAATATAGAAGAGATAGTTTCAGGCAAAAGGTAAGGGTGTACAACAGTGAGAAGGAAAGATGTTGAGAACACGTGATGGACTGGGCCCAGCATCACACTTCAAAAACCACGCGCGGGCTTTCCGGAGCGGCAGCAGAAACTCTGTACTCCCACACGTTGTCCTAAATCGTTGGTTAGTGGTTTCAAGCCCACCACTACTGACACAATCGTCAGCCACGAGAGTCTACATGGCGCAAGAAATACGGCCGATTGAGTGGCTATCTTTAGAGACAGGCTGGGACCCTGAAGATATGCTTCGAATGTTTCTTCCGGTATAAATAAAACTATCAACTCCAGGTAGCTGTGCTCCACGCTCGAGAAAAATCTTATCAAGGGGAGTCTATAAATTGTACCGCCTCTTCCCCATCGCCTCGCTTTTGACTCGACCAGATCATTATTTCCTCTCGCGAATGTAGTAGCGGTAAAAAATAATTCATAAATTCTTGAGGCATTCACGAATAAGGAAAACATACTCTCGCGAAAAAAATTACGTTCATCTCTGGTGGATAAAAAGATTTTAATATGAAAGAAAGTTGTAATTGATTTATTAATTTGACATTCGCGCAAATTCTTGAGTAATGATTTTGTGATTCTCAATTATTATGTAGGGTGCTTCAAATTTGAGGCATGAATTTTTACCTTAGATCCTGATTCTAATGGAAGATTTTTTGAAATATTCTGAGAAACTCGATTTTCTTTAATTTTACTTTTATTCTAATATTTCTTCATCTGTCGCCTGATGTTCTTATTGGTTAAAATCTCATTTTTTATCAAGTATAATAATATAAGTTAAATCGTTGCTTCATCTCGTTTGATTACTAGAATTTTTATTCAGGCGAATTTTCAAGAGTAAAAGAATATTACGATAAGAATGTTAACTTTAACGTCTTCAGGAAGTAAACCTGTTGAAGCAAACATATCGGCCATCTACCGTCGAATAAACAACGTATAGTAACTTGTATATAGTATAATTGAGGAACGCGAACAGTTGGCAGGGGATCAAGCGTGCTTATCACTGAATTAGCAATTTTCTCATTCTGAGTTTTTCCTGGCAAGCTGATAATTAAATTAAGTCTAGCCACGGACAGGTGGTCGAGCGGCGCAGACTCAACAAAACTAGTTTTGTGTACGATATTCTGAATCAATGTTCATCGTTATACCCTGGATCTTGAGAAATCGAGCTATTTTTTATTTGTGAAGCTTAGAGTCGTCACTTCTCGACACGTGGTTAGTGAATTTGTAAAATTGGAAATTGTAAAAATACAGCGAATTACACATAGTTTTTACTGAAAAATTAATTAACAGAAACGACCATTTATACATTGCCATTTTCTTCATCTTCATCTTTATTAATTGTGACAATAACTCTGAAAAGAGAATAGAACTTTACCCTCGTACAGAATCTTGAAATCTACGGTACAGTATTAATTTTAGTCCATTGGTAATAAAATTTGTGGAACAACTTTCTGCAAAGACAGAAAGACAAGTTCAAGATCGAGACTCGAATATCGATTTTCCAGTCGAATTTTCAAACATCGGTGAAACTTTTGCCCGCGTAATCCGAGACGGCGGTTAAACTGGTTCCCCGCGGTTAAGAAAATGGCACAGTTTATTAGTGGAGCGAAACGCGCAGCGAAGTCATTCAATCGGTCGTGTGAGTATTAGTCAACGGAACAATGTATCACTTTCGTACCACCAGCGACCCAGTAGTTAGCGAAAGACCCGAACTTTTCGAAAACACGAGGAAAACCTTTCCGATAGTAAATTACCGGGCCGCGAAAGGATGGCAAGAAATAATCGTTCCGTTTTCATGGAACGGAAGTGGGGAGTGGAGCCAAAATTGAGTAGATCCTTTCCTTAATTAATGGGACGGAAAGAGCTCGTCTTTCACAAAGCTCGAAACGTGGAGGCGCATCTGGAAAGCTCTGCTTGAGCGCCGAAGTTTTCCGGTACGCGTCATAGATCTCTTATAATCGTGTTCAGTATCCTCATTTGTCGAAAAAGAGGTGAGGCATCCGTTGGCGAGACAGCCATTCGGTGGTGAGAAATATAAAAGACGTTTTCAATGCGTTAAGTCGATCATTTCTAAATAGACAATTAAATAAATAACTGTTTACCTCGTTATTTCGTCGATCTTTTACCATTGTGAAATGAGGGAGGGATGAGGGTTAAGAAATCCTCCAACAAAGAAAATTAATATCGGATATTATCGACAGACATGATCGAATCGCAATTAATTCATTCGTCCTCCTCGGACAACAGATAAATCCTCGATCTGTTGATGCGGGTACCGTCTGCTTTATGGTAAATCTTATTACTGGTTTGCGGATCTCAGCCATAAGATCTGTAGGCTTTCGATGAATTACTTCGCGGGTGTACAGATAAAAAGAACAAAATACTAAAGCCTTATTCTTCAGACTTTTAAGCGTTACGACTTACGCAAAATTTTTAGATCGATTTTTCCCCGACTTTTCGGGTCAAGTACCGCACTGTGCGGCGCGACGCGGATCTGGAAAACGGCGAATCCAAGAATATCAAAAGGGGGGCAACAGTGGAAGGCAAGAAAGACGCCAGGAGCGATCACAAGAGGCTAACAAGCGAGAAAAAGCTCGGTTCAGTCGTAAAGAAGACGCGAGGACACGGCGCGCGGCGGCTGGAAATAGGTTCGACTCGCGAGCTCATCGTCCGGGGCTCTCTAGCGTCTAGACGCGTCGATGTATCGGGGGCTTTCACCGGCGAATCCATCCCTGTTTCCCCAAAGACGATCCGATTTCGTTTGGAGCTGGTGGCTTGGGGATCGATCTACACCTGCGAGATCGGCGAACGACGACAGAGGCGACGGACGGCTCAGGACGAGGAAGATATGTTTTCAGGCGAGACGGTAGCGAGAGGCTTGGCGGCAAGAGCGAAAATAACTCGAACGTGTGCTAAAAGCGGCGGCTACCGGAGCGCCGGCCTTGCTAACACCGCTTTCAAGAGGTATCGCTCTTTCCTGCCGATCGACCAGATCCCGGCTGGCCGAGAATTTCCTTAAAAATCACCGAATAATTATTCACCGGACTGCGACCAGGAAAAGACGGAGCGACGATGTTCGATCTTGCTTCTCTCGATCTCTTTCTCTCTCTCTCTGTCTCTCTCTTTCTCGATCTCGGCCCGTTGTACTATTTTTACGGGGAGCCGCGAGAAAGAGCCACAAAAAGTTTTCGCCAGCCTCAACCGTGTATTTTGAGAGTGTTCGTTACGTCATTGCACGGAGAAGCGCTAAAGATCGCCGAGAAGTGGCTGGACCACGCGAAGAACACGAAACCTCGTCTTTTCGTTGATAGGGCAATTTCTGTCGATGGTTCTCCCTTGCGCGATGGACCAACGGATAGCAGATTAGGACTGAAGGGAGTAAACATATTCCTCGAGGATTCACCTGACCAGATGACCAAATGAAAATCGATCGACATGTTCGATCTTATTGTTGGACAAGTTTCGAAAATACAAATTCTGTGTGAAAGCTGTTACAGTAATACTAGACACAGATCACTAGATTAACTAGCGACGTTGAAGTAAATGGTCAACACTAAAGAGCAACCTCGAAGAAGACGAAATAGAAGACCGAGTGCTCGAAGGGAAAACGAAATTACTAACAAGAATCGACCAAGAAGGCGACCTTGAGAATCCTAAGAAAAAAAGACCGGTCGCGTGTCATTCAAAAATCCATCCAAGGTGATGTCTATTTCAATTCGCTTCGATTAGCCTCGTCTAGCGGGTAATTGTAATAAAATGCCTGAGTGTATGTTCGGTCAGATTTTTGATCTTGCTCGAATTCAGGTAGCGAATTCCTAGAAACGATATTTTGCATCGTACCAGAAGCGAAACACAATTATTCGAGGAGAATGAGCGATTGTGTGGTTCGGTGGATGTTCTTGGCAAGGTTACTAGTGTTTCTCCGACGGTAGTATACTGTCTTGGTTATTTCGTCGTCGCCGCTCCAACGCGTCCACTATTACATCAGACGGTATTATGAAAACGTGATTCAGGGGAGAATCGCGAGAGGAACGCGCGAGGGACGCCAACACGTCGGGGGAACAGGTTGTCAAGACGTGCGTGATGCCTTCGAAGGCTTTAACCCTTATTCGCCGAGACAGAACGCGTCTTCGACTGTACTAGTTCCTTCGACCCGATCTACTTTGACTACCAGTGACTCTCAAGCTACTGGTCTCCGAACCGTCTGTAGGTCATTTCGCATTTCGTATTGTTCCAAAGGCGACATCCATTCTCACCCTTAAGTACTTTTCAATTTATTGGGTTGGCAAGAAAGTAATTTCGGTATTTTAAGGTGCAATGAAAAACCCAATTCTTTTTGTTCGGTGATCTTTCGCCATCTTTCTGGTAGCTTCACAATTCTGCGCTCATAAAACTTCTGGTCCTCATCGGCCAAAAACTGATCCAAGTGCGATTTCAGGTCATCATTAGTGAAAGTTCATTGCTTGAATAAAAAAATTAGGTTTTATATTTAACTTTAAAATACTGAAATTACTTTCTTGACAATCTAATGCATCAACGTTGAATTTAGAAGCAATGTTTTGTAATCGTGGGTCGAAATGGACCCAGCATCCGCCATTCGAGGCTTAAACAGATCACTGTGGATCTTTATGCACAATAGATATTTTGTGCATCAATTTTCGAAAACAAGGGTCAAGGGAGAAGTTCTTTCCTTTTTTAATAATTTCAGTAGGGTCAGTTGAATATAATACATTGGTGTTCCTAAATTCTCTTCACTGTAAACTTTTTTATATTAGATTTATCCATTTTTGATATGAATGCATAAAATCCGCAGTCTATTGACCACACGTGACTCGAGCTGATGGCTTTTAGGTCATTTCTACAATGCGCATCTTTATGCAAATAAAAAATTGTCTGCACTCTTTCTTCCCTTAATCATTTGAGTATGTTGGAAGTAATGTATTGACACTCTCTTCGATTTTTTAAATCGTTCCAAATTACAAGTATCCAAAATTGTCATAAACGCATAAAGATCCGCAGTACAATTTTAACACTAGGTTTACCGAGCACTGAAAGAGACTACTTTACAAAAATAACTAGAATGTCTCTCTATCAAAATTTTTATCCATTCTCTTCATACTTCGCACATTAAGAAGTGTTACTTTAAATTATAAAGAACAATTCTTTTTTACAATTTTACTAACCACGTGTCGAAGAGTGACAGCTCTAATCTTCACGAATAAAAAATAGTCCGATATTGAAAATGACATATCTTAAAGGAAGAAATAAATTTGTTGAATAATCCCTCATGGATGTATCTTTACAATATCAGTAATCGTAAATTAAAAATATTATGTGCCATGTACCCCAATTTATTTGTACGCATTTTTGAACCTGCAACTAATACAAGAGACTTAGGATTAGAAACAACGTTTCTAACTGTGGGTCGAAATGGACCCAAGTCCCGTCATTCGATGTCTACCAAATATGAACGTCATTCCTCGTAATCAAATAAATGTAGACATACGATAAATATAAATATTCTTGTTCTATTGAGAAACTATTAAGGGCAACGAAGTTCGAATTATCGCAACCCTGAAGACACAATACGGCAAGGGGTTAGACGTGAAGATTCTCCGAGCAATGTTTCAGACGTCATTGAATTCGTTTATTTTGGTTCATCCACGTTGACCGTGCTAACTTGTTTCCACCGTGTCTATCATCAGCTGATGATTGTTGCACAACTGCGCAATCGGTAAATCGATGATAATAACGAGAGCTGTTTCGTCGATTTCTGTTCGTGTAATCCGTATAAATAAATGGGACGACTACACTAAATCACTTAGATTTGTTCTCAACACTGAATCTACCATTGCTAATGGCGCTTCTACTGGAAATGATTATACACACTTTTGTATCCAAGCACATATTACAATAAAAATCACAGAAAATCTGTATAAATTTTACGATTTAATTTTTTTAAGGTGGCACATGTCAGCCATTTTTTAGAGCTGCGTAGGTCTAGTGTTAAGCATTTATCTTAATCTATATTATGTAGTTTTAGTGTTAATCGGGACAGATAGTGAAGAATGGGAACAAAACCTAAAATACAACAAAATATAAAATAAATAAACTGAAGCCGCTTAATTGCGACAAATTGTCCGGCCTGAACGCGTCCCAATTAACCGGAATCCACTGTGTCTCCGAGAAACCGATTTCGAAAATGGCCGCACAATGAAATCACGCGTTCTCTCCCCGAAATGATTAATGCGGTGCGAGCGTTGTTGCTTCCCGAGTTAATTTGATGAAATTAAATCAACGGCTGGCAACGCGTCTTGATATGCTTCGATCGTGACTCGGCTTGCGTGCGTGTGCGTCACAGTGAGTCAGTGGCCTCTCAGCAATAAAGTCTGCAAAGTTGCCGATCCCCGAGTCCAGTTGCAACGAAATCGTAGTGCAAATCATTCGATAATGAACAACATACTTGTATCTTGTACGAAAATGGTACAGATTGAGTCACGTAACTAATAAAATAATGTTTCATACGAAAGTTCTCTCTGATATCGAGCGGAGCATGCAATGTGCTGATTGGTTTTCTTATATTTTGCATTTTTAGCAAGATGACCTTGAGTTGACCTTGAGCTTGTTGCTGCAACGTGCAATATTTGACCCTGCCGGTCGAAAGAATATCGAACTTTGAGAGATATCCCGGTAATTATTTACTTCTTAACGGACGTTCAAGATATTGATATTATTTTTTTTTTACTTAAGCTAGCTTAGACCTCGAAGCGAGGTTTACACAGCTGATATATTGAAAATTATAAACGTTTTCTTAACTCGATAAAAAAAGTGAAACATGACCACATCGCCAGGTTTGCTTGTGGGTCGAACAATTTCTGTTTTAAACATTTTTGTTCATAAAACAAACTGTTGGCGAGTAAATCTAGGTGGCACAGTTTCGTGACTCAACGTGTGTATTTGATAAATGAAGACCAATTCTCGTATACTTCAGTTACTCTCGAAATGTCTGGATCGTATGCGTGATATCTTTTGATCGAGGGGCTAGAGAAGGGCCTCTTTCGTTTTTCTAGAGTGTTCGTGAAATGTCCAGGCCCGAGTCGCGGGTCTGTTCATGCCGTGAAAGTTGCGGACAATGAATTTCGTAGGAAAAGAATGATGTAGACTATTGTAGACCATCGTAGAATTATATCGATCTCTTGCGCCCATTAATATATTCCCGCAGACGGTCCCGATGTCTTATGTCTGCCTAGAGACGGCTTGTCCTACTGAGTGGACTGGCCACTTGGCAAAAGGAGTGAATTTAATACCTGTTAATTGTCATGTGAGCGCATCCGTGCGCATGACGTGTATATTACCAATTATGTTGAGGGCATTTCGCCGACGTCAACATCCACCCCAAAACAAAGAAGAATCTCTCCCTCTCTGTGCAATCGAATTTTCATCTGTGATTCTGTCGTATTAATTATTACTGGACTGCGGATCTTTATGCATTTATAGCGGGATTGAGTAGATGAAATTCAAAATTGTTGAAGGATTTTCAAAATTGAAGATGTCAATATATGATTTTTCCTCCGTTAAAATCATTAAAGGAAGAAGTAGCAATCAATTCAGTTTCCATTTCTTGCAATCGATGCAAACAATTTTTATTTTGCATCGATTGCAAGACGCAGGGGGGAGCCAAATAAGAATATATTATTATCTTTTTAATATGTTCACTGCTTTAAATTACACGTATCGCAGTCTAATCATTACCGTAAACTATTAAAATTTGGTTACTGTGCCGACTAACCATGCTGTGTGGAATTATTTCAAATTGAGGATACTATGTGGAGGACGTTTTCTAACTCAGAAAAATTTCAAGGAGGTGTTTATTGTCAGAGGGAGCGAGCTTATTATAAAAATAAGGATTATTGGGACGAAAGTGTCTCGAATCTTTAACGAAGTTGTGTTCGTAAGCTTCAGCAACTGAAGTTCAGTGTATCTAAGAAAAATTTCAAGCAGGGTTTTTTGTCAGAGGGAGCGTGCTTATTATAAAAATAAGGATTATTGGGACTTAAGTGTCCCGAATTTCTTTAGCGAAGGATTCAGCTTGCGTAAATGAAAAGAAAATTGTGAATCTCCAACGTCGTATCCGCAATCTTTAGCGTAACTAAGAAAAATTTCAAGCAGGGGTTCATTGTCAGAGGAAGCGTGCTTATTATAATTATTGGGACTGAAGTTTCCCGAATTTTTAACACTAAACCTGCCACTGCCAGTGAAATGACCGGATTTACATTCTTCATCTTACAATTATTGAAATTATGAAGTTGCTTGCATGGAAATTGAGTAATAAAAATAGCGCAAAATTTGAGTAAATAGAGCCTTGTCATTTGTGTAAGCTGAAACATTTAAATCGGATTTAGTTCTCGATAGGTTTAGCGTTAACGAACGATTCTTCTTGCGAAAAGAAAAAGCAAATGGTGAATCTCCAACGTCGTGTCAGCAAGCTTCAGCGACATCTAAACAATTGCAACAAAACCCGCGTGTTTATGAAGCAACCATCACGCACGGGATAATTTATGAAACCTCTTGAAATAGACGACCGAGTGTAACTCGAAAACAATATTATTTCGGCGAGTTTCATACGTAATCCGAAACAATCTGCACCGCGTTGGATACGGTTTATTTTCGCTGTGGATTTACATGATACTTATTATTTAATTTCGTGGTGTGCTCGAAGCCTGAAGAGACGTCGATCTCCTTTTACGATTTTAATTGAGAAAGAAGCTCGCGGAAAGACGCTCGGGGCGACGTGAACGTGAAACAGAAGCGTCAATCTCTTTGCCGGAGGATTTATTTATAACAGGTGAACCCGCGTCTTCGCCTTGGTACATTAAACCGTTCTCATATTGACGTCTCACTCGTCGCCGTTGCACAGAAAACGATCTCAATGACGAGTCCTGTTCTGCAATTCTGGCTTTCTCTCTCATCGACACCCACTACGGCACAGCCACGGATTATATAATTCGGCGACGCGTCGAACAACCAGAAGAAGACGAAGAAGACGCCGAGGGAGAACGGGGGAGGGTAGAAGCAGCCCGTCACGGGCCAAGAAAATTCTACGGACGTCGAAGAAAGCGTAACGCGGCCTCGAATAAGTTAAAGAATAAATATATCGAGGCGAATGCGAAACAGTCGAAGTTTATGTGGTAGTATTTTTAAACGGCACACCATGCCAGCGGTCCAACGGGGAATCAGCGTATCGACTCGACCAATCACTACCAGCCTGCGGATCTTTATGCAAAATAAAAAATGTTTGCATCGATTGGAAGACACGGGAGCCAACTAAAAAAAGTTTCATTAAGCTTAATCTTCTTATTAAGCTGAGAATAATACACTGACATCCTTAAATCTTTTTAATATGTCCACTGCTTGAAATTGTACGCTCCCATTTTTGTCATAAATGCATCAAATCCGCAGTCTAATCATTACAAACTCCTTCGTCGTCCAAGAATATTAACACTGATTATTTTACAGTTGTTGGTATTATACACGAAAAGGTATTGCAGCATGTGTACCAGTCGCTTTCACAATTGAATGGCATTTTGGCTGCTCGAATAACTTCTAGCAAAATGATTATTATCGCGTGATCAAGATTTCCTCTTTTCAGAAGACTGAAGAATTAAGTAATCACAGTTGTGGAAAAGAGAGAGTACTTCTATTGGAATCGAGAGTTGAAATGGTAATCGAAATCCAAGTTGCAATGGCACTTTTAGACAGTGAGAGATAGACAGAGGGGTGAAGGGTCGGACAGAGTCGGTGAACTGAGAGGAATGCAAAAGAAAGAGAGAGAGAGAGAGAGAGAGGGTGACAGAGGACGCTTGAAGTATCCGGTGGCGAAACGAGGACTCGAAGGACTTGCTGCGGATGAGTTATGTAAGAGCGAGGCTCTGCCACGTGTCGGCGGACGTCGCGTTGGTCTTCATTCTCCGAAGTCACTTTGGCGTAAGAAATATTTTTGGGCTGCGTTTTGAAGACCGGATGCATTGGTCGAGCGAACTGATTTTTTTAGATGATCGATCCAACATTGTGTTCAATATTTAGAGAAAGGAAGATGAAGGAAATGGCGATAAAAATGATCATGGTACTCGTGGTCACAATTTGTGTTGTAAATTGTTGTACCGTGTGAAGCTGTTGATGGTTCCTTACGGGAAGGAGTATGTGTGAGCAGAGGATCGCACGTGGTTTGCGGTTATAGTGTGTGCGTAGGCGTCACCCTTCTGTCGTTACATGGTGGTCACAGTGCTGTTCACAGTATAGAACAATATTTTTTAAACAAAGTACAATGTATTACACCATTCGATAGTGAACATCCCTGTAAAGTACTTTTCAAGGACACACGGAACAATGTACGATCGTTATATAAACGATACTTAGAGAATCGTACGAAGTACAAGAGACAATTATGGCGTAGAAAATGATCGTCATCGTGAATAGATTAACATCAGAAGCATGAAGACGATAGAACAGGACGGTTTAATGTTACATCTTGAAACACGGGACTTGAGGAAACTCTGTACACCCCTAAAATCCTGAAAGGACATTGAGTTTGCTACCACGAGCTGAATGTTCCAGTTCCCTGTCTAGATCAACGACTTCCTGGTAATTGAGGGTGACGATGAAAGTGAAAATCTCCCAAGGACATTGAGAAGAGCATCCGAGTCTCACTTACACCAGTACACGGCAACAAAATCCTTCTCGTTGAGGAGCCGCTCGAGCTGTTTGGCGTTGACTTCCTCGATGACAGGTTCGGCGTCCTTGTGGCCTTTGGCTCGGGGCTCGTCCGGTCTCGTTTTTGCGGCGGCGTCCACGGTGCCCAGGAGGGCGCATAACACCGCGAGTACACCGAGGAGGGCGATCGTCTTCGTGTATCCCGTCAGCATCGTTGGTCCGCAGGTAGTACTCCTCCTTCGTCTCCGCCAGCACCACCACCACCGGCCGAACCGTTCCGCCGAAACGTCGTTCGCCGTCGACATCGCCGCACTGACTGGCACACCGGCTATTTTTGATTTTTCGGACAGCGCCGCGACCACGACGGCCACGCCACGCGTCACGATCATCGCGATCATCACCGTTGGTGGTTCGCACGCAGACCCCGTACTTTTCATCCCCGAGGCAACTTCCGGCGGGCCCGCTTCACCGCCCGCGACGCGAAAGCTTCTCGCGACGTCGCGTCGCACAGTGGGACCTTTCGTCCAAATCGGAGACAAAATCAAATAACTTTCGATAGAAATGAGATACAGCGATGATTTTTTAAAAATTAAAGCTGGAATATTGCAAAATATGGGGAAAATAGAAAGATTATAATCATTTCAACGAAAAAATTATGATTTCATTCGTTTTTTTAATTTTGAGTTAGGAGACAAATTTTGCAAATTTTACTATTTCAAACAAAATTATTTACACATTAGTTAGTAACCTAATCCTGCTAACGTCTCAAAAAAACTCAAGCTGTTGAGTTTTGAAGCTGTTGGAGTTCAACCCCCAAAGTTGTGTGTCTTTTTAGAAGGAATATACCTGTAACGATAGATTTCATGTATTACTACGTATTTAATCAATTCGTAATATCTACAAAAGGTAGGTCATTCCATTTAAAGAAATCCAAGTGATCTTGAATGTTTTCATTATAAAAAATATTTGTATGACAATATTTCCCCACTCTGTACCGTGCAGCTTTTGCATATATCACATTTTTCATATTATTACAAATAACGCAAATATTCAAGGTGTGCAAGGTACTTGGTTCACCCTGTCTTATGAACGTGAGTGTTTGTGGAAAATTAAATCGAAAGATTATACGGATAAAAATAATTTCTAATCTAATAATTTAATATTAATCTAGCAATTTAATCTCTTGATAAATCAAAGAAGCGGATCCGGAGGCTAATAAAGCCTCTTTTTATTGTAATAAAAAGTTGAATAAAAATTCTTTTTCAAGTTTTTGGATGTATCTTTGTACCTATAAAATAATACATTTCGGTATTTAATAGTTTTCTAGAAAAAAATGTTAAGCCGGGAACAGCGTTACCAGATTGAGAGAACCAAGGGAAAAATAGTAAGGGGAATGCTATAGTCAGAACATGAGTGATGTCACGGAACTATAGTGTAGTCTAGCCCAGATAGCGACGTCGCGATGACAGATAAATGAATGAAACATATGACTAGCATATCTGTAGAAATTTTCCCAGCCTATAGGGTGCATTTGCACCACACCGAGAGAAAGTTAAAACCCATAGAATATGTTGACAAAGTTTGGCACTTACCTGAGACACCCTGTATAATTCAGGCATTTCTTTTGAGGTCTGTGCCTTGGCAGTGTTGTGCATATCATTTATGGCAAACATGAATGAATAAATGAGAAACAGAACCATGAAGACAGAATAATGTAATAATGACGCAACACTATTTTACGCTTATCAAAATGATTGCAAGATAAAATACATTTTCATCTAACATCCATTTATTAGGGTCGACTTGGAGCAATTTTATTTTATACATATATATAAAAATCCTGTGCCTAAAATGGACTGTTACAGTGAAGATTTACTAAAATTGTAGGTAATTATACAGAAAAGGTCTGCCCACTCCGATTTTGATGAAATTTAAATATTTTATGCAGCAACACATTCTGAACAGCTTTTTCCTTTTCCAATATTGGGGGCTCGCTTTTAGTTTTCGAGATATCTGAAAAGAACTATCGCGAATACTGTATTGAATTTTTCGTATTCCTGCACACTGCGCTGTAACGTAAGCCTGTTTCGGTGCGACGTTTGTTTACATTTTGACGCTGTAGAGATAAGGTAAGACTATAAGACCTTCTCTGTGTAATTACCAAATTGTATTATCTCGTCTTTGAATTCGAGACTAAATGATCAAATGATTGCAAAAATTTGTGCCCGATTTTAAAAATCGTAAAAAAATTACACAGCCACCATTCTGATCATTCTACAATTAGAAAATAACGGTGACTATATAACTGATTAATAAATTTGTATTCTTTAAAATTTAAGTTAAATCGGGCACGAACACGAACTTATGCAATCATCTGATACTTTCTGTATAAATTCTCAGTAAATTGAAATGATTAATAAAACTTAGAGAGATTTTCTTCTTCGTCGGACAATCTATAAGAAATCCAGTCCCGTCGTCGAAATCGACATAGCGATATGCCGAGTTAGTGTCAAGTGACTCACCCCGCATATAAACTTGCCTGTGGATCATGTTAAGACAGGTAGTTCGTCAGTGGCTTCGGTGCAGTACGGAATAACATGACAGTTGTCGATCGAAAGCCGCGAGTCGCCATCGTTGGGGGTGGTTTGGTGTGTGGCAATTGTTTTCAAAGTATCGCTTCTACACAAGAAGATCTATAAAAATTCTTGTCCGTCGTTTATCGAAGATTCTCAACGAAATTTAATAGCAGGATTCAACGTTTTAGGTTGGAGCACTGGCTGCCTGCTTCTTTGCAAAGCGAGGACTCTCCGTATGTGTCTACGAATATCGTGCAGGTGAATATTTCGATAATCAATTGCATTATTACTTCGTTATGTCTATGTCGCGAATTTTCATCGACTGGACGAACGATTTCTTTCGTTACTGATTCCATTGAAGAGCTTAGGGGATGAACATGTTAAGTGATTTTCTAATAAATTTAAATCTGATCTTCTCAAATTCACTAAATTATTAGTGATAATAATACATTACTTAACATCTACAGTGCTTTTGAATTACAGTCTACAGAAGCTAGGTAAAAATTTATTTTCGCGCGTAGTAAAATTGTTTGAAACAATTGACGTTTGCAATTTGGATAAAGAAGAAGTGGATTAACGTCTGTGTAGATATTAGATTGGAGGATCACAGAGGTCAAAGCATTGACTTAGCTCTGTCGGCGAGAGGCCGCGAAGCTTTGAAAGCGGTTGATCTCGAAAAAGCTATAGTGGATCAACATGGTATCGCCATGCGAGGGAGAATGCTGCACAACAGAGATGGCACCCTCAAGGAAATCGTTTACGATAGCGTGAAAGGAAACGTATGTCGCATCTTACTACCTTCCTCGCGTTTATGCTAAAACTTCCTGAAAAACGAATGCACACTTCAGTAAATTAGTAGACCGCAGATTTTCATTCTTTAAATGTTTTCTCTATTTTGCATTTGATCGACTTATACTTATTATAAATGCATAAAATTCTTCTTAACATTAGTTTTCGTTTTGCAGTGTATCTATTCTGTGAGCAGACGGTACCTAAACGTGGTCCTGTTAAATGGTAAGTGAAAATCTCTTTGCTTCACATACAGTAGCGGACAAAAGTTTAAGACCGCTCTAAAGAAGTCGATAACTTTTTTAATATTGTACTATACGATTTGAACTTTTTTGGGAAGCTAGAGCAATTAGTTTACTAAAGGGTGTGAAAAGAAATTTTTTCAAAAATTGCAATTGATCGGAATTGTTGAGAAAATACTAAAAGTTGAATTTTTAACTTTTTTATGAGGGCCTATATTGAAAATTTAAAAGATACGTTTTGTAGATCTGTGTCAATTGAACATATTCTGAAAATTTCGTCAAATTCGGTCGACGTTGCAATGAGCTACTCATTGCAATGAACTATAAACGGTAATTTATATCTTTTAAATATTATTCTATAGATATAGACTTCATTTATTTCTCGATAATACATATCATTGTTTAATATTTCTCATATCAACGGTATCCACTTAAAATTTACATAATTGTTCCATCATTTATTTTTGTACTAATCGTACCTCTTAATCTTCTCCATGAACCCGAAGGGTGAGTTGCAGGCTTGGCATTGAATAATATTAACACGTTTGACATGAAAATTACTACGGCAAGTCGCCCGCACAAAATTATACCTAATCTAATGTCCAATATGTTAATCTATATTTCTGTTCTTCACAGACCTATAATAAATAACACATAACTGACACAAATAGCAATGATTTACACAATTTACAGTAGGGAAAATCTAGCCGACTGGAATTGCCTGTTTTAATTTATTATATCATTACGTAACAAGTGCACCAGGAACAATAACATAACAATTAATGAATCTAGTGACTGATTAATGCAATTATGATTTGATGCAATTATGACAAAAATGAGTAGGTGTAATTCAAAATAAAAGACAAATTAGAAGAATTTAGCAATTCATTATTTCCAGCACACAGAAATTATTAAAGAACGGGAGAAATTATTATCCGGTTTCTACTTGTTGCAATTGATGAATCAAATTTTTATTTTGCATAAATATCCGCAGTCTAATCATGGCACAATAAAATGAAACAATTATTTGTTGGATTAACAACTCTTTCGATCCCTGGCGTTCGATTCTACAGTTCCCAGTCAGCTTTCTCGAATCATTCTTATTGCGATCGTTTACTCGCAGCTCGATGTCCCCTAAGAAAAAAATCGCCTCGCGATCGGTATCGATTACCGCGTCGAGATTTTGCAGCAGGTTATTTTGATCCGGTCGCTGTATCTTGCATTAAAAGTACATGAACGAACACGAGATGCTTTTCACCTGAAAAAAAGCATGGCCGCATATCCGATGACGCGGTAGCGCGTGAAGCCTCAAGAATTCGAGCGTGTCACGTTTCTTGTCACTGCCGCCCTGTGCATCTTACGATCTTTGTGCATTCGATGCGTGCGCCTCGACACGCATTATACTCGGAGTCGCCAGATCAGGGGGTATTGACTCGAATCGAGGGGGAAAAGTTACCCTCTCTCTGCCAGTAACGGATTAGTCACGTGACAGTGCGACTCGTGCACGACAGAGACGGAACGCGTCACGTGACTCGGCCGTGGCGGAAGCGTGGGGGAATAGCGTCGTAGAAAGGGAAGGTATAGTGGGGACACGAGTCTTAATCTGGCGAGTCTGATTATACATACTTGCTGCGACACCCGATTTGTTTCCCGTTTATAATAAATAGCCTGCGGATATCTTTGTGCGAAATAAAAATCTCTTACCTGAATTGCAACAAACTGGAGTGAAGTAGAAATCGATTTTCTTCCCTATTATGCATAGTAGGTTGAAAGTAATATAACAGTATGTTTGAATTTTTGTCATAAATGCACAAAATCCGCAGTCTAATAATAAAGGGCGGGCAATAATGCTTATTAATATTTATGTGATGCATTCAATATTATGTATATTTTCTTTATTTGTTTAAATTCATAGTTTATTCGTAGGTGAAATATGAAGCAGTAACAACGTTAAAATAATTGAAGAATATTAACATAGTGCTTTCAGTCCCGTTAGATTTATTAAAGAAGTAGAAGCATCTTTCCTAATTGTAATTAAAGATCTGTTCCTATTGATTCGCGAAACAGCCGCCGAAAAGTATCCCGAAGTGCGTCTCCTTTTCAATAAGAAGCTGATAGACGCTGACCTCGACAATGGAATACTGAAGATCTACGAGTAAGAGCTCTCTCATTAAAATTAACGTTATGATGCGACGATAACGTATTACGGTCACTATATATTTTAGCACAAAGTCTAAGAAAATAGAAGAAGTAGAAGCGGACTTAATTATTGGCGCAGACGGCGCGTACTCGACAGTCAGGAAAATGATGATGAAGAGACCGTTGTTCAATTGTAATCAGACATATATAGAGCACGGTTACGTCGAGCTGTTCGTCCCTGCTGATAAAGACAACAAGGTAAGTATTAGGTTGGTATAATCATAATGGCGAAATTTATTCTGATATATCTTATTGTTTATGTCGCTTGTTCTGTATCTCTTTAAAGCATATTTATTGCTTGATCTATCTGCTTTAAAATAATTCCCCCGACGTGTAAGAAAGTTCAGTGGAAACCGAGATACACTTTGCAATGATATTATGCCATTAACTACTCTTTAATTGGTGTAATGAATTATGATTATGAAATATAATTTAGTAGATTTACAGAAAATAATTAAATTTAATCTTTACAGCCATTGTTTGATAATTTTGATATCTGTTGTTCTAAAATAATACATAGATCATTGCAATTCTTTCTATTATGATAACTTAAAATTAAAAAACGAGTTTGAAGTATAACATTTTCCCCAAGTTTGCGATGAGCGGCAATCATCTTCATATTTGGCCGCGTGGCGAGTTCATGATGATTGCCTTGCCCAACGAAGACTGCACTTTTACCGGAAACATATTCGCACCTTTCTCAACCCTTAACAACCTGAAGACGCCGCAAGATCTTCTGGATTTTTACGAAAAACAATTTCCAGACCTTCTGCGTTTGATTGGTAAACAGAAGTTGGTGAAAGACTACTTCGAGAGGGAACCGAAAACATTGATTTCTATCAAGGTAAGTGTTCAAGTAATTTTATATTTGATTCTAAAAAGTGTGTGTAACCGTTCGAGGATATTATTAAATCCTTTCGTATAAAACATTATTGAATTTAATTAAAGTGCAAACCTTATCATGTCGGGAAGACTGCACTTCTTGTTGGTGATGCCGCTCACGCTATGGTGCCTTTCTATGCTCAGGGAATGAACGCTGTGAGTTGTTTTTACCATTGAGTTCTTGTTGTATCAAGATTGAAACGTTCCACTGAAATATTTGGAATATTACTAACTGTACGAGCTTTTTTTGACTCGATTTAACATTCTTTAAATATTTCATTGTAATAGAGTTTATGGTACAAATAGATTTTGTAATAATTATACGTTTAATGATTAGGGTTTCGAGGATATTTTATTGCTAGACGAACTAATGGATCGTTATGGCTCGGACTTCAGCAAAGTCCTGCCGATGTTCTCTGAATTAAGATGCGACGATGCTCACGCGATATGTGATTTAGCTATGTACAATTATGTCGAGGTAAGACAATTTGATAACATTGCATATTAATAATTGATGAATAGTTTAATTTATTCATTCGTTCCTCGGATAAAAAATGCAGAATATTCTTGTCTCAAGAATGATTTAAGAACCACGTTGATCAGTTTTCGAGTCTCGAGTCTGTCGAGACTGTTAATTAAAGTTAATCTAGTCTGTTAAACGTATTACATTGTATGCAGGTTCAATTTGAATAATGAACGTCATTCAATGAAGGAAAATGTTAATAGTGTGACAGTTTATACGAGGTCAACATAAATAATGAATGAAAAACGAAAATACCTCTTAGAACAATTATGTGACCTAGAAGATACAAGAGATATTTAAAGTTCACAGATACTGTTAATTGTCAATCATCTTATTCACATAATTCTTGAATATAACCTTTCTTCAAAATTAATATAATGGTCGGCGCCAGTAGAAATATGTACACTTATGTTTCAACGAGGAGATCACCATATAAAAGATTCTAGCTTATGCTTCTATTTTCGTAACTATTATTACAAAATGGTGAAGTTTGATTATATCAAAACTTCCTGGAACGGAGGAAGTGGACAAAGAATTAAAACATGTGATTCGCCAACAGAAATATATTATTTAAAACATGGTTTACTAATTTTCAAAATGTTGTGCAATGTATTGGTATAATAACTCTAAACGTTAGAATTTTGAAAGATCGTTAATATATTCTGAGCACATGAATCTTTCAATTTCAATGTAGATGAATCGAGAAGAATTTGATCTTTCTGAACCGTCAGGGTGCTTTACCCCCTGAAACGAAGCTGTTACATGCCAGACAATTTTCAGATGAGGGATTTGGTGAACAGAAGATCGTTCCTTTTCCGAAAACACCTGGACACGTTTCTCCACCGTCAAATGCCGAACACGTGGATACCGTTGTACAGTACAGTGCACTTTTCGCGTATGAAATTTCGCGACTGCATCTCGAACAAGCAATGGCAGGACAAGGTACATCGAGGAACACAATAGGAAGAAACGAACAGTTGCGAATGAACGCGAATGCAATAAAACCAGTATTTCTTTCAGGTTCTACGCGTGATCGTTTTGTTCGCGTTCATCTTGATTTTTGCGATATTGCTGATGCCGATCATGGAGGTATACTACAGGAAACGTGTTCTGGTCTGATAATGTTCAACGAAACTGTGTAAAAGATCCTTTATATTAAAACAACGTTTTTAAATCTGACCTACTCGACCTCTCCTTCCATTTGTTTAATAAATGCACAACTTCTCCACACTCTAGTAACATATGTAACTGCGTTTGAGCAAGACTTGTTAAAACTCTTTTACAATTTAATCAACATGTAACTACTATTCAACATCTTAACATTATCTATGAAAACACCACAATGTTAGTTCACGGTCTAAGAAAACGAGTTCTATAAAAGTTATCACTCTCGCCACTCTTTTTTGTACAGTCACCGGAAACACTGTTTAAAGTTTCTTCTCGCATTGACGAACAACAAAAGGTATCACAACAATTCGAGGTTCACTGAGTCCGCGTTCTCCACGTATTTGTGCTTGTTGTTCTCGAACAGTTCGACTAGACGCTGGACAAATATTTCGTGATACTCGTCAATCTGCTCCGCAGTCGGTTCAGGAATTTTTGGTAGGTCTATGGGACTGCCAACTGGAAAGAAGAAACAGAGAGACTGTCAGAAGAGTCAATAAAATTTAGATCTCTAAAAAGAAGATATATTAAAAATTATTATTATTTCGTTACTGTTATTCTACTTAATGTATATGATTGTTTCAGTAGGTTCATTATGTACTGTTAGCAATGCACAAAATTATTCGTTAAATTAAATTTCTGGTGCAGAAATGGTTTGCTGATAATATTTCGTTCGAAAGATTTGTTTTATATAAGTAACTAATTTTCAGGATGGAAGGATCAGTAACTAATTTATGTATAATTGCAAACAAAAGATGATCTATGTGTATCTATCCGACATTAAATCAGGTTATTTACCAACAACGGTGATTGGTCTTCGTTGAGCAATGATTCCGAACGAGTACTGGAAAAATCCTCGACCCATCAATATGATTGGTGCCATCCCGACTTTCTTGCGAATGTAATTTTGCGCCCTCCTCAAGGTCGAGCCTTCGCTACCGTACAGCTGATCGTATATGTCCGTCTCTCCGAACGAGAACACAGGTACCAGAGGAGTTCTGCAAACAGAGAATCGATGAATCAATAGGTCCTTGAATGTTTATTACTAGACGATTACGATGTTACTCAGCAACATTAACAGAACATTTACCCATTCTTCAGCGCGATCTTCACAAAGCCTTTTCTTCTTCTCACTAGAATGCGATACGTGCGAGGTTGACATTCCAATGATTCTGATGCTCCACCGACAATTAGAATTGTCCCTCTTCCTGTGTATGGTTTTTCAGGCTTCACTGATGCCAGATAGTTCAGGCTTTTCGCGGTGCTGCTCACGCCACCTGAGGTTTCAGAGGGTTTGAATAAACATTTTTGTAACTCAGGAGTTGGAAATGTTGAATAATTAGACTGCGGATTTGCATGCAAGATAAAAATTGTTTATATCGATTGCAAGATACAGGAGCTACGTATACGTTAATTAAATTGAACATTCAATTCTTTAAGTGATTTTACTGTTTTGTATTTGATCTACTGATTTTTGTCATAAACGTATCAAATATAATAATAATATACAGGGTGAGAGTCTCGTGACGTAACGATCTCAAATAACTCGTAAGTTATTTGTTGTACAAAAGAAATGTTCAAAGAAATGCTGCATGGTTCCTAGGACATACAGTGCTGCAACATGATTTTTGTTACTTCGATTTTTTATCAAGATATGGAGGTCACCTTCAGTTTATTAAATAGAATGCCCAATATTTTTGATCGAACTCGGATGAAGCACAAAATTCTGCGTAAAAAAAGTATTGACCTTCGTATATCATAAATCTAATAGTTAACGAGATATTATCGAAATAATTTTCTACATGTATTTATTCAAATTTTGAGGGTATCAGTTCCAGTACCTACTAGCTTCCAGGTAATAGCTATTATACATATGGGAAATTATATCGATCATATCTCGTGAACTATTTATAGATTTATGTTCAATGAAAGTTCAATTAGGGTTCAATCAAAAATATTAGGCATTCTATTTAATAAATTGAAGGTGGCCTCTATATCTTGATAAAAAATCGAAGTAACAAAAATCAGATTGGAGCACTGTATGTCCCTCTAGGAACCATGCAACATTTGTTTGAACATTTCTTTTGTACAACAAATCTTACAAGTTATTTGTGACCGTCACGTTACGAGACTCACAATGTATATTCGTTGGTAGAAATTGAGAAGAACTTTTGGAACAGATTGAATGAATTAATATGCGATAGTCAATATTTACCAGTCGCGGCGACGTAATCACGGAAGAAAGGAATTCTGAAATGCTGGTCGAGAACAACCACACGGAATTCCAATCCCGGGAATAGTTCCTTACATCCCAGGATATCCGAACCGAAGGCTCCGAAAATTCCCGTCGACAGAATCCCATGGGGAAAGCTGCAGAATAAATAATTCTTCGTGGGGTCCAAGTCAACGGTTTTCACCAACTTCAATGGAAAATAGTTACAAACGTATCTCATCCACGCACAGTTCCTCAACCAGCTTGTCCAGCGATAACTACAACAAACAAATTATAAGATTGTTTTTAAAAGAGTTAATTAAAAGAGTTTGTACAACTAGTTCGATTTAACGAGGACTGGATTGTGCAGATTAGTCATGGGGAATTGTTTGAAATTAAATTAGACATTAATGTGTTTGTTATGTTGTTCGTCGAATTATTGAATTATGCAAAAATTAGTTTAAATGTTTAAAGAATTTTAAAATGCTGTTACACAATTTTGAGAACTTCTTGTGGAACTAACTGTAGCTTACGGCCAACTTATGGAAATCGGCTGTCTTCACTAATAATAGCGATCATGTGTCAACTTAGCAGACACCTGTACGAAGTTATGGGTCAACCCGATATTTGGTTTATCGGAAAATTCTGTTGGCATTGAGAAACTGTGTGGAAATGTCAAGGTCGATGGCAATGGTGTATCGACTGAAAGATTTTTAATCCTTTGACAAGGAGGGTCGGTATATTTAGACCTGATATTTAGAATTGATGCACATGCCAAATTTCGGACAGAGAAACTAGTTTCTGCAATGTTTGATATACTGGGTGATTCTTTCAAAGTGACTGATCGAGTTTTGAACGGAACAAATTGATCAGGTGGCGTTGTAGGTGTTGCAATCTTCTGATTCACTCAAGTTAATACGGGGTCCCATGAAAATCACCGACAGAGTCCTCACTGACTCCAGATTTGAATGACAATAACTATGACCGACGCGCGCGTCTTCAACTGACAACGATTTTGACCATCGACGAATTTCACCGAAAGAAAAAGTACGTAATCAATGAGGTAGTACGTCGTTGTTACTAAACATCATATAATGTTGTCAGCTGAAATCTTTGCCATTCTGTTAATTTACACAAAAATTGAAATGTTGGATCGTCAATGCCTAGAGAATATGTCACAGTTTATGACATTTTTGGGATTTTTGAATAGTTAATTCGATTTGTAGAAATTTTCTACTCCAGTTGGCCATCTGGAAGAAAAGATATTCCGAGCAAAGACGACGAAAGCCATAAGAACAAATTATTTTTTTATAGAGAGTTCATAATACAGTAAACTGAAATACAAAATCTTATATTAATCGATCATTCGCTTTATTTGCTGTACTGTTTAAAAATCTTATATTTTCCCCACTTGTTACTGTGTCCTAATCCTTTAAATTCGTCGATGGTCAAAATCGTTGTCGATTAACACTAAACCTACCGAGCCTTAAAAGTAACTGGTACATGTTTCCTTATAAGCTTCCGTTCTAATATGTGCTCCACTAAAGATATCTCTACAATCATTTCTTATGAAATTATTTTTATTGTATCAACAATCGTAAGATAAACAATCTAGAACCGGTCATTTTGACCGGTGATAGTAGGTTTAGTGTTAAAGACGTCGTCGGCGAAACTTGTTGTCGGTCAAATATCTGGAGACGGTGAAACTGTGTCGGTAATTTCATGGGACCCGTTAGTATGAGCCTCACCGATACTCGACACCTCGTTGTCATCGAACGTGTTTACCGCTTGACTGGTTCCAAAGCGGATCCCCCAGTGGTGGGGGGATCATAATAACATTTACAATGACAGTAACTGACGAAATAAAGGTTCTCCGAAAAAGTGTATACTAATCGGGAGGATTTGTACACCACTTACCCTCGACCGCCTTGATTGCACGTGTCCCAGTCATAGTACATCCAAACAAAATAAAGCAACACGAAGTAGCGCAACGTTTCGGTGTAGAAAAGTAGGTAAACGGTGAGAAGGTAACCTAAAAGATCCCCGAATCCCAACAGAATAATCACTAACGCCGCGGACAATGTTTCGAGACGTCGTCTCAGCGGCACGTTTAGGGGTGCGAACCTCACACCGAGTATCTCCATCATTGCAGCCGGATCAGTTTCCTCTTCGATCAAGATATCATCGGAGCAGCTCTACTCGTACACCTGTTGACAATTTGTGAGGTTCGTGATATGTTAATTATGCTATCATAAGTAGTACGTCTTAACACCTATTCGATTGGTGGTTTTATTTTTTAGCTAATTGTGATCTTGCCTTTCGCTCATCCATTGCACTGTAATATCGAGTTGGACTTGTGACGAAGAATTCGAACAGAATCTATCAGATATGCAAGTAATTTTTTCTAAGCCATTGGAGATTACAATTAGACAGCGGATCTCCATGCAAAAAAATTGTCTTATCTGTAATGTGCTCCAATTATTTTTGTTTTTGACTTATTCATAGTATAAATGCATAAACATGAACGCATATTTTCGTTTTTATAGCTCACGTGGCACAATACAGTGTTTGCTAGAGGTAAACATTGATTTGAGTGATAATCGCCTACACGAAGTATCTTATCATTCTTGTTTTTCTCACATTTTTTGGAAGACGTGACAGATAAGACAATTAATCTATCCGAGGATTATTTTATTATCGAGTTTATTGATTTCATGCATCTATGAAAAAAATTAATGTGTGCATTTTAAAACAGTAGTCGGATTAAAAGGATTTTATTGGCATAGTGATGGTTAACTTATTCAAACTTTTATTATAGGAAGAAAAATTTACAAGAGATAGAAGTCGTATGAAAATGTATTTTACACAAAGATCGAATGGTTAGAGTCAAATTATGAAAAATATGTTTGTTCTGTAAATTAAATCAGAAGATAATATTTACTATTGAATTTATTAACTGCAACATTTCAGCGAATCATTTTTGCAAAATATGCATCGTCACAAAAACGTTATACTCCAACCACAACCAAGCGACACTAATAGAATGCTGTTACTCATTCATTCAATTTCAAACATGTGCATGTTTATCTTCAACTGGTTTCTGTGTATCTATGTTATATGTTGTGTATACAGGTGGTCATAGAAGGAATCGGCCATCTTGGGTGTTAGAAAAATTTCGCATAACATTAAACTTGACAAATTACAAAATTACACAAGATCTATTTACAATGAATATTTATTAGATTCTTAAGTTGTAACTACTTGATGAATATGTATACAGGATGAGGCATGATCATCTCGAGTTTTTTCAAATTATTTGAAATGAACTTCCGCGATCGAATCTCCAACATTAATTTGACGACAATTGAAAATATCACTTGTCCGCAATATCTCGAAAATAGCGAATTCCAGTGATCCACGTCACAAAGTCGACGCGGGCGCGGCGGTGCCAAAAGGTCCAAAAATGTTTGATTGCGTGGCGATACAAATTGTACAGACAGAATTTAAATTAGAACATTCCTCTTTTAATAACAATGTTATTCGTTCACGGCAAAATTAACCCATATTGTATTTCATTAAAAAATTGATTAGATCTCGAAATTAGCACTTATTCAGAAATGACACCACTTGTTCAGATGAAAAATAAATACAAGAAGTACCGAGCACTAACAGCAACTAGTAATTTCTTACAAAAACTATGTTTATCAAGATTGTGCACGAATAAATATTTGATAATTTATCACAAAAGTATCGTCACAATTTCAGCAGTTGTAAATGAAAAAATCCAAGTTATTTTATTATTTTATTATGGAGTTGTCGGAGGATTATTTTGGCCCCATTGGTGCTCCAAAGTTAATTAACACTAAAAATAATTGGTCATAAAATCCAAGTCATAAACATAATTGGTAGGTACATGTTCCCTTATAAAAATGATAAGATTGATTTTATTTAGACCCCAATATTACTTCTTATGAAATCATTTACATTATTTCAATAATTGCAAAATAAAAAATCCGGGACTGGTCATTTTGACCGGTGGTGGCAGGTTTAGTGTTAATATGCCGGTATATATTAAGTTTTTCCAAGATTAGGATTAAAAAAGTAATCACTATGGTAAATTCCGCTGAGTGAGCAGTCAATGTGTTGAAAACAAACATTTTAATTTGCTACAAAAGGTAAATGCAGCAGTTAACGCGCGACATCGAATGTGTTATGCAAATATTTGTTTAACGGAGAATATCAATGGTTTTTAGAAGTGCGTTAAGAAGAATTTCTATTGCAGCTGTACAAATATGATGCGAGTGTTGTAAAAAGAAACTTGTTCGTGAATAACCGGTCGTAGTTAATTATACATTTTTTGTTTTACTTCAATACGATTCGTTCGACACGGTCGCGTGTTCACTCGGACTGTTACCGATTATATCAGCGTATGAGCTATATTTTTTTAAGAGTAAAACTATGAGATCACGTGAAGCAACTTTTTCCTTTGCGAAAATGTTCTCCGCGGCTTTGTTAAGGAGTTGTTAACGAAAAGCACGGACCAATCAAAGCGCCTGTGGACTGTTTGTATGTGGATCGTATACGATACAACATAACCGCGCTCTGGTTTGTGGTTTTCGTTAATAACTCCTTCACAAAGCCACAGAGACCATTTTCGCAAGGGAAAATCTTACCTCACCCCTCAAGAAAATACAATATTTTCGGGACACCCAGTATACACTGTTTTAAAAAACGTATTTTCCCTCGAGGATTTGGATTTGCTAACGCGTTGTTGCTCTATATTTTCTTGTCGTTACATTCGAGACAGAATTGTTAAAAGCCATTTCAGTAATTACTAGACTGTGAATGTTCGTGCTCTCACAATGTGTGAAAATTACAATTTGCATTTATGAAATATGGAAGTAAAAGAACACCCTCCCTCAATTTACGCGGTATATCCGTTCCACGTGGATAAACTCTGTCAGTACAAAAGTAGAAACATTAGAAATAAAAGCTAGTACATACAAGTTTTAGAAATACATGATAAAGACTGTATGTTTAAATACGATATATATTGCCATATATTATTATTTATTATTCTTTATGCAAGTATGTACTTAGTTATGATATTGAACGTTTGTCCAGGGGTCTCGTGTTTAGTATAAACTTTGTTCCGCAGATATAGCAGTTAAATCCTGGTTGTAAGCGAGAAGAAACGACAGCAACGAACACGCGCATAAAAGGCGCAAACACAACAATTGTGTGAATAGTTGCGAACAACTGATGGGCGGAACAATTGTAAATTGTACGGCTTTCGCGAAATTTTGAAATCGACTTTTCCCCGGCTATTCTGTGCAAATGCCGCGCTGAAAGACTTTGAAATCAGTTGAAGCAACAGTGTATCGTGACCGGAGGTAGGACGATACGAGTTAGAAGGTCATCGATCTGTTGCTCCAACCAAATTTCATGCGTGAAACTGACAAAGAGATCGCAACGAACGTCATTTCCCGCTAGGCATAAGGCAGTTAACGGTGACATGGCGGATGTGACCGTAGTCGTTCGAGATTACCTCGTAACCGTTTAACGATGAGCACGGCCCGACCAAAACGTTAATTTGCCGTGTCGTTGTGCCCTTAGAACAATGCAACCGCATTATTTTTAGAAGCGGTGCCTGAGAAAAGAAATAGCCTAACGCACGCCGGTTAAAATAAGTCTTCATCGTTCGTTAATAGCGCTCCCCCTAGCATAATTATTTCTTTGGTCCCCTTCTTTCTTTCAGGTCCGGCGTTATGTGCACAGCCGACTGGGTCACTAGCTGTTACCTTGTTTCCTTCAATTATTCTCAGTTTTTCTAGCTTAAGTCGAACCAGATTCTCGAGAATATATTCGGTGGCCTAGAAAATCCCTGACGCTTCGTGTCGTTATTGTCGTTAATTTTCTATTTAAAAACTAGTAAAATTCTTCATTTAGAAATAACAAACGAGATACGCAGTATAATTTGTATACTCGCGAATGGTTGGGGAAATGTAATGCAAACTTGAACACGTTGTTTTTATCACTTGCAAGCTGTATATACGGTTGTAAAAAATGAAACCCATATATTTCAATGATAAACGTATGTGGCACGTGGCATAGAACACGTTCGTATTAGTGTATTAGTATACACTACACTACATGACACTCGGCGGCAGATCTAGGCATGGGTCTTGGTGAAAGATAAGAATAAAAACAATTTAAATTAAAAACTTCGGAGAAAATTTTGATACCCGAGTTGATTTGGGTAATTGGGTAGGTCCCTAAACAGTGTTAGCCCAGGGCTCCAAAAGTAACGGTCCGCTGCTGGTGAATTTACACGACTTTCATAGATTAAAAGTATATAAACAGACACTTTATAATTGAAACTACGCAAAATCAGGAAAATTAAATCCTCGCAGGAACGTGCACGGAATTCCTAAAGATTATAATGAATACCTTTGGTATCGTAACGCGATTAGCTGCAATTTTTATGTGATAAAACATTGGAAATCCAAGATTGGAATTCACGAACATTGGAATTCAACTGATAGGATGTTGTACGAAAGTCACTTTACTCGGCGTATCATTCATTGCCTCAAAACGTAGCAATAATTCCTTTGACATTAGTATGTTTCCTAAAAATATTTGCACGAACCAGGTCGGCTTCGAACCGTTGTCATTTCACGCTTTAATTACTTGGAATCTCATATTCTTATTAATCAAAGTAAGAACTACATATGACAAAATTATATTCATTTAAATTGTGTCTCCTGTTTGTTGCAATCAATGCAGAAGATTATTTTTTATGAAGTTCTACAGTCTAGTGTGATCCGATAGATTAAAAACTAAATAAACAATATTAATATAATATAAATATACAAATATCATTTGTTAGAGAAATAACTCCGCAGATACGAAATTAATGAATTCGGTTACATTTCTTCTAATCTAATACTAAAATAGAACGAGGAACATGTGAGAGCATTTGTAAAACATAAAACTCCATTAAACGCAACACAATTTATTCTCCATTTGATGCCAGCAAAATTTGATTCATCTTTCAAAATCCTTTCATCGCGAAAATTTGGTTTGGCTTTTAATGATTCGGGTCGGAAAATCCGACAATCCTCGGGTATCTGAAGTCGAATTCGGGCCTGGAACCCGAAAATTTCTAACGTTTGGGTACTCGAATGTCATATATTTATACTTCCGATTTATATTTCGAGTATCCGAGTATCAGGAATTTTCTGTTCCCTTCCCAAACGCGAAATTTTCGGGTACCTGCACCCAAACTGCTAATATGCAGAGCAACTGATGCACATGTTGAGCAACAGGGAATCCCACGTGGGTATCGCGCGGTGTGCGATCTCCTCGGCAGAGATGGATCGCAAAATGATCTAATACGAAGCAATCTTTGCTTCAGGAATCTACTGCCCCGTCAAGGTGACATCCTCAATCGACATGTTCCCATCAACGCTGGCCTTACCTTTAAAACGCTTTTCCATTTGCTACACAGCCGGGACCTGCTCCGAATTCGACGATCCAGATGAGATGTATATGTCTTGTAGTCCCACTCACAGTTCACTGTCTCTTTTCAGGATCAACTTGGATCGCCGGTGATCATACGGACAAGCCGAACGCGTGTGGAGTCTACGGATCTCGAAATGATCCTCTCGACGACACGCTGCTTACTGGCTCGGCACACCGCGTGGATGAAACAGGAAAGAGCGCGCGCGTGAAGGTACAATAGCCGCAGAAAGTTTTAATGCTGGATCGAAACGTGCTTATCGTCGACAGAGCTGACTGTTAACTCGAATTAGAAGCGCTGGATATGGTAAGTAATTGTTTTGCTTTCGTTTAGATTAGACTGTGTTTCGAGATCAGGCACTTCTGAAATTGCATTGTTAGGAAAATATCATTTGAAACAACGTGTTATTTTATTTTATAATTACTGCCAAGCCTGTGATCGCTTTTGAAATAACATTATTAGAAATATTATTCCAAATAACATGTTATGTTATTTTGTAATTGTTGGAGATAATCGTAACATTGTTCTTCAAAATTATAACTGCGGACATGATTATCACACAACTATTATTTCTTATCTTCATTCCAAATATAGCACAGCTCAAGATGCATTTTAAATAATCGTTTCGAAAACATCTTTCAAAAGATTACTTCCATAACTAATCTTTAGATATATAAATGAAAAAATCTCTATTTTGATCTAGCTTTTATTGTTTTTACAAATAAACTAGATGCTCATTCTGGGAAAGCATTTTGACTATCGTCTAGGAAGTAATAGAAGCAGTAATTGAAATACTTTCACTTCTCAGTTTTACACACAAGGATACAAAAAAGTACTGTAGATAAAAACGTAGAAAGGAATTACGTCATACTACAACTTTCATCATAATTGCTAGAAAATTTTTAAAAATAAATATAGCAGTATCAATAAGTAGACTTTTACCAAGTATTTAATAGATTCGTAGTAAAACATAAAGCAACAGAATTTGGCGATTACTTTTACACCAATCTAATATTGAATAATGTATAAGTACTTTTAAATAGGAAGACTATTTTCGAAATCTATTAGTGCTCTTAAACATTTTGCCGATACTGTACCTTATCTTGCATTTACGTGTACTTCGCCGCATAAAATTCTGCCGTGCAAGGGGAACACTTTCCTCTTTCTTAATCCTAACGTTATTCGTCTAAACTAACACGTTGACTGCCGAACTAACAGCCATAAACAAGTTAAAAGTTCCCCAAAAAATCAAGCCAATTTATTTAACACGTTGATTGCCACACCAAATGCCTATAAAAGCCACGCAAACTTAATACAATTATTTAATAATACAAGGACAGGAACGACACAGTTTGTAACATTCTCAGAGATCGCGTAGATCCTAATAAAATATGGTTTAGACAACGGAGTCCGGGTCTGTTTTGACCCAGAATATCAAAATCCATCCAGTTTCTCAATTTCTGGCGAATTAATAAAATGAACAGCAATAAAAAAATTAATTACAAAAAGTACCGTCAAAAATACGTTTCAAAACATTGAAAAATGAAGCAGTGAGTGGTCATAATTATACAGCAGATTTTATGCATTTATGAAAAAAATGAGTAGGTGTCATTTAAAACAGTTAAAAAATTAGAAGAATTTAAAAATACTGTTCAATTTCAACCTCTTAAACACATTAAGAAAAAAAATTAATTTCTACTTCACTCCAGCTTGTTACAATGTAGGTAGACAATTTTTATTTCGCATAAAGATCCGCTGTCTAGTCATAATTATTATTGATTATACAGGGTGTCCCAAAATTCCTTCAACAACCGGACATATGGGAGGTTCCTGAGATCAGTTGAAGCAATATTTTCCTTTGCAAAAATGTTATCCGCGGCTTTGTTTAGGAGTTATTAACGAAAAACACGGACCAATCAGAGCGCGACCTAGACACGAGTTGGCACAGTAGTCATGGCGCGCTAACTGTCTACTGGTCCGGCTGTTGAAGGAACTTTGGGACACCCTGTATACAGTTAGTTAGTGTAAAAAGCATTCGTACACCCTTTAAAAACATTTTGAAACATGGACCAAACGGCTTGAATTATTTTAAGATGTTGGGAGGATTGGTTTACTAGCTGATGTGTAAATAATTGTTTTAACAAATTAAATAACACCTAAAAACAACTCGATCCGTTTGGTCCAATTTTAGAGAACCTATTCATTTTTAAAGGGCAGTGTACGAATACTTTTTACACTGACTGTTGTGATAAGAATGGTCCGTAGTAGAATGATGTAGTAATAGTGCGATTGTCTTATCTTATTATAGATTGTAGTATTGTATATACATAGATCACAGTAAAAATTAATTTTCAATTTCAGTAAAAAAAGTTAAAAGCTGCAGGCACTCAGAATGTTGATGAAAAAGAAGCTGAATAAGAAGAAAGAAATCTAAACGTGTACTCCGTCGTGTTTAGGAGGTCTGTGCTCCGAGGGTTAATTATACCGTTCACAGAACCGGTTTCGGAAATTTACTAATTTATTCAAACGAACCGGCCCTGAAAGCTGACAGACCCAAATCGAACTGTGGCATTAGTTACGAGAGAGAGTGTACAGGTATCCAGGAATGATCTTGGGCCATTTGTGTTTGTATTCCCCTCATGCGACGAAAAGCAGTGGAGATGGCTGTACTCGCGCACGCGGTGGAATCAATGATGAGGTTCTGAGCAGACTCTTGGGCTTGGGAAACGGAACGCTCGTTTGGAGAATTCACGTTTCCGATGGAACCGGTGCGCGTGGAGACCTTCGAGGGATCGATAACGGATCTCTTGGATCCCCTTGTAAGGTAAGGAAGGGAACTACATATAAAAGTAGAAGAATTTTCAATCTTTTTAGCATGACAAATTCTGTGAGTTTTCCACAGTGATTCACTTGTTTAAATATCCTTCCAAGTAGAATAACTTCATAGAAGTGGGTCAAAGTGACCTTACTTCTTCTGCGAAGCTACAAGGATTAGTATAGTGAATGATTTGCAATGATAATTTCGAAGAAATTGCATTTTAAAGCGAATAGTAAAAGTTGCTTTTCACAACTTCTTTATCAGTATCACAAACGATTAAAAATGAAAATCGTGAAGGATTGTAATTCTCGCATATTTCAATTTTTTAAAATAATTTATTAATACAAAAACGAGGTTAAATACTTCCTTCATTTTCAATGTTGATCACGTTGATCATGAAATCAAGTGTGTCTTTGTTTTCGATCGACGCAGGACGATAAACAGAACCGTAAATTTTCGAAATAATCCTTGATCCACTTATCGATAATAAATTTTGTACATAATACTACGTGACTTTTATTTCTTATTTCAAAACACAGGACAATTTTCAGAACACTATAATAATATTGGAACTCACATTATTTTTTATGTCTTACATCATCGTCTAAGTTAAATATGAATTATTTGTAATGCTTTTCTACAGTGAGTAACTATTTTATTTGCAAAAATAAAAAGCCGGATCGTTCCGTATTCGCAAATGTCGATTGTTGCTTATAAACTTGCAATGTTTATGTTCTTCCAGTCTCTTTTTTAGTAATCATCATGTGGATCGATGTTGAGTATAGGAAGTATGCGTTTTTTTGTTAGCCGCAAATGATCTTGAACTTTAAGATGGTAGTAATATTGTACCGCAGAATATCTTATCGCTGGTTATGTAGTTTCGTTTTAGATTATCATTGCACGAAGCTCTAACTGAAATCACTTTTTTAATCAAGTGTAATATTGAGCGTAAAATGAACATTGCAGATACGTACAATCGACTGTTCCATCGCTTATCCCAAGAGAGATTCTTCATTTCTAAAAATGTCACAGCTGATAAGATAATTCTTACGCGTGCTTGGCGCTTCCTCAAAACTCCAATCTTTTTTTCCGTGAGGAGATTTCTCCAGTCCGATAAAAAGATAATTTCACGTGCAGTTGTCCAACTTGCTGACAGTTGTATTTTTCGATTCCACCAGAACACAATTTATATTTACTTAATGGTTCATTTTAGAGGGTTTTTCGAAACGCTTTTTTTATCTGTGCCTGTCATAAGAATTTAGAAGATGTCTCTGGTAGGTTTAAGTAAGTTCTACATATGTGTTTTATAAAGTTATGAAATGTAATTGATTGAAAATAGCAAAAATTGTAAGAATCTGCGATTTAAATGAATCGATAACCCTAAATTTTTCAAATTATTATGCGTCAACCGATTTCTATGAAACTTTGTGCGTATATATACTTAACTTACTTACATTTACAAAATGCATGCTTCAAATTTTCATTACAGGCACAGGTAAAAGATTTAAAAATCGAGACCTTGACATTTTCCTTCGCAATTGCGACCAATATCAATTTAAACAAAGAAATTATTTATACATTAGCTAGTAAACTAATCCTTCTAACGTCTCGAAAAAACCCAGGTCGTTTGGTCCACATTTAAACAAGTTTTTAAAGGTTGTACTTTTATAATACATTTATGACTTAATTGGGAAAAGTCAGAAGAGCAATGATTTTGAACCAATACGTTTATTGCTTGATCTATATAAAAAGAACGAACAGAAGGGAACAGATGAAGGGGCGAGGTTGTGCATCGGCACCGAGAGAAAAATATACATTCGATTAGTTAATAGAATCTATACCATCGCGACAACAATTACAATAATTAACCGGTACATCATTATACGTACGCTTATACATACACACAATGCACGTGTAGTTTCCGAAACATACGGTCTCGTCCGTAGTCGTATCAACGCTTTTATACGCTTCTAAAAAATCTGATTCACCTTAGACAAAGAACAGTTTAACGATTCCTGAAGGAAGAGTCAAATAAAATATGCATCATTTTTGTACAAACACCGCACTTAACAGGGTAACAATAGTTTTCGCCGTTTCAGGAGGCTCTCGTTTATCTTTAGCGCGTAAACATTTATCAATTTATATTTCATAACTTCAAAATATTTATCCATTTGGTTTCATAATCGGTAATATAGTCTTCTTATAAAATTCATCTTCGATAACGTTCGCGAGTACTTTGTCTTTTATAGTTCGCATATCGTAGGTGGAACGAAGCTCGTTGACCATTGAAGTTCACTTTCTCCGTTTGCAATAATAATTTCTTTTAGTTCAAACAACATTTTTACAATTCCTCATCGCGATAGAATCGAAATAATTTCGCAATCAATTATTAACCGATGTACACATTGCACAGCGGTTCGCAAAAATAACAGACCACTATTTATCTTCAAAGAACAATGAATAGGTAACGGACTATAATTGCATTTAAACAGAAATTTCTTCTTTCCTTTAACGAATTTATTCTGATTCTTAAATTCTTTTAACTAGACCGTGAATTTTTATGCAAAATAAAAATCGTTTGCATCAATTATGGGTAAGAGGAGCCAATTATAAATTCCTTTCATCTTTTAATGATTTCAACAAGCTGAAACCGATAAATTAATACCCTTTAAATTGCACCTACTCAATTCTGTCACAAATGCATAAAATCCGCAGTCTAGGAATGACAATTACTATTAATGTTTTTAAAATGCAGTGCTTATAATCGAGTTGTTGGAACTGCTTGCATAACTTGTGTAATGTAGCTCCACTGAATTTTTATAATTTTCGTATTAATCTTTGCAAATTGCAAATGTGTATTTAGCAGCTTCGAAGACAACATTGTTCGAGGCGAAAATGTGCAAGGTAAACAGCGGTCTCTCATGCTTGTCGGCCGCTGAATACTCAAATAATTCAGCTGGTCGCCGTTATAACTCAAGAATAACAACTCGAAATGCGATATCGCGTGCAAACATGGTTACGTTTCTTTAACGCATCGAACGAAATCGTCATTCCACCGCCATTATTGCGCAACGCTGCATTAACGAGTCGCAATCGAAACGGAAATTGAGATTTCCATGACCGGGGTATGGGGTTGTTCAGGGCCGTGTCACGACGAGAAAAAAGTTCGGAAAGTAAACGTGGTTCCCTAAAAGTTAAACGGCACCGACTGAAACTACCGCCACACTTAGCAAGCTTCTCTTCTTTTGTTACGTCATTCTCATTTCACCCTACAAGCGGGGGAATAACGTTCGACTTTTTGTTTTTGTCGAACGGATATATTTACTCCTCTAAGCGTGAAGCTAACCTTCGACTGTCCGTTTTAAAGTCCCTGCGTAGGCGATAGACCGGTTTTCATACAATTCGAAACGCCATCTTCAATTGTTTATTTCTGCGCACAATGACTGCATCGTCTTTGTCCAAACCGTACCTTTCCATTGATCCCATTCTGGACGAAAAATGATTGGCACAATTGGTACCAGAGTCGTCAGATTAAGATTGAACCTACCAATCGTTTAATATCTTTATTTACTTGTATTTACTTGGATCGTGTACAATTTTTATTATAGTATGAAATAAAATTGATACGTTCTTCATGGAGGTAGCAGTATAATTTTAATAGTTGTAAAATAAAAAATGTGAAATCGGTCATTTGAACAGCAGTGGTAGGTTCACAGTGTTAAAACTCGTGTCCCCATTCTACCTTCCCCTTCTACGACTCGGTCACGTGACGCGTCACATGTCACGTGACTGATCCAGTGGTATTGGCAGAAAGAGGATAACTTCTTCTCCTCAAACCTAATCTGGCGACTCTGATTCTTTTTATTCCCACTTTACTTCGCCTTCTATATCTCCGACAAAAGCATCACATTCTTAGCCTGGAAGACTTCGTTAATTTTGATCCGAACAAGTACTGAACTTTTGATCTTCGACACAATTCTTTCCTGTCTTTCATTTGGCAATTCAACCGCTGTTTAACCCTTGATCTTTTGTTGAAATATTCATTCGAAGTAACGTTCTCGTAGTTCTAATTCCTCGACGTTCGGAGGACATGCAGTACAATCGTCCAACATTTTACATTTGAAAGATTACTTCAGTTACTGCGACAAGCAAGATTATATTTTATACTAAGGTACGCATTTTGAAGAGTCGTCACTCCCTCGAGGGTCGCTTCATAGGTTACAACGATTTCTTGGCTGCAGTCATTAAATTTTTGTGCAAAATAAAAATTGTTAGCCAGACAGGAGTTAAACAGAAGTTGATATTCCGTGTTAACAATTTTAACCCTTTGCACTCGGAGCTATTTTAACTCGAAAATTAAACATTTCTTCCGACCTAGAATAAATTCCATTCTAATTCTCTTCTTTGTATGAACACGAAATTGATATAATACATCATACAATACTTAAATATTGAGTAATTGATTAGATGCCAACATATTTAATAATGTAAACAATATTTTCAATAATGGCCATGAGTCACCACTCGAGGGCTAAGGGTTAATAGGTTAAAGATAATGTAATATTTCACCTATTCATTGTTGTCAAGAATGCGCACGATTCTTAGTATGGTTATTATTTATGTTTAACCCTCTACTTTTCGTAAAATTTATGGCCGACAGGTCGAAACAAGATCGATACGAATATCGTATGCATCGAGTGAAGCATAGTTCCCGTTTGTTACTCGATTCGACTACCCCAGGACTTTAAAAATCCGCCATAGCCTTAGGTATCACTCGCCTAAGCACGCACTTACATATTGTCACAATCTTCGACCTTTCTACGACCGCTCGCATCGCAACAATAACGCCTCCCTCGTCAGGTCGCGCGGGCACTCTCATCAATACTTACAACAATACCTTGTTGTCCAAACTGCTACGCTTTTTAATGACTTGCATTCTGTAGGAACGTGACAATTACACGAGCACTTTCGTTTGTAATATTAGAACAGCCGAGCACTTTTAGTATTAGTCCATATTTCAAAACTGAATTGTTCTTCCTGTCTTTCCAATTGTATGTAATCATGTTTATCATACAATTGTCGGAACATAGTCATCGGATTATGAATTTCAACATTTCCATTTGATTTGCCATTTCTTTTAAATCATCTCGGTAAAAACATATTTTACCATTAACCCCTTGCAGACGGATTTCGTTATTTACCTATTTAAGTAACGAAATATATCAGTACAATGTTCCACTTTTGTCAGTTTTTAAGATTTCAGTTCAAAATAAGCTTAATTTTTTCGATAATCCTCGTCCGCAAAAGATTAATTATAGATTGATCACAGTCTACACGAAAAAGCTGTGTTCCATTAAAACTCACGCAACTGTCATTTAGGATCTTCAGCGAACTACTTTCGTGGATGAATTCCCACAGAATGCAGATCCATTTCCGAGATCTGAATGATAGTGATGAGGATAATGCATGGACGACGCATTACGCGACAATTCTCTATTTACTATAAACGATTGTCAGGGACGGACAGCGAGATCGTTAAACGTAAAACGTAGGTTCACGCGAGTTCGAACTGGCCAGATCGAGGATCTATCGATCTTCTTGTCGAGCCATTCGTCTCGTCTGTGTATTGGTTCAAACGAATGGATAAACTTTCGCGAAATTGATCCTTTCGGTGATCGAGATGGATCATTTGGCACAGTCTCTGTGCGGATGAGCTTCGCAATCCGAAAATTCTGATTTTAATGAGAGGGATGTGAAGCATGCTGGACTAAACGAGCACCATATTTTTCAGTAGAAATTCTTTTGATAAAAAATTCAACGATATTAGAGCGATATCAAACATTGGCATCATCACTGGTCAGTATAAGTTATAAAACGTATCGTCCATTCATAAATTAATTAATAAATGAAATTACCCAAAAATTGCTAATTCTTTTTACCAAGTTTTTATTAGTTCGCTTTCTTGTCTGTCTGTCTGTTTGTTTGTTTGTTCGGTACAAATTTTTTATTATGTATCACCAACTTAGAAATGTAAAATAATTTGTTGTTATTTAGATACTGGGTTAATTGTCATGCACATTAGTTATAAAGTACACCACAATTTATATACGTATTATTATAATTGTTTTTAGAAATATATTTTGAGTTGTGTCACATTTCTCATGAATGAACGACATACGAGTTGTTTCATGTAAAAATGGTGCGAACTTATTGAGCAACGATTTATAATATTGACTTACATTGCTTTTCCATTGAACATTGTACTTTTACCGTCAATTCCAAATTCTATGACTTCTTCGCACGGCAATTGAATTTGGAAGAATAAGATTAGAAAGCTTGCTTTTTGTATAGTCCAACGTGCCGTACACCTAATCGATTATGAATGAAAACCAATACTCCTCACCGCACAGGATGCGTCAGTGGCGCGTCGCCGTAATGAGAACGGGCCGGCGAAATCGAGGGAAAGGCACAAAAAATTATCCGAGTTCAGATTCTCTCAATTATATATCATTCTACTATTCTTTCTTCCTTTTTTTTTGTCATTAACAAAACACAGTATACTGGCATTACAACATATACATATACATATATATATATATATATCTAGCGTAGCATCACCAAAGCAATAATAAAAACGTAATAAAAAAAGGTAGTTCGACGATCAAGCACGTACTATACAGAAGTAAAGTCACACAAAAATCACGTGATGGCACGCATCTCCGACCGAGGGAGTCAATTAACCCATTGTCTTGCGTTCTAACCCTTTGGGGTCCAGATTTACATTCGATTCCTCCGGATCCGCAATCGAAAACAAAATATATATTTATATTTACGTATATATATATGTATATACATATATACTTTTTCTTTATCTCTTACACATTAATACTTTAATTTTTATTATAGCATTTTTACTTTTATATATTTATATATATTTATATTAAATCGACAACGGGACCACGAAGGGTTAAAAATCAATTCGATTTTACGGTTTCGTCGTACGGTAGAAATCGACTTTATCGATCGTTTGATGAAACATGGGGTGAACGTGTCCGCGGGGTGGAAACGATGCGAGAGAGAAAATCAAACGAAACAGGCTAATCGACGCCAGTTAACACGTATGTATATATATATCAACTTTCTTTCTCATTCCACGAACGCTAAAAATGCTTAACAACGAGTATAACGATTTCTGTCTCCCGAGATATACACGTGTACATGTATATGTGTCGCGAGAAAGCTCTTAAGTTTATTGCTTCTTCTAGCCTAGAATTGAACCGCGAGCACGACCTCGGCAATTAGCTCATTTTGCCCTCTCGGACAGATTGATTGTTCTGTGTCGATGAGGAATCGATTGTGAGTCAGTGTTTATGCCATTAACAATTCGGTCTTTCAATGTACAGTAGGATGCACGTAGGAAAGACAGGAGGCACCAACGAACGCGAGTGTTATCCATTCGAGAGGTTGGTGGTAGGAGTTCGAGGGCCCCCTACGGTGTCCTGGCCTGCACTATAGCGTGTGACGTGGCCCCCTCTGACCAATCAGGACCCGCCTCCTTTCTCGGGAGTTCTTGCGAGGCACGCACAGTAGTCACCGCAATCCCCCACCATGAGATGTTAGAACTTTCAACAAGGATTCGATGCAAGAAACGAGATCTCAACCCAGAGTTATGCTAATTTAAATACATTGTAATTGAATTACATTGTATTTTATATACACAGTATTTGAATTACTGAATTATTATTCTTCTATTATATAATTCATAATTACACTGTACTTTGTACAATTGTAGAATCGAATTACATTTCAATTTAATTGAATAAGAGACCAGAATTACAAATTACCTTGTAATTTAATTGAATAAGACACCGGAATTACAAATTACCTTGTTATTTAATTGAATAAGAGACCAGAATTACAAATTACTCTGTAATTTAATTGAATAAGACACCGGAATTACAAATTACCTTGTTATTTAATTGAATAAGAGACCAGAATTACAAATTACCTTGTAATTTAATTGAATGAGGCGGCTGAATTTCGAATTACGAAATAATCGAATACAATGTAATTGAATTACTCCGTAATTAGAATTCGTGAAGTAATTCAATTGTAATTTAACACAACTCTGTTCCAACCAGCGAGGTTCTACTGTAACAGCTAAATCGATTGATATCGAGTACTGAAAGGCGTCAGAACACTTGTAGATCTAAAATCGACGAGGTTCGCCTGTCGATAAATTAGAATACAAGTTAACCGAAAGCACGATGCCCGACAGAAGTCTGTTCATGTCCATTGGAAATTCTTGTTTCTCAATAATATATCATTGAACTATAAAAGTTTTGAACAACTGAACAATTTCACTATCTTGCTCAAAATTCGGGTTTAAGTATGGAAGAGAGAAATTCAAGATGGCAGTTTACTCGTCAGTTCAGGAACTTGCGATACGGGAATTTCGCGTGTTAATGAAAAATTGAACGAACAGTATACTTATTATCGCGGGTCGGACATTGTAGGTTGGTGCAGAGAAGTAGAATCGACTCGCATGTTCATGAGAATAGAGATAATTACGGAGAAGCACATCTCACTGATTTCGACGATCTTCAGATATGTTGTCAAGGTCAGTGTCCTGAGTAACTTTGCTTATGTTTCGCTGTTATATTAAAATACATCTCTTGTGTTAGAATCTGTGAGATATGTACTGTAAGATATTGTATGATCGGGATGGTGTAACCATTAGCTCAGAATTAATTTGGGCCTGATTATGCGTTTTGTGGTTGCGGAAAACTTTTGTTTATATCGAAGACAACAATTAAATTGCGAAGAAAACGAACATTTTATTCAGTATAAGCAAAGTTATTCAAAACATGGAAAGACCTATTTCAAGGTCATTGAAATCGACAAAACGTGTCGCTCTGTAAATAATTATTTTGAAGGGTTACAACAATCTTGGACACTTCAAAATCAATGATTCCTCCTTTAAAGTTTTCATTCACGACTTTCCTGATCTGAGGGATCAGTTCGAGCTGCCGAAAAGGCGGTAATCGATTTTGTAAGCTTCAACAATGCTGTACCCTGGTCAACCCCTTGAAATGCGAATTAAATGAACTCCAATGTAACCAATATATAATTTAATTTATTATAAATTCAAAACAGATGTTTTCCTGGGATGATAATGAACTCGTCGCTAGCAACACTTACTGTTAACATTAACCCTTCGACGGCGGAGTCTCAAGGAGTATCAAAGTCGTCATTTGATTACTCGGTTTCTGGTGCTTCATTAGGGACACTAGAGAGATTAACGCGTCTACCAGAAGCACCGTCGAAAATATGTTTTAAAAACTTGATAAATAAAACAGTCCTACAGGTCATCAGTTATACAGTTATAAGAATAGTCTGCCGTCCGAGGGTTAAACAATATTTAACTTCGATGCGTGTTCGTGACGTCTTCCTACGTGAAACAGATTAGAAGCTAATTTCGCGGGAATGGTGAAAGCACACTCGATTCGTCATCAACACGTGTAATCGCATAAACCACAGTCCAAGATATCGACGGCAAATAACCGAAGCCGCAGCACCACGGAAGGAACCAGCTCTGCACGCTTCCTTTCGGCCGAGTGGTCGCACTCCATCGATTAACCGCGCGTATCGAAAATACGATTCGTCGCCGACGTTACATAATAAAATACGATGTACAATAAGTCGAACAGACGCTCTTTCGCTGTGTATATAACGATGGATAAGAAAATAACAGAAAGCGTTCGACAGTTTGCGTTTTAAGCCGTCAGTTGCTCCGGTGTTCGTCGTCGTCGCCGTCGCCAATTCCCCGTGTGCCGTCGGCGATCATCGTCGTCCTTGAAGACGAGCAGCGTTAATATGTACAAGAACAGGGCTCTCGAAGCACCCTACGCGACGACAACACGACGACAATACTGATTATTGTTGTTTTGGCAGCCGGATACTCGCTTCCAGCGAATAACAATTCCTCCACGATCGATCTCTTTCAATTACCTCGTGTGTGTGTGTGTGTATCTGTTTGTGTTCGCGTGTTTCTTATGTTTGTGTACAAGTATCTCTGTGTATGTGTGTACCGAGATGTAAACGTTGATCGTTCAGCACCGAGACGTAGGACCAAATTACTCGACGAAGATCTTGCTCTATCTTTCTCTCAGTGGCAGTGGTTTCTTGACCTATCAGCGATCACTTCGAGAAACAAATCCGCAGCGACGACGTACTCCAGCATTTCAGACTTCCGTTTCGAGGCACTTCGACGAAGCGACCATTGATGGTTTCCGGCGGCTTCGGAGATTCGTCACGGAAGCAACGGCCTTGCGAACGGCAACTTGCTCTTTCGGGGATATTCTTCCGTTCGTGGAGCTCGACATGTCCCGAGTTCTTAGCACGCGAGAATGCTGCGGAAGCTGCGCACGATGATCAGTCGAGGAACACGCGCGAGTGTGATCGTGCCATCATTGCGTCGGACAGCCGGCCTGTCTGCGCTCTGTCCAATTCTTCGCTGGATGGGAATCGAATGCTGATCGAGAGTTACGTGGACGTCGACGGCGACGAGGTGATCGGGTCCGGCTGGTAGTACCTCATCCCGTTTATCTGTAACGAATGAATATCCTTCAATTAGGCGGTGATCCAGTGCCAGAGGCGATGGTCCAACTCCTTGCACTCGAAGCCACTTATGTGTTTCGATTCCCTGAACCAATAAGTACGGCTAATAAGGTCGGCTTATCTTAGCCAGTGCAGGCCAGTCGGACAGAACCTTACTACCCTGCTGTTGTATCCAGTATTTTACGAAAAGTTAAAATAAACGCAGGGTAGTAAGGTTCTGTCCGACTGGCCTGAACTGGCTAAGATAAACCGACCTTAAGGCTGTATATAAACAATTTAATGATTTCGGCGCCACGGGTTCGATCAAATATTACTCACTAAGCAATTTTGCAATTTAAATTGTTCTCGACGCTTCGAACCAAATGTGGACCATTTTCAAGAGAAATTTTGCGTCTGTAAAGAGAACAATTTAATCTTCCGTCGGGCGCAATATCTGGACCGCCGAGTTCGGGCGCAATGTGCTTGACGGGCCCACATTCAAAAAATATGATAAACACCTAATTTAGTTCATTTATACAACTGCTGTTAGGGAAATAGTGCGCTTGGTGAGGTCTATAATCGTAGAGCCGTTCTTTTGGGCCCTTCCCAAGGGTGGGGGTGACTGTTTTCGAGGTACCTAAGAGGTACCTACATGATCGCGCTGTGCCTCTCAGATCGGTTGCGACAGACGGAAGGTTAAACTGCAAAATTGCTGAGTGAGTAACATTTGATCGAACTTGTAGCGCCGAAATCATTAAATTGTTTATTTGCACTATCTACGATCGACATAAAGGAATATTCATTAAGGGTGTATGTACATTGTTTGAATTGGTGGCTGGAGCAACGTCGGATGATATCAAGTGAAAATTTATAAAGGAGATCAGGGTTTGACGGAACAACTTGAAGAACAAAATGAAGAATTGATGGTTTGATGGGAGAACAATAATTAAATTGAGTAATATAATTGTTGGCTGGAACAAAGTGCAAATTTTACAGGAGTGAACGATTGGATGGCAGAACAATAAAAGCTCCATTGTTCCAGGTACCAATTAAATTCTTCTATTGGAGAAACATCTAACAATTTCAACGGACACACACACTGCTAGACAATTAGAATTTATTATTGTTCGCTTTTAACCTTGGGTCGAGTTGCACTCGAGTAAATTGCGTTAACGTATCAGATAATGACAATAATGATGGTGTGAATAAGCGGGATTCAGATTGTTTGATCATCGTTACTTGTTAATCTAATTCTGTTGATGACTAAACCAAGAGTCGCAACCGATTTGTGTGTAAAAATGGGTGGTAAAGAAGCATACACGAACAATGAAAGAAAGCAAGTTTCTTCGAAGCTTTATAATAAAAATGTGTGTCGTATTGAACAGTTAAAAAATTGGAAGAGTGTTTAAAAATATCGATTCATTATTTACAAGTCAACGAAGCTACCAACGAGAAAAATGAATTTCTATTTGGTTCCTGTGGCATTGGAATCGATGCAGATAATTTCCATTTTGCATAATGAGTCGCAGTTTAATGATAACGCACGAACCAAATGTAGGAGACGTGCCCTAGTATTATTCAGTACTCGTTAAGTACAAGAATCCTCACCGTCATGTCATATTCTGTGATGTATGCCGGGATTTCCAGCTGGTCCGGCGACATCACCTCGTACAGATATTCCACGCCGGGTAAACTGTGGACTTTCTGCTTGATTGCCGGCGCCATGAATGTTGTGAACCACCACGTCATCATCTGGAACAGGTAACGGAGGCATAAATTAGAGGGAAAATTAATCGATCACTACGACGCACGCACTATAATAATACGTTCGCTACTAGTATCAGGTCTGACGTTACAAGGAAAAACGTCACGTGTATGCACCAAATTATCTGCAGCATGCTAGTACTAGCCACTATAAGATTATTCCTTTTTATTGTCTAATTTTATTGTACGCATAATGTAAATCACCTATACATATAGATACTCCTTAAATTAAAGAAACAATCTGGAAATACCGATGATAAGTACCTGATCGAATTTTCGGAATATTTTTCAACCCACCCTCAAGCATCGTAGGGTTAATTAAAAGGTCCTACTTACCGTTATTCTTTTTTATTAAGGTAACGAGGACCTATTAATTAACCCTATGATATACAAAATTTGTGTATCGTATTTCCAGATTGTGTTCTTTAATTTAAGGAGCATCTATACAGGTGATTTATATTACTTTACTTGATCAATATACTTCAAATAGAAAGAATAAACTTCTAGCACGAGTTAGTACCTACGTTAGTCACGTCGGTATACTAAATGACAAGTTCAACGGCCAATTTTACTAAATATAAAATTACATAATGTTTAACATGATTATACTATGTTGATTTACACTAGATGTGTAAAGAACCAAATACGATTTAATGTTCGCTTGAAAATCTCGAGATTGTTATCGCTTTCATCCCCTACCTTCTGTACCATTGTGTGCACAAAAAAGTGTCTTAATCATATCTTCTGTTGCAAATTTTTAGGATTGATTTTAGCGGTTCCGCTGCAGACACCAATATTTTTTATTTTTTTTAAATTAACCTCTAATTTGTAGCCTCTAAGGCTACCTCTAATTTCATCAATTGCAAAATAAAAAATAGTGGCAGCTGTTGCGTAAAAAGGGAACAAAATGATCCTGCATCGCAGAAGTATTTGACTTTTATGAAGAAAAATTTTAGACGATTTGCGAGGGAAAGTATCGTATAAAAATTATGTCTGTATAATTTACGATGCGATAAAAAATAAGTAGCTGTGGGATTACGACGAGTTTCTGAAACGGTAATGGCGAGCACTAACCTTGGTCCAGAAAGTCGGATGGACGATGTAGAAGTGTTTGAGGTTCTTCTTATACCTGTAAGAAGATGAATAATTGATCCACAATTTACTTTAATACGAATTTGATGTAAATGTACGAAAATAATGAAATTCTCGACTGAAGAAGCCCGTATAATATTCAGCATTCAAATCTATTTCCATATAAATGGAATTTTGTTTTGTCACACACACACTGGTTATATAAAATATAATTCTCCTCAATTATTAATTCTATCTGTGGCTACGTCAGTCGATAACACGAAATCACAACTACTCTTGCATCAGTTCTACGCATCGGTACACGTATGCTCCGAAGGTCTCGGAATCGAATTACATATAAAGCAGATAAACAACCGCATAGATTGTTCTCGGTGTTTATCCACGTCAAAATAAATCACAGTATATCACTGATGCACATTCAAGTGATGCTCGAGTATATCTATATAAAAATGAATAATATTCTATAGTGAAATGACAGTCTAGAAAGAGACTATGACTAATGAACTATACTGACTTTAACTATTCCTTGCAGCTAATACTGAGATTGTCTCAGAGGGATCATAATGAACAGTTTCGGAATATTTGTTTCATAATTTAATACACAGAAATATTTAATTTCCAATTTCATACTGAATCAATGCGAATATATTTCATCCTACAGAAGACAATACATTAACGTTTGGTATATTTGCTGACAGTATTGTAATATTATACATAGAAACTGTTACCACAGTGGAACCTTTAAATTCTTGATATGATGAGGTTTCTTAATATCACTTACTTGTAAGGAAGCACGTTGTAAACCTCCCGCAACCAGTGTAAGCTGGGATAGTTGTTGCTAGTCGTTAACGTATGGAAATAGGCAATAACGTAGTCGCCTTTGACAATCGGGTCCAGCAACTGTATGAGGTACAGCAGTGCCTAAAACAGAAATCGAAATATGTTCCACTGTTATTATATTCACAACATTCGCTCCATTCTGTGAATGGAGTTCTAATTACTTTGAATGGATTTCTAATTACTCTGACAACATTGTATTCGATAATCATATTTAGACTGCGGATTTTTATGCATTTATTAAAAATTGAAGAATATTGTAATATTGTCTTTAATGCAAGAGAGTCATTAAGGGATGAAATCAAATTTTATTTTACACCTGCTTCCCGCAATCGATGCAGAAAATTTCTATCTTGCATAAAGACCCGCAGTCTAGTCATATTTATAATCTACTAGGGGTGGGCGAGTACCCAAAAATTAGTGATACAGTAAAGTCGTGAGCTCCCATCGCCTGTTCCGAGCAGGGACAGAGATCGTGTAGGGAAACTATTTTTGTATGACTGCGTCGACCGCTCCTTTTTCTTGGCCCCTCGCGGGGATGCTCCCCAGTGCAAGGGTGAGGTGAAGGGACAGTGATCGTGGAGATCCTCAGGGAACTAGATCGCGACTTTACTGTACTCGTGTACCCGAAGTCGAAATCTGCGACGTTCGGGTCTCTGAACAATAAAAATTATCGAGTTCCCGACCCGAATTTCCGGATGCCCGCCCACCCCTATAATCTACTGATAAACGATCATCATTATTCTCCCAAAGTGCACAACGAGCTTTCCTAAAAATGTTGTACAACAAGTATTGTTGCAAGGGGCAACTCTATAGCATTCAATCCCTCTAGCCTTTCAAATCCTATTTCATTAGTCTGGTCAGGATCCGGTTCTACTGGGTGGTGCAGAAATAATTGCGGTAAAAGTTCAGGTTACTACCTACACAGACTCGTTGTACGACGACGTCTATGACGCCGTGTATTAAAATACGCCCTCGACAAACTTCCTGACGTCACGCGGCGCGAACGAAAGCCGACGAAAACGGGGTGTGTAGGCGGTCGTAGGGGTTGGCAGGGGGGTTGCGAATTTTCTGTTACTCGCACACACACCTCCCACCGAATCGATATCGTCGCGGTCTAGTGAAAAGAACTTTCCTTTCCCCTTCGCTTCAACTTTAGCTGGTCTAGAGCGGCCCGTTTCAGCGCCGCACCCTCCAATCCTCCAACCTATCAACCTTCCAATCCTCCAACCCTCAAAAATCCACGTATCCTACCCCTCACCGTACTGGCGCGGGGCCTCCGACCTGATTCCGCCGCAATTCCTCGACCTCCGACCTCCGGGGGTGAGGACCCGAGAACTAATTCCAGTTGTTACAGAGCGATCGATTAAAACGGAGTAACGAATGCGCCTCGCTGACATTAAATACTTGTCTGCGAGGGCTGTGCGCTCACCGTGACGTCGACGTGTCTCGTGGAACAACGAAACCAGGCCTGACTCGGCGAACAGCTGACGCATCAACGCGATCAGGCCTGGACACAACAATCTGCTACACCGAAAACCTATAGCACACGCGGCACGGAAAACGTACTTGCACACTCAGCTTTTCCGTGACGATGTCGATTAAAATAGACCGTGTCCGTTGCAATTGAGAGGATAACATGGTTGACTGATTTTTAACGTGTCCGATTTGTATGAATGATTGGTGTTCTGTTGACTTCCTGCGTGCCGGAATTGTGCAACTATGAAATTTTGAGCACGCCGCCAGCTAAGATTGTTCCAGTTCATGGAACAATTATATATCCAAAATTCTAGATCAATTCAAATAGAAATAACTAGATTGCGGTTCTTTATGCAAAGTAAAAATCGTCTGCATCGATTACAAGCCAAGGAACCGCATAAAAAAATCGTTCTTTTAATTATCTTATTAACCGATGTCCTTAAATCTTTTTAACACGTCCACTGCTTTAAATGGTACGTTTCTATTTTTGTCAGAAATGCACGAAAGTACGCTGAATATGATGAGCACATTGAAAATTCAAGTTAAATATTTCATACCTCCAAGCCAATTTCATAATTCATGCACAAGTTTACTTTGCACGAATTAAGATTATTTCACATTAATTGGCCTGTCTAATTTTTCTGCCCGCCACATTCCTGCTAACGAGTCTGTTTTTGCGAACCGTGACAAAATGAAACGTGTTCTCAGAAGGTTTCTCGAAGATCGTGAAAACATGCATAAACGAATGCCGGCCATGTTCAACGAAAAAGTTCGTGGCAACAACCTGTTCGCAATTTTGTCACGTTCAAGTCATTTCCCAGAAATTTCACGGTCATTTCTGCGTGATATCAAAGAGGCCGTGAGCGCTTGGTTCACGCGGCACCTTTCTATGAAGCGGGGACACAAAAACTGGTGCTCCGTTATGACAAATGCCTTAATAATGGTGGAAAGTAGTCGATAGTATGTAGAATGCAATGAACATTATATGTTTTGGAAATAAATTACTCGCTTTCTGGATACGTAGTGAATACGAATTCACAACGCATTAATCTCTGAAATCATGCTGCGTAGCTGAATGCACAATTAGATTCATGGAGGTAGTAAACAAAAACAGAATAATATAGACTCATTGTTTTCCTCGGCGCATTGGCTACCAGCGTTACACAAACGATGACCGCGATAATTATAGCTTGCGTACGGGACATGATATTAGTTTTATCAGCACTAATTATCATGCAAAATTAAACTTGTCCACGGCAATTGCAAGAAAGGGAAATGAAAATATATTTTCTATTATCTTAGAAGCTGAATATAAATGTCTTCCTTCTTTTCATTATTTCAATAAGCTGAAACTAATACGTTGATGTTCCAAAATGTTTTTATAATATGTCCACTGCTTAAATTGTCCGTACCAATTGTTGTTGTAAATGCATAATAAAATGCATAACATCCGCAGTCTGTATATAACCAAACGTTTTCAATAATGTCAACATTAATTCCGAAGCAACGTAAGAGAAAATGACTGCAAATCTGAATATAAACGTTTATTTTCGTTCGTCGGTGATCTGGCCGGAAATGAATGAGAGACGCAATAAAACGACGTAAAATATAAACGCACGTGTGAAACTGCGAATGCAAATATGGACCTCGTAACGCGCGCGTGCAACACTGTATTTCCGTTTTACATGCAAGTACAATCGCTGCGAGAACGACTCACCAGCTTATCAAATATGTATAATACATCGAAGTGTCTATTGCTGCTGAAAATGTCAAACTCTGTTATCCCTCACGTGCTAGAACACATTTTCCATGAACTTGTACGCGTGCACGCAATCGAAAGTGTGAACGTTCGCGGCAATATTCGATAACAGTTTTATAAGAGCGTTAACTTGTTTCCCGAGGTGACTGTAAATCAGTCACGATAGCGCAACTCTACTATTTCCAGTTTCTTGTTTACAGAGACAATGATCGACTCTTCTCGAAAGAACACTTGAAATCTGTATGATTTTCCAAAACGTCATAGACTGCAGATTTTATGCATTTATGACGAACACAGAATTGTGAAGACTTTAAAAGAATTTAAGAATTTAATTTCATCGTGCTCCACTTATTAAAGAAGCGTAAAAAAGCTTAGTGATTGATTTTCATTCAGATTTTGGAGAACTGAGAATAAAGTTTAATGAATAGTATAATAGAATGGCTAAAGGCTGGTACAACACCTACTGTAATTCATACGTATAAACATTTACATTTGGCTTGTGGATTTCGCAAACACCGAGTGAAAATGCAACATTCTGAATCATTCTGCAACATTGCTGCGAAACTTGTGATTATTTCCAGTGTGCACGTAGCACCGGTAGCTGTTTTTACAAAACTAAACTCGCCCGCGGCTTGTTTACCGTTCGATCTGCGTCGTCAATAAGTTGTGTACAACCATAGCTCCCCAGCGTTGAAATTTCGTTTACGTTTTCAGAAATAGATTTCGGACTACGCCGTTACACGTAATTTTCCAAACCCCATTATCCCTATTATGGCCGCCTCGATGCGTCATTGTTTATACATACAAGGAAAAAGAATAATTTCCATAAGGAATTACCTCGTTTCCACTTGTACATGTTATTATACGTCTGTATATACAATTGTATACATACATATACAGTATCGTATCAGGTCGTGAAGTATGAAAATTGACAATTTTTGTTTGAAATTTCTGTTTTATTTGCCAAGTTTCATATTTAACATGAGAATGGATTTTAAGAGAACATGTCACGTTTAAGAACAAATTTATTTTATATTATTTAACAATAATCATTTTTAGCTGTTTCCTTCATCTCGATCGACGATGTTTTCCAAGCAAGGTGCTCAAAATTTCATAGTTAAAATGACGTCTACCCTAATACACATATGCAAATGTGATTCTTTCTTAACGGAACTCTGGATACGTCTCGTAAAACTCGAATGATTTGGATTCGTTTAAAAACGTCGGAGAAGGTCGACCGATAAAGCGATTCATTCGATTTCCAATCGAAGTCAAGTTCAGCGTCGTCAGCGCAATGTCTATTTAACTCGAGCTCGTATTGTGCGCGGAAAGAATAGCTCTTGATTGAGCCAAGCTCAAGGCGTAGTCGTGGGAGAGAGAATAAAAAAATACTAGAACAGCGCAGGTTTCTTGTAACGGGGCGGTGACTCATCCTGATTTCGTTGCTCCGATTAAGAAGTACATATGCAAATATTATGGCGTGATTCAACATTTCGTAGGCGTGATGTAATAATGCTAATTTCGTGCTCGTGATTCTAATCGATTCGGCATACACGAACATTTTTGTTCATAGCTCCAGGTCCAGCTCAATGGAGATACAGAATCTCCAAAAAGTATTTAGTAATTTTCAAAAATTCTCGATATTTAAACTGTTATAATTTCGTATGCAGAAATGTAAGATTAGGATTTTATACATATTACGTTATATATTGAGTTGGCAAATAAATTCGTTCGGTTTTTTAGAGTGGAATAAATCACAAAAACCGAGCGAACTTATTTGCCAACCCAATACTTTTCTATTGTTTTGTAAAGTGTTATAGTAATGTATGCTACATATAAACCAAACTAGGTTTGCGGCATCAATAAATAAATAACTAATTAAATTAATTTCGTATGCAAGAATTGCACCAGTTTTAGTGTAATCGTACATAATGGCCCCAAAAAGTATTGTAACACTAAACTTTCGAATTTCGAAAAATTGTGGACATCTAAACAGCAATAATTTCGTCAAATCAAAATAGTACAACAATAAATCCTCTGTTTTCTCAACCCACCGTTTCCCTAGAAAAATTTTGTTTTCCAAATCCGTGGTACATTCATCCACGAGAAAATTTTTTCATGTTCTCCCAGAGACGTTTGAATTTGCCAGTCTTGTTGCTTTCTGAAGAGGTTCTACAAATCTTCATCTCCACGGTACTTTTCTTCGAAACAAAGAAAAGCTTGTCATCACTGTCGCAAGCTAACGAGTCTGGATCTTATCAAAAAAGTTACTTAGCCTTGAAGGTTTCAGGACGGAATCAAATTAAGTTCACATGACGTAGCGTTAACGAGCTCGTTATCTGTATCGTGACCCTGAAATTTCATTATCTCGGTTAATTAGCGATCGTTGATCGTGAAGTGTCTCCCGGTGCATTGTTCGTAGACTCGATGCCAGTGTCAAGATGAAGAACTTCGACCGCGGATTCTTCTGTAACGTCGTGTCGAGTAAATAATAGATACGTGTGTGGCACGACGTATATTTTCGGCCACGGTGGCTCCTACGACGCGGCCGTAATTTTTATCTCGTTTCAAGGCTGCGGACGTAAAATTAGCATGCCGAGGAAACACACGATAGGTGTAGGCTCATTTGGAATTCGTTGCACTTTGCGTCGGCGTGCGTCAAAACTCCACACTCGATGGCGTCGATCGCGATCGATGACTCGCGTTGCAGATTTATCGGGTTGGTTCGACTCACAAAGAAATTTAAGACTTTGAACATGTGTAGCTCATTCGATGTTAATTACAATTTTTTCTGCTGGGAAACGGTGCTAAGGTTGACTTCGAAAAAACTTACAAGTGGTATAGTGTTTAAGTATACAGGGTGTACCAAAAATGTTGCACTTCCTTTGAAAGGGACAAAACATTTTAAGTTCGGAATACTTTCCAGGTAGACGCCCTTTTTTCGACCTGGCGACTGGACTAAATATGTTTTGATAAAAAAAAATTAACAAAGTGACAGCACTTGAAAAAAAAGAGGTTATTAGGTAAACTGTGCTGTATTAGGTAAAGTACAAGTGTGGGTCACGCACAGCCATAATGGCAACCGTTAATGAAAATATTTCGCGCATCATGCGAAGAATAGATGTCAAGAAACACAAAGAAATTTATACACAACGACATGAGTAATTTAAATTATCTTGATAAAGTAGTAAACAATTTTAAATATTGTTTCGAGGCGAAACATGTAAACAATTAATTACACGAATAGTTACAGTGATAGACGTTCAACCAAATTGGTCGAGTACTGTCCGCCTTTTCGCAAGGCATCGAACTCTTGACATCGAAGCAACGAATAAAGAAATGGTCTGGTGCACCGTCGAAAGGGTCGAACACGCCCTTTCGCCACTTCTCCGGGCCGATAAATGTGTGACCTGAAATTGTGAGCGAGGTCGGAGGAGAATGATCGAGTGCGTCCTTGAATCTCAGACAGCGACCCACTTTTCGTTTAAGAAGTCCGTCACGACACTCCATTCACGTCGTTCTCCCCATATCTCAATTATTCATCGCTCTATATATAATAGCGAACGAGTTGTTATCGAAATAATTTTAAGTACGTCCTTACTACCTGGTCTTTTGAAATATGAAGGTCAATATACTTCTACGCAGAATTTGATACTCTATCGATTCGCGATGCAGAAGGTAGGCCATTCCATTTAAGGAACTCAGGGTCGTCTTGAAATCTCTGTAATACTTCCCCCTCCAGACCATTTGATATTATTACAAATAATGGAAACATTCGAGGTGGACGAGGTTATTGTCCTACCCTGTATATTCGGGACCGAAATATGCAATTCGAGACTTCGTGAAACGAAAAAATTCGAAGAATATTTTAGCATACCATTTTTCACGTGGTTGAAACAAACCTAACAGACCACTCGAGCTCCGGTGCTACATTTAATTTAGTTAGTTACTCATCACTGGACAGCGTATCTCAAAATAATAGAAAAAATAGAAATTTATTTTCTCTCTTTAATATGATTAATGGGCTGAAAATGGTATAACAGTATTTCTGAATCCGTCTAATGTGTTTAAGGTTTAAAATTGCACCTATTCGTGTTTGTTAAAAATGCATAAAATACACAATTGGCTTGACGAAGCTTTAAATCCAATAAAAAAAGAAAAATTGCAGAAATCACAAAAGGAAAAATGTCCCTTAGTGTATTTGAATCGTAGCCATCTTGGTAGCGTGATAGCAAGGAGAAAGTCAGCGTTATTTGGTAAAAATATCAAGCAATAGAGAATCCTGGATCGATACCAATAAACCGTTTAATCGATCACTCGCGAACATTGACGAGATCGACAAAGGGACCGAAGGGGGTTGATCGGGGCGAAGTCGAGCTAGCTTTTCTACTTGTACAAGGGGGTGGCTATTTCCGGCGTCGGCGTCGAGGTTTCTTTAAAGGACATAGAAGGGCGTCGCGAAAGGACGAAAACAATCTTTTCCGAGCTCTACGACAACGTTGAAAGTTACAACTTTTTCTACGTGATCGAGGGGGGTTGCTATTTCCGGCGTCGAGGTTCCTTTAAAGAATACCGCTCAGAAGGGCGTCGCGTAAGGACGAAAACAATCTTTTCCGAGCTCTACGACAACGTTGAAAGTTACAACTTTTTCTACGTGATCGAGGGGGGTTGCTATTTCCGGCGTCGAGGTTCCTTTAAAGAATACCGCTCAGAAGGGCGTCGCGAAGGGATGAACACAATCCTTTCCTGGGCGAGCCGGCGTGCTCTATGACAACGTTGCGAGTTGCAACCCGCGCGCCCTCGGCTCGGGAGTTGTTCCGTGGTCGGTCTATTTCTGGACGTGTAAATATCGATTCGCCAGCGGCGACACCGGCACCGCGCGAAGAGGACAGGAGCAGGGAAACGACCAAGATGATGCCGATACATGTTGCAATAATAGGATCGCGGGTCCGAGACGTTCCCGATCGACTCAGATCGCTGATCGTAGGGTAGCTGTACCGATTACTGCGGTATCATGCTTGGATCGTACTTTATTTTAATATTATTCCTAATTTGCCATGCAACGATAACATATGTAAGCATTTTATGCAAGAAAGATGTGTTATGAATATAAAAAAAAAATTGGTGGCCCTCAAAATATAAAATCGACAACATTTAGTACGTATTACTGCGGACGAAAAAGGGCCATGTACCAATTACTGTGGATTAGAATTAGAAATATACGAGCGTACAGAAACAAACTACATATCTAGGCATTCATTTAAACAAATCCTGAATGCAGTACCAAATAATTTTTTTATTTATTACATTTTAAATGTGGTCGAAGGGGATGCAATCCAAGGTCGTTATTTTGTTTATAAGTGTGCGCATGAAGGTCACCTTTATTTTTTTAATGAACCATATAATTTTTTATATACTATTCGATGCACCCTAGTACTCTGAATAAGAATGTATCAACGCATTCTAGACATTCTAATTTTAATATCGCGAATTATTATTAGTAGAGGATTTTATGCATTTATAGAAACTAGGTGTAATTTCAAACCGCAAAAATATTATAAAAATTCAAGCATACTATTATATTCTTTTCAACCTATTAAATATATCGTAAAGAGAAATAAATTTCTATTTCACTGCAAATTGTCGTAATTCGTATAAAAAAGTTTTATTTTGTGCACAACGGCCTAATACAAATCGATAAAGATTGCAACTAATTAACTCTTCCATCATTCGACCTTTCACGTGTCCCCGTTTGGTTCAGATCTAATCGAGGTTCTACCCTAACCGATCGTAATCCGAAGTGCTGCAGGAATGATGTCTGAACTTTCGCGGTTCACGTTCAACGTTCCACCACGTCCCATGTAACCGTCGAGAGGCAGCGTTAGTGATGCAAGATGATCATTTAAAGGGCCAGCTACCCAATACGCCACTGTATGGTCAAATGATCAAGTGGCAATCGCTGTACGCGACAGACTACCGAATAAACACACGGCGCGGCGCGGTGCGGCGAGCAAACATCCCATCGATCGAATGAATAATTCGACGCGCGACCACCCACCTGATATTAAATGTCGCTTTGTTAAGCTGGCAATAAGTTGCACGTTATTTCCTCGATTCATCTCGCGCGAGCGTACGATTTCTCCAGCTCGAATTAAATAAGGAACCTTCCAGTAAAAAATACGCGGCATTGTAAACGTTTATTGGATGACCCTGATGCTAGACGTATCATCAAATACAACCGGACATTTTTCTCCGTTATTTTCTAATCGATTATAATTTCACCTTACGTCAACACGTCGATCATGTGTGGAGTGATACAATTCTTTCTACGCCCTCGACGTTTCATTTATGTATGTCGCAATACGGTCGCGTATACCGAATTTCATCAATTTTTCTCGCGGATTTATTCAATAAACTTTGATAATAATATCTCGATAATATTTGGTCAACTATTAGGTCCAGGACATCTAAAGGTTAATGCATTTTTACGTAGAACACTATACTCTATCAATTCGCGACACGAATTGTAGGCATTTCCAGTTTTAAAAAATCAGAGTGACCTGGAAGTCCACCTTGAATATTTGTAAATGACGTAAATGACAAATGAATATTTGTATTGCGATGTAAACACTTTTTATGTGTGCGAAGGAGATTTCAAGGTCGCCTTGACTTCTTTAAATGTATCGGTCGAAATGAGTTGAATACGAACTAATAATAAAGATCGATGGAATATCTCTTTCCTTTAAATCAATCTGACAAAGGCAAATGATACTCCATATACAGAGTGGTGTAATACAACAGCAGAGATATGAAAATATGTATTAACCCGACTTGTGTCCCACTATGTAAATATTAATTGTTCATCGTGTTCTGCTTCAAACGCTGTAGATTTTTATCACTGTATACATGTACCTCGTAGGAAAAATCTAAGGTGCTCGACCAGAAACTCTGACAGAATTAAAGCCAGTATGCTAGCGAAATAAACAATGTTTTCATTTATAACCGAAGAAGATATACGGAAATAAATACGAGACTTTTGCTTCGCACTGTATCGGAATAGTTCTGTCAGTTTAATGACTTCCAATTTACGTAACCGCAAAAACTATGTATGACACACCTCCTGCAGCAATCGCACATCCTTCTTACGGACAGGAATCATCCGAATCACCTGCGAGAAGTGTTAGACTTTTTATTCCAATCGGAACAATGCGCGCAGTCCTGATTTTGCTGGATATCTGGTGAATCGTTGCAGATTACTTAACGTAGATAGGAATATTATGTAAGTAGTTTTTCGTATCTGACATTGTAGAAGTTTCGCCAGGAGAATTTCGCAGAGTATTGACAGAATTTAGAATCAGGTTTGAAAAATCTTTGATGGAGTAGATTTTTCTGGACTGTAGTTGTTTGTGGTACATAGATAATGGTAGCTCCTATTGAAATCGACTTTTTTCTTATTTATTGGGCTAAATACCCAGCAAAGTGCGCCGTTACCATGGAGAAGGGACGCGCTCCACGAAATGAAGGTTGGTGGGGGAAAATATATTATACATATATTATTTTTCAGACGCAAAAAATGTCTCTTTGAGAATGATCCGCATAGGGATCGAAACGTCGAGAAACATGTTTAATTAATTGCACAATTGCTGGTTTCTGTAAATGATCGAACCCTGCGCCGAAATCATAAAATTTATTATATAGATTCATTTTTCGATCGAGAAGAATTCACCTTTATTTACGTTTCTGTCCGAATTACTCTCACCTGCAGAATCAACTGATCGGCGAAGACGATTCGTCGATAGACCCGATTACATCCGGAGAACATAGGCGAGACATTTAAACGGCGAGACACGGTGAATTTCGTTGGAGAAAACCGAGCCAATTTGCTCTCCCTTCGGAGCTATGCTAAATGGATCGATCAGCTTGTAAAAGAACTGCTAAACACGCGAGTCCATAATAAAAGAGTCGGGCACGCTCGGTTGAGCCGCGAACGGAATACCAGCATCGATTTCGACCTTGCTTGGCATGCTCGAACTCGATACTGTCTTCTATCGCGACTTCTTTCCGTCTATTTACCAGATGTTGACAATGCGCCGTGTTATTTCGCTTCGATCAAAAACAAGGGGGAGAATCTCGCGACCTAGTGTGAATATCGACGCCTTCACCCACCGCTGTTGTATATTTGCGGAACACATAGGGAATCAAGGTCTTTTCTTTCCTCCATATTGCATAAAATATATTAAGAATGTGTTTAATAATATAGTGTAACTAGAACGCGGATCTTCGCGCAGCAGAAAAATTGTTCACATTCATTTTATTTTTATAGTTGTGATTAATTAAATTTTGTTCCTTGTTTAACAATTTCTCAAATTATGATATGTACTGTCTTTATCATTCATGGCAGCGTTGAGTTATGTGTGATAAAAAGGAGTAGATTAAATTCAATTATTAAGAATTTAAAATTGTTAGGAATTTTTGTTGTGATTAATTAAATTTTGTTCCTCTGTTAACAATTTCTCAAATGAAGGAATGTACTATCTTTATCATATAGGGTTCATTTATGGCAGCGTTGGGTTATGATAAAGTGGAGTAGAATAAATTCGATTACTAGGAATTTACAATTATTAGGAATTCAAAATCATTAAGAAAAGAAATAACTATCTGTGCAGCGACAATTTTTATTTTGCGTAAAAATGCGTTACTAACGTTAGCTACTTTATATAATAAATTTTATGATTTCAGCGCAAGGTTCGATCATTTATAGAAAAACAGCAAATGTGCAATTAATAGAACATGCTTCTCGACGTTTCGATCCTTATGTGGATCAAGATTCTCAAAGAGACATTTTTTGCGTTTGCTGTGACAATAGAGACAACATTTAAACTAATATTAAAGAGTTACAAATAACTGGACTTTATTCCGTGGTGGCAGATGTGTAACTGTTAGCTACTTTGTTTGTTCTTTGGATGCTATAGTGATCTCCAGTGACAATGCGGCGGGCTGATAAGTGGTGTCACGAATAGTTTGATAGATACGCACGAGACGAGATTAATATAACGAAATGATTAGCTTCAACGATAGATTTACAACGGAAGCTCAACTTTGTAGCACTATAAATCCTAGTCTTACCTTGTCCAGATTGATCTTTGTGGCGGGGAACCATTTTCCAACGAAGACGACAACTGGTCGGCCCTGACGGTCGACGCCACTTTGATAGAGGCAACCGATCCCGGAAACTTCCGTCAGATCCTCTGTCTTCGCTCTTCTGAGGAGCCTCTCGTACCTGAAACACGTGAATCTCGTGTTAATGAATTTATCTATCCACCGAAACCTTCAATCTACATCGAACCCTCGTTTCTAATGACTACACTCCGGATTTGTTATGCATTTAGGAAGAAGTTAACTGTTTTCAATATAAAAGGTATGAAATGAATATTTATTTGACTTTTGCTTCCCACAATCGATGCAGACAATTTTTATTTCGCATAAAGGTCCGCAGTTTACTAATGGCTAGATGTCGATGATAGAAAAATAGAATTTGATTTCGTTTTGTATAGTTTCGAAGAATTTTAAACTTTTTCCCATCTGTCGCCAAACATTCATAATTAGGTGTTTCGTTCGAAGTTCTTTTGTTCTTTCGTTCATTTATTTCTCACGCTACAGGTGATCACGAACTTTGCCTTTTAAGTTGAGACAACAGTTTGACTGACTTCATAGTTAGCAGTGACCTCCGTGGGGTCACTAACAAGTTATACATTGCATAATAGTAACTATTCTCTTTGTAATACCGAGTCAGACTAATGTTGAAGATATTGGAGACAATCTACAAGATCACCCGTGTTTTTAAAAAAAATGAATCTTATTTTTATATTCTTGTGTAGCATATCAAACATATACATTAAAAATTGATATGTTTATAGCCAGGCCAAATGTTAAGAAATGTATTTATATTCTTTCTTTCCTCGAAGATTGTATAATAATTAATAGATACATATATTGTTAGATGTACATTATTTTCTCATAATGTTTATATTTAAATAAACCTGTAGAGGTTTAAATGGCTTCTGATAAAAAACAAATCGTTCCTGACACAAATATCAAAACAAAAATCCGTCCGACGAATACGGAGCGATACTCTTAAGTAGAATGTGATCGTTGGAAGTCAGACACAAAGAAGAATTACGTCTGTCGTCCCTTATTGAAGACTCTCGAATTATTAAGAATAATATTTCCGTACTTTCTCTCGTTTGAACCTTCCACAGGAACGTAAATAATGAAGTTGAATGGAATCGTTCCAGCGGGACCAGCGAAAGTCTATTTTTTGCGGCTCTTATCGGATGATGTAAGAGAATTAAGCACACAGCGTTTCAAGAGACGCTACCGTTCACGAATTCTTTGGCTTCGTTAGTTTTGCTTCAAGAAATTCCGGCGAACCTTGCTTGAATGTTGCCTGGCGTTTGATTCTCAAACGGACGAAGGCCACGATTCGGAGCTCGTATCAAATGATAGAGGACGTCCGGCTACAGCATATTTTAAAGAAAATATCCTATTAGCCTGGCTTATTGGATTTTTTTGCAAATGCCGGAAACAGCGTGAGCATGTAGAATGGGATTTTAGCCGTGTCGTAGAAACCGAGGTTGCGGCGTAAAACTTTAATTCGATGATAGAGGACGAATGCCCCCGGTAGACTTCTGTTTCGCTTGTTGAAGTAGAATGGGATCGTTTGATACAGACAAGGAACCTACAAATTATATTTGTGGGCACAGCACAAGTTATTTAGTTGAGTAAGGCAGTCCAATCTACATTTACCCTTGTGAGGTTGATATCACGTTAAAAAATAAATAAATAAACAAAATTTAACGTGAGAGATACAACTCAAAACGTATATTTCTAAAACAAGTATAATAATATTAAAGTATTTTACATTTCTAAGTTGGTGTTATACGATAAAAGAAATTGGTAACTCTAGGTAATTTTTAAATGGCTCTCCTGTAAGATTTCCTTTTCTTGACTTGTGTAACTTTTCTTCTGAATGAACGTAATATTCGAATAATATTACGCTTGAGTTTTGACCGAATTGAAAGACATAGGAAAATAAAGTATAGACAAAGAAAGACATAGGAAGACAAAATATCTATTACGCTTTGGAATAGACATTCTGTGAGGTTAGCTCAATCAATTAATAGCGCTGTAAGTAGAACAGCATCTGCAGAGCCAGACGGGAAACCATAAAGATTTAAAACACTCGGTGATTGATACAGCAAAATCAATAATAACGCTTCACGAACGGATTTCGTGAGACGAGTTTAATCAATTCTTACAACTGAGAGAATCTCAAGTAGAATGTGATTGTGAGAGCCAGACACATACTGTAATAAAAATGAAGTAACACATAGATACATACATTTTTTCAAAAACATGGCACAGTTATTTCAACAACATTAACAATTAAAGATAAGAGTCACTCTTATGAGTCAAAAGACAATGTCGGTAAAATGATTGTCAGTGATTGCAACCTGTAGTTCATTAAATATTGTCAGTGAAATTGTATTGCTTAAAACATTGTCGGCGAAATGATTGTAGTAATGGAAAGGAAACCGAAAAATTATGCTGCAGTTTGATTTTTCTGGTAATTTTAAACATGCCACTCACTGTTTTTCGACAACATTATGCACACGTGTCCTAAGAAAAATCTACAATTCATTAAAAGTAATCGTGACATACGTAAACTAATTTCTCATGACGAACAGAATTTTTAATTTTTTATTGCGACAACGAGTCACACTTGACTTACCTTTCATCTTAAAAGCAGATATGCATTAATTAAAAAGTCCTCGACCTTTACTATTATGATGTGTAATATTTGATACAAAAAATACTGGTAATTAGCTGAACATTCTGTAACGAACTCGTCGACCGCCAAGTATGTGATCATGGGGCAATGAAACAGTAATTCATTCGATGATACAAAGTCTGGAATGTTGACTAAGCAATTTATATAAGAAAACAAAAACTGGGAAGTTAAGATTTATGATATTATTACTGTAACAATTTGCATGATAAAACAAGAACTGAGAAGTTATGATTTATAATATTATTACTGCAACAATTTGCATGATAAAACAAGAACTGAGAAGTTATGATTTATGATATTATTACTTCAGCAATTTATATAATAAAACAATAACTGAGAAGTTATGATTTATGATATCAATTACTTTCAAAGTTCTCGCATCTTCCGACATTCAATCTAGCAACGCAAAAATTAATTTTCATTCCTGGGCAAGTAATCCCGTCACCCAGATGCGGATGACGTAGCAATAAATGTGTTAAATATGACGTAACAGTGCATGAACGTAGAAAATCCGTATTAGTACACTTATCTGCTCGATACACAATTGTGTTAATGTACACTAAAATAATTGGTCTATATTTTGTGTGCTGCGGGATCACGGACAGAACTTCTTATCTCAAACATGACGTCGTCGCTATTAGAGTCATCGTTCCAAACACTGTTGACAACGTGGTCTCAGCAAAACGGTTCTCCTGCGGATTACTCAAGACAAACACGTCAAGTATTGCAGAAATTTGGACAATGATTTGGTACGAACTTAGCGGCGAATGTCCCTTTAAATTTCGTTTATTTTGCGGCACGCACACGATTATATACTGTCTTTTTTTGTTCTGGCTATATTAACTGCACTCAATCAAATTTTGCAAAAACTTCAACACGCTTATATCTTAATAAGTATTTGTTTACGACATATATGATTCCTTTCAATCTTCTTCTCTTCACGAGGTGTTAATGTAAATACAAAAATTAACAACAATTCTCTTCGGCATAAACAATTTTGCGACAAGTTTCCAATAGTTTTTCATTCGGTATTCCGCACGTCGTCGAATCACGAGGTTAAATGTCATTTTATCGTTGTAGAACATTTCAAGATAACCTTCAGTTCTCAATAAAAAAGAAACGAGTGGCATAAAGCTCGTTATTACGTCGTACACTAGGCTCAAAGCCAAATAAAAATTGTCCGAGTCGTTTTTCCACACAATAAACAGGTTTCGAGAAAAGTGGAGCAGTTAAACAAGTAATTCCGTAAGTCTCTGTACAGTGTATAATCATTTGTAAAAGATTGCGACATTTCATTTAATATTAAAGTTTTCGATTGCAGAAACAATTGTCCGAGACGTTTTTCTCCACGATAAACAGGCATGGAGGAACTTCAAGTGGAGCAGTTCAACAACTAGTTCCGTAAGTCTCTCTACAGTGTATCCATTTGTAAAAAATGGCACTGGTTCATTTAATATAATAGTTTTAATTGCAAAATGGTAACGAGATACCATAGTGAGTATTGGTGCGCTCGATGCCAAACAATTTTCGTTCGAAACACTTTTTCGCGCAACAAACTTTAAGCGGCACACTTGAACGACTAATCCCGCATATCCGCGTACATTTCCATTCGAAACAATACAGTGGAAAATAAACGAATTCGATACATCGTCGGGAAAAATGCTAATTGAATGGAAAAACATATCCTGCCATGAATATCGATGCAATCACGTACCGCGGACTGTGATTCCGCGCAAACACGCGAAATTTCGGTGAAAATGGTCGCCGCGATATTTCCCGATCGAGGCGCGTTCAGACCCCGATGAATATTCAACTCCTCTAAAAATCAATGGGGGAAACGATTCACGGTGCACACGCCATGAAAATTCCGCTCGGCCCGGATTTCGGGCCACTATTATTAATCCGCTCCGGGCACGGTTCGGCACGATTGATCGTCGAAAAGGAGATTTTTTCCCTAGCCCGTTGAAAACAAGTTCCGACGGTATCGACTTCCCGTCGCATTTTTAACTTTTCTGCCCGTGCGCACGAACTTCCCTCAAGGCCGGCAACACTAACCGCACACGCGAGCTTATTTATTTTTCCCATCGAACTATCGCTGACGGTGCACGGTGTCGCCGACGTACAATGACTCACATCACTGATGACTAGACCGATATTATGCATTCGTGAGAAAAATGAGTAGGTGCGATTTAAAAGTCAGTTGGCAAATTAAAAGAATATAAGGACATTGATGCGTTCTTCGATTCAACTTATGAAAATTATTCGAGAAAGCACAAATTTGTTTTAATTGATACAAAATAAAAATTGGCTGCGTCAATCGCAAGAAATTAGTAGCCACACTCACATGGAGACGCCACAAACTTTTTGTGTTGATTCCAGCGAGAAATTCAGCAGTCACGTGTCCGAGCTTTTTTACCAATACTCATTTTTTACGAAGGTATTTAATACAATAATTTTTTTATTTCTCTGTATGTGTGTTTACATACGTATATTATTAAAGCATTCGTACGCCACGGTTCTGAATTCAAATCTCTCTCACACACACACGAGATATTTAAAAAAATTTTTTCATTCTTTTCTTATTTATATATGTTTATTTCTAGACCTGTTTCTTTTCTGATTTATTTACTTATTATACAGGGTGTGACCTGACGGGTGGTACAACCGGGCAGGGGATGATTCTAAATGTAAAATAATTTTTTTGTTTGTGTGTGACACCTCGTTTCCGAGAAAATCGAATTTGAAGATCAGTCGGGTTCGCGTGCTTCAGTTAGTATACGCAGGAAGTAGAATTGGTTGGTCATGACCAGACGATTCCTATCAACAGCACACGTATTTGTTTCATTATCAAAACCGGGTTTTTCGAAAATGAGGCGTCAATATAAATAGACTGCGGAGCTTTATGCATTTAAGATTTATAAAAATTTTCTAAAAATGCTGGAGTATCAAACTCGGTAAAGGATTTAAAAAATTCAAGAGTGTTGTAATGTTGCTTTTAATGTAACAAAGTCGTTAAGGGATGAAATCAATTTTTATGTTATTCCTGCTTCCCACAATCAATGGAAAACATTTTTATTTTGCATAAAGATCCGCAGTCTAGTTATTACCGATGAAAACAAACTTTTGTTTGGTACCACTGTCTTAAAATTTGCATACAAAAATTGAAAATTGCATAATCAGCCGCAGTCTATTCATAAACGATTAAAAATAGAGAATCACAGTTATTGAAAATCGTGAAGAAGAGTTTGAATTCGAGTATCATTTTTTAGCTATAATATCGGTAATATTTGACCGAATTGAAAAGCGTGATATACCACAAGAACCATGGAACGCGTTTTAATAAATGCCATTAGGAGCTTAGGAGCCATAGGAGCAATCTTTGCCATTAAGAGCTTTCAAGTAAATTAATTTCCAGCATTGCACGTTACACATTCCAATCGAAATATGCATTACAAAACACCTGGGCGTGCACATACTATTTTTATCTGCTCGGTAAAGGAAGTATAGCATACGTGTTGACATGTGCATTTATGCGTAATAAATATACTAGCTACACGTACTAAATTACGCATATGTGCTAGTAAGACAACCAGTACCAGTAAAACATGTGCAATAAATAGACAGCGCAGACCTTTATGCAAAATAAAAATGTTCTACCTGAATTCCAACAAACTGGAGCAAAATGGAAATTTATTTTCTTTCTTAATATGTTTTAGATTGTGAATATGACAAGTATTTTTAAATTTTTCTAATGTTTGCATCTGTTTTAAATGACAGCTACTCATTTTTGTCATAAATGCATAACAGTGTTTCATTTATAACAATGCATGGATAAATTCTGTGTTTTTTCCGTTCATTTTCTATCCAAAGATGTTGAACACAATTTTCAATAACAAGTTGTTCACGATTTTAAACATTTTTTTAAAGCACTTGAACTGAAATCAATCTGTTTTAACTCTTTCGAATAAAATTGAACTAAAATTAATCGGACGTTTTCAGAATTAATCTCGTTTAGTATAATTAGTTTCTGACTAGACGCCTCCCACTCATTGTCATTTAAGAGCAACGTAAAATGTCTGCTATTTGCTATGCGGTCTCTCCTAGCTTCGTGGTATGTCGGGGATAAGGACACGATCATAAGGCGGTCGACAAAGAGCAATTATAGCGAGAGAATCCCGTATAATTCTCTACCATATTAATCCTACTGGAAACTTTGGAATAATTCACTTTAAGCGTATTCACATTAACCCATAGCCACATGATTTTCTTTGTATTTTTGAAAATTACAAGTTCTTTGTCATTAATAATCATTTTCGGCGGTAGTAGCCTTCATAGATCGGAACTAAATAAAAATCGTATTAAATTCGGTGGAATTTGATATTCTAGCATTTTTCCGCAGTCTAGTTCTAAATATATTCTTTTAAATCATCCTGTACGCTGTCTTCCTTGACAACTTACGTTTCAAAAGAGTTTTACAATGATCGCGCATTGATTAAGCGTAATCAGACAGTACAATTGCCCACGAAATCACAAAAATAAACCCAACGTCGCAGATATTGTACAAGGAGCACACGGGATGACGGAAGTTTCCGACAGTTTCAGTACACAAATCCATTTCATATTCGTATCGTTAGATGTCCTATAAATGTCTTGAACTTTTCAACGATACTGTGTACAGTTTCGAAGCGAACACGTTAATAAGTCATGGAGTTTACTCGAAATATCCGCATTTCGAAGCGGATCTTATTATTCTCGACAGGGAATTAATCCTAGGTAACGACACATTTCGTTTCAGTTTATTCCAATTGAACATCGAAATAATACATCCACAACATGAAATACGGTGCAAACATGACGAGTAAAGTACAAAGAAAAGCATCGCGATAAGATTTGAGATATAGGGGGAATGTGAAAGGAAACAGATGGTGTTGAAATAGCTTAAGAGACAATGAACTTCGAGTAAAGAAGTATAATAATAAATGAAATATCTACAGTGTAAGAATTATGAGTAAAACGTAGAAAATTGGAATATTATACGACGAACATGTTGTCGATGTGTATAAATTGAGAATTTTATGATTAATGAATTTATGATAAAAATGACGAAGATATTGTCGATGAAAATTTTATAATGAATTGAAATGTTGGTTTCGTTCGCATTCCAGAAAACTGTAATATAGATACAGTGTTTACTGTCGCACGGCATTCCTCCCTTTAGTAAGCAATTCTGTTTGCAGTGACTCATTTAAAACGCTTTAATAAATTAACCCCCTCGTCGAGCGTGCCCATTGTGCGTGGCAGAACGAGCCGCTCTCGTCGTTTCAATGCAAATGGTTGAATCGTCGTTAGAATGACAAATATTATTCCTATGGTTCTCGTGTTACAATGTAATTCGGTGGAACGAACTGTGCGAGCGCAAAGAATGGTAATGGGGAAACGAATCGATTCCTGGATTTTTCACTATTTTAAATTGTATCTATTCGTTTTTATTTCAAATGCATAAAATCCACAGTCTAATCGCTGTATCGTCAAGCAACAAATTGATACAACTGCGACAAAAAAATACGTAATTTTTCCTCATTGATAATTTTAATATGTTGCAAATAGTATATCGAGAGATTCCTGAACTTTTTTACTATTTTAAATTGCATCTGATCATTTCTATTTTAAATGTGCATAGAGTCCCCAGTCTAATTATATCACTGTATCGTTAAACAACAACTCGATACAGTATAAAAAACACGTAGCTGTCGTTACGTAGACAAATACTATGATGAAGGACATGCGAGTCGCGGAAGAAATGAATAATTTGCTCGAGAAGATAATCACGAAGCGATAATATTTACTGTAGTGTAAATATTGCTTTCGAAAATATTCAAGCAGAAACAATGATCGCGCGCGAGCGGAGTATTTTATTAATACTATGCACACCTTTAAATGCGCTAGATATTCTATTTCCGACAGATTCGATATCGGGATCAAGTTATTTCAACAGCACGCAGTGAAATTTATAAAAATGAAAGCTGTTCGTTAACACGTTCGCAGCCAGCGTCGCAGGTGTGTGTGGTGGTCGCGGTTTCGTCTTTCCTTTTGCGTGGAGACGGTCGAATGAATTTTATGTATGTAATTAACGAAAGTCATAACGTGGAGCGCAATATCCAGTGACCCTTGTCTGCGGAGACCGCGTTAACGCCGATGCGGTGCGCTAACCACAAAATTCTTTACACATGTTCCAAATTTCACGTGATTGGTACAAAATGCACGAATTTTGATCAGTCTACCAAAATATGCACGTTAGGTACTGCAAATTGGACGAATTTTAATAAACTAGACTGATAGGGGAACATTAATGTTCATTTTTTCTTATTATGTAAATGGGTTAATCGTTCCAATTAGTTGAAAATAATATAATGTTATTTTTAAAATCTGCATATTTCTACTGCTTCGCGTTTGATCCATTTCTTCGAGTCAGAAATTCATAAAACTCGACGTCTAATTACTTTCTAAAACTGAAGAAAATATCGCTGCTCCGGAAGAACATTGACGCAACTGTAAAATTTGGTGAAATTGACTTTATTGTGTTCGCGGGCTCAAAAATGCATTTACCAGATGTTTGTAAATCGACATAATGTAAATCGAGGCTGGTATTTATTATTTTATAAATTGAAATAACTTCAATGTTGCAATGATAACCCACAATGTTTATAAACTACTGTCATAGAAGAATTAAACCGAATCTTCAATTTTTACAGTCATTATACTTCCGGAGCAGCGATATAGTCTCCAAAATTTGTTGTTCGCGCGATAACGGGACAGAAGATTCTCTAAAAATTTCATGTCGTTTGGTCAGCTGGAGTTTGAGACATCGTGACAGCCGTTTCTGAAAAAGTGGTTCCGAGAAAACCGCGTACGTTCTAACAGACGCTTCTTCACACTACATTCCTTTCACGAATTCAAACAAAATACTCTCGCGCACGTATTCCACGACGCTGACGCTCGCAGAAAACGTGAAAGAACAAAACTCTTTGTAAAATGAAACACTGGATACCCCTGTTAAAGCGCATCGATCAGAAACGGAGTAGCCCTAAGTACCGTCGCCTTGGACGGCGACCAAATCGGCGGCCCGTCGAAGGGCGAAAAACAGAACTGGGCGTTGTACCAAAAACAATAATCCCGCGTATGAGTCGAGGGCGGGGGGATGCTGGGAGCGAACCTCCGCCTTGGTCCACCCTCTTCGAAGGAATGCTGGAGGAGTCGGTGGAATCGTGAAAGAAATTCGCGTACATCGAGCAGACGGAGCTGCAATCTCGGTTACACACGACTGACTCTGCAGCGAAAATCACGGCGTCGGTATATTTACGTAATGTGGCAAAATGAACGAGCGGAGATGTTCGAATCTCCACGGGAACGGACAGGAGAGTAGTCTAAGTAGCGAAGGATGATGATACACACCGGTCCTCATCCTCGATCACATCCACCATGTCGATCATGACCATTCTGAAGTCGCGCGCGCGTGTATGTGTGTACGTCTCTGCTGTGCTGTCGATGGTCCACTTATCTCACAGCTTCGATCAGAGTGTCTCTACTTGGATCTGCCTGGAGTAGACAAGCGGGTGATCTCTAGGAGTGACATCGGAACGCGAACAACTGAAGGGTTTGTTCGAGGTACGGCCACCCGGCGGCGATGCGAGGGTTGCGGAACACCAGGATCACTGATTTTGCGGAATTTCGGGAGGTTGCGAGAAGGAGAGAGATCACGATGATCGTGATTATGCCAGGCACTGATTAATTCGCGATCGCAGGCGAGAGACGCGCGCGGCACCGACCACTGGAAGAGAGGAACGATCGACGCGACGAACCTTCGCGAGCAGTCGCAAACGCACTGAGCCGCCCGAACGAGGAAGACGGGACTATGAGGCGCGGACACGGCGACGCGTCGCGTAGCGTCGAGTAGCGTCGGGACGCGTCTTCGTCGACAGCCGACCACGACCCGGCTGCGTCACGGCGCCTGCTCGGCTTAGGGCACCTACTACGTGCTCGATGAGTAAAACGCGACCGGCGAGCCTGCGGGGGCACCATCCCACTTGTGCACCGCTTATTACTCTGATACACCAACGCTCCGTTAACCTTTCGAGCATTTTTCCTCTGAACATTTTCATTTTCTTCGCGAAATATTTATATATACACTGTGTCGCAATAAGACAGCACGTCTTGCGTTTGTTTAACCCTTCGCACTCGGGAGCTACAGTGACTCCCATTAGTATTCGGACGCTCTAAAAAACGCGATAATCTTTTTAATATTGGACTATACGATTCAAGCTTTTTTCGGAAGCTAGAGCACTTAGTTCTCACTACAGGATGTGAAAAGAAATTTTTTCGGAAATTGCGATTGGTCGGAATTGTAGAGAAAATACTAAAAGATCCATTTTACAACTTTTTTATGTGGTCCTATATTGAAAGTTTAAAAAATACTTTTTGTAGATCTGTTTCAATTAAACATATCCTGAAAATTTCGTCAAAATCGGTCGACGTTGCCATGAGCTACAAGCTTTTAAAGATGGTAAAAATTGCAGATTTTTACGATTTTCGGACTATAAAAGCAGGAAATCTAAGAATTCTTACATCTTTCAATCACTGTCATTTTTCCCTGCATCAACCGATTTCGATGAAACTTTCACAATGCGTATAACCCACACAGATCTGCAAAACATATTTTTCAAAATTTCAATATAGGCCCGCATAAAACAGTTGTAAAATGCAACATTTAGTATTTCCTCTACAATTCCGGTGAAATGCAATTTTTGAAAAAATTTCTTTTCACTTCCTGTAGTAAACTAAGGTAGTAAGTAAGGTGGTAAGGTTCCTGTAGCTCTAGTTTTCCAAAAAAGTTCAAATCGCATAGTCCAATATTTGAAAAGTTACGGTGGTTTTAAGAGTGTCCGAATATTAGTGGGAGTCACTGTATTTTAATTCCATTCTGTGGTTTTTTCATTTTATGGATTTGAAATTGATGTAATACCGCGTGCAATATTTAAATGTTTAGTAATTGATTAGATACCAATACATTTAATAATGTAAACAATATTTTGAATAATGGTGCAGCAATTTTTAAGGGTTAAGTTTCGTGGTAGCAGAGTTAGGCAAAAATTTTATTTAAATAAAATTTCGAATAAAGTGGGTTTAAAATCCACTTGGAAAAAACCCATTTCATACAATGCAATTATTCTGGGTCGGAAGAAATGTTTCATTTTCAGTTAGAATAGCTCCGACTGCAAAGGTTAACTGAACTGCTAAATATTTTTAACATGTCGACTGCTTCAAATTCTACGTGCCCATTTTTGGGGTAAATGCATGAAATCCGCAGTCTACTTCTGATAAAATGTTTTTCGACGAACTCCATCCATTTCACTAATCGAATTACAGCTTTCGATACACGAAGTGCTGCCCTAGTAGAAGAGATAAACGAATCCGTGGAAGTCGTTCAATACAGTTTCTCACGAACCACGGCACGCCTTAAATTCGCGATTTCCACGAAAGGAGTGTCCAGAGTTGGTTATTTCGTCGGTGGGGCGCCTTGAATCCATTTTAATCGAGGCCACGGTCGCGAAACCACGAGCATGATCAAGCACGCAACGTATTCGTGGTTTGATGTGTGTTCGCGATCGTAAATCATCCTCAAATATCCTGAATATTATTGTTTCGATAGAATTGCAGTTGTAGAAACGATTTTATTTATTATAACGAGACTGTGTGTGCACATAGATTTTACGCATTGATGTGGAGAATTGTTATTTTGCTTTCTGGAAAATCCTCGTTTCTTTGTTTTTATATCTCTTCGATCGAAAGTTCTTTGTTCTTGTATCTCTCCGATTGACGTCAATTTTTATCGAACTTGTTAACAGCACCAGCGACTAATTTACTATCTATTTTAAAAAAGTTAGCGATGTAATAAAGTATATAATTAAACTAATAGATTCACTTAGATTATTTTTTAGTATTTACTATTTTTAAGTCGCGTATTCAAGGTGCTTACTTTTGATTTTTGAAATTGTTCAGTCCAAGATCATTTAAAAAAAGCAGACTATTTAAAAAATCGTCGCTATTAGTAAAACTTCAGAAGGTATTTTTATTCAGGAGGTAATTTTCTCCATCGAATGTTACAGTTGTTGAAACTCCGTGAAAATCTACCCTTCGAAATGTAATTCTCCAATGAAACCATTAATGCTCGATTATGAGATCACCGCTCGTGTAATCAAAATTTCACTGGGCGAAACACGCATTACGTTATGCTGAACAATACGGTAATCGTTTCAAGTATGTACCACTCCGGTGGTGAAATGAAAATAGGACACTCGATTTCCCGAGACGCGTAGTTGCTGCGAAATTCGTGTAGGATCCCGGTATGCGAAGATTAATCATCGATCACATGATCAAACGTATATTAAGATTTCCGCGAAATACCATTTCCGAGATCCTCCGGAAGCCGGAACTATAATTTCGTCAACACCTTCGGCTCCCTTTGGATCGCAATACGCGTTTCTAGCGTGACTTTCCATCGACGATTATACTATTATTACAATAATCGTGGGAGATCGAAAAGACGCGACCTAGGATGGCTTCGTTGAAAATCATTAAGAATATAGTAGACCGAGGTTCTTCAAACGTTTTGAAGATTTTACGTTCGTATTTGAGCTTGTTTGTACTCGAACAGTGCATCCACTTGCACAGTGGAGATTCAAAAAGTATTTATAAATATTATTTCATTAACTTAACTTCGTTGTCTAGCTTCCATGTGGCATTTGTGTCGTTCAACAACAAAACAACAACTCAAAATATTGTATATGTATATTAGTTTCGTGTGGGTCAGATACAAATAGAAAACGTCACAAGTCTAAAGTTGTAAGGCTAAAATAAGAAAAATTATATTATACAATATTCTACAATGTTCCATTAGAAACAGTTTTTCGCCGTTTCTGAAAAACGTAGATTTTTGACTAGTGTCACTTTCTTCACAAGCAAAACGCACAAGAAAAACGTCAGAAATATAAGAATACAAATTTACAGGATGGCGCTTCAACAAATAAAAACAAATAAAACCCAATAGAACTATCTGTGTATTTAAATGTATTTATTGATATTCTGGCGAGCATTTTAGTGCAATAAAACGAAAAATTTTGAGTTGCGAGGTTTTTATTGTACGTGAGCGATATGTAAAAGCTCGGTGCAGGGTAATATGAAAAAGTTGATATTGAATACACTGAACAATTTTGAAACAAGCATCGATATTTGTTTATTGTTTTCGTTCCATTTTGTAGTTCTTTGTTAAAATCAAAAACAAGTTTAACCAGAAATATTAGGAGTCAGAATTAATGCGAAAACAGTATTTTTGTATACACCCTAGTCCCAGAAGGGTTATAGCCTTATAGCAGTCAAAGCAATATTAATTAATAAATAAATGTTTATCAAATGTTAATTAAATGTCGATGTTGTGGAATAAATATTTACGTTGCACTTTTCACAACAATTTAAACACTGATTCCAGGTGAATTGATCCGCGTAGCAAATCTACAGTATAAACGCCACACGATCAGAAGTACATTTCAATCTCACCAAACGGTTTCTGACAGATCCAATTGTGCAATTCTGGCCGCGTCCTACTGCTCTGAAATAATAATCGATGATAACGATCGAGCGACAGCTGCGGCGTAACAGAGACAGATCGGGTCAGATCGACCCAGAAATGTGAACGCGTAACAGAATTTGGCGTTAAGCTATTGAAACAACACGGGCTGCGTTAAAACGAATCGTTCACTAAACAAATTGACCGTTCACTGTGCAATTTTTATCGCCGGATTATCCGACTCGACGGCGGATCACTAAAAATCAAAATTAACGGGTACGCTGATATTATTAGACTGTGGATCTTTGGGCAAAAAATTAAAATTTTTACATATAAATAGTTTTGCTTTTAAATTTGTTAGTTCAAAATGTTCTAAGACAATTCTAAGACACAGAAATTAAATGAAAATGTACGTTTTCTTTTAATCATTTTAATAAGTTGAAAATAGTGTAGCAGTGTTCTCTAGTTTATCTAATGTCTTCGCAATTTTGCATTTCACCTACTTATTTTGATCATAAATTCATAAAATTCGTAGTCATTTTATAAGAATCTTCATAATTTTATAAGAATAAAACAGTGAAACGCGATTCAATGAATTTAAGAACTTATTAATTTACTAGAAAACAACATATATTGAAATATTAAGAAACTTTCTATTCTACTTCTGCTTCTCTCCATTCGGAAAACTTCAATTGCAATCAACATTGTTTAAGAATAAATCATCGCAAAAGAGCATACATTGTTTGCTTGTTTAAAACATGATCACATCAAGATACAGATTGGATGATGCCCAACGAATAATCTTTCGAAATTTCCGTCGACGTACCGAATGACGCATGAACATGATCGATCACTGGATCAAAGGATCGCTAGCAATCCAGTCGAATATTTTTCAAACCCGAGCCATCCGGAAACACTTAAAAATACGTTCGGCTCGCGAAAACATGCAGAAAATGATTGCGAATGACGCCACACGTTTCATCATTATCAAATATCTGTACTAATGTTTGCTTTGTGGCGTGCATCCGATGTGAACGACGCATGAATGGTTAAAAGAAAAACAGTCTGGCTAATCCGCATGAAATTACAACCGGAAATCGCCGTTCCTCCTGTATTCGCATATGGTAAATAACTCCATTACCGATTGCACAAAAATTGCACAAAAGACAATGAAAATGAATTTTCATAACGAACTTGTGCAGATATTCTAAACATTTCGAACAGCCAATGAATGCCGTCCTTCGTTTCATTAAATAGCTATTAGCGATTAGTGCAAGAATGAAAATGATTTTTCCGTTAAATCTTATTGCTTATTTATAGATTTTATGTATTTATGACAAAAATGGTGTAATGTAAAACAATAAAAACATTAGAAGAATCTAATAATATTAAACATATTAAGAAAGAATATAACTTTCTATTTTACCTTTTGATTTTGATTTTTATTATATAATTTTTATTTTGCATTAAGATCCGCCGTCTACTTATTTATGACAAAATTGAGGACGTGAAAATTTAAAAATACTGTTTTACCATGTTCGATTTATTAAAATTGTTTCAAACAGCAATTAATGAGAAGTTGAATGAAATATATTTAGAATTTGCATACTAATTCAACGTATCGTTAAATATATCGATCAACCAACAATGATTAAATTAGGAATTGGAATTCTTTAAATCTAAATGTTTACTTGCAGTTCTTAATGTAAACATACTCAACCGGTATTAGGAACGCGGTTGCAAACGGGAACGTTTACCTTACGTTGTTTATTAGCACATGTGTGAATACATGCTAAAGTGCCGAGGTTCGTGAGCCTAACTCTCGGGATTTACGTTCGAATCTGATGAAACGGCGCGGCGTCAGGAATCTTCGAAAAGACTTATCTTGTTTAGCAGACTGCCACGATCGTACTCGTGATTTACTCCGATGACGCAAAGCAAGAGAGCTCTCCCGCGGGATTAGTACGCTTGGCGTCATTAAACAAAAGCTCGGGGATCAACCAAACACGAAGATTATTGTTTCCGTTTTCTTTTTTCATATTCGCATCGAGTCTGTTTACTTTAATTTTGTTTCAGTTTGGGATCAGCTACTCTTGACCAGCATAAATGGCGAAAGAGTGCAAGCACGCGTGTTATTATTTGTGTTGAAAATAGTCTGTGTAAAAATAGACTGAAAAATATATTTATGCATTTAAGGCAGAATTGGGTAAGTGAACACTGAATTTAAAAATACAGTTGTATTAGTTTCTTCCGATTAAAATGATTAAGAAAATGGATAAATGTCCGATTAAAATGATTAAGAAAATAAATGTACAATTAAAATGATCAAGAAAATAAAAGTAAATGAAATCCGCAGTCTCTGTGCAAGGCTCCTGGCTCAATTTGAATACTTATGCTAGCACAATCAGATAATTAATTTTAAACACATTAACTGTTATCTTTTTTCTGTGTATTTTAAATAGAAAAATGTGATCGTAACACGGAAATAATAATAATGTAACTGACTGGAACTCCAAGGTCCCACATTTTTACAGAATTATTTAAAAAGGACAAACCAATTTTCACAAATTTCCATTTTACGATGCGCGGTGAAATTGGAGAACCAACATTTCGATTAGCATCATGAAATACATTAGCGTAATTAACTTTTTATCGTAAGCTAAATATTGAAATTTAATCCACTGTTGAAACATTACTGTAGCAATCCGCGACTGCTAATTAGAGGTCGGAAATTTAGTAACAAAATTGTTCAAATATTACGTATTATGAATTTGTTTCAGAATAGAATGAAGTTATAATTTCAAGCTGAACATGGCTGAACTTGATAGCTAATGGGGGTGATATCAGTATTACATTAATTACCTTGGAGAATACAGAATAGAATCAAAATGAACGGAAGATGAAGTTACCATTAAATCAACTGAAAGTTATAGACCCCCCTGTGTGCAGAATTCCACAGCTGTATTGATTTAGTATGTGCATCGGACGCACATGGGCGTTCACCGCACGAGTGGTATTGCGTAATCGAACGACTACAAACAAATATAAAACGAGTGCAGGACTGCAGATAAGAAAGTCCTCTTTTCATGGGCAGTCAGCTGAAACGACTATTTTCTGAAGTAGTATTGGAAGAAAAGGAGAATATGGTGACGTAAATGGGCGTACAACTGATCCAAGATTTGTTTAAGATTTTAGAGTGCGTTTTGACGACTTCTTTGACAACTTCGAAAACATGAAATCGATGACGTGATTGAGTGTAAAAATAAAGACAGCCGAAGATTATTTTCTCTCGCAATATCCTAAAATTTAACATTCCGGAAATATAATTTCAATGAGAAATAGACCGTTCAGGAATAATATGTTTCATTCTTGGAACATTTCCTGTTCTATTCGATCCATTCGATTTTGTCGACTTTTAGGTATGGGAGTATGGGTATGGTCTTCCATCTTTAATTTAAGCCCTCAAAAATTCATAAATTCCCATGGGAAGACATTCTAAAATCAATTCGAAGAACCCCCTCAAAATTGACAGTTCAAAGAAGAACAGTGGATTAAAGTTCCATTCTTTCCTGAATGGATCATTCATCCATTCCACTCTTCTTTCCTGTCGTTCCATCTCAATGATAACAAAATGTGCTCATAAAACTCATTTCTCCTTGTTTCAACTTTTCAGTCATCCCTGGCAACTCTTCTTATGCTTTTTTACAGTACCACACGCGAAAGTTCCTTTATTATACAAGTGAATAAATAATGTCGAGCCCGTAAACCAATTATCCATGTATATCACATGGTTCCTATCAAAATACTGTTTCGTTACAGTAAGCTTCGTAACAATATTACCTCGTATTCCCAATTCTGAATAACGCTTTACTATTTCTGTAGAAGCTCCTGTATAGATCACATTAGATCCAGGACATACCTTGTTTGACAATCGCATAATGCAAATGTTTTTACACCAAATCTGTTGCGTCTTGATGGTATATACTGTTTCAAAAGTAGCCTGTTTTTATACAACAAGAGGCTATCGTTAATGCAGAGATTTCTTTACAGATTGAACCAAGTTTTGAGAGTTGTATATGTTGGAATCGTAAAAAATAGAATTTGAATTTGGCGCTCCCTACTGCGACCTGCGTCGGCATCGCTGCCCATAGATGGTATATTATATAGAGTTGGCACCGCCGCCTCTCTCTCGCGCGTACTGTGTGCTACGCATTTCTGTACTCTCTTGTCCTTCATTATAACCATGTGCCGGGCATAGCCCTCAATAAAGTTACGCAAGTTAATTCCACATGAGACAATTCTCATCCATTTCCATCAGTATAAAGCTTTTCCAGCAGTATATTTAATTTGTCTAATCCAGTATCAATCGGAACGTTATTGTCATTGAATTGTCAGAATTCTGACAACAAAGAACAATTCGTGTCCACACGTGCATGCGCGACAGCATCATTGGCAAAAGGAATTCTTATAACCGTTAAAACAAGCAGAGATAATAAAATCGGAGTATTGTGTTCAATAAATTAAGACGTGCGAATGTTCACAGCTTAAAAGTTATTCTGTACCTCGAGTTCTATTACCGATTTTTACTAAAAAATTAGATGGCGAGATGGTCAAGGGAGTGCTTGTCGACATCGTTGGCAAAAGTTACTGTTATAAATATTAGACAGCCAGAGATAATAAATTTATCTGTGAATTGTATTGAATAAATGAATGCGTGCGAATGTTCATGGTTTAGAAGTTATTCCGTATTACGAAAACTATTAGCCACTTTGACTAAAAAATTAGGTGGTCACATAGCCAAGGGATTGCTTGTGGACATCGCTGTAAAATAGAATTGTTATAAACATTAACCAGCTGGAAATAATAAATTTATCAATAATTGTCACGGCGATCGACATCGATCGATATTCGGCAGAGTGGGGGGCGCCGCTCGAGCTCGGCTGAGTGGGGGACGCCGCTCGAGCTCTCCGTCAGTCAGTCAGTCCGGGCGGGGGGACCGGCGTGAGCGCACGTGCTGCGGGACCAGGAGCGCCCGGAGAACCGGAGGGACCAGAGGTGGACCAGAGGTGAACACCACGGCGATCGACATCGATCGATATTCGGCGGAGTGGGGGGCGCCGCTCGAGCTCGGCGACTTGGCGAGAGCTCTCCGTCAGTCAGTCAGTCAGTCGGGGCGGGGGGACCAGCGTGAGCGGACGTGCTGCGGGACCAGGAGCGCCCGGAGAACCGGAGGGACCAGAGGTGGACCAGAGGTGGACCAGAGGTGAACACCACGGCGATCGACATCGATCGATATTCGGCGGAGTGGGGGCCGCCGCTCGAGCTCGGCGGCTCGGCGAGAGCTCTCCGTCAGTCAGTCAGTCGGGGCGGGGGGACCGGCGTGAGCGGACGTGCTGCGGGACCAGGAGCGCCAGGAGAACCGGAGGGACCAGAGGTGGACCAGAGGTGGACCAGAGGTGGACCAGAGGTGGACTAGAGGTCATCTACAGTTACCCTGTCCTACCTTCAACTGTTCATTCAAGGAACAACGGTAAGTTTGATTACTAATATTTTTCAAAGCTTCCTTTGTCTTTTCAAACTTGTCCTTCATACTTTTGAAATTTTCATCGAGACTTTCGATGAAGACTATTGAGTCTTCTTCAAATTTATCAATTTTATTCTTTATAAAAATTACATTTTGAGCGTCCCACTCGTATGCAGGATTATAATTGCTCTTGTGAACTGCTTCGTTGGTTGTATTCGCACTTCTGTGCGGGGTTACAACTGCTCTCATGAGCTGGTTCTCTGATTGTATTCGCACTCATGTGCAGGATTACAATTGTTCTTGTGAATTGGTTCGCTGGTTGTATTCGCACTCATGTGCAGGTTTATAATTGCTCTTGTGAGCTGCTTCGTTGGTTGCATTTGAACTCATTTGCACGATTACAATTGTTCTTGTGAATTGGTTCGCTGGTTGTGTGTGTATTCGCACTCATGTGCGGGATTACAATTGCTCTCATGAACTGGTTCTCCGATTGTATTCGCACTCATGTGCAGAATTACAATTGTTCTTGTCAATTGGTTCGCTGGTTATATTCGCACTCATGTGCAGGTTTATAATTGCTCTTGTGAGCTGCTTCGTTGGTTGTATTTGAACTCATGTGCACGATTACAATTGTTCTTGTCAATTGGTTCGCTGGTTATATTCGCACTCATGTGCAGGTTTATAATTGCTCTTGTGAGCTACTTCGTTGGTTGTATTTGAACTCATGTGCACGATTACAATTGTTCTTGTCAATTGGTTCGCTGGTTATATTCGCACTCGTGTGCAGGTTTGTAATTGCTCTTGTGAGCTGCTGCGTTGGTTGTTTTCGCACTCGTGTGCGGGGTTATAGTTATTCTCACGAGCTGTTTCGCTGGTTGTATTCGCACTTCTGTGCGGGGTTACAATTGCTCTCATGAGCTGGTTCTTTGGTTGTATTCGCGCTCATGTGCATGGTTAGGTTTGCGCTTACGTGCGGGGTTATATTTGCTCTTGTGAGCTGGTTACATTCGCATTCGTGTGCGTGATTTAATTCCGTATTCAACTGCATTGTTTCTAAATACGATTAGTCTGTTTCAGCTAGATTACAACAGCCCGCTGCTAACAAAGACGACACTCCAAATGAAGAGGACCCATCAACGAAGAGGAAGAAGACTACAGTGTATTTTGAAGTTAGTTACATACGATCTATATATTAAGATTGTATATCATCGTTGTAAATATGTCGTGTTTCACAAGTCCCTCTTCCTACAAATTTTCTCATCTTGTTTGAAATTGGCATTCCTCCGATCGGAGGTCCCCCAGGGGCTCACTCACGGATGGTGCCGTGAGTGAGTACGGGGTGTCGCGTCCCCGGGGCACCCGAATCGCCTATAGGCCGCACCCGTGTGCGGGGTTAGTTTGGCTCTCGTGAGCTGGTGTTAGGTTGGCTCTCGTGAGCTGGTTAGATTCGCACTCGTATGCGGGGTTTGTTTGGCTCTCGTGAGCTGGTCTTAGGTTTGGCTCTCGTGAGCTTGTTTGATTCGCACTCGTGTGCGGGGTTAGTTTGGCTCTCGTGAGCTGGTCTTAGGTTTGGCTCTCGTGAGCTTGTTTGATTCGCACTCGTATGCGGGGTTTGTTTGGCTCTCGTGAGCTGGTCTTAGGTTTGGCTCTCGTGAGCTTGTTTGATTCGCACTCGTGTGCGGGGTTTGTTTGGCTCTCGTGAGCTTGTTTGATTCGCACTCGTGTGCGGGGTTTGTTTGGCTCTCGTGAGCTTGTTTGATTCGCACTCGTGTGCGGGGTTTGTTTGGCTCTCGTGAGCGGATATTAGGCTTGCACTCGTGTGCGGAGTTATGCATTGATATGTATGTCTAATCATTATTAGTCTGTTTTAGTTAGATTACACCAAGAAGAGAAGACACGAAGAAGAGGACACACGGAGATGACGGCAACCCAAGAAGAGGACTGCCCAACAAGAGGACATATCAAGAAAAGAATACATCGAGAAGACTTCATCATATTCTTAAGTTAGTTTTATTTCCCGAGCAATTATTGTCTTAGCGTCACCTCCGAACCTGAGCCTTCTGCTCAGGTTCATGTTTCTTCTTTGCGAATCAAAGCCTTCTGCTTTGATTCTTCCCCTTTTTGCGTGTAGTCTTTTGGCCCACAATAATTGCTCGGCTTGCGTGCGTTAATTTTTAAGAGCTTGTACTATACCCATCTGTATATACCCATAATATTGTAGTAATTATTGGCATTGGTATTATTTGCTCGATTTAACGTTTTTGGTTTAATTTCTAAATCTGTAATACCATATACATATGCATATCTAGTTATCAGGATATCAGGATACAAAGGTATCAGCATATCAGTTTAGCAGTATATCGCATATCACTATATCTGTATATCAGTATAGAATTATCATAACAATGAATCAGTATAATACCAATGCCAATAATTAATTGCGTGCGTGCGTGCGGTAATTTTTAAGCTCGTATATCTTTGTTGTAAATATGTCGAGTAATTATTGCCGTAACTTCACTTTACTCGACTCGTATATTTGACTCCGACACAGCCCTCTGCTGTGTCGGACCTTGCTTGTATGTACCAGACTGGTTGGAGCCGGTAGTCGGCGTCGATACATTGAGAGGGGTGGTTCATTGAGACTTGTTCACTCGTATTGCCATTCTCTCTGTTCGTAATCCTACCCGAGTCACCTCAACGCTTTGCGTTGCCTGGTGGCAGGTAGTTGGCAGAGAAATTCTCTGTTCGTCATTCTACCCACGTCATCTCAACGCATTGCGTTGCCTGGTGGCAGGTAGTTGGCAGAGAGATGGTTCTACGTTTGAACACTTCTCACTGTCCATTTCTCTTGGTGAGGACACGTCGGGTATCGGCTCTGACCGGAGCTGCACTGCAAGCATTGTACGCGCCGCGTCACCTTCGAACCAGAGCCTTCTGCTCTGGTTCGCTCTTGTTTCTCACTTTGAAAGAATCAGAGCCTTCTGCCTGATTCGCCTTTGATCCCCCGTGGATCGGAGACTTCTTCTCCGATTCACACCTTTTGCCCCGCGATAATTACTCGACATACTTGCGTAATTTAGTATTAAGTCTGTCGTTGTAAGAAAGGGAGCCAGAAGGAATATTGCATTCGTTCTGACTCCCTTTCGGGTCTCTCGTGCAGCAACCTCCTCGTGGTGAGACCTGGGCAATCGGTATTATCCCTTATTTGTAAGAACTTCTAGTCTCTTATGAATAAAGGATAATATCGAGCTAATAGCTGCACACTTCAAATTTGCGTTAATATTGCATAAGTTCTTGTAAATTAATATCTATGATTATCTCAAACCTATTCCCGCGGTACGCGAATTTAAATGAAAATTGATATGTTTTTTTTTTGTTTTGCGTGGCCAACTGTAGATTCTACAAAAATAGCAGTTAACGGTACCTTTCCTTTTGTTGCATTTGCTTCAACATAATATCCGCGAGTGGATCCGCAGGCGGTCTCTCTCCCAAGAGTCTCTGCCGATCCAAATCGCCTTGCATTTGTGCAAACGCGTGTTCACCGATGTTCACGCACGTTTCCAATTGCGAGGATAATTCCACGCTCTCGTCACCTGCAATAAAAAGTTATAATAATTTTCATGCCTCTCTTTTCCTTACAACATATGAGTTAGACAATCTCAGGAGGTCTAATAGATATTACATTTACAATTACAGACATACTAACTTACAGATACAATGACCGACATAGTAATTATAATTTATCAGTGTTCTGAAAGATAGAAACCAACTGGACAAAACTATATATAATTTCTATCTCTCAGAACACTATCGTTTTATGTTTTACAAATGCGAATTGAAAACTCAGTAGAATCGGTATCTCCCCTTTCAATGTAGTCACCGTGTATTAAAATGAAAACGACTACCGTAATTAACACGGTGTATTATTTGCAATGACTAGACAACAAAAGCTTATGCATATATCCGTTAATAAGAAGTTAAAAATCAAAGACGCAAATAAGTAAAAAGAGTAGACCACTTGTTGCTGCGTTTAATTTTAGCCTATTGACTGAACTATAAATCGTGTTGCTATTTAAAAAATTCTATTAACATGTACTACATCACGTATAAATTGTTTACATCTTTTCGAAAATAATATTGCGATTTACGATTCACCTGGGCACATTGCACTGTTTATTATTACCGTGTAAAGCGTGTTGGGGATTGTCAATGATTCTGATTTGTCGGTCGGGAAGCAGTGGTTCTCCGTCCATCCCGCCAATGTCATTCGGCAGCTGCCAACAAGCGTTGTCTTGCTCTGCTAAATTTCTTGGGAAATAGAGTGGAAGAAGAACTTCGTAGATTCCAAGATCGCACGGCTCTAACACGAAAACGACGCATGTAATGGACTCGCCGTACTGCTCCAAGAATCTTCTTACTGTTCCTACGAGCAAAACAGAAATGTACATTACCGCTGTTAAGGTGTGCAATTTTAACTAATTATAATATTGATTATAACTAGGCTGCGGATCTTTATGCAAAATAAAAATTGTCTGCGTCGATTGCAAGAAATAGAATCCCCATTGAATGTTATTTCTTCCCTTAATAATTTGAACAGATGAGAAATCGTATATTGACATTTTCAATTTTCAAAATTTTCCTACAATATTGAATTTCATCTACTCAATTTTTCTATAAATGCACAAAGATCCGCAGTCTAATTATAACTATACATATAAATGTATACATAGACTGCGGATTTATGCATTTATGCTTTATGCTAATTTTCAAAGAACGAGAAAACATCTGCGCGAGGAAAAATTACGAATATTTTAATTGAATTTTACCACATAGATTGATTTCGTCAACGAAAGTAACTTTTCTCGTATTTTCATGTTCTCAAAATTCAGTGTAAAAATAAATAATTGCGTAAAGATCTGCAGTCTAAATATAAATTGTAACATAAAATATAGTATATAACGTAACGATATATATCATTATACACTTACTTAGAGCGATGTGCGCTCCAGCGTCAGGAGGATAATTTCTGCGCACCGAATTAATTACTGGCAACGCGATCGTGCGTAGCCCAAGCTCTCGTGCTTTTTGCAAAACATTTCTACAACAGGAGAATATCATCAAATTTTTGCGAGAAAAAATCGTTAGGAACTATTATAAATCCGTGTTTATTTTTCTACATTTATTTGTTACGAAAGTATAACAGTTTGAATATCGATAACACTGCCCAACAAATTTCAACTTTTTTTTATTTTTTTTAATTATTTTTTTTTTATTTTTCTTTGAAAAAAAACATATTTTCCAACTTTAAACAAATATTGTGAGGTTATTATAAAAGGTATTGAATTGTTCTTTGTTTAAACATGTTTAAACAATCATAATGTATTAATATTGGATATCACTGTATTCGGGAAAGTTTACAGAATCTTTTGCTGTACAGAACAATTCAATATCTTTCATAATAACACCACAATATTTGTTTAAAGTTGAAAAATATGTTTCTTTTCAAGGTCATGTTTCTTAAAAACTGTGCGTATAGGAGAAAAATTAAGGACAGATTCGGAATCAGCGCAAAAACTCTGTAGGAAGGACCCAACAGTAGTTGTGAAACAAATTTGGTGTTGGACAGTGTAATTTATCAAAACTCGGAAAGTTATTGTTCGATTACTTCTTGTTAAATAATTTCGTTAAACAAGTGAGTAACAATTTTTGAAATTCAATGTTTAATTTAGTGATGATATTAACACTAGTTTTTCTGTGTAACAATTCACAGACGCAGTTGATAGTTTTCTTGAAAATGATCTACACAGAGATCGAAACATTGAAATTGAATCTGTTTGCAAAATTGCTTTTGATGTAAAATCAGATCGAACCAGTGCGCCGAGAACATTAATACATCTTTTATTATCTTCTGATTGTATCTTTTAAAAAGAACTCACCTGTAGCAACAGTGTAGCGTATTCTGGGCTGCTGTCTGGTACTTCACGTTGTAGACTGGTCCGACAGTATGGATAATAAAACGAACCGGTAAGCCATGGCCCTGTGTCACTCTAGTTTCGCCAGTTTTGCACTCTAAAAATCACGTTTGTTAAACAATCTGTTCAATAGTTTACTCCGTCAATCATACTTGAAATACTCTGAATACCGTAAACACTCCGATAATATACGATTCAATTCGTTACTGTTGACTCGATGAAACCAGTTAAATACGATGTTACATAAAAATAATGCCGTTCGTGCTCATACCTTTTATTTCGTTAAATATTTCCATCTTCAGCGGCGAGCCAGCCCCTGCAAATATTCTTTGGCACATAGGACTGTTGTCATCCATAGTTTCGTTGGTCGAATTCACCACCGCATCCACTTGCAGACCAGAAATGTCTCCAGTCCTGCATAAATATGATTGTTATAAGACTCTGGTGGGTAACAAAATATACGCAGTTTGTTCTCATGGTTTACGACTTTTAGATGTTGTTAGAAAAGACTAATTACTAGACTTTGGATTTTATTTGTTTACGACAAAAATGAATTGATCTAATACAAAAAGGGTCTAATACATTTACTTAAGAATCTATAATATAAGGATCTCATACATTAGAAGTATTCAAAGTTTTTGTTACATTATTTTCGACTTTTTGGAACGATTAAAAGAGAAAATACATTTCATTTAACGTCAGTATCTTACAATCGACTTAACAATTTTAATTTGCATCAAAATCTCTCTCTCTTTCTCTGCAGTCTATTTATTAAAAAAGCGATATGAAGTGAAGCTTCGATTATATTTATCTTTTTGGTTCTCAACCTTGCAAACGTAAATCATTTAAAATATTGCGATAAAAATATAAATACTAACCACGCTGGTTAACAAACATTAAAATTAGCATAGTATTTTTGACGATTTGATTGTGAATTTTCGGCAAATCCTTTTCAGTTCCTCACCGTGAACCGTCCCCTAAATGATATCTCATCATCCAAAGACATTTTAAAAGATACATTACACACTTTATAAGAGAAACATTTTACGTGTTCCGCATACAACGTTAATAGAGACATTAATAATACTGTTCATAAACCGTGATTCTGGGTGGTTGCAGCAAACAAACCGTGTCGTGTTTTCGATCGATTTGAGCTTACCATATCGCAATTTTGTTGTTAAGCGCTGGCTGGCAGGGGAAAGGACTGATAGTGTGATGCGACGGTTCTCCAATCGAATTGGAGTAGTCTGTGAATCTGTGCTGAACAGGTAATTCGGCCCATCTTTTCAATGCGCCCGTCTCCACCGCGTCCTGGGCGACACCCAAGGGTTCCATGAGCCTCATTCAGCTGAAACAAAAGTTTTCTTTCACTCAAAGTCCTTCTATTACATTTCTGGTTCTGTTTTTATTATAAAAATATATTCGAAACTCGTTCGCCACAAGCGGCAGACGTAATAGCGCGCGATTCGATCCGCGTCTGCGACAGCACGGGATTCTCTCCATTACGGAAAATCGATTTCGGAAAGATACGAAGTCACATTCGGGAGCGGTTCGAGTGTTACACGGCTCGAGGAAGTCGTAAACAACATTCTTGTACGCGGCTGGAGATATATTGACTTTAACGGGATCGTAAAACCCCGAAAGAGACCAAGGACAAGCTAGCGGTTACGAGTATCACGGCCGGCATAGTTGCTGACGCGAACTATCCCCAATATCGCGGAAACTTAAAAATAAACAATTCCATCGATGAAAATCTGGGGCGCACCCCGGGCGAACGGGAACATCGGCCGACCAAGGACGCAGCCCCGATCGAAAGGAGATTCCAAAAGACAAGGTATCGGTCGGGCCGGAATTCTTCGGGTCGGGTTCTCGAAAGTAAAGGGTCGTCAAATAAGAGCTACACATGCCTGAATGGAAATCAAATCATAACGGTACGATACAGTGGTACGGTACATGCATCTATTACTGCGGGTGTACGTTTTACTGCGGCATTTTTTCCCAGTGAGATTAAAATACGTAAAAATAAATATTTTGCTCTGAATAAATTTGTACATTTCAATGAGAATGTATTCTCGTTGGCGAGGCGAAGAAAATTGTAAATAATTCTCATATTGTTATTGTGTACGCGCGCAGCAACTAGTACATGGCTTCTTCGTCCGCAGTAATATGTGCTAAATGTTCTCGATTGTATTTTTTAATATTTTCTTATGTTGCATTAGATTTTGAGGGCCATCAATCTTTTTTTCTATTCAGAACTCATCATTCTTCCATCAAATGCTTACACATATTATCATTTCATGATAAATTGGAATAGTATTAAAATAAAGCACGATACCGCAGTAATCTATACATTTACCCTAAAGTCGGTGACAAAATAATTTTTTAAATTGGGCCAATCGACTAGAGTTCTTTGAAGGTGCTAGAAAAATTCTTTTACCATGTAAAAAAGTTTCGTTGAAATTATTGTTGGTAATTTTAAAAGATTTTACACAAAATGCTTACTCATATTATTATAATAAATATATTAAAATAAAGAACGATATCGAAGCACGATACCGCAGTAATTGGTACAAAGTCGGGGACAAAAGTAAGTGAACGCTATCTATTATAAAAAAAATTTTTTAATTGGGCCAATCGACTAGAGTCTCTTTTTGGAGATGTTAGAAAGATTCATGTACTAGGTAAAAAAGTTTTGTTGAAATTATTGTTGGGAATTTTAAAAGATTTTACTCGAAGCATGACATCGCAGTAATCGGTACAGTTGCCCTATTTCACGATTCAGCTGCGATTCGTGAAAACCAGAGACCGGTCAATTACTCGGTTCTGCACGGTGATGTCCTTCAGGGTAGGAAACTTCGGGTTGATTTATGGCGTAGCAGGAATGAAACGTGAGGAAAGGACTTGCACTAGGTTTCGCTACGACTTTTCCTCAAGCTGTTCCTTTCCTCTTACATCTGTATATTGTCACAGAAGAAAGTTAAACGTTTAGAGTCCTTGGGACTAACGGCCAGAGTAACGACAGCTGGATTCTCAGACAAATTGTCCCTTTTTTTACCGGAAACATTTGATTTGTTTGTGTTGTAATTTATATGCAGGGTGATTCGCGTGACTGTGACAGTCTATGTGACTCTTTCTATTAAAATTAGAAAAAAATGCATTTTGTAACTGCACTAGATTTCTCTGTAATGGAAACATTCCTTTTGTTTAAACGAAATTAATTAACCTTGCATGACGGATTGTAGATCACGTGTACCGGGTGTGATTCAACATAGAAAAATTTAGTCTAGAATTTTTTCATCCGGAGGAGATCTGAATTTTCAAACTCGATTTTCTCGAAAACGAAGAGTGAAACGAAAACACGTTATTATACGCAGAATTCTTCTTCAAGAATGATCTCGAGGTCCCCGACCAATACATCTCTTTCTAACTCCGACTGAAAGAATGTTACATTCACGTGAATCACCCCGAATCCTTGTGATGCGGGTCTACAAATAAAACCTGATGCGTTGCTTCGAAGCGTAAAGCAAAGACAGAAGAACTACTAGCCCGAGCAGCTCCTCGAAACGTGAAACAAGCCATTCTTTCAAGTTAGAGAATAGATTCGAAATATCGCGGAACGGGAACACGATGAAGAGTTGTTCTTATCGCGAGGCGGCCGATAAATTTGATCGACGTAAGTTTCCGATGCCGTGGCATGAAACCTCAGGTGGTTGAATAGATTCGCCATTGAAAAGGATCCGGGGGACCTACTAACAGGGGTAGGTCGATGATCCTGTTCTTTATGGGATTGCCAAGATATAAGTTTCTCGGCAGGACAGACGGCGCCAGCCTCTGTCTCCTTGCCATTAGAGAAGCCTATACTCTCTCCAACACAAAGACAGTTTCCTTAGGGTACGCGCACAGTGGACCCGTTTTCGTCCGCTTTGGCCGATGTTCGACGCATCTGTCTCTCTTTTCAAGCGTGCGAGAAAGAGACACAACGTCGGACGTCGGCCGAAACGGGTCCACTGTGCGAGTACCCTCACACGTGAATCCCGACACAGAACACACGCTGGTGTATCCGTGTGTGCGCGCGAGGACAGCAAAGTTGCAAAGTACAGCATTTGAAAAATGTTCTCGTGAAGTTTGATAATATTAGGTTGGCAACTAAACCTTTTGTTTCGTAATTACTTTATTATATCATTAGAACCTCATTCACAGTGACCATTCCTTTTGATCTGTATATCATTGGAAAACTCTGAATTTTTTGATTAATTATATTTTTATACTTTACAAGATTAATTAATGATTATTATAATAAATCATTTAAATCTATTATTAATTATTATATTTCTTTATTACTTTTAATATCATTAATTTATTATTTAGCCCCAACTTTAAAAATAAAATATAATTTTTCTACAATAATTATTTATAAAATTTATACCTATCCATTATATTTATCTACTCTAATAATCATTTTACACTTACTATTAACTCTTTTATTCTCAATAAAAATTTGCTTATTTAAATAACTGAATTTTTTGATTAATTTGATATTAAATACTCGTGCTTGAAAAATATATATAAATGACTTTGTTTTAGAAAACGTGGAGGTCGCGAACTTAGTTGCCAACCTAATAGTATTGCAAAAACTGACGAAATTATAGCTTGTTTAGTGCGACGTGAAAGGTGTTTTTCTAGGAGCCATGTTTTTTACTGTATATGTATGACTATCGTCGGCACCGGTGTCATGTCTTCTTCAAATTTTTACAGGCTCTTAAAAAACAAAAGAAATTAAAAGAATCTTTTTAAATTTTCTATATATATTTCTTTTCATCTTTGGTACAGGTCATAGCTGAGTATATATCAGGTTATTAAGTATGAAACTTGACAAATAAGACACAAGTTTCAAACACATTTGTCAAGTTTCATACTTAATGACCTGATACTAAGGAAGAAGTAACAAATAATGTGAAATAGCCACGTTAGGTGAGTCACCCTATTTGACGGATAGGATCAGCGAACACGTACCATTGTTTTTTGTCAGTCGTCAAAGCCTTTTTGTTCAATCCGCGTCAAATTTGCAAGAAACCTTGTTTACTGGAACACCGATTTCACACCGATTATTCCATCATACAAGAAACACAGGATTAAATCGGAGAAGAGTTATAATCACCGTGATTAAGTGGGTAACTGTGTCTAGAAATAATTAGTTTTGATTAGACGGAAATCAGACACAACAGTTTTTTCCGAGACGACTCACTTCTTCGCGTAGCTGTGATTATGGGAATTAATTGGTGCCATTTCTGATGAATCTACTGAATGGAATCGTACGAGAATAAAATCTGAAGTTTATGAATTGATGAAACATTCTTCTTATAAAATTCGATATGCAATGGAATCTCTATTATCTGAATTGGCGAATAAAAATGTTCACATAGAAGAATCTTCACTCATATTTGAAATTATCGTTACAGGCCCAGATAAAAAAGTTGACAAAACATCATTTTTTAAAATTTTGTATAATGCCTACCAGTTGCAATCGTAATAAATTTTTGTTTGCTGATTCTCTAGCGAACTAGCCGGTCTAACATCTTAAAAATATTCAAGTCCTTTGGACCAATTTCTAAAAAGTTATACGATTTTTAAGGGTGTCCACTTATTATTGCCGCTGACTGTACAAGACTAAACCTTAGTATTAGAATCTTTCTAAACAACGTCCCCGTTGAAAATCGATCAGTCCGGATGTGTTCTTAACGTTATGACTGTACCGTGAGCTTTGTAAACATTGTAATTCATTTATGCAATCGATTGGTATCTCGTCCCATATTCAAGCTACAAGGCTCGTAACACGAAAAGTACCGAAACATAAAAACGTCGGTCTCTCCGATCGTGTTTTCCATTTCATTAATAAGAATTACGATTCTTCAATCGATAACATGATAATTAGACTGAGGATTTTATGCATTTATGACAAAAATGGGTACGTACAATTTAAAACAGTGGAGATATTAAGGAGATTTACGGCTACCAGTATATTAGTTTCACCTTAAAAAGATGATTAAAAGAAGAATGAAATTCTTATTTGACTCCTGTGTCTTACAATCAATGCAAACATTTTTTATTTTGCATAAAGTTCCGCAGTCTAGATATAATAGACTCCTCTAAAATGTGCCCTTAAATATTTCTGTTAATAACGTTCAATCAGGAACGTCCTCCTCTTCTTTAAATCCATCTATCTACATACAAGGTGTGTCCGGGCGTACAACCGAGCACGGGGTGATACTACATGTAAAAATAAGACGAAAAAAAGGAATAACATTTTCTCGTTTGACGCTTCGTTTTCGAGAAAATCGAGTTTAAAATTCCGCCAGGTTCGCGTGCTTTAGTATATGCACAAAGTAGAATCGGTTGATCATGGTCAGACGCGTCAGACGATTCCTATGCACTAGCACGTGTATTCGCTGCATTTTCAAACTCGATTTTCTCGAAAACCTAGCGCCAAACGAAAAAATGTTATTCCTTTTTCTCGACTTATTTTTAAATTGTAGTATCAACCCCTGCTCGGTTGTACCACCCGTCCGACCACACCCTGTATATGAACTGTTATAACTAAACCGCGGATTTTTATTCATTTATGAAGAAATTAACTGGGTGAAATATAAATTGAAAAAATCTAAGAATATTGTTATGTTATTTTTATGTTGTTTTTATTTAACTACAGCTTCCCGCAATCGATGCAGAAAATTTTTAATTTGCATAAAGAGATCCACAGTGAAGTTATAACTTTATGTTATTGTTTCTTATCCTAAAATTCAAATAAACTGTAAATAAATAAAAAAAAAAGAATGTTCGTCCAAGTCATATGTACATGAATATATAATTGGACAAAACATTCACTCGTTTCAAATATATTTATACAAAATGGGGATGCACATAGTCCGTGTTTTATGAATTTGTTTTACCATAGCATAACAGATTCTACTTTCATCCCCTGTGTCCTCATTCGCTTCTTTTTTTCAATAATCTACTACGAATATTTTCAAATATCTCGTGTAAACATAGCCTCCCAATAGTTTGTACAATTCTTATTAATTCAGAACAAAATAAACATTTAAATTGTGATTCTATCCTGTCGAGAAAATTGTGACTTGTCCACTAGAACTAGATAATAATACACTTACAGGAGCATAGCACAGGACCTTAAAAAGTTCGTTTTATTATTAACAAGTCAGGTCTCGCTATTGACTCCATCTGACTATAGCAATCCTAATATGTAGGTTGCACATAAGCTGCACACAAGCTGCATACGAGAACAAAAAGAGAGAATAACATATTCGCTACTAAAGACGCGCATGCATCAAGGCCACGATCTCGTATTTTGTACGCGGAAACTCAAATTAATTATACATGGTACGATGATCAGGTAATATGTCGCATTTCTTGTTGAGTTTAAGAAAATGGGCCATGTTTCAAAAATAGTGACAAGAAAAGTAATCGAACAAGATATGGACCACTACTTGAACGGGAAGTAAAAGACATTTACAAAAAACTTGCTAAAAGTGGATACTCAAAAGTCACACACGAATAACTACTAAAAAAATGGAACTGCCAAACTGCAGTTAACTTAGAATCCACCAATTTTGAGCGCTAAGAGTCACTGACACGAATTGCTTTATACAGGGTGTCTCAAAAACGTATTGCTTCCTTGAAAGTGATTCCTGAGGTTATTTGAAGCAACTTTTTCCTTTGCAAAAATGTTCTCCGTGGCTTTGTTGAGGAGTTATTAACGAAAGACCGCGGGCCAATCAGAGTGCACCCACGGCGGACATCGGCGTAGGCGTTGGCAGCGCTCTGATTGGTCCTCGGTTTTCGTTAATAACTCCTTCACGAAGCCGCGAGGAACATTTTCGCAAAGGGAAAAGTTGCTTAAAATTATTTCAGGAATCATCTCTTTCAAGGAAGCACCACATTTTTGGGTCATCCTGTAGAAACGACAAGATTGATACAAAACAAGATGTCTGAAACCAGTCATTTTGAGCCATCTAGTTTTAGTGATAAAAAGAAGAATGAAAGTTATCTATCAAAAAGTTCCATAAACTTTTCGATCCCTAGTTAAACAATACTCGCACAAGGAAATTTATTTATTCATTTTCACGTCTTTGCATATCGTAGATTTTTAAAAATATGACGTTATACAGCAGCATAATCTGAGGATATACAGCGTAAAAGGCTAATGGGTGAAAAATTATTTTGGGCTCTTTCATGCAACTGTTTCTGAACCTGTCAAAAAGTTTCGTAACTTTTTCGGTCCGTAATTGAACAGTGTAACCGAACGAAACGTAAAAACGCCACGGAGCTAGCCCGATGCAATAACACCCCCGCAGAATCGCGAGTAACCTTTGCCGTAGTCGGAAAAGGGTTAATGTTTCGATCTATTCCAAGCACAAAGGTAAAGGCGGTCAATCTAATCGACTGTAAAGGGGCCTTCACATTAAACGGCAGCGTCCTTGGGGCTGCATTCGAAATCGTGTCCTGCTTCCGTCGCTTTCTAATACGGAGAATCGGTTCTTGAACGTTCTCCCGGCCAAAAGTTTCGAGCCTATCAATCACTGAAACAAAAGTTTACACCAGCCCGCCGCCTCGCCGGAGGAATTGCATTTCGCGTGACTCGTGACAAACTTTCGCCCGGGGGCTCTTCGCTTCCCTTTCCGTGACGACCAGAACGAACGGACTTTCGGACTGCGAGCGTTACGATGTCCGGAAAAGTTCTCCGGGAAATTCCATCCCCGCCTCTCCCCGCCCTTCTTTCGTTCAGGCGCGCAAAACTCTCGTTTCTACGGTTTCGTTCATCCTTCGCCAAGGATGAACGAATATAAAGTGTCTCCCGCTATGACCTACATCAAACGGTTATCGATCGGGTCAGCTTCTCGATCCCGGACACCCGAGGCCCGATGTAATGTACACATGGTACCTACGTGTACTCTTCGTCCGTTAATTACGTTTTACTTATTTACGACTGTTTGCCCGATCGCCGGACAGAACGCGTTCCTGGAAACTTTCAGAGCGTGCTCACCCTCATAATGGACAGAGGACAGTTGAAATATTTAATAGGGTGAAGCAGCCTAATATGAGACCCACTTTTTAAAAAAATCATAACTAGGCTGCGGATCTTTATGCAAAATAAAAAATGTTTACGTTGTTTGCAAGACACGGGGCCAAATAAAAACTTGTTCATCATTTAATTATCTTATTAAACTGAAACCAGAGCTGGGGAAAATAGTATCTCAAATAGTAAATAGTAAATAATCCCATTTATTTTACAGTATCTGTACAACTTTGAAAATAAAATATTTTATTTGATGCAGTAATTTTTAAAAATAAAATATTTTGTTTGATGCAGTAATTTTTGAAAATATTATAGTATTTTATTTTAAGAATATTGAAAATATTTGGACTTTGTCTTTATTTTCAATTTCAATTTCAATTTTAAATATTATTGCTCAAAATAATGGTTCGCATTCAAATAGATATTGCGAACCTTTGAAACTTCATTTCCTATCGAGTTTAAAATGTCGATTTCGTAATTAACTAATACACTGATGTCCTTAAATCTTTTTAATATGAGATATTTTATTATTAGTTAATATGTCTAATCATAACTCTCGATTAAGGATTGTGTTGTTAAAAATTACTGCATGTTTTAAAGGTGCAATATAGGTATTCTTTCGAATCCTATTGGAAAGACAAAAAATCAATTATTTAGTACTGTTTGGTACAAAAGATTCCATAAAAAGGACACAAACAAGCTTGGAACTGTGAATCATCTCCACAATTATTACAGATAAATAATATACTCAGAATATGAATGGTATTTTACAATAATTATTCAATACTGCTGTAGTATTATTCACTGAATGATATTCAGTGTTTATTATAACGCTTGAGAACTTGTTTAATACCGACGAGGAAAATATCCGTTCCTGTTATAGACTTTTTGTTTTCATGTTTTACAAATTCTTTTTACGCATGTGTTTTACGTCACATCGCCCTTCTGGTTTTATTAGCGACAGCTATGGCGATGACTGCGGATTTTTATGCAAAATAAAAGTAGCTTTATTAAATTGGAAACAATACAACACCACATTTTAATTCTTTGAACGATTTCACTGTTTTGAATTTGATCTATTTTTTAAAAATCGTATTTTTTAATAAGATTTCATACGGTATGAAACAGATTTACGGAGATTGCATCAAGATAAACCGAACGGGAGAGAACATGTTTGGCTGCAAAAGTTAGTACAGTTTTCTGTTTGCGTTTTCTTGCGGCACGATTAATCTTGAGGAGATCAATAGACTGGAGGGTGTGTAAATATTTCGAGGCGCCCAATTGTCCGGAAGCTCTCCTTACTCGATTGCCTGCTGTGCTGCGCAAACACACAGCAAACGACACAAATTCCAGTCAAAGGGCAGAGCCTCGTGTCGTTGTCCGAGGGCCAAGAGCTGTCATTAAAATAGGGTAATAGGTATGCGATAATAGAGCAAATTCAATGAGTTTGAAAGGACAGCAAACAATAACATCGATACCAGCGTATCAGCAAGACAATATTAATATAGTGACAATCCTTTTTCATTATTTTCATATTTATCAAAATTCATTTGAAACATTTATTCTGATTCGAAAGACACCAAACACGACGCCATTTGGAGCTTGTTTACTTGTATAATTCACCATACAGTACAACTTCGATTATACCAATCAGTGCAATTGATCTTTGTGTTAGATCAAATCTGCAGTGATCTGTACAATAATGCATCGTGTTGCAAATGGATCGATTTAGATTGAATCGTTTACATGAATGATTGATCTAAATCGTAGATATTGAATTATTTATAGCTCATAGCAACCTTAATCGATTTCGATGAAACTTCGTGCATGCATATAACTTACTTAGATCTACGAAAGGAATTATTTAAAGTTTCATTACAGGCACAGATAAGAATACTAAAAATCGTGAACTTCACTTTTCCTTCCCAGCAATAATTTCAACGAAACTTTTTCACCTAGTAAACTAATCTCTCTACCATCTCTACGAGAAATTCAAGTCGTTTGGCCTAATTTTAAAAAGTTTTTAGAGTGTGTTCATTTAATTTTGTCCCCGACTGTATACTGTACACAGGGTGGACCATATAAATGGGAACACTAAAGTATCTTAATTTTCTTACTTCTTAAGTTTTACGGAGCAAACAAACGTAATGGTAATGCACAAATGTTTTTAGGTAATTTTTTTAATAAGATATCAAGGTCATCAACTAAATTCGGTGGATACCATCTTGTTGACCTCCTTTTGACTTTAAAAAAATACCGGTGACCTGGAAATCTTATTAGAAAGATGACCTAAAAGATTGTTTCGTTTACCATTACATGTGCCCCTTAAAACAGTTATTATGAGATTTAAGAGAAAGATTTAATGATTAGAGTATAAATGATTAAATTTGTTATAGAATTTAAAAGGAGTTAAAATTGAAATGTAAATTAGTAAATTTACTATGAAATTTAAATTAGAGGAGAAATTGTAAGTTAATATAAATTATTACATTTATTATAGAATTTCAGAGGAAATTTAAAATTATAGTATAAATTATTCAATTTATTATGAAATTTAAGAGAGATTGAGGGAAAATTTTAAGTTATTTAATAAATTTACTATATAAAATTTAACAGAAAGGTTCAATATTAAATAATATTTAAATTTTAATATTTAATATTTAACGTCAGAAAGATATTTACAGAAGACATTTAGTGTTTCCATTTGTATGGTCCACCCTGTACGACCAACGTGGCACTCAAAGTGTTAAGGGTGGAAAAGGTTGTTCGGGTTGTACCGAAGGGCGTACGGAGGGACTGTATTTTTTGGAGCCATTTCCGGTAATTGTTTCTGTTTCGGGCAAGTCAAAAAAGGGGGCCAAGCCAGGCGAACCGTTGCCGGTCGGAGCCACACGAGCAAGTCCGATTCTCATTTCCCATATCGGTGCCGGGGCTTTTCAGAGGCGAGGTTCGTTTCATCCGCCAGCCAGCCAGAACGGGCCGACCGCCTTACTATTAAACAACAAACGACCTCACAGACACACGGCTCACCGGTCAATCGATGTTCCACATTCGAGCAAGGTGAACATTTGTGGGCTCCGTTGCTTTTCCGACAGAGTGTTCTCGCACGGGGCCGGAAAAACGAATTCCCCACGGAGCAAAGGAACGAGAATGATCGCGCTGCTGCATTAGCATATATCCAACGATACTCTTTCTTTCCGGGGAACGGGATCCTAGCCATGGAAATAGCGCTCGCTATTCTTCTGTACAGGGTGTTTCAAAAATGTAGTACTTTCTTGAAAGAGCTGATTCCCAGGGTCACTCGAAGGAACACCGTTCTTTGCGAAAATATTCTCCGCGGCTTTGTTAAGGAGGTATTAACGAAAAACATAAACCAATCAGAACGCGGTTACAGCGGACGAATACCGGTTCGGCCAATGCCGACGTTTTTCATGAATAGTTCTTTAATAAAACCGCGGAGAACATCTTCGCAAAGGAACTTCAAATGACCCCGGAAACCTCTCCTTTCAAGGAAGTACAATATTTTTGGAACACCCTGTATACTTCGTCCAACGAGTCGACTCAATAAAGGTAAACAAATACTACTCGAGTGCGACATAGTTGAAGTTACTCGCAAGGAGAGTGTCCGACCTTCGTCACTGATTTATTGATAATTGACACTTTGGACACTTATAGAATTCGTTCTTCTATTTCAGAGTTGTGCTAATTTAAATACATTGTAATTGAATTACGTAATTGAATTATATTGTATTTTATATACACAGTGTTTGAATTACATTGTAATTGCATTACGTAATACGAAGATAGACCCATAGGCAGGAACTATAATCAACATATTCTGACAATGAATTGCAAGTTTCTTCAAAATTTAATTTTTCGATTGTTCACTTTCTGCATTTACTACCACATTTTGATTAAACTTCGCATACTGTGATCGTTAATACTTGTTTGTTCACTAACATAAAAACCAGACATTATTAAAAGCATTATTTATACAAGAAAAGTTAGACATCTACGTGAGAACTAAAGATAGGACCTCAAGGATCAAGTTTGCACCTTGTAAAAGTAAATGAATAAAACTTCAGACTATAATGGTATTTCTTAATCAAAATGCTTCATAAAATTTGCATTTTGAGATCGGACATTTCATATGCATTACATTCTTTGCTGGTTGTCGTCGCTGCACGTCAACAAGCTACCATTTTCATTAAAATCGCCGATGTCTCAAGTTTCGTGCGAAGGCACCGTCGCCACAGAAGCTGAAGCTCTTTGTAACTCGAGTTTCCAGAGATTCGTCTAGGAAAGCATTTGCATAATCGTCCGACGGCGGAATTACAATATTCGTCTCGGCTGTGGCCGACATTTAAATCGCCGAAAATCAGCCAGATGGTTGGAAGCCACCGGTGACCTCAACACGGATAGCTGAATGTGTCAAGTGTGGCAGACTAATGCACCTAGGAAGCCTTTTCGATACGCGGCGCTGTGTAACGCGGGGCTTCAAAACAAATCCTTTGTGACCAGCAATTCCCGCCGATGAAGCGAAAACAGCCAGCTTGGGGGGAAAAAAAATAATGGGGAAAGAGGATCTCCAGATTCCGCTCCACTCGACCCATTAATTGCGTTACAGAAACTCGGCCGGAATAATAATCGCGCGGACTCTCTGCCGATCGAAATGGAACGAGCATCGGGAGGAGATTTGGCACGAGCGGGACCGATGATCCTCGCTCGACACCGTTCTTATATGTATAGTGGACCAGGATAATTAATCTTCCCACATTTATAGTACCTTATATGTGAAAAATTCGGTACCGAAATGTAGGAAATGATAGCGAGTCATTACATTTTTAATTAATGTCTTATGAAACATTTCCCAACGTGACACTTTACCGGACTCGGAGTTTGTGCCTTTCTCCTATAAATTATGATGTATTTCATATGTAATCCAGTAGATTTGTACCCGGGGCGGCTGCAGGTCGAAATTTTGATCCTGTAGGATCAATGTTTCAGAAGTTATGCTTGTTTAAAGTTGAGCAAGCTGCAGTGTTTTCGACAGGTAAGGGCGCCGCCATATTAGTTTGTAGTGACGGCGAGCACAACCGTCGGTCCTTGCCGCCCCCCTCCACCGATATAATCACCAACCAACTCCGTAAACGGCGCGCGACCGTCACTACTAACCAATATGGCGGCATACCTGTCAAAAACACTACAGATTGCTCAACTTTAAGCAAGCATAACTCCTGAACCATTGATCCTACAGGATCGAAACTTCGATCTGCAGCCGCCCCTGGTACAAATCTACTGGATTACGTACCAAATACATCATAATTTATAGGAGAAAGGCACAAATTTTGAGCCCTGTAAAGTAAAGAGCAGCCCTTCACTGATTTGCACAATATGTAGTGTTGTAATTAAGCAAGAAAATGTATTGCTACTGAAAATATTAAAGAAAGAAATTCCTGAGAGCTTTTTTTCTGTAACAGATACAGAAATTCATGGTATGAGCTCTTCGTCGATTCGGATAATCGAGGTTCTACTAAATTATTGGTAAAACAAGTAAGCATGCTTCTGAACTTCATCGTGCTTGGTCTCATTTTAAACAGAAAAGTGTGACAGGTGCTAAAAGTTTCATTGAAACATGTCTCTTAGGATTCTTATAAATATATTCACAATTTCATAATTTACATTAACTAATCAAATTAATTTGTATGTCCTCTGCTATTTAAAATCGTAGAATATAGAGTAATATTAAATCGATTCTCTTTTCTCTCTCTCTCTCTCTCTCTCTCTCTCTCTTTCTTTCTCTTTTCTTTCTTTCTCTCTGCGACTTTGCTAAATTGTTTCACTATCTCATAATGACTGCATGTAATTAGCAATCCTTTCTTGTTTTCGTTGCCCGAACTCGGAGGAACTCGGAGAATTATCTGGCAAAAGACTTAACGAATCTAGCACGGTCGGCGACGAGTGGTTTCCAAACAAAATGGCGGTGGCTGAAGTGCTTTAATAGCTAAAACAACTTCCCTCACGAGAATAGATAAATGGCGCAGCACCTCGCAGGTGTCGATAAAAGCGCGCGCGGTTTCTGTTCACGGAGAAAAAAGAAAATAATCGAGTGATCGTTTATTGGTCGGTCAGATACGCCACTCCTACCGGAGATGATAACGCGGGCTGTAACTGGCCAACATCGATCCTCGAATTGGCATCTTTCGATAACTTTTGGGAAATTTCCATCGACCGCCGCGCTGTGCCGCACAGGAGAACCGAACGGAATTCTGTCACGGAGAACATGCGAACCACGGGAGTAGTTTCTATGAGTAGTTTCTGGAGCGATTGAATTTGATTTCGGAGGACGGACCTGCGGCGGATACTTAAACCGATTGGAGTCCAAAATTCTGCGCGTCGAGATGCACTCTACCCGAGATTAACTCTCCCGAATATTGTCAATCTCGATGGCTCGTAAAAGTGTACGTGTGTTCGTAACGATTCCGAAACATTATCACATAATCCGCAGGCGTACCTATTCGAATGCAGCGTGTTGAATTTATCTCGATCGCGTCAATTTATTCCGAACGGGAATCGAAGCGAACAGTTGCCTTTCGTTTTTGAAAAATTTTATTCGAACAAATACTTTTATTTGGCAGAAAGATTCGCAGTCTAACTACACTTCTCCTCCTGCTTTTTTTATTTTTGCAACATTCCATTCGCTTTTATTATTGGAAGTGTCAGTGTGGATGGCCGATTTTCATTTCCTCTTCTGAATCTTTAAATCTCTATTTAAATCTCTGCGAGCTATTTTACGAAAAGGTTTTACTAATTCCGGTGTGAACTCTTTATCATGTATTCAATCATCCTGCGAAGGGTATCTTTTCAACAACAATTACTTCCATCAACTGGGAGATCTCTTTGCATGTGTTCCACAACTATGTGTCACGCAACTTTTTTCTCTTCTGGTGACTCTGGACGCGGCACACTTTTGATGAATAGTTCGATTGCTTCTATTATGTTACTTGCGAGCAATTACTAATGTTTTATGTGATCTTTACTGGACACAGGAAATCGATTTGCCCATTCAAATATTTAATCGTCAACGTTATACATATAACGCAGTAATCGTCTGGGTTCAGCTGATTCAAGACCATAAGTTCCAAGCGAACAGTTCTCTGTTTCAAAGAATAGAGTCAGGGGAACAAAGTCGAATTTCTCGGCGAGAAATCAATAGAAGTTTGGTTTAATTGGCTTCCCCTTTTCCGTGTTCTGGTTATAGAACTGGCTCGCAGACAAAGTATGCAAACGTACATTGGTGGTTCATCCACCAACGGGTTTTAATCGATTTAAATTAGTAAACGCAAGTTAGTTTTAGAGACCCGTTCTAAAATTGATGCAAAAACGGAAGTAGATTGAACTCTGAATCCGCTGATGGAACTTCGGTTGCATCGATGGGATTCTTGATCCATCTATTTCCCTTGGGTCTCTGCGCGCAGGAACCTCCTCGCGGCGAGACCTAGCCAATGTGTATTAGCCTCAATGAAGTATTATAAATCGAGGATAATACTAAGGTAATGGCTGCGAACTTGAATTTCATTTCTGAGATTTGACTGACTGTAAGTCTCGTAGATCTTGAATTTTATTTCTGCTTAGGTAAATAAAGCCGAACAAATTTTACAAAATCATCTTATCTCTAATATCACGCTGAAAAAGTGATTTTATACATCAGCTAGTCAACTAATTTTCGAACATTCTCCAACAAATAAAAAGCTCGAGTAGTTTGAACTCGTCTGAAGAAGATCATTTAAAGATTTATTGAGATTTCACTAAGTATAACGTCTCGTAGATCTGAAGAAGATTATTAAAAGATTTACTGAGATTTGACTGACTGTACGTCTCGTAGAAAAATCGTAAAGAATGAATGTCTAAGAGGGAACCGGTTTTTTTCTATTTTGTAAAAAGCGATGGCCCTTAATAAGGAATGCTATACGTGCATTTTATGTAACGGGACAGTAGCCCCGTTTTCCAAGCACGAGCTCGTAGCAATAGTTGCTCATAATCAACCAGCAACGTGGGATACTCGAACGATAAGATCTCTGCTACTCGACAAAAGGCTCCCTGGGTGCTCAAGTTTTAATGAAAAGACGTAGTTCCATGTCAAGGGCTCTCGACGTTTCTTTCCCGGGGAGGACAGCCAGTACAGTGTCAACGGTTCCTAATTTTGCTGTCGTCTACGTACACACGGGATCATTGTTCATTGATAACGCTGTTATGTCAACTACAGAGCTTTCCCGCGACATGCTCTGCTAGTGCATAAAACAGTGTGCAAAACAAGTGATTTTCGTCTTGCTTTCAACCCTTTGCATTCCGAATTATTTTTTAATTTTCTTGCCAACAACTTCCTACTATTTTAAGTGATTCATTTGAAGTTTACTCCAAAGAACAGTTCCTTGACTGCTACTTATTTTAAGCAATTTTGTTTACTAATTATATTAAATACTTAAACTTTGTTGAAAATTATATTTGTTTGTGGAACTTATATTTGTCTTTAACTAAAAAAGACACTTAAATGAATAAAGGAAGAGCCGAATACATAGAAAAACCCGTTTCATATACATTTCTCTTTCTCTGATGTCGACTCACGCTCGACAAAGGAGTGCAAAGGGTTAATTCTTCGTAGTCTGAACTTTTGTTAGTAGAACTTTGAAAGTGAAAAAAATGTATTTCATTTCAAAACAGCAAACTCGTGCTTCCGTCACAGTATGCCCAAAAATATTAATACTCCAATGTAATGCTCGATGTGTAACAGAATGAATTATTTTGTGGATGATCTTTTATTCAATTCGAGTCCGCGAGGTTAGTCCAGAAAAATGTAAACTCGAATTTCATTTCGGTTTCCGGATAGAAATTGTGATGTTGTAACGATCACGCATACGTGACAACGGCCTCCCATGAGAAATCGTGACGGACGTGTTATCGAATAAAAGTGGAGCGACATCGCCGCCATCGAATTGTTCGTACCGATTTTAATTCGCAACAAGCGCCGAAGGGAATTTTCATGAAATAAAAGCCGCGTGTGAAGGACGTACTCTATCGGTGTAACAATTATCGATGGACGAAATGCTTGAATCACGGAAGGATCGCGTATTGAACTACTGCTTTGCAGAATATCATGTTCGGATTACAGGAAATATTTCGAATTGGAGTGAGCATTTTTTGCTTTAGTCATTGGTTATAAATGGACTGTGAATCTTTATGCAAAACTTTCTGCATCTGTTACAGAAAATTTCTATTTTAACAATTTCATCCACAAAATAAAATATTTCTATTTCAATAATCTGAAACACAAAGCAAAATGTGTTTTTATTTTAATAATCTGAAACACAAAATGGAATATTTTATTTCTTGCGTCGTTATACCTAATAAATACTTTCAGAAATCGCATTACTTATTTAATATTTCTTATTTTAGCAATAATGTAAAGAAGAAATGGTACTTAATATAAGAAATTATATCTTTTGTCACATTTTCGTTTTATTTTTCTGCCTGAATGTTGCATTCGATTACTTAAATCAATAAAATTTTGTGTTCGAAAATTGCTAGTTGAAAATATAGGGATTACGGTGAATTGCATATTGAATTAAGTGATTTAATCGTAAATTATCTGCAATCAAATAATCTGAAGAAAATCGTAAATATACCAACACATTTGAATATCAGCGTTGTTTTGCAATTCGCTGAACAATGCTAAATCCTGGTATGTATTCCTCCGCAATGGCGCGATGGAATCGGCGCGCGGTCGCTAATATTTCGCAAACATTTGTGAGTCACAGTAACGTAATCCTTGCTCATTTTTCTGCGAACACAGCCTCATACGGTCGGGTACGCGTAATTATCATCCGGTAAATAAATTCACGACGACAAAGATTACCGCAAATATTTAGAAGTAGATACGCATTGTTCTATGGGAAGGACGGTATAGATTCGTTTTGTAAGCAGAAATATGCCAGCGATTAGCCGAGTTTGAACAAGATAAGATAAAAAAGTAGGTAATCTCTTCGATTGATATCCATCGCCATAATTTTAATTCGAACGAAATCCCCTCATTTAATTACGGATAAAGTAGAGCGATATCCTCGATCATCTCAGGCAAATTCGTTGATAAGTGATGTGTACAAAAATGTATCAATGCAGAGACTCATCAAGACTTTATAAAATGCTTACACATATTATTTCGCATGATAAGTTCTGAATAACATTAAAGTATAAAGTACGATCGAAGCATGACACCGCAGTAATCAGTACAGATTCGCTAGCTGTAAAATAGAAAATGCTAGAGTTCCTGAAATTATTCTTTTCTCGGATCATCCAGGGAGAATTCTGTTAACGTCAGAGCGATGTTGAAAGATAGCTATGGATGATTCGAAGCCGATTCTACAATGGGCCACCGATTGCATCACGATCGAGGAGACTTTTATCCTTCTACAATGGCCGCGCTGTCGACGGAATATCTTGGTATAGACTGAAAAGACTGAAAATAATGCGAGGGATATTAGGCAGCATTGTGCCGTTGTGAGAGATCGGAAGCAAATCGAGCGTACAACTCCCGCCGGGAATTAATTCGTCCTTGCAGCCTGATCATCGAGAAAATTACGTCTGTTACTCTAGTATGCAAAGTGGGAATTCAATATTCAATGCACCTGCATTAAAATATCGAACGATGATAACCGCCGTTTATAGAAGCGATAATAGCGTTTCGCGTTTCATCGATTGAGGACACCGGGAACGGGCAGACAGAGAGAATGCGTGTGCCGCGTGGCGAGACGACTGCAAAAATGTGCACCGCGCGCCAAGTATTATTCCACGGTAATCTTATCAAAAGTCTTATCTGAATCCCGCCAGTAATCCTATTATCTCCTACTTTTCTCGCGTCGATACGTTGCTCCGTGACAGTTGCGGCTCGTCACGAGACAACGAACCAGTCCGAAACCTCGTACGCAGTATAATATTACTATACAATGTATACTATACTATACTATACATATATACTATACTATACTATACTATACATATCATGCTCTTTTTCGCAGTCGTTCTTACTGTTTGGCCGAACCGAACCGCGTATCTGATATTTCGAGGGAGATTGTTTACCGCAATTACGACGCACAAATATTTTCGCAACGATCTCTACTCGATACACCGAGATAGGCCTCTCCGCATGCCAATGTGCAATTTTTATACACAGCCGTTCTGATTCAATGATTTCATTTGATATTTTTGTCGTAGCACGGATGCAGATATCGTATCCACGACGCGTACAATGGAAAGCTCCTCTGTTTTGATATTTGACGCGAAATTAAACTGATAAATACGAATCTGTTGGTGGGAAATAAAAGTTATTTATATTGTACGAAATACAAGCAGAGCTGGGGAAAATAATATTTTAAATAATAAATAGTAGATAATCCTATTTATTTTACAGTATCTGTACAACTTTGAAAATAAAATATTTTGTTTGATGCAGTAATTTATGAAAATAAAATATTTTATTTGATGCAGTAATTTTTGAAAATAGTATTTGAAAATAGTATTTTATGTGAAGAATATTGAAAATATTTGGACTTTGTGTTTGTTTTCAATTTCAATTTTAAATATTGTTGCTCAAAATAATGGTTCGCATTCAATAGATATTGCGAACCTTTGAAACTTCACATTTTCATTTTTCTGAACACGCAAGCGACTATATAATTGCGACTGTTAGCCATGCAAAATGGAAATTACGATAGAATTAAAATATGTCCAAAAGAATGTGATTCCATAAAAATAATTAAGGTTGTTCTTTAACCTCTTAGCTAAGGATGACAATTTCTAATTCGACAAATGCCTTTTTGACAAATTGTACGTTATATTCTGGTTGATTAAATGTTCATGATTGAAAAATCAATTGGTTAAAATGCAATACCAGTGGATTTGATGTGTATATTGAATAACTTTGACGTAATTCTGTTTTTGGAAGAAGAAAACAGGGAATGTTTGAAGTTTAAAAGCGAGACATTAGGTCAGTTCTAATCTTTTCAGTGGAACGTTCGTTAGTAGCACTGAAGGAGCAATTCCCTTGATGTTGTAGAGTCCTCCTGCTACGTATGTTTGTTAATTTCATGCTTTCTATTTGATTAATATTACAGTGCTCTCGACAGTTCAACTTTCGAGAGCTCTAGCGAGAGAATCTCCCTGTATTATATTTCGTGCTAATAACGTGGACCAAATGAATCGTAGCTTAGGTCTGGTCATGTAGGTTAGGTCTGGTTCAAAGCGGTATAGCGAAACACAAGAATGAAGAACAAAGAACAATATGCTGCGTAACAGCACTAATTGCGATTTCAGACGTCATTCTCGGAGCACTAACTCAGATTAAACTATCGTTTCGTTGGTTGACAACTTCAAATGATTTTGAAAAAATTCTTCCGACTTCACTTTAATGCTTCGTATTTGTTTATCTCAACTTAAAACAGCTAGTAATAGACAGTTGATCTGTCACTATTACCAAATCACAGAAATGTGAATTAATTAATAACAATTTTTTATTTATAAGGAAACGTTACGAAGAATTAATTATTCACGAGATTAAATCGCATATTTCAACAAAACAACAATAACACATTGGAGGAAATAAAAAATATCGTTCGCAGTTTATAAAAACTGTTAGGAGGCAAACTAAATTTCCATTTGAATTCTATTCCTTGTAATTGGTGCCGGAAATTTTGATTTCGAGTACAAATCCAATATCGCTGGAATGTATCAGAGCATTTTACGAAAAAACCGACGGCTATATGGAAATTCCACAATTCAGAAAATATTTTCGTCCGACCCATTTCCCAGGTTTCCGGGAACCGATCGAAATGGGAAAACTGCGACCCGCCTCGACAAATATTTTCGCGAAGTGCGCGATCAATGCGCAACGGGGATCCACCTGTGACATAAGATTCGATATCCGTCCACGGGTTATTTAAACCGACGCTATTGTGGCGTTACGTCATTTCGGCGGCACCCATTTGCGATGGAATTCCGCGACGCGGCGGACGAGCGAAAAATCATGTGCAAAAGGAAGCACAGCTGCGAATACTAATTATTAGTGCCAAACGGACGAATTATCTTCTCCTGGTTTCAGGATTATTCATTACTTTACTGCTTATTCACTCTTTTTACTTTATCCTTTACAGAAATCAACATTTTATATAATACAGTGATTATATACTCTCTTTTTACTTTATCTTTTACAGAAATCAACATTTTATATAATCCTATGTTCGTCGATGATTTCTTCTTAGCGGACAGCGGATTCTTACGCGAAATAAATAGTTTCTATCTTATTTGCAACGAACTGGAGTAAAATAGACATTTATTCTCTTTCTTAATACTAGGTTTACGGGACCCGACGAAATGACGGGTTCTAATATTCTTAATTTGCGATTATTAATATTGTACATATGCTTCCCTGAGGAATTATTTACTAAATTTATTTCTTTGGGTATATATTATTGGAAAAATGGCCAAAAATTTGGATAGACACATTCTTGTTATGTTTATGAAATAGTGTGAAACAGTTATTTCTAAAGCTCCGTAAACCTAGGTTTAATATGTTTAGTAGGTTGAAAATAATATAACAGTTTATAAATTCTTCTACTGTTTTCGCGCTGTTTTAAATTACAGCTTCTCATTATTGTCATAAATGCTAAAATCCGCTGTCTACTTCTTCGCTTCGTTCGCGAACAGCGTTATCAGATCGGGGAATTGATGAAAATACATATATAATGCCGGAAATGTTATAGTCACCACCGAGTAACGTCACGAGTCTATAGTGTAGTGTCCGAGGTAGTGACGTCACGAGTCTATAGTGTAGTGTCCGAGGTAGTGACGTCACTAGTTGTGCTGAGGGTGGGAACCCTATCGAATTATTTCTGTCCGATATTATTAGACTGCGGATCTTTATGCAAAATAACATTTTTACACATCAGTTGCAATCTACAGGAGCTAAGTAAAACTTTATTTTTCCCATTAATAATTTTGGTATGGTCAAAATAGTATAACGACACTGTTAAACTCTTTTAATCTTTTTATTGTTTCGAATTACACCTACTCATTTTGTCATAAATGCATAAAATCCGCAGCCTGGTTATCATTATATAAGTTTATGAGTTAGTCATAATAAAAAACGCTATCATACTGTGATTAATAATTCCTGTATTAATTAATCGATGTAATGTTTAGAATATAGACCGTTCGTAGAGTTTGGACAATTTTGACTCGGAGAATCCAATGGTTTCTCGTTCGCTGTCGTTTTGACGGCGAGCGTAGGCGAGCGATTACCGTCCGGTATTTCCAGCCGGGTAATAACCAGTAATCGCTTGGTAATTCCTGCGCAAACACCAGGTCCGAGAATGATTCCCGCCGCTTAATCAATTTCGGATTTCTCGGGGATCGTAAAACGGCGTCGAGGTGTCGGCGACGGAGAATGCTCGTCAGACAATCTTTGCACCGGATGAGTCACCTTTTGTCTGTTCGAGGAGAGAGCACGATCGCTTTCAAAAGAACGAAAGCGTCGATTCCTGGTGGACAAGATGCTAAGACAACCCAAACATTGTTAGAAGGAAAGCTTCATATTATAAAAGAGACCATCAGCATCGATAAGACAGCTCTCCAGAACTATTCTGATTTTCCTTGATTTCCATGCCTCTACCTTATCGCGTGGTTTGTGCAAAAATTCGTTAAGAAATTATCACGCGACCTTCAAGCAACTTTGAACTCCAAAAAGATGGTTGAACTTGAAATTAATAAATGAGAAGAATGTAAGCTTTGCGAGGGATTCGAACATCTGTGAATCTGTAGAAACTGTTTTTTTTTAAAGAAATTATCACACATGACCTTCAAGCGACCTGGAACTCCAAAAAGATGGTTGAACTTGAAATTATGAAGCAATTTTGCTAAATATCAAACAAAATCAACGTTTTGATCCTAGTTTGGATCCTTTTCAAGATTTATTTGAATCGCGTCTGTAGTTTATAGTACGCACAGTTTCTCAAAAAGCACAAGATTACGATAATCTTTTTAACAAATGTATACACATAATGTCTCATTTTAGTTATGTAAAAGGATATTTTATCGGTAGGCCACCCCTTCACTCTTGTACAATTTTATATACCACAATGGATCATAACGTAACACGTAATTCCAAATAATCTAATATAAAATAATTATATTACGTTATGCTGCATCGTGGTATACAAAATTGCACAAAAGTGGGGGCGATAATAAATAACAAAGAGATAAAATATTGTACCATTTGAATTACCTATAAAATATCTATTTACATACTTTAAATAAGACACTGTACACATTTACAGCGTATACATTTATTAAAAAGATTATTCGTAAATCGGAAATCTCAAAGCGTAGGAGTTCAGTCATCAATTTTTTCGCCGACTTCATAAACATAATGCGACGCCCTTATCTCGATAATTTATAGAACGTCTTATAATTTTGTCCACTGGTGTGTTCATGCATTTTGTATCATGCGTGTCTCCGTCGTCGTCGCGAGTGTTCCTCTGTGTGCACGATCGTCCTCAGACGACGGTGGGCGCTATCGATTCATCGTCTTCGTGCATTATTGAGTGTTTGATCGTTCGTAATAACTCTTTCTTCTGTGTCAAAATAGCGGACGATTGGATAAAGTCTATTTAGGTCAGCCGAGTGATAGGGACGCGCTTTCAGGAAACGAGGAATCTCTTTTGCTACGCCGTTGAAAGCGGGGTTCACTGCGCCGCTAATCTAATATAACGATTCGTACGATTTCCGTTCGCTGATTCACGACCAACACGCATTCTCTCGATGGGTCGCCTTTGTCCAGATCAACTTTGTTGCCTCGCATTTCGTTTCGCACGGTTCCCACTTTCACAGAGGGACGACGAAAATCCCATTAACGAGGTTTTCTGGTTTTCCAGGCCGTTCCTGCTGTTTCGGAATTTTTTTCGGAAAAACCATCTCACATTTTTCATTGGGATTTTGCACACATATTCGTTGGTATTCGAAGTACACGTCTGATTTTTTTGTGGTATAAATAATCAAAATTACGTCAGTTATCAATTTTTGAAGTGGAAACTTCTTCAGGCGCACCTCGTACACAACTGCTAGGCAGCGAACGAGTCTGATCCGTCACGCTCCGAGGTGAAACGCTATTAAACAGCTTTTAAACAAATTTTGTAAACTCGGGGAGCAATCCCAATAGAACTTTCCAAGTTTTTTTATAGAGTATGTTTTGGAAACATGGATTACCGAGATTCTGATCTTTCCCGCTAATTTAGAAATCTTGATTATTTACAAAATAATTGTCAAATAGAGTCGCACAATGTGAAACCTAAATTCCTCGCAGTACACATTGAAATATTCACAGGTTGAATTGACAGAAACAAATGCAAGGGTATAAAGAATCACCGGCCATTGTTTTATCTGATACGTTCACAAGGAAACTGATATTGTCCGATTTGCTTTTTGTCATACCTCGTATGTATTCTTTTACAATCTTCAGAACAGTACAGTAAAGAAGATTGTAGATACATTTGCGCAAAAGGTGTGTCAATTCTTGTCTGAATGATTATCTCCGATTAGGGTTTGAAAGAAATCAGATATAATCTGATTGGTAGGGCAATTTAGACAATCTAATCTCGTAGAAATGTATACATTGGGGTGCTACGTGACTCACGCAGATTACGAGGTACTCGCGATCAGTTACAAAAATGGATACAAACATTGTGTCTTCGAATTAGTTGAAAACTCCAACCATCTGTCTCAGCAGTGCCGGATTAAGCCAACGCGGGACCCGTAGCAAATGTTATGACGAGGCCCTAGGCCTTGTATCAGGGCCGTTCGTGAGCAAATGTAGCGCACCTTTTCAACAAACACAGTGAATAACCTTTTTTTTCTCTTTTAGCAAAAATATCTGTGCCCCCTGTCGTAGACAGGCGCTCATGTATCGGCGCCTCTTCGATGAAGCGCCCGCGTGGGCCTCTGTTTGTATGGCGCGGGGCCCCCAGAAGTGCGGGGTCCGTAGCATTTGCTACTTCTGCTACGGGGCTTAATCCGGCCCTGTGTCTCAGCCATCTGTGCTGGAGTCGCCAGAGGAGGGGAGGGAGCAAGAATTGAGGGGAAAAGGTTACCCTCACTCTCTGCCAGTACAGGATTAGTCACGTGACATTGTGACACATGCACCACGTGGGGAACAGCGTCGTAGAAGGGGAAGGTAGAGTGTGCCCCCACACTCTGATCTGTGCATCCGATATGCAAAATAAAGAAATTAGCACGAAGTTTTTATTAACTAAACTGCGAATAATTTTGTCACTAATTAGGACTAAGAAAAGTTAATGTGTATGATACTGAAAAGTCAATAGAAGCCAAAATTTCCTGCATCGACTAATTTAGAAAAAATCTCCGAGTATAAAAAATTCTCTGAGTACTGAAAAGTCAATAGAAGCCAATATTTCCTGCATCGACTGAAGCAAAAATCCATTTTTAATTTTATAACAATAACCCAACCGAGACTCTCCGAGTATAAAATTTGTACTATTATACAAACTGTTAATTATCATATTCAAAAATTAAAAATATAATACCGAGGTAGTTACAGTGTTGAAGAGTATATGAAGCTTTATTTTAAAACTGGACGTTCCACCAATTAGCAAGATAGGAGCTCGTCTAGGATCCATTGTATAACTTCTTGCCGTATGTGATTATTCTGCGGTGGACAATGCGCGTTATAGATTCCGTTCAAGATATGGAAAATGCAAGTAACAGTATTATAATTCCAACGATGACGAAACTGCTCGATTTTCATGTAATCCGCGCCAACGAGATTTCACGCTGACGCGAAAAACGTGATTAAGACATTCGCTAAATCTCACTCGGAGCTCCCACGAGTAATGACGTAGTCGTGACGCCTTCCAATTCGTCAGAAAGCCACTGTCGCGTACTATTATGTCTTCTCCTAAGCCACGGTTAAAAAGAAGCCTTTGACGTAAACCTGTGTTCTCGCGGCTAGCATTCATATGTATGTAACTACAGTGTTTAAAACGTCGGATGTTCTGTCTCTGGTTATGGAAATTTTCATTTACAATATTCCTGAACATTAGGTTGCAATTGGTGCCATGTTTCATGATTAATTAATTTATGCAAATTATTCGATGACTGTGCACTTTGGTGTAAATTGCCTGCTCGTAGCAATTACGTGATTTTGTGGACGCTATAGTGCGTTTCTTCTTAAACAAATCTATTTAATTCGCAATTGAAATCATAAAGTACGATTTGCGAAATCCTTTTTTAATTCTTGCGGGACTTTCTTGTGGGAGTTGGGCCCATTTTGTATCGAGTGGCTCCTTGTTGGCCCAAGTAAGCTGGGCCCCAGAATCTGGCACGGGCACCAATCAGACCCGAGTGTGTCGGAAGTCATTAAAAAGCAATTTGCTTTAAGGCAAGTATGTATGTAGTAAAAGGTAAGTTCACCCTCTTAGTAATTTACGGGACAGCTCGAGGCTCAGGGGTTCCAGGGTTAAAACTGATAAGAGGTAAGTTTCGCCGTCCTGTATCATAGATCCTGGTTAGGACCTCCAAGTTCCTGTTGAAGAACGAACTCAATTGCTCTGAGTCGTTCGTATAAAAAATTCAACCGTGGAAGTACTCGGGCTCCCAACACTTTTCATTCTGCGAACGAAAGAGTTAGCCGCTGCGAGGGGCGTGAAAAATTCAGGCAACGAGTTTTCCTCGTACTCTCCTCGATTCTCATCTAGATCGAAGGAAACCCTTTGCATTCAGGCTTGATAAGCAGCTGGCAATTCGAATTTACATAATGTCGGTTTGTTTATTCATGTCTTTCCTTAATCTAAATCGTGTCCCCGTGAATTAGATTTTTGTTATTTGTTAGAAATAAAGTGCCAGTAAGCTAACTTGTTAATTAATGAATTAATTACTCTTTTCATTAGAATGTTTTTTCTCCAGTTAAAAATGTTAATGCTCCTCAGTAATGTAATTAAAATGGAAAGAGAGCTTCTGTCCCAATTAGTGCGCCTTTAAAAATGCTTTGAACACACATTAGTGTACTCGTCCGTATTTGTGTACCTGACTAAACACTGTTCCCTTCGAAATTGTTATTAAAATTTTAAGTAAACCAGTTTTCACGTATTTTTACAAAATTTTTCTTATTATCTTTTTTGCATCGGCTGCAGCCCATAGTCCACAATTATCGAATTCAATGTCGTCCTGGGTGGGTGGCGCCACAATTTAAATAAATTATGCGTCGGACACTCGTGTAACAGCATGCAGTATTAACATTCAAGAGAAAAAAATGTTCAGTCCGAAGTTTGGCAAAGTTTTGTAGTTTCAAAGCGAGGGAACCACTTGAATATTCGCAAACTTCCTCTGCCACTGCTTGCTCGCAAATTCTCTTCGTTCGAACGGGGAATACAGCTTTCAGTTTGCGAAATAAGGCTCGAATTAGTATGTCTCTGCATCGATTATAATTCAATTTGTGCTCCAGAATGAAGAGTATTAAAGTCAACCAGTGATGTCATTTTGCTTCCCTGTCCGTTCAGATCATAAATTAGAAGTTGCAAAACATAATGTCAACTAAAATCTTATACAGGGTGTCTCAAAATTCCTTCAACAGCCGGAAATGGGAGGTTCCTGAGATCATTTGAAGCAACATTTTCCTGTGTAAAAATGTTATCCGCGGCTTTGTTTAGGAGTTATTAACGAAAAACACGGACCAATCACAGAGCGACCTAGACGCGAATTGGCACAGTCGGCCCGGCGCGCCAACTGTCTATTGGTCGACTCTAACTCTAACTCTAACAGCTTATATCTCAATAACAACTTGTTTGTGACATGTGGTTCGTTTCAATCTTTTCCTCTTCTCGCCGAGTAGGTGTTGATTTAAAAACAAACTCTTTTATACACCCTGTACGTGAGAATTCAATCTCGAACTTAAACACGTTGGTTGATTGTAAGATTTTCTGGCTCACACTTTCCTCCCAAAAAGTTTCCATTTATTTTTATACCGGATGATCTTTCAAAGGCAATTCTTTATTGTACACAACATTTTCATTCCCCCGGTGCTGGCAACATCTCGTCCAAGTTTTTCCGATGATCATCCCCTGTATCGATTCAAGTGATGAGAGTTTCTACCAGCGAAGGAACTTGGTCGAAAGCGCCGGCAGAATCGAAGATGATGGAAGTAGCGCACAGGGTCGGGCTTGAACGTTTCGGGGAATCAAATTCAAGGGAAAGACACGTCTGAGAAGCACGTGATGTCGCAGAGATATTTCCTACCGGCGTTCTATTCCGTTTCACAAATTTTTCCCGGTGCCTTGTTCTTGTAGCTCGCGCATTCCGCTCGTTTCACCTTTTATTCGGCTCCAGAGACGGAGACACGGGACCGAGATCATGGACAGAGATAAAATCATCTGTCGGCCGATATAGGACAGTCCAGGGGAAACGATGAATACTTCAGACGCGGATAGAGAGCTGACATCTATCATATCGGATTGTCCCTTGTAGCACAAAAACTCCACGAGACACCGGGAATTATTAAAAACTGTCGCGAATGTTGCAATCCTTGGTACAAGCACGTGAAATAGGGTCATTGCACGCAACGTGAAATATAAAACATATCGGTCGTTAAGCATCAAACTTGACAAACGTGTTTGAAATTTGGGTTTTATTTGTCAAGTTTCATACTTAATGACCTGATACACACACAACGAAATATTAAACCCTTAGCACTTGGGATAATCACTAAAAATTATTGTATCATTATTCAAAATATTGTTTACATTATTAACATTCCCTCATCACTTTCACATTGTTCATTTTCTAATTGTTGAAATTATAAAGATGCTTCCATTAAAGATTATTCAACAGATTTCTTGACCTGATACAACGAAATATTAAACCCTTAGCACCCGGAGTCACCACTAAAAATTGTTGTACCATTATTCAAAATATTGTTTACATTATTAACATTTCCTCATCACTTTCACATTGTTCATTTTTTAATTGTTGAAATTATAAAAAGATGCTTCCATTAAAAATTATTCAATAAATTTCTTGATTCGAGCATGTATCATTGAAGAAGACATTTCAACTTTACTCGAGTAATGTATTCAGAGCTTCACGAGATGATAATGAAATTAAAAACAATTAATGCCGTGTCTTTTTCTGGAGTAATTGTGCACGGGACTTACAACGCGATTATACATACAGTGGAGGGAGCACGATTTCGCGAATGTTTCATTGATTGACGACTCGCTCTATCGAGCGTGACCTTTCTCCTCCGCTGTCAGCGGAGCTCGCTTATCGTCAGTTATACTGACAGCCGCCTACTTGATACAGTTTCTTAATTTTCAAAAAAATATACCGAGCTTACGCGTCTAAATATTACTAGACTGCAGACCTCCGTGAAAGACAACAATTTTCTAAATCAATTACAAGATACTGAAATTAAATCAAAATTTCATAATTTTGGTAAGTTGATGATATACTATCCCACCTAGCTCTTCATGCACAAAGATGTCGTAGGAGGGAAAAGAAAATGTATATTTTTTGTATGGTTATTTGTGATTACTAGACAGCGGATTTTATGCATTTATAACAAAAATGATCAGCATTGTTCTTTTTAATGGAATGACCTACATACAACTGTATTGACCTTCATATATCTTTCTAGGTACTAGGCAGGGCCGGCGCTATATTTTACGGGGCCCTGTGTCGTTGCATAGTTCGCCCACCCATCACACATGGCAGTAGGTACGTATTGAAAATGATTTCGATAATATAATACTAAATTCCTTCTACCGTTATACGTGTCTACTCATTTCTGTGATAAATGCGTAAGCAATCATTTAATTCCCGAGAGAAGGTAAATTGTTAAAACGTTAGTAGAATAGAAGACAACGAGAAATGACATGAACGTTAAAATGATAAAATAGAAAATATAAACAGATGCGTAGCAAACAGCGAGCATGAATCACGGGAGAAAGGTTTTCACGAAAAGCAACAGGACAGGTAATTCCCGTAAAATATCGTACGGTTTTTTTCCACGGCGAGTAGACGTTCTAATATTTCCACACCGGAAAGTGCATCGTGCAACCAATTACAAAAGCATGGCGTGGATTGCAATATCCCGAAAGCACGGGGATGGATATAGAGCCTCAATTTTCCGCCGGTACCAAGGAATTTACAGCGGAACCAGCCGGCAACGTGGCCTCAAACTGTCGGCCTGTAGCGTGTATTAAATATACCGTTAACAACTTAATATTCTTTGAAACCCTTCACCTTTGCAACGGTTTTCCCCCAACGCGGTCGAGCCTCGAGTTTTCCCCGGTGGAGGTTAACCTAAATTTAAAGGCAAACAAAAAAAGAAGAGAAAGAAAAGAGAGAAAATAACTACACGCGATAAATTAACCCTGTTCCGCTCCTCTCCACCACCCGTTGATGAAATATTCCTCTCGGCTCGCGAGTGTTTTCTCCGTTATTTTTCGCGGGGTGTGTCGCGGCCGACGATAATTAAAAAATTCAATTTCGCCCCGACGTCAAAACCGAAATTCCGTCTGGAGGAACCGGAACGAGGAAAGAGCGAAAGAGACGCAGAGGCTCTTTCGTACACACGGTTCTTCCGTAGCCGTGTAGATTGCAGCGCCAGATGCTCGAAAACTTGAGGGCCGTTCTCTCGAGGCTCTCGAGCCTCTGGGAAAAACATCTTTGCAACGGGGAGTCCGCTAATTAGGCAACGGGGGTGAAACTGCAAGCTACCCACCTTCGGATTTCAATGATTTTTGGATAATGCCAACATTTTCAACAACTTTCCCCTTTGCATTCCAATGGCGGCCTGGCTTAGTTTCACAGACATTCGCCGAAAAGCTATCGGTATGGTCCAATGGCATTTTCAAGTGTTTGACACGTCAAATTAAAACTGGAGAATGTACGCTGCATCGCTTAAAATTGTCGGAATTCACGAACTCGCGTCGAAATTGCAACTCGGGAAGAAAATTATTTGTTACTATGCTCAGGATTTATTTAAATTAATGCCTAGGTACGTAGTTTGTTTCTGTATGCTCAATATTTCGAATTCTAATCCGCAGTAATTGGTACATGGACCTTTTCGTTCGCAATCATTCGTACAAAATGTTGTCGATTGTATTTTTTAATATTTTCTCATGTTGTCTTAGAGTTTCTGAGAGGACCACTGGATTTTTTCTATTCAGAACACATTATTCTCACTACTCTAACACATCTATTCCATAAAATGCTTACAAATAATATTATTGTTGCATGATAAATTAGAAAATAAAGCACGATCGAAGTATGATGCCGCAGTAATCGGTACAGTTACCCTGAAGACCGAGCTTGTTCCTCATTTTTATCCTTATAAAACAGCGAAAAAAATAGTAAAAAAACGTCAATTTTCAAATCTCTGGTGAATTCAGTCACGAAAAAAATTGTCCGTATTTTAACAATGCAATGAATCAATTAAATTACATCGAAATGGTAAATAGAAACCAAAGCAAAATTTGTATAGTATACAATAATAATATTGGGTTGAAACGAAAGTTCGTAACGTTTGTAAATTGAAATTGTACGCTAAAATTCAGATATTTATTCATAGATTTATTCAATAACATATTTTCCATTCTGTTCTATTAATTTTTGCCATTATAGAGTTAACTTCTCTTGTTTATTGAATAAACATATGAATAAATACCTTAATTTTATCTTAGATTCTTAATTTGAAAACGCTACGACCTTTCTTCCCAACCCAATGCATTAAATAATTATTAACGTGAAGGTTAACGGGGTCATGAGTCTTCCGTTACAGTTTTCGGTGTAGCTATAAAGAAACAGGAGAAATGTTGGTAATATTAAAAAATATTTGACGAGCAGTAAACCGTAACGATTCTCGTAAGCAGAGTCGTCCTCGTAATTCGCCACAAGTGGGAAATATTGTGCACCACGGTAGAATACCACATTTTTTCGGGTTCTCATTTTTTCCCTCTCCTTTTTGGAACCCGTATAATATTTTGGACTGGGGAGCTCGCGAACCGAATTGTATTTCAACGATTCACCGGCGAACATACAATTCAGCATCGAGCACGAAATATTTCTGCCGGCAATATGGTATTTCGAGTATTCGCGAAATGAGAAGAAATTTAATCTTACATAACAATTCGCTTATAACATAATAATATATTAACGCGTGCTTTCGAAATGTCGAGAATCTCGTTGTCTCGACGCTGTTAAACATTGAAACGCTTTCAGAATGTATTTTGGAATCAAATGTAATTACCGGAGAATTCAATATAACCATTGACACCGTTGGTCAATATTTTATGAAGCAGAATTTAGGTCGCGAGTAAATTAATTAATCAACGTGATTCCGGGAAATCACTGTGGCGAAATTATACGGATAACTGTAACATCACGAGATTTGGCTACTTGTGCGGAAATTTAATCTCAGGTTAATAAGTGTGCCATTTTTCCTTTTTTTATAAAATACCCTCAGTTTTTTCAAATACTAACGTAACTCGTATTTTTACAGAAATTGTGTATGGACTTCTGGATTTATTGCATATACTGTTCGGCGAGTTTAAACATTTGATTATTCGGTAAATTGTGTAGGTATAGCATACAATACTATTAAAGCACGATTAAATGCAACAACATTATTATCAATGGTATATTTAGTCCTTTTATTGGGTTGTGTGTAATAAATTCCCGCGTTTTTTGTATTTTATTTTTTTCCCGCAATTTTGTATTTTGTTAGGAAAAGTATATACATCCATTCGCAAGTCTTTTTCTTGCTCTACAAACCTACCCGCTTCAATTTTCCGAATTAATTAATTTTAATCAATTTTCAGACTTTTTCAATGGAAGCTCCAGCAGGCAGAAAAATTAATTTTCGACATATGCTCGATCTATCACTCAAGTTGTGTGGCACCCAAGCTCCAAGTTTTTGAGTAAAGCCCATGGAGTCAAGATGGTTAGCGATGGTAAGTGATAGACCATAATTAATCATTTAATCAATTATTTAATATAGCAATTATTTTAATAGTACGATTTTTACTTTCAATTGTGACCAGCTTATCTACTGTTTACTTGTTTCTTCCGAGCAATAAAAAATGATTAGTAATTATATCTTCATGCATCTGTAGGCGCAAAATTGTTGTTTATATTTACTGAAGAATTTTTCTAATTGGTATAAGAAATATTTCTTCTACTTCTCGACCTGTGACTGCTTAAAATTAAGAATTTATGTAGAAATACATAATACAGTTTACCAGTGACGAACGACGAACTTGAAATATACTATGCAAATGTTAACTGTCATGTAAGTGTCAAAACGTATACCGTCATTACAAATAGCTATTTGAAGCTCGTGCTGGAAAATATTAGGTTGTCCCAAAAGTTCCTTCCGCAATGCCTTTCTTTAATATTGCTAAATAAATATTAGGTTGTCCCAAAAGTTGTTTTTCGATGCATGCACATAATGCAAATTCATATTAAGAAGTACTAAAATATTAACATAAAGATTATCGTATTGTTTGTATTTATTTAGCTACATTAACGGAACACAATGCGGAAGAAACTTTTGGGACAACCTAATATAATTAAAATACATCGCACTGTTGCGACAAAAGTCACTCAAGTGAAGAAACAACGATTTTCAGAAACAGAATATAATTATTAGACAGAATATTATTTTGAAGTAAACAATAATAATCTTATTCTTGTTACTTCAGCCTCGCAACCCTTAGAAACAACCCTTTTGACTTGTGATATATAATATTTTGAGTTGTTTTGTTGTTGAACGACACAAAAGTCACGTGGCAGTTAAACAATGAAGTTAGTTAATACGCTCTTGCTGACTTAAAAAATGTCTACATTGTTTGCAAGACACAGGTGCCAAATAAAAAATTGTTTCATCCGTTAATTATCTCATTGAACTGAAACTAATACACTGATGTCCTTAAATCAGGTTTTAATTTTATGAAAATTAGATTGTTTTGACTCGTATCACTTTTGTCACAAAGTAGTAATATATTAAACATTTCAGACGGTTCTACGAATGTAGATTTTACGAATGTTTCTTCAGTTTGAAGCCTACTATATTACGCAAACATATTTTACAAGTTTCCTTAACGATATTATCATAATTTAAATATACCGACGATGGAGAATGGGAAAAGTGTTTAAATAATTTTTAGATCGACTGTCGTTATATATTGCAATCTAATTGCAGCTCGTTTTCCCGTTAATAAAATATCAACTTCATTTTAAACTCGTTCATAATTCGATCCAATTTAACGAACGGTGCGCGCAGGGGTTAAACTTCGCTGTAATTGGCTCTTTCATAAAACTTAGTTTCTTTCCATTTACGAGAAGGTTTTCGTGTTGCCGAGCCGGATGATTTTCATCGACGAGAAGTCTGGGCGAAATTACTCGCAACAAGATTCAGAATGGGGGGATAGACGACGAGGAAACGCAATGGACGAGGATTGTGAAGGATACCCGCGAACGAGGCCGCGTTAACGCGAAAAATAATGGCGGGCAGTGCGCGACCCAAATCGTCGATAAAAGATCCCAGCCTCGAACGGCTTAAGATTCGACGGGATCCAACTCAGGATGCCAAATGATCGCACGGAGGAAGCACAAGTTGGCACAACGTCTCGGCGAACTGTTGGAAACGTTACGCGCGTCCGTGCATTCACCCGACAGCTCCCAAGAAATGTTATCAAATGGGTATTGATTAACCGCGGGGAAATTCATTAAGCGGGCATTCCGGTTTTTCGTTTCCAAAGAATCGATTTTTTCGCACTTAATTTAACCTTTCAGTGCGCCCGTTGAGTCTGGGTTAGGTCAATCTTCAAATCTGTGGCAAAAATTCAACAACAATTATTTTATTGGCATTGAAAGACATTTTTGCCATTTTTAATTAATTATTTGTGGCTCTCATAGCTGGCTTTGATGAAATTTTATGCATTTATGGAGCAACTTCAATATCTTGAATTTCGTGGAATATCTCAAGAATAACAATAATATTAGATAAGAGTGGGAACAAGAGTTGCATGATACACTCTCGTCAAAAAGATAGCCCAGGTGTGCTATCTTTAATTTCTCAATGACGCATGTAAAATTTTTTGTCTGTAACGTATAATATCAAAACATTATCAGCTCAGAATATGCGGCTTGCTGGAAATGTGTCACAATGTCGTAGAAGTTTGTAGACAGCAAAGAAAAACTGTTCCGTACTAAGGTCGAAATGATAGCACACTCTGTTAATATGTTTAGAAATTGCTCAGTATTTCATGGTCTATCAGCGAGTAAAGAGATTACAGTACAATATTATACATGTATAAAGTAAGTATGGGACGCGGAAAAAATTAAACGAGTCTGAAAAGAAGCAAATTTTTGAACTAAAACAGCAATAGTTGTCAGTAGCGAAAATATCGAAAGTAATAAAAAGAAGTCGTAAAGTAATACACAATTTCTTAAAAATGTTGGAGATTATGGCAAAAAGAAAAGTACTGGCTGGCCGTCATCGTTATCCGATCGTGATAAGCGAGCAATTTAGCATGTAGCTTCAAACTCGCACTTAACAACGAAGAAAATAATGGAAATATCTGCTGTTAGTGCCAGTGTTTCAAGTGTTCGTCGAGTTCTACTATCCAGCAAAAATATTAAGAGGCTAAAATTGAAAAAGAAACCTCCGTTAACAACGAAACACAAAGCAGAACGTTTACGCTTCGCAAAAGAAAGAGTGCATTGGAAAAAGAAATGGAGAAGGGTACTATTTTCGGACGACAAAAAATTTAACCTGGATGGGATCCTGATGGGTTCCAATATTATTTTCATGACATAAGAAAAGAGACAATGTCGAGCAATTCGACGACAAATGGGAGGAGGCAGCGTAATGGTTTGGGCCGGCATCGGTTATTTCGGCAAGACAAGTATCTTAAATTCATCAATGGGAGAATGAATAGTGTCCAATACATAAATTTAATCAAAGAACAAATAAATAATCATGCAGAACGCATTTCTGGACTTGATTACATCTTTCAACAAGATAATGCATCTGTACACACATCAAGATTGGTCCAATCATATTTTAATGAAAATAATATATCTGTTTTGCCGTGGCCTGCACGCTCCCCGGACGTTAATATTATTGAAAATTGCTGGGCAGAACTTGTTCGCGGTGTATACGCGAATGAAAAGCAGTATCAAAGTATCAACACGTACATGAATTAAAAAATGCAATTGTACGCGAATGGGATACGTTAAGTCAAAATTATATCCAGAAACTATATAAATCGATACCAAATCGTACAATAGAAGTAATAGAAAATAACTAATCCTTCCAGCATCTCGAAAAAAGAAGAACTCGATTCGTTCGGTGCAATTTTAAAAAAGTTTTTATAGGGTATCCAATTCTCACATTTCTCCCCGGACGAGAAAAGTTAGCGCACGACCAAACCGCAAGTAAAATTTATAATTCCCACGCCACTGTCCATTTCGTAGTGTATTTTTTGCTGTCACATGACAATCGTCGCGAATCGAGAGCGCAATTAATAGCGGCGAGGCGCGACGCGTCGCGCGGCCGTGCATTAAGAGGTATCAATTTATGTCAGTGACAGTGTTGGACCGTCTCGCGCTCGACGTTTGGGAAGTAGTCATTCAAACAATGGTCGATACGGCGTGTATAATAACGGGGCTTCGAGATATGCGTGACCTGAATTATGAAATCGTTGTCGCAAGCGGCAACGGAGGAGAATCGAACCGTAGATACACGCTCGGAGGTTTCGTGCGTTCGCTGCATTCGATGGTCGTACGCTTAAATAACTAATGGGAAAAACGGTATCCTTCCGGCGAGGTAACCGATGCTGCTATTCGGAAACGACACGCGAGCCATCCACGAGGCAACGCGGTTGAAAAAGAGAAAACATGAACGCGAGCACAGAACGCACTTTTATTCGAGTAAAACCGCCTAGTGCGTTGTCTACGTGGAAAAATCGACTTTCGATCGAACGAGTGATCCTCAATTGTTTATGTTAAATAACAATTTTCTGCGTCACTTGAGAGGAGCTACGCACGAATTCTTAATTGTTATAACTAGACTGCGCAGATCTTTATGCATTTAAGAAAAAATTACTTGGATGAAAGATAGAACGCAATAGATCAGAAAAATTCAAGAATATTGTAATGTCGTTTTTAACGTAACAAAGTCATTGAGGGATGAAATCAATTTTTATTTTATTCTTGCTTCCCCCCCCCACAACCAATGCAGAATATTTTTATTTTGCATAAAAAGATCCGCAGTCTACTTATAACTTATGGAAGACTCCAGTGAAGTTCTGTTTTCTTGTATTTGTTGATAGTAACGTTATCTTTATGTATTACTTTTACGTTATTGTCGTGTAAACTTTGAAGCTATATGTCAACACCGAAGCAACAACTTCAAGTTAATCTTGCAAGAGAACATCTTGGACATAAATCCAATGAAAATTGGAAACTTGAAAATACTGGTAGATAAAAAATAAAACAAGATTTCTATATTATCCAGCTAGTTCAATTACACTTGATAAGCTGCGAGTGGAACGAGATAGTTCAACTTTCGAGACAAGATCTTAATAAGACCATAAACTGAATTTTTTTAACGCCTACTCTCTCGCTGCACAGTCCAGCTATTCTGCGTTCATGCAGTATGCAATTCAGAGAAAAAGAAGCACACAGTACAAATTGCTTTCACCTCGACTGTAGTACCGTAGATTACCGTAAATTACGGAAAATTTTTTTACGAGGAACACCGTTGTCGAGGTCATAACATGTTCGACGGAAATTGAATAATTGTTCTCGATAGCAAGTGGAAAAATGTTGAACTTCACCTCTACTTACATCTACACCGCTAGCAGAGATCTTTCCGAAGACGAGCAGTCTTATTAACATTCAAATGAATACCACAGAATAAAGATTCAAAGTTCACTGACGATTTCGTAACACACACTTGACACGCTGAAACACTATTGTCACCAGTATCGAAATATGACGCAGGCCTTAGAACTTGGAACACTCGTGGAATGACTCACCGAAGCGGTTAGACGCGTTCCCTTCGGAAGTCGGCGCTATACTGATGCTCTTAACATTAACGCAACCTTTTTCCCGTTGGTAATCTCATTGGTAGTGGAGGATCTGCTTGCAATCGTTTGTTTCCGCAAGTATGACGAACGTCGCGGGCTGTTCTATGCGATTTAAGTAAGTAAGAGTATTCATGAATGAAATTGTGATAAATATGACTTTAATCGGTGATTCGGTTAGGTGGGGAGTGTGTGGAAACTAATGAATAATTCATAAGAAACGTTTTTATCCACTACTCTAGGAGAGCGAATTTTATTTTTATACGACAGTCATCACTGGGACAGAACAATTTTTTGAAATATTTAACGTGATAAAAGTAATGTATAAACTTTAATGGAACTTCTTTCTTCATTCCCACTGAAATGCCTAAAGACTGACCAAAGAAACAATATTTCGAAGTAGAGAATTTTGTTGTAATAGTTGTAACTATTGGGTTGGCAAGAAAATAATTTCGGTATTTCAAGGTGAAATATAAAACCGAATTTCTTCATTGAAACGATGAACTTTAATCAATAAAATATTTTCTTATTTATTCTATTTTGCAAAAGATCATCGAACGTTCATCGTAAAGTTCATTGCTGGTATAAAAAAATTAGGCTCTATTTCACCTTAAAATACTGAAATTACTTCCTTGCCAACCCAATATGAAGAAGTGTAAAAATTAGCTTCAAAAATTAATTTGAACATTGCTAAATTATATCTTTAGTTCCGTTTTCCTTCACACAAGTACTGCGAATTGTTATTTCTTCATATTGTATTAAATCTGTACACTATGGAGCATAATTTCGTGATTGAAAATTGTTACTTGCTGACTAAATAATGGAATGAAAATCTTTAGTTCCGTTTTCCTTCACACAAATACTGCGAATTGTTATTTCTTCGTATCGTGTTAAATCTGTACACTTTGGAGCATAATTTCGTGATTGAAAATTGTTCCTTGCTGACTAAATAATGGAATGAAAATTGTTCCCTGCTAACTAAATAATGGAATGAAAATCTTTAGTTCCGTTTTCCTTCACACAAATACTGCGAATTGTTATTTCTTCGTATCGTGTTAAATCTGTACACTTTGGAGCATAATTTCGTGATTGAAAATTGTTCCTTGCTGACTAAATAATGGAATGAAAATTGTTCCCTGCTAACTAAATAATGGAATGAAAATCTTTAGTTCCATTTTCCTTCACACAAATACTGCGTATTGTTATTTCTTCATATTGTATTAAATCTGTTCTCGCTGACTAAATAACGAAATTGTAATGGTAGAATTAGTTTCGAGATCATGGACGAGCATGTATAGAGAACAACATCGAACAACATCGAACAACATCGAACAACATCGAACAACATGCTTGTTTCGCATGGAAAGTATTTGCGTATACTTTCTCGAAATCCGTGTGCGTGAATGTAAAATTTCCCAAACGCACGTAATCCGATGAATATCATCAGCCGTGTATACGACTTTGTATACATTGTAAGTTCCGCGACTAATTAGAAAATGCATGGAGCATGAGCCAGTAAGGAAGAAGCAGCGTCTGGCGGGCAACAATCTAATATCGTGATCATAAATCAGTCTTCATTCATTAACGCCGGGCGTCTCGTAGCGACGCGGTACGTCGAGGGAAAAATTTCGCATTGTTACAAAACGATCGCCATCGCGAATCTTGGGCTGGAACGTTGACGGCGGAATGCAAGCTGGGTATTAACACGGTGTCGCGATGAAATTCGTTAATTAAAGCCACAGGCGGACTAGAGGCTGGCGTGCTTTGAGCGGAGAGCAGCTGATAAAGAGACGTGCTACGGGCTACGGGTCGATATAAAGGCTGTAAACGTGCGCACAGGCCGAAAGTGCATGACCCAAATTATCAACACGCGACCCCCATGTCGGGATAGATTGGCAGTTTAGCATTCGGTAACCCGCAGCATCTTGAGAATGAGCCCGTACCATCGGCTTGTTGCTGTCGGTTCATTTGCCGATGAATCCTCGTTATCGTTCGGTCGAACCAACACACGCCGCCCATCTTGCTTATTTCGATTACGCTCTTTCAGTGGAACTAACTATTCCATCAATTGGCGGTCTCTTGCGATCAAGCAACGAACGAGAACCACTCCACGGTTCGGGCAACTGCAACTGCTACAGCAAAACTCTTGACTCTTTGTCCATTAACATAAATTTAACAGGGGCCACATCGGCCGCAAGTTCACGTTCAGCGTGGTCGCTCTTAAGCTCCATCATGAAATCTGTATTTTTTCGAAAAAATTCTCGAATATGTGGTTCGATATCCTAAATGTGTTACATTTTCTTGAAGTGCAACTTGAGACTTTCGTATTAATTAAATGTACTACCAAATAAATTAAAGTATTTAGGTTTTAATAAATAGAACACCACACAACTCCGATAGAATCCATTAGCCAGCGATTTCATTGATCACTTTTATTGCTTAGCGATTATTATAGCTAGCTGACGAACGTTGTTTGATGTAACAATGTTAGTATTCGTTGATATAAGTTGATATAAGTATAAGTACACACATCATATGTTTCCCAATTATTTCAAGCGGAAGAGAACAGCTGCGAGTTCAATTGTCCCCCGGCATGTATTCTTCGTTGCCGTTATGTTTCGAATTTATACAGAAACAATAATTCATAAAAACAACGAAACCATACGTTCGAATCTCCACAAATATTATGAAACCGGATTCTACGGTAGACAGAAGGAATTTCAATTTACTCGGAATTAATGGACACTCCCGTGTGTTCTCAACGACGAAACTTTTGTTTAAACATTCAGAAGATAAATCGTACAATGGCTGGTCGGGTAATTGAGTTTCCGCGAAATTTTTGCGAAACCGTTCAACTCGTTCGCGTAAAGAACGATCGAGGTGTGCCACGTAATAGATAAGAGTTTCTGCTTGTTTAAGGTTATTGCAAAATTCTCAGATCGTAGCAGATAAAATTTACCACTTGAGCAAACCCATGCTCACGCAATAGATTAGTATCAACTACGAGGAATTTTAAATTGAACAAAACCGGTCGACGAACGTCACTAATCCTTATGTTGCCACCCACGGCTTGCACAACGATATTTCCGCTGTTTCCTATTTTTTAACAATCTTCTCTGTCTTCTTTATAAAAGTATTATATTTATTCTTCTTCATTTGTTCGGATGGTTCACAAATAATTCGTGAACAGCATTAAAATATCGCAATTAGTCAGGTGCATAGGTTTAAAGTCACTTAAGTTAACATTTAATTCGACAATTTTATCCTGCGGATGTTAATGCAAATTTTAATTTTTGTAGGCGAATTATAAGAAAGTGGAGTCATGTAAAATCTTATTTTCATGATGGTAGTCTCTATGTGGTTTTAAAATAAATAAAAATGGTACTGATTTTTCTAGAATTCTATTTTCTAGCACTGTTTGAAAATTTTCAGAAGCCATAAATGCATAAAGAGCCACAGTCTAGTCATAGTTTTATATATTGTTTATTTGTCTTAACACCAGCTGCAACATTATCAAATCAAAAATACAATTTACTAATTAAAAAATCAAAGCGATCTCGTTTTTTCTTTTGAAATATATTTTTTCAGACTTTTATATATTGCAGTTTGTACATGTTTGAATACTGTTAAACTTTTGTTTGAAACATTTCTTCGCGTAGCTGAGATAAAGACTTAAACACACACTTTAAATAACGAAATCATTCAACAATAATTCAATAATCAAAATTCAATAAAAAATTCAACAAATCGTTCAACAATACTGATATGCATTCTCCTATATGCATCCTAAACTTTTAAGGATTGTATAAAGCGATGTCTACAGAAACAATACAAAATTGATTACAAAATTTCAGATTATTAGATGCGATATGTCGTTATGCGTTGTTGTTCCTTTTGGAAAATATCAAAAAGTCTACCATCATTTAGAAATTATTGTAGCATATGAACTCGACCATACAGAAGCAAATTGACCACCCATCCTTGTCCCCGAAGGGTTAATTCGCAAACAATTGTTTTCCCTTCGAGTTGAATCGATTTCAACAGACACGATTAACGTTTGCCCAAAAGGCAAAGCTTTCATTGTAGAACCTCGTTCGCTCCGTTTATCCCTACCGTTGACGCTCCCGTAGTCCCAATGATTCGGCTTTGACGTCACACGCTACATAGAAGTGTGTGTGACCGTTTTATCCAATAGTTCGCCAAAGTCGAAAATGCACGTGGAACGAGGCGTGCCTCTTCCACTCTGACCAATCCGCTGCACTTTCCTTTTGCGGGATTTCTTGCGGACCACGCACAGTACCCACCATAATCCCCACCACAATCCTCACGTCGACTTCAAGAATCTTAAACACCTTGTGGTGGGAGTTGCTAGTAGACAACGAACGAGGATTCCGTGCAATAAACGAAGATTCCGTGCAATAAACGAGGTTCTACTGTATTCGTTTTATAAGATACTTGTTGGATGTCAAAAATCAATCAATTGTCTCAAAATCGTATTCTAAATAAAGACTACGAAGTATCGAATTCGATCTAGCAGTTCATTTGGTAAAATTAATGCATCTACATTACTGTCTATTACAGGGTGACAAGAAATAACGTAGTTAAACATTTCTTATTATAATTCTGTCAAATCGACGAATCTTGAAAAACCAAACAATAACAACGATAACATGGACCGTTAGTAATTCTTAATAAACTAGCATTTTTAAAAATTGGAGTATTTTCAGTATACCTCTTCTTTGTATTATTTCCCTGTAAAAGATATTACTCAAAATGTGGGTACTAATCTAATGTGTAGACTGCGGATCTTCATGCATTTATAGGAAAATTGAGTAAATCAGATTGAAAAAGTTGTTGGAAAATTTTAAAAATTAATAATGTCGATATATGATTTCTCCTCTATTAAAATCATTAAGGGAAGAAATAACATCCAATTTGGTTTCTCTTTCTTGCAATCGATGCAGGCAATTTTTATTTTGCACAAAGATCCGCAGTCTAGTAATGTGTAACTATTTCTCGTATAGCCCGAACAAAAGACAATTTTAAAAGACTTCTAAAGAATTATAAAGGTTCCTACAGCTTTCTGCTGTCTCTACGCGAGCAGTCGTGACAGAGATCATGCGATTGCTGTCTGCGGAGCGTAAACAAGCTGTTTAGCGGACTCGGAGTGTATGGTTTCTTGAAAATCCACCGGAGTGTTATCATTGCACGCCACGCACGTACATACGTGCTCGACGATGAAAAATTCTATTAGTTCAAGCGTATTAAAAACTGCGAAGACCGGCGGCGAACGTCGGGAAGCCATTTTCTTTTGAAGAACCGCGGTTGCCTCCTTGTATGTATGTTTACCGGGATCGTTTCGCTGAAAGCCTTTAACGACTGAAAGAACTGGAACCCGACGGCAGGAGAGTCTCTCGTCGAGGATCCGGTTCTTCGAGTTCTTATTTTTAGTTGGTCGTGCACACCGTGTCCCGGACAAAACACGAAGACGACGACGCGACGTCGAAATAATTTACATCGATTTCTAAATCCGGCGACCAACGTAATCGAACGCATCGACCAGCCCGCCGACCTGTATCGATCACGCTTTACCATCGACGGCCAATTGATTTCTCGCATTGAACCTTGGAACGTCCGAGCGTGTTCGTTTCATCTTCCTTTTTTTTAATTCATTCTTTCGCGTTCGCCTCGTGACGAGGCGTTGCAATGAACACACGCGATCAATTAATGACAGCCTGTCCATGCACGGTTATTGTTGCCGCCACGGAAGGTGTGTTGCAACATGGTCTGTCCACTTTTAACGTGTAAACATCAGCCTGGCCGCTGGGTAGGGAAACTCGTGACATAAGTGAACGTACTTACCGCCACGAGAGAAACAGGTTTCCTCGGAAATCTTTCGATTATACACAATATGGTCAGAAAATATCGCGAGGTTGCATGATTTATGCGGTAAGAATGCTATTATCGGTCGATGATGGATATCTGAAGATAAAAACCGGACGAGTCATTTTACAATGAGCTCTCTGTGCGGTATAATTTCGCGTCGCCTTGCCACCAGCATTCACGTGGAACGGAAAGGGATTCGTTTCAATTCTGGGAAAAATAACGTTGCATTTGAAATCCTCGTCTTTGGTCTCAATCCTAGCGCGGAAACCTTGAGAAAGAGGATGCTAAGAAGCGTTAGAAACCTTAGGTTGTCGAAAGGAAAGAATATGCCAGCCGTAATTCTAACTAGTGTTGTGCTAATCTGTCGGACGAAAAATGGAATTTTTTCGAAAATATCGCGACTGTGCTTTTCAAAGTTAGATGTATATTATAGCCTGTATATTATAGCCAAGCAAATATTACGTGGTCGCCGATGACTAGGCTGCGGATTTTATGCATTTATGACAAAAATAAATACGTACAATTTAAAACAGTGTATTGGTTTCACCTTAATAAGATAATTAAAAGCAGAATGAAATTTTTATTTGGCTCCTACGTCTTGCAATTAATGCAAACATTTTTTATCTTGCATAAAGATCTACTAATGACCAAACTGTGAATAAATAAATAAATTAGTTGACTGTGGATACTATACACTTAGGAATAATATTGCACTATTTTCGGCTTATCTCAAAATATATTGTTAAAGAGTTTCGGAATTGATTGGTGTGTTAAACGTAAAAAATCGTACACGAGTCAAGTGTTCTGGTATCAGAATCGAAGGAAACCAAAAAGAATGGTGTATAAATTGAGTAAAAATTGGTCTCCACAAATATTAGCTTCCTACAATCCTTTTTCCCTGCTATCGAAAACAATTTCCGAGAAAACTTCTAAATTACTAAAGCCAATTCTTTGAAACCGAGTGCGCACGTTAAATGAAAATTGACTCAGCGCGCAGCGTGGGTATTGAAAAACATCTCTTCCGGACAAAGCTGTAAAAACGATGAAATCCTTTTTTAACAGTCGTTTTCGCGCATTCTCGGGGACAAGTGTAACCGATATCATAATCTAAATTATAATTTGTATTTTTAACTTTATTCCATTGTGTATTCATTAAAACGTGCAAGTGTAACTGTATCTTGTGTTTTTATTCGCCAATGCGGACATTTATAATTATGCAATTATGCAATTATGTACCCGGCAATTTTCCTTTCCTGATTCTCCTGTCTAAAGATTTCATCTATCTTTTAATACGCGATTAATCATAGAACTGTATACATATATATATATCGTGCCGAGACTAATTTTGTAGTTAAAATTAGACTAAATCTGAGAAAGCTGTTTCTCATCAATCCTGTTTCTCATAGTTGTTGTTCTGAAAAAATATATGGATCCGAATGTATGTATAATTATCTTGTTCTATATTTTCTAAATGATTTGTGTGTCGTTCGCAGCACTTCTTCTGATCAGGCGGCAATCGGTCCAATGCAGTTTTTAACTACTGATGGTTCATGGAAACCAACAATATTCGACGTTCGGTATTGAAGATTCAACGTAAGTAATTGGAATGTAAGTAACATCAGCAATAAAGATTATTTATAAGGTTGAAGACGCCTTTTCGGTAGCAACATAGAATCGTCAATGGAAAAATATTTATATATCGACACAGAATTTTTCAATTTATTAGATATTCTATTCTTAAGATGCAAGTCGGACACACACAACATGATTTTTCCTTATGGAACCGTATAAAACTCATTTATGATTACGAAGTAATTCTACCATTACAGTTTCATTACTTAGTCATTCAGGAACAATTTTTAATAACAAAATTATGCTCCAAAGTGTACAGATTTCACATAATATGAAGAAATGATAATACCAGTCCACAGTACGTCAAGGAAAACTGAATTAAAGATATAATTCAGTTATTAATCTAGATCGAATGAATTTTTTAAGCTGATTTTTATAGTTCCTTATACTTTGAACTATTACATAATAACTAGACTGCGGATTTTTATGCATTTATGGTTTATGAAAATGTTAAAAAATGGCTACGATAATAAATTCGACGGAATTTTTTACAATTTTCATTTATTCTGGATCTACAAAGGCTGTTCCCATTTAAAATTTGTCGACGAAAATTGGAAACTGCATAAACAATCGCAGTCCAATAATGGCTCGACCGCGGATTTTTATGCATTTATGCCTTATGAAAATGTTCAAAAAAGGCTAGAATAATAAATTCGACAGAATTTTGTATAAAAGTTTCATTTGTTTTGGATCTACAAAGACTGTTCCCATTCAAAATTTTTCGACAAAAATTGGAAACTGCATAAACAACCGCAGTTTAATAATAGCTAGACCGCGGATTTTTAAGTAAAATAAAAAATTTTTGCATTAATTGCAAGACACAGCAGCGGAATAAAAATTTCTTTCTTCTTTCAATTATCTGATTAAGCTGAATCCAATTAGATGTCTTCAAATCTTTTTGATATGTCCACTGCTTTAAATTGTTCTTACCCATTTTTGTGATAAATTGATCAAATCCGCAGTCTAATAATGAATTCACCACTCAGATGAACAAAATTCCTAACTTGGAAAAATTTTGCTTTGGCCAGTTTTCAGGCGTATTTCTCAACACTGTGAGACTTGTGGCAGAGACCGTGCTAGGTCGCGCTCCGTTCTGATTCCAACGTACGCGAAAAGGAGCACGTTGTAAACAGACATCCACGGGCACAGCTGATAGGGAACAAGCGGATTGGCGCGAAGACGACGAATACGAGACAGAGAATGCACGACAGGAATTATCGACGCGCGCTGCTTGAGTATACCGCTATATCAGCTCTCGCGATCAAGGTCGCGAGGCGAGGGTCTTCCGCTACGTATGTTCAGGAAGCCGATGGACACGAGTCTAAGACTTGTCTCCAACGGTTCCAGCTCCATCATGAACACTAAACCTACCACGAGGAGTCAGATTACCCTTTTTAGATTTTTTATTTCACAATTATTGAAATTGTTAAGGTGTTTTCATGGAATTTATTGAACATACTTTTCGACTCCAGTATATGTTATAGCAAAAATCGCACAAGAATATAAATAACTTTAATACACATCAGTCACTTTTGATGGTCGGTAGGTTTACTGTTAATATAATTAGTAAACAAAACTGTTTAAAATAAGCAGTAGTCGAGGAACTGTCCTTTGAAGTAGATTTCAAATGAAACACTTAAAGTAGTAGGGAGTTGTCGGCAAGATAATTGAAACATAATTCGGAGTGCAAAGCGTTCAGGCTGTCAGTCCAGAAAATTCTCCCTCGTGACATTAGCATTGATAACAATGTGATTCAATCTAGCGAAGTGTTTCTGTAGCTTAGTTGGGTCAGCTTAGTCTCTGTTATAACTAGACTGCGGATCTTTATGCAAAATAAAAATTGTCTCCATCGAATGAAAATTGACTGCAAGAAATAGAAACTAAATTAAACGTTACTTCTTCCCTTAATGATTTTAATAGAGGAGAAATCATATATTGACATTCTCAATCTTGAAAATTATCAACAATTTTCAATTTCATCTGCTCACTTTTGATGGTCGGTACGTTTAATGTTAATACTAGCCAGAGTTGGGCATAAATTGTATTTAAATAAAAATTTCGCACACAGCGGGTTTAAAACCCACCTGGAATTTTATTTAAATAAAAATTTCGAACAAAGTGGGTTTAAAACCCACTTGGAATTTTATTTAAATAACAATTTCGAATAAGGTGGGTTTAAAACCCACTTGGAATTTTATTTAAATAACAATTTCGAATAAGGTGGGTTTAAAACCCACTTGGAATTTTATTTAAATAAAAATTTCGAATAAAGTGGGTTTATAAAACCCACTCGGAATTTTATTTAAATACAATTGTTGCCCAACTCTGATACCAGCGAGCACTCATCCGTCTAAACGATAATCGATTCGAAAGAAGAGAAAAGGTTTTCTCAATAGTTCCCTATTAACAATCTAAACGCGTTCCACCGAGACGGAGCACCATTCATAACTAGACTGCGGATCTTCATGCAAAACAAAAATACTTTGCATTGATTGTGAGAAGCAGGAATAACATAAAAATTGATTTGATCCCTTAAAGACTTTGTTACATTACAAGCAGCATTCTTGAATTTTATAAATCGTTTACCGTTTCATATTTCGCCGAATCAATTTCTCCATAAATGCATAAAGATCCGCGGTCTATTCATAACATTCCCAGCTCCGTTCGCAAGGAAGGCGATACCTCTCGGTGGTCACAACAGGTGAATCAATTAGCTACAATGGAGCAGCATCTGTTCCACATTTGAGTCTAACAATTAGACTTTGCATTCTTTTCCAGAGACTAGTACAGCGAGCGAAGCATTACCACAGGACAGTGCAAGACAATGCTAATCAGTGAACGTTTCGTTAACACGACCTGGAATAACGGAATGACGACAATGGGAAACCTGACCGTAAGGTACTTCGGAATTCCGATATATATAGGAAAGGGCAGCAGCATCGATAACGATCCGCGTCTCGCCTTGTCTCGTCTGGTGTTCGGGGTAGTCTCGCTGGTCGAGCGAATTTCTGTCAGTCCGCTGTCAAATATTTGTCGGTCAGTTTCGGGCCCGTACGTCGACTGTCACGCAAACCACGGCCGCACAGTTTCCCCCCTTGAATGAAATGTGACAGTGACGGCCGAGCGGTTTACCAGGCAAGAGAGGAAAGATCCCGGCGGCCGATCGAGATACCCGTCTGCCAGTTGAGACCGATAGGACAGGAGAAATCCCCCCATGGAATTTCCCATGGTCAAAGTAGGAGAAAGCGAGACGAAGAGGAACCGCGTGTTCCGTCGCGGCGCGCCGACGCGACGCGACTCGTCGTCTCGTTACTCGCAGCTCTCGCTCACCTGCGAATCGTCCGCGTATCGTTGCGGCCAAAGCTGGACTGAAATGCAGATCCAGGTGCTGGACAACTCGCTTGTCTCTCCCTCTCTTGTTCTCTCTCTATATATATCTTTCTTTCTCTCTCTCTCTCTCTCTCGTGCTCTCTGTCTCCTTTTCTCTCTCGAGTAAACCGTGTCCCACGACTCCGCCGGGTTCCCTCTCAAGAACAACTTCCGGCCGACGTACTCGCACTGTTTTTCCCTTCGGCTAACTCTATGGTGAAAACGTCACCTCCGCTTCCTCGTTCCCGAACTTGTCTCGTGAGCGCAGCTCCGAGCGAAAACCCGCCAAGACGCCCGGGCGTTTCGTCGCATTCGTGCACGAACAGTAACTGACGGCTTCGTCATCCGAGCGATCAGTACGGCACCTGAGCGCGCGTTCACTACAACGGACCGACTCAACGGCCGACCAATCGCGACGCGACCCCGTCACGTTCCACGCATGCGAGCACTCGTGACCACCGGCGGCACCGTTTGAAACGTTCGATCCGCGACGATTACTAAACTGCTTTCAATTGATCTTGATGCAAAGTGAAAGTTGTCTGCATCGATTGCAAGAAAGATTGAGTTGGCTAGAAAGTAATTAAATGAAATTCAATTTTGTTATTCAATTTGTTGCTGTCGCAGCTTTATGGCAATAGCCAATAACTTTGTTAAGCTGCCAGAAAGATGGCGATAGATCATCGAACAAAATGGTAAATATTGGATCGATTAAAGTTCAAAGAAATTTTTATTTCACCTTATAATACTGAAATTACTTTCTTGCCAACACAATAGGAACTATGAGATGGTTGCGTAAGTTCGTGACCGATTTGAAAATAAAATTCAATTGTTCAATTTGAAAGGAAACTCTTTATTAATCAATTATGTAGTCACCATTCTTTTCTGCAACTTTTTCTTTCTACGCTGCGCCGCACAGTGGGACTTTTCGTCCAAATCGGAGACGAAATCAAAGAACTCTCGATAGAAATGAGGTAGAGTGATGAAATTTTTTAAAAATTAAAGCTGAAACTTTGCAGAATATGGGAAAAATAGGGAGATTATGGTAAGAACGTTTTTCAACCTTGAGAGAATTCGTTAAACTTGCACAATTTGAAGAAAATTGTGGTTTTTCCAATGCCACGCGCGGAAGAAATTTTTTTTAAACATGCCATACATCATTTACCGTAGATTTTTTCATGCTGATTTCAAATCTGGTCTCAAAATTTGTCTACGACCACTATCTCATTTCTATCGAAAATTCTTTGAATTGACACAGAATTCATCGGTTTTACCCACTGTGCGCCGTGCAGCTTATGCAATCATCTAATAAATTGAATGATTTTAATAGAGGAGGAATCGTGTATTGACATCTTTAATTTTTTTAATTTTTCAACAATTTTGAATTTCATCTACTCAATTTTTTTCTGAATGCATAAAGATCCGCAGTCTAACGATTACAGACCCCTATACTGCGCGATTAAAACACTGTTTGGGAAATAAATTTTTGAAATGCTTTCGGCGCAACGGTTCGAACAGTTCGGTTTGGAAAGACGGTATTTATGTATTTCATTCGGCAGTAAATGTATCGTAACTGTACGTCGAATTGTTTAGAAAGAAAGAAGGATTTACTACTGCAAAAGGACGCGTGTATAAAGTTCTAAGCTCTCAGCTGTGCTTGACGACTATACTCGTCGTAAAGAAATGGCTATTTCTTGTATTACTATGAGTGTAAGAGTGTTCAATTAATGGTAGGATTATATGTGAGTATAACTATTAGACTGTGGGGGGGGGGGGAGATCTGCCGTATTTTAAAGAAAACATTTGAATCAATTTATAAAAATACATATATGTTTACTAAGAAAATAAAATTCAATTCAATTATATATTTTCCATTACTTGTGTAACAACTTGTTGCCATCTTTCTTGGCGCAACTGAATTCAAATAAATAAAACATTGTGAAATTAAATTGAATCAGAATTTTCGCAAGTAATTATACATCTTTTACTAGGTAGTTCATTAGAATAAAAATATTTAATTTCATAATGGTGTATTTTTGCAACAGTTGTATTTCAAAGTCTCGGTGACGTAAATTTTGTTTATGGAAAAATCACGATTGTGTTTTTGATCGTATTGTACATTGTAGAATAAGCATCGTTGCGAGGTAAATGGTTGTGGATAGTGTTTATTGAGTAGTTACTGTATATTTTAAGTTGATGGTTCCTTGACACGGATTCGTGCCGTTGCGATTGTCCGCAACTTGCTGCCAGATGGCACCTGTTGTTTCATTCGTTTCCGCTGATGAAACCACAGACTTCAGATCAGTACAGAGTACAGACACACACAAAGCCTGTGTGACAAACATTGCATACAAAGCATTTTTCTGTCTACGATTCTGGATTACCAACTCTGTAGGTTGCGACACAAAAGATGCGTGCCTGAATGAGCTAGATTTCACAGCGTTATCAGTTTTAAAAGTGCAACGTTGCAGCATTATATTAGCACGGACGAGGTGTAGAAGTAGAGTAGACCAATCGCACAATATTAGCCAGACAAAAGAATTTTTGTCTCCCGTTTGACGAGCTCTAGACTCTGGAGCGTCCAGATAGAACTGTTAATTGGTGAATGAGATCACCATTACCAATTTCGCGTCGTGCTCGACGTTACCGATAACTCAAGAATCTCGGCATATTAGGACGAATCGAGTATCTTGTATACTTTATTTATATTACGAATGTCTAATATGATTTAGAGACAATAAGCACATGAGGCACGAACAATTGTAACTTCTTGTCATAGAGACACTTATTGTTAGTCTCAAAGAAAAATAATTAGGGTAGAAAAATCGAAAAAGCGCAACCTCTACCTTTGGCGAAATACGCATGATTTTAGAACGAACTATTAAATGATCGTAGAATTTATTTTCGCAGATATTTTTGAACGTTTTGAGGACTCAAATTAAAAGAAGAGGATGGTACTTCGTCATAGGGGCAGAAACACGGCGACAGCGATTATACACATAGGACACCTCGAGAATATTTGCAGTAAATGGTGCTACCAGGATTATTCATTGGCTGCAGCAGCACAAACGAGGTGTAGCAGTATTGGCCAGTCAACATTTTTGTTATAAACGTTTAAAATATCAGTTATATGTATATTTAAAATACCAATATTTTATGTATTTTGTACAATGAATAATAAACAGAATGTAATAGAAAAGCGAATCTGCATATATGTTTATTTGAACCACTACTTTTTCCCAAAGTTCCGACTTGTCGTTGAGTTGTACTACTGAATTTCGTGCCACCTCCTTAGCTATCATATTCTCCTAATACAATTTCAATTTTTGAGATTTTCGAAAATTTTCGACCGTCTGACTTGTCGTTGACTTATACTACTGAAATTCGAATACCTCCTTCGGCATCATGTTCTCCTAATACAAAGTTCATTTTCCGAGATTTTCGAAAATTTTCAACCGTCTGACTTGTCGTTCACTTATACTACTGAAATTCGAATACCTCCTTCGGCATCATGTTCTCCTAATACAAAGTTCAATTTCCGAGATTTTCGAAAATTTTCAACCGGCTGACTTGTCGTTGACTTATACTACTGAAATTCGAATACCTCCTTCGGCATCATGTTCTCCTAATACAAACTTCATTCTCCGAGATTTTCGAAAATTTTCAACCGTCTGACTTGTCGTTGAGTTGTACTACTTAATTTTCGAAATTTTTTCAAGCGTCTGACTTGTCGTTGACTTATACTACTGAAATTCGAATACCTCCTTCGACATCATGTTCTCCTAATACAAAACCTAAAATTTTCTATAAATTTTCGAAAATCTCGAAAATTGAACTTTGTATTAGGAGAACATGATGTGGAAGGAGGTATTCGAAATTCAGTAGTATAAGTCAACGACAAGTCAGACGGCCGAAAATTGGCGAAAATCTCGAAAATTGAACTTTGTATTAGGAGAACATGATGTGGAAGGAGGTATTCGAAATTCAGTAGTATAAGTCAACGACAAGTCAGACGGCCGAAAATTGGTGAAAATCTCGAAAACTGAGAAAGTATTAGGAGCGCATGATATCGAAGGAGGTGGCACGAAATTCAGTAGTACCACTCAATCACAAGTCAGACGGCCGAAAAATGTCGAAAATTTTTGAAAATCTCGAAAACTGAGAAAGTATTAGGAGCACATGATATCGAAGGAGGTGGCACGAAATTCAGTAGTACAACTCAACCACAAGTCAGACGGCCGAAAATTTTCGAAAATCTCGAAAATTGAACTTTGTATTAGGAGAACATGATGTCAAAGGAGGTGGCACGAAATTCTGTAGCATAACTCAACGACAAGTCAGACATTCTATTACAAACTTAAATGTTTGTTTAATTAGGAAAATTGTGCTCTATCTAAAATTGTCGAAGATGTTAACTTAATTCTACTATCGAATATTCATCTACAGGGTGGGAAGAAAAAGAACATATTAACTGTTGTAATTAATATTCTTTATTTTTCACCAAACAAATTACAATATTAAACATGTATTGAATATTGAGGTGATATGGGAAGATGTGTGGCAGGAATGCGGTGACGTAGGTACCAATGCTCAACCGATTGGATCCGAGTCGAATGGGGACGCCTTGCTCCACACGCATTGTCGTCTGTTTCAAATGTTGGAGTGACTGCCATCAATGAAATCTGTAAATATAATTTCATAAGTCATCAGAAGCGATAGGGAGAGAAAAGAAATCCAGGAAGGAAGATACGAAGGAGAGAGAGACGGAGAGAGAGAGGATGTGTGCGTGAAAAAAGGGAAAATATCATAGATAATTTAGGCAAAGACAGCGGCAGAAAGTAAGCACGAATGTAGACAGTAGGATAATGTAAACGGAACGGGTTCGCTTTGTATCACGAAAGGAAACAAAATAAATATACATACAGGATAGAAAATGTGAAGAAGAGAGAGAGAATTGAGAAGACAGGGATGAATGGAAGAATGAGTGTGAGAGAGAGAATGAGAAAATAAAAGAATGTTAGTTTGATTGTAGAATTTAGATTTTGTAAGCAAAAACACAAATGTAAATGTAAATGAATTTATATTGTGTGTAAAGGGAACGGGATCTCTTTGTAACCCGTAAGGGAACAAATAAATACATACATACAAGTCATCAGAAGCGTATGCATTCTTCAGACTACGGTTCTGAATTACCGACTCTGTAGAAAATGCTCTAGTACGATGGCGGTCTCTACCGAAATGGAACGGTCAGCTAGCGAACTACACGAGGCTGCTACATGAAAGATATGTGTCCGAGGAAGCCAGATTTTAAAGCGTTGTCTATTCTTTTATTCTTCTCAATGTATTTTCTACATTTTCTAATAAATTATAATTTCCTTTATATATTCATGCATTAGCTTAGTTCATTTCGATGAAGAAAGCTTACTACTATAAGATTAAATGATTATTAATATTGAACGTTTCGCCGTTGTCGATTTCGATCACATACGGTCCGGCATGTGTTATAGTATTGTTATTAAATTTATCCGGGAAGAATGGAGCCGCAGCGATAGTTGGGAGCAAACGTGCAAGAAGTCGAAACGTTTCTGAGCACGTGTACCACCACTTCGTTGAAACAGTTTGAAAAACTCTCTCTCTAACTAAATATAGAATACGAGCGGCGCTATTGTTAGGTTGCCTGCGTTTTCGTGGGCTACGTCTTTCGTTCAAAGTTGTCTTCGTAAAATCGTCACAAGCGCCCGTCGCGAATTTATGGGATCCCGAGATTTGACCATTCACGTGGTCTAAAAACATACTCCTCCTAGATGGAGGAACGTCGTGGTAAACATTTTGCTCAACTGAAATATTGTTTTCATAGCGAACTTTTGTAATGAAATCACGCTTTAATGAACTATATTGTTGTTGAAAGATCTTTCCAATAGTGTAGGATTGTAGAAGAAATTTTTTTTACATTTCCAAAAAGAAAATATATATGTATTTTTAGATTTCTAGAAATTTCTGTCCTATGTCCAAAATAAATATGTTTGTTGAATACTATACACGAATCTTTACTGTCAAACCCGCCATTTTGACGGGTCCCGTAGTTCCAGTGTTAATAACGCAATTCTTAGTTTTACTGCAGCAATCATTTAATCGTCAATTTTACTGAATAAAATAAAGTTACTACCTTTAAAGATGTCATTATTATCGATAAACAGTGGATCTTTATGCAAAGTAAAATTTTTCTACCTGATTTGCAACAAACTGGAGTGGAATACAATTGGTTGGAGTGGAATACAATTGATTGGAGTGAAATAGAAATTGATTTTCTATACTGTAACAGTATTTCTAGATTCTTCTAATGTTTTTACTGTTTTAAATTACACCCACCCATTTTCTTATAAATGCATGAAATCCGCTGTCTACTTATCCATCTTCTTAGAAATTTAAAGCATACAAAAAACGATGTTGAAGAGCGACTTCTCAAATAAATAAGAGAATGTACCAGAAAAGATGAAGAAATTGCCTCTCATGGCGTAGACTCATCGCCAGACTGCGAAGCTTTATGCAATTATAGCAAAATTGAGTAGATGAAATTCAAAGTTGTTGGAAAATTTTCAAAACTGAAGATGTCAATATACGATTTCTCTCCTCTATTAAAATCATTAAGGAAAGAAACAATTTCTTCCATTTCTTGCAATCGATGCAGACAATTTTTAATTTGCATAAAGATCCGCAGTCCACTCATCACACCAAATGTTTTTGGTTTTGGTCGAGTCATCACCCGACTACGGATCTTTATGCATTTATAGAAAAATTGAGTAGATGAAATCCAAAGTTGTTGCAAAATTTTCAAAATTGAAGATGTCAATATATGATCTCTCCTCTATTAAAATCATTAAGGAAACAAATAACTTCTTCCATTTCTTGCAATCGATGCATACAATTTTTATTTCCATAAAGATCCGCAATCTACTCATCATCAAATGTTTTTGGTTTTGGTAGAGTTTCGCCTATGCAGAGATCCCAGAGATCAAGCATTAAATCCGAGGTTGCCGGAAAAACCGAATACTCAGAGAATCAACAAGACCGAAGGTCAACGGCGGCTGAGTCGCGCAAGGTCGCGTGCGATCTTGAGGTCCGCAGAAATTTGCTGAAAGGGGAATCGATTTCCTAGATCGCGGGAAACGACGCGGAAATGGCGGATGCGCCGGCGCGAGCTGGCCAGAGGAACGAAGGCTTCGCCGTCCTTGCGCACGCAGTCTTTCGAAAAGGATATTTTTAGAGAAGTGAGTCGCTGGTCGCAAGTAGCGACGGCAGTCAAGTGTCGTCGTTGACCCCAACGAAATCGAGCCCTGTGAAAACTCGACGAATTCGGATGACCACCGGCATCCGGTGAGTATTGCCGATCTCCGAACATTCGGGGCGAAACGTCACCGGAAACGTCACCGGACGTACCGGCGTGATCCAGGTCCGTTCGGTCGATTTCACGTTTCGCAACATCCGGAACGACATCCCTCGTGACATCGTGCCGACGATAACGCTTCATCGCTGTATACCATTTTGTTCGACGCAGCGAAACAAATGGTTATCGCAGGGTTTCTCAAACTGTGCTCCGCGAAAAAATAGTAATAACAAAGCTTTTTCTCTACATTTTGACTGTAATAATTTTACGTAATTTCATGACATTCTGTGCGCTCTACAAAACGTCACGCAACAAGAAACAAGTATTTTTTATTCTTTTAATGCAAGTTTATTTTCAGTTTATGCAAACTAAACAGTTTGTGCATCAATTGCAAGACGCAGGAGCTAAATATAAATTTATATTCTTTATTAATAAGTCTTCTACTCTTTTCACTGTTTTAAATTGCACCCACTTATTTGTGTCATAAATGCATAAAATCCGGAGTCTAGTAATGTCCTAACTTTCAAATTACACAAGGAGAGCCCAATGAAAATTCAAAGACGCCTAAGGTGCTCCACCAGAGAAAAAGTTTAGGAAACCCTGGGTTATCGGACCGGTTTTATGGAACTAAATTTGGATCGCCTACCGAAGTGTTCGGTGCACCTATTTATGATGTATTTATGGCACCGGGCTGGTTTGTTTCGCTCGGTGAACAGTCGCTCCGAAGCTTGTCCCTTATGCCGTTGACTTTTCGAATTCGTTATGCGAAATCATCGAAATTCCTGGCCCTAGATCTTTCTACTTCTTTGATCGCAGCCACTCGAAATTGCAGATTCGATGTTGATCTTTGCGCAAGTGAGATTTATAGAACGACGACACGGTAGGATTTCCGCGGACCGTCTTTACATCCACGAGTTCTTTGTTTTCGTTTCGAGCTGGTCGAAACGACGCACACAGCCGTTTTCGATCGTAGATCCAGTTATATTTAAGAGTATTTACATCGAGCCGCGTGCTGCACGAAGAGACGCCACGGCACGCCAGTCATAAAGCTTCTTCGAGGATTCCTCATCATGTAGAAACATCGGAAGCAACTTTGATCTTTAGCGGGAGGGAAATGTTAGATCATCTGGAAATTTCCAGTTTTTAAACAGTTTCTTTAAAGATAATCTTTTTCTTTGTAACAATTATTGGTCTGTGTAAGCACCGCTGTGACAAATCTGAATCTCCCCTACAAATGTCTTGGTTCTGTTCCGGTAAAAGTTGAACGTTGTAGATATTCAGTTGTTCATTTACAAGATTGTCATCTCTATTCTTGAGGCGCGTTCATTTATCATCACCAGATGGCGTATTTTTGTGTGCAATGAAAAGTTTGTGCATTGACTGCAAGATGCAGAAGCTAAACGCATATGTATATTGTTCATTAATTTCGTCAATATCAATATACTTACTGGAAATAATTATTAACGATCTCAAAGTTTTTTAACCTCCCTACTGTTCTAAATCCGCATCTATCAACCTTCGTCGTGAATGCATAAAATGAAGAGTTTAATTCATCGCATTTTGATCAAACGTCGCTATCGGAAACATTTTCATTTTTCCGGTCATGTAAAAAGAATACTATTCGAATGATAGACTTTCTATTGTATAATGAATTTACAGACTGTAATGGTTTCGATCAAACGTCGATCAAAAGATTGTACGTATTGTATAATAACTAGACTGAAGATCTTTATGGATTTATGAAGAAATTGGTTAGGCGAAATATAAAATAGTGAAAGATTTAAACAATTCACACAAGAATGTCGTATAAAACAGTAAAAGATTTAAACAATTCAAGAATGTCGTAATATTGTTTCTAATGTAACAAAGTAGTAAAAGGATGAAATAAATTTTTATGTTTTCCCTGCTTTCCACAATCAATGCAAAACATTTTTATTTTGCACAAAGACCCGCAGTCTAATAATAATCTTGTGAACTGCAATAGTATTTCTTGATCGAAACGCTTCATAAAAACCTGACATCTCATATACAACAATCCAATATTTCGAACCCCGGAAATATGCACAGAAAAATATGCAGCCGGAAGAAAATACTGGATAAATATTCTCCCATTTAGCCGCCTCTGTTTTCTTCGTCTTCTCGACGCTTCTTTTCGACGAGAAGCAGCGCACACTTTAAAATAAAGGTTCTAGATCGATCTATTCTTCTAAACTTACTGAAAGTGACGTGCTCCGAGTTTTTTCTCCCGTGCCAATTCGCTTGATCTCTTTTTCTCGCTGTCGAACACCTTCACTCTGCGAAGTTAATTGTAATATCGTAAATTAGCAGAGTTTGGTTACTATAGACTCATTTATTTTGGCACTTGTTCTATTGCGGAGTGCATTACCAGAAGAGAAATAATAGATTCGCGAGAATAAAATGGAAAATGTGCGTGTTAAGCGAAAAGAATGTTGAGCAATGTGCTCTTTATATGTTAAATGTCATTCGTTGAAGCAGAAAAGCAAAGTTTCCGACATTTTGAGGACACTGATCTATTTATTAGCGAATATTCTACAGATTTGGAAGAAACGACGACTTTTAGATGTGCTTAATTGTATCTTTAGTTTCCGAAAAAATTTTACTGAATGTATTTATTTATACTCTCAGAGAGCGATTTTTATTACATGTTCGAAGAGGAATGTATTTATTGAGTAGTTTTCCATGAATACAACAAGAAACAAAAGTTTCAATAGAAATATAAAATCGCCTGGCGGGCCGCACAATATAACATGGCGGGCCACATGCGGCCCGCGGGCCGCGCGTTGGCCAGGCCTGAACTAGAAGTTACGTTGTACACTGTTAAATGATTCCCTTCGTTTTTCTAGAGTGTTTATCTAGCTCGCTAGAATAGAGGACTACCGAACCGGCCGAAACCACGAATCCTCGCGGGGAAATTAACGGTTCAAGTAGAATAAATGCAGAATGGGCGCGGCTGGCAGTAGTAACGTTGCACCTCCTCCGCCGACGACGCCATTGAGATCGCAGACCGAAGATACATTTATCTATGGGACAGAGGAATCCTGCTGTCCAGAGTACACGAACGGAAATATACGACAAAGGACGAGGACCAGCGAGTTCGACGTGGGTGAAGAACCTCGATCGCAGGTTAAATATAAAACGAATATATTTATTGGTCTTGAGAACGACTCCGAACAGCCAGCTAGAAGCCCGGAGAAGTTCTCCGGGAGAACGTTTCATGCGGTGTATACTGGGTGTAAATAAACTATAGGCGTGAACTTCAGCGCTTCACGGTGCTTTATGAACAAAATCGAACAGTCTCACAGTGGCTCCTTGCATTACTCTTACCGATCGCTGGACAACATTTTTTTCACGGTTTTTAAACCTTATTCGGCGTTCTATTTGTTAGAGCACAAGTTAACTTTGCATTACAGTTTATAATTTCATTGAAAATGTTAATAACAGTGATTTCTGAAATCTGTTTCCGCAGATCTATTCCTTATAAAAGGTTGCACAACATTGCCCCTTAGATTATTTCTCTAGCTGCAATAGTTTCCAAGATATTCGATAAAATAAATCTTCCGGATACGTTTTTTGTTAATTATAAATTTCGACCTGATTTACACGGACTGAAACGAAAGTAGAAATTAAAATTAACTAATTGACTGCTCGACTGATTTGCAAAAATACAAAAAAGTTGTTGACAGTTTATTAAGACTGAAATATATATTATATAAGATCCTATAATTATCTTACAGTAAAGATTTAAGTGCATTTTAATAAATTTGCAAGATATTTATGTCGAATTTAAGGTTACGTTCGAATTTAAGTTTAATTTCGAATTTAATGTCGAATTTAAGATTAAGATTTAACATTGTTTAGTGTGACAGCCCTTTGATATAAATTTATTGTAGATCATATTGGTACAGTTCGTCGTAGAAAATTAATTTTGTCCAGCTGATTGATTAAAATCATCGAGGGTTGATTAAAATGATACAGGAGTGATATATAATATTTTAGCCTGGATAATATTAGATAACGCTTTAGATATTGATTATTTATTCTGGAGAAGATGTACCTACTCGTACGCAATGTATTGGCAATTCTAAAAGAAACTATCGATTTAATGAAACAAATGATTATTTAGATTTAGGTTGAAACAAGTGTACGCTTGTTCGTTCGTATAAATATTGCAGACCCTCGTACGGAATTTTTATGATTGTACAATACAAATAAGTAATAACGATCCAATAAATTATTTAGTAATGGTTTATAAAATTTGTATAATATTATTTTAATTTTATATTGATGGACATGACCACAATTATTGACAATACGAAGATCTTCTCCCATGGAAAATGATCGAATAAATATGTTTAAAAAGTATTACAACAAAAATCGACATCTAAATGAAATTAATCTTATTATTGTTGATCTAATATTTGGTTAAATTATCCAAATTTGACTGCAAGGGCTGCGTACACATGTATCAATAATTAACTAGAATTTTTCAGCTATGTGAGATCGCTTGCAATTTTAATTATCAACTTCTTAAAATATGTTTTTCTGTTGTTCGCAATGCTAACCATTTCATTTAATCGCTAGGAATTGTGTACTAGAATGACAATTGTGATACTCTCGTTCAAAATAGTACCTTTTTCTGAAGCGAAGGAAAATGTTTTCAGGGTCCCAGTCCTTATGCGACCTTGAGGGGCGAAGAATGGTGGAGTCAGAGGCCATCCGCGCCGAGTTTGTCCAATTTGCGGGCTGGTCGTCGCGAGACTCTGGTGAGCAACTGTCTTTGTTTATGAGAAAATGGAGAAACGTTCATCGGTGAATTGAAACGTGAAAAAAATTATCTCTTCCTCGTAAAGACGTTCGAATTTGCAAAATGGTAAACGAGAGATGTTGACCATAGCAAAATGACCATAGAACCATGGAAAATGATTGTACAATTTTTTCCACAATACTAATACAGCGAACTCTTCGGTCTTAAGTAAGCTCCGCAAAAATTGTACTCCTTCTGTTCCATAATAATAGTAGCAGTTGATGAATCTAATTTGTCCCATAATAATAGTAGCAAAAGAATATAACTATAGAACGGAACATTTATTATCAAAAAACTAGATTACATTAAACAATAAATTAAAAATATTTGTGGATTTTCTCCAATAATTTCATTACTGTATTTTAAACTTGTATAAGTAGGATCCCTACAATTAATTAATCAAAATTATTGGAGACCAAATTTTGTATATTTAGTATAGAAAGATCAATATCTTGATAGATCTTCAGATCACTGTGATAATCGTGATAAATTTTGTTTTCAACATTACCATTAAATACGTAATGAACTTGTTTATTTTTACAAGTGAATAAATATTACTGTTATCGTGATTTCATTATTGAAATCATGAGTGTTAACTTACTTTTGTTATCCACTGTACATAATATACAGTACATCCACGTGTCCATAAACGTGGCATCAAAATTGCTGCTTTCCATACAAAACACAATAAAAGAATCTCCGACGCTCGACAACGCCACGTGATTTTCGCGCCTCGAGGAAACATAGGAACGTGCTGCGACGTTTAATTTCGAATCGGAGATTCCTGAGAACACCGCGGTAGCTTTTGTTCGTGGGGGACGGTCAGTGCGCAGATGCCGGCGCGAAATTTTCCGAGCGAAAACGTGCTCTTTTGTTCGAGAGTGGGAAAGCATCGCGAGACGTTGCGATGCTGGCCAGACTCCAAAAATCTTCCCCGGCTCTCTTCATGATTTCGGGAGAACACGCTGAGTCACGATCACGAAGAGACGAGTTCGCGGGCATCGATCACGATCATGTGCCTCCCGTGTCTCGAGTCTCGAGTTCCATCGGCGTGCAAGGTACGGCTTGTGCCAGATCGCTCGCGTGAATCGCCCGACGTGGATCGAGCTTTCGAAAGCTCAGTGACGATCGATCGTTCGAGCGACCAGAACCACTTTGTCACCGTTGCGTGAATGGATTCGAGTGCCTCGACTCGTTTAGAGATCGTGAACGGAGAACCAAGAGAGCACCGCGGACACAATCGAAAATCCTCTGTGAATTTTCTGGTATCTTTGAGACTTTCAAGGTAAGGGACCATGCCACTGATTCCGGTATACTAATATCGTTTTCTTGGGTCCACTTTTAAGATAAAAACCGTGCCGCTAAGGCAATTGTACATCGTTTTCTGCTTTTGTAAATTGTTGTTGGGATTGTTTGTAATCGGTTCGTTATAATTATTCAATGCTGTAGATTATGATATGCTAGCACTTCGATACGGAGAAAGTTACATTCGTTTCTGACGCAAAATTTCCACGAGCATTGCGCTGGCTCAAACAAAAATTTGCTGCCAGGACAAGAGTTACACGCGATTATTATTGGTCTCGATTAATATAAAATTGGAGAGTTTTCATTTTTATGGGGTTCACATGCAATAATACTTTGGTCCAACCATAGTATTGTTTAAAATATTGATCGACTTTTAAGATGAAAACTGTGCCATTTAATTAATATATCATCTGCTGCTTTCTAAAATTGTTTTTGGAATCCTTTGTATCTTATTGTACGTATTTTGTACATTCGTTTCGTTAAAATGATTCGATATTGTCGATTGGAATGTTCTCTAATATAAAATTTGAGTTTTCATATTTACTGTAGATGCATTTTTGCTGTAGATTGGGATATCCATTAACATATAATTTGACAGTATTAATTCCAAAAAGAATGTCAACCTTGATCTCGACAAAATAGGTTCAGAAGTATATGCAAAGAAATATTCTATATTTTAATCTGTGCTGTATCCGAATTCGAAAACTAAAGATAATCCTCTTATCTCGATAAAAAAGTAAACCAGCAATAAATAGATTACAATATTGTATGTCTCCCTGGAAACCGTGCAACACACAATTGTCTGAAACATTTCTTGTACGACAAATAATTTTGGAGTAATTCAAAGTCGTGACGTTACGAAATTCAACGGGCACATTTTCCCCCAAAATCATAGTTTCCGAACAAAATCGTACAAACAAAACCTGTCGGTTAAAACACGTTATCCGGGTTATCCAAATGAAGCTTTCATCGCCTAAATATATCATTTCGTCCCGGACTGTAAGCGCGTCCTTAAGCCCTCGCACGTTGTTGTGTAGCTTTAAAAGCACCTGTCGTCGGCGCAATGCAATAGGAGAATCGTCGGGCCACGAGTACGCCGCTTGATCCAGAATTCCGATCGTCGATCGCCCGGCGAATTCGATCAGCATCCCTGAAATTAGTCCATTTATTTATATTGCAGTTGACGTACGCGCAGATGACAGGTTGGCAGACGGCCGAGCGTCACGGCCCTTCGTTCACGCAGCACCACGAAGAAGCGATGGAGTTCTCGCGTGCGATTTCGCAGCTCGCGATGGCGAATCAGCAGCTGGCTTCCGCGCACACGGCTACGTTGGCACATTTAGAGGAATTGTATAAAGAACTGCGGAAGGAGCAAGAATACAGGAGACGGGGGTCCTTGAATGAAGCAGCGAGCAAAAGACTGACGAAGGAGACGGACGACGACGAAGAGAGACAAAGGTTAGAGCTGAGGATCGACCGGCTGGAGAATCTTCTTGCGGAGAACTGGGACGGTCCTCAGGGTCGGCAAAGAGGTCTCCGACAGGAAGAGGACAAAAGGTTTCGATCCAGGACAGACAGGTTGGAATTAAAGCCCCCAGGACTTGAAGATGCTCGGCAAGAACGCGCGAGTATCTTCTCGATGGAAAATCAGAGGACGGATGACATTGACGTCGTACGAGATAGGGTTGCGAGCATCGATTTACCTGAACGTCATTTAAAATGTCAGCACACGGCAGACGCAATGGCAGACGGGTATCGAACCAGTTCTATTCATAGAGTATACAGCGATGCGGCGACGGTCGGCTTGAGATCCGACGACGGAACAGATCGCCCGAGGGTGAATCGGCATTTAGAGAAACACGAAAGCAGAATGGAGGGCGAAGAAGAGCAGACGGAAAACTCGAAGGTAAACAAACTGATGGAGGAAATCGAGAGATTAAAGGCTGAACGGTTGGAGGGTCGCTGCACCAACCAGAGGCTCGCGAGCCAGCTGGATGAACAAAAGGCATTGGTCGCGAAGCTGACCAAAGATTATGAGGTACGTTCTTCGAAATTGGAAGATTCAACCTGTCTCTAGACAGCAGATCCTTAGGTAGAATAAAAATGTTCTAACAACGAGTTGATCGTGAAGAGTAGAAGTTAAATGAAAATGTGTTTACCTCTTAATCCTTTGCACTGGAATGGTGACTCTGAGAGGAGCCACTAACAATTGCTCATTATTCAAAATACTGTTCACATTATTAAATGTGTCGGTGTCTAACCTATTGCTAAACATTTAGATATTGTCAGTAGCTTGAATTTGTTAAAATAATTTCATTAAGCAAACGCAGTTATTATTTTTCTTGAAAATGATCTAAACACAGATCGGAACGTCGAAAATTTAATTCAAATTACAAAATTGCTTTGAGGTAAAATTGGATCGAACCAGTGCGCCGAGAGCATTATTACATCCTTTATTTAGATATTGTACGAGGTATTATAATGCCAATTTCGTGATAATTTCCTGAAAATCCCCACCTTTGCATTATCGAAAAATGAGAGGGCAATCCTAGAAATGAGTCTACCCCCTAGTTGAACTATTCAATGAATGATGCTAATTTGGCCTATCGTGTCTGACTTAAACTGTTTCCAGACGTCAAAGTCAAGTTACGAGGAGTTAGAATCTAGTTTGACGACCCTCCGAGAAGAATACGACGCTCTCACGGCGAAGTTCGACATAGCTACGCACGAGAACAAGAGGTTGTTCGATGAGATTAGCGCGTTCAACGCTGAAAAAGTCACTGCCGAAGCTAGGATCTCTAGCTTGGAGCAAGATCTACAGATGTCGTTGATGGAGAAGGAGCAAATTAAGAGCATCGAGAGTCAGAAGACATCGAAATTAAAGGCGCAATTGTCCGAGGAGGTGTCGGACAAGAAGAAGCAGATAAAAGCTCTCGAGGACGCTTTGGACGAGATTCAAAGACTGAAGGAGACTATCAAGACTGAGAAGAAGGGCGACGACGACGACGCTTCGAAGCAAGATATTGGTAAGCTTTGTTTCATTCCGTATCTTCCTCTCTTGAGAACGTTTTGGATACTTTGCACCAATTCCTACATGTCCGACATGCATTCTTCTCTGTTTCTGTTCCTTCTTGTATTTTTTACTAACATGTTGACTGCCGAACAATTCTAAAAATAAAGTAATTTAGTTATTGTAATCAGAAGTGCAGAGTTAAAAATGCGAAATGCATTTATAGTACAGATGAGTGGATCAGTAGAATTTTTAAATACTGTTGCACACATATTATTTATTAGTTTATTATAATCATTAAGAAAAAAATTGAACGTGAATTTTTGTTTTGCTATATAACTATGTGTTATGGACATAAGTAATTTTAAAACTAGATGAAGAAAAAAGTGTTACATAAATATAGATAAAAATTTTCTAGATCAATTATAATCGTATAACAATATTCTTAGACATTTACATATTAATGTTGCTATAAATGCATAATTATTAGCTTAATTCATTTCGATTCAAAGCCATTTATTTACTGCAATGACTAATGTCACTAATATTGTGTTTGGCATCATTCGTCCGAGTTTAGAACAGTTTCTTTTTTGAAAAATCCTCAGACAATTTGTTTCACCCCGAATGAATAATCTCTGACTCACAGAAACGAATAAGAAAGAGTAATTTGATATGTTTTGTGATTTTGACTAAACATAATGTAGACATGTAGAATTTAAATCACACTAGAACATTTGAAAAGATTTTGACTAAATATGATGTAGACATGTAGAATTTAAATCACACTAGAACACCTGAAAATAATAATCGAAATGATTTGTTTTTACTCGTTAGGAGTACAATACTAAATTTTGTTTTCTTGGAAAAAGAATTTTCTGATTTCCAACGAATTCAAATGCAACTTGAGCCTCGGATGTAATTTAAGAAAGCATCGTTAATAGCGTGTTAATACTGAATGTTTCTCTGCTGGAACATTTCGATCATTTCCAACAGACCCGATTGACACGATGGCCAATTCCCAAGTGAGTCCACCGGTGGATCGCGCGACAAATATCGAAGAATTCAAGAAAGAGTTGACGCTGAAGAGAGAAGCTAGGCAGAGAGCGATCGCAGCTGTTTCGTCCGAAATGGAACGGCTCAGACGAGAATTGGACGCGGAGAAAGAGGCTCATTCCGAGACGTCTAGGGTCTTAGATCTGCTGAGGTCCGCTCAGAACGATTCGCAGACTCAGGCACAAGGTGGCAAAGCTGATGGGAGTATCAAGAGATCCAGGTTCCGAGATCCGAAGCCGGATGAACAGGAATTGGCAATGAAACGAGTAGAAGCTCAACGATTGACGCACATATTGAAGGTAAAAAGAAAATCGAAGTTTCAAAGACAAGCTTCGTAGATAGTCAATCTGTGAAGATCATTTTCAAACTTTGAAATGAATGAAATCTAAGAACACCAACGCAAAGCTATTTTAACTTGAAAATTAAACATTTCTTCCGATCTAGAATAATTCCATTGTGTACGATTTTTTCATTTTATGAAATGAAGATTATTTTGAAACATTTAAAAGAATGAAATATTAATCGTGTAAACGAGGATGGTAAAACTAGTATAAAATAGTGTGGGGTTGCTTTCTCATCTTGATCTTGATTTCTCAATCAACTCTTTGCAGTCGGAGCTATTTTAACTTGAAAATTAAACATTTCTTCCGATCTAGAATAATTCCATTGTATACGATTTTTTTCATTTTGTAAAGTGAAGATTATTTTGAAACATTTAAAAGAATGAAATATTAATCGTAAATGGGGATGGTAAAACTAGTATAAAATATCGTGGGGTTGTTTTTTCATCGCGACCTTTGCAGTCGGAGCTATTTTAACTTGAAAATTAAACATTTCTTTCGATCTAGAATAATTCCATTGTAATATAATTTTCTTCATTTTATGGATATGAATTGATTGAGTGATTGATTAGATACCAACATGTTTAATAATGTGAACAATATTGTGGATAGACAGCGGATTTCATGCATTTATAACAAAAATGAGTAGGTGTAATTTAAAAAAGTAAAACTGTCAGGAAAATTCAAAAAAATACTGTTACATTACTTTCAATATATTAAACGAAAGAAAATAAACTTCCACTTTACTCCAGTTCGTTGCAATTCAGGTAGAAAGTTTTTATTTTGCATAAACATCCACTGTCTAATTTTGAATAATGATACAGCAATTTCTAGCGGTGATTTTGAGTCGCCTCTCGACTGCTAAGGGTTAATATGAATTTTATTATCATATATGAAGGGTTACTATGAATTTTATTATCATATAGGAATGGTTCTAGGTCTCCGACGAGCTTCGGAACGACGTCCGCTTCCAGATCGAGAAAGTGGACGACCTGCGTTATCATTTGGAAACCGAGCCCGATCAGCATCGCTACCGCATTCGCTGTTTGACAGACGTAACCAATAACACGCGAGAGGCTGTTCTCGATCGCGAAAGATGTGCCAACGAGTTGAAGGATCATCTCGCGCAGATTCTAGTCCGATTAGGAGACAGAAGCTTCTTAGAGATAAAGGACGACGTTGGCCTGGAGTGCGAACGTCAGCTGGAGAACATCAATAGCCTGAAAAGTCTCTACAACGAGAGGCTGAAAGTGCTGACCGAGTTGAAGGACGCGGCGATCAGGGAAGTCGGGGACGTGAAGGATCGATTGAATCACTCTTTGAAGAAGTCCGAATGCCTGGAAGAGGACTTGAGGATAGCTGACGAGAAGGTACGTTCGATGAAGATTCACAGGATATTATTTGATTTTATAATCGGTCGTCTTTCTATGGTAGATTGACGCTCAGGATACGGAGATATCTAATCTGGAATCACAGCTGGGACTCACCAAGGCAGATTGCAGGGACCTACAGAATCAGATGTCGCTGATCAATGGACTATTCACGCAGATACTCCTGGGTGCATCCTCTGCTGACATGGATCTCGATCGATTGACTCAGTTACTTCAGGTGAAACTCACGATTCATCTAAATCTAGTGGATCTCTTCTGCATATCAGTATCAATTGACTCGGTTGCTTCAGGCGAAACTTACAATTAATCTAGAGGATCTCTACAGTATTTGAGTATCAATTGACTCGATTGCTTCGGGTGAAACTCACAATTAATCTAGTGGATCTCGTCAGTATTTGAGTATCGATTGACTCGGTTGCTTCAGGTGCAACTCGCAATTAATCTAGTGGATCTCTTCAGTATTTGAGTATCGATTGCCACAGAGAATGAAACGAGCTTCTTCCGTTTAGGAGAATCATGATCTAATAAGTGACATAGCGAGGGAGGAAAGCACCGAGGCTGCGGCTCTGCCCAAGTTGCTCCTGGACCTAGTGGAGCAAGTTGAGGGCAGCAAAGGCTCCCCGAAACGCGTCGATGGGGAAAATGGAATCGAGAATGAGACAGAGAAGAAAGACGAAGACCTACAACAGGAGGAGATTGCTCATAATCTGCCCAAGGTATTATTTACTTTCGTCAATATGACTTGGACGTCGATTTCACTTGAACAATTTCACAAGTCTACATTGTTGCTTAGGTCTGGCGCGTTTTGCTGGAATTACTGAGCTGCCACGCCGAAGGGGCTCAAACCGTGTCAGTGGCAACGTCCTCGGACCCTAACAGTTGCTATAAGTCTGTGGACACTCCGGCTGGACCGAGATTAGTGATATCAGTTAGCAAAACGTATATTCGTTTGAAGGATTTGATCCTGGAGAAGAAACACTTGGAAAAGGAGATGAATAGGATGAAGCAACTGAATTCACACTTGGAAAGCAAGCTTGGGGAGCAGGTAAAATACGGGAATAATAATAAGGGACATTACCGAAGTGTAACATCCGGATTTTAATGAGACTTATGCAGGATAGATTATGTGTCAAATATTTTTCAACAAACTATGTCCTGTATAAATTTCCTTATAATCTGCGTGTTACACTTGGGTATTGTCCCTTGTAAGTATCCTTTATTTAACGGTAAAATGGTGAGGCACTTACGATTGATGATAACGATGACATCTTTTCCCAGGAAAAGAGATTGTCAACAGTGTCAGCGGAACTCAGCAAAACTTGGACCATCGTGGATCGAATGCAGGCGCAGCATCAACAGTTGCACACGCACGAGAGGATCCTGCGGTACGAGCTGCAACAGAAACGAAAAATGCTGCAGGAACTGAAGCAAGAGTTGGAATACTGTCGCGAGAAATGGGAGTCTGCTAGGCAGAAGAACACTAACACGGAATTAGAGTGGAGAAGCTTGCGACGGGAATTCGCTGCGAGAAAAGCTTTGGCTGTTCATGACTCGTTCAATAACAGGTGAGTTAACACCTGCGTAGAATCAGAGTAATGTCAAAGTTGTTTCTAATTGTTTAAAATGATACATTATGTAGTGCTGAGAGTGGGTTCAGCGACGAACGAGGTGACGACACGGACGAGGAAGAGGATAACTCGGTCGAAGAACGAATCAGGCTGGGTCCACGCAGAAGACCGCGAAAGGTGCGTTCGTGTTCATGGTCTTAAGTATTGCAGACTCAATAGTCTTAATAGACAATGAAACAAGTAAACATGATTAAAATTGTATCGTGTCCGGTGTGATTTCAGCCAGAAAAATGTCACGAATACGGTGGAAAAAGTTTCATACAAAAATCGATTAGAAACAAAAAGTTTCATCATTGAATTAATCTTCCTCTTTCATTTTTAGGAGAGTCCTCGAGTACCATCACCAGACACAGAATCGGAACAGCCAACCGACACCGAACTCTCAGAACCGAAGACAAGTTCCTCGCCAACCTTAGAACAACGAACGCCCAGTCCAGAAACGGAAACTGAGCTGGGCGAGGTTGAAGCAGCAGAGACCGTCTTGAACGACGTGTCTGAAGATGTGCAAGAAGTACCAGTAAGCTCACGAATCTGTTAAGACCAGTTTACCTTGTCATTTCAAATCGAAGTAAACTCATTGTTCCAATTCCAGCACCTGGTATCGGAGAACTCGGAGGAGTCTCTGGACACGTTAGATCAAGCTCTAACGAACGTGATTCAGAACCTGATAGAGATCAACGAATCGAGTACAGGACCAGCAGACTTCGAAAATTCGATCGGTGAACCGATCATCGTTGAAATCGTCGGGGAAAGTGAGTCTTCAGCAAATTCTACCACGGAAGATCCAATGATCGAACCCTGCAACCCAGAAGTACATAGTCCGGAGGCGTTGAAGACAGTTGATCACAGTCTCGGCGACTGTCTCGAGGTGAACGTTTGCGAGCAGGAAGAACTGCTGCCGGTTGTCCCCGAAGATGTTGAGAGATTAACTGCAGTGGACGGTGAGAAAGCAAAGAACGAAGAACCCCCGAGCTCGTCTGTGTGTTTCGTACCCACCGTGACTAGTCCAGCCAGCACGCAGCCTGTATTCTCTATTGGACCCTTCCCCTCGTCTAACGCAACACCTTCGATCGTGAAAATCGTCCAGTTCAGCGAGCCGCTGATCGTCGGTCCGTCTAATCCGTTTTTTGCTCCAGTGTTTGGCGCGATGTCGGACACGGACATGTTCTCCTCCTCGTTCGACTCGTCCGCGTCGATTTCGCCGAGCATGCGTCAGGAGGTCGAGTCCAAGAGTTCCGAGAAACGCAGTGCTAGGTCCACGGAAAGTGTCATCGACTCGGACAGCGTTTCAGTGGACTCGTCATCGAGTTTGGAAACTGTCAAAGAGTTCCCTGCCGTGGAGATAGCGCTGGCGACTTCGTCGGTCGAAGCTGAGAAGAAAGAGAGCTTGGAGATGCTGAGGAAAGAGGATACTAAGCCAGCTACGCCGAAGACTAGGTCTCCAGAAGAAGCTCTAGCTGCTAGGGAAGATAGGCTGAAGAGGTTGGAGGAGCAAGCCAAGTGGTTGATGAACAAAATGAATGCTACTAGCAGGAGAGGGTCTGCGTTGAGCACCAGGCTCGAAGAGTTGCACGAGGCTTATGGGGAACCTCCTGCACCACCACCCATGCCAGATATCCTCCCCAGCCACAGGTTGAGGACCAATTTGGCGGATCTACCTCGACAGGTGAGACTACAGTCCCGGATAAAATGATAGCCTATCGCTTTTATTCAGTTTTCAGGTTATCTGCGAGAAAATACTGAACATCTCTACTCATAACAAGATCAATTATTGATCAGCTGTTGATCAGTCAAGATCAATTTCAATGATCAAAATTCCATATGAAACAACACGGTTGACCTTCGAATCTCTAGCCTTCATTTATAAAAAAAAATAGCAACACCCACATTATAGAATTATGTACATAATTTTTTTCCAAAATTCTTTGGGATAAATAAAGATCAATTACAGTGATCAAAATTCCGTGTAAAACAAAATGGTTGACCTTCATATCTCTACGCCTTCACTTATAAAAAAAATAGTATGTATGTAGCTCCAGTTTATATACAGGGTGCGCCATTTGTAGGTACCATATGTTAAATGCTTATAAAATAGTGAAAACGTAATTAAATCGAGTTCGGTTTGCGATATTTATTTACTTTGGTTTATACCAATACAAAAAATTCATTTTTTAAATACAACGTCGGGCAAGTAATCACCTTTATGAACGACGCAAAGAAATGCTCGTTTTTGGGCATTTCCCATAACTTTTTGCAACGTTTCGGGCATTATTTCCGTTATTTCCTTACGGATTGCATCTTTAAGCTCCTGGAGGGACCGCGGCGCGCCAACATAAACTTTTGACTTTAAATATCCCCACAGAAAAAAGTCTGGAGCAGTCTGGAGGCGTCAAATCCGGCGAACGTGGAGGCCAATTGTAATCGCCATTTTTCGAGATTAAGCGATTCGGGAACAATCTTCTGAGGAGAGTCATTGTGCTGGTGTTAAGTTATTCATGGTGAATAATGGTATGAAATGAGCTGTCAAATACGCTAGAATATTCTCCGGAATGTTTACGAATAACAATTGTTTTAGCGTTTAACATATGGTACCTACAGACGGCGCACCCTGTACATAGAATAATATAATTTCCAAAATTCTTTATATTTACCCCAATCAATATTTTGAATGGAAAAGTATTTGAACTGTCACGAATTAATTTTTGGCACACCCGAGCTAAGGTTTTGCCACAAAGGAGTTTAAAAATACAACGGGTTACGTCACTTTATTCTTGATAAGAGACTAATTTATTGGCTCTTTGAGCCCCGTGATCATTTTCAGAAATAACCAACTGTTAACTGTTTCGATATTTAGGTACCTGAATCATCATCCACTGAAGACGTTGAAAATACTAGGAAACCTGTCTCGGACAACAATTCCAACGAATCATCGTCGAGTAAAGCGCCTTAAGACGCCCACTATTTTTATTGTACAAAGGAAACACAGCTCGATGTTTATTTCCGTCGTAGTACGGAAAGACGTGTACGAATCACGAAATGCGTTGGCTCTTATTGTAAAAAGATCCGAGCCGTCGCTATGGATCGAAATGTTTGGCTTCGGCGCAACAATTACATTAAAACACGATGTAGAAACAAATGGAAACCTGTGAATGGTCTTCCTGGCGTTGTTTGCGTCCTCTAATTGTAAGAGACTTTGAAAACATATCGCGTATTCAAAGCGATTCACGTTTGTATGTACTTAAGTATTTTTATTATCGATGTGCCACTGTTTATATCGATGTACAGTGGGTGTACGGAGTTTTAAAAACAAATAACATTTTCAAAATTGTACCCAACAGCTTGACTTCTTTCGAGACGTCAAGCAATTCTTTTTTTAATAGTTATAGGTCGCAATTGCGAAGGAGAAAGTAAAGGTTACGATTTTTTAATTTTTTATCTGCGCCTGTGATAAAAATTTAAGACACGTATTTTGTAAATCTAAGAAAGTTATATACATGTACAAAGTTTTATTGTAATCGGTTGACGCATGAAAAGTTATGGGTATTGTAAAATGTAAAAATCTTTAAATTACATTTTCGCTATTTTTAAACAATTATATTTCATAACAACCTTGATCGATCTAAATTTTCATCACAAGCGCAGATAAAAAATTTAATAATCGTGACTTATACTTTTTCCTTCACAATTGCGACGAATAATAATTTTTTAAAATTTATTTACACATATTGTCTAGTAAAGTAATCCTTCTAACGTCTCAAAAAAAACTAAATCTGTTGGGTACGATTTTGTAAAACTTATTCGTTTTTAAAAGGTGTACGAATACTTTGTACACTCACTATAAATATCTCTCATTGTTCCTAACTGCGAAAGTAAAATGTGATCACTCACAAATCCGTTCCTGTTTTGTACCTTCTACGATTGTACCTACTAATTTCTCTATGCACAGAAAGATTCAATAAACATCACTATGATTTTGTTAAACGACTAATCCCACAATATTTTGTTGTAGTGTCAATCAGAAAGATTATCTTGTAACCCCTCCACACAATCAAAGTTTGCAACAATTTTGACAGCTTATATTTTAACGATTATTTGTTTGCGACATATGGTTTGTTTCAAACTTTTCCTCTCTTCTCGACGAGAGTGGGTGTTGATGTGCAAAACAACTTTAACAGCAATTTTCTTTGATATATGTAGACAATTTTGCGGCAAGTTTTTTTTACAGATGTCCACCGATTGGATACCAGATACAGTTTTTCTTTTCACTTTAGCAGAAATATTTTTCACCACCATGATCTAAAACTTGTTCGTTAATGTCTTTTAACAGCTAATAACCTAACCTAAATTATTAAACAGTATTTATTTCGCCAAATATTGTTCACCTCTGGTTCCAGGGTAGCATGGTTAAATATCGAGACGAAATGTTTCTTGTTGATGGGATCGATATGATTTATTTTAAAATAATTAACAATCTTTAGAGTGTAAAACTTTCTCGTCATGCACCTCCCGTCCGCGCAATCGAACGCTCGATGAGTTTCTATAACTATATGTATACGATAGATATGTATACTATTCACAAGACGTCGGTATCATAGATTAATAAAATTCGTACAAAATCGTGTGTGTAACAAAAACAGCTTTAGGTACGCTAAGTCTTCTTCAACATACGCATTCTCGCGAAAGGCGCGAGTATCTTTTTAAAGTAGATAAGAAGGGTCGATTAGTTTACACCTAACGTGTCGACTAACGTTGCTCGCAGCTATCATTAAATTTATTTTTTTACAATGATGAAAGACACTCGATCTAACAAACACACACTGACACACGCGCACGCACTCCGCAAAGTGATTGTCTACCATTATCATGCACGCTGTCCGTAACTGCTAACGACCTATTAAAATAAGATTTATCTACAGACTTCGTATCCTAGTATTGGCCATCAATGTTACCTTTTTGATCGGTTATTCTCATTCGTTGTGGCTTCCTATCGTTAAAGAAACATCGTCTCTCTTCTCCGTATCACAATGCACATGCAGCACATCATTCGTCGCTACGCTAACAAAAGTGGCAGACTTACGATGATACGAGAAGTACTTAACTACGTTGGCACGCGTGAGAAGGACTGGTTGTACAAAAATACGGTACAAAGATCTATCTACAAGTAAATCGTCTTACAAAAATATTTCGGAATCTTCAATACAATGATGTTACCCGTTCGCTGCGACGATAAAGATCTTCAAAATTTAACATATGAATTTTTAGAAATGTCGACTGAAAAATCTCTAGTTAAATTTCGCTGTAAGGCACCTCGGAGCTCCTTCAATTTTTCTACAAACGTTAAACTTTCTAAACGACACAGCGTTAACATCGATAACACGTTCGAGTTGTTTCGCACAACACGGTATCACTTCGATTACGATTAATCACCGAGAATATCATCCATGTGAGGTCACAATCTATAATTCCGCTAAATTAATTTAAGTCACGGTTACAGTTACATTGGGCCCTTAACATTACCATAGAAAATACAATATTTATCAAAAATACAAAAGTGTAGATAGCTCGATCAATTCTCTTCGGTAGATTCCGTTTAAGAGGGTGCGCGACCTTCGATGCCTAAATAAATAAGTGTACAATTTTCTGATTGTTTTGAAAAATAAAGAAATGGCGGCTTGTCGAATACAAACTCTCTCTTGAACATTTACAAATCTTCGAACGAACTAAGATATCCAAAAGATCGTCTGCTACATTGTTACTAAATTTGATAAAAAATAATGTGCAGAACATATTACAAGAATTCGTCACTTCTTTAATTTTCAAAACGACCTACCATACTAATCTACAGATGCGAAACTTTGGTAAATGTTGACAAAAGGGGACCTTCACATATGTTGTGAAGGTCAACATTCCGAACAATCGCAAGTCTTAGTTTCGGAGATAATTGTAAAAAACTTTCGTCAACTTTAGATTACAAGTACACTTGATCCTCCTACAAGCTTTCACTGAAATAAAAACTTGTTCAGAATGTTGACCTTGACAACATTGGTGCCCTTTCGTCAATATTTACCGAAACTTTAAACAGATTTACAATTTTTTCTAAGGTTCTGCACACCCCCACAAGACCGCTTAGCCAAAAGAATAATAGTATAAAAATATGTAGGCTTTTAGCGTTTACTGTATCATCTGCAAGTATCTGTTCTCCTCAAGCAACGAGCTGAGGGAGGAGGACATGTCGTTGACCACCATGTTGGCGCTAGTAGGCAGTGGTTGTGGTAACGACATCGGATGAGTTGAGCTGGAGACATTGGTTTCGTGAGTGCTCGCGTTCTCGGACCAGTTTCTACACTGTTGCACGTACTCCAATGTCCTCCTATAAGAATCCTGTCTCATCCCCAGAGGAGGTTTCATGGGGGTTCCCTGTTGCGATTGGCTGATGTCCCTGCACTGGATTTCGGGGATAGTGGCGCCAGGATGATCGTGGTAGCAGTGATCGCCATAATTCCACTGGCAGCTGCAAGTGTATTGTTGGTGGGTAGGGGTGTTGGTTCGAGCCTGGCAATTGCAAGTTTGCTGTTGCATTCTGCAGTTATTCTGCTGGCCGGTGCACAGTTGTGGAGACATTCTCTTGAGCATAGTGTTGTCCACGGTTGATCGATGGGAGCCGTTCGAGTGGGAGCAATTGGTCATCTGCATGCAAGGGGACACTGGCTGCGATGGGGCTTGCTGTTGGCAGCCTTGAAGTCCGGTCATGTTCGCTACTTGTTTCGTTTGGTTGCTCACGCTCAGCTGGGAGCAGGGACTCGCCATTTGAGGACACTGATTCGGGACCGTAGTTTGCTGGTTGGAGTGCAGGTTGGATACCTGACCGTTCGGTGTCATCACTGGTCTGGTGCACTGGTTGGTCTGTCCGCATTGCGAGTTAGGATGGTTCACGCCAGGCTGATTGTGCATGACAGTCTGTTGGTTACAGTGGACCGTCATTTGCGGACAGTTGGCTGCTGATCGCATCTGAGCACACTGCTGCGAGGTTATAGTGCCGTGATTCGGCGGAGCGCAGGATGGACTCGTATGGTGGTTCATGTGGCTGTTGGGATTTCCAGGGCAGCTCGCGTTCATCTGACCCTGGCACCCGTAGCCAGGATAGTAACCGTGGTGGACGTGATTCTGTGGGCAGTTTCTGGTCAGCTGAGCAGAGTTCTGAGGGAGATTCTGCGGAGCGTGTTGAGGCGCCAGAGCACCGGCCGCTGGCGACGTTAGAGGCTGATCGCTGATATGACTGGGAGCGTAATGAGATCCGGGTGACATCACTTGACCCACTGCTGGACTAAGAACTTGGCCGTTCGGCTGCGACGGGTAGCTCGGTGCAGGACAGTATTGCGAATTGGGTGGAGCGGGTCTTGAACTGGGGCACTGGTTGTACGGCGATGGAGAGGTATTCTGGTAATTGGTGCAAGTCGATTGCGCTGATGATTGCTGGCCGTAACAGTGTTGCTGGTGAGACTGGTTGTAGTTGCAAGTGGGCTGGGCCTGGCGCTGACAGTGCATCGGATTGCTGCACACTGGCGATTGACAGACCGGGAGGGGACTGCCGCGATAACTGATCTGGCTACCGGTTGTCTGAACCTGAAACGAAGACAACATTCAATTCTCTTGTATACTGTATAAATGTATTATTCGTTAAGAGAGTTTTAGTAAATACATAGATATTGCAACAGTTGTAAATTGTTACTTTAGTATAAGTTTACCTGGTTCAAGTATTGCATCATCTCGTCCGGAATGACCAACTTGTTCTCCACCATCTCGCCCTCCCCGACTTCGTCCAAAATCACTTCTTGATTGGGATGACGCTCCGGGAACTGGGCAGATCTAGGTCTGGGCGGTACGACCGGCGAGTTTCTTTGAGTTTGCTGTCCTCTGGCTGGCTCCGACATGCGACGGTCACCAGAAGGTTGCGTGCAATGACTGGTTGGACCGATCCACTCTCCTGTTACTCCATGAAGGCCCTGGAAATTGATCGAGTCGAATGTATACCACACTGCACGCAGAATATACAATATAGAAATGAATAGCACACTTCAGGAAGTACTCGAATTACCTGCAGAGACATGTTCTGCGTCTGAACGACAAGATTGCTCGTCGAATAGGGCCCTTGGAGGTGGCTGGGAGCGTTCATTCTACCGGAAGTGGTGCTCAACTGGCTGCTTCTCCTCGACGTGCCCGGACTGATGGGATCGTAGAAGCTTCCTGGGCCAACGTGAGTCATTCGGACGGCGCTGACACCGCTGGCTTGACTACTTCTTCGGCTGCCGAAGTCCGTGGACTTCATGCTGCCGTAGTATGTGCTCACGGTGGTGTTGCTATCTCTTCTTGGCTCGTTCAAAGGCTGTAGCCTGAGCTGGAGGTCCGACAAGTTCGTCTGACGTGCAGGACCACCGCTCTCCATTTTTAGGTCGGTGATCCTTCTGTTCAGGTCGCCGATGTTACCCTGAGGTCCGCGGGTTCCCCTCAATCCGGACACGACAGGCAGACTCGGCATACCCTTGGCCTGCAGTCTTCCTTTTAGACGGTTCCTTGATGCGGGCGCTGGGGCCTGTTGCTGCTGCTGCGACTCCATTCCGCCAACCTGAACATAATTGTTTGTCACGTTATTCGATCAGTTGTAAATCTGAAGTAACTAACTAAATTGTAAAACAAAAGCCAGCAGTTCTAGTGATGAAGGGATAAGGCAGCCTTCATTAGCTTGAGACGAGAACAATTTCTGTAAATTCGAAGCTCACCATAGCACGGAGGGCAACCGGCAAATCAGCAATGTCCAGGTCATCGGGTTCCTCGTTCCAAGGTTCCTCGGCGAGTGCAACACCCTCGGCCGTCAATGCACTGGCTCCAGCAACTTCGTCGTTGCAGCCACCCATCAACGGACTACCCTGTTGTTGCATCATGCTCGGCGGACTGTTAGCTTCGCTTTCGGATTTGACGCTGGGGCTCGACAAGCTGGGTGTTTTCGGATGGAGATCCTCGCTTCTGCTGGGACTGTTTCCACCTGCGCCAGCTTCGTCGCTTCCTCCGCCATCTCCGCCACCACCTTTGTGCTTCTTGTTGGCGTAGAACTCTGGACCGTGCACCGTTTTAACGTGTTTCCTCAAAGACGACGGGTCCGTATACCTTTTCGTGCAGCCTGGCGCCTTGCAGACGTAAGGTTTCTGAAATGTTCAACGGGAACGTTAATCTTTCGAGAACAGTTTCGTACAAAAAGCTGGACAAGGTTTACGACTTACCTCGTTGGAGTGAGTCCTATTTTGATGCTTGGCACGATCACTAGCATTGCTGAACGCCTTGCTGCATCCAGGGTACTCGCAGGTGTAGGGCTTTTCCCCGGTGTGAGACCTCAGGTGCGTCTTCAGGTTCTCCAATCGCGAATAAGCTTTGAAACAGCCTTCAAACTGGAACCAGACATGAGAACATTAGTTTCATTTGTTGGAGAATAAAATGTCTGTTTAATATTCTGGATACTTACAGTACACTTATGGGGCTTTTCACCAGTGTGTCTTCTCATGTGCACCACCAACATATACTGAGCTTTGAAAGGCTTTTCTTCCCTCGAGCATTCTTCCCAGCCGCAAACGAAGCTCTTTTTGTTCGCGTGGATGTGATCGTTGTTGATATGCTTCACGAGATCGTCCTGGAAAAATGAAAGAAACATATTAATGTCTTAACCATTCAACTATTACAACTGTTTTGCAAAAATTCTGTGAGAAAAATAAAATCCCGGAGCATCTCAAAGTTAGCCGCTCTACATTATCGACATGCCAACATGGCTGCGGTCTTCCGTGTGCAGAACGGTGTAAATCGCTGAACTTTAAACAAGCGTAACTTTTGAACTAGTCGATTCCTAAGGTTACAACTTGGATTTTCGACGTTTTCTCAACAAAGTCTACAGGATTATATAGAAAAGAGTGAAAAGTTTGGTCAAGTTTAACCGGTTTTAGTGTTCCTAGTGCTCCACGTGCTCATTTTTGTCGCAGCCTGACTCACCTGAGTTGGAAATTCGAGGCCACAGTCCCGCCAATGGCAATTAGTCTCGATGAAGTCACCGGGTTCGTCCCGAAGATCCTCGCTCGGACTAAGTCCCTGAGGATGGGTCGGTGGAGCAGTGGTGGTCGTCGAATTCGTGGTTGTGGTCGCTGGTTCTCTCTTCACCTTGGCAGAGGCTCTCCTCGAAGATGTGTCAGCCTCCGCTGTGACCGACCTGGTCGACGACTCCGAAGCTTTCCTGCACGATTCTGCGCTCTGCGAACAGACAATCGATGGATATTACCATTTTCAGGATCAAGTCTTAACAAGAAACTTTAAGGGCCCGTTCGGACACGGCGGAATCCGCGCGTTTTCGACTGCGCGATTTGAACCGCGTCAAAATTGACAGTCGTTCAGGATGAGGCGGTAACCGCGTGGACATACAGGAGAGGGACAAAGTTTTAGCTCAATATGAAGATTGAAATCGCGCGGAAACAGCGCGGATTTGATTTCCTGCGGTTCAGAGGCGGCAGCCGCGCGGATGTTTAGAATATCTTCTAACCGTACTTATCCCATCGAATTTCTGTTTGACAATTCCTGTAGAGTTATTATACATTTACGCCAATGTAAACAAGGTCCGCGCGATTTCCGTCGTGTCTGAACGAGCCCTTAAACTGTTGATATTAAAAAGAAAAATGCATTTAATAACTCGGAAATTTTTATAATACGGAAGTAATTTGATGAATCTTTAGGAAAATGTAATTCTTAGAGAAACAACGCGAAATTCAAAATTGTGTTTCATCCGTATTTTTTCTCACACACAAATATTAAAAGAAAATAGATTGTTTCAGTGCTACATTAAGCAACAAATTATTTTTACCTCTTCCTGTAAATTTCATTCCGTTCTACTAGACGCCCATTCAATAATATTTCACAAAAATCTGTACACATACTTTTGAGTGGGCGAGAATGCATAAAGCTTGTCACACATAATCGTTTGGTACTTAATCGGCGAAGATGTAATAAATATGTAGCGAGTTTTAAACGTTAGATTGTTTACTTTAGTCTCGTCACAGTGCGCGCCGATCAAACCCGCTTCTTGACACGCGATCAAGCAATTATCGCAGGCCGTATAGGGCAGTGCGCCGATTTCATCGATAGATCGATCGATCGGCCGACGAACCGTTTGCCCTCCGGAGGCGAGCACAGACTGATATAGACATAACTCGGAATATTTCCGCTTAGATCGTGTTCATGGGCCCGCGTTCGTGCGCTGGGGGCGAAACTGATTGTGAGACTGCGGGTGGCGAGACTTGACAAACGAGGAACACGCGGCTCGGTACCGTCCGTCTCGGTATTTTGATCTTATTTGATGACCGCCTCGCTGGGCCAAAGACAAGGCAGCATCGCCACCAAGCTGAGGAAAACATTCGCCGCGAGTGTACTCCCAAACAATTTCGTCGTAAACGCAAGCGAGATTATTTTATCTACGACCGATCTGGGTTTACATTGAATTCGTACACGGTCAGTCAAGGTCTCTATACGTCCTTCAAAATGGAGTAACTTTTTTTGCCCGAATCAGATCTGGTACTATTAGGTTGTCGCATATGAAATGTCCGATTGTTAACACACAATCAGCTAAATCTGTTTGAGCAGATTAAGACCAAATGTTTGCAATCATAATTTGCGAGCAGAAGGCGGTCATTTTGGTGCCAAGACATGCTTGAAACAGGTTCCGTCCTTATTTGCTATAAATCTGCTGACAAGAACCAGACGCCAAATACCGAGACTACTGCGGAAGCAGAGGTGGGCATTATTTGGCGAAAAAAATATTTGAAATACTATTTAATATTTTAGATTTTTAAATAAGATATACAATTTCGAAAATGAAATATTTCTATTTTAACAATCTACACCTATTTTCAGTAATAATATTTAAAATTGAAAATAAAGACAAAATACAAATATTTTCAATATATTCTTCAAATAAAATACTATTCTTCAAAAATTACTGCATCAAACGAAATATTTTATTTTCAACAAGTTCCTGCATCAAATAAAATATTTTATTTTCAAAGTTGTACAGATACTGTAAAATAAATCGGATTATTTACTGTTTACTATTTAAAATACTATTTTCCCCAGCTCTGTGCGGAAGTTTGGTGCCTCATTCATACCAAATCAAGAGCAAATTGTTTACTGGGCAGTAACGTTGAGCAAACATAATCTTCACGAAATATAAGAAATTAGTCAATGAATCACAAGTCCCTTGATTGCATTACGATAGAAATTGAATTTTTGGATCGTCCGCGTTCTTCGCTTACAAGATCTGTATTATACATTTCGATCAAACATCACATAACGTTATCGTCAATATGTTGCTTCTCCACTCCTATAAAAAGGATGCTCGACATTCACACTGATCGACAATGAAATAACCATGATTTAAAACTAAAATTGAATATCTAAATAAAGATTGAAGGTAAATCCTTGAAGAACAGCTTCGTGCCTTGAAATGATGTATAATTTCGTTAGAAAATTTCGAATTGTTGCTTCTCCACTCATATAAAAAGGATGCTCGACATTCACACTGATCGACAATGAAATAACCATGATTTAAAAATAAAATTGAATATCTAAATAAAGATTGAAGGTAAATCCTTGAAGATCAGCTTCGTGCCTTGAAATGATGTGTAATTTCGTTAGAAAATTTCGTAGATTCGTTTCAATCTGAATAACATTTGGTAGACTCTGTTCGAGGTCTTCATCGCGAGTCCGACTTGTTGTTATTACACGGCAAGGAACTACAGCGGCAAGGGCATTCTCAGAGGTACCTAATCCACCGAAGCCAGCAACGACAACGCTATAATTTCCCGGAGACCCGAGCCCGATACGACTGAACCTGATCTAAGCCGTGCGCGCGGTGTTCTCCGGGTAAACCGCTCGATTCCGTAGCCCCATAAATCGATCGATCACCGTTGGGAACGAGCCGGCGTGTACAGGATCTTGGATCGAGAGAGGCCGGCGACAACAACCATCGAAATGCAGGCGAATGCAATCAGCGGGCGGACTTTACAGCGTGCGTTTGCTGGACTTTACAGGGTCCGTGGCGCATTCGTATCGCGGAGAATGAAAATGCTGCGGCGGATCTAAATAAATCAGAGCAGAGAAGCCATCGCCCTGGATCAAGAAGAAGAGAAAGGGGAAAACAAAGAGAGAGAGAGAGAGAGAGAGAGAGAGAGAGAGAGAGAGAGAGAAGCAGACGGAGGGAAACAAGATTAAGAACGACGTTGAGAAAAGAGGAGAAAAAAGAAAGATACGAAGAAGAGAAGAAGGGGGCGAGCGAGTTGAAGGAAGAAGGAAAGAAAGAGGAGAGAGGAAGTGGGAAGAGAAGCAAAGAAAAAAATGAAGAACGATGTCAGGTGGAGGGATGGGGGTGGAATCTGGCGAAATAATGTGTGCGAGATTGCTTGTAACCCGAGGACCATGCGAGGGTAACCCAATCTTTTTCTCTTTCTCCCTTTTCTCTCCCATCTCCTCTCACGTGCTGCGCGCGGATGATGAAGCTGAGAAGTCTCGAGGAGAGGAGACGAGGGGCGCGAAAGCTGCGAAAGAACGCTCGGCCCGCTCTCAATGAACCGATAACGAGCTACCGAACTCGGCCCTATTCGCAATAACAATCGGACAAACACTTGTACGCCTCTGCGACGCGGTGTCGCGTATCATGCGAGTCGCGCGCCACCAACGTATTTACATACCCACGCATAATCATCGCGTATCGCGCGAACCGACGACGCGCGATAATTATCATAGCCTAAGCTGCCGACGCTACGCGGCTTGCCCAACACTGTTCCCTTCAGTGTTCGTAAAATTCTGAAGAAGTGTAATTTGCATAAGTTCAAATGTCTATTCCATTAGTCGATTCTGGACGACATTTCCCGGATTTACCTCGATGTACGCCCCTGTACATAATTAGAGTATAGCTGTATGGACTCATTCAACAATTTGCTCTTGATTTGCTACGAATTTTCCAGCACAACTTTTCGACAAATTCCAGAGGTTGCAATCGAAAGCTCGCCCTCGTAAAGGGGGCAGGTCGGTCGCACTATGAGCGGACCTAACCCCACTTTAAATATTAAAGCTCGTCTTCAAAGGGTGAAGAGTGACGTGATAAAAATTCGACTCACCTCAGATTTCGGTGGCAGTCCTCCATGTGGTCCCAAAGTCGCAGAAGCAGTGGAATGAGGCGGTACACCGGGGTAGAGCTGTGAATGGGGTGACAATCCATGGGCATGGGGGTGTGGATGAGGGGGTGGCGGAGGAGGTGCAGGAGGTTGCAAAGGATGAGCATGGGGTAGCAACGCCGCGGCAGCAGCACTCCTCAGGAGATGGGCCTGCAGTTGTTGCAAGTGAGGCGCCATTCCCGGGTGCATTCCCAAGGTTGGACTCATTGCTGAAACAAAAGATGTGCGACACTTTTTAAAAATTCTAATGTGCATGCAGGAAAAATACTTTCAAGGCCTGCTGTACAACATTGTCATGGCAAATGACACTTTATGATATGAAATACATACATATGAAATGTATTTCGTTTGTTCGAGAGCTTGCAATATTATTACCCAAAACTTTGAAACGTAAGACTTTCGAGTCGACCAGTTCCCTGAGCTTTTAGGTACGAATATGACTTTCGTTTTTGGCGAAAATTACAGATTATAATATACAATATGTTCGCTATGTTCTATATACAATACATTCGGTGTATTCTATGTATATGTATATTCGATATTTGATGTATTCAACATAAAATATATTGTATATTTGATATATTCAATATAAAATATATTGTATATTTGATATATTCAATATACAATATATTCGATATTCGATATATTGAATATTGTATACAATATAGTCTATATTTGATATATTCAATATACAATATATTCGATATACAATATATTCGATAAACAATGTATTCGATAAACAATATATTCGATAAGCAATATATTCGATAAACAATATATTCTGTATTTGATATATTCAATATACAATATAATTGATAAACAATATATTTGCTATACGATATATTCGATATATTTAATAAATTCGATGTACGATATAAGCGATATGTTCGATATGTAGCGGAGTGTAAATAGTTGTGTGAATGGTTTATTGTAAATATTGAGTACGACTGTTGAGAAAGTGTGTATAATCGATGACTGAAACACAGCATGAACTATGCGTGATATGTATGACCTGAAGGAAGGTATGAGAACAAAAGAAGTAAAATAAATAAATGCCTGACGTGTGTACGTGTGCAAATGTTCAGACAGAAGCGAACCGCCAAGCGGAACAGTTAGAAGAGTTTGTTCAATAAAATATAATATCAAAGTCAGAAAAAGACTGAATTATTTATCATAAACTAAGTCTTGACAATTGGTGACCCCGTATCGTAGTGGAAATCGACGAAGCTGGTGAGCCTTTAATCGTCATAGAATGTAAAACAATTTGGATAAACTTAAAATTGTTGGCTTGTGCTGTGATTCTTAGGTCGAAAAGTTACTAGTAAGATGAAAGGTCCAAAAAACAACTCTGATTTGAAGGAAGGAGCGTTACCAAATGCTCCCGAACAAGCATCATTACCTCTTGAAGATGTGCATAATGAGATCAGGCTTGTACGCATTTTAGTGGAGCAAATAATGGATGTCGTGATGGATATAAGACGTGAGATTTGTGGCCATGGTTCACCCTATGTTGGTTTCCCACTACCTGAACCACGTTTTAAATGATCAAAGAAAATATTGTTAAATTGTAAGGTAACTTGTATCGTAACTGAGTTACTGAAAGGGGAGTAATGTAGCGGAGTGTAACTAAATAGTTGTATGAATGGTTTATTGTAACCACTGAGTGAGTGGTACGACTGTTGAGAAAGTGTGTATAATCGATGACTGAAACACAGCATGAACTATGCGTGATATGTATGACCTGAATGAAGGTATGAGAACAAAAGAAGTAAAATAAATAAATGCCTGACGTGTGTACGTGTGCAAATGTTCAGACAGAAGCGAACCACCAAGCGGAACAGTTAGAAGAGTTTGTTCAATAAAATATAATATCAAAGTCAGAAAAAGACTGAATTATTTATCATAAACTAAGTCTTGACAATTGGTGACCCCGTATCGTAGTGGAAATCGACGAAGCTGGTGAGCCTTTAATCGTCATAGAATGTAAAACAATTTGGATAAACTTAAAATTGTTGGCTTGTGCTGTGATTCTTAGGTCGAAAAGTTACTAGTAAGATGAAAGGTCCAAAAAACAACTCTGATTTGAAGGAAGGAGCGTTACCAAATGCTCCCGAACAAGCATCATTACCTCTTGAAGATGTGCATAATGAGATCAGGCTTGTACGCATTTTAGTGGAGCAAATAATGGATGTCGTGATGGATATAAGACGTGAGATTTGTGGCCATGGTTCACCCTATGTTGGTTTCCCACTACCTGAACCACGTTTTAAATGATCAAAGAAAATATTGTTAAATTGTAAGGTAACTTGTATCGTAACTGAGTTACTGAAAGGGGAGTAATGTAGCGGAGTGTAACTAAATAGTTGTATGAATGGTTTATTGTAACCACTGAGTGAGTGGTACGACTGTTGAGAAAGTGTGTATAATCGATGACTGAAACACAGCATGAACTATGCGTGATATGTATGACCTGAATGAAGGTATGAGAACAAAAGAAGTAAAATAAATAAATGCCTGACGTGTGTACGTGTGCAAATGTTCAGACAGAAGCGAACCGCCAAGCGGAACAGTTAGAAGAGTTTGTTCAATAAAATATAATATCAAAGTCAGAAAAAGACTGAATTATTTATCATAAACTAAGTCTTGACAATTGGTGACCCCGTATCGTAGTGGAAATCGACGAAGCTGGTGAGCCTTTAATCGTCATAGAATGTAAAACAATTTGGATAAACTTAAAATTGTTGGCTTGTGCTGTGATTCTTAGGTCGAAAAGTTACTAGTAAGATGAAAGGTCCAAAAAACAACTCTGATTTGAAGGAAGGAGCGTTACCAAATGCTCCCGAACAAGCATCATTACCTCTTGAAGATGTGCATAATGAGATCAGGCTTGTACGCATTTTAGTGGAGCAAATAATGGATGTCGTGATGGATATAAGACGTGAGATTTGTGGCCATGGTTCACCCTATGTTGGTTTCCCACTACCTGAACCACGTTTTAAATGATCAAAGAAAATATTGTTAAATTGTAAGGTAACTTGTATCGTAACTGAGTTACTGAAAGGGGAGTAATGTAGCGGAGTGTAACTAAATAGTTGTATGAATGGTTTATTGTAACCACTGAGTGAGTGGTACGACTGTTGAGAAAGTGTGTATAATCGATGACTGAAACACAGCATGAACTATGCGTGATATGTATGACCTGAATGAAGGTATGAGAACAAAAGAAGTAAAATAAATAAATGCCTGACGTGTGTACGTGTGCAAATGTTCAGACAGAAGCGAACCGCCAAGCGGAACAGTTAGAAGAGTTTGTTCAATAAAATATAATATCAAAGTCAGAAAAAGACTGAATTATTTATCATAAACTAAGTCTTGACAATTGGTGACCCCGTATCGTAGTGGAAATCGACGAAGCTGGTGAGCCTTTAATCGTCATAGAATGTAAAACAATTTGGATAAACTTAAAATTGTTGGCTTGTGCTGTGATTCTTAGGTCGAAAAGTTACTAGTAAGATGAAAGGTCCAAAAAACAACTCTGATTTGAAGGAAGGAGCGTTACCAAATGCTCCCGAACAAGCATCATTACCTCTTGAAGATGTGCATAATGAGATCAGGCTTGTACGCATTTTAGTGGAGCAAATAATGGATGTCGTGATGGATATAAGACGTGAGATTTGTGGCCATGGTTCACCCTATGTTGGTTTCCCACTACCTGAACCACGTTTTAAATGATCAAAGAAAATATTGTTAAATTGTAAGGTAACTTGTATCGTAACTGAGTTACTGAAAGGGGAGTAATGTAGCGGAGTGTAACTAAATAGTTGTATGAATGGTTTATTGTAACCACTGAGTGAGTGGTACGACTGTTGAGAAAGTGTGTATAATCGATGACTGAAACACAGCATGAACTATGCGTGATATGTATGACCTGAATGAAGGTATGAGAACAAAAGAAGTAAAATAAATAAATGCCTGACGTGTGTACGTGTGCAAATGTTCAGACAGAAGCGAACCGCCAAGCGGAACAGTTAGAAGAGTTTGTTCAATAAAATATAATATCAAAGTCAGAAAAAGACTGAATTATTTATCATAAACTAAGTCTTGACAATTGGTGACCCCGTATCGTAGTGGAAATCGACGAAGCTGGTGAGCCTTTAATCGTCATAGAATGTAAAACAATTTGGATAAACTTAAAATTGTTGGCTTGTGCTGTGATTCTTAGGTCGAAAAGTTACTAGTAAGATGAAAGGTCCAAAAAACAACTCTGATTTGAAGGAAGGAGCGTTACCAAATGCTCCCGAACAAGCATCATTACCTCTTGAAGATGTGCATAATGAGATCAGGCTTGTACGCATTTTAGTGGAGCAAATAATGGATGTCGTGATGGATATAAGACGTGAGATTTGTGGCCATGGTTCACCCTATGTTGGTTTCCCACTACCTGAACCACGTTTTAAATGATCAAAGAAAATATTGTTAAATTGTAAGGTAACTTGTATCGTAACTGAGTTACTGAAAGGGGAGTAATGTAGCGGAGTGTAACTAAATAGTTGTATGAATGGTTTATTGTAACCACTGAGTGAGTGGTACGACTGTTGAGAAAGTGTGTATAATCGATGACTGAAACACAGCATGAACTATGCGTGATATGTATGACCTGAAGGAAGGTATGAGAACAAAAGAAGTAAAATAAATAAATGCCTGACGTGTGTACGTGTGCAAATGTTCAGACAGAAGCGAACCACCAAGCGGAACAGTTAGAAGAGTTTGTTCAATAAAATATAATATCAAAGTCAGAAAAAGACTGAATTATTTATCATAAACTAAGTCTTGACAATTGGTGACCCCGTATCGTAGTGGAAATCGACGAAGCTGGTGAGCCTTTAATCGTCATAGAATGTAAAACAATTTGGATAAACTTAAAATTGTTGGCTTGTGCTGTGATTCTTAGGTCGAAAAGTTACTAGTAAGATGAAAGGTCCAAAAAACAACTCTGATTTGAAGGAAGGAGCGTTACCAAATGCTCCCGAACAAGCATCATTACCTCTTGAAGATGTGCATAATGAGATCAGGCTTGTACGCATTTTAGTGGAGCAAATAATGGATGTCGTGATGGATATAAGACGTGAGATTTGTGGCCATGGTTCACCCTATGTTGGTTTCCCACTACCTGAACCACGTTTTAAATGATCAAAGAAAATATTGTTAAATTGTAAGGTAACTTGTATCGTAACTGAGTTACTGAAAGGGGAGTAATGTAGCGGAGTGTAACTAAATAGTTGTATGAATGGTTTATTGTAACCACTGAGTGAGTGGTACGACTGTTGAGAAAGTGTGTATAATCGATGACTGAAACACAGCATGAACTATGCGTGATATGTATGACCTGAATGAAGGTATGAGAACAAAAGAAGTAAAATAAATAAATGCCTGACGTGTGTACGTGTGCAAATGTTCAGACAGAAGCGAACCGCCAAGCGGAACAGTTAGAAGAGTTTGTTCAATAAAATATAATATCAAAGTCAGAAAAAGACTGAATTATTTATCATAAACTAAGTCTTGACAATTGGTGACCCCGTATCGTAGTGGAAATCGACGAAGCTGGTGAGCCTTTAATCGTCATAGAATGTAAAACAATTTGGATAAACTTAAAATTGTTGGCTTGTGCTGTGATTCTTAGGTCGAAAAGTTACTAGTAAGATGAAAGGTCCAAAAAACAACTCTGATTTGAAGGAAGGAGCGTTACCAAATGCTCCCGAACAAGCATCATTACCTCTTGAAGATGTGCATAATGAGATCAGGCTTGTACGCATTTTAGTGGAGCAAATAATGGATGTCGTGATGGATATAAGACGTGAGATTTGTGGCCATGGTTCACCCTATGTTGGTTTCCCACTACCTGAACCACGTTTTAAATGATCAAAGAAAATATTGTTAAATTGTAAGGTAACTTGTATCGTAACTGAGTTACTGAAAGGGGAGTAATGTAGCGGAGTGTAACTAAATAGTTGTATGAATGGTTTATTGTAACCACTGAGTGAGTGGTACGACTGTTGAGAAAGTGTGTATAATCGATGACTGAAACACAGCATGAACTATGCGTGATATGTATGACCTGAATGAAGGTATGAGAACAAAAGAAGTAAAATAAATAAATGCCTGACGTGTGTACGTGTGCAAATGTTCAGACAGAAGCGAACCGCCAAGCGGAACAGTTAGAAGAGTTTGTTCAATAAAATATAATATCAAAGTCAGAAAAAGACTGAATTATTTATCATAAACTAAGTCTTGACAATTGGTGACCCCGTATCGTAGTGGAAATCGACGAAGCTGGTGAGCCTTTAATCGTCATAGAATGTAAAACAATTTGGATAAACTTAAAATTGTTGGCTTGTGCTGTGATTCTTAGGTCGAAAAGTTACTAGTAAGATGAAAGGTCCAAAAAACAACTCTGATTTGAAGGAAGGAGCGTTACCAAATGCTCCCGAACAAGCATCATTACCTCTTGAAGATGTGCATAATGAGATCAGGCTTGTACGCATTTTAGTGGAGCAAATAATGGATGTCGTGATGGATATAAGACGTGAGATTTGTGGCCATGGTTCACCCTATGTTGGTTTCCCACTACCTGAACCACGTTTTAAATGATCAAAGAAAATATTGTTAAATTGTAAGGTAACTTGTATCGTAACTGAGTTACTGAAAGGGGAGTAATGTAGCGGAGTGTAACTAAATAGTTGTATGAATGGTTTATTGTAACCACTGAGTGAGTGGTACGACTGTTGAGAAAGTGTGTATAATCGATGACTGAAACACAGCATGAACTATGCGTGATATGTATGACCTGAAGGAAGGTATGAGAACAAAAGAAGTAAAATAAATAAATGCCTGACGTGTGTACGTGTGCAAATGTTCAGACAGAAGCGAACCACCAAGCGGAACAGTTAGAAGAGTTTGTTCAATAAAATATAATATCAAAGTCAGAAAAAGACTGAATTATTTATCATAAACTAAGTCTTGACAATTGGTGACCCCGTATCGTAGTGGAAATCGACGAAGCTGGTGAGCCTTTAATCGTCATAGAATGTAAAACAATTTGGATAAACTTAAAATTGTTGGCTTGTGCTGTGATTCTTAGGTCGAAAAGTTACTAGTAAGATGAAAGGTCCAAAAAACAACTCTGATTTGAAGGAAGGAGCGTTACCAAATGCTCCCGAACAAGCATCATTACCTCTTGAAGATGTGCATAATGAGATCAGGCTTGTACGCATTTTAGTGGAGCAAATAATGGATGTCGTGATGGATATAAGACGTGAGATTTGTGGCCATGGTTCACCCTATGTTGGTTTCCCACTACCTGAACCACGTTTTAAATGATCAAAGAAAATATTGTTAAATTGTAAGGTAACTTGTATCGTAACTGAGTTACTGAAAGGGGAGTAATGTAGCGGAGTGTAACTAAATAGTTGTATGAATGGTTTATTGTAACCACTGAGTGAGTGGTACGACTGTTGAGAAAGTGTGTATAATCGATGACTGAAACACAGCATGAACTATGCGTGATATGTATGACCTGAATGAAGGTATGAGAACAAAAGAAGTAAAATAAATAAATGCCTGACGTGTGTACGTGTGCAAATGTTCAGACAGAAGCGAACCGCCAAGCGGAACAGTTAGAAGAGTTTGTTCAATAAAATATAATATCAAAGTCAGAAAAAGACTGAATTATTTATCATAAACTAAGTCTTGACAATTGGTGACCCCGTATCGTAGTGGAAATCGACGAAGCTGGTGAGCCTTTAATCGTCATAGAATGTAAAACAATTTGGATAAACTTAAAATTGTTGGCTTGTGCTGTGATTCTTAGGTCGAAAAGTTACTAGTAAGATGAAAGGTCCAAAAAACAACTCTGATTTGAAGGAAGGAGCGTTACCAAATGCTCCCGAACAAGCATCATTACCTCTTGAAGATGTGCATAATGAGATCAGGCTTGTACGCATTTTAGTGGAGCAAATAATGGATGTCGTGATGGATATAAGACGTGAGATTTGTGGCCATGGTTCACCCTATGTTGGTTTCCCACTACCTGAACCACGTTTTAAATGATCAAAGAAAATATTGTTAAATTGTAAGGTAACTTGTATCGTAACTGAGTTACTGAAAGGGGAGTAATGTAGCGGAGTGTAACTAAATAGTTGTATGAATGGTTTATTGTAACCACTGAGTGAGTGGTACGACTGTTGAGAAAGTGTGTATAATCGATGACTGAAACACAGCATGAACTATGCGTGATATGTATGACCTGAATGAAGGTATGAGAACAAAAGAAGTAAAATAAATAAATGCCTGACGTGTGTACGTGTGCAAATGTTCAGACAGAAGCGAACCACCAAGCGGAACAGTTAGAAGAGTTTGTTCAATAAAATATAATATCAAAGTCAGAAAAAGACTGAATTATTTATTATAAACTAAGTCTTGACAGATATATTCGATGTAACGATGTTTCTAAATTCATGTAATGTTTTCATAGAGCTGTGCGTTTCACATACATATACATTTCTCGTCCGGCAAAATTTAATGAAATCCAATCTTGTCATTTTTAAGGTAGGCGCACACTAGAGTCTAGTGACTAGACCGCACCGCGACTGCACGCCGACCACCGCTGTTTTGACTTTCGTATATGTAGTTCATAGTTCTATGTTTTATATCACGCGTGGGCAAATTTTTGCTCGATCGGAGGCATTTGCAAGGGATACCACCACTTCTCGCGGCCGCGTGTCTCGCTCCCCGTGGCGGCCGTAGTGCCGCATCCCTTGAAAATGCCTTCGATCGAGCAAAAATTTGCCCATGCGTGATGTAAAACCTAGAACTATGAACTACATATACGAAAGTCAAAACAGCGGAAGCGGGTGGACGCGGTGCGGTCTAGCGTGCGCCTACCTTAAAAATGACAAGATTGGATTTCATTAAATTTTGCCGGACGAGAAATAAACAATAAAAAGTTATTTAAAAAATATAAACAATAATAAACAATATAATAATTATATTATTATTGTTTATGATTATCAACAATTTAATTTTATTTGCCTACCTTAACGTTATCAAAATCCTTTCTTCAGGGCTCACACATTCTCGCATATTTGTATTTTGTCTTGCTATGCTTGGCCGCACTATTCGTACAAGATTCTTGTACGTAGCCTTGCGCATTCTGTACAATGCTTGAAATTTAGCATCGTCTTCTGCTAATTATCTTTTGCAGCCACAAATATTCTGCAGTTAATATTATTGCGAATGTAAGGGTGCACCCAGAATTTTCTTGTTCTTCTTTTTCTCCGTCGAATATAATTATAAAAAATCACATTCCCCTCGTCGCTTGACATCTTTGTTCGCTTTTCGTAAATAACGTGAAGTTTGCTCTACGCTTCGTGTATAGACGATTGCGGCATCGTACGCTAATCATAATGACGACGCTTCGTGGACACGCGTCAATTATTTTACATTGGTTGCAGCACTGAAACCTACAGCAATCGATATTTTGTCGCCTACGCGTCTTTGTCGCGACGCATTGTGGACATAGGGCCTTACTGTGTTCTGTAGATTCACTACCAACCTTCTACAAGGAAGTGCTAACTATACCATCTCGTTAAACCAGCAGGAAGGTGCGAACTTATATGTAGATAAAGAATCGCAACAAAATTACAACGACTTGAAATTATAGGGCGATCGCAGTCACAAAGATTGTAAAGAAGTACATACACCGAATAATTCATGACTAAATATTAACCGATGGTATCGTTTCAAGATCGCATCCATCAACGACTCACCACCCCGATGAAAAGTCCCCGGCGTAGTTTCCCGGCGATTAATCTCGCAGGAACGTACCGCAGCAGATCGAATAACGATACCGTTACGATACACGGTGAAAGAAAAACGTTCCCGTGCAAATTATTCAATCGCGAAAGATTTCTTCCGGTGATACGGTTGTCGGCGAGGGGGGGATCGCGGTATAGCGTTTAATAGTTGACACCGGAGGAGACGGGGGTGTACGAGGATAATCGATAGAGATCGAAATCGGACCGCGTCCATTCTCTTGACAGTCGCAACACGGCACGCCGGACTTCCGGCACGTAGCCTAAGCTTGCATTTCAATGCTAACGCCCTCTCTTACGATACCTTGATGCTATAGCGATCGTCGTGGCTGTTATACTCGCTGTTCCGGACGAAAATTATAACCTCCTGCACAAAATCATTTGCTATTTCTTTCCAAAACTCTCCAAATCAATTGTAGGAAGTATTAAACGATTGCATAAGTTCGTGCCAGATTTTTGCAGATGTCACAAACCGTACTGCACAGCGGAGTGTAAAAGAATAAAATTATATAGTCACCATTCTTTCCTAATCGTAGAAAAAAGTGGTGATTGTATAATTAATTAACAAAGCTGTATTCTTTGAAATTTAACCATTGAATTTTATTTCCAGATCGGCCACGAACTTATGCAATCATCTGATACAAGTTAAACACAAACGTATTTCTTCGTTTAATAATTTTTTAATTACGAAGGTCCAAGAAAACATTTTTACGTCGTTCACGTTCAAAGACAAGTTACCTGCAACGTTTAAAAAGTCAAACCCACAGTAATCATGATTTCCTAGCTACGGTGCGAGCACTCGAGATTTACAAGATGGCGTTTGATGTCTCGCAGCCGGCCGGGGATTTAATGCCGCCTCGGATGTCCTCTTTCACTCTCAGTGAACATTTTATTAATAATCGACGAACGGTTGAATTACCCGTGCGTGGAAACAGGCATTATCGCCGACGAGGCCACACACCGTAAACCAGCGAGATTCCCTGCGTTATCGTCATCCGGCAGCGTGTACCGCGCTTTATTAAATATTTTCATACGTCATCGACGCGGTGATGCACAAAGGAAGTCGCGACGGTGATTAAGCGATTATCCTGCCGTATACGAGCGGACAGCCGGTTTCCCGGAGTAACGTACGGCCGATTCCGGAAAATTATAGTGTTCTTAAATAAAGCATCGTAGGCGTACGGGCTTCGAGCATCGCGCGCCGGTTTATGGTTCGTTTTGAATCGCGACGAGCGATCAATGCGATCGCGAGAAATACGTGTATGCGCGTGCATGTATACAGCGGCGTAAACGCGATTTTTATTTTGTTCGTGTTCGCCGAAGAATAGGACGTAAACCATGTGGCCGAGAGAGGCTCGTGGAATCGCGAGAACCGGTAGCCCTTGTAATTTCTTGCCGTATCGATGGTGCCCGTACGCGGAATCCGTTGATGTTTCCATTCGGTTGTGCGAGCTGCAATTATCGGCTCGTAGGGGGCGGTGGCCGGGCCCCGACATTATAGAATCTTGCGAAGTTATTTGCGACTCGGGATTCGTGGATCGCGTGACGATCACCGGCACGCCGCCAGTAGCAGCACAAAGTTTCGAAACGAGACGCCACGCTCGTTCTAATCGCTTAAGCATCCGCGGGCACGCAAGTGCGCGCTTGCTTTTATGAGCCACCGACTAGACCATGGTGACACATGGGCGTGACTAGTCGCCTAAGTACTTCGGCGCACGTACGTGATGGCACCCTGAATGGGGCTTGATTGCATCGTCGCTGGCTGAACCTTCGACGACTGCTAAACGTCCGGGTATGTGGGAGAGACGCGGCCTGTTCGAGGAAACTCGAGGAATCGGTTGAGATCGAAGAACACCACGACCGAACAGGAGGACGGGGTCGGTCAAATGTGAACCAGACTTTTTCTTTAATTTGCTGTCCTGTTTTCGAAGCATACAAACTGGTTCATCATTTCCTCTTTGACTTTGTCAAACTGCTTTTCCTCCATTATTTCCTCGTCGTTTCTTTGTCGTTTCTCATAATCTGCTGCAATATGACCAACACCTTGACAATTATAACTAGACTGCGGATTTTATGCATTTTTGACAGAAATGGGCACGTACAATTTAAAACAGTGGACATATTAAAAAGATTGAAGGCCACCAGTGTATTAGTTTCACCTTAATAATATAATTATAAGAAGGAAGCAATTTATATTTGGCTCCAGTGTCCTGCAATCAATGCAGATATTTTTCATTTTGCATAAAGATCCGCGGTCTAATTAATAACTAAACTGCAGATTTAATTCTTTCTTGAGTAAAATTTTAACACGTTGAAAATAGTGCATCTTTATGCTTGAATCATCTTAATGTTTCTCATGTGAATGCAGAAAATCTGGAGTCTAGTTATAACATTTTTTGTTGTTATAACTAGACTGTGGAAAGTAAGTTCACGATTGGTAAGTTGATGAATGAAATGTCATTGAACTCGTCTTGACATCAGCTACAGCACTATGAAGTTCCAAATATATGGGGCCATTTAAAAGACCTTGAAAACGACAACAACCAGAAGGTATGACCTATCGTGAAACCTGACGGAGCCATTTAGGTGGCCTGTTTCTGAATCACCGGGTATATAAAACGAGTGCTCGACTACTATGATTAACCAACACATTTCTCACAGTTTACCACAAGTTCGAATTATATTGTACGCTGCATATCGCTGAAAGATCGCCGATGATCCGAGCAGATTGAGTTCGAGCTGCAAACACACGAGCATCGGAAATCGGAATCCGTATCTAGTATTGATTCGTAAGGCACGATGACTGCGCGATGGCTATAAATAGGAATAAAGAAGGGAATGATAAAACGGTCAGTTAACCGTGCAAGCCTGCACGCGTCAATACGGCATAAATATTAGCTAAGCTAATTTATAGAGCGGCGATAGGGACGGTGTCAGCGGAGGCTTGAATTAGAAGGAAACGCGATTCGAAGGCCTGTCACGTATCGCACCGACAAGACCATATTGAACCGTGATTAATTTAACCACGGCAATTTATCGAACAGCCTCGTACCCGCGCCGTGTATTAATATATTATCCTGTATCAAGCCACTGTTGTTAAATAGCAGCCTAACGCGTTCCTGATTCTATCGAACCGCGTCGATTTGTAGCGTCGAAACGACGCACAGTGCGAGATGTAATCTTTCACGTCTAGATCAATAAAATTCCTCTTCTGTACACTATATTCTTTCCAATATGTATGTATTTCACTCTAAAATTAAAAAAGTTATGAAGAATTCAAACCAGAAACATCATTTTGCACCAGCCTGTACTTGGGAGTACTATTTTTTTTCGAAGTACTTATAGAGAGTTCGAATTCCATCAATCAAGGTTCGAACCTGTTTGCGAGGTACTTGATCCCATCATTACTATTCGGGACAACACTAATTTATTTAGCAGTGGTTCGAACAACGTCCCATTTTTCTATGCAATAATACAATACGCTAAAGTGTACGATGGTGCTATAATTGATCAAATTTCTCTTGCTAATTAAATTTTTCTAATAAATTGATTTTTGTGAATGGCCATTTTTGACGACGAAGATCTTTGGCGCAACGATTCTCGTGTTCCGTGAAAACATTTTTCTGCCACTTCTTCAAAAGCAAAACCAATTAAACAAGAAAAATATGGATTGATGATAATGACAAGACAGCGCACGAGGGTTAAGAAGAGATAAGGAGATTCTAAATAGCACCAATAACCGTGAAGGACGAGTTTCCTCGTGATGCCCCGGTTAAAACGTTCAGAATAACGAAAAAAACCTTGTTGAGCCTGGATCGATTTAGCAATTCCCGCCGTTCCCGCGGGAGAAGACTGATCATGGGAGCGCGTTTAACGAGCAGTGGCATCTCGGTGCGCGTCATACGACGCCACGCCGACAAACGATCGACGGCCGCGTCGCGCCGCTTGAATTTTAATCCGTTAATTACTTCATTTAATCGCAAATTACCGGTCGCTCTTAACTCGCGTGCAAGGAGGTCCGGCCGATTTGTGGGGCGTACACCGGGCGCGATTCAGCGTTGCAGCCGGCTTTATAATGGCTTCATGCGCACCGGCACCTTAATTCGATGGTTCGCCTGGGCCCATCCTCTATATACCCTGGGCCCCGTGGTCCCCCCTCCGGCCCTCTTGCCGCTCCCCGCCTGATCGGCGTGCCCTTAAACGTCAGAAACCGATCCTTACGAGGACGAGGGCCCTCCGCGTTAACGCCGCCACCAATGACTTTATTCGTTTCGTACAGGTCCCGGTGATTATGGTAATCTGTCGGTCAGAAACCCGGTTTTCCTGAGAAACCCGGACGCCTTCGATATCACGCGGACGTTTTACGACTAATGTTAACATGCGCGGAATGATATACGATCGGGGGGCCGCCTCTCTGTGTTGATAATATTAAAGTGAATTATGCAAGTAACCCGCGGGCGGGTCTCTCGGTGATCGGAGACCGGACCGGACCGGACCGGGATCGGTTAATGGAGATCATTCGACTGCCGATAAAATTGGCTTCGCGACCATAAAACAGGTGAATTTCGAAAATCTCGCGTGCGACAGGTGTTGTCCCGTCACGTCTCCTCAGTCGTCCGAACTTCTCGACAACTTAATTCCCGATGCTTCGGACGATTAATTTAGCCGGGACTTCGTTGATCGGAAATCGACCGGTATTTAATCGATTCTTCTTTTCTTTTTTAGCGGCAAATTGAATTTGGCGGATTAATACATTGTGATGATATCTCCTGGTTTGATTTCTCGATTTCTGGCGAGTAGATCGAACGAGTGGTTTTAAGAACGAGAGAGAGAGAACTGCCAGAAATATGTTCGAAAACGTGTTCAAACATTGAATACATGAAGCTATGAATGGTTCTGAATGGTTTCTTCGTGAATGTAAAAGCGAGCAACAAATGTAGTGTAATAAAAGATGTTCGTTGCGCAGTGAAATGAGCTCGTATAACCCTAGAGACTGTTTACAGCGAGTACGTATAATTAAAGGTTGTAATGGAACTGGATTAAGCATGAACCGATCAAATTAAATTTACTTCATCATGGCGCACACTTTCATTTACTTCTGTTCTCCCACGAGTATCAACATAACAGTAAAACTAGTAAATTGCTTAAAAATGTATCAAAGATATTCAGGATTTTCGTTGCATTATGAGCCATAAGAAAAGTGCCTTGAAGAGCACGTTTCACAAAATGATTGAACAACGCTGTAAATAATCTTAACGAATATGAATCGCGTTGTTGGAAAAGTGTAATTTCCTAATCGGGACGAATCGATCAAACGTCTACGAAGATTGGAAAGAATTCGATGATGTTATGGTGCGCATAAAACGAAACGAGCGAAATCTCCATGGAGGGTTGAGAGCGCTCGTCTCCGCGAGCGGCTCGCCGCGCCGCGCCGCGCCGGCCGCCATATTGGTATCTCCGAGTATAGATACACCTAATTTCCTTACGGAGCTATTTGCCCGCCCCGAGGGGGCTGTTTACGAGGTTCATTTATTCGTCGCATAGTAGCGGCAATAACTTGGAAAATATGGCCGTTGCGCGGTAGTCGCATTAACAACTTCTGCCCGGGTACACGTATAATTACACGCGTATAATTCACGTATCGCGTATCCGCGCGCGTGAAACATTTACGATCCCGTCGAGATCCGATCGTGGCCGCCGCGCTGCGCCGCCGCCGTCGTCTCGCCGTACTTGACGACGACGAGTTTACACGACGGCCGGCGTAATTACGGGCAATCAATCACCGAACGGTACACGTTCGGTGAAAACACGCCGGTTAAACGCCGGTGACTTACGTTTTCGGTGGACGTGGTGCGCGGGTGATCTCTTAATTATGGGTTCGCCGCGCGCCGCCGTGCCGCCATCCCGCGATTTCCCGAGATATTTATTCGCGGTGTAAATCGCGCGGAACGTCTCTCTTCGGCTCCCTCCGCGGACCGAGACCGAATAATTACGCGGACACAGTTGTTACACGAGGAATCGACGCGCCGATATTCCACCACTGATTTACAATCAGTCGAAACACTAGCGAGACAGGGTGAAAGTTATATCGGAAATAATTCAGAAGCTGTTGTCGCAAATTTTGGTTGGATTATGCAAAACTACCGTTCCGACACATAAATTCGTATTTTAATCGAGTGGTGTCTCAGAGTCACCACTGAAAATTGCTGTACCATTATGCAATATTACTTTATTAAATATGTTTGGGGTATAATCAATTACCAAACATTAAGGATATTATATAAATTTTATCTTCGTATAAAGAACAAGATTAATATACAGGGTATTTCACCTAACTTGACCACCTTGAATATCTTTGTTGTTTTTAAAGATAGGTCAAATGTCTGAAGGACAAAGTTGAATGGTAAAATGGGGCTCATACGATATCAAAAAAATTTTTGTGTTTATGTAATTCTTTTTAGAGATATGAAGGTCACCTTGATTTTTTTAAAATGGAATGAGGTACTTTTTAATACATCAATCGATGCAGCTGGACATTCGTTATAAAAAGGTACTAACCTATGTATGTCGAAAAGTTAGTAGTTCAGGAGATATTTCAATTTAAATAACTCTAAAACATCATTATCGTCGTACTAAGACGTTACACAAGTATAAGTAAACGCTAACGATAATGTCTAGCTGCATCGATTGATGTATTAAAAAATACCTCATTCCATTTAAAAAAAAATGAAGGTGACCTTCATATCTCTAAAAAAAATTACATAAAAACGAAATTTTTTTTTGGTATCGTATGAGCCCCATTTTACCATTCATCTTTGTCCTTCAAACATTTGACGTATCTTTAAAAACAACAAAGATATTTAAAGTGGTCAAGTTAGGTGAAATACCCTGTAGAATGGAATTATTCTAGGTTGGAAGAAATCTTTAATTTTCGAGTTAAAGTAGCTCCGAATGTTTAACTTACAGTGGTAGTTAAAATTAAGTGACACTCTTTGAAAACTAATATTTTTCTCAAAATTGGAGTCACTGGAATTGTTTTGGAGGTGTAAATTTTTTATCTGTGCTCATAACGAAAATGTTAAGTATGCACTTCGTAAATTTAACTGACTTATATACAGGGTATCCCATTTAAACCGACCCAGTGGAATATCTCCGAAATCCAGAGGGCACTCTTTCCGATTGTATATGTTTTTTTTCTATGTGGGCCTGTAGAGATCATATGGAGGTCAACTTTGTTTTCGCACTACTCGAAGCTACTCGTTATTCTCTGCATAAATGGCAAAAGATCATTAGTTTAGAAAATATTTTGATTATAATGAGCACAAGAATTAGTACTATACAGGTCCTATACAGGTCCCCGGTTTTGTTGAACAATTACTGTAGCTTACAGTATTTTACAGACGCAAAATTTCTCTTGAAAATGGTCCACATTTGGATCGAAACGTCGAGAAGAATTTAAATTGCAAAATTGCATAGCGAGTAACATTTGATCGAACCTGTGGCGCCGAAATCATTAACTTGTTTATTTGTCCTAAGCAGTGTTCGAAAGTACGAGAAATATTTCTCGGGCATCGTCTGTAAAACCTAGAACAGTGATTTCGTTGTCGTTTCAAAATTGTACATCGGTTCCCGATGACTCAGCAAGAACAGTCGTTCAAACTGTGTTTCTTCATCTGTGCGCTGCTTGGTTCGGGTTTTAATTGCGCTCGTTTCAATCGTGTTGGGTGAATAATTCATCGAGCTCTGGAGGACGTGGCAATAATGACGTGTAAAAATGGTTTACTTACCAGCAGAAAGATGGCCGTAACTGCCACTCGCGCTGCTGCTCCGGGATCCATTCACGATCGAGGCCAGGCTGTTGGGGCTGAATCTGATCATGCTGTCGATGTCGAAGCGGTCGGAATACGGGGAACTACTTAGCGCTCGTTTCCGGCTCGCTCGGATCGTCGAGGCACGCGGACTTCCTAGCCTCGATGACGCTGACACTGAAAATAAACCAGGAGCACGTTAGTTGAATTATTGCTTTACCGAGATGGGAATTCACTCAGCGTATCATCCTCTAAATTAATATCTTAAGAAGCTTGTTTCTGAAGCAAGGCAAAATTGTTTTTCTGATATTTGGCATTAAATTGATCGTGTCTAAACAAGTTGATATACATGCACAGTATTTGATCTCGGAAAATAAACCTGGAACATGTTTATTCAATTATTACACTTTCCAGTGACGTACCTACCGCGGAGCAAAATACTGCTGCATTAATCTTTGACGATTTCATGGCGAGACCTAATAAAATCCTAATTCTTTTATTCATTTTTACAGCTATGTTAAGATCAACACGAATTCTCATTGTGTTCTCATTCAAATTTGAATTAATTTGGAACATTGTACCTTTGCACAATGGGGTACTTGTATAGAATATATTTGATATATTCGTCAGCTATAACATTATGATATCAGAAATGCATTTTAATATATAGTGTACAAAATATATTCTGCATTCAATATATATAAAATATATTCTATATTCAATATATAAAATATATTCTACATTCAATTTTATACAATATATTCGATATATTCGTCAGCTATAACATTGTGATATCAAAAATGCATTTTAATATACAGTATACAAAATATATTCTGCATTCAATATGTAAAATATATTCTATATTCAATATGTAAAATATATTCTATATTCAATATATAAAATATATTCTACATTCAATATATACAATGTATTCGATACATTCGTCAGCTATAACATTATGAGGTCAAAAATGCATTTTAATATACAATATATTCGATGTTCATTGGACTGTCCGGGCCAATACCCCACTGTGCTCTGGTTAAAAACGATGGACACAATTACATTGTCATTTATAACAAAACTGAATAGATAGAAGAGCAGTAAAATAAAAGACTATCTTTTCATTAGGCTTCCGTTTCTTCGAATCGACGCAAGGTACCTTTTATTTTGCATAGATTCCACGATCCACCGATAACAAACACAAAAGTCATCGACTCGTGCTCGGATCGTGCCAGCAACAGCGAGATTTCCATAGAAAACGGCGGCCAACCGCCGAGGAACCAGTTCAATTAAGTGCTACGAATTCTTGCAGCGGGTAGTATCAGAGAATATTTCTTCCCGCGGGACAAGAATGTTAAAAGTCCGGCTTTGGGAGCGTGCTCGTAACCGGGTAAAGTATTCAAAACTAACCGGGGAAGGCGATGGAAAAACGTGAAGAGGCGAAGAGGGTACGATGGAAGAGCGACGAAGAAGGTCGATTCTGCGGCCAGAACGTTTTAGCGGCGATTTGCCTGCGACCGCAGGCCAACGATGTAATATACAAACCACTTTCTTAAGCTCGTGGTGGCGGCTCGCTTGTACGAAGCATCGTTGGTTATATGGTGGCGGTTCTCCGGTTCCCCGCCTCTCTTCATTTCGCTTCCACCTCGATCGTCCGCGATTTTATTCGTTTTCTACTTTTTAACACTTTTACGGTGACTTTCGTACTTTCCTGAATTTTCTTCCGTCCCCCTTAATTAACTACGTCGGGCTTCGTGTTTGTTCGAGCTTGCGATTTGCCTTGTAGAAAGTTGGTCGCCAGATTTTCATTTATGAGAGAAAAATTAGTTGCTGCCATTCGATCCTTCAGATCCTTCGATCCTTCTCTCTCAAAATTTGTTCCCAATAATTTCCTACTTCTAACCGAAAGATTTAAAAGGCAAGGCTTTCGAATAGACTCCACGCACCATGTTTTTGACACCCGTTGTACGTCATTCTATTAAATTACATTCTATTAATTCGTCACTCTATTAAATTACAATATGTATATTCCATATACAATATATATTCGATACAAAGTATAATATACTCGAAATATTCAATATACAGAATATACAATATATTCGAAATATTCGATATAAAATATATCCGAAATATTCGATATATAGAATATACAATATATTCAATGTGGAATATATTCCATATATTATAGAATATATTAGATATAAAATATACTCGAAATATTCAATATATAGAATATAAAATGTATTCGAAATATTCGATATATAGAATATACAATATATTCGATATGCAATTCAATATGCAAAAAATATTCCATATAGAATATATTCGATATGCAATATATTCCATATAAAATATACAATATATTCGATATGCAATATATTCCATATAAAATATACAATATATTCGATATGCAATATATTCCATATAAAATATACAATATATTCGATATGCAATATATTCCATATAAAATATATTCAAAATATTCAATATATAGAATATACAATATATTCGACATATTCGATATATAGAATATACAATTTATTCGATATGCAATATATTCGATATATTCGATATACAGACTGGAAGATTCAACCCCGGCGACACACCATAGCGCGAAAAATGCAGCGAAGCGCGAACGCTTGTATGCGGATTCGCATGGGTTGGCATTAAAGTTACAAAGATTCTCGGCGACCGCAAACGGAGGTCCTGATCGGAGTAAATTCAGCTTGATTGCGGTACAAGAACGAGAATCTCGAAAGCACACGGAGGCGCGGCGGTGGCGAGAGAAACGAAATCGTTCCGGCGAGCCACGGGGCCCATCGAGGAACCTTAAACGTTTCAGCTCATGCGGAAAAACCGCATGGCAACCGTTCCTCTCTTTCTCTCGCGCGTTCATGTCCCGTGTCCCTGTACCTCTGTCTCGCTTCCCCTCTGCTCGTCCGTACGCTTGTTGACCGCCGTAAATTTGATCAGTGCTCGAATTAATAAACCGGCGAGGGGATAAAGGAGCGCGTTCGTTCGCGCGACGCGAAGGGAGACGGACCCGGGGCCCCAACCGCGAGTAATTCTATACCCGTTGTGCGCAAACGAGCGATCAACCGAGTGGAAACCGAGGAGAAAGAGCTGGTTCGAACCACCTCGTGGCTCTCTGTATCGCGTTGCTCGTGTGAGACGACACGGGGAGATAGAGGAGCCACGATGAACGCCGTGCTAGTTGAAACGGAGATGCGAGGGGGAAGGTTGGATGGACGAGAAACGGAAAAGACGAACAGGGGAACCGGGACGTCTCCGATCGGGCGAGGAAGGAGCTGTCGCACTCGTGGAAATGCGACGGGAAAGAAACAAACGCAAATGTTTCGAGAGTTAGGCTACTGTGATGGCCTGAAACTCTGGGAATCCTCCAGATTAACCCTTACATCAATATCTGTCTACCCAGGTACATAGTTCGAATGTATCTTGAAAATTAATTGTATTCTCCTGTTGACAAACAACAAGATTGTTATAGATTTCGATGAGATTAGACATAGACTCTGACTGCAATGTTATTGAACGTTGTAGAAAATTGTGGAAAAAGTTTCCACTGCAGCAGAATGTGATATAGTGAAAATTATACAAAGCACTTTTTGCAAAGGATCAAATGGTGTACCTCGAAACTAGTCTAGAAGCTATCACACAAAGAACGGAAATTTAAATGGCCCTTATAATTGTAATTAGAATTAATTTTTTTATAATGAGAATAAATAAGTGCTTTAATAATGTCAAAGCATAAACTAAATATAGTGTCAGTACTTACTTCATAATCATCCGCAAATGGAATTATGTGAATTAGGAAATGTAATGAAATTGCGATCTGTTTTTATCAATGATTCATAACAAGATTATGAATTAATTAATGAATAGATTGCGGATCTTTATGCGAAATAGAATTATATTAAATAGAATACTTCAGTTGCAACAATCTGGAGGAAAATAGGAATTTATTTTCATCCTTAATATATTTAATAGGCAGAAAATAATATAATAGTATTTTCAAATTCTTCTAATGTTTTCACAGTTTGAAATGCCACCAATCCATTTTTGTCATAAATGCCTAAAAAATCCGCGGTCTAATAATAAATTATAATACATATATTACACTTTTGTACAGCAAAGTCCAAACAATTTCGTGAAACTGTTCCAAGCGCTAAGATCGACATTCTCAAATGCAAAATAGAATCTTGAGGAACGTCTGACCAAGAACTTCAGCATCTACTCGTTGAATAAAAGCAAAACCAGATTCCCCATCCTAAACACTAGTCGTCCATCTTGCTCGTTTCTCTTTAATGTACAGTCACCTTCGCTTCCCAGAAACAAATTCTGAAAAGCAATTCACCGAATAAGGAACGGCGAGCTGTAAGAATTGAAGGACTATACTTTCCACCAATTAGAAGACCACCCGCCGCGAGACAAAAAGAAAATCAACCGTATTTCGTTCCTTTTTCGCTCAAGGATCCTCATATAGCCGGAGCTCTAAAGGATCGATGATGTGTAAATGTTTCCATTACCCGTTCCGGACCGTGCGGTGGTACATGCACGCGTTTCTCGAACGTGATTTCTCGATGCACTTTTTCCACCATTGAATCGATCTTCTTATCTGCAGGGTTGCGCTGTTTATCTGTTCGCCCGCGCATTGGAGTGAAGAAGAAGAGGACTCTTAATGAATATGCGAACGATTCCTGGTCCGTCTCCCCTCGCCTCACCCCCGAACGTCCTCGTGACCCACGACCCTCTGGACTCTACACGTTCCATACGTTCCAATCTCCCCTCACCCGTGCCCCTCATGGGGCTAACATGGGATTGAGACATGTAAATTGGTGCAATCGGGCACTCCGATCGGCGCGGCTCATTCGACGCTGCTCACCGCATGCTACCGCGCTACAGGTCCTTTCAAATCACCAGTACGCGACGAAATAGCACGCTCCGGTCGCTGTAACTCGAATCTACGTAACTCGGAAACCTCTACAACACGATTTCGTCTATTCCCTTCCGACCTGCTGCCAAAACCCCCACAAATCAACTCTAATTTCTTCAATAAAACTCTAAACTCTTCAATTCTAACTTGAATTATACTGTTTTGGCATGAAATGTAGTTTTAATTTTGTTTCAAATTTATTTAATTTTGTTTCAAATTGCATTGCTATTGCGTTTGCATTATATTTGTTAAGCCTCCGACGGCGGTGCCTAGGTCTACTTCGGCCCAGAGTATCGAGTACTTGCAGTTACTGGCGATTGAATTAAATGAACAATATCTACAAGAAGTATCGCCAAACTATTAGTTTTCGGAAAATTGAGAAATGAAGCAGTGAACAGTCCCGAATAAATAGACTAGAGAAATAGAAGAATATTGTAATGTTTCTAATCTAACAATATCATTAAGGGATGAAATCAATTTTGATTTAGTTACTTGCAGTTTGTTTTAGAGTACTTGTAGTTTCTGGCGATTGAATTAAATGGACAGTACCTACAAGAAATATCGCCAAACTATTAATTTCGGAAAATTGAGAAATGAAGCAGTGAACAGTCCCGAATAAATAGACTAGAGAAATAGAAGAATATTGTAATGTTTCTAATCTAACAATATCATTAAGGGATGAAATCAATTTTGATTTAGTTACTTGCAGTTTGTTTTAGAGTACTTGTAGTTTCTGGCGATTGAATTAAATGGACAGTACCTACAAGAAATATCGCCAAACTATTAATTTCGGAAAATTGAGAAATGAAGCAGTGAACAGTCCCGAATAAATAGACTAGAGAAATAGAAGAATATTGTAATGTTTCTATTCTAAAAATATTATTAGGGGATGAAATCAATTTTGATTTAGTTACTGCCCCGGACAATCGGTGCAGAATATTGTTATTTCGCATAAAGTCCAGTCATCAATTATATTGTCGTAAGTATGGTTCGCCGTCCGAGGATTAACATGTCATCGCAACACCTGAGGGTTAAGAAAACTTTGAATATACTGCGAGCCGCCTGTGCATTATAATCGCAGCCGAGACGAACAATGTGAACAAAGAATTTTCGGTAGAGGTAACTGGATCGAGAGGGCGGAAAGCAGAACAAAAACGAGAACCGAACGCGAACGATGAAGAAACGTGGGAGGTGGGGTGAGAGAGGAGGAGGAAGAAGAAGGAGGAGAAGATACGTGAGACAACCTGTAGGGTAGGCGCTAAGGTGTTAATGAGGTCGTGTCGCTCCGAGTCGATTCAATTATGCGGCGGTGGCGACTAACGAGGCCCCGTTTACCCTTTCAGTCGTCTTTTAGCTTCTCGGCCTCTTAACCGGTCGATCTCCTACCTGCTGCTAGTGCTACTACACCTACGGCTAGTCGCATATACCGTAGATCAGGATCTTTCATTAGATTCACTTGTCGTCGCTCGGACGAACGCCCGAAAAGAATCCCGAGCTTTCGTTCGGCGACCAACTAGCCATTTCAACACTCTCGAACACACTCGAGCGAGACATTTCGCGTGTATGTAAATACACCTGTACCTGTGCAATCCGTGTGATATTAAATCAGCGGTTCTTAACCTTTTTGAAGTCGGGGAATACTTGTGGTTATATGAAAAATTTGCGGAACACCAAAATTAATGATCCAAAAGAACAAACAAAAACTACGCATCACGAGTAGAAATAAATATATTTTAGAAAATATATTAGGTTGTAAAGAAAGAAATGCAGGATTTTTGTTCCTTCGTTTTAATTGCTATTTTATACCAATAAATATTTACCATAATTTAATGAGTTGTATGTTTTACGGTCTATTTAATTATACTTTTGGTATTTGATTTTATTCAAATTTTTATTAAATTATTTGGCTTTTATTTCAGGATGTCAAAACGCGATTTTCGCATTATTTTTTTCTATGAGTTCAAGCGAAGAAAGTGTCAACGAATACACAGCTTTATATTTTTAAATAATATTAAATCCTCTGTAAAATTAATTTTAATACTATTCTCCTCGATAATATTAAAATCAATCCTATAATAATTTAATGTTACTATTAAACAATATTAAATTCTCTGTAAAATTAATTTTCATAAAATTGTTTTTTATGTGAGTTATAACACTTTAAAAACATAAGTATAAATCCTGCATTTCTTTCTTTGCAACCTAATATTATTAAATATATTTAATTTGTATATTTCGCGGAATTTCGCGGAACACCGGTTAACAACCAGTGTATTAACTACACGGATATCCGCGTATTCTAACTCTAAACTATTGTAAAAAAGTCGACTTAAAAAATGTTGCGTAGGCCGTAAAGTTTTTGCTGTTTTGTTTCAGTACTGTTTCTTTTTATTTGTTCACTCATCACGTACTCTACTTCATCGAAAGTCAAGAGATTTCATAGTACGCTTTGTGCGTTTTTACACAAGGAAATTTGATTGGTAAATATATATGTGACATAAATAATTGAAGTCTTACCGTCAATGGAGAAAGGAAATTCCGTGGAAGCAAGCGTACTCGCAGGTCCCGCAGCGTGTAGGAGGTACTCGGGCCCCAAACCACCCAGTCCTGAAAAATGGTGGAAAGCATCATTAAAAAGTGACATAGGCGATCACAATAAAAAAAAAACTCTGGAATAGAAAGCATCTCATCGTGTTCGAAACGGATTTAATGGGTCAGATTCAAAGAACTCGTGTTTCAAAGAGATCCTTCCGCCGGAAATGCGGGCCCTATTCATAGAGCTTCGCGATCTTCAAGTGGAACAATAGACTGGGATCTCTTTCTACTCGTTTCATTAGATTGGGAAGATAACGATGAGATGTTGAAATTGAAATATGATACACACATGTGAAAGTGGTTTTTAAACATTGCGGTTGGTTGCTAACCAAATTTTCAGAACGTGTATAAACAAAATATTCTCTAGTAAATAAATCTAGTAAATTAATCCTTCCAACTCCTTAACTACTTGTGGTCCTGTGTTAGATTCGACATTGACTTTTGCACTAATAGTTAGACACTTATTTTATGATTTACACTATGTTCGTTAGTAGACAGCGGATCTACATGCAAAATAAAAATGTTCTACGTGATTTACAACAAACTGGAGTAAAATAGTTTGACTGTTTTCAATTACATCTACCCACTTTTCCCAGAAATGCATAAAATCCGCTGTCTGTTCATCAGTAATGTCACAATTATGTCGTACAGAGCAATAGTATTCCTTAACTGTTCTGTGCAAGTTGGTAAAGTTAATTATAAGTAGACTGTGGATTTATATGCAAAATAAAAATTGTCGTCATCGATGGCAAGAAACAGGTGTTACACAAAAATTAATTTCTCTTCTTAACAATGTCGGTAAGTTGACAATAATAGCAGTATCTTTGAATTGATTAAATTCTTTAACTGTTTCGTATTTCGTCGACTCAGCTCTGTCCTAAATGCCCAACATCCACAATCTACTTAACCACAAACTACCTCTCCGCAAGTTCTGAAATGAAATGGAGCATTTTGGACCGCAAAATTTTCGATTGAAGAAAGTTATTCCATTGTGTGGAGCGTCTGAATAATAATAATAACAATAATGCCGGCCACTGTACACCGCCGAATAAATTTCCGAGGGAAAATTAGGCGATGTAGCCGGCTGCTATCGTTCTAATTATCTCGGAACAAGTACAAGCGAAGGTAATTACCGTGTAACGAGGCGTTGGGACTGTGCGTGGAGGCCTGGAGCTGGTGGTAAAGGTGGTCCATGTAGTTGAGCCGATAGGCGGGGTGCAGGGCCGTATGCTCCGAGAGGGGGTGACTTCTACGGAGGAAATCGCCACCGGAAGTCCCGTTGCCAGCAGCCCCGCCACCTCCACTGCCACCTCCGCTGGCACCACCTCCTCCGCCACCACCGCCACCGGTGGCTGCGCTGCCGATCGCCGTCGTGCTGCCTGACAATCTGCAAAAAATCGACTCTATTAACACCCTTGCTCCTTTACGAACCACCATGCATTCACCTCAACCCGATAACGCTAGAACCACACTGAAGAGCATAATTGAACCAATGGAACCATTTTTGCAGAACATCATCATGTCTGTGTTTATTAAAACGGGATCACAAAGAACAGGGAACATGATTAAACATTTATTTGAAGTCAAGAAACGATTAATACTTGAATTTTGTGACACTTAATTCATTAGTAGACTGCGGATTTGATGCATTTATGACAAAAATGATGAGCGCAATTTTAAGCAGTGGACATATTAAAAAGAATTAGACATCAACGTATCGGTTTCAGTTTAATTAGATTGTTAGAAGAAGAAAGAAATTTTTATTTCGCAACTGTGTGCTGCAATCAATGCAAACATTTTTATTTTGAATAAAGATCCGCAGTCTACTCATCAGTTACAGTATTTTATAGTTAAATACAGTTAAAATACTAATTTCTTCAAAACGTTTATGTGTTTATTAAAACGGGACCACACAAAATTTAAGGGGCACATTGTTCCACATTTATTTAAGCTTAAGGAACGATTAATATTTTAATTGTGTTACAGTACTTTTATAACTGACTCAATTTTGAGCCAGTCCAAAATACTAGCCAAGAAATGTATACTATATGTTCGATATACATTATACATATAATATATTCGATATTGTAGAATATATTCCATGTGCAATATATTCGATAGAAATATAATATATTTTGCACCAGTCCTAAATACTAACCAAGAAATATATTTAATATCATTTTAAGAACCTGGCCCTGATACATGCAAAACCAATTGTTTTGGCATATTTGTTACTCGGGTTTTATAATATTCCCATGCATATATGTGCACATATGTGCTTTATTCCTGAAGAGGTTGAACAGAATATCGTGGAGCGTCTGAAAGTAGGCTGCAGCTATCCGCAAAAACCGAAAGCGCACGTTTCCTCGGCAAGATCGTTTAAAGAAGTGCACAGAGGCGTCTCACAGGAAGAGCAGGCTACCGAGACGGCAAATTAATCATGTCGGAAGGACAATGCAAAGAAAGGAGCGCTCGTTTGACGAATGGAATTACGACACGCACGGAGCCGCGACAAATGGCGTGCGTCTCTTCGTCAAAGATTCTATTTCCGTCCCCGTTGATGATGGAACAGGTGTCTCGTACCAATGGCGGGCTTGTTCGTCGCCGAGCTTCTTCTCGAAGCTCCGATTCATCGTTTTTTTTTCTTCCCTCCGTTTAGCTCGGAGAAAAGCGTGCGGAAGCACTGTCGCCGGTAACAAGAGCGAGCTCTCGGCGAATTTGAGGACCGCGTCATTCGAGGCCATTCCGTCACGCACGGGTTATTGGGAAATGATGCGTGGCCTGCACGTTGCAGACGCATTCTGTCTTCTTCGGGGATTACCGGTGATTTGTCGGCGTCTTTCTGTTACTCTACTTCCCGCCGATTACAGGCATTGGTAGTTTGTATCGGTAAGGAACACCAACGGTGCTCGAAAGTTATTATGGAACACGCGATACGGGAACAATCTGGGGGTAACTACTTCTGCCAGGTTTTGATGGCCGCGGATACCCGAAACGATTGCATGCTTCACTCTTCTACGCCATACCGATCAACGATATTGGAACGAGGCACAGGAAGGTACGAATGGTCCAAAAGTACCATTTCTTGATTAACACGTTCACTGTCATGTCAGTGATATACAGATTTCGCAAGTGAAATCACCCTTTGTTGGAAATATGTAACTGTAAGTGGTTCATCATTGGAGAATATGATGAACAACCGTCCCAAGAAGTAATGAAATCTTCAAGGATGTCTGGCGAATATGTATATAAAAATTGGTTGGACAAGACACACTTTTACGCATTATCCTTTGTTTTCTGGAACACCAGCATTGCTGCGAAGAATACTGATTCGCGCAGATTACGGTAACGTCTGTGACATCGTGTGACATCGGTACCGAAGGGTTGAACCAAGCTGGCCGAAATGCAGAAAATATGATGGAAGAGGACGTTTCGCTAGTGTCTGCACTGAAAATCGCTTTATAGGAGGTCTAGTCCGAGCAGATAGTCGCGTTTTGCGCTCGTTTGGTGAAACAGAGTGATGCTGAAGAAGACGGGTCGCGTGATAGGGTCCTCGCGATGGGTGCGCCACGTGTTTTGACTGACTGCTGTTCGCCACGCTTGGAACATGGGGAAATGACGCGTGTCTCGTACCTTCAAAGATATCCTCCTCTCTCGGTCTCGTCGTTAGTGCCTCTTTACGATGGCGTTCCTCTCTCTCTCTCTCGCTCGCTCGCACGCCCTCTCTCACTTTCTCTTTGTCTTTCAGCACGGAGCCAGGACTCTTCGAGGAATCGCGAGGAACGTCAGGTGGCTTGAGATCTTTATTGGAAACCCGCCGAGCCGCCTCTGCGCCGGCGAAAGTCTCCGAGAAGCTGGAGTACCTCACTGCCAAGGTCGCGGCACCGGGGAATTTCCTCGGGGCTACGGTAAAATCCTACGGGGAAATTGAGGATCTACCTCGCCTTTGAAACGACCGGCCGTTCGTCACGGTAAAAACCGTGGTCGCTTTTTCAACCGACAGGCCCGATGAATTATTCTCGTGTTTACTCTCCGAGAACAGGTCATATTAACGACGTCAAGGCCGCGTAGCTAATCTCCTATGTCGCGTGGTTCAACAGTTTCATTAATATCGACGTAAGGCACAATATTATTAGCTGGCTGAGTGCCGCACGAATTTTATGTGTTTATGAACGAATCTGTTTGAACTACGTGTCCCAAAAATGTTGTACTTCCTTGAAGGTGGTGATTCCTGAAGTAATTTGAACTTTAAGAAATTTGTTCAGGAGTTGAGATTCATTCAAGGACGTACGACATTTTTGGGTCACCCTGTACAACTGTAGTTTCCATACAAATTATCCTGTTTCATTACGAACAATGATGATTTAGTGGAAGCATTGATAATCACTAGTTTGAATAACAAAGACATTTGCTGAACGATGTGTATGTAATGTCTTTATTAACATTAACATTGATATTGTTTTCATATTATCTTAATGTTTTAAATTATGAATAAAGATTTATAATTTATTATTTTAGGAGACTTTTAATTTGAAAGAGAATTTTAATGAATTGGCACCCAAATTGGCTCGCAAGGGGTCTGTCAAACGCCAGTTTCTAAAAGTGTTGAAAACGGCCAACATGTTTACAGTTTTCCGAATTAAGGAACATCCACAGGAACCGTAAGTGTTCGAGGAGCTCATTAAAGTGTTTCATTAGTATTTTAACATCCTCCCCTAAATCGTGTCTGTTTAGAAACATCAAACCGTTTCCTGCATTCCTAGACGTGCTCCCCATGAAATCCCCCGATATTTATGTCCGACACCGTTTCCACCATAAATTTTTATCTCGGAAGCGTTCGCCGCGAGGAGTAGACACGTTTTCTTCTCGAACGTCAACAGAGACTACTTTACGAGCGTCTCATTATGGCGTGAGAAAGGGTGGCGACCGTAACTGTGGAGCAAGCAGTATTTTACGGACTTCGCGACACTTTAATTTAACAGAATCGCTGGAAATATTTTAATTTTTCCCGTATCTTCGTATTTGATCTACATATAGTGCTCTTTATCTAGAATCGTATCCTACCTAATAAAACGTTACAGTGCAGTATTACGTACATTTATCCTAATAGAAATATTTCTCGAGGTTACTTCCTGAATTGCGTTACACTGGCTCGTTTGAAATGATCATTTACTTTCATTTTGCACGTATATTTAATATAGAGGGTGTTCCAAAACTGTTATAGTACTTCCTTGTAAGGGTTGATTCCCACAGTCATTTACAGTAAGTTTTGCATGTGAGGAAAACTGCGTTTAATGTAAGAAGTTAGGAAAAAATACTTTCTATATTTTCCTATTAAATTGGAGTGCAGTAGAACCTCGATTGCAGTCGGCGCACAAAACCTTGATTCTACACGAAGATCCAGAACACTATTTGCTACGATCGAGAAAGTAAAATCGACTCGAACGGTTTAATTGGCACTCGGAGGCGCTATGTTAGATGGTTTATTAGTCGAGGAGGCTGCGCGTCTCTATTATTTCATGGCGGATTTTCTCGGGCCGATAATAGCATCGTGTAGCGCGGGTTAACAAGCAAAGAGGGTGAACGCCGTTCACGTGGGGAAATAGAGACAGCAATTGGCGCGTGTCATAACGTTTTAACGCGTATTACGATGTTTGAGTCGGTCGCTGTCTAAATATTGGCTCCGCACCGGCCGCGAGTTTGCTAAGCAAAGACAACCGGGTCGGCTGTTTGACTTTACTCAGAGTCCACGGATCTCGATTACTGGCTACACGTCACCCTGCTTTACACGATCCCGGCCGTGTTAATAGGTTTGCCATATAATCCGCGGCCGACCACGAGGATCTCTTAGAACCTTCCGCATTTTTCGTTGTCGCTACACGAGCCACGGATTTGCCAGTTCGAACGGTGCAATTTCCACGTAGGATTTGCTGAACGAGCAGCTCACGAGTTGTTAACACCGCTACCTACATGGCAGTCGCAGTAATTGCTTCATCATTTCGTGCCAATGTTTTCTTTCTCGTTTCGAACGTAGTCTCGAGTTTTTGAAACCGTCCGCTCGTTGTAACGTGTCGGCGGATTAATTTACATTTGTTCTAAACACCTGTGTATGGAAATTCAGCCGAGTATCTCTCGCCGAGTAGTCGCTGCTGGTATTGTATGCTAATCGATGCAGCAATGTTTAACCGTGCAAGCGAAAAATTAGAGCAACAAGGAACGCAGTCGAATGCTTTATCATGATGTACGAAAGGTGCCAGGATTTTTCCAATTATGTTTCATTCATAATGCTCAGTTTTAGGAGTGCATTTATGGCAGTTTCTGAAGAGAGGAACTGCAGGGGAAGAATTTTGCTCTTCAGTTTCCCACCTGACACATCATGTAAAATAAAAGTGACCACTGCTTCGTGAAAATTATTTAGTTGTAGAAGTTCCACAGCTCTTTCGATTCCTTCGGAGGAAATTGGTGAGCCGGCAGCGAGTCCGGGAGAAAAATTCGGCCGCTTTGACAGGCTGCTTAGTGGAAGGCCTGTAAAAAGCTCGGCCCGGAGAAGCCGGAGGGACAGGGACATAATTACAATGAAAACATCGTCGCCCCCGTCGGCTCGACGTCTTTTTGCCCGTTGTTTCGTTCTCACTCCCGGAGAGAAACGGCCGACAGAGAGGAAGAATAACAGACGAGAGAGGAAGGAACGAGACCGATTCTATTTCGAATCCTGCTGAGTGCCAGATGACTCGTGGCATGGCTCTGCCTCCGACTTCTTCTCCTTCCTTCCTCTTCCTCTCCGTTCTCGATCGCTTTGTCCGCCATTTTTTCTTCGGCAACGCTGCCGCCCTTCTCTTCCCGTCAACCCCTTAGATTCGCTCTTCACGTTTCCCTTCTTCGGAATTGTTCTCTCCGCTCATTGTCGATCCTCCACGGAGCTTCTTGCCGATATTTTCCGTGCCATCACGGTAATTTTCATAGAAAGAAGCTGGGAATGTGTTGGGAATATAATGCAACGTGTATTTGCCGGGCTAACGGCTTTGGGAGCGATGTTCTGTTTGCTGAAGACTCACTGCTTCCGCTTCTATGCTGTTTTCTTCGATTAGATCAACGACAACGTAGAATTTTATTTATTTCGAACTTGGAACTCTTCGCATGTAGTTCTGAATTTTTAACAATAAAGCTATCATTTCAGTGTATCAGTTTCAGACAGTTTATCAGTTGTAGCAGTGTATAATTCGTTTTCCCTTGCGGAACACGACCACGATTTTTCATCGACGACCAAAGTAAAGGTTTATTCCCCTTCAATTTTTCACCTACTAATTGACCCATTATTAATTCGGCTCTCGAAAGTCGTTTTCTCCGCGTTCGTTTCTCTTTCCACGGTTTCGGAGCTTGACAGTCGGCAAGGGACAAGGGACACGGAGGGAGCACCGACAGATAAAACTCGAGTCGTTAACTCGACACGCCGGAAACCGACGCATCTATCTTTATCTACGGCCTGTCTGCCAGAGCAGGGGTCTTCTTGAAATTCCTACAGCCATCGTCGACTGCTTCTTTTCCGTCTACTTTGGGAGACGGAAATCACACGTTTAAATCCGAATATTACATTCACTCCCTCGAGCTGTAGTCCCGATTAATTGCCCAAATCTTTTATTATGCCCGGTCAGCCTGTATATGATACACTCTTTGCACTGATGCAACTATTTCTACGATTATTAGTAGACTACAGATTTTATGCACTCGTGACAAAAATGGATGGGTCGTGATTTCAAATATTGGAAATATTGCAAGATTTTAACACTAGAACTACCGAGCACTAAACGCAATTGACATACTTTGCCTTATAATAACGACAAAATTGCGTTTATTTAGATTTCCTATTAGTTTCGTTTAAATATGTACTTCAATAGAGAAGTTCACTAAAACAATTTCTCAGAAAATCGTATTTATCATTTTAATATTTCTAAAAGAACAAATCAGGAGCAAGTCATTTTGATATCTAGTGTTAAGAGTATAAATACATTTCTTCCAACTTTATAAAACCACTAATTCAACAGAATTGACTCTGCAATTTTTGCGAATGATATAAAATTTCAAGTAAAATTGGAAAGATATCGTTTTTAACTGGTTCGTCAATAAGATTGCTTCATTCTAATTCATTTTAATGGTTCTAACGTTCCAACGTTTTCTTTTTCGCCTCTAACGAGAAAGGCTACAGATCGTATGCCCAGTTAAGGGTTAAAGGAATCTCGGTTTCCTCTGTTCTCGTCTTCTCGGTATGCTTTTATGTCTCCAATAATTTTGGCGGATTGCTTTGAGTGGTTCGCGACCGTCGCCACATTTTACGTCGGTTTATATTCGACCGGCAGGATGAGAGGCGGGGGGAAGCCGAGTGAAGTATTAAGGGTTGCAAGCTCATTAACGTGACTCGGGGTAATGAGGCGAGCTAAGCGCTGCCCAGAAACATCTGCCAGGTTTCCCTGATATTCTGATGCGAAAGGATAGACAGAGGGGCACGATCAAACGGACGGTTCCACTCGACGAAGAAGCTTACAACTCGACGAGAAAATCGAAACACGTTTCGCACAAAAACCCATATTTCTCCTACGGAAATAACAGCTTCCAACCCAGGGTAACTGTACCGATTACTGCGGCATCGTGCTTCAATCGTAAATTGTTTCAATATTATTCCCAATTTATCACGAACACAAAACAAAACATTTTGTAACATTTTGTACGAATTACTGCGGACTAAAAAGAGCCATGTAGTTTATGAAGAATGTTTGTTATAAAATCCCGGGATTATAAAGATACGAGAATGATTGAGAATTTTGTTTGCCTCGCCAACGAGAATACATTTTCATTGAATTGTACAAATTTATACGGGGCAAAATATTTATTTTTACGGACTTGAATCTCATTGGGAAAAGATACCACAGTAACAGGTACATTTGCCCTACACACTCCGCAATCGGCGGACTGCGAATGTTTCAGCAGGCAGAGGTAAAATAGCTTCGGGCGCGCAGGATCAAAGACTCATTTTTTGTTCAACCATTCCGCAATAAATTTGACGAAAATGTGAACTCTGTCGCAATCCGATTAAATCATCCGACGGAATAAAATAAGATTGAGAAATCAAACAAGACGCACAGGCCAAGAAAAATGAATGGTACAAGGCGTCGGAGGAATCCCTTCGTCCCGCTGCCCACGGTCCCACGGATTGATTAAGTTAGTCTTTTTCGGAACATCGAAAAAATTACCTGGACAACGGCGAAACTTTCTACGATCAGTCACCGGGGTCCGTGATCGAGAGTGGCAACAAAAAAGAAAAAGAAAGAAAAAAGAAAAGGTAGAAACCGCGGAGCGAATCAACGACAGGTTGATTGTGGACGGGAGCCGGGCGTGACAAAATGTTCCGGGAAATATTTCAGGGGCCGGTAATCGCTTGGACGAGCCGAAATCCCGAGGCTGACAAAGTATCGGACGCGTCGGAGTGACAAAGCGGGCCCCGACGACGACGACGCGCCGAGGAGGCGAGACGGACGAGAAACGGCCCCTCGAGAGACGGGTTTCGCGGCTTTAACTCGGATTAAGTCGGGAGCCTAACACTTCCACGGGGTTTCAGGTTATGATATTTATTGCCCTGGCTCGGTGAACCCAGCCATGGGGCGATAAAGAGGGGAAGGAAACCATATGGCTGACGCCGCGAGCGGCACGCGCTTCAAACGTGCCCACGAAACCGCCGTACCCAGACGAAAACGAGGAGGAAGAACCGGGGGAAAGTGGCGAAGAATTCTCTCTCTTGATTCCTCGATTCTATTTCTATCGAAATTGCTCGCGAACACAGTCGACTTCCTATACGGACAGCCAAAAGTTCACGCACCCCCTCTGGAACGGGGTAGCTGTTTAAACACTACGGAGCAGAAACAGTGTCTATCGCGCATTACTTTATGGAAATAATAAGAATGTATTTATTATTCAGACATTTTGTACGAGGTTCAATAAAATTGTATTAAATTATGAAAATGAAAGTTCGAATTATGTAAATGTTTTGTCTTGCATTACTTTATGAAAAGAATAAGAATGTATTTATTCAGACATTTTGTACGAGGTTCACTAAAATTGTAATGACCCAACTTCATATTATTTGAATTATGAAAATGAAACCTCGAATTATGTAAATGTTTTGTTACACAAGAACAGTCGTTACTTAATACCCAATTATTAATTCGAGGTTACCTCAAGGTTATAGTATGACATAGTATGAGTTTTGATATTTCATTAAAATGAAGCTTTTTCCAAATACTTAATGATGCAACCTGTAACCATTACAAACTGATTAACATTTATTGCAATTATTTCTTTGACAGACTATCGGATGTGACTCGAAAGTTGTAGGAACATTCCTAATAACCAAAATTTCTGAATTCAAGGTCTTATAAGGATCATAGTGTGTGCCAACCAATATTTTAGTTAAATTTGAATGTTAATTTGTGTAACAGGTAGTGTAATCACAAATTTCATTAGAACCGGTAGAATACAAGAAAATTGTGTGTACAATCGAAGTCTCGTTGAGTTAAGTTTACATTATATTAAGAAAACACAAGATTATATGACGAGAGTATGTATGTATATCGTCTTATAATATATGTATAACAGATAAATAAAATTTAAAAAATATGAAACTAACAATGAGTGTAACACGTCTCAAAATCAATTATGATTTCAATGAAAAAATTGACTAAATTTCTTGGGACTCTCATGAAGTAGATAATTTAACGATTAATGATTAATGATTGAGAATTAAAAACATTGGGCATTTTCTGGTTAGTGAATTATGTGAAGTAGCGCGGTCGATACCGTGAAATTTTTCCAGCAGTAGCGCGGCGGCGCTTGTAATCAACGGAGATGCATATCCTCGATTTCGACGATTTTCTGGCAATTTCGCGACTGCCGTCCGCGATTCATCTTCCAGGTCTGGCACGATGCCACGGGCGTTTCGACGCTGGAACGAGCGTCGAAAAGCGCCACCGCGATTTCTTACCGCGAAAAGTCGTGAAGCCTCGGGCCGCGGGGTTATTCTCCTCGAACATACGGATATAGTCTTTAAACCGACGTTTTCACGGGGTCGTAGTTCAGTTTTATATTTAGCGTTCCTCGTCACCGTTCGCATCGGGTACTATGGGACCATCTGCGATCATTTGGACGGGGTGCCATTTCGCAAAGTTTCCTGATGAAAGTCGAGATATTCTATATAAATACATCGCCTGTGTCGTAACTGTCGGCGACACGCGAAAGAGGACGCTTCTTCGCGAACAAATCAAATCGCTCCCAAGTTTCCAGCGGCACCAGCAGCGTTGGCAAATTTACCACCACAAATTTAACAATTTCAATAAATCAATATTCTTAAATTTATTTAATTGTCCTACTATATTCAATTTCAACTCAATTTTCGTATCAAATCGGCAGTCTCATTCTTGTAATCTCATTTCGCAATTTCATGTATTCGTTTAAAATAAAAAGACGTCTCACGGTGACAGTTTTAGTACCAGCAAAGACACGATAACTTAAAAATTACTTACTTAATGAAACTCACGCGGTTAATTCCTCCAATTTCGAAAATTGCTTATAATTCAATGGAGCCAGGCCACTTTCCCATTAGTACTAAACCTACCGAGCACTAAGAGCGATTAAAATGTTTTACCTTGTAAAAATGACAAGGATCTATCTATTTAGATTTTGTGCAATTTTTATCGCAACATCTGCTTGGATAAAGGAATTTATCGAATCAATTTCCATGTAAGCAACTTCATAATTTCAATAACTGTGAAATGAGAAATATAAAACCGGTCATTTGACCGGCAGTGGTAGGTTTAGTGTTAAACGGCTTATATATTTTCGCGATAAATTCAGCGACTTACACAATGCCATTCGCCGGCGTTCTAACCGTGAAACTATCAAAGTTAAAAGAAAATTAGCTCGTTACCGAAACTCGGTGGCAAGTAGCATGGGTGATTCGATGGCTCGGTGATCAGTGTCGGCTCGTTGAACGAGCACGCTACTCGTTCTTTTATCACTGGAAGTATCGGGGCGAAACTCACATACGATCGTCCGTAATTAACTCACATTAGCGGGCGAGGTATCCCAGTGTGCGTTTGCCCGTAAAAACCGTTTTTCAGGCGACAGTTTCGCCCATAAGTATTCTCTTAATCGTCGGGTCGCCGCATGAGAACTGGCCGCGATGTTTTCGTGACCGACGAAAGAAGGCCTGGCTCTCGGGGGTAAATGAGGGCCTCGTTAATCAAGATATTTACACGCGAGCTGGGTCCCGCGGCGGGCATCGATATGCGGAGCCACGGGCCTCGGATCGATCGGAGCCGCTCCTTCGTAGAAAATCCGGCCTAACGCCGCCTATACTTCTAGGCCCTGGCCGTTATTTATAGGCCATTCGAACGCTTCGTAGCGCCTCGTGGTACGTGAGCCTAATTCATTTAAGCCGGACACACGCTCTCGTCCGAGGCTGAATTCGACGAGACGAAGACGAGAGAGCCACCCGCTACCGGGGCCAGCGAGCTCGTTACACGCTCGGCCGTATCACGTTTTCCTACTCCTCTTGTTATTCAATTAGCATATCGAATTAATATAGCGGCGAGTCGCCAGAGCCGCGTGTTAAACGGGACAGATCGCCGCGAACGAATCTGTTATGTTCAGTGTTCGTTCACGCTCCGAATCGCTCCGACTCCGAGACACAGGGTCGTCCGGAATGTAATTCGACGTGGAACTCGACTGTGTCAGCCGGCTGACGCGATTTCGATCGAATTTATCGACGGCGGATAAGACGATTTCAAAATTTTGCGTGGGTCATGAAATTTTTGCTGTTCGACGTAGTTAAACTTGACGAACCAATGCAATTTCTCTCTATAAAAAATGTCTCGCTGTATAAATAGAGTAATTAAACGTTCCTTCACATGTTTCCGTGTATTTTAAAAATATGTGAATAAATAAATGCATAAAGATCCACAGGCTAGTGATCAGGCAAGCACGGTGAAACCACCGAAAGACTATTTCCATTGTTACATAAAATTTTCGAACGTTGCTTCAATCCTGACCGCCTTTCACAAACCATAAAACGTTGCACTAATGTTTTCCCTTTCCGTCAGCTAAAAGCTTTAGTTAGCAAGGACCGGTGATAGAAAGGACGATCTAAGAAACAGGATCTAGTAGCAAGAATGGACGTTCTCGCGAGCGGCTCCGTTCGAATTCTCCGGAGAGAAAGCAGATCGCTCCTGATGGACCTTTTTCGGAGAGATCTTTTGGGATTGCGCAGAGTCGATTGGCAAACGCCCGGTTTTTCGTCCGTGCCCATTAGCAGCTCTACGAATCACGCTGGTTACCTGTCCTGTCGCGGGGATGCGACGTTAATGCGTTTTTTGTGTTGCCGCGAAAGAAATTTATCGCGCCACCCGCTGGATTTATCGCGCCTCGCCTCGCAGTCGTTTCTTCCAACCCTTGCGAACACGGAATGCTTCCCGTCAAAGGACCTCGTGTTATTAGCTGTACAAATTAATTCCGTGGTCCTCGCAATGAATCACTTGCACCTTTCTTTTAAATTCGAGCTCGTCGCCAGTCGCATTGAACGTTTAAAAAAGAAACTATTGGACACGCTCTTTGCATGTCGATTGGAAAAATGTTCTCGAGGTCGAGGAAATGGCTTGGCCTACTTTCGGAGAAACTGGCGCGACTTGCAAAAGTTTCGTACATTCTGAAAGTGGTAAGCGAAGGCTTCAGAATAGGAGTTCCAGTATATTCGAACGTCCTGATTCTCAACTTTGAGGATGAAGGATTGAATCAACTGTTGCAACCATGTCAGCAGCTTGCTATAACAGTAATAATAATTCCTAGTGATTCGCAATAAGATCTTCATGCGATACTTTGCACAGAGAAGCACGGGAAGACTGACTTTGCACGATAATGTATAGTCACACTTGACGAAGCCATTAAGGAAGGCTTTGCAATTTTTTTACATAGTTAAATTTCTCTCGCCATTCTACGTAAAAAAATACTGGGATGCAAATGTGGTTAGTTGTCCGGACATTTAAAGAAAAATTCCTTATAATGATCTAGAAAACTGGATACGATCAAGAGCAGAAAAATCAACGATAACCAGAACTCCCGGAGAAGTGTACGACATAAATGACGCCGCTATTAGCGTAATCAAGCTGACGGGTCGCTTCCTCAATAAATTCCTCGGGTATCCACATCGTCTATGGCTGATCAATATTCAAACGCGACGATCACGCCTCGGCAATTGAACGCACCGCGTAGATCAAGCCGCAGAAAACTCGACGGGAAATTAAGCGGTGATTTCCATTAGCGTCGGGGCGCGCGTCCCGCCTTCGAATTCCCAAGGGGGCGTCTCCCTCGGGGCCCACTCCTTTTGCGGCTATTAAATCAATGCCCACGCTTTTCCCCTAATTAGCGATGTCCTCCTCGTCACCTGGGCGCGTCCCGGCACCAAGGAAAAAAACGAATGGAACCTATCACCGTCCCCCATTACAATTTACACGGGGGATTCGACTACCGTTCGGTGGTTTTTCAGGAATATATCCGACGGTTACGTGACGGGTGTTCGGGATTTGCCCACGTCGTCGGTGGCGGGAGCCATAGAAACCCACCGACTCTTTGTCGCCTCTTCCTTTTCAGGTTTCGGTAAAATCGACATGCAAGACAGGCAGCGAGACTCTGTCGCCACGGCAGGATGCGACTGGCCGCCGCTAATGAAGTAATTCGTGCGCAAAAACGTTACGACGTTCACCGTGAATTATTCATCGGCCGCGATCGCGCGCTGGAAAACGTTCTGCCCCCGACAGCCTGGAATCCTTGAGGACACTTTTCCACCGGGAGCGACGCCATTTTTCTGTTCGGCTTCGACCAGCCAACAACGCGAATCGCATCTTCTCGATCCGTCTAATGTTATTTCTTCGTGCGACCCTCTTCGTTCAGTTATGTACACATTTTAAATGAATCTTCGTAATCGGTATTAACAACTGCGACATTTTTGTTATAATTAGCTGCGGATTTTGTGCATTTGTTACAAAAATGGGTGGACGCAATTTAAACCAGTGAATGGATTAAATGAATACAAGAATGTTTGTGTGTAGCATTTTCAACTTGTTGAAATTGCGCTAAAGAAAGAATGACTATTTTATTTGACTTGGGTTTTGCAAAATCTATACGACCAATTTTTATTATAATTCTGTTGGAAGAGGTCTTCTACCTGACGAATGAAATTTTATCGTTGTTCTAACTTTAATGAGGTGTTCGATAAAAATATTAATCCACAATCTTATAATGATAAATGTCGAGCTCAATCGTTGTTCAAACTTTCAAAATTGTGTTTTTGAAGCTTAATTTTCAATTATTCTTTGTAACACATACAGTGTGTCCCAAAATGTTATCTTGAAAAGGGTGTTTCCTGAGGTTATTTGCCGGAGTCTGTCCGCTGTAGCCGCGAGCTCTGATTGGTCCGATGTTTTTGATGAGTAATTCTTTAGCAAAGCCGCGGAGAACATTTTCGCAAAGGAGAAAGTTACTTGAAATGAAGCACAGCATTTTTGCCACACCCTGTATAACATATTCTCTGGGTAAGAAGATTATGCACGAAACATCTGTGTCAAACAATAAAAATAATCGCGCTATAAATAGTTCTGTCTGTTCGGATGAACATTGAAAATAATGATCCATAAAATTGACACTTTCCATTAACGTGATTCTATTATGTAAACAATAAGGAAGTGTTCTCCGAATGGTCGACGGATTCGACATAAAATCGGCGAACTACGTCAATCGTTCGACCCGTCGACAACAGCTGACAGCTGCCATATAATACTACGCGTTGACTATGGTCGATGACTGATAGCTCGGCTCCGCTATGCATATCAACGCGATAAATCTTTCTTGGCAAAACAATCGGAATTCACTTATTGTTAGGTCCATAGCGAAGCCTTTAGGCACAGCACAATGGATCGTATGGAGCGTTGTGCAATCCCCGCGAGGGAAATCCATCATTGCAAATGAGGAGATAAAGAGCGTGGAAAATTAGAACAATTGCCGATCAATTTATCTGTTGTTAGTAAATTTCGGATCGCGGTGAATAAACGTTTGATGTATCGTTCCATGCGAACCATTTATCAACTCGCGATTTCTTCGAAAGATCGCTCGTCTTATTGTGTTTCAGATATGTCGGGTCATTTCTGAAATTTCTGCCAATTTTTCCACCGTCTTTTATCTCCGTTCATTACATTGTTGCCAAAGTCTGCTCTGGCTTGGTTCATTAATTTCAAATAAAGAAATTTATTTTATGCGTTTATGACAGAACTGAGTAGGTGTAATTCAAAAAACGTAAATACTTTACATTATGATCAACTTATTGAACATATTAAGAAACAAAATAAATGTCTATATTGCCATTCAGATAGAAAATTTCTATTTTGTATAAAGATCGGCGTCTAGTCATAAATCATTTTGCAACGAGTATTGAGTGTTCAAGTTATACTCGATCCTGAACGGCATTCCGTTCTACGAATTACGTTTACGTATCATTAACGCGTGGGGAACTTAATTTCTTAATTACTGCGAATTTCTGAACTCAAGGTCCTCAAGGTCATCCAAAGGTCATTGTATAGTAGGTGTCGCTGAATTTGACTTTGAATTCTATAACAATTTGAAGTTAAAAATACAAAATGCTATTAAAGAAAGTCGCGGTGACTTCAGTTTTTTATCGAATAAAAATTTTTTTGGGAATTTCTTTCGAATCATTTTTCGTCAGATTGTCCTAAATGGATGAACATGTAGCATGGGAGGTGAACGCGAGGTGAGATCTCATTTTCGAAGAGCGAGGGAGCCGATCTGGGTCCAATCGGAAGCCGGGACCGCGATTAGGCGAAATTCTCGGGCTGGGGAAACTCGCCGCCTGTAAATCAATCTCTATTCGCAGCAGCAGCCTCCCGGGGCATTCGCTAGGAGCGTTAAGACGTCTTCGAAGAATACCGGACGCATCGTCGAAGACATTCCGTGCCGTGTGGGAAGTAACGATCCGTGGAGATGAAAAAGGGACGGTGTAGGGGCGGGAGGGGGGACAGGGCCCCAGGTAGAGGAGGAACGAATATCGTGGGTACATCGAGGGGCCGTGACTAATGACTCTATTGACGCTCGGAGAGAGAAGTTGGAACCAGAGAAGAGCCGAAGGTCGTTTACCGGCACAGAGGAACCGACTTGGTCGGCTGCTTGCTCCTCTCGCTCTTCATCTATCTCCCTCTCTCTCCTTTTCCTCCTTCCACCTCCAAGGAGGTTTCTCTCTTCCTCTTTCTTGCTCTCTGTCGTTCTCGCGCATGGTTTCCTCGGCCGTCGATGCCACGACGCCTCTTTCCACGTTGCTCGTTATCTCCGGGTGCCCGTGCAGCTTTGAAAAGGAAGGTCAGAAAGTGTCGCGGCTGACCTTTCGGTAATGAAGCTAATGCCGGACGCGACGGGTGGCTGCGGACCAGCATTTCTCGCCGGCGTCACAGTCCTTTCCGCCATTTCTGTTCCCTTCACGTCGCTCGCGGAACGAGCACGACGCGACGCGACAGTTACGGAATCTTCTTTCGAAAATGAGACTCCGGGAATCTTACGGATATCTTGATTAGCGCGGTTTCTTCGTGTTTCTTCATACTCGCTGGGACTAGTCGTCGAAATATTAAGTGCATAAATTAATTCATGGATTTAGCAATTGTCAATAATCGCTATTGGTTAGATGATAATGCAGTGCTCACGTTAAACTACAATCTAGTTAATTTCAGTGTCAAAATTCAGACCAATACTCCGTGCATAAGACCGCACGTACATAAGACTTTACCCGAATAGCGTTTCACCTCGGAGCGTGACGGATCAGGCTCGTTCATTGCCCAGCAATTGTGTATGCGGTACGTCTAAAGAAGTTTTCACTTGAATAAATTGATGCAGGGAACCGTGCACGTCAATTTTTCAGTGAAAATTGTACTCGTCGAAGAACTACATCCCTTCATAAACAAATTTCCAAATTCTGCACTCACTTGGTTTTTGCGCCTTGGTCTGCAATTATTCTCCCGCAGTTTCTCTCGAAATCGGTCGGCAAAGAAAAGTAAACGTTGCGCAAAGTTGCTCGCAGATTGATTTATCTACAAGCCCGTTTATATCATTGCGAGACGCCGCAAGAAAGGAGGGCCGTAATCGCGGCGCATCACGGGTGAAAAAAGGAAGCAATAGGTTCGACGCGATCTCGGGGCGAAAAAACAGGAGAGGAGAGCTCGAAGCAGAAAAACGGCCATGACAAGTAACAAAATCCGAAGGGAGGCGTGCACCAAAAAATTCAGCTTCCACCGGAGCAGAAACTGCACGCTTCGATCCCGGATCCCAGGAAACAATACAAAGAAGATTCCCACCCGGGTGGTGTGTAAGAATTCGAGACTTCCAAATCGCTTACGTAATTCCTGAAGGGGCAAAAAAAAATCGGTATGCCGCAGGAGTAAAGAACCTCGGGCCGGAGAAGAGAGGATCGGTGTGCTCGTGGTTCCGAGAAGGAGGAAAACGCGAGTCTTATTTATCATCGTCCACCTTTGAAACTCGTCTTGGGTCGGTTCACTTTTTGCGGGACGGCCTCCATCTGAAGTTTCGCCCGTGAGCAGAAACGATGAAGATTTTAGTTATGCCCCGACCTGCTGCCCCTCTCCCCGCGACCGGCACGACGTGGTTCTCTCTCCCCTTTCTCCTATTTCTTTCTAAATTGAAGAAGCTACCGCGTTTTGTCACGCTTTTTAGGCAGAACGCTGTAACGCGCTCGTGATTGCCTCGTACAATTACCTTCTGGTCTTTCAACCTCTCTCTCTCTCTCTCTCTCTCTCTCTCTCTCTGTTTCTCTCTGTTGCGACGAACAACCCCGGTCGGTCTTTTTCTATCTCCGACCGGTGTGTACGCACACCTACAGCTAATGTACAACACGGTGCGAGCAAAGCATAAAACGAGCGGGGCCCCTCTTTTTGCCCGGACGCCACGCTTCATTCCGACCGGCGAAATTACTGGCCGCCTCTCTTCCTTTTGGGATAAATGCCGGGACCCCATCCACGCCACACGGCGAAAACCGATCGTGAAATTAAGTTCTTCGCCGGAGACTTTCTTATTCCAAGCGAAATTTGTAATTCGCGAGCCGATCCGACTTCGATCGGGCCCGGCCCGACGCGCTCCCCCTTTTTTCCGAACCGTCACGACCGCTGAATTTGTCAAACACAGGCGATCCACCGCATAACATGATAGTCTCCCGTTCCTGTAATCTTTCTGGCCCTTTGCAGTTGCAGCTATTTTAAACATTTCACGGAATTGACTTTACTTCTCGCTGAGAACACCTACACTTGAAGAGAATGAATTAATTTGATTTTCGGATCGTTGGAAACGAGAACAACCCCTTAACTCGAGAATTAACCATTTCTTCGTATCTAGAATAAATCCATTCTACAGGGTGGACCGCGAAGCGTGATCACCTTAGATTATTATGCGATTTTTTGTCTAAAATAACATGGTTTAAATTGTGTGAACAGCCATAGTCTCGTTGAGTTAAGTTTTATTTCAAACTAGAGGGGAGTTTTTGCTCGTGAAAAAATAATTTTGTCCTTCAGAAAAGTTGAAAATTGTTGGTCCTTTGAATGAAAGTTTAACCCAGAACGGACCAGAACCCGCAAAAATAATTTTGTCCAGCTAGTGCCAAGAGTAATCTCTTCCCACCTTCGTGGGGAAACAATATCGATCTCCAGCGGGGAGCACTGGTCGACCGAGACGAAACTGTGGTGAGCAAGATCGCTTGTAGAAAGCAGGCAGGATCAGCGGGTAACAAGCTTTCGAGTAGTATCGAGCCGCGTTTAGAGTCTCCGGAGAACTGGTCCAATGACACAGCGGCGTTATCCAGCTATCATCTTGGCCTCCGCTCGGCTCGGCTCGGGTCCGCGCGACGCGGCGGGAGGAAAGGACTCTCCGCGGGATAAATTCATGAGCGCGATGTCCTCGCGGGCACGTAGCGGCCTCGAGGAGAGTCCGGGCATGTAAATGTAAAGAGCGGTTCTCGCGCGAGCGAAGCGAACGAGCCGAGTGCATTTTATTAGCGCTGGCCCGATGGAGAGAAGGAGCCGGCCAGGAGGAGGATCGGGAGGAGGATGAAGATCAAGAGGACGAAGGAGGAAGGAGGATGAAGGGAGGGAGGTGGGGGATGATGGCGGAGGAGGCGAAGAGAAGAAGGAAGAGGTCGATACCGCGGCGAAGCGGAGGTGGAGAACCGGGGAACGGGAGAATCTTGTAAGCTCGCGCTCGAGTCGACCTTGCTTCGCGCGAGCACACGCGGCGCTATTACGACGCTGTTCGCGCGACGCCCGGCCACGCTGCTTCATGGGATCCCAGGGAAATTAACGACGACGCGTCGTTCCTCGAACTTCCCGCCCTGATCCTCCGCGATATTTCACTCTTCAGCACGCGATCCACCGCGATCCTTTTATCCGAGCTCCGTGAAAACGCCGTGTAGTGGACCGCCATAGAGAAAAGATGCGCAACATCCCAGTCAGCGAAATCTGTTCCAGCAGATTAAGACCGAATGTCTGTAATCATGCTTTGCGAGCAAAAGGCGAGCGTCTTTGCAACAGGTCCTTATTTGTTCTGTATCTGCAGACCAAAACCTGTCGCCAAATACAAAGTTTGGTGTCAAGATTCCATGCCAAACAGAGGGAAATTGAGACCAAACCTTGGCTTCGTTGTAGAGGGCAGGTCAGTCGCACTAAGAGCGGACCTAATCTTGCTCCGAGATGAACACTAAACCTACCGAGCACTACAAGCGACTAAAATGTCTTACAAAAATTACAAGGCTCTATTTATTCAGATTCTGTGCAATTTTTATTGCAATATCTGCCTGAGTAAAAAAATCTATCGAATCAATTTTCATGTAACCAACTTCGTAGTTTCAATAATTGTGAAATGAAAAATGTGAAACCGGTCATTTGTCCGGCAGTGGTAGGTTTGGTTAAATATCGAGCAACCCGGAGTTTACCAGAATAGCGTTTCACCTCGGAGCGTGACGGATCAGACTCATTCACTGCCCGGCAATTGTGTACCTGGTGCGTCTAAAGAGAGAGAGAAATCTTCACTTCAAATTCACTTCTAAATCGGTAGAATAATTTCTAGAGAAAAGTATAAGGAACTAAATAGTAACCAAATATATTTTTGGGAAAGCATGATTTTAAGATTTTATACATTTAAGACATACAATAAAAACTCCGTTAATTAGTCCCTTAATGCAAATCCCGGGAGGCACGTAAAGCCAAACGCTCACACATCCGAGCATTCTTTCGGTCGCAGCTCGGGGAGCGAGCCGAATCGTAAAGCGGCTTGATTTATTGGTATCGCGGATTACCGCGGTACAACGACTAATTAGTATGATTAGCCCGCGCTACACGATCCCCGAGCCAGGGTACGGGCGTTTTGCGGCATGAATGGAGCTCTGTCTCGTGGAACGGCTAATATCGGAAAGCCGGGCTGATCGACGAAGGTAACGAGCGATCACGTTGAAAGGTGAGTAATATCTAGTTACCATGAGCACGGTTCGACCCGTCGTACTTTATAAACGGCTGCTCCGGAGCTCGATAGACCGTAACACACCGGGGCCCCGGGATCATTATATCGAAGCTGACGCGCCGTTGACTTTCAACGTGTCTGACGGAATTAACGAAGGAACCAATTAGCGGGCCTCAAGCCGAGGAGACGAGGGGCGAGCTTGCAAAATCCGGACCGCTTCTAACGCAATTCTTCGGGCCGCTAGACGCACACGCCGGGTTTCGCGAAATGAATCGGGCAAAGAATTAACGATGCCGATCCGCGAGATAACGAGACGCGATATATGTATATTGTGTTCCGTAATACTGTGGAATCGTAGCGAGAACACCACCAGGTCCTGGTCTCAGGTTACCGAACGCTAATAGGAAGGCCCGGTGCACGCGCAGACCGTCCGTCATTTTTATCAGTACACAAATTGAAACGATGATTGATCCGGGAACCGCGCGCGGGCAGAACGGTCAAGTTGATCGATGTGCGCTCCAAAATAACCGGTTAGTTTGAATTTCAACGGGATTTTTAGCGCTGCCGAGGAACTTTGATGAATATAATGCGCGGTAGTAGCGGCCCGCCATTGCTGATCAATGCGCGCGGCTGCTGCTGTTGCACTGTGTTTAACGATATTAGAATTGCCGAGTATCATTCAACTCGACTAACTGCCGCACAGTTGGGTATTTGGCCCGGAATATCGGATTTCCTATTGAAAAGCTTCGTGATCTACATACTTACACTAATGAGCATGACTCATTCAACACACTTTAAATCAGAATAATTTTTTTGTGGATGGACCAAACGACTTCAATTTTTCTGTAAGGCTAGAAGAATTAGTTTAGTAATTCGTCGGAATTGCGAAAAAAATAGTAAAAATTGATTTTTATTACTTTTTTTAGCTGGGCCAATAATGAACATTTAAAAGATGTGTTTGATCAACTCGTATAAATGATATACGCTCTGAAAATTTCATTGAAATTGGTTAATTGGTTTACGAGTTATAATCGATCAAAAGTGGTAATTTGTAGTCTACCATGAAGTGGCAAGTTTGACCATTTTTGATCTTTTATAACTCGTAAACCAATTAACCAAATTCAATGAAATTTTCAGAACGTATACGTATAATTTATACGAGTTGACCAAACACATCTTTTAAATTTTCTTTTATTGGCCCAGCTAAAAAAGAAGTAAAAATCAATTTTTACTATTTTTTTTCGCAATTCCGACCAAATGCATTTTTTCAAAATATTGTTTAGACGTCATTTACTAAACTAATTCTTAATCTAGCCTTACAGAGAAATTGAAATCGTTTGGTCCATTCATCAAAAAGTTATTCTGATTTAAAGTGTGTTGAATCAGTTATGCTCGTTAGTGTAGTATTAAAATAATAAATTACATCATTTAAACATAATTTATCACTCTATTATGACGATTTTTCAAGGGTTTCCGATAATTTGAGGAAAAAATATGCAAAATGAAAGAGAGAAGTAGATTTCGGACTAGATAAATGTATAACAATACTAGAAGAGTGTCCAAAACAGCAAAGCCATAGGAAGAATTGGAGGGGATACTGGTAATATTTAAATATTTGCTGTTAACCTACCGCCGTCAACATGGATTACCAAGTTCCACCGAAATGCCTACTGGAGTCTTGCTAGGCCTCGACAAATAATATACTTCACTGTGCACAACGTCAAAAAAAAAGAAAAAACGTATCCGAGACGACTTTGTACGTGAAGGAGTGAATCTTTGTAAATAAATAATGCTGAAACAGCGAGGAGGCGACAGACGGTCGGGGGAAAATAAATTTCCTTGATGATCGAGGACGGAGCCATCCCAGGTGATCGTCTTCCCGGGGAAGTGCCGTCAGTGCGGATTCCGTGATGTAAGTTAATCGGGGATCTGGTTGGAACGAGAGGGAGAGTGATCTAGAGTACCCCTAAAGTGTGCAACCTATGCGTGCACTTACACACACACTGCGGGAATTGTAAATAGTGTAGGCAGCGACCACGCAGAACCGCAGAACATCGTGGACCGGGTGGAGGGACACGAGAAGCGGAGATAGAACGAAAAGAAGAAGAAGACGACGACGAAGAAGAAGAAGAGGACGGCCACGACGACGACGACGAAGAAGAAGAAGAAGAAGCGGGACAGGACAGCCAGGCCGCCGGCGCTGGGCTGCGCGTGTATCCGCCCACGTAATCTTGATTGTCGACACACCTCCACCTCCACCACCTTCTACCACGAAGTGCACCAACACATTTCGACTGGTCCACACCACCGGACCCTGTGGGCACCCATCGTATACACACACGTGTCCGAATGCAACCTGCACGATCGCACCAGGGGCGGATCAACCCTGGACGCGGTGCTCGCTGTAAAGTATCCTCTCTAATTGAATGCCCTTGTGTAGGTACCCCGTTGTAATCTGCTCGGGGATTCGTGGTAGAGACCTCTCCACAGGGTTGCGGCGTTTCCGAAAACGGCTGACGTTGATCCTGAAGATACGAGGCTCCGAAAACGTTCAGCTACATCTTTCCCTGAGTTAATTGAATGTTTCAATGTGCAACAGATTTATTTTCTTGTTGATTAATAAACTCGGAAATATGACACAGGTTTTGCAAGTCAAATTCATCCTTATGCAAATCAATTTCACCCTTTTGCAGGTATTTTAACCCTCATCCGTCCCTCGTTTCACGAACTGAATCTGTCCCTCGGTGTCAAATTGACACAGTGATAAAAAGTTGATAAAATAACAAGGTAAACGGTTACTCTGTGATGGTTTTTCATTGAAATCGATTAGTTAACACTTACATTTTAGATTTCTCGGTTATATGTTTCGCATTAAAAATATAAAAGTCACGAAGTTACGGACTTTACCTACAAATAACAGAACAGTACAACTTATTTCGGGAAAACTGTGTCAAATTGATACGAGGGACGGATGAGGGTTACATAAGTTTAATGCTTTTTTTAGAGAAAATGCGAAGCTGCGTCGAAAAGTGCATAGAAAAATCTGTTTCTTCTGAAAACATGAAGGTAGAATAAAACTGTTATTGCCACATTGTAGTGCTCTCTATACTGAAAAACTTTGGTCAGCTTCGAGTAAGCGATTGCAACATTTTGCGTAATAAAGAGCGAACGAAAGACCGCCGCGAAACACGAATTTTGCGATGACCCAATACTTGCTTCCACAGGGAAAGGCCGAAAACAGCACGAATCCAACAGTCTCGATAATGGTGAAATAAAAAGGCCGGCGATTCGGCCGTGGTGAGGTCCAGTGTTAACGACCCGGCGGAAGAAGGTCGTCATAAGAATTTATAGGGACGGCGTGCAGCGTGCAGAAAGTCAAATAGAGACACGAGAGAAGTCGACGCAGCAACACGGTCGCTCGCCGTTTAATCTGCCCGTCAGGGAGTCCTGTCTTTGTTTCGCGGGAAACCGCGTGTTTACGCGATTCCATATTAAATCTGCGTGGGTGACCTCCCCCAGGGAGAGGAAAGGGGTGGTCGGACAAGGAGAAACCGGAAAACAAATGAAGGGACGCGAAGCATAATGGCGGTGAGCCGTGAGGGGGTCAGAGAGAAAGAGAGAAAAAGAGAGAGAGGTAGAGAGGGATAAGAAATTGGATAAGAACGTAAGGAGGATTGGTGTGTGCGCGCGACTAAATTTCTCTACGGCAGTGTGCGTACGTGTAAAACCATGGCGGAGGCATAGGGGCGGGAGGGGGGTGGGTGAGGCTGGATCCAAGGTGGAGGATTTATGAACGACCGAAACAGGCTGCTAACCCTGGTCCCCTCGCTTCACCGTCCACCTCTTTTTGCTTTGTATTTTGACCTTAGCGCGAGTAGTATACCTGCTCCGCAGTGGTCATCTCCCTTCTGTATACGCGCGCAACAAACAGTTTCGTTTTCCCGTCGACTCGCCCGATTCTACATTGTTTCTGCTGTCAGCCTGCTACGGATGGCCTCTTGTACTTTATAAGTGCACTTCACGTTGAACTCTGCTCGTGTAAGCAGCATTCTTTTGAAATTGTTCTACCAAGGTTTCGCATGCATTGCACCTGACTCCATCGGGGGTCAGAAGACATGGTACACTAATATAATACAGCTGGCTCATGTTTTGGCTCATTGCTTACCAATCAAAGAGAGAGATCTTCTAGTTGGTCAGCCGAATAATATAATCACGCAAACTTTTGATTTCATGGATAGTATTCTAGAATGTCTAGAATGAGGACTTAGCTACCGGTGTTCAGGATCGGGTTAAGTTGACAATATGATGCGATTGTAAATACAATCAATCGTGCAAGAATTAGCTAATATTTATTGCACATCAATCGAAACAGGGAGTTCCTAGTTGATCAGCTAAACAATTACACAAATCTTTAATTTCGTGGATATTGTAGACTACAATCAGGACTTAGCTATTGGTGTCCAGCGTTGTGTCAAGTTGGTAATCGTACCGTGTTATTGTGCACCGGATTACACAAGAATTAGGGGTAGTTCTCCCCATACTGGACAATGTTCTTGGAACGTACGAGATTATGCTTTCCGTTCGGTTGCCTGCAGAAAATTTCCGTGGAAGCTGACGAGGACAAGAAAAAGCTTTGGCCCGATGACGGAACAGTTGCTCGGCGCTCGTAATCCGGAAGCAAAGGCTCCGGACACCGAGTTACCCAGCTCCTATCATAATTCCGTAATTCAAAGATCCAGCTTTATTGAGACGGCAGCACATACTCTCTTAATTAACGCGAAGCTACTCTTGCCGGGGCCCAATCGGTTCCCGGGATCTAAAATCAATTTAGATCCTCGATGTACGATAGAGAGGCTGCCTCTTCTCATCCTCTTGCGCGGTGCTCGTCGGCATACACGCCGAGGAGGAGAAGATGAGCGAGGGGCATACGCTCGACGATCCACGGGAGACGCAATCCCGAGGAGGATAAACGAAGAGGAACCAGAAGGAGAAGCTCGATACGAGGGTCCAGACACTGCAGACACCGTGTGCTGATGTTGGTGGTTCATGCATGTGTTCCTGGTACTGTTCGTGTCCCGAGGCTATTTGAATCAGCTCGGAAAGCTTTATGGACCGTGCGCTTTCAACAATTGCTATGATTCCGGCTCCCTTGACGATCGGAACCGTTTGGGAATTCTTGTGCTCCAATTTTTGTACTGATTCGAGAAAGGAGGTTGCTTTCTTGAGTCATTAGTAGATTGCTGATTGTTTTATTTGGAACTCGATGGACTGTAATTAATTACCGTAGTGCAAACAACAGCGGTGTTCTTTCGCACACTTAAGTGTCCTATACTATTCCCGCAGTGCTTAAAAAAAAACGGGACCTCGGACTGAGTTTCGAGCGAGTTGAAATTTGATACGTATCGGATACATTCCCTCCCGTTCATTCGGTTGAAGTCACCTCCACACTTGAGCGACCGCGGTTGGGATCGAATGCTACCGTTACTTGGATTTTGATGTAATTTTTGAGGTACTAGACATGTTAATCGCCGTTTTAACGAGAAAAACTGCTGGGGTCGGCGAAGGATCGGACGATGACGGAGATAATTATCGCTAACTAAGTGATCGAAAGCATCGGGGAAGATTAAATTGCTCGAAAGCTCGCGAGACGGAGGATCGTGCGGCTGCGCGGCGAGGTGCGCTAGCGGTGCTGGTGGTTAGGATCCATGGGGGCCTCACGGTGCCCCGTGGTAACGTGGGTAACTTAATATTCCGGGCAATAAATAAGAGAATGCGGCTCTGTCCGCCCCACAAAAAACCCCCCGCGGGCCAAAGAGCAAGACGCCCACGCTTCTCGTAGTACCCACAGTCCGGTCCCGCGTCTCCACCCTTCCTCGTCCTTGGCCCGGAGGATCCCCGGATCTCGGACAACCGACTCTCTCGTCGGGATCCGCCGTACGAAAAGTTTGTGGGCCCACCTTAACCTCCCGTGGCCCCCACGCTCAACACCCGAACGTTATCCGGGCACGGCATCGCGTAATTAAGTTATTACGCTCGCGGGGAACTCTCTCGCCGTGCTCTCCTCCGTGGCTGGCTCCCTCTCTCCACCTTTATTTAGGTCCAAGGATTTCGACCGTAGAGGGGCGTGAATGAAATATTAACGACCCGATTGTTTGTTCAACGGCGAAAATCCATCCACCCTCCTACGATAGCTAGAGCTGCCTATCCAGGGAATTAAGATTGTTTCTGTTAAACTCTTCAGAGCTGCTGTATTGTTTTTGAATTGTTCTGAACAAAAGCTGACAAATTCATATGACCTTTATACCCTACTATTATAATAATAGCGAGAAAATGTCAAAATCGAGTGAGACACCCTGTATATCTATTCTTTGTACTTTAGAAAATTCGCCCTTGAAGAAGTTGACCCTCTGGCAATGGGCCCTGGGTCTACTTGGACCCAGTTGTTCGATTACTCAGTTTCTGGTGATTAAATGAACAGCTGTGCTGCATTGGGAACAACGGGAAGACCAATCATCAATTATAATCATAACATCATCAATTACATAGTTGTAAGAATCGTCTGCCTTAGACTAATCATAACGTCATCAATTACATACTTGTGAGAATCGTCTGCTGAGGATTAAACGAAAAAATAACAAGTATGACTCTGCTGAATCACATCCGCCTAAAAATCCAACAAAGTCAGATTAATTCAACTAATAAATTCTTTAAAAGTCTTTCTACATTCTTTAGATCGTGATAATCATTACAAGATGTTACAATAAAAATTAGTTTCTAAACCCAGTCAAGGAACAATGCCAGTAGAATGATCTTCGACGAAGTATAGACTTGTCAAGGTCAAAAAACGCAACCATGAAAGAGCAAATTGTCTTTTTCCCACAGGAAATTCTGAACGACGAAGAAGCTCTCCAATCACTGTAGTTGTAAAATAAATAAAGGCGAGTAGGTAAGAGCGAAGAATGTTTAGAAGAACAATGAACCATTAAGACGGGAACGATCGAAGGCAATAACTCGTTCCTAAGCCGGAATCGTTTGTAATGTTTCCCAAACAGGGGAAGATGTGAACCGATCGTCGACGATAGCAATTTTCCGCTTGCAATCAGGTTGGCCAACCTCGGCCAGCTGATTATTACCCGCGTAAAATATGTGTTCCTGCCCCCGAGATCAAGCTATTCCCTTTTTACACGTCTAAACCGTCCGACTCGACTCGTAATTTACAATTTAGACCCTCCACTTCCTCTGTGATCACGAGAGGCCCGCCGATGCCAGCCACTTTATGAAGCGAGCCGGCAGATGTTCCCCATAACAAAGTTGCACGCAAAAACATCATCGGGCTGAGGGCTCCCTCGCGGAAATTAGCACCTCGTGGCATGGGGTGCACGAGCATTCCTCGCCGAAAGGAATTCTGGCGTTAGAAACGCCGTGCTTAGAAAGCGAAACGCGAGAAACGTCTAACACATTGTTACAACCATCGCTAGAATCTTTTATGACCTGGCTGTTACCCTATTCTGCGTAACACCTAAACCACATGAACGCGTTCACTACCGTGTCGATGCCGTTCAATGCGGGCATGGTGGAAATCAGTATTTATCAATTTTATCTTCCCAGATTTAAAAATTGTTATATTTACAAATATATACTTTGTTATCAGGACTCAAGCCACTATAGTGGCCTTCCAGTCCTGAAAGGAAAAGTGGAAAATTTTCTAATATTAATATCAGTGGCGCATCCAGGATGTAATATTGGAGGGGGGGGGGGCGAGTTGAACCCAGTCCTAGGTTTTGCGTGATGACCTCTTTTTTTAACCAAAATATCTGTCAACGGTATCCAGGACTATTCCGCGATTTTAATTTTGGAAGCTAAACATTTTTTTCTTAGGGAGAGGGGACTTGGCCCCCTGGCTCCCCCTCTGGGTGCGCCACTGATTAATATTATCTAATTTTGTATTTACTACCCACAGTCAATAAAACGGCTAAAAATACTTTTTACTCGCCTATTTCTCCATAACCTTACTGTTTGCCTGTATAAATTTTAAGCAAAAATTCAACTCAAGAAATGACCACCCCTTGCTGTACCAAGAATCGCGAGGAGCCAATGAAGAGCTAATATTCGTCCGCGACCAATAGATACCGTTCTAATATTGTCAACCTATCAAGATTATTACGAAAGGGAATAAAATTCTATTTAATGCCTTTTTGTTGCAATGGAGATAGAAACTTCTTATTTTGAGTGAATATGAAACTCTGGATGGAATAAATTACCAGGCTGTGCTCTACCAAAGCAGCATGAAAATCGGCACGTGTCTTCCTGGCAGAGATCGCGAGGAGCTAATGAAGAGCTAATATTCGCCAGCGACCGATACGTAGTAACAAATATACATAATGGCAACATATTTCATCCCCGCCTCCCATCACCCTGTTATCAGCCACGGGCAGCGACCACTCCTCCTCCTCAGCGTCCAATATCCCCTTATTTAAAATCTACCCCGGGTCTGCCGGCAGGTGCGCGACGACAAAAAATCGAGCTGGTTCCTCGACGAACCCGAAGACAAGGAGGCAGGCAGAGGCAGGCAGGAGAGCCTGTCTACGAAAGAAGCCACTTCTCCAGTATCCCCTTCGTCGTAAAAGTCCGGCTCGCCGATGGACCTCGGCTAATGCTCCAGCGACAATTAGCCAAGTTCCCGGTTTTTTTCGAAAACGTGTTCGCGTTTTAGGGAGCAGGTGAGAGGGACCGGGCTGCAATCCTCTCCGGGGCCTGAAGCTTCGCCAGAGGAGGATTCCGTTGACCGGTGGGCACACAGACACACACGGCCCGTGTGGAACGAGGAAGGTGTTCAGCTGGTCGTTAAGCCCGGGAAAACACGAAGAGGTGTCCCGCAATTAGCGCGAACAAAAACCGACCACGCTCCGGTCCGAGCAGTCTCGACGGATCGATGGACGAGGAGGTGAAATCGAGGTCAATGGCAGGACGCTACGAGGATCTCCTTCTGGATCAACAACTCTTCTGTACGCAACTCGAGACAAATCACCCGGCTCGGATCGCGTCGGACCACTTCGACTTCCTCGAAAATCGCCGAACAGCTAACTGCAGCACGTTCGAGGACGTTGGGTGATCCACGGTGAGCCCAGGGAACAGTCAATGGAGCTGCCCTTCTGCCAGACTCCACAAAATAGAAAGTCAAAATTCTGCCGCCTCCGTTCGCCTTTTCAACTCTCAACTTTCTCGTTCAGCCCTGCTCAGATGCGTGGCTTCGACGCTCAACGATTACCGCAGCGTTTGAAAAGGTGATGTCTTCATATGCGTGTAAGTATCAAACCCTTTCATGTTGAAGAGATGTGCACGGTATTTGTAAGAAGTATATTCCCGCTCTACGGGGAGCATCCCTTCTTCTTAATTACAAACATGATGCAATTCGGAGTGCATTTGCTTGTTCAATTGAGGATCTAGCGGAACCTTGACTATCCGAACCGTTGATGTCCTAGTTCTTCGTTATCCGTGTGAATACATGTTTCAAATAAAGATTTAATCTAGCACTGTAGCTGTGAGTAACCATTCTAATCTCTGAACTCTGAACACTGATGCTCTGCTATTAGTTAGCACCATGTTTGACTGGTTCGAAGTTCTTCGACCCAATTCTATCATCGAGAGAGAGGCAGCACTTTCAAAAGCCGACTATTGGCACTAAGATAATCATCCAGAGGCAACTTCCAGCAATCATGTTTTCCACGTTCCATGGAGCGCTTCATTCATCGGCTAGTTCCTCTGACGTAATAAGCATCGAGTGGACATAGGACCAGGTCGGAAAGACAGAAAATAGCCCGTTGGGCCAGCGAAGAATTAAGACCCGAAGCCAAATTCGATACAGCCTCGATCGGAGCTACGCTGGCTCGAAGAGGGTCCAGGGACCCCCGGTTCCACCTGTTCTTTTTTCCCCCATCTCGAGTGCTATCTCTCTTAAAGGGCCCAGCGTATACGAGCGCTTCTAGTCCAACCGGTCCACGGACACACCGATGCCACCGTGTTCAACGCCGTGGCCGAAAAACACTGCGGTACCACGGTCACCTTGTGGAACAAGGAGGCCGATCGGCGTGCGACGGAGAAAAGACAACCGACGTTACCCCGGAGAATTATTTATGGTGGCTGATAGAGACGCGGGTTCGAGGCAACGTTGTCTAAGAGGCAACAGACCCACGCACTGGAATTCCTCTCTGCCTCCTTCCATCCTGCACCGTCCTTCTTCCCTCGCGTCTTGTTCTTCTTCTTCTTCGTCGTCTTCTTCTTCTCCGTCGTCGTCGTCGTCTTCTTCGTCGTCGTCGTCGCCGTCGTTGCCCTCCTCCCTTTCTTCTTCTTTTCTTGCCGGCCAACTTTATCCTACTCAGCTCGCTCGTCATTCTCCACCTTCTTGGACACGTTCCGCCGTTCTGATCCACCATGACGGAACGCGATCCGATCGCGACTTTCGCAAATCGATGAAATCTAGACGCAAACTAGGCCACGCAAAAAATTCATGTCTCTGTTAATTACACGCTAGTAATTACAGACGGAACGGCTTCGGGGGGTTTTCAGGTCGTGCTATCTAGTTCTGGTATTATTTATTTGGCAGAGAAGCGGAGAAAACTCAAGGGACTTGAACTTGACTATTATTTGTGTAACAAACGAGGTCGAATTCGAGTCTATGCCGTTTTAAATACAATTCAATCAAGCGTTAGCTTAAGGAAACACCTAGCTATTACAACATGAACATTTTCTAATCAATTCCACCTATTTTATACAAACGGTACGATGTATAGAAAATGTGTTAGACCAAGTTCACAAGCCAGATCGATTAACCCTGTGCACTTGGAGCTATTTTATCTCGAAAATTAAACATTTCTTCCGACCTAGAATGATTTTATTGTATACGATTTTTTCATTCCATGAAGTGAAGATTATTTTGGAACATTTAAAAGAATGAAATATTAATCGTAAATGGGGATGATATCATAAAACTAGTATAAAATAGCGTAGGGTTGTTCTCGTATCTCGATCTTGATTTCTCAATCAAGCCTTTGCAGTCGGGGGAGCTATTTTAACTTGAAAATTAAACATTTTTTTCGATCTAGAATAATTCCATTGTATGTATATGATTTTCTTCATTTTATGTATATGAAATTGATCTAATACCTCCTATAATACTTAAATGTGTAGTGATTGATTAGATACCAACATATTTAATGATCTAAACAATATTGTAATGGTACAGCAATTTTTAGTGGTGACCCTGAGTCATTTCCGAGGGGCGGATGAGGGTTAATATTCGAGTAGTTGACTGTGTCGGCATTTCTAAATTTCAAATTCAGTTTTCGGAGCCGCGACGCAACAGTTAGCAATCGCGGAGGCATCGGAGCCAGGTATTTGAGCATGGCCGAAAGAAAAAGCGAGGGTTGAGAAGGCGAACGGAGGCGGCGCGGCGGCGTCGGCAGAAAAATCGGGAATCGCGGATGCCGTGGCACGGATGCACACCGGTGTTACGCGCGTACACGCACCGCAAGAAGCGCGTCCCTCGTTAGTGCCACTAATTACGAGTCGGTCGGTCTCCCCTCCGGCCTCCCCTTAATGAGTGCCCTAGTAAAGGCACGCGAGAAAAAAATTGTAACGCCAACGGAATAACTCGGGCCGAGTGGACGAGTCGAAGACGAGTGGCGAGGGAAACGGGGCCTGACCGTGCTGGACCTGCTCTCTTCCTCTCTCTCCATGTCTTTCTCTCTAACCAGGAAGAAAGAGGAAGAGAGCTGCCGACCAGAGTCGAGGCTTAAGCCTTAATTACCGATTAAGCGCGTGGCGGAGATCACGAAATACCCTCCTCGTCTCCTCGCCGAAGGATTGTCCCCGAGGGTAGCGATCGACGGGCGTAAATTTACAACGAGCCCCCGGCGTTGAACCCGGAAACCTTAGAAGATGTAATCTTTCGGTGAGACATAGCTCGATCTTCGAACAGTCCCCCGGATAATGGATCCGGAGATACCTATTTTTCTTTTTTCTGCTCCTCTGAAAGAGGTTCACCCTTCCCTACCTCCTAACGGCGCGACCAGCTTTTTCTTAGGAAACGTTGGATATTTAACGGTTACCTTGGCCGGCGATCTTGTCGCCGATCGATAAAAGCGAATTCTTGGGTAATTGGGGATGAGCCAGCGAGAAGGTGACGGCTAATTAGCTCCACTCCGCTTTCGAACGCACCGGGACGCGGCCGTCGTAAAGGCGCGTCCGATGCCGGTTTCTTAGACTTAGCTTTGCACTAAATAACTGCGCGCGGAGTCACTCCTCTGCAAGTCTTTTAGAACCCTTATTCTTATGGAAGCTATAAAGATTTTTCATTTGGTTGCGAGCACCAAAGCACATACCACATACCACATCTTGGTGACAAGCGACGTCGTCGATAATGATATGAATTTTGTGTGTTTCGCACAAGCCTTACTTATTTATATCACTGATTAGAATTATTAATAATTATTATTGGTTGACAATGAAGCTTGCGCCTCACACTACAATTTACTTCAAGCGGTTTTGAGACGTCTACGTTGAACCACTGTGGATGATGACGAAGAAAAATTCTCCTGCTATTGGTATTGATTAAAATACGGATCTTATGCAGTTATGGCAAAAATAGGTACTACAATTTAAATTAAGAAACATGTATTATTTGTATCTACTGAAATTGTTAAAAAAGAAAGAATTTACAACTCTTATTTATGGTTTAGCTACGCACCAGAATGTAAATGTCTAATGAAAAAGAGAATAATACAAATTCTGAGTAAGCTCTAATAGTCTCGCGGAGTGCGAGTGGTCGTCTAACGCTGATCGAAGCGAGGTTAACAAAGAAATTGTCTGGTAGCCACGGCGGTGTCCGATTTCATGGCATTTAGCGAACAATCTTCTTTCCAGAGGATCTCGGGGTGTTTGTCGATTACATGGGAGACCATTAGAGAGACAGAAAAAGGAAGGGGGATCGATAGAGCTGGCTGCCAATCGTACTTTCTCCCTCGGAGCGTGTTCGCGATTCCAGACGAGCTTCGCTCTGGAAACGAAGTCAACAAGCCGGAGGTCTTTATTCGAATCACGAATGCGAATCACGTCCACAGGAGGGGTGGGGAGGAGGAGGAGGAGGGACACCGTCTCGTAACAAATATGCATCTCCTTCGAACATGATAAATCGCGCTACCGGCCGGGACGCATGCACAAAACGATCAAACGACCGCGCGCAGAATGGCGGACGCTTAATTAGAAAAATTGTCTACGACTCCCCGATAATATGCAGAACCTGTCCCATCGTAAACGAAGAAAACAGAGGCGAAATTATTGTGTCAAAATGATCGGTGAACCTAGCCGAGAATGAGGCGCAAAGAGAAGACTGGAAGAGACGCTGTTAGATCGAGGTAATGCAAAAATGTTCGTTTCAACACGATCAGAATGCTGCGAGACATAAACGTCTCTATAGTACAATAATTTTAAGGTAGCTAACCCAGACCTAACCTTTCAGCTTCTTTCTAGAACTTCTTTAATATTGCTTGTTGGCAAATAGCAAAGTTCTAGTTGATTTTCATGTTCCCAGGTAATCACAGATCAGTTTACATTTGAGACACAAAAATATGCGTGGAAATTTTAAAATGTACATAGGTAAATCCGGGAAAGTTTATTGTGCCTGACCAAATTACTAGAGCCACTTGCAGTGTTTACAATAGAGCAATCAATTTTTAGATTAAACCTTGGTTGCACAAAATGTTGTTATAGTAGATAATATGGTTTCACGCTGTGGTTGTAATAATTTGGCTCCAAAGTGAAGCATCTATGATTTTGGTTATTGAGGAGTTAAAGCCCGACGGAACCATACGACCAGAATTTCTGTAGAAATTAAAAAGTCCCAAGAAACAAGTTTGTAAAAACGGTCCCACCGAAGGTCCACCGTTTCAGGCATGTTTCAGAAAACAGCTCGAAAATAATAAGAAGCTCGAGCGTTCAGCAGGGCGAAGAATAAAAGATAAGCGGAGTGGAGGATCGAAAACCGGAATGAGAAATAACGAATCGCTGCGGTCGGTCGGTCGGTCGGCCGTGGGGCCATTAATTAGGGAGCTTTTCGAGAAAAGTGATCGCCGAAAAAGCTGGGACGAGCTCGTTGTGGAAACAAAGTCAATCAGCCGAGAGAGATCTTCATCGAGTCGCGAAGGCGAATCACGTCTGCGCCGGGAAGGGACATCTCCGGTAACAAATATGTATCTCCGTCGGACCTCATACCTCGGATGCGACAATGCACACACAACGACAGTGTCCACCCAGGTGAAATATACGGCGTGGCACACGCACTGGGTCCTACCTACGGCTACCAATGCCATCGAGGGAGCTCGTGCATCGTTTTCTCGGGCCCCGAGACTCCGCCAGCGGGTCTAACTAACTAGCGTACACGTTCCTCTGCAGGCCCAGGCCTGCCTGCACCGTCCACTCCGCGTGCGTGTGTCTCCGGAGCGATGTAGACGAGTTACGATCCATTCGGCGAGATCCTCCTGGTTTAATCAGCTTTTAAATCTGTCTTTCTGGGCTCCCTCTGCGCGCATCATTTCTCAATATCGAGGTCTTCGGCGTCTTTCCAACAATCCTTCCTCCCCGCCGCCCTCCGACGATTCTCTTGGCTCATCAACGGGTTACGAAACCGGTACAGATCAATTCTCCTGGTTTGTAATAAACGGATCTTTCAGCAAAATACGATACACTTTCTCTATTCATTGCTAGAAGACAGGAGATAAAGAATGTTATCGTCAGACTGCGGATTGTATGCATTTATGGTGAACGTAAGGAGGTGTAATTGAAAACAGCAAAAACATTAGAAGAATTTAAAGGTACCATTATATTATTTTTAAGCTATTAAATATATTAAGAAAGAATTCTTGCGATTCAGATGGAAAGTTTTTACTTTATATAAAGATCCGCAGTCTAGTCGTCATGTTCTAGTCGTCAACATACAATTTACTATTAGCAACGTCAATGAATGTGAACCCCAGTTTCAATTGGTTGAAACTTCTGCGAGCCAGCATTTGCTCTAGTCCCAATTTCTTCAGAAGTTTTTGGATTATCTTGCGAATTTAATATGTGTCACCGGACCAAAGGATTTGTCACCTATGTCTGGCCTAGTTTTTCGATTAGTTTTGTGTACTAGTTTCGAGCTAACCCTTCGGATCTTTGGTGTCTTTCTGTATGATGTTACTGATTTTATGATATACGATCTCATATCTTCAAATTTCGGAAAGTGCATTAATGTTGTAATATTCGTCAGAGTCAGCACAGCAGCACAATCAGCAAAAGCTTCTCCAGTTGTTAGAGAACTAGCAGATCGGTGCGCGGAAGAACTATTCGCATAACGATGCGGTGTGCTACGAGTTGGGACCGTCGCGGTTTGCTCGGCTCGAGAACGGCTCGAAGCGTTTCCTACGAGGAGGAAAGAACTGGACCCTCTAACAAAGAGATGTCTGCCCCGTCGGAGTCCTCGAGAGCGCGGGTGTGTGCATGCGTGTGCGTTCGTCCTCGTGATTACGTTCGTGTTACTTCGGGCATCCTCGTGTCCGAGTATTCGTCCCGAGGGGCCTTTAAGAGGGATTAAGGGGACGCACACGTGACGGTCTCGGGTCTCCGGTCCCCGAAGACGAGGCCTGATGGGCACACACCGGTACAGCCCGACTAAAAAAGAAGTATCGATTATCCATCCGGCGGGTTCGCTAATTATCCAACGGAAAACGATTAAGGCGACAAACGTTTTTCACTCGGACGAGAGCGGTCGATTAGCCCGGCAAGAGATTACCAGTCTCCTCTTTTTGCCTCAATCGATTCATCTCGGCGACCCGAGCGGGGTGGGGGAGGAGGTCCCGAAAAAATTCTGTCGATTCGTTGAACCTTCGGGTGCTTTCACTTTCCCACCGTCGTCGTCGTCGTCGTCGCCAGAGCACATACCTTTCTTCCGACGATCCACGAATAATTTTAATATGTTCCACATGTTACACCGCCGTACCCGGTAGCTATGCGTCTCTATCATCTTGTTCGGTGAAAGTCGCAGGACAAAAGCTCTCGGCTCGGATTGCCTGCCAATGTCTCGTTCGAACAAATGAATGGAAACCTCGGACAAGGGTCTGGCTGCATTCATGCTGTATTTAGCCGATCGTACAAACAGTAACGCAGACCCTTATTGCACTGAAACAATCAACACCAGCTAGAGACTACAGCGGTGCTTTTCATTTCAGTGTTCGTTGCTGTGAAGCTAAATAATTAAGGACGACTGTAGACGCATTTCTTTCGAATCTTGCAATGTTCGAATTAAAATTGTTTGAACTGCTTGCCATTTGATTTTCGTCTCGGACTCGATGATCAGAGTTTCTTGTCGTTAATCGTCTCATAGAAGAGAAAAGAAAAGTTGTATCCTTGAATATCCTTCAATATCGACAGAAGAACAGACATTTATTGGAAATTAATTTTAAGAAAGTGAACAACATTCTTGTTTATTCTTTTCCAGAAAATTTAGATCATCACAAGTGCTTTCTTTCCCCTGTCTTAAATTGGCTTTATCTCGATCGAGTATTTGCAACAAGTGTGCGCTAAGTGACTCACAGCGGTTCTAAAATAATACCATGCTAACACAATTTCGCCGGAAGTGTAGCGCATACCTCAATTCGAGGTTTCCATCCGAATGCTCCGCCAGCAAGGAACACGGTGTTACGTAAACTGTTTATCTCGGTTTTCTGTTTGCGCTTTTTCGGTTGGGAGGAGCAACGAGTCGAGGGCGCAGCGAAACAGAAATATGGCAACGATGAAGTGACAGAAAGAAAAAAATGTGCGACGGTAACGAGGCCTGGCAGGGGTCCCTTGTGTACCAGGAGGCTCCCACTTACTCGGAAGTCGTCCTTAATTCATGCCACGGTGCCTTTTTCTGTTCTGGCCCTTCGCGGAAGGCCCGCCGATTCGGTAGTCTGGATAGGACTGCCGCATGATCTCTATTATGCCAGCGGGCCCGTCGATAAAAACCTGAAGCGTTGCCTATTTCGTCTCAGCCCTCGTTCCTCCATCTCTCCTCGCCTCTCCCCTCTCTTTTTTAACCCTTGCCGGGGCCGTTTGTATCGGGGACGAATTATTTCTGAATGAAAATTCAGACTCGGCTGAATCGTGTTAGGTTGTGCTTCAACAGCGTATTTGTAGGTTCGAAGAATGTCCTTTGAAATGATCTTTTTATGGACGATCCTTGAATAACTTTTCTCTAAGATTTTCACTTATTCTTCGTCGTATTCCATTTTGTGGATCGGGCAGAATTTTGTAGATCTAGAAGCTGCTTTGATTCATTGAAATGCTCGCGAACTTCGTTTCGATTATGATGACTATATTGCGGATTTTTATATAATTATGAAGAAATTGGCTGGGTGAAACATAAAACAAGTAACAGTAAACGGTTATTTTACTCCTTGTTCCCTCAATCAATACAGAACATTTTTATTTTACATAAAGATCCGTATTTTATGCATCCACGACACAAATGAGTAGGTAAATACACAGTTTAAAACGGTTAAAAGATTTAAGAGTGAGATTTAAGACTTTAAGAGTGAAATATGATATATAAATTTATATTTAGTTCCTATGTGTTTCAATTGAGGCACAAACTTTTTATTTTGCATAAAGATGCGGAGTCCAGTTGTAGCATTATTTCGGTTCATATAACTGTTTCCAGTCCCTGGCTAGAAGTCACCAGACAAAATAAAAAGTTTTCGTTGACGCGCGATGCGTCGATATGATCGAGCCGCTAGAATCTCAGTTGATCGGTAGAAACCGCGGAGTTCTCGAATGTTTACGGCGGTGGCGGCGGCGGCTGCGGGTCTCGATCTTGAATCGGCGAGGGACACCGTCGGGTCTCTCGAGGCGCTCCTCTCTCGAGTCCGTGAAACCGGTAAGAACATCTCGGGTGTTTCGATCGTAACGCCTCGCGAACGTAACGACTCCGCATTCCGACAAGAAAAATGTCGACCGGGAATATTCCTTTGGTCGCGTCTCCTCGTCTCTTTCCCGCTCGAAACCGGCGTCGCTTGGTCCCTCGGTCGTTCACGAAAGGGGCACGCAACTCTCGGGCCTGGAGAGCCGCGAATGAAAGAGGAAAAGGAGGAGCACACACAGAGCAGAGCTCGAGATCCCGTGGCCACGCGGAGAAACGCGTTCTTCTACGTTCTCTCTTCTCCCTCGGCTCGAACGTTCTCCCGGCGGAACAGAGACGCGAATATCCCCTCAAGCTGCTTCACACGTGGCGACAGTCGCGACGTATTCACGCGTGCGAACGTATTTATAGCGACTGGTACATTGTCGGCGGCCTCTCGAAGAAAAGAACACCGGGGATGACAACGAGGAGGAAGCGGAGGCGCGCTCGCTAGCTCGCGCGGGCGCACAGACGCCGATCAACCGACGGAACTTGACGATCCGTCGCCGACGCGTTTCCGCTTCGACGTGAAACGCTTTCCTCCGGAAGCCAGAGCTTTCTGCTCTCGCGCAACGGCTTCGGAATATTCAGATAAGCACTGATCCTCCACCCGGGAACTCAAAAATGACGTAGGCATTAAAAATTCACTTTAACGGGTTACGTACACCGAGAAATTCTTTTTTAGATGTTACATACATTCGAAAAGGTGAACTTTTAACTATAAATTGTGAAATTTTCACGGGAAAATTCAAAACAGAAAAGATTTGGTAATAATCACTGTAGCCTCCACAATTTTTATCTGAAACTAACAATCTTTTTACACCAGACATACAAAACTAGATTTTGACCTAGGATGTTGATTAACCTAATAGTTTATATTTTCTAAACAAAATAAGCATGATTTTTTAATAGAAAATGCAATACTTCTATTCAAATGTCTGCTATCTTGCCAAAAATTGAAGTATGTTTCATATATCTGGTTTACCACTAAACCTACCGAGCTCTAAAAATGGCTGGCATGTGTTGCCTTGTAAATTTTCTGTAATTTTTATTACGATATGTGCTGCGAGACAAAAATGTGTATAATCATTTCCAGTGAAAGCATTATTTTTTGGTTTCAGATGAAAATTAATGTGTAAGTTAGTGATTCCTCCAAATCTCCAGTAATGGGGGAAGCGTTCGAACGCGAACTACATATCATACGATATAAAATAATTTAGAACCGTGTGCGCGATCGTTAGAAGCGATCGAGGATCGCAACACGCGTCGCGACCAAATAAAAAATTCGCCGGTAGAACTGACGTCTCATCGCTTCGGTCAGGCTGCCGAATAAAGCGTGGCGGGGCATTCACGGCTGACAAAACGAACGGAAGTCAGCGGCGTTCACCGAGATCCGTCAACCTTTCTGCGCGTAATCAAACGGAGAAAGGGTTCGCCGATGCGTGTAAACGTCCACCGTCATCGGGCCGATCGAGCATTGTTTCATCATCATCATCCAGCGGGACAATGGCCAGTGTCGAACTTGAGTGGAGCGGAGAGAGAGAGAGAGAGAGAGAGAGAGAGAGAGAGAGAGAGAGAGAGAGAGAGAGAGAGAGAGAGAGAGAGAGCGTGTGCCGGTCCACAATGCGAAACATCGCTCCACCTTGCCAACAAAGGTAGCCGGCTTGGCGGACGAAAGAAGGCGCGCAACGATTATTAATACGTCAACAACGAGCGTCGAAAGGTTCGGTGAGGGAGAGGGGGGATAAAGAAAGAGAGAAGGGTTGTGCGAGAGAGGAACAGAGCCTCTCGCGTTTCAATTACACCGATGGGCAAGCAAAGGGGGTTCTTCGCACTTGCGACGATGTTCGAGGCGGTGAACAACAGCGGCGCGGCGTACACGATATGATGGTGAACTCGGACGGCCTTCTGGTCTTCCTGGTCGGAAAGGGAGGCGGTGTCGCCGTGTTTCCGGCCACAAAGCAGCTCGCTGAACCGTGACTAAGTCGAGCCGACGTACCCCGTCGACTTTATTGCGCGACAATATAATTATTTCGCGTGCTACTCGCGAGAGAGAGCCGATTCGAGAGGGCCGGGGGCGCGGCGGACGAAGTCAAGCCGGGCGTGTGCCGAGCCAATGGGCAACAATGAGCCGCGACTCGGCTCGTTTGTTTGCCAAACAATCGGGGCTCTGCTTGGCCCGTGCGCCGCCGTGACGAAAACAACGAGAAACAATCGGCCATTGTTTCCGCGCCAAGCGCTAAGGAGAGAGACAACACAGCGGAACTCGCGGGGCCGAGTAGACGCCGACGTCGGCGTCGCTGACGGGTGTAGACCGAGTATTTCGGGGGTGGCGGGCCGTTCAGACTGGCTGGCTTGTTTACGGCCGCTCGAAATATCGTTAATTGACTGACCCCGGCGACCGAAACCGTCGCCGCCGCGCCGCGCGCCCGCTCTCCTCGAATGCGAGCCGCGATTCGAATCGGAGTGTTTCGAAGTTCCGATATTGTACGTTTGTGGAAAGTTTACCCAATTGACAGTATTACGAAATTAAATTAGAAGGTCGCGAAAAAGCGTCATGCATCATTAAACCCATCCGACTTCAGATACGCTATAAAATAAAGTTCTATTTCAAATTCTAAACGGAAATGAAGCTCTAAAGCTTCCAGTGTAAACACCTCGCACAGTTCACACCTAACCCCTCTCACCGTCCAACGCCTCTCGATAACAGACAGTCGGCAGCTCTGAAGTCCCCGGTTCAGCGGATTATTGCAGGTTCCTCGCCTCGGGGACCCAAAAATCAGCTCATCGATCCATGAAACCGATTTCGGGTCCTTCTAGCAATTATCTCCGAACGAACGAGTCGATTGTCCCCGAGCGACCAAGACGATCATCCCCGGGGCGCGGTGTTCTCGCGAGCGAAGGTGGTCCTGGTCCCGAGCAAAAACAATCCGAATACATAATTTAATCAATCGCAGCCGGTGCGCCGAGGAGCCTACGATTCGAACCAGTGAATCAACGAAAGCATTGGGCGAGTGCCGCAGAAATGGCGGTTAGAAAGCATGAATCCACGCGGAAGATGATCGGGTAGTTGCACACGTGTGTTCCGGAGGCTGGCAGTCGTTAATCAAGGATCGTTATAACCGTTTTCTGCGGCGGCCGTAAGCCGGAAAGGGGAGTTCCATCTTCGGACGGTGAAAGAGACAAGTCATGCAGAAAGTCAGCGGCGATATAAAGACATTTCGAGGCTGGCTCTCCGCGGTCTGCTCCAGCTCTCCGAGGAGTTGTATGCAAATAAGACTTCTCAGCGGCGCGCCGCGTCGCGCATCGTCTTTGTTCCTCGGGCAAAGCTGGCTTTGCGACCGGCTCCGGGATATGGAAACAACTCGCAGGGGGATCCGCGGCTGTTTAGAACAAACACCGGCCCTTCACCGAATCTAACCGCGATTATGCCCCCATTCAGGCCGCCTCGCAATTCAGCCCGGACTCATCGGAGCGGAAACACGCACGCGATTCCCGATCATTGTACCCGGCGCCGCGGGACCGGCGGAAAGGGTTCGGACACTATTTTCGATCGCGCGACGGTTTTGCCCTCGATCGACAGATCGAAACAATTAAAGCGGGCTCTTTGCGGCGAACGGCGACCAACTGGGATTACGCGATTCGACACGCGTTTTGTGCGACGCACACTTGCGGGAATACTTGACGACCTCTCTGTGTATACTCGATCGTTGAATGAACCCCTTTGTCGATCGATCTCGATTTGCCCTAATTGCTTCTCGCGACAGATTTTGTTTTCATCGATTTTATTGTCGCGTTGATTCGGCTCCTATTGCGACCGAACTGGGTAACGCATTAACCCCTTGCTCTACACTTTTGTTCCAAGCTTCCTGATCAACCCTCACGTCAATAACACGGCAGTAGGGCAGTTCGATTTTTTTTTGGAACTTCTCTAATGCTTTTATCGACTAATACCGAGACTGTTGTAGACTTCGTGTGGATTTTATGACAAATTTTATTCTCCGATTGATTTGTCAACTTTATCGAAATTTTCGTAGATCCATTATTCAATGTATCATTTCATTCAATCAATTCAGTCACCAGAAATTGAGAAACAAAGTGACGATTGGGGTCAAAATGTTTTTTAAAGAAGCCCTTCTCTCCGAAAAAGTAAACTCGACACGGCCCGAACATGGAGAATAAGAATCTCATTAAAAATGATAAACATTGTCTCAACCGTTACGATATTTGTAATTTATCTGTCACGAGACAAAATCCATTAATCTTCAATGTAAATGCCTACAGAATTTTTGAATATAAAAGACCGAGAAGTATGCAGAGATACGATTTTATTTAAAAGTAACTGCAGCATAAGCGCGTCGATTTATTCAAGAGTGGCTCTAATCATTCGACCGCCCACTGCACGTACTTTCCAGCTTCAGTTTGATTGTCTAAAAACGCAGGCGAGTTCGCTGGGATCCGTCTCGGAGCAATCATCTCGTCCGAGGGGAATGCAAAGCGATAAAGATAAGAGCACCGCGGCCATCCGATTTACATTTGAAACTATATTTAAAAGTGATGGAACGAGGGCCAATAGTCGCGCAGGGAGAACGCGTCTTCAGCGTCAGTGACACGATCGTAACCGCCGCGCGCTGCCTATAACGCTCGCATTTATGCATCCCGAGAGGCGATATCCACTGGAAGTTCGTCATTATTTTCCGCAAAATAAACGCCGGGGAATAAACATAGCCTTAAAAAGGCCGGAAATTACTATTTACGCGCGGGGTTTTCGTCTTGTTTCATCAATCTAGTTACTGCGAGCGGAATCGTTCGTAAGAGCGACGAGCGTCGAAGATGGCCGCCACCTACGGAGAAACGGCTCCGACGATTATGGCGGCCGAGGAAGAATCTGGACTAGCTTTCCGAGATTTCGCGGAGCGGAAAAGGGGAGGCAACCAGTTCCAGAGAACCGCGATGAAGAAATTACGCGATGAATGCGGATCTCTTAATTCTGACGGGACACGTTTGTATCAGGGCTCCGGTCTCGTTGATCCCGTCTGGGCCGAATCATGCTCATGGCCGATGGACAACCGGCAATTATCTTTAGCAAACTAGAGATCCCGGTGATTGCACGGCTCCGCTGGTTGCTTGCTCAGCCGCTGCTCTGCTCTTTTCTGTTCTGCTCCTCGTGTATTTTCCCAGAGACGCGAAATCCGCTTTTAATCCGGGGGCCTCCTCGTGGTTTTCCTTTCGGCGCGGCGGTCATTAACGGGGCTGCTCGTCCGACGGCCGCATCGAGAGGTGTAATTTAATTGGAGTAACTTAGGATTCAGTGGCTCTGCCGACGTCGTAAAATTATACACGATAAAGTAAATCGACGGTACCGAGCGGCAATTTCGGGGGCAAAAAGGCTCCTCTTAACACGACATTCTTGCCGGGATCCCGACGATCGGCTCGAATGTTTTAACCGGTCCTCGAATTATAAACTATTAACTCTCCTTAGCGTGGCCTCGTCGTCTACCGTGGCAAAAGGACTCGTTCGACCGCGGCGGTAACCGGAGGCGGGGAGAGAAAAAAAAACAACAACGTCTACCCGAGAAATCAATGTTCAGGAGAAAGAGAGAGAGAGAGTTTGCCGTGCGGCTTCCGTGATCCCCGGGAATCAGCGCGGCGAATCATCTCGGATCATGAAAATTAATTCGGAGCGGTTTCGGCCGCATGGGTGGAGCGTAGCCGTGACAAAAAAATCATCGGTACGCATCGGGGCCATGTAAATTTCTACGCGTTTCGGTGACAGGGGGGGGCTGGGGACGGGAAGGGGGAAGATTCGTGAGAGAGAACGTGGGCATGTCAGTCCCCCGTAATCACCTTCATTAAAAGAAACGCAGGAGAAAAATGGCCGAACACATCTCGGTCCGGCATAAAAGCGTAAATTACCCTTACGCTGCATTAACGTCGAATTAATGAGTATTTTAGCGTGATCTCTTTCCACGTTGCTCTCTCGCTCCCGTGTGCCCTCGGTCTCGGAATAATTGTCGTTCATAAATCGGAACGATGAACCGTAGGGGCGGCGAAGAGAGCGGGATGGGCGAACGGCGCAAAAATAAATACAGAAACCGGTGTGCGTGGATGGTGATTCTTAAAGTGCGCAGTTGCAGCTGCCGATGGTCGCGATGCGGACGCGGACGCGGACTTTTGCGATCGCTTTACCCATGCAGTCGGAGAGTTTAACAACCAGTAATTGTCCGGCCTGGCCTGTCGGAGCCGTAAAATCCGAGCGAGAGCAAACAACCCGTCGCGATCCGTTCAGGGACGGCTCGCGGCGCTTTGACGCCCGGCGGACTCGAGTTTTGCACCGGCCCCCGTTCGCCGGATCGTTACACAGGACCCCGGGGGCCCTCGCGAAAAACCCTAATTCGCTCCAAGTATTCAATGTTGCCGGTCCGACGATTGATCGATCGATCGGGGGTCGTCGAACGCGCGATCGACATCGAACCGGGCCTCGATCGCACCCACACGCGCCTCGATCATACGGATAAGATCCCGAAACATCTCTACAGAGTGACGTGTAGTGATGGGAATGATCCAATTCTTTCAGACGAGTTTCGAGCAATTCTGCGAACACATGTCTTTATGCAAAATTTTCTGACTGAATTGCAACAAACTGAAATGAAGTAGAAATTCATTTTCTTTCTTAATATGTTTAATAGGTTGAAAATAATATGAGAATATTTTTAAATTCTCCTCCAAATTGAATGCTGAAGGTCTTCTTCACATTGAATCTTGAAAAATTGATTTACAAACATAATAGCAATTTGTATACATATATAAATTAATTATTACATGATATATATATAATCTGAATGTATACAGGTGGGAAAATATCTACACATGATACATGAACGAACATGAAGCGATTGTCGAATGCATCACTTTCATATTCTCACCAGAGTCTAATTACCATCATAATTAATAATACCACGATCCATTTGCGACATTTCGTAACAATTTTCACGCGACTGCTTTGTTTTCTGAACAATATCGACTTCGAACATTTGCAACGACGAAGTTAGTCAACGATTTAACATTTCAGTGAAAACCCAAGCCAATCAAAGATGTTTCCACACGTCCCGCAGTTAATAAACGCAGAGCGGTGCGCGATGTCTTCATCTGCACGCATTCTCGGTCGGAATTGCGAGACTGGAGAAACAAACATGTTCGCACAATGTTCCTGTGAGAAGGGAGCAATCGCGTCTAAACTCTGGTCACGATTAGGCGCGGAAGGAGGGATGACAGGCATTAGTAACGAGATCGAAGCGGAACGATCTGGAAACCGATCGTACTGGTGAGATCGTCGATGGAAAATCAAAGTAAATCCCGGCAAAAATCTTCTGAGGTGATTCGAAGCAACTTTTACCTTTGCGAAAATGTTCTCCGCGAACGAGTTATTGACGAAAAACTCGAACCAATCAGAACACGGCTACTGCGGACGAATTCCGGCTCGGCCAATGCGAACGCCACGTTCAACGGGAGCTGTCATAGCCGTGCTCTGATTGGTCTCGAGTTTTTCGTTGATAACTCCTTAAAAGTTATACTTCGGAACACCTCAGGAATACTCTGCACATGTTATAATGCTCGTACTATATGTAGTTAAAACGATCCAGAGGCTCAGGTACAAAAAAAATTGGCTGAAGACTTACTTTCTCAATAACAAAAAGCACACACACACACACACACACACACACACACTGTGCTAAAATATTTTCAAATTATTTACAGATCGTGAAGTTCATTCGAGTTATGTTTTAGTATATTTGTATTCAGTTTTTGTTTGTAACAATAAGAACAAAATGAGAGCGTCGAGCCTACCGATCGGCTCGGTTGCGCAACGATTGAAATTTTCGTAGAAAACGATCGGCAGAGCAACTTGTTAAAGCTTTTTTCAGCTTAATAACGGGTTGAAAGGATTCCGACGTGTGTAATCGATCACGCAGAACGGCAATTATCGGGGTGAACCTCGAGGAATTATTGAAAAGTCCACGCGCGGTACGCGACTACCGAATTTCTGCGTTCTCCAAAAAACATCGGTGAAAGTATTTAATGCAGATTGACTTATTATACTTTCCGATGAAATTACAGAGCACCGAATCGATCAGCCAATAATTACCAACATGAGATTCAATGTACGCGATTACTCGCTTCGTCCATAAAGCATTGAAGCCGCACACGTGTCCGCCGTTTTGGTCCGTAATTAACGGCCAGCCTAATAGTATACACGTCACATGCAGCGTCGAAACGTAGAATTTAATTAACATATGCGTCGTCTGGAAGATGTGTTTTTATTACACAATTATCAAAAATATAGTATAGAATGGACATCCATATTGTATATTAAAATATGTATCTACACATCTACATATACGTGTATTGTATACTAGAATATGTATCTGCATATCCGTATATTGTACAGAAAAGTGCAGAAAGTATAATACATGATGAGGAGAAAGCAGAGGAAGCAGCAGATAAACATCTAGAAGTATTTTAAGGTGAAATAGAGAGCCCAATTTTTATATTCAAACAATGAACCTTAATGAATAAGATATCTTCCCTTTTGTTCGATGATCTTCTGCCAAAAAGAATAAATAAGAAAATATGTTATCGATTGAAGTTCATCGTCTGAATAAAGAAATTCGGTTTTACTTCACTTTAAAATGCCAAAATTACTTTCTTGCCAACCCAATAAATACAATAAAAATTATGTAAGGTTATCAAAAAGTCAAGAGAAATGAGTAGAACGTAATTGAACAAAAAAAGTGTTCGTAAACGAATTAGAGAGGCGTGTCCTGATGACGAAGAATCGAAGACGTATTATAGCATGACCTTGAGGTAACCTTGAGCGGAATTTATTGGTATTCCTATTGAAACCACGTTTTGACTGTGCCGCATAACAAGAGGCTCTCGAGTGAAAGAGGGACAAGCGCGAAGCTCGAGTATTGCAGAAAGAAAGGGTAGCAAACCGCGAGGATTCGAGCCCGCCCGCGGCCCGTGACAAACAGGTTGCGAGATCGGAAAACACTTGTCACGCGCGACGGCGATGGTTATCAGTGCGATTTCTAGATCTACGACGGAGCCATAATCGTGCCGTTTAACATAATCCTTAGACACGTCTATTACCGTTTACACGAGCGGGGCCCGTTCGCTAATTACTCGAGCGTTCCGGGAAGAGTGACGATCGGCTGGCCAAGCTCACGCGAGCGGAGCGGTGTGGCACGGCTTTCGAAGCGTATGGTGGCCGAGCATGGTCGCGCGCGTGCGTGCAGATGCGTGTGCGTACGTCGAGGGGAGCCCGTGGACGTGCGTGTACATCAGCCGCTTATGTAAGGGGGCGAGGAAAGTCGCATCCCGACGATTAACATGTGGTAACAGGTAACTCGTTCGTACATGCGCTCCGGCTACGCTGCGGAGATCGATCACGTCGCGAACTCGTTCCACGGTTTTATTACGGCCTCTTTTTTTTCTCTCCTTTCATTTCGAGATTCCGCCCGTCTTTTTTTTTTACTCTCTTCGTCATCTCTCCCCTTTCTTTTCATATCGCTGGGGACGGGCCCCGGCGGGCCTCAACGCAAACCGGAATGATATCGAGGTACCTGGTCGACGAGGAAATTAATGAGTTTTTATTGGAGCCGCTTCGGCCGACTGTTCGCCGTGCGAGGTATTACGGATGCAAATAGGATGTAATTTCATTAAAAGCACGTTAGTTCGAATTACTTATGGTCGCGGCCTCGGTACCCGCCGAATTACGTGCGGGTAATACAGTTATCTGCGATTTTAGCGGGCCGCGACGCGCGCACGCCCAGCTCTCGGATCGAACCGATCGAGAGCGATCCTCTTCCGCGCGGCGCAGTTTGTCTTCCAGCTGCCTCTGTTATTAAGTTGCTATCGATCTTATCGGAGACCGTAATCGAAGACCGATCGCGATAGACGCGCGGCCGATGTTTGCATGAGGATGAGTTTGAAGAAATATGGAGGAGGCTCGGCAGCGGCTATACGTCGCGGAATTAAAATCGTTCCGCGACCGTGGACGATAGGTAATAGCCTCGAAACGGATCACCGGACGGTACTTTTCAATTAACCCTTCAGGGACGTTGTCCGTGCATCGGACCGACTCCGAACAATTTTCTTAGATTACACGCGGGCCGATGATTAGGTACACTTCAGTCAGTCACTAGAGTTTCAACACGACTGTGGAAATATAGAAAAGCTGAACCACCTTTATGGTAATATTTGGCATATTCTACAATGGCGATCTTACGGAAGGTAGCTAGCTATCGGGCGTCGTTAATTAGCGGCTGTTCTTGAAGCATGAACTTGCTCGAATTGTCTAACTTTCAGCGAATTCTCTAGAGCGAAGTCTCTAATTCGACATCAATGTGCAGACCGCTGCAGAGAACGATTAGAGTAGACACAACAGCTGTGTGCATGATTTGTCAACTTCATTTATTTATCAACTTTTCAAACACAGTTCTTTTTGAAGATACTTCTCGTAGACACGTTAATTAAATTTGTTCGTTTAATTATGATAATTCGCCAGAAGCTGAATGATTGGATAACGATTTTGATACTCAGGCCCCACCATCAATCAGCCCATTCCCCCACTACTCAAACTGGCAGTACGACTACATACGTTAAATACTGGGGGAACGTTACCTCCCACCTTAGCGGAATGAAGAAGTGGGAGAACGAGGCAAATGTGGCTCGCGAGTTCGACAGACCTGCTCTGAATCAAAGAATACCTGGGCGAGGAAAACGTTTGTTTTGATTGAAAGGTTGCCTGTACTAAAAGGAAAACAAAAATGTCAATAATGTTTACGTAAAGTGTAAATTAAGCAATCATAAAATCATAGATGATCCACACTACATATCATCATAAATCTAAGAACAATTTTTTATTCTTTACTTTTATATTCTTGTTTTTAAAAACATTCTCAAAAGCTTTTTGAATCACTTAAATTAAACTCTGCCTCGAAGACAGAACCAGCTCCAGAAATAAAAATGGACATCCTCTTTTGTCGTTGAAGAAGAACGAGATAAAGAATATTGTAGGAATAATTTTGATGATCGCTACGGGTTAGGGTTGTCGACGTTTTCGTGGCGTTCATGCAGGCAGGCCAAGGTTAAAGCGAATGTCGAATGGTCGACGTGGGAGGAAACCTCCCCAACGATGTTTGCTTTTGATGCGTTCGCTTCGCACGCGCTTTTACGCGGCACGCTGCGCTGCGCTTGTGCGTCATTATCGGACAACGAACGCAATGAAATGAGAGAACTGGTTCTCCCGTGTTATGTCCATCCGTCTGTGCGATTGCCTGCTGGCATCGGCGGCTCCTCGGGAGACGAACTTCTCATTTTCCTCTTTCACGCGTTTCTTCCTCTGTCTTCGGGTTTTTTAATCGCCTATTCCGTGTTTTATCGCCCCGGCTGCTGCTGTTACGAACGGATTCCCTAGCGCTAAACCTACCGAGCACTAAAACAGACGTGTTTCTTTACGAAAGAGGGGAAACTGAATTCAAAGCGTTAAACAATCTACAATAGTAATATTTATTTCTCATTTAGGGACACTGTGTGGATTCACTTAATTAATTCTTTTCGATAATATGTATGCTATATATAAAAAAGTTCGTTGGAAAGAAAAATTCGTTGTCCTGATTTTTTTCAGTAAATTCTTCACCTTGTTTAATTCATTCAAATTCCTAGAAGCTAGTATAATATCACAGATAACTAGACTGCTGATCTCTATGCAATTATGGCTCCTAACAATTTTCAGAAAATGCTGCAACATCAAATTCGACCGAACTTACTGCGATTTTAATTTATTTCAGATCTAAAAAGGCTACTATCACGGAAAATAAGACTTTACTTGATTCGACTATCTTAGACGCCTAGAAAAATTGCAAATTGTATAAACATCCAGATAAAAGTATTCTACATCGAGAGTTACGATTTTTGTAAAACATGGATCTCGTATTAAGTGTTCTTCATCGAGAGTCAAGATTTTTTTAAAACATGGACCTCGTATTAGGCTACTACGTGCCGATTTCGACTAATATCACTGTAGCAAGAACCAACAAAGCAAACAGGTCAGTTCTCGACACGAAAAGATCACATCTGGGTCAATCTCACGTTTACTCGAAAATAACTACCACGCAGGGACCCGTTCCAGCCCGAACGGTCGGGTCCCATCGAAATTCCTCGGGTCGGAGGCGAAACGTGTTCGTTTCCGTCGGACGGAAAAGCCTGCTCGCCACGTTGTTCCGTTTCTTTTTACGGAAACACGGACCGCTCCGGATAAGTTTCTTTTCGACCGGTGGTTACGGGATGTTGGATGAAAAGCGCGATGAAGGAAGGCACTGTTGCCCGAGAAACTCCCTCCGCCGGGCTATTCTTCGCAGCCGGTCATCACCATGACAATAATAGAGATATTTCACGAGCGGGAAGGTGAATTCGAGAAACGTCGGGCCCTTTCTGGCAGCACACAGAGGCAAGCGTCTGAACGGGACCGACGGGAATAGGAATTAGGAATTAGGCGTCTCTCGTAGCTGTTCGTAGTTCTCGGGGTCTCGGTGAAACTCTGCTTGGAAAGAATAAGAAAAAACGCTGAATGGACCCAACCGTTGGTCGGTGTGCGCATACCTGGCCTCGAAGGGTCAGAAAAGACGAGAGGAAGAGAGAGAGGCGACTCTCTTTCTCTGCTCTCCGTGGTGCCGGAGAGCACAAGTATCCGGGAAATTCCGTGGAGAAACGCAATAGGCCTCGGCGCTATCTTTCACGAGGATCTGTGTAATGAACGTTGTTTCGGAGAGTCATCGCGGGATCGCTATTAATTTCTGAATAGTCCCGGCCTCGACCGTGCCAGCTTTCGGAATCGACATTGCTCAGGAATGTTACCAGTCGCTCGTCGGTGCCGGCACAATGTATGTATTGAATTGTTAAGCGTTCGTTCGTTTAACAGCGGCTCGGTGGATCGCAATTAGTTGCCGGGGAAGTTGAAGAACGTTCGATGCTTCTCTCTCGGGAAATTGAGCATCGAGGAAGCAAGTTCATGCTTTTTCGAAGATCTTTCCGCGCCATGGAAGTATACAGTTTCCAGTAAAACTGCCAGTGAAACACAATACAGAATTTTCATGTATCAACTTCTTTGAGGTATGACGACTCTTGATTCAGCGCGGCACTTCACAGCGGACTTCTTCCAACATGGCCGCCACTCGTAATTACATAATCGCAGGTCCTAATCTAACCACGTAAAGACAGCGTTCAATTCATAATCTTTCAGCGATTTAGTTTGTTTTCCTCGATAACATTCGACTGCTAGCCTGAACGAAAAGGTTGTCGAAATTCCAAGCTCGACCGCACTTGAGTGGCAGTTGTTTACCTTCACTGTTTCGACTATAGTTTCCAGTGAAAAATCGAATAAACATTCCGAAGTGTTACCAACTACCACAACAAGCACGATTCGACGTTGAACCGTATCAACGTCCTGCGGAGTCCTCGCATAGCAAGATATGCAACGAAGTGTCACTTCCCCTTTCAGAATCATAACTTAGCGGGCGTATTTATCATTGGCTGCGCGCGGTTCGTCCACACAAAGAGCACGAACCCGCTCTATTTTTAGAACGGCGGTCATCAATCAATTTCAGTGAAAACGTTGAAACTCACCCTCTCACTGCTGCAACGCTCCGATTCTCATGTTTCCGAGGGCATCCTCTTCGAGACTCGACGACGTGACGCGAAGATCACCGAAACGCGGTTGCGCGCGCGATTTCCCCCGGAGTCAGGGGGCCGATCGAGGCCGAAGGTCGATCGAATAGAAGAATCGATTCGATCTACGAATCACGTGGCGCAACATCAGCATCGAGACGTCTTCATCCCGCCGATCGTCCTTCTCTCGGCACGATGGTTGTTCCGTTCGGCTCGACTCGGTTTGTCTTCTTTCCTCCAGCTCGTTCGGGCTTCCCTCTCGCCTCTTTTCTACGTCTCTCTTCCTCGGGTTCGCACAACTCACGTCCGGGCAATCAGGTATGATTGGCTCGATCCACGCTTTCGCACTAACCACTTTATCAAAGCGTCCGTTCTAAATAAACCTGCATTTCATTACAGCCCCGTGCCACCTTGTCGTTATCGTCCTTTATACCTTCTCCAACCTTCGCACCTTCCGATCGAATCGTTTCACTTCACCGGCGAAGAATTATCCGGCCGATCGTCGGCTAGACGATCCTTGCTACCACCGCGTATCCTCTAAAACAATAATCCGACGAGCACTCCGATCTCCGATTTGACAGGAGATCGACCAGGTCCACACTTTCCACCGATTTCCCCAGAGTTTTCCCGAACAGATCCGAAACTAGTCGAGAAGGTAATCCTCCCCGCAACTAGCTCCCGGCTCACGACTCCCGGTGATTCAAGGTGGAATCCGTGGTCGAAAGTCGCAGAGACCACGGAGAGGATCGGAATCATCCGTGGAACCGGTAGGACTCGTGGCCGCCTATTCCGGCTGGGTTCTCTGGCTCCCGTGCGTTCGACAGCGACACGGCCGGGATCGAAATAGTGTTCGTAGTGTTGGCTTGAAGCGCGTCGGAACACAACTGAAGCGGTAGGACCACCCAGTCGGTCGAGGGCCCCTGCCCCGTCCGGATACAGTACCCTCGGTATACCGTGCAACCTCTCCCACTACCGCCTTCTGGCTCCTCTCCGCCACGCTATACTCCCTGATTGAGCTGGACTCTAGCAGGTGCCTCAATGTCTTACTCCGGGGATGGAAGATTGGTTTGGCAAGGGAGAAAGGAAGGGAAGGAGTCGGGCCGAGAGGGCGAACACACGGAATCGAAAGGAAGGAAGGAAGGAAGAGGAACACACGCTTCGCTTCGCTTCTTCTTCTTCTTCTTCTTGGTTGGCTACCTCTGACGATCCTATCCGACGGCTGATTGGCTGGAGACGTTCCCTGGACCCGATCCCAGGGAAAATGGATTTATTCGACGCTTTCGGGCCTACCGGCACCAGGTGATTCCACTCTCTCGCGTGCAATTGAGTCGTTCCCGGGCGATACTCTTATGGGCAACCTCGTTGCTAACGATCTTAACGAACTTGTTGCTGAGATTTCGGGCATTGGAACGCTTTTAGCGATCGGCAGGTTGCTCCAATTTTTTTTACACACTCACGTAATTGTAATTAGTATAATAAGTTATTATAATAACTAGACGATCTCAATAATATTCCGTTTTATATCGATCGTATAATTGTTAATAAAAGATGTCCTGATGCTCTCGGCATCAAAAAGTGAAAAGTTTTCACGGTTTGAAATAACCGCCAAATATCGATTGGCTCATACATCGATCGATGATCTGATTGGTCCGTTTCCATTGGTTTCACGTTTGTCTCATTGTCAGTAGCTTGTGTAACGGCATGGGAACAGCACGTGTTCTGTTGTTCCAAATTAGTTAAAATAATTTCATTAAGCAAGTGAGTAATAAAGTACACAATTTTGACATTCAATGTTTAATTTATTGATGGTAATAATTGATACTAGTTTTTCTGTTTAATAATTCACAGATGCAGTTATTATTTTTCTTGAAAATTATCTAAACATAGATCGAAACGTCGAAAATTTAATTCAAATTGCAAAATTGTGCCGAGAGCATCAGTACATCTTTAATCAATAATATTGTCAAAGCGCATTGAAAGGGCATATTGACCGTTTAGCAGGGGTCCAAACGCATTGTCAATTAATTAGTTCATTGTTAATTCGGGAGCTTCAATATTATTGTCAACCTACATTTTTTTTTAACAATATAATTGATCGTCTAGGGCCTCTTAAGGATGTTCTGGAGGTATACGAAAACGCAACAAAATTTTTGAAAATTTGACAAGATATAATTCTTACTAAATTAATGCAATTACCAAAGTTTGGGTTCGATTCACTGCACCGTTTAAGAATTATAGCAACTTAAAGTTTGCATATTTTAACACGTCTTCTTATGGAAAATTCATAAAATTCCACTTCAAAACTTATTAAGCCTTGAAAAAACGCAACTAGAAACTCCAAAAAAATACACTCAAAAACAAAAATATACTCGTGAATGGCTTTCATTGCCAATATATTGATGGATTTCGAATTTCTTGTACTTTTGTCTCCCATTGTACCTCCAGAACATCCTTAAGGATTAGATTGGTAAACTAATTACTATACTTTGCGATGATAATTTCAAAAATAAGTTTGGTAGATTCATGTCTGTGATTATTAGTCAGTGGATCTTTATGCAAAATGAAAATTTTCTACTTGAAATTTATTTTCATTCGTAATATGTTTAATAGGTTGAAAATAATATGGAAGTATTTTAAAATTCTTCTAATGTTTTTACTGTTTTAAATTACATCTACTCATTGTTGTCATAAGCGCATCAAATCCGCTGTATAGTTATTATACATGCAGAAAATTTCAATTGAAACTTTTAAAATAAAAATTTACGTTTAATAATTATTAAAGTTGTTCGAAACGTTATCCAAAGAAAACCAAATAAATTGTACACTCGTCGTTATTTACATTTCTAAAACATAGCATGATGTTTTGTAATATAGAAGCTTTTGTTACAATATTTCTTTTCATATTTCATTAAAAGATAGCAGGAATGAGTTGACGAAATATAAAACGTTGAAAATATTAGAAGATTTTAAGAATGCTCTTCTATTCTGGAATTATTGCACTAATTGGGGAAAGTCTTTAAACCGCCTTCAAACAGCTTTCAGTGTGCAGCAAGGTCAGCAAATTTCTTAATCGTAATACTATTACATTAATAATTGCAATAAAATATATTCTCCTTCTGAATTCCTTTAATTCAATGAAGACAACTCATGCACTCTCAATAAACGGACAGTGAAGAACGAAAATTTCGACATTTTTCAAACCTCTCAATTCACTGGAAGACGAAAGACTGTTATTCCGAACTCCAAAAGAAAGACACGAAAATAATGATGCGTTATTGAACGTTACCGCTATCTCGTGAACATTATTTCCCAGCCTGAAAAGGGAAAAAACGCGACGGATCGGCACGATATTCAAACAGCGCGTAGAATGCTGAAGACTGCTGAAGAATGCAAGAGGAGGTAATTATCGCGAGCACTTTATTTACAGCTTGGTCCGCGCGTCGCTGATTTACACTCGCATACGATTGGACGCGTTCACCGTAAAATAGGTTCTCTCCCAAAGGATTTTATAGAAAATCGTTTCTCTAATAATTAACTCGTCCGACGCTACTTGATAATCACACTTGAAAGAGACTATCCTTTAAATCTAACACGATTTGCCAGTAAATGGAATGCTTCGTTAAGTTTATAGGTCTCTTCGTATTTTATAGATTCTTGAAGACACAGTAGGCTAATGGACATAATTAACCTCTTTACTATGATTGTTAAACAGCAAATCTACAGTATTTCATTAACACATGAAACAAAACAAAAACATCGGACAGAATTATTTGCACAAACCAACCAAATGATTTCAATTTTTCGGCGATATCAGAAGAATTAGTTTACTAAATTTGTAACAGTTTGTTTACACATTACATATGTAGTAATCCTTGTATCATTTCAAAAATGGTTAAATCGTTCGGCTCCAGAATTTAAAGAAGTTATTCTCTATTGAAAAAACTGTGCTAATACGTTCTTCTACTGTATGTATAAAAAGATCAGGAGAATATGGCCACGTAATAACGATTAAAATCGCGAGAAATATGATTTTGAGAAAAAGTTCTGTTTATCATAATATTTGATAACATTTATCAAACCAAATGTTTTCCCCTTTGACATTTTAGTATATTTATATTAAAAAATCAAGGTATTTTGTTTATTTTGTCGTATACAGGCTGGCCCCACGACCATTTCAAAATGGAAATTGTAAATAAATAGGTACCTGTGAGCCCATTCTGCACAAAAGCATAAAAAAATGAACTTTTGTACTTCGGAGCTACAAAGAAAAAAAATATTCAACCGAACAGAAAAAAGTAACCAGAGGCAGTAGTTGTGGAGGGGGGATAGTGACGAAAGTTCCCACCAGGCCTCGTTAAAAAAAGCGCAATTAAACGAAGTCGTCGTGGAATTCCGTTCGATAAGACGCGGATCGGTAGTTTAATAATTAAAACGACACGAGCACGCAACAGGCACGGCGGCAGCGGGATTTCCAGGCATTAGGGGATACGGCTCTCTCGGACGCCCTCGGGATTTAGAACGATCGTGTCCGCGAGTTAATTGAACGAAGGGACGTGTGACACGTCGATTTTTCCGAGGCCATTTTATTTTAATCTGCACACGACCAGCCGCGATAAACCCGATGCAAATTTAACGACGCCCATTAAGGGAGACATCACCTTGAGGCGTCTTAATGACAGCCCCTAAATCCTCGGGATCCGCGAGCCGTGCTCTTATCTACGCGCAGGGACGGGATCGTTTAACCTGATCGCCCCGGCACAGATAAGATCGGATCGCGATTCATTGCGTTAATTGCTGATCATTTCTTTTTTCTCCCTCGTTCGTGAAACTTCTTTTGCGGTCCACGATTATATCGGAAGAATTGCAGCTGGGCGATCGATCGAACAGCGACCTCTATGCACGACTTGAACGCGATAAAGCAGCTGTTTATATATAAATCATTTTTATAATGATTCGGAATCGAAATCTTGAACTACAATGGCGTGCAAAGTTATAAGAGCAAGAAAAGTTACAAGAGTGTCGAAAATTATAATTGCACGATAATCATTCTTGGCTCGTTTCGAAGCGTAAAATCTCTGCTTTCGAACCCATTAATTGCTTTCTCGGATGGCCTTTCTGCATCCTCTGTACTTTCTTCTTCCGAACATTTGTTTGTGGTGACAGACCTTTCATTTTAAGGTCAACAAAACGGGGATGAAAAATCGTACATCAAATTTTCAGAAGTCGTTGTGAAGAGGAGACTTCAATCTACAAATCGTAGGTAGGGTCGTTCGACTCTGAAAAATGTTCGAAACTAAACAGTTTTTTGAAAAATCTGAGAACTTTGGACTCTGAGGAAAGCAAAGGCATTCCTTGAAATGTGTTATTATTATAAAAATATGATGAATGTTTGCAAGAGCTCCTAGAGAGTTTCTCAAGGTTCAAATTTCGATGTTATTATTGTAGGATATCGTTCGTTTGTTATGCAGCAGAGTAGCTTTAATTAACGCGAAAGGGGAAGCGTCCAATAAACGAGCGAAGAAATCGAGTAGTCGAAGCGTCCTAAGCCGGCATATTAACGCTCTCGAAATTTACACGGTTCTTTCATTAGCAATTAATTAAGATGCATTCAATTAAAAACGCGAGCGGTAGGCGCAGAAACGAACGACTAACGAGCGGAACGTATAAAAATATTGTTGCAGAAGGAATCGCGGCGGCAACAATGTGTAGCTGAATGAATTCCCGCGGTTGATAAATAATTCAATTAAAGCTGTTCCCTTCGAAGAATACGGTAATCGCAAGAAAGCTTCTGCCCGCAAAAAACCCTTCGAACGAGATAATTGTCCGAGCACTTCGACGAAGACTGCTTCTTCTCTGCGTGAAGTTTACACGCGTGATAAAGTTGCGTGACTGCTCGCGGTCAACGTAACCGACGACGTTCGAACATATGTTGCTAGTTAAAATGTGGGGCAAGCGTGAACATTTTAATAGTGGAATATAACAATTTTCTGTTTAAACGAGGTACGCGCTCGCAAGTGAATGTAGCGATTCGATCTTTATAGTATTATAAATTGTATTGCCAGGATAGCACCCTATTTTCACCGACAGAAATTAGATGGGCAAAGTTGATTAAGGAGGAGTTATTATTTCAGTTTTTGAACACGTCGTTCTCGAGGCTACATCTTCTTTACTGTAATAAAGATGGGTATCTACTATCTACTCTTGCAGAATTTTCGAATCAATTGTTGAATCTTGAATTGAAATTAAATTATACACAGTTTTTTATAAATAGACTGCATATCTTTACGCAACAGAAGAATTGTGTGCATCAATTAATTTTACCAGAAGCAGGAATTAACCTTGTAATGGCAGTCTGGGTCTCTCATAATCCCAGTAAAATTTATTGCACACTGCTTTTCATCTGAGCATTGCAAGTCAATGGTTCTAAACATCTGCGTTTTTTTAATCTTGTATCAAGTATTTTATATTTTATCTGAATTTTAATGTCAGTCACAGTGTGCCACTCCTTAGTCTGAGGAAGCAGTATACCATTTCAAGGTTAAATAAAAATAGTATGCACCATTATTCACAATATCGATTACATTATTAAATATACTGGTATCTAATCGATTACTACTCAATTAAGTATTGTATGAGATATTATCTCAATTTCATATACAATAAAATTATTATACGTCAGAAGAAATGTTTAATTTCCAAGTCAAAATAGCTGTGACTGCAAAGAGATAATCCTTGCATGTTCTTGGAACAAGCTCAACTCATTTGGTCCACTTTCAAAAAGGTCACATCATATTAAAGGGTGTACGGAGACTTTTCTGACTGACCGTGTGTCATAGATCAATTTTATTCAAAGTAGAGTGTTGCACTTGGACCGGTTGATCATCGCACCACGATCTAGCCTGCCTCCAACGAAATTGAACCAGTCCGGAGGATTCGCGAATTCTCCGCGACAGCAGAGGAACAATAAAGTATAGCTGGATCGGGTTCAGAGAGATTCATGTCTGACCGATCGGAGGGTTCACCCCCCGGCGATCTCCTGGTTCTCATAAACAGCAAATTGCTCTCACGGCAACTCAGTATTTCTCCTAGTCAAGTATCTGTCTCGTCGCGGCGCGTCGCGGCGGCGCACGCGAGTCCATGAAAAACCGGCGCGCATAAAACGCGCGGACTCTCTCTTTCTCGCGGGTCCCGGTGTACCGTTCCCAATGGTAAATCACGCCACACCCCCATGGGCCAGAAGGCATAAGCCGGGGACGCGTCGTTCGCCACGGGATCGACTCGCTTTTCCACAATCTCGATCGACCGTGTGCAATTTCGTGCGCGACTTACGTGCATGAGCGCGAGATTTAAGTATATACCTGCTTACGACAGGGGTAATTCCACGTCGTCGTGCCGCCATAAAGCCACGGCGTGCAGAGAGTTCACGGTTATGGGGTCCGCGCGCCCCCGCCTTCGCGCAGGCCCCCCCTTGTGTCCGGCCATGGTCTAACTGGGGAACCCGCGTTGCCCTCTCCTTTCCGCGGCGCGTTTCACCTTCTTCCCGTGCCGTGCCGCGTTCGTTTTCGTTCTTTCTCGCGCGGCGCGCGGGTCTTACGGGGCTTTATGGCCAGAGTCATGGGATCGTGGACTGGCTGGATCCCATGATCGATGGGGCTTTGGCTTAACCCCTCCGGACTGGACCAAACCCCGCGCTCCGCAGCCTCGTGGAACGCACGGTTACACACTCGGCGCTTGCTCCATCTTTTTCTCTCTTTTCGCCGTTTCGATGTTGATCTCCCTTCTTCAATCCTCCGCGAAACCCTTTGTCCTCCCTTCTAGAACCCCCCTCGCCCCCGCTCTCTCTCACTCTCTCCTACTCTCGAGATGATCTCTTTCGGAATGTCCTCCGCTCTCGCGGTTTGCACGCGCGCGAACCTGCGAGCACCCGCGGGATCATCGGCGAATTTGCCGGAATTTATAAGGCCGGTTTCGGACACCTGAGCTTGAGATATTCGCGATTAAGCGGGACCGGAGTCAACGGGTTGACGCGGGCTTGACCAAACGATCCGAGAGGATAGAAAGGACGCTCGAAGAATTAATGGCGGGTGCGTACAGTAAATATCACCGTCGCACCGAAATGTACACGGGAATTGTGAGTTTCGGTTGAAGCTTTCACTTCGACCTTCGTGTCGGCACCCGGGTAGTGTAATTGTTCCAGGAGTCGGCCGTCGTAAACGGCTATTAAAAACTATGCTATTGTATGAAACTTGTATGGCTGTGAGCACGGTGCATTATACAAGTATGCCGACTTCCCTCAAAAAACTGAGACAGATGAGTCGTAATTCTCTGGCCGCCGCCAGACGGCGCATGGTCCCAGGTACTGTACATGTGCGAATGAGATTGCGCTGCTGAATACACACAATCACACTCATTCGCACACGTACGGTATCTGGAACCATGCGCCGTCTGGCGGCGGCCAGAGAATTACCACTCATCTGCCTCCAAATTTCAGCATTACAGAGATGCTATGTCGGCACACCTGTATAATGCACCGTGGCTGTGAGTTGAAAATCTGTATCAGATGTCAAAACAAAAAAATGGCGTCGATGACGCGGTTTGACGGTAACTACATTGACAGCTAGCGCCATGTATGGGCAAATTCCGGTTTCATATTTACAGACCTGGTATACGTGCTGAGAATTTCATCGAGATTTTTCATCGACAGGTCGTATGTTTGGGGTTCGCACGCGTGATCGACGCACAGTGCGGCGGCGTAACTAAAAAGCAGAGGAACGATCGGGATGGATGGCGAACGGTGGAGGCAGGGGTTGCTGGCAACGAGAGAAGTCATCATTGCGGGGCAATCGTTCGAACTAATTGTACGATTTCGATACGATTCTGCGGGGCCTGCGGACAACCGATTTCTGGCCCGTGGTCAGCCTTTTCTCTCTCTCTCTCTCTCCCGCTTTCTCCGAGGGCTGCGTGTGTGAGTGCGCAGCCCCTAATAATATGTGGACGGAAAGATCGTGATGGGATCGAAGGGATTATTACGCTCCGTGAGGAGGCCACGGAGCAGAGGGGAGGTCTCGGATCGAGATAAAAGCAGGAAGAAACCGCAGCGTTGGGGAGAGCTGGCGGGGTGGGCACGCAGGGAGAGAAAGAGGATGAAGATGGGGTAACAGCGGGTTGCCGTGTGGAACGAGGACAGCGGAGGGGACAGGGAAGGGAGGGAGCGGAGTGAGAGATTTGAGAGTAAAAGAGGCAGATAGGCGGGTACGAAGCGGCCAGAGAGGATAATTGAGTTATTACTGCAATTGTAGACCACCTTGGAGGCCCCCAGAACGACCATAACAGGTTCTGAAAATCGCATTCGTATCTGCCTACGATTCTCCGGCTCTTTAGCGATAAAGGATTATCGTCGGGATGTACGCGACGGCGATTACGCTCGCGCATGTAACCGAGACGGACAGCAAGCGATGGCCACCGTGCGACGCGACGCTTCCTACGTCCTTCTAAAGGATTCTCCATTTTCCCGTTTCCACGTGGACCGGGTAAACGCAAGATCGGGCTTGGGGAAGCTAAGATTGTGGGCAAAACACGCTTGTGCTAGCAAAGTATTTCCGCTTTGCGCGCGATGGCCACCGTGAGACGCCTCGTGCGATCTTCAGGAGGATTCTTCGTCTTCTCGTGTCTACGCAAACCCGGTAAAGCGGAAGATCGGTCTTGGGAAGTAAAGATTGCGGTCGAAATGAGCTTGGGCTGGACAAAGCTATGTTCACTTCATCTGCGAAGTTACACGGAGAAGACGAATAGACGGCGGTTACGCGGTCGCTAGCTACCATGTGACGCTTTCTACATCCTTGCAGGGGATTCTCCTTTTTCTCCTTTCTACGTAACCCAGTAAACGGTCAGTAAATCGACCTTGAGGAAAGAAAAATTGCAGTTTCAGTACGTCAGCTAGCTGGACAATACTATTCTCACCCGAAGGATTGAATGAAGAAGAACAGCGGCGAGAATGGGATTAATTTTACCGCAGAAGCAAACAATCATTTAAAAAAAGTAGTGTTTTCCTAAGGCCGATCTGAAGGGAAAAAGTACGCGTATTAATCCTCGCCTGGCGGACGGTAGTTGCCGGCGGCTGAGTCTCGCGTGACCCATACCAGCGACTACGCGTTCAGAGACAAGAAGCTGCTCGAGATCCTCACGCATGTTGTGGGTCACCGTAGATCCAGCTATGCGAGGGTTAGTATTCGTACATCACGAATGTTTCCACAGCGGCATCAAAGTATTTATAATGGTTCAAATCGATCCGAAGAATACTCACGACAGTACACCTGAAGTTTCTAGCGATTAAAGTTCCGAAATACGGGATACTCACCTAAAACAGAAAAGAAAAAGATAATTAGTACCAGCGGTGAAGAGATAAAAAGACGCGTATAATATTGTTTTCCGTCGGTTAGAAGCGGAACCATGTGTCCTCCAATTATAGACCAAAATTAGTGGTTCGCGGAAACGACGTCGGTAACGTGTCTGTAGATCCTTCGAAACGTGCCTTGTTCGATGATCGAACGAATTCACGAACGATCGATCATCGAAAATTGGCTTCTTCCGTGGAGCTACGTGCTCGATTTCGGAGGCCACGACTTTTTTACGAACAACAGCTGACGCCTATCGTATGTCGGTCACGTGGCCGACCTCCGTCGCAAATTTTTAATCAAATAACGGACGTACCGGTATTTTATTATACACGTACATATTGTATATTGAATATTGTGTATTGTAAATTTTGTAGATGTTGTATGTATTATATATTGTGTACATTGTAAATTATTTTAATTTTGGTACTTTGCTTTCGCCAAAATAAAATTTACCAAACAACACCGTGGCGGTAACAAATTAAGAAGTCCAAGATCACGAAAAAACCTGTTCAAATGCTAGCGTAAATAGAAAGATACGCAAAGTAGGCTCGGCGCTAAACGTGTTAATTAACCATCAGGCCCGGTCTCGTGTGTCTAATCTCCAACGACTGCGAAAGCGGACATTAGTTGAAATTAGCGTGTTAAGTGAGTTAACGGGAACTCTGTTATCTCGTGCGGAAAGATTTCTCAATTCCAGAGGACAGGCCGATCTCCCGGGAGATCACCTGTGTCTAACATCCACGAATCAAGGTCAGATCCGTGGCGTTCCTCGGCCCATCAACCGGACAGATGGCGATGTTAACGCTTGTTACGTGTTCGATGGGTCTCGGTAGTCCTTGATCACGTGCTGGATCACCGAAAACCGACCATCTGCCGAAATAACGACTTAATTTGTCCGGAGACGTCGGCTAGCCCGGAGCCAAGATGGCCGCGCTTCGTTCGTTTCTCGGAAATGTTCGGCCGCGGACTTCTCGCGACGACGATCGCTCGGGCTACCAAGGCAGCTCTTCGCGGTAGAAATTCATGATTAAAATCTCCCGTGTCCTGTCCTAACGTACCCGGGTGCCAAGGACACGGCTAGCGAACTGTCATACAACGGCCGCCCATTCATTTCTATGCCACTTTTCATTTCACGCTACCGGGACTGCGTGTCTCGTTACCAGCCTGGAATTATGCTGTCCCTATTCGAGCGTGCTGCCTCGCTGAGCACTTCTTTTCTGACTGATCGCGTCGAGCTAACTACGGCTACTAAACGCAGAGATATCTGTGAATATTGATGATGAAGACAGAACACAGGGACGGTAGTTGAGCACGAGCGAGTGGACATATTAAGATATTACTTACACCGGTCGCTATTCAGTGGATTTGAAACCTTCAGAAGAATATTGTTGAATGATTTCATTGATCATACACTCCTCAAAAGAATTAAGGGATCACTTGTGCGAACCCGAAAAATTGGTCCCACTTTACGTGATCATAACTCCGTCAAAAATTGCCGTATCGATATCGTTAAACAATCGTTTGAAAGCCAGAAACCTCTAGTTTCAGATGCTCTGTTTCAAATTGTTGCTATGTTGGTGTTTTACAAAGTTATAGCGAGATGAAGACAACATTGACGGTCAACAAAAATTTTGTGCAACTTTGGAACATCACACGAGGAGCAACAAATTTTGTTGATAAATCGCGTTAATATCATTTGGAAGGGCTATCTTTCCTCCGTAAATTGTGTGGTTGTTGAATGTTGTGCGATATTTTTTACCCGACTTATTCAACATTAAAGTAAATATGGGCTTTTCAACTTTAACTGGCTCCAGAAAGCGAAAAAATTATCGTAGAATCTTGTGCAAAAAAGTAATAGAAAGAGGGTTTCTTTCTCTTCAAGGAGCTCCTTTTGTTTTTTCAATTTCATTAACATTTCAATGTATCAGGCGTTTCTGAAAATATGCTTAAAAAATGCACAATTTCCATTTTTCCTGTAACTCGCTATATCTCGGCGAGAAATGATCGGAATACCATGATCCGAACGTCAGATTGAAGCAGAGATTCTGCCGATTCGATTGAGTACCCTGTGAACTCGATGCGACAATTTTTTACCTATGGCAGCTGTGTTTGAAGTTAGTGCTTCGCAGAAATTAGCGCGCCAGGACCTCAGGATTTTGCAAGAAATCGATTTTTGTGGACAAAACTGATGTAATAATTTTTTCGTTGAACGGATTTGAAACAGCGTGAACAAATCTACGGGAAATGTAATATAGCATGTTAAAAACTAGAATATAGTACAACATACTAGAATATGGTATAATATACTGAAATATGCTAGAACATCCTCTAATATTCTATAACAAAGTATCGTACACAATATTCTAGAATACACTATAATATACTGGAATAGACTAGAGTACATTATAATATGAAATGCAATATACTACAGCACGGTGGAGTTAATCGATTGGCCAAATAAGCGGCTCGATAGATCAACTGCAATTTCGAAAGTCGACTCTGCCAGTAGATCCCCGTTGAAAAAGCCACGCCTAGAGCTCTCGAAACCGATGCGGTCGGTCTCTCGATTACGCGTTCCCCCGAGTCTTGTAGCCGGCCGGGATGGCCGTGTTCGTCCTCTTGTTTTCTTGCTCGCGCCGATCGAGGCGTCGAGGATAAATCGCCTTAGCAAGAGTATTAAGGAGAGCCGTGAATTCGTTCCTGGTACACGCATACGGTCCCTCTGTCGCGTTTCCTTCCTCTGTCCTTCCTGCTGGCTGTTCGTCCTCGGCCAGGCTGAGCCTTCGGCCGGTTTCGGCAGCGAAAAACGTCCGGCGGTGGCGCGCGTGTGTGCGTTTCTAATCCTGAAAACCTACACCCCATGCAAATTACGAGGCCGCCTCAGATCGTAATCTCGCCCGAAGTCTAGGAAAAGGGCGGCCGTAGCCGCGAACTAAAGCCGGGCTCGTGACTCCGCGACTCCGCCGTCTTCTCCCCGAAATAGCAACCTCGACTTCCAGAAGCCGAAACGTTCCGAGTTCCGAGGCGTGTATCGTTTTATGGCGGATCGAATCGTTCCAAGGGGTTTGAACTCTTCGATTTCACCGGGGTTACCCGTTTATAGGGGGGTTGTAAAAGCGAGATCCTGTAGGAACCCGAGGAAGTCGTGGTCAACGTTTGTTGTACCATCGCCAGAAGTTGTTTCTCCTCTTTACAACAACGTCACGGAGATGAAAGGGCGATCGTGGATTCCGCGGCGACCGCAGACACGACCGTCCATTGTTATTGTTTCGTTCGACTGTTTTACGACTGTTAGCCTGTCAGAGGAACTTACGGCGTACGAAATACGCACGGATGGCTCCGGGACGCAGCGAGATGTTCAATATATTCGGCGGCGTTCGTGCCACGAGACGGTCGAAATCGTCTTCATCCCATCACTAGGCCCCGCAACTGCCTCCGGCGATGAATTCGTAATTGAGGCGTTAAATCTCGAACGAGCCGTTTTGGCTCCTTCGTGAAGATCTCTCTGCCCGTGGTAACGGAGAGCACGAAACGTTGTCGAGGCCTTCGGTACAATTGGGCTCCGGCTTCGCTGACGTCTCTTAAAAACCACCTTCCGTGTACCGTCTCCATTGATGTTGCCACCAAACCGAGCCGAGTCACGCGATTTTCCCTTTCACGTGCCCCCAAACCACCCGGTGCTTTTCTTCGTCCGACAGTCCGCGCTCCTTCCTCTTGTCCAGGCGCGTTGAAACATTCTTTACATAAAAGCTTTTGACAGTGCAGTAGACCATCGATTATCCGCAATTCTGACGCCGAATTCTTTATTGTCCGAATATGTTTCACACGGAAACTGTTCGATCTGAAACGGTTCGTGTGCAACTCAATGAGGACTTGCTTCAACGCTGAAACGAAGTATTTATACAATCATACATCTCAAATATTGCAAATATTGCTATCCATACGAAATAATTAAATTATCCTACCTAACTCTCCACTTATTCGTGGGTATTCGCACTTATTTGCGTATATTTATGTCTTCATTCTGCATTGTGGTGGTTCGAGGTCGGGGTGCAGCAGCATATTTCGGTGGTGGTTGATCGAGCGCGGTCCCTAACCGAGGCCTAACCGCGGTTCCTTGCGCGTCGTCTGCGCAGCGGCGCGGCGCGGCGTACAAGCGTCTCGTATATAGGGGCGTGCGTATATTCGAAAGGTTTACAAGCTACATAATCGTCGTGGCAGAGCGAGGAAGAGGGAAACGGTGGGTGGAATGAGAGGCGGTGAGAATCGGCGGCGCGAGCAGGAGCGCGAAACCGACGGAGAGGAAGAAGAAACGGACATGCAGCAGCGCGACCATCGCATCGCGTCGGGGGATATACAGAGAAGGGCATGTAACGGGAGGACGCGGAGATATATAAAGGTACGATGTATCGAGGTATACAACAGGCCTAGTAAGTTACACCTTCTGCCCTTATCTGTGAAGATCGGTTCGGGTACTCGGATACCCGGCCTTCCTCTGCCTCCTTTTCGCTCCCTTTCTTCTCTTATCTCCGTCCTGCCCAGGCCGAGCCTTCTCTCTGAATAACTTTACTACCGGTTTCGTGCTGCCTCGCGCCAACCACTAAACTTTCGGGATAACGTGCGACTCCTACGCCTCCACGATCCACGGTTTCCTCGATCCTCGCGCGGATCCAGACGAGCCCGTGGACGCTCTCCGTGGGTGGACGCGTGCTTCGCCAAAGTATTAGGTCACACCGCAACGATTTAGGGCACCAACGTACACTTTGGAGAACGACGAACACCTCCCACACTGCCTTTTCAAGTGAAAGCCCCTTTAGACGCACCGCGTGCACAATTGCTGGGCAGTGAACGAGTCTGATTCGTCACGCTCCGAGGTGAAACGCTATTCGGGTAAACTCGTTTGCTAGAGCCTTTGCACGTAGCAGGTGTCGATCAACGTGCTTCCTTTGTTTTTCGAAGACTTCAATTTACCACGAGCAGTACATTTCAGTCTTCCTGTCGATAACAAGCATGTTTTGAACGTACTAGGATCGTAAACGCGATTCACATTTCCTTACAAGCTGTGTGAAGAACGAAATTGCATCTTGTGCATCAGGATAAAATTGTAGCCATTCGTTCTCTATCTTATCTAATTGTACATAAACTAAGGGTTTCAATGGCGAAGGTGAATGATTATCCCCTTCTGTTAGAAATGATGAGCGTATTTGATCATAAACTTTCTGTAGCTAATGACTAGTTACAATCGTTAGGAATCATTAAGGATTGAAGCGTTTAACACGTTGCGCGCCACGGGCGTCCATTGTTATGAAATTGAAGTCACTGAATACCAACTTGTCTAGACTGAAATTAACTAAATTATAGTCCAAGGTCTAAGGTGGAAAGTTTTTTATCAGCTAATAATTGTTATTAATAGCGCCGATCGTTTCTAAGAAAGAAGTATATGTGAAACACAAAATTCGAGTGGTAGTCAGTGTGTTAATAAAGTTCCTAATTTAACCACCCTTCTATAAATTAAATATGGTTGCACATTACGATAAATATGTGTCCTGCATACCCTTTTTTGCGTTAGTAGCAAGTTTCAGTCCACGGTCATACTTTGTAAATAAAATGGTGGTTCGCTGTGTAGTCTACACCTCGATGAAAACGAATCCAGTAGTCGAATCGCGGGTTCGCCGTTTCCCCCAGTAATTTCAGCCGGCCGTTTATCCCAATTTACCGCGTGGTCACGAAACAATACCGCAAGAAGAGGATCGAGTGTCGGCCGCTGTCGATGGGGGCATCGATCGAAGATACGGTCACTCGATCGACTATGATCTCGTCGATCTCGGTTCCCGACTCCCTCGTAAAAGTCCTCGGAGCCCGGGCCACCGTGTTACCTGAGCCTTTCTCGCTGGGAAGAAGCTTGCGAGCATCTCTTCCCTTATTCCCGTCCAGAAGCCGTTCCCATTCTTCCCGTCTTTCATCGGCCCCGGAAAGAGCGGCTCGGAGAAGCAACATTTGCATGGAGCCGCGTTTACACAGAAGCTGTGACGGCTTATTAGCCTGGGAGCAGCTGCGTGCCGGTAATGAGGCCCAATCTCGCGTTTACGCATAATACGATTTTTCGTTTAGACTTCGCAACCCCGTCACAGACCTTTCCACGTTCGAGCCATTCCTCCCTCGCCGAACCCTTTCTCATACTCTGCCACAGCATTTGTTGCCCTGGCCACGCAATCGATGCTTTGAAACTCGTCCCTGTCGAACGCGGTCTTGTTCTGTGCTTCACTTTTCCTAAACTAACCAATAAACAGTTTTACCTTTTGTTCTTAAACGAAGTTAGATACTTTGGCTAAAATTTCCACTACAATTTTGTCCGCAACGACTTCCTTTCGTTTGCGGATCTTTATGCAAAATAAAAATTGTCTGCATCCATTGCAAGAAAGGGAAACTAATTTGAATGTTATTTCTTCCCTTAATGATTTTAATAGAGGAGAAAACATATATTGACATTTTCAATTTTTTAAATTGTCCAACAATTTTCAATTTTATCTACACAATTTTATTATAAATGCATAAAGGTCCGCAGTCTAATAATAATTATTTTAAACACACCTGTATTTCTATTGATTCTAACACAGCAGCTGTTCATTTAACGAATTAGCCAGAAATTAAGTACAGTAGAAACTCGTTTATTGCATGGAATACTCGTTCCTACACTCCCCACTCTGCCTCTATTCTGTGACGTAATTCCCCCACGCCATTGGTCGGTCACGTGACGCGTTTCGTCACTGTTGTGCATGTGTCACAATGTGTCACAATGTCTCGTGACGAATCTGATAATAATAGCAGAGAGAGGGTAACTTTGTCCCCTCAATTCAAGATTCTGGAACTCGTGGTGGGGATTGTAACACTAGGAATTACTATAATCGGTTACGTCGTTCGTTGCACAACCTGCATTTTGAGAAAGAAAAATATTTCAAGAGTTTATAATAGTACATGTTTCTTCTATCGATCGTATTTGCTGTTAATTAATTTTTAAATGCTTTCGGCGCAACGGTTCGATCGTTTATTACGTAATTAAGTAATAAACGATCAAACCGTTGCACCGAAAGAATTAAAAAATTTATAGTAGTATTTTATGATAAAAGTATAATAGTATTATAATGCTGTATTATTATAATACACTTATTATTGTAATAGTATAATAGCGTAGTATTATAATAGTATTAATTGGTAATTGCACCTAATGTGCAAATTGTAAACATGAAGAGTGCACAAAGATCCGGAGTTTAGTAGTAGCGATCGCATGTAAGATGCGTGTTGTGTTGTGTACGTTACCTGAGAAAGGATGGGAGGGATCCGAAAACAATGCGCCGGGCCGCTTGAAATTCGCGGATGTGTACGCTCGCTTTTTCCGCGACAATTCGCTGGCCATCGAAGGCGAAACGTCGGAGACACAAAGGCGAGTACAATGTCTTTCTTATGATGGCCGGGATCGACGCGGCAAAAAGCCGATCGGTTACAGGGAAGCGGCCTCTGGAACGTAATGTGGCAATTTAACCAATTTGCAGGGAATGGAGTGGCACTCGCGTTTGATCTCCCTGTCGTTGTCGGCTCGCGGAAATTGTACGATTGCGAACGCGAGCATTCAATTTTTACGTGCGACGCGTTTAACAGCAATTAAAACGAACCGGACACGGTTACTGCGCCGGTGAAGTTTCATTCGCTCTACCGACTCCCGAAACTGTCAAGTTCGTGACTAACCGGAAACGTAACGATGTTTTTCAAATTTTAGAATATAGATTATATATTTACCATATTATATTTATTATATATTTACGGGGACGATGCTCGTTTAAATACCATGATTTCGACGTAAGGGCAAAGATTGCAATGGTGTGCCAAAAAATTCGAAGATACAGATTTCTCAGCATTACTTGATGGAAATCCACGTCAAACACTTGCAGAACTGTCAATTGAATTAATCGTCGATCAATCTACTGTTGGAAAACGTTTTCACGCTATGGGAATTGTTTATACGCTTCTTTTCAACAAAAATGGGCGCGGAAACTTATTCCCATACCCAATATTATATGTTGTTTTTTCTAGTGTTACGTCCACCATTTTCTTTTTGTATACAGAACACATCATTCTTCCATAAAATGCTGACACATTGTTCTTTCTGCAGCAGTGGACGGATGGAATTTTCTGACGTATCAATTAAGCGACGCCGATGAAGCCGTACAATAAATTCCAGGATGATTTCATCGCGATTCCAAATTTTATGGAGATTCCAGACGTCTATCCGACGCAATGTTGCCATGGGAAAAATTTCGTCGAGGGACTACTACCGGTCGGTGGACAGGCATCTAGCAGGGACGTGTTAAAATCTGTGAGTACAAATGAATATTCGATCACACCATTAGTTATCGGCGTTATAAAACGCGCGGGGCTACCGCCATAGGATGGGAACACATGTCGCCGGGTTCGAAGTGGTGTCGGGTCCCCGTGGGCCATGCGACACACTCCGAAAATCATACCTCGGCCGATTTCATGACTAGTCTCTTGCACGGTGGGACGGCGGAAAGTCGTAAATACCCGGTAAAAAGCGGGCCGGCCGCTTTCTATACGCGATATTCACGCATACCGGGGATACCGAATACGGTGGTGCTGCGCGGCACAACTTTATGACGGTCCACCATAAAACGCGGATGTAGTACAACCGGGAGAAGCGGTCCCCGTAGGTGTAGCGTTTACACGCCGCCCGGAGAACGTACGGGACAGACCGACGAACAACTTTATTATTTTCGGGATGTTATAACATCGCTGGTGTTTCGGACACACCGGCCTCAGGAACGGGTCGACGATAATGTAACGCCGTGCCGCGCGGCCCGTTGTGCAACCAAATTATTGTTGTTCGTTCTCGAACCCTGCTCGATTCCTAAAACGATTGAGCGGGACCCTCTTCGCTGGTCCTCTTATTTGATAAGATTTTATCAAATGTCAACCAGTTTACTTCGGCCACTCGCAATAATATTCGGGCATTTTGAGAAGGACGATCATTTTTTTATGTATGACCAGGATTTTTAAAAAAATGTTAAAACACAAAAATGTTTACCACGTGAAGGGAGAAATAAATTTTAACCCATTAGACTCGGTGCTATTTTAGCTTGAAAATTAAACATTTCTTTCGACCTGGAACAATTCCATTCTGTATTAATTTTTTTCTTTGTATGAATGCGAAATTGATATAATAGCTAATGCAATACTTAAACGTTTAGTGGTTGATTAGATACCAACATGTTTAATAATGTGAGCAATATATGGAATAATGGTACAGCAATTTTTGCTAAAGTGCTAAGGATTAAGTTAAAATGCTAAAAGTTGCTTTTTACAACTTTTGCATTTCCACATTCCGTTCAACGCGAAACGAATTGTCCGTGCCATAGGAGGGTCGACTGTACGAAACAGCCCCCGAGTGGACCTACCCCGGTCGTCCACATCGTTTCCGAGAACAATGATCGAGCGAAGGCGGGAGGGGGTTGCTGGTCTCTCGAAGACGACAAAACGTAGAAATCTCGAGCAAACTGGTGATCCAGTCGGGGGTTGGGGGGAAGGTTCGCGAAAAAAAACTCGTCCTGGGTCCCCTGGACATCTCGTGGGGGCACCCGTCTGCCGGGCCCAGGACTCTGTGGACGCACGCGCTGACGCGACAACCTCATTTGTGCGCGACGGCTTCCAGCGGGCGACAGGGAGCGGGGGGCTTCAAGGGGACCAGCGTGGAGAAAGGAAGAAGACACGTCAGCCAAGAAAAAGAGAGGAAGAGAGAGAGAGGGAGAGAAAGGACAGGAGCGGAATGACGGTAAGAGGAGCGTGTGGAGAGACCAGGCCGAGGCAAGGCGAAGCGAGGCGAGGTGAAGCGAGGGTGGTCAACTAGACGGGGCCCTGGGACTGAAGAAAAGGGGCCCTGGAGAAATGGGGTGAGAGCTAGAGCATGCGTGCACGAACAGAGAGAGAGTTGGCGATCGTCGACAGAGCGAAAAGGAAGCGCGGTGGGGAGCTGAAGAGATAGGACGACAGAGGGAAAAGGGACGAAAAAAGAGAACGAGAAACAGAGGTAGGGGACCGCTGGATGGTCCAATCAAGAGAGCAGGGTACCGCGCTGACGTGATTACAGCTGCCGCGCGTGACCGGAGTTAGTTCACCGACTCGCTTCTTCCCTTCCTTTCGTATTCCTCTGTCCCGGTATGCTCCTGCCACCCGCTTCGATTCGCGGACCACGACGTTCCAGGGACATCCACGTGGATGCCTTTTGGTACCGTTGCCCCCGCGACTCACAACCCTTTCGTGACTCTATGAGTCACTGCACCACCGAAATTTTTAGTTCACCTACTCCTTTTTTCAGCCGAATGACTTTTCAAACGTGAACCTTGATGAACTGTCTATGACAGGGGTGGCCAATCTATTGCATACCATGCTCAACATTTTTTCACATACGAGTTCAGGTGCGCCATACAATTCTAGCACTTTTTCTACCTTCTTACGTTCGTTGTATAGGGGTAGGATCTGCTTCGGTTAGGGGAGGAAAAGGGATAACTCAATCGCGCAACTAAATTGATTAACTTACGCCAGTTGGAGCACTAATCTACAATAGTGAGAAATGTTTTGTTGGACGATAGGGCGATCACTGTCTTGAACACCGCAATTCCCATCCTATAATTGTAAACACTCAAAAAATTGCGACGAATTGATGAGTAAGAAGGCTGAATAAATTAAACTGAGAGCTCTCATGTGTTGAAAATATGAAGATGATACTTCAAAAGAATAAGTATAGGCGCAAGGATCCAATGCGCCACGTTTGGCGCATGCGCCACAGGTTGGCCACCCCTGGTCTATGACGACATAGTCAGCTGATAACTAGAAAGCGATTTCATGCATAAAAACGAACAGGTGCAATGGAAAACAGTAAAACGATTGAAGAATTTTAAGGATGTCAACATACTGTTTACAACTTAATGAGATTAACAAAGAAACAAAGGATCAACTGGTCTATTGTTCAGTTCACCACTTCATGGTGTTCCATGGAAATATTGTGTGCACTTCAGCGTCTAAGCTGATTGACCAAGCGAAGTGGAATCGGTAGATGCATCCCTGCATCCGAGACAACTTTTACAGCGGTTCGCCGGGCCTGTTTTTGCGCCCGGCCAAAGTCTTCAGGGCCCGGTACCTCCCTGTGTTCCTTTACGAGGACTGTACGCTCGTATAGTCGGCACAAGCCAACGGTTTCTTAATCGCGAAAGAAAACCTCGGTGTCTCGTTGTAGACACGCAGTTCGCGTGCTTCGATTGTACCCGTGAAACTTCATTCCACGTGTTTGCCGAAGAGGGCTACAAAAAACGCAGGACTTCGCATTCCCGTGCTTCGATGGATCAAAAATCGACAGTTATGTTGAACATGTCTAAATACTTCGGTGTCGAAAAAATTAATGTTCACTTCTTTTGACAAGTGAAAAGCGAAACAGGGTTTCAGTAGTTCACACACTTTCGAATATAGTGATTGTAAACTTTTGGCTTTTTTCAGTAATGAAAATGATCATCTTTAATTAATAGATAGCGGATTTTATGCATTTACGACAAAAATGAGCAAGTGTAATTTAAAACAGTCAAAACATTAGAAGAATTTAAAAATATTCTTATATTATTTTCAATCTATTAAACATATTTAGGAAGAACATTATTTTCTACTTTACCCCAGTTTGCTGCAATTCAGGTAGACAAATCATAGTTATTATTATTCATAGAAATTCATAGAAATTATTATTCTGAATTAATATAAAATAAGTTTGTTAAAAACGAACATTTTCTCTTTTATCTATGTCTGATATTTACTTGTAGGGTATGTGTACATACTTTTAAATGATTGGAGAGCACAGATTGACGTGTTTGCATGCACCGAATAATTTTTATATTTTATGAAATGAGTCTACATTTTGCAACATTGCTTGTCTCATTAAAAATAGAAGGTTGTTAAACGTTTGGTTCGTTCATTAATTAAGACAACTGGCTAGAAAGTGGCCAGAGAAATTGATCCCGAGGAAAGAAAGAGAGAGAGAGAGGCGAAAAATCTGCCCGGTATTAGAACCTCGAAGGGAACCGCTCTATTTGGCGGACCGTTGCGTTCCATGTATGGGGTACGGGCACCCCATACCCCCGGTTTCATCGCGGCCCCCATGGACCTCGTTCCGTGCTCGCCCTTTTACGTCCTACGACTCGTCCAATGGACCAGAACCACGCTAGGGAGAGACAGTCCCGGTGGACATGTTTATTATTTCAACGTCGAAGTCTCTCCCGAGATTTAGTGGCCTGGACAAGGCCCCCTGTGCCCCACTGGTCCCCGCACAAGATGCTACAAGCCAATAAGATCAGAGAGAAGAAGGGCTCGGCGAACAACTGCGAGGAACACGTCCGAATCTTTTCACTTTCTCGGCAGACAAAGGCTCCTCTCCCTGGAACAGTATCTTTGTTACGCCGATGTGCGCTCTCCGATCTGATCGTGACATGATCGTTCAACTGACAGTGTCCGATAACTTGACGATTTCATTCACAAAAATACAAACAGTTATTCATTCTTCGACTGTGAACGTCGAACGAGTGCTTCCGCTCGATAGTGCTAGTAATTGGTAAACACGGATCCTTATTCTATCTTTCTATCTTCTTCTATAATAATAAAAATCAAATGCTGTTCGTTGGTCACGACATCACGGGAGAACGGCTGGACCGATTTGGCTAATTTTTTTTTTAATGTTCGTTGTAGTCCGAATCAAGTTTTTAGATTTAAAAAAATTGGGAAAGTATCATGGAAAAATGGAAAATTCGGGAAAAACTAAAAGTGCTTTTCGAATCATGTTGCAATACAACAAAAAAAAACGAACGTCGTAGCTTTTAATCAATATTTCAATAGAAATTTACTTATCGACGTCTGTTAAAATAAAATGTGTACCACTAACCCTCTCGCGAAGCGAGCGAGCAACAACTCCCCTCTAGTGCAAAATAGAAATTTTGCAAATTAATTGTATGGAACAGAAGTGAATCGAAGATGTTTTTCTTCTATCGATAATTTTATTAAGTCGATGATAATCTAATAACAAGATTAAATTCCTTTATTGACTTGACAGTCTTGTACATATATCGCTTATTCAATTTTGTCATAAATGCATAAGTCTGCAATATAATTCGTCGATTTTACTGCGAAATCGAAATTGTCTGCACCAGTTTCAACATTCTTCTCTTAAATTCTTTAAATGCTTTTATTGTTTCGCCTTCGATTCGATCACTTTTGTCATAAGTGCATCAAATTACAGTATAGTGATGAAATAAGACGATAAGTAGAAGACACACTTAAAACATAAAGAAACATATTCGATTTTTAACATTAGGATGACTATTACGACTCGTACATCTACACCTCTTTTGGATTAATGAAAAATATGTTTAATAACTTCAATACTACGGCGAAACAGTCGGAAAATTTCGAGTGGATCGCTTCAGTTCACTCGTCGCAATAAATTCCCGCGAATTCATTCATTTCCGACGGTCGACACCAGGCTGGCCCGCTAATAGAATTCGTAGCTCCGGAATTAGAACTGTAAACATGAGATTCTCCGTCTCGTATTTAGTCGGACAAAACGCGTGTCCGAGGCGTGTAGTTTAGTTATTTCGACGTGTTCGAGAATTTCTAGGATGATTTCCGTAATTTTCTTGTAATTTGAGCGGCTCCCGCATGACAATTTCTGGAATGCGTTTGAGGGAGCGCGGTGTCGCGCGCTCGTTCTGGCCAGATCCTCAGGAATTTCGTAGTAACGGCCGTAAATATCCGCGGCGCGGTCCCGATGCGAGCCGATAAATCCGGCGACCACGGCTAGAAAGCTTTAAACGCCCGGACAATTTAATTTATGAAAGCCGAACACGAATGAAAACGTAGAACGCAGCGGCGCCGCGCCGCGCCGTTTTGGCCCTCTTTCCACCGTAGTCCCGGGCCCGTACTTCATCCGGTAGTCATTACACCGTATATAATGAGGCAATTAAGTAACACGGAGCAACGGTACTTAAGTCTGAATTAATTTTTTTCTTATCTATCGATCTGGATGCCGGCTTTTTGCTCGTAAAACACTCGAGCCCCGTCCTCACCACTGATTATATTCGAAAATGTTCGCGGACGGCTGCAGATTCGATCGTGAACGTGATTCCCCGACGTGTTAATAAAACCATAAAACCAGATCCCGAGGTTGCGCTTTATGGGAAACGGAACTAGAAGGTTAATGGTTCTGCGGGGAATTGATTATACTCGCCGGTAATTACGCGCGAATCCAGTTTCGCGGGTTGTTACGCTACGGCTCTCCGAAAAAGCTTATGGAAAATTGGTGCTCGTTGATTACGGCTTTCGCAGGCGTCGAGGCAATTATAGAGCGCCGGTAATGTAGAAAGAACGAAGATGTGGATGTTTGAAATGATCTAGACTCCTCCGAAATCTGAAGTAGATTTCAATCATTGTTTGCAAGAGAATATTATTTAACAAAATGATTTCTTGTTTTTTTTAACACGTTCGCTACTAGTGTCGCACATGCGTGACGTGTTGAGTTATGTAAAGAAAATCAAATTATCCGAGGAGCATGAAAAATGAAATCGTTCCAAAACAAACACGATAGAACCATTGAAACAAAAGGTGCGCAAAAATCGGGAGACCATGGATGACGTAAAATACGTGGCGCGTTAAATAAACTGCCGCGTAAATAGAGGGACGAGTGTGCGTTAATTTTATGGATGTTTTGAGCTTGTTTCCGGGTGTACCGTCCAATTGGTACGTCGAGGAAGTGGTATTAGATCGTGGGATTGTATAAGTTGCGGGTTTCATATTACAGGTAGTAAAAAGACAGAAAAAAAGGAGGAGGGTAAGAATCGCCACGGAAAGCGGAGTCAACCTGTTTGCTTCTCTCGAGAGAGGCTCGATTATCACTCGAATACCAATCGGTAGATCGGACGCGATACGCCGCGGACGACGATGCTTGTCCGCGCGAACGCGTGTCCGTTCGAGCGGTTCGCGCACGGTTATTTGCGGTTTGCGCGTGCACCGGGCCGCAGCTTCCGGTTCGCTTGTCGTGGTGAACGGCGACCAATCAGGCGCCAATCGTCTCGGGATGCTACCGACTTAACGGCCTCCCTTCGCCTTCGATCGGCTTCCCTCGACCTTTTCTCCCTCGGCCCCCGGGCCCTTCGCCCTCCGCCGCCACAGCTCGGCCGCGGCCGCAAGTTCCCTCGCGAGAAGACTTGGCAACATTGCGTGGGCCCCGCACGGAGAACCAGAGCGGAGGAAACGGGCGGCCCCCTGTGCACAGGGCCCCGCGCCGATCTGTAAGAACGAGATCGAGCACCTTTGTCCCGATGGAATCGACCGCGAGTTTAATGTAGCTTTGATCGGCTTCGACCGACCCGCAACGAATGTGATTCGCGAGAAATTCGATGTGTTGCGTGCTTCTCATTTAGCGAGAAAATGTTTAGATTTAACCCGGTGAAATTCTAATTTGTTTGTTGTTGATTGCACTTCCTTCTTCCTCTAATTAATTATGAATGCCTAGGATGTTCTAATCACGTAAAACAATATTTGATAGCTTGGATATTGTCCCGAAAAGGACACCAAAATTTATCGCTACAGAATTTATTGAAGCCAGAATGTTGCCTACACTGTTGCCAAATGTATACAGTGTAGTTGATCTCATTATAGGAAGATTTACTGTATTTGCAAACATCGAATTTTCACAAAACAACGAACAGTAAAAATGTTGTACAGTCAAACTCTTTTCTCTTTTTAACTTCAAGGCCACCACAGGTTTCTTGAACGAGACCGTATATTCACGCCATCGTGACGCGATAGTAAAAGTTAGAAGAATTTAAGCACATCGATGCATTGTTCTCAACTTATTAGAATTATTAAAGGAAGAAAGAAATGTTTATTTGGCGCATATTTTTAAATATTGATGCATGTGTGACATTTTTATTTTGCATAAAGATCCGCACTCTGAAGAATGTTCAAGAGACTCACGAATTCAAATTCGGCAGCCAAATAGCACGATTCCTTCAATGCAATTAGTTCTCTGGTACTACATTCCTTCAGGAAATCAGGGGTTAACCCGAGGGGTTAAGCGAGAGACCTCCACAGCCGCGGGGTCAAGCCCCACGTGCCCGGTCAAAGGTAGACTTTGAAAAACGAGGGTGAGAGTCGCCGTCGAAAGTCGAACGATTCGCATGCAACCGATCCGTTCAGGGCAACGAAGTGAGAAACGGCCGGAGATGCCGAAATCAGTGGATCGCGTCTTAGTCAGGGTGACTGTCCGATCCCTGTCGGATTCTACAGATACTCTGCGGTAGATTCTATCGGCGGGGAGTGTAGGTATTCCTCGGCGGGACAATCGAGGGATCGCTTAGTAGCAAGCCGGCTACGAAAACCTGGCTTGTCCGCATCATTTTTAATCGTAATCAGCCGTATCTGCGGCGCATCAACGATGAATGGCGAGCGAAATTAAAGCTGGACACCCGGTACGTAATATATCGGTGGTTGCCGGGCACCTGCTAAGAAAGAAAACTCACGGAGGAATACGATAAAGGGGGATGATTGTGATCTGAGACTCCGAACGCGATAGAGCCATAGATCATCGTGGAGTGAGAGGGCCGGGCCCCAGCCTCGCTCGCTCGCTCGCTCGCTCTCCTCTCCCTCGGGGGTTCCGTTCGAAGGAGCATCAGGAATATCAGGATGCGAGCACGGCAGGGCCGCATCTAGCCACGCATAACTTCTCCGCCCTGCCAGGCTCCTTTAATTGCTAATCTTCCGCCAGTCCGCCGGAATCCGTCCGTGGTGGAACTATTATATCGCGACTGAGAGTGCCGCGCGGCTTGCTAGCCTAACGGCGAAAAAACCGGCCACAATCTCCGGGAAGCTGATAACTTTGTCCGCTTTGATATACGCAGCACGTGCTCCAGATTCTTTTTTCTGAGGTAGTTCTTGTGTGTCCGGGGATCCATTAAGCGATCAACGGAGAATGGACGGGGAACGGGTCTGGCTCTCTCCCGGTCGGCTCTCCTACCGATCAGCTCCAGGAAAATTAGTTCTTGATTGGTTTTGATGAATTTGTAGCACGAGCATCTTCCATTACCTCACAATATCCCTTTGTGCTCGTACTCGGTGTGCTCGGTGGTTGGCACAACCACCTTCGGCGCGGTTTATAGACCCGCTGAATGCGCCGCGCCGCGGCTCTTTCTTTCGGACAACGAATTATTACATTTTGTTCCGCCGGTTTTCGAATGATTAAAGAAAACAATGATTCTGCGCGTTTCGTGATTGATTGACTTGTTTGCTTTCCGCTCGATCGACTCTGGGAAAACAATGTTCGCGGGTTGGTCAACCCCTCGCTGCGACGATTTCAGACACTTTTAGACGATTTTAGAATTTCATAAACACCGTGCATAAAAGTAATGTACAAGTTCTGAGATATGTATATACGTGTACGTATCTTTTTTGGACCGAGTTATTTCCAAATCGCGTGAAGAAAGAGATTTTTGTGCATATCTAATTGTTTTATACGTGATGGGTATATGTACATTGTATAAAACATCGTATAGAAAACAGATCTCTAATGTTTAAATATTTTAATATTGGTAAAAAAATTCCATGATGATTGTGGTTAACTTACATGAAAGTCTTCATAGTACTTGACGTGGGGTGTCCACCCCCAAACTTGTATACCCTACAAAATGATTTCAATAACGTTATGCAACAGAAAATGTACCAGGACAACATGTAATAATCACTCTACAACAGTCTACCACTTCATCGTACAAATTAGTGTTATTATTTTTCTCTATTGGAGAGTACTAACTAGACTGCGGATTTTTGTGTAGAATGAAAATTGTTATTTATGATATGAAATGAGTTGTGATTTTAATCAGTTGAAAATAATACGTTGGTATTTTTATATACCGCAAATGTTGTTACGTTTTGCATTTGATCACAAATGCATAAAATCCGCAGTTTAGCAATAACAGTTCTGTTATACGGTATGCCTATCTAATTGTTTTGTGCATATTCTAATATTAGACACAACATTTAATGTTTCATGAAGATTTTGATCAACTTCCATGAAAGTCCCCACGCTGCAGGGTGGCCACCTTCGGTCCAAACACTAGAAAATTATTTCAGTAACATTTCAAACAGCGAACGTACTGAAATAACATCTAATAATTTCTGTTCCGCTGTTTACTCTTTCATTGTACGCAATTTCATTAGTTTGCGAGCCAGCTAGAGCTCCGAGTAACGTGGCCAACAATCAGTGTTGATTTAAATACCATAAATCACTGGGAACGCCAGCGAACGGCCTCGTTATGCCTGGGCTGGCCTAGGAACCACAGAAAATTGCACTAATTGAGAAAGAGGACCGAAGGGAATCCGGCGCATCGCCAAATGATTTTCAGCCGACGGCATCGGCCGCATTAAATGCCGGACGTCTCTATACGGGGCTCGGTTAATATCTCATCGGGCGAATCTTGGTTTGGACAGTGGAAACGGTAGTCGCTGACCTTTCACCGAAACGAGTCGACGATTTATAAAGGAACTGGACGAGAAAGCGGATTCGCCGTCGCTCCAAACGATTCTCTTCGGAGCGGCGCAGTGTGTTTCCTTGTTTCTTTATTTTCCAGCTGGGGCCGGGGAGTGGTCGATGGTTAGCAAGGACATTATAAATTTGAATCCACCACCCTGCAATTATTGGAGACGGCGAGGCGTGTTCCTCCTAGCTCGGTGATCTCGGACGTTGAAAGACTGTCTGCGCGCCGCAGAAACAACCTTCGCGTGACCTGCACGAAAATGCCGCCGAGTTTCGTGTTTGTGACCGTGTGCGCGTGTATTTTTGATAATTGCCGTGTGTTCGAGCTCGTCGTGTGCGTCCGTTAAGCTCTCGAGTCATTGAAATAAATGGGGAAAGGTATTTGGAAGTATCCTCCTCCCCTTGTGTCTCTTCATCAACGAAACTGTGCTATCGTGAATTTTATTAGTATAGTCAAGAGGGAGTCACGTCGAATTATTTCGAGTTACGAATCCTTCCAAGATCAGAACGACCGAAATGATTTATACTATAATATAGCTGACGGAAAAGGGTAATTAACGGATATAAAAGATTAATTAAACCGTAATTTCGAACCGGAGCCGCATGTGTGTCATTATCCTTGAACAGGATCTCTTGCCTTGATGCAATAATTAAACTTACAATAATATCGACGTAAAACACGCTCAAAGATTCGATCAGTTTCATAACTTTCTAGTAAGTCTTGTCGAGCCGGAGGCGCATGCGTGTCATTATCCTTGAACAGGATCTCTTGCCTTGATGCAATAATTAAACTTACAATAATATCGACGTAAAACTTACGCTCGAAGATTCGATCAGTTTCATAAGTTTCTAATCGTACTTCCAGTCAATCTAGTCGGTTACGTTGTACTGTAATAATAAGAAAGTAGAATATTTTCTCCGATTCTTCTCCGAAGATCCGTGCGATCTTTTTCTTATTGTTCCTCGCAGATGTACAAATTGATATCGTGTTAATTAAAGAAAAAGGAGGAATAATTACCGTGTTTTACGGGCAAGACGCGGAGGACCAGCGCAATCTCGAGCGTCTGTCGTGACTGCGGAGCTTGTAATTAAGTGAGATCAATTGCTCCCCGGCGCACCGGTAATCTTGTTAGTCGCCACTAAATGCTGTACCCAGCGGCGACAATAAAGCGCTCGCCATTTTGCGTCGATCATTCGCCGTATGCAAATCCTTCGGCCAGACTTCGGTTACGAATTACGGCTGGGTACGCGCGTAATTGCGTTCGACAAAAATACGCACACCGAGTCTGCGATCTTGAACCCTGGTATAAACGAATATTTCTGTCATTTCATCAGTTCCATCAATTTGAGAGATCGATGGACGATTAGTAAAAATATTGATCATGATTTTATAATAGCTTTTAACAGTATTACATCTGCTCAAAGATGTTGATAATACACATGTAAGATAATACATATTACAAAACAATTTCACCTTGCACCCAGATCTAGTGAATGTCGATGCACAATGAATGTGCTAGTTTAACCAACGCTCAAAATAATACAAAGATGTTTTGCATGAAGTTACGACTGTAACATTTATAGTAAAAACGAGTAGCAGCAATTTGAAACACACCGGAGACGGATTAAATGAATTCAAGAGCTTCAATGTAGTAGTCCCACGTTGTCAAAAATGTTAAAGACAGAAAATCAGATCAGATTATCAAATTTTTATTAAGCACAGAAGTGCGTAGTCTAGTTTTGTCGCGTCTACCCGGTTAAAAGAACATTTTGTTTCCTGTCAGGTAGAATGACCTGGCGATACGCGTCACGCGCGAGCCATTTCACCGGTCCGACCAGTCTGCATGAAATATCATTCCGCTATTTCGTAGCAATCGATCGGCGCGGCCATAGTTTCCCGAAATTCGACGAGCAGCAGCGGTTCTCCGGTTGGAATTCGTTGAAATCCTATACGAGAGTTGGTAGCTAATCATCCGAACACGTGGCTACTTGGTAGTAGCCGCGGCGGAGGTTGGCTTGGTTGGTCTAGAAGCTTCGGACACCGTGCGCAGACAATAGAGACGATAAGAGAGGCTACAGCGCGCGAGCGGAGGATACGGTGGAATAAAAGGGGGAAAGAAAGAAGAAAGGGGCACGAAGGGAGAGGGAGGGGAGAGGAGAGGAGGAAGGGAAAAGGCCCTTCCCGTATTGAGAGCGAACTCGATCTTCGACTGGCCGGCATCAAGACATTCGAAACTTCGACAGGGCAGCAAGATCGACTACAGCTCAATCACTCTTCGTCTCGTATCCTCTCCTCCGCGTTCCTCCTTCTTCCCCTCGGCTCGTTGCCTCTCTCTCTCTCTTGTTCTTCAATCCCCTCGGCCCTCCCCAGCTCCAGGCCCATCCGCTCCCCCTCCCGGCCGTCTAACTGGGCCCAAAGTCCCCCTCCGCTCTTCGTGGACCCCTCCACCGGCCTCCGTGTGCTTCACTCGTGGCTTATCGCGGCCCGATCTCCGGGCCTCTCGGCTTCACGTGGCGTGCCCTAATGACGTCTTGGAACGAACGGGTACCACCGCCATCTAACAAGAGACTTTTTCACGTTCCAATGCTAAATCCCCCGGGAGTCGTTCCCTTCTTCTTCTCCCGTCTCTCTTCCACGCGCAGAGACACCTAACCCGTGTCCTCTCCTCGTCCTTGCTCTTTCGCGTGAAATTGGACAACACACCGGGGTACAGCGGTTATTGGTGAACTTCGATCACGATGCTTATCGCCGTGTCCGTGATTTGTTGTCGCGAGATCGCGTCCTTGCCGTGCCAGTTTTTCTGCGGACCCGCCACGAGATTTCCGAGATTGGCCCGAAAACCTTTTTCGGAGACATCGCGGAGGATGTTGCCGAGGAGTTTCGCTGTTTCATGGAGAATTGTCAGCCGTCGTCGATCGTCCAGCAAGATTGAACGCAAGGACAGGTGATTAAGGGTTACCGTAATCGCTTCGGCAATTATTCCCAGGCTGTTGATTCGACAGGGACCGTTTCCTCCTGAGGTCACAGCTAGTCCCCAAGGACGACTTCTCGCGAGGACTCATCGCGCTGTGCCTCCTCTGCCTGTTTCTCTCTCTTTCTTTCCCGGGTGAAAGATCGAGAGAGAGAGGCACTCGGCTATATACGGGAGTCGATTGAATCGGTCGCAGTGCAAAAAGGGCGACCGGGACAAAACAAAGGGACTCGCCTGGAATCTATATCGGTGAGAGGGTCGAGGCAGAAGGATCAGGGGTCCAGGAGGGGGAGGTCGAGAGAGCCAGTGTCCAGAACCAGAGCTGCCTTGTGGAAAAAAGACCTTGACTGCGGCTGCTCGAGTCCCGGATGGCTGCTGCAGGCCCGAACCAACCGCCAACCGCTAAAAACCTAATTAGATGTCATAATTATACCCAGTGGTGCTCAAACGACGCATACCCTCGCAGCATCCTGCTGAATTACCGTACCTGTAAACGACTGCTCTCTAATTAACCCTCCGCGCTCGAGGACAAACATGTTCCTCTCGAAAAAGACCCGATCAAAAGAATAAAACAACATCTCAAAGCTGACTCAATACATTCCGTGACATTTGATTTTTTGCGAGCAAGTCCTTCTGGTCGTGCTGAACGCAATAAAAGGATTTTACGCGCGTTTCGAACGATAGGAAAATTTGTAGTCTAACCTCGTGACAAAATTTCTAGCTGGTGGCAGTGTTACAACCTGTTCCTCGAAAGAATGCACCTGAAATACGTTCACGTCGTAATAACTGTTCATTACACTCCTATGCTGCAAGACTGTAGTAATACGAGAGGCAGTTGGACAGGATTGCTTGATTATCCTCTTCAGGGACACCGAAGCTGTACGTTCAGTTTCTTTTAGATCGAAATTATTCTCGCGAAACAAAAATTTCATCTTCAACCAACACAAATCCAACGACAAAAAATGTTTCCTACGGAGAACTGACGAGACTGCGCATTTATGACAAAGATTAAGAGGTGGAATTTAAAATGGCGGGAGAATTAAAAGAATTTAAGAATATATTATTTTCAATCTGTTACTGATTATTAAAGGAAGGATTTCATATTTGAATTACATGTTTCACAACCTTGTCTACTCGTTATCTTAAACAATTCGATTTCAACGTTGATTTCGGTGAATTTCAACGTTGGGGGACAACAATTTCAAGTTTGTACGCTTTCATAATAGCAAAGATTGGCGCGTATCGTTTCATCTTGGTTCTGCGTCGAAGTAGTTGAATTTTTCGAAGTGACCAAGCGAAATTCCGATTAGGGGGAAGGAATTCCGGTGCGCGAATGCTAAGGAATCGATCGATCGCAATTCCTCGCGCTTATCTGCGCTATTCATTGACCCCGTTCACCCGGTATCATCTTTCGTCGCTCATCGATTCAACAACGATAGCCCGTCCGCCGTGTCACGCTTCATGATATGAAATACTCACGCGATCAAGCTTAACAGGTGGTATCACCCTCGCTCGAGGAGCAGTATCTCGTTTCAAACTGCGCGCTGTTCTCAGTGCGGCAGGGTTAATTGCGTCGAGGTGGGAAGAACTTTCATTAACTCGGTTAACGAGTCCATTACTCGAACACGAAAATGTTTCTCTTGACAATATCCTCGGCCCAACAGTATCGAATTTTTTATCTGCAAAATTGAAATTGTGAACTCTATCGCAAGGCCAGATTTTCTATCAGAAAATTCTTTTTACTGTTTGCGATCAGGGATAAAATTAAGACATTTATTCATAAATTGATTCAATAACGTATTTTCTATTCTGTTCTATTATCTTTCGCCAGTTTTGAGGTAACTTAGAATATTGAATAGACCTACGAATAAATATCTTAATTTTATCTTTGGCTTTTAATGCAACCTTCCCTCTGTGCACTGCTATTTTAATGTTAACCGTGCACAGGGGTGTAAATTAGACCCCACACGTTTTTGTAGCAAAATGTAAAGGAAAAACTTTTCTGCAGAAGAGTTTGTGAAATTCTATTGATTCTAAAAAGCTAAGTATGCAATACTTTAACTGGGGGAACTTCCCCTACGCAAAGCAGTCGTCAGAAAATTGAAAACAGAAAACATCGCTACAACTTCGCGACAAGCGAACGCCTGTCAGTGTTTTGTCGGTGTGAACGACCGTGCGACGGAATGTCGAGGATATTTTAACAGTCTCGCAGCGTTAATTACAATTATACGGCGCGTAGTGGCCGCGTAGTGCTTGAGCAACAGTGTGCGGCTTGAAACGAGATACTCTGCACCTCAACCTCGGTGATACCACCTGTTGAGCCTGAACATCGAAGTATTTCATGCCGTGGGCTCGCTCGACGAGGAAGACAAAGAGGAACGCCGACGATCGCGACGTCCCGACCGATTCCGTCGAGCTGTAACGTCCATCAGCAATCCTCCGACGCGATGATCGCCACTGGTCTCGCGTCGTTCGACGCAAAAATCACTGTCGCCGTTTCGGCGAATGCACAATTTCGCGAGAACCCTCCGCAATATTAGAGGCATGTATATCCATGTCGAGAATGCAGGTTTTTCGCTCAAAACCGACGGAACGGCGAACCAAACGGCGCGGGATTCTTTCGCGATGATTTTTATCCTGCGTCGCGGACCGACGGGAATTCCTCGTGCGCTACACCGTTTCTTTTCTAGGATATTTCAAGTATTATTCAGCGAATGATCGGGAATTCTTCAAACGGACCGTCGATGTATCGACGAAAATTTTCAGGGCGCCGTTTAGATCAATTTTTAGCTCATTTTTTTAAAAGATATGTTTGAGGATATATGCAGCAGTCGTTCGTTTCATTAATTGGCCAGAAATTGTGTAATTGAACGACGGTTGAAACTTTGGATAGAGTTTATAAGAATCTTGCTTCTATGTCGTCTCAATGTTTTTTAATTTCGTTGACGAAGACTAGAGTTGAATTTTGGCAGCAGACTTTCAAGTATTTTTGGTACGTCGCTAATTTCAAGATCAAGAATTTATTTAACACCTGACAAAAATATTATTTTAAGAATTTTTGTGGTCGCATTGGTTGAACCCAGGGTCTGTTTCGACCCGGAGTATCAAAGTCGTTCAATTACCCAGCTTCTGACGAATTAATTGAAGACATTAACGCCTGTGCAAAAAGTGCCTTGAAAACTATGATTTTAAAAATTCATAAATAAAGCAGTGAAAGGTCCTAATCCTATGGAAATGTGATTTCAATGATGAATAACCATGTTTGGAGTCATCACCGTCACAGATTACAAACGACAGGCCGCGTGGGGTGAAAAATCGACTAATTCCGGGAACGCAAGGTGAACGAGAGCAGAAAACAAGCTACACCTGTTCTGGCACGGTCGAGGGTGAACTCGGAGGGAAGCCTGGTGGTTGTAGGGGCTGGTTGACGAAACCCTTGGGGCGAATCGTGTGCAGCGCCGCCACCTGTTGCTCCAGAACCCATGTCACGGAGGATAATCGTTCGCGACCGGTCCCCTATTAATTTTTCCCCCCTGAATCCGTAGGGTGCGATTACTTTAACCGCGCGCATTAACTCGCCGCACGGAAACAAGTGTTCGAGTGGAACTAGTCTAACCCCTCTGTTCGTACCTCATTTGGGGCTTTGAGCTAGACATTTTTTACAAAAATTGTGATCAATACCAAAAGATAACCCTTGAAAATTAAAAAATCTTCCTCTTGTTTTTAGGGATCAGTAAAGATTAGATTATTACAGTTTTCATCACACCAAACGAGCTAGAAATTTGTTAATTCCTCAAACGCGATTATAAAATTTTAGAAGTATAAAACGCTTTCCTCCGATATGTGCGAGACAAAATGAACACGAATGAAAATAAGCGATCGAGCGAAACCAGTCTAATCCCGTGAATTTCAACAGAGAAGTTCCGCGCGCGAGTAACGCAGAAACAAACGTTCTCGGTCGTGTTCGATGCGAATGCGAAAATAATTTTCCCCGAGTCGGCTACTATTTAGCCGGTGTTTCGAGGCAGCCGATTGCGCAATGCAATTATACCGGAGCCGCTGGATTTATTACACAAACAGCCGGATTACTCAAGCGGAAAGTGGGAAATTAATGGAGCCGGCATAGCCGGGCAATCGGCGTCTCGATCCTGATGCGTCGGGACGAAATTCGCAGCGGTGATTGCGCGGTGAAAAGCTAACGAGCTTCCTAAAACGCGGCGTATTAATCATCGACGGTCCCGTTACGGATCGCAATTAACTCGCGAGCGTGTTACGAAAAGGAACCAAGGTCTCCGTTATTTTCGCTAGATCGTCAACGGGTCTCTCTTAATTATTGAATACCCGCGCAGCGATACTTCAAAGGTGAACACGCGAGAGAGCGTCGATCGCGTCCATAGAATTCGAGGCTCTTTCCGCGGCGATTATTTCTAATGTCCGTCGAATCATTTATCACGCACCTAGTCCAGGTCACGATCTCCCCTTCCACGCTTCCGATTCTAGCCAGGCCATATATCACAGCAGATTATTCGATCACGCTTCGAGATCCCAAGAGAAATTACTCAATCAACCTTTCAACTTCTTTCCCCGCGATCGCGGGCCTGTTTATTTATACGCTGTTTCTTTTCCGCGATTACTGCTAGGCGCGGCGAGGCGATGGTTGATCTAATCGGTGAGCAGCGTGCTCGCTGTGATCGTTTCCGGTTCCACGGGAATACAGCTGGCTCCGCGCCGATCTATCTGGCAGCCGCCACGCCTCGAAATCACAATAGAAATTACTTAATCAACGTTTCGAGCTAAGCCGCTCCCGATACCTACGCGCGGATTCCCTCCTCGGCTGCATTCTTGCAACGGAGAGCTGCATTCTTCGGGGATCACGGAGGAATCTCGTTCGCGGGCTAGGAATCGGCCGACGAATATCCGACGCGAGGCCAGATTAATTATCGCCGTGAGAATCGCAAATTGCGATCGTTGCTGGCGGGGGACCGACATCGTTTTTATCTCGCGCCTCGTTGCACACCTCCCAGAGGACTCTCGACAATCCTGAGCGCATCCCGTTCGGATGAATGCAGACGAATGCGTACTGGCTGCGCGAGACGCTGATTCGCTGGTGCGGAATACAGCAGTGCTCACTTTGATTTGCAAAACACTTCTTACTTAGCTCCTGTTTCTCATAATAATTAATGGACAAGACCTTTATCGTTCGTAAAGATCCGCTGCCTGATAATCGTGCAATAAAGGAAATTTTTAATTCAGTCATTTTGGTCTGAACTTCTCAAAGATGGTACCAGTGGATTGTCCAGATTTTTCTGTTTAAAATGAGTCCAAATATGACGTAAATCGGACTGGTTTCGCAGACTTAATGCAAATAGCAACACGAAGGACGTATGTACTGTCCGTACCTCACAAGAAATCTTGGGGGGCAGTGCAAAGGCAAGGGAGGTCCTCCGCTTGCTCCGCCTATCCCCACCATAGACGCCACACGCTACCTAGCACTACCCTTCTGACCAATCAGCCCCGCATTCCTTTCGCGGGACTTCTTGCGAGGCACGCACAGTACGTATGATCGCTAAACAGTGGCGCACCCAGGATGTAATCTTGGGGGGGGGGGGTGCGAGTTGAACCCAGGCCTAGGTTTTGCGTGATAATCTTTTTTTAGCCAAAATATTTGTCAACAGTACCCAGGGCTATTCCGCGATTTTAATGTTGGAAGCTAAACATTTTTTTCTTGGGGGGGACTTGGCCCTCTGGCTCCCCCCTGGGTGCGCCACTGTCGCAGCACATTGCGACTATAAAAGTATACCGAGTTACGTCATGTTTGGACTCATTTTAATCGGAAGAACCTCAACAATCCGCCGATACCGCATTCGAAAAGATAAGACAAATATTACTGGATTTGAAATTTTCTGTATTGTTACCTGTTCTCTTACTTCGTCGAGTTGTGCGAGAGGCGATTATTGGAAGAGGAACGCTACGCTGTAACGTAAGAATTTTATTTTCGAATTTCAAACTTTGAAAATTTAAGTGAGCACTACTGCTGCGAGTCTACGACTGGATTTGCACCACGCGGAGCGGAGCAGAGCTGAGCGGAGCGGTGCGTGTCGCTCGTCCAGCGCGGCGGCCGCTTTTGATCAGCCAACGGGCTCGATAATTCATCCGCGAACCGATCCTAAGCTGCGCACCGATTCCTGTCACTTGTTACAGTCCACGAGAGAACTTTGCCAGCGCTGCTCAACAACCTGCGATTTCAGCTACATTGACGGTTGTACTACTAGTGCTGAAAATATTTAGTTTGCGATGCGTCATGGAAATGACAAAACAGCAAATTCTTCATGATTTTTTTAGAAAGGCATCTTTGTAATCTGAATTATTATATTCTCGCGGTAAAAAGAATTGTTTATCAATAAAAATAATTGCAACACGCGTTGCATAATGGGGGTAACCGAGTACGGACATAAAAGAGACTCGTACTGCAGTATAATTTAATAATAAAGTCACAATGAACAACTAAAGATACGCTATTATTAGATAAATGACATTTGTTAATAATAAATAGAAGGTAACCCTTGTTCATTGTATACATTATACAATCATTATACAATACATTATACACAATGCAAAAATAATAATTATCACTTGCTACTTAGCTTGATACATAAAAATGCGTTCTGGCAAGAACAACGTGAGAGACTGGACTTGTTTACAAGCTTTTGCGAAACAACGTAGGCGTATGCTACACTCTAAAAATCAGGCTGCACAGCTAAGAGGTTAAACAATGGTAATTGCCAGGTTATGAAACAGTGTGAAATTTTTCGAACACGGTGAAGATTGCCAATGTGTACGAACAAGTCTAATGGATGATGCTTTGTAGAGGGGAATCGCGGTCGCAAAAATTCTCGAAAGCGACGGTGGTTCCCTCGTCGGATTTTCGGCTGTTGAGAAAAGTGCGGCCCTGAACCCAGCCTCCCATCGTGGACCGGTTCAAAAATACCACGGATGCCCGCGCTGCGGGCGACGGGGGCGGGTTGTTGGAGCCTTCCACGACGTGGGAGAGCGAGAGAGACCGCGCTAGGTGGCCAGGGGGTGACGGGGGCGGGTAGTGAGCCGTAGCCCTCTCCGAGAGAGAAACTGCGGAGTGAGAAGGAACGAGGAGAAGCGAGAGAAAGAGAGAGAGAGAGAGGACCAGGGGGTCAACGGGTTGCGGGATCGCGACGGAAGGCGAGGAGTGAGACATAGAAAGAGGTCCGGGGTGTGTTGAGGGGAGGGAGGAGGCGGATCTGGAAAAGGACGACACGGTTAGGGGGATGCGGGTGCCGATGCACGAGGGAGAAGGACGAACAAGGAGGACCATTCCCGGGCAGCGAATCTCCGAGGCAAAAGGTACGGGCACAGACAGGCTGGTGGGAAGGAGTAGGGTAATAAAAAGATCGAAAGAGGGAGGAGGACCGAATGGAGAACCGAAGGGGGAAAAGAGAGAAACAGGAACGACCGAGAAGAAGAAGAGAGAGAGGGAGACCAAGCGTCACGTTCGTGGATACAGGATGATGAGCAAGACAAAGAGAAGAGGAGCCGAGGACGAGGGAAAGGGTGAATCTGGAGGTAGCGGCAGAACGCGTCTTTATTATACGAACGGACCAAGGAACCCAGCGACCAGGCCTGCCTCTGATGATGTTGTACTCACGACTCGCACGTTCTCTCGTACTCGTTTAGCTTTCTCGCGTATACGACCGTGCCCCGTCCATGCTGCAGGACCTCCAACCCGTAGGGGGAGGAAATCGGCGCGATCGTTAAACGGTCAATTATCACTGGCCCTCTCCTTCTCCCTTCTCCGCTTCCTTCCTCTTCTTTCTACCCCTTGTCCTACTCCCCTTCGGAGACGTTCAGCGTCGCTTGTCTGTGCTCTACCTACCCCTCGCTCCTTTTTTTCTCTCACACCCCCTCTCTCTGTCCATCTTTCGTATCGTGCAATACTCGTCTATCTTCCATATATTCTGATTGTTCTCGTTTTTTTATTTGTTGCATCAGTCCTTCAAGGAGACACTTTTTGGAGGTCGACTCTACTAGACGTTCTGTTGCACTATTTTATCATTTTCCGTTTGGTTGAACGCAACAAATGGTGGAAATTGAATTCTCAGATTCAGCGAATCGAGTCAGTTTTTAATAGTTTGCAAGTTGTAATTTTGTTTACAGTGTCCATTATGAATTATTAGAGCCACGACACGAGGAACATATTTGAATTGGTGGCTGGAGCAACGTTGGACGTGAGATGATTAGTTAAGGTCTATCAGCTTTCAGGTGTATCATCCAAAGTTGCTCCAGCCACCAATTCATTTATTACGCATGTGACGGATAATGTTGCCAGCAATGTCATCAAACGTCATTAAACGTTGTCGTTGACATTGAAACAACAAGAACTCAGTGTACCCAGAGACCATAAAAAATTAATTATTCCGACATAAACTCGTCACCGAGTGACTCTAAGAATTTGATCAGCCACCACGATACAAGCATGAGGACATTTCTGCCAACCAGAAGACCAGTGAGAAAGCGAGCTCGAGCTTCCCTGATCGGAGAATTTGTTCGGGAGGGGTCGAGCCTCGAATGCTCGCGTTTCGATATCGAAATCGGTTGGTGTCCGGTCCGACGGAAATCCGCGACAGCGGCAACGACAAGGACAGCGCGGTAGGTACCTCGGTAGGCAGCCGGTCCGCAGAAGGTACGACGTGGTAAAATGAAGAAGTTGTGTGGTGGCCGGCGCGAACTCGGCGGATCTGGATCCGGCGAGCTATTAGTCGGCCGATGGTCAGGCCAATAAAAGCTCGGTGCTGCCGTCCGGCGACCATAAAGTCGTAGGATTCCTTGTTATGCGACCGCGTGAAACTCACCCGAACAGAGGTAGACCGAGACGCTGGCTCCAACTATGTGTAGGAGAACGAGAAAGACGGAGAATACGATCAACAGAGAAAGAAAGAGAGAGAGACGGAGAAAGAATCAGGTGGACGAAGTCGCAGGAGACGGGAAAGGATACACAAGGATGCGATAAAGATAGGGATTGACAGGGCCGGGGGGCCAGAGCGAGATAGAGAAAAGGTAGCTTCCAGGTTTACCTCGGGTAGTACGGAAAAGAAAAAAGATTTTATATACTGATAAAGAGAGAGACGAGCCAGGGGCGGAGGGACGGAGAAGGATCGGGAGAGAAATCCACGGGGCCAAAAGGCAGAAAAAGGCGTTAAGAAGGCGCGGCTCTTATAAAATCGTAGCCAGCTCTTTTATTGGCATCGGGGCGGGAAATTATGTGTACGTTCCGCCGTGGAACCTGTTTCGGGCCGTTTCTCGCGTATAATTGGAACGTTTCGGACCAGCGTTCAGGACACAACGTTGCGTTCGTTGCCACGGATCGTTCGTTTCCCCGGGATAGGTTCGACCTCCTTTAAAAAAATCCACGGTTTTTGCTCCTCCTGCGAAACCGAGCGTATTCTGCCGCGCCGCTCCGCATCGTGCCGACGACACGGTTTGTCGCGCGAGAGCCGAACGAGATTCGACGCCGCGATATCGATACTGCGACTCATTGAGGGTTAGTCCTCAAAGGACAGACTCGTTTCCTTTGTTTCGAGCTGTTGTTCGCGCTTTGTTGGATTGTTATTAGGATTTTCTATAGTCGTGTTGCACCAAAAGCTGAAAAATCTTTCTTTAAAAGTACATAATTGTAAAAGGTTGAAAAGTCACGTTCAAATCTGAGGGGAGGACCCTAATCGACAAGGTTACCAGTAATAATACCAAATGATTATTAAAACTTGAAAAGTCCGGTTAACATCTGAGGGGAGGACCCTAATCTACAAGCTCACCCATGATAACACCAAACACAAGGTTACTGCACCTGATTTGTTGCCTCACAAAAATTTATAAAATTGTTCATGGACCATCACTTTAAAAAATTCCACAAACATCACACGTGTCCGAAATTGGAACTGTCCCTGTTTGCAGAATCGCGAGCGGGTCCGAAGGTACCCAGCCATAGCGCTCCAGACCAACCGTATCGCGAAGGATAACGAAGAGTCCCCGATACGGTAATGATGATGGACCACTCGGCGCATGAGTCAGAGATACGTCTTCGACAGACGTGCAAAAAGTACGGTGGCGATTGTAGCGAAGGTACGCGATCCCATGAACACTCGAGAGGGGTTCCGGGGAGGGGGGTCCGACGTCGAACGAAACGCCAAATAATTATGATCGCGCGTTGACAGGCTCGCGATGGCTTCGAGTTTCCATCCGCCTACTCCGTTGCATAAAACATTATGGCCGCCATCACTTAAGCCGGAGGAGAGCTCGATGAGAGTACACCGCGGCGTACCGCTCTACGGGGTGTCCCGAAAACTGGCGTCTATCATCTTCCCGTGGCCCCGTCATTTGCTTCTTACGTGGAGGCCAGAGATTAATGAGAACCGACTGGCCCTTTAATTTTGCTTTTATTAATTCGCCGGGCTGCCGATTATGTCGACGGACGGACGAACGACAGACGGCTATCAAATGTGGATAGACGTCTTTCTCCCTCACCTCTTCTCTCCCTCTTTTTTTCCTCGTTCTGTCACAATGTGGTCTGGAAACCTTCATGATCGAAACTAACCCTTCAGGTACCTACGATTGCCAGTTCGTTTCCGTACGACCGATGTTACATCGTTTATTCACAAGGAAGGTGACGGTGACACAACTCACAATATAATTCTGAAACAAGTATAATATAAGATTGTTTCTCTTTTTAATAGTTTTAACTGGCTGCGAGAAATATAATATATGAACATTCTTAAACTTTTGAATCTCTCTACAGTTTGGAATTTTATTCACCCATTTTTAAAACAATTATTCTCTCTCTCTTCCACACAATTATTATAAATTTATTTTCCCCAACAAAAACGCGATTCAAATAAATCTTGAAAAGGATCCAAACTAGGATTGAAACGTTGATTTTTTTTTATAATTATCAAAATTGCTTCATAATTAGTAGTAAACGATCGAACCGTTGCGCCGAAAGCATTTAACATTTATTAACAACGAATACAATATAGAAGAAACATATTAATTATTCTCTTCGTCTTTCAATGATCATATTCTTTTGATTATCGGGTTATACGACTTTGAAATGGTTGATCATATCCAGCGTGTATGTTCAACTTTTTATCCAAATTGCGAACCAAAGTTTTCAGTTTCAATCTCTCGATTCTCTGGATCTGCGAGTTCGCAGGGAATTCCTGAGAACTTCGTTTAATTTAGATTCGCTACCAGTTTATTTCAGTATTACACTTTCCATATTTCCGCAACTTCCCGCCGTTTGCGCCACGTTTAAGATATAAAGAAGGTCGATTCGGTGGACGCGATGCGCTCGCTGAACGTTCAACGACTAGGCAGACATTTACGAGAGCAAAAATGTGCGGACGCGACGCAGCGGCGAAGGCTCGCCGAAAATTAGCCTAGTGACAACGATTAATGATCCCCGTGGTCTCGCTCGCGCGATTTCAATCTCATCCAGAACTATATCCGCACAGCACCGCGTTCTACTCCCATGTGCGCGTACCCTTTTTGCCTTTCTTTCACAACACCGACCGTGGACTGTCAGACTACCATAAACTCGTTCAACTCCGTACAACAGCGTGTGCTTTCTAAAGAATATTATACTTCAATTATATTGGACTCTGAGCGACAGTGAATCTTATAGATTTCACCAGTTTGTGTTTGCACTGATTGCAAGACACATATTATCATCATCTTTTAACTCTTACAATGAAGTTTCACTAAAATAATTTATTTCATGAAACAAAAACAGAAAGACTTTTTCCATCTGACAAGTTGAAAAACCTTGTTGCACTAGATATTAGCACCAAAATTGATACTTACATTCAGACTGACGAGTGTGTACCACCCTTTACATTTCCATAAGAATAAACCGGCAGCCATAATGCCGCCACGGGAAGTAACATTGTATTTTTACCAGCGCCGCAGTTTCAGAAAAGTCACTAAATTATACGAATATCGTCTGTTCCCGCGTATCGTTCTTTTTATGTAGATACAAATGGTCGAAAGCGCGGCAGAAGGCAACACGCGACCCACAAAAAAGTAAGGAAAAAATACGATCCGGAATACAAATGAACGATAATCGCGGCCGATGAGAGTCTTCTCGCCGAACGAGAAAGAAATAACGCACAATGGTTTGGAAAGCGGATAACCTGGAAAGTATAATGAAATAAAACTGCGACAAAATATCGCAGATCAACTTTTGCGAAGACATTGTAAAGAGGAGACTTCCCTAAAAAATGTCGCATTCGAACGAACGTGAAAAAGAATTATGTAACTGTTTAATTGCTTAAATATCTCCTCAGTCGTAATGGATTCTCGATGGAAGACGAAGTAGCTGAAGTTCAACGAATCGTTGAATGTTCTCCTTGCACGAAGTTACTAAAAAACAGTTCTGTGTATCGCAGATCAACTTTTGCGAAGCCATTGTAAAGAGGAGACTTCCCTAAAAAATGTCGCATTCGAACGAACGTGAAAAAGAATTGTTTAACTGTTTAATTGCTTAAATATCTCCTCAGTAGTAATGGATCCTCGATGGAAGGCGAAGTAGCTGAAGTTCAACGTATCGTTGAATGTTCTCCTTGCACGAAGTTACTAAAAAACAGTTCTGCAGTGGTCGACAAGGTTCAGCTGCGAATCTGGCTGGAATACGCACGGAACAATCTGCGGAGATAGGAGGGCTGGTTGCATATCGAGGCGCAAAGGTGGAATCGTGTTTCGAGGCGGGCAGGTGCAGATAGAACCGTACTCGAATGCAAATGCACACGGGAGAGGAGAGCATGTGGTCTGGCCCCGGCCGCGTTTTCTCCGGGCGTTTCTTTTCCTGGAACAACCTGCTGCACGGAATTCCTCCCGCGATAAGTCAACCAGCCCCGGGGACGGACGCGGCTTCAATTAACGCGGGCCATTAAGGTCGATTTACATCAGCGGCGGGCGCGCGAAAAGAATGTCTCGCCATTCAGTTTAATGGACCTGTTTGCACCTACCCTCCGTACGGTCCTGCGGCCACTAACGAGCCTCCGGTTCATCGTCGGCGCGTCCCTAATGTCGCGCCTATATCCAGAGCGCATCGATTACGAGCCGGATCAATTTTTTATTCTTCACCCGCTACGCAAGCCTTGAGTTTAAACAAATAGTCGGCCATTGATCGCGTCTCGTAGAGTTCTCGTCGCGACATTCGACTCGAGTTCCGTCTGCTATTCCGCAATTTTCTCGAGTAACTAGTTTCAAAAGGTTCATTGTTTTGCGCGTGTTAGAATAATACCTTTGATGAACATGCTTACAAATTTAATTTATATTTATATTGTGCAGTTATCACGTAACTATGTGTAATGATACCTCACACATCCGGCGTGTTTATTGGACCTGACCCCTTCGGATTTTCACTTGTTTCGATCCCCCCAGCGCCATTTAGTGCAGGGGCCTGTGCAACTTACTGCTCACGAGCTGTAGACGCTCGAGCCGCTACCCCCACTACCGCGCTACGAATCGCGCGAGTGCAGCAGTGGGGGTCATTGTGGCCAGATCAAGACTTGTCTCCCACTTTACTTCACTCGTACGACTCCACTTTTTGTCCCATTCTAATAATTTTGTAGAATAGTGTACAATTATGCATACGGTCGATTTTAGAAAACGATTAGACAACCGGGCGTGGACGTTTGATCAGTGTCACCGATTCCGAAAGGGAGTACATATAGCTAAACACAGAAACGTCGGCGATCCCGTCGACGGAAGCGCGCTCGATCGCCTATTTTCCGTCGAGCGGTAGATCGAGTGCGAAAATACGACGGCCGCGGTCGGGGCCCTCCAATTAGAATAATGATGATTAGAAGGGGAGAAGAGAGATGTCTTCGGTACATCCTCGGATGCGTCGGTTGCCCGTCGCCGACGAGACGCCGCGGAATTACGTCGGGCTATTTAAATTTATTAATTGAGCGATATCAATGAACTCTTGCGCCAACAGTGGCCGCATTGAATTCGCTCGAGCTACGCCGCGTTCGCGATAACTCCCGTCCATTTCGCGTTTCTTATGTAACCGACCGACCATTTTTCGCTACGAGCTTCTTCACGCAGCCATGGATTTCGTCTTCTGTCAACGTCCACGGTTCTTGTTCCCTAAAACGTCCGTGAGTCCGGTTTAGTTCGATTAATCACGAACGCGAGAGAATTGCTCTTCACAAGATTTTTGTCAATGTGCATGTACTTGCACGATTGTGAACTACCTATGGTGGCAATGTTATTGACAATCTCGCAGTAAGCATGTCAACATTTGTAACTAACTTCTTATTTTTATACGATGCAACAATACCTTAAATGTTTCAATTTTTCCGGTTCTGTTCAGAGTTTTAATGATTTTTATCTTCAAGTTTGAAGATAGACAAATCCTCTGAATTTTTGGCAGTATTCATCAAATCATTTATCAACGAAAAACAATCTTTTTAAAAGAAACATTAATCTCCACTTGGATCTTCCTCGTGATCGAAAACTGGATCGTCTTCGTGATTTCCAGACATTTCGGAATGGAATACGAAGTAAAGCGAATAAGGAAATCTATAATCGGCACGATCAATAAAAAACTAATTAGCTGCAGGATTACTTGGCTGGCCTTATTTTGATCGTTCACCTTGTACGTCGACGAGGCATTGTTTCAAATATAGCTCTGAAGGACCCGGCAGAGCATCGAAGTAGAACACTGTTAAAAATTGAACCGTTATTCGGAGTACGTCGCCATCGTCAAGTATCTTCGCGAAAGGTTTTTCCAAGGTCGAAGCTCATCGGAATTGCTTTCGCTTTGATTCGTATGGCAGAATGCATGGGTACCAGTTGCCGAGGCGACTTGATTATTGGTGGACCAATCATTTTAATGGCTAATGTCGAGGGCGACCGATAACCCCGCACGATACGAGGAACATTTCTTCGGCTGTGTCGATCGGTTACTGCAGCTCGATGACAGTCACGCTGCAATATTGACTTTCACGACTACTCGAACTGTCACTTTTTCCTCTCATAAAGTTATCAGCTTGTAATTTATGAATGCCTACGTGTATTCGATACGACGGCGCATGCGGTTCGTGAGAAACCGTTTATTATATGTTCGTGTGTTACGACAGAGGATGCGAAAATCGTAGCTAGAAAGGAAACAGTGCCCAAACAACTTTTGTAGGAAGTGTATAATAGCAACAGACAACTTGGCAATTGGAGTTAGATCGATTAGAGAAATGCATTTATTTTAACTATTTATATATTTATTTTAACTATTTTCTGTGTTTCACCTTCTCTCTGTGATGAAAATTTCCAAATATATTTGATGAATTTCCAAATCTTCAAGTATTGTATACTTATCTTTTAAAAATCAATAGAATTTCACATATTCTTTACACAGCAGTACACAGAGAGAAGGTTAAGCTAATAAACATTCGTCAACATTCGAAAACACCTTTCCTTTGTCACTGAAATAGTGTTCTCCAGTTCGAAAAACTTCGCAAATGATTACGCGACGATGAATGATGATTCCGTGAAAGTGTTCTGCAATATTCTGCATACATTTCGCAGTGAGCCACGGAGCACGAAGAGATTTCGCGTGCATGCGATCGGAATAAACGCGCACGAGCACGGGGAGGGGGTTGAACGAGAATCTTTTCGAGGCCGCGGCTCATTGAAGCTGAAGACAACGCGAACCCTTTCTTCGAACAGGATGTCACAGCAACAAAAGAGGCTAAGAGTGGTCACGGCCCAGCACTTTGACAAATGGACAGTCGGTAGAGTGAAGAAGAAGAAGAAGCTGCTCGTAGAAAGGTTAGGAGAACAAAAATAAATCGGAAGCCGTGGCTCGAAAAACTTCGGGAGTGTTTTCGGCCCGCGGAACGCCGACGAGCGTGCCGCGTAATCCTGATTAATGCCCTTGGAAAGTCGCGCTAATGCCGATGCAGCCCGCTTCTATCCACCCTCCCCTTTCTTCATCCCCATCAGCTTTTGGCCCCCCTCTTTGTCTCTTTAAGCCTCTGCCGGGAGAATGAGTCGCTGGGAAGTTCGTCGCCGTTGAACGATCACTACAGCGTGGGACTGTCGTGGCTTCGGTCTCGTTTCAACTTTGGAACCTTTTGCTATTAACCTCTTGCCTTATGATTTATTTCACGGCCGGAGTGATTAGAACTTCTTGGTCGCTCGTAGTTTCTCAGAGCAACAAGCAAATTGGTGTGCAGCGTACTGCTATGTGGCTGCGTTGTCTCTAAATGTCGTTAATTTGTTCGATTGAAATGGCTACATGAATAACATAAACAGTATGACTAATATAAACAACCAAAATGAGGAATATAATCGATACAACCAGTATAACCGATAATCACCAATATGATCAATGTAACCAATATGATCAATATAACCAATATAACCAATATGTATAGGCAATACAATCAATATAACCAATATAGCAATCAATATGATCTATATGAACTATATGAACAATATGAACAACATGATCAATATAATAAATATGTCATCAATATGATAAACATGACTAATATCACTAATATTATTAATATGACAAATATACTTCATGCAATATGAAAACGTGAACAATATCATCAATATGATAAACATGACTAATATCACTAATATGATTAATATGAGCAATATAACCAATACGAAAAAATCGTAAAAATTCTCTGCACGATGAATATTACGAGCATAACCAATATGGTCAGTATAACCAACACACAAACAACATGGCTAACTCAGTCGTTTGGTCGTTGGGGATCCTCGGCTGAATGATCAATGTCACTCATGCAGTCAGATATGCGTTAACAGGTTTAGTTCTGAACGTTCGGCAAATATGATTATACGTAATCAACCCTCCTCAAAAACAGTTCTATAAAAGATCTTGTAATTTTCTCATGTTCGTTCTACATTTCGATCGTGCTTCATTAATAATCTCCAGGCTGCGGATCTTTATGCAAACTAAAAATGTTTTGCATTGATTGTGGAAAGCAGGAATAATATAAAATTGATTTGATTCACTCTCCTTAACGACTTTGTTACATTAAGAACAACATTACAGCACTCTTGAATTTTTAAAATCTTTTCCCGTTTCACCGAGAACCAATTTCTTCATAAATGCATAAAGATCCGCAGTCGAATAATTTCATATCTGGTAAACGAGTTTGAATCTCGATCCCTCAAAAGCTTCTTAAAGTGTAAAACTATGGAAGCATGTACACGTTCATTGTCTGTAATCCAGCTGGGAAAGTAAACATTTGCATAAAGATCTGCAATTAGGGAATAATAGCTTTCCTCTCGATTTTCCGAATTGAACGACTCGTGTGGGTGCAACTTGCTCGAAGCTCGAAAGTACGCGCAGCCGAAGGCAGTTTGCACCACGAAGATCGTGCGAGTTTACTGCACGAGCGCTTCTTTGTCTCGCATGCTCGCACACGTGAGGGCTGCTGCAGTCTCGTCCCTCTCCGTTCCCTCTGCACTTCCCTCTCTCTCTCGGACACAGGGGCCCGTGCATGTGAATTTATGCGTCGGTTCCTCTCCAACGAAGGGCCCGCATCCTCGTCCTCGTCCGATTCATCGCGAAGCGGAGATGATGCATCGTCTCGTACGTCTCGGTCTCTCCTCTCCCTCTTCCTCTCCCTCTACCTACCGCGTCCGACTGTCTCTCTTCATCTCCTTCTCTCTAGCAGTCTTAACAAACGCTGGATACAACTCAATCGCTGGTCACGATCCTTAAGCTTCTTTCACAGCGGGCTCTTTCAGACCCTGTTACGCGATTTTTCATTGATTCACAGTGGCTTATCGAATTGTTAAACCCACTTGTACGAATCGACCAGTTCACATTCGAACAATCAATTTTCTACGAGGCTGTACTGGTTTCTTTTTATTTCTGCACGAATATGATGCTTGAAAATTGCAAATATGTTCAGCAGCACTGTGGACGATATTATTCGTGGTTACAAAAATGAATTTTTCGTGCTGCGACTTTAATGATTTGTGAATTTAGATTTTCTTCGACGCCCAAAGTCAAATCTACTTCCAAAACATTTGTTATATTTGACCTATTAATTTTTGTCATAAGTGCAATCAAATTCGAAGCCTAGTTATAATTAGACTGCGGATCTTTATGAAGAATTAACTGGATAAAATATAAAAAAATCTACGAACATTGTCATGTTGTTCTCAATGTAAAAAGACTAGTAAATTTGGATGAAATTAATTTTTATTTAACTACTGCTCCCCACAATCGGTGCAAAATATATTTATTTTGCATAAAGATCCGCAGTCTAGTTACAATAATTTTTCATGTCGAATCTCGTGTCTTGGATTCTGCTCCAATTTCGCCGCAAGTATCGATTGTGCTCTCCGCGAGCGGAGCCGCAGCAGAATTTCCCACGAAGTGTAGGGCTTAATGGTTGCCTCGATAAGCTTCGCGTTGAAGAAGATGAGAGTTGAAAGTATTTAAATCCAGGTGATTTCCTGTTCCCAATGATTACAGTCATATTCCCCGAGAACCAGGGTTCTGAGTTGGTTGCGCCGATCCTCTTTATGCTAGAGGCAACTCACGCCGGACTAACACACGCGGACAGAGATCTCTACGTGGGTGAACGTGTAAGTCAAGATTACGAAACACGATTAAGGACACTCGCGAACTTTCTCGGTTCCCTCGTCAAGGAAGCGATAAAAGCAATTTGCCGGAATCGTATGTTCCGGACGCGAGCTTTGTGACCCAAACGAGAGGTCCCTCGCGAGACGGTCGTAAGTGAAAATTACAAATTCAGACACGGACGCGGTGAACAATTCGTTATTTGAGGCAGAAGTGATCGGTACTCTTAAATTATTATACGAGAAGTTGTAAAGCAAGCGTTAGGTTCCTCTTTGTACGAAAGGAAGAAATCAATGTGATACTTTTGTAGAACTTTTGTAGAACCTCGATTATTCTCGATCGATGATATTTGAATATAAAGTAATCCATGTGCACCACAATTCATTGTACAAATCAGTGAAGAATTCATCCAGCACTGTAGCTAAACTACAGATTTTGATGAAATATAAAAAATCTAAGCATATTGCAATGTTGTTCACAACGTAAAAAGACTATTGAGGGGTGAAATTAATTTTTATGTGACCACAGCTTCCCACAATTGATAAAGAATACTATTATTTCACAATCTACAGCTGTAGTCTAAAGTCTAAAGTCTAAAGTCTAAAGATGCACAGTCCACTGAACCTATCGGTTCGGATAATCGAGGTTCCACAGTACCGTGGATTAAACGAGTAAACGTGGCCCAAACAGAGTCGTGTTTGGTGTCGTTTCAATCAGAAAAGTGCCACGGACACGATCCATAAAGAACTAACCACATTACAGCCTCGATTATCCGAACCTACGACAATCCTTACATGCTTCGAATCGATTTTTTGAAGATGAAAATACCCCTTAAGTGTTCATTTACTTAGAGTACCCTATCGAGAGTGTACGTTGAAACGATTCTTAGAAATTCCCTGGAACATCAACGCTTTTCGGACGGGCAGAAAGCGTTAAAGCGTAACGAACAACGTACCGGGAACGGGTATGATCGGCCGACGAATTCCGACGGGATAGGTGAGCGCGTAATCACGAGGATCGTTATGTTTCCGAGCGATCGGCAAGTTGGTGGCGCTTTACTTCCCTCGATGACGTTCCCCCCCACAGCATACCGGTTTCCCGTGGGTTTCGCGTTCCGAGAGCGAAGTGTTCCAAGCCTGCCCATTGCACCCCGTTCGCATCCTCTTTTTCCCGTGGCGGGCAGAGGGAATACCGACGATAAACGACGATCGTTTCAGTACACGGGCTGGCTGAGCAAACCTAGGCACAACCCTCTGCTCGGATAAGATCGCGGCGCGGCCTCGAGTAGACGGCGGAGTTAAAGGATAATTTAGTAATTACGGCCAGATGCTTGCCCCGCGGCTAACCTCCACCACTCCCACGAATATAATCGCGCGTGCACGTACTGCGTAGCCAACACACGCGCGAATATCGACCTGGCTATCGAGACCTTGTCCTTGTCTCTTAGATCTCCTCTCTTACAATTAGATCTCCTCCCTTAGCCTCTCCCGTTTCCGCGGAACTTTCGGCAATTGTCAGCGTTCGGCGTTATTCGAATAAATCGTTCTGTAAGTAAGAGGGTTAAGCACTTGTTCGTTGATCGATTATTTATTATTAATAGATTTTATGCATTTATGAGACATTTATTTTTATTTAAAACTAGAGGGGAGTTGTTGCTCGCTCGCTTCGCGAGTAGGGTTGTTGTAGTTCGCTCAAACTACATTAAGCTGTCAAACGACATTTGCGTACGTAACGAAATAAATTGTAATCGAAATTAACTAACTGGCGAATGTTTATAATGTCGATAATGCAAACAGACGTCGATAACGTAAATTTCTATTGAAATATTGATTAAAAGCTGCGACGTTCTATTGAAATATCGATTAAAAGCTACGACGTTCGTTTTTTTGTTGTATTGAAATATGATTCTAAAAGCACTTTTACTTTTTCCCGAATTTTCCATTTTTTCCGTGATACTTTTCCAATTTTTGTTATCCTATAACCTAGTTTAGACTAATACGAACATTTTAAAAAAAGAATTATCCAAATCGGTCCAGCCGCTCTCAAGTGATGCAATTACCAACGAACAGCATTTGATTTTTATTTATATAGAAGATAGAAGATAGATAGATTAGATTAATTTAAAAGATTAATTTACAATTAGAAAAATTTTGAAATACTGCCACATTATTTTCAACCTATTAAACATATTAAGAAAGAAAATAAAATTCTACTTCACTCCAGTGTGTTGTAATTCTGGTAGAAATTGTTTATTTTGCATAAAGATCCGCTGTCTAGTCATTAGACTGCCGATTTGTGTGAAAATTACCATTTTTATGGCTAATTTTATGAAAATGGGGGAGTAAAAGGCTTCTTTCTTTAATTGACTAGAGAAATGTGTACTGTAATGGAACTGTACTCATTGATAACAGACAAACGCTGAACGAGATCATACAATAATTGTAGATTTTTAAAGGTGTCTTCCGAAGTATTTTGGGGGGCAAGGGGGAGTCGAACGTGTAATTGATGGAATACAGAGTCGGAACGAAATCCGCGTCTGATCCGGTTGGCTTTTCCACGTATCTGAGTTCGCGGCCCCACGGGATCGACGCCGGAATAAAGAGGCTCCAGGGCCGGGGTTGCAGGGGAACAAGATGGAAGTAGCCTACGAAGATGAAGTTTGCAAGGGAGTAGCACGACCGAGTCGCTGGTACCATGCATCATCGATCCGGACAGGTCTCGCTGCCCTCTCCTCGGACCACTTGGCCGCCGTGTTCCCTTCAGTTTCGTTCCTCCTCGCGAATCCTCTGGTTGGCCTGTTACCTCGAAAGAGATCGTCCTACCGTGGATACCTCTACCTACCAACCTAGTCTAACCACCGCCGAACCCTCCCCACAGGACGGCAAAAAAGGCCTCGGATGCTTGGCCCTGCGAGGGGTCGAGATCGATCGATCGATTGCGGAGGAACCTCGGAGATAGGTGGTCACGATCGAGCCGTTATCGAGGAAGAAAATTTCAAGCTGCTTTTTAACCCTGCTCGTCCGTATTCGGGTCTCCCCCTCCCGACCCTTCCTCGCATGGTTTCTTTAAAAACCATTGTCATTCGGAAACTGATCGGACCGATCCATGCGCAAAATAAAAATTGTCCGGATCTCCATGCAAAACAAAAATTGCCCATATTAATCGCAAGAAACAGGAGTCAAACAAAGATGTGTCTCCTCTAGACATTTTAAGAAGTTTACAATAATGAATTGCTTTCTTAAACTACTGTCAATCTTTCCAATGGATTGTTGCCATGGATTGTTGTCATAAATTATGCAGAAAATCCAATAAGTGATTCAATGATGAAGAGGTGGATGAATCTTCAACGAAGAACGGTCTGAAGAAGAGCCTCCAAAATGTTTGAATCTTCAGAAAAATTGTAATCAACTTTCAGATGAAACACAGTTTGTATAACAACATCCCTCAAAGCATCATCTTTGTATAAACAAGTATTCATCACAGACTCGCACAACAATAAAAACGAAGAATGCAACCTAGTATGGAAGCATTGATACTATTTCAATCAAACGAAACATGAAATCAAACGAAATTCACTTTGGAAAATTCAGCCCCGAAGAGGTGAATAAACCAAACCTTGTTCTCGAAATTCAGAGACCATTCCCACGTATTAATTACGTCGTCTTTCGCCGTTGTTTTGATTTCGTTTGGAGCCGCACTTCGGTTTATCGCTAATCCCGCCTACCGCGAAGAACGATGAAGACATACCGATCGTGAGTGCCCGCTGGGAGGATGCATTAGACGCCAGAATGCATCCACTGCCTGCGGGCAGCTCGCGGGCTGCATCCTCTCTCCCAGACAAAATGCATGCAAATGCATTTGCATCCCGGAGCGATGTTCCGCGATTACCGTCGTTATCGCGTGGAAACGATGTCGAACTCTTCTCGATCGCCTTCGCGAACATTGTTACGCTCGTCAAGGAACGGACCCCGGTGCTCATGTCGCAAAAAGGAATTCAAGGAGCTCGTCCGACTCCCGAGCGATCGATAATAATAATTATCCTGCTCGTTCTCTGCGTTCAGTGTCGACATGAACGTCTCGAACGTAATACGATTAAGATATGAAAATGATTGGATTAACGTTTAAACGCCATAGCGGTTTTTTGTTGCCGGCTATATAATCTACGATCTTTTTACCTGCGTCCGTTAAGCACCGACAAAAATCTGGAAACATGCACACTGAATGGTGTAACTGAATATTGTCTCTGCGAATTGATTGTGCTTACGGCGTGCTTTTATTCGTATAATTTGGTCACTAAATTTATTTCATTTTTATACCGCACTGGTCGTATGGATCTTATAGTAAAAATGTCAATGCTATACTTAGGTAGATGTAAATTATGATTTGCTTATTTACTTTGTCATTAGTAGACTGCGGATCTTTATGCATTTATGAAGGAATTGACTGGGTGAAATATAAAACAGTAAATGATTAGATAAATTTAAGAATGTTGTAATGTTGCTTTCAATGTAACAAAGTCGTTAAGGGATGAAATCAATTTTTATTTTATTCCTGCTTCCCACAATAAATGCGGAACATTTTTATTTTGTACAAAGATCCGCAGTCTAGTCATTAGTTTTAACTTCAGATATGGTACACTGAATATATTGGTCTAACGAAATTAATCATTAACCTAGTTACTTAATAGCCGATTTGAATTAATTCATCAATAATGTCACACAGATTCGTAAAATTAAATATGGGAAATTGAGAAAGAAAACTGTAGTAAAAAGGAGAAAACATTTTGAACAACAAAAGTGAACAAATTAATTTGTGGTCTCTAATATTATTGGAGTACACTAATTCGTGGAAATTATCATCTCCACGATCTGTCGATCGTTGCAAGTAATCGATAAATTCAGGAAGGAAGAGCTACGAATAATTTTGCACATCCAATGTAATAATGTTGCAGTTTTGTTTAGTTAATTTCTATATCTCAGAACACACTGTGAGGTGATGCAGGTGAGGGAAGCCATTTTGAAACAGCGAGCGCCGCCGTTTCGGTATTTATTGTAGACGAATCGAAACTACCCGTCGAAGCGAGGGGGAATAAAGGTTCGCCACCTGATGCGGATACAGTGCAGGGATTGGTCGATAATGCGATCACGTTTCGCGAATTGACGATCGAGGCAAATCGTCCGAAGGAGCCAATTGGCCAGGCGTTCGCATGATTGCACAGTGGTACATTTTACTCAAGAACGGCTCTCAAATAGGAAGCAAAACAGTTGTCCGCATTAATGCTCGCATGGCTTCATCTACAAGTGTCTCCGAATCATAACTATTTATTAAATTGTTATCGTAACAATCATAACCACAGAAACATATAAATACGTGGAACTTCTTCAAATTTTTATTAACAATTTTTCGTTTAACGCTGTACGGATTTTAACGCTGGATTATCAGTTAAATGACCAATTTTATATATTTTATTTCGTAATTGTCGAAATTAAAGCCTTCGTAGAAAATACTTTTTAGCAAATATCTTTTAAATCACGATTTACGAAGTTCTTTCATTGATTATCACATTTGTATTGAATACAACGGAGGGCTAGTTCAAATTAAAAATCAGTCAAACCTCAACAATTATTAGTTTTTAACCTGATTCAACATTCAGAAAAAAGGCAGAAGCTGAAAACACAATTATCATAACACATCTCTTAAGAACACCATCACTTTTTTAATATTGGACTATGCGAATTGAACTTTTTTGAGAAACTAGAGCAAGTAGTTTACTACAGGATGCGAAAAGAAATTTTTTCAAAATTTGCATTTGGCCGGAGATTTTAAAATTTTTTAATGCGGGCCTATATTGTGAAAGCCCACATAAAAAAGTTGAAGAATATAACTTTTAGTATTTTCTCTGCAATTCCGATAACTTGCAGTTTATTTCAAAAATTTTTGTCACGTTGAGTAGCAAACCAACTGTTCTAACTTCTCCAAAAATTTCAAGTCATATATTCCAATACTAAAAAAGTTATGGTGTTTTTAAGAGTGTCCGAATATTAGTGGGAGTCACTGTACCACACTTGATACTAAACGAGCTTCATTTGGAAAATTTTTTACATGACAAACAATTGGCGAGAGTATTTTGATAGCACAGGTAAATGATTCACCTTGTATATTAAAGGAAATCTTGTGTGAAGTACTTGGAGAAGGAACACTCCTTGTACAAGGTATTGAGCAATAACCGATTTTGTTCGACTTTTCGGAATAGTCGGCCATTGTGGACAGTTATTCGAACCTAACCGCGGGATCACGGGGACGATCGTAAATTTTAAATCGACGATGGCGACGAGAACGACGATGAGGACGGCGACGATGCCGCTGTCGTTTCCTCGTTGTAAATTAACCAATGACGCCGTGGGTATCGAAAGCGTTTATGGACCATAAAAGTTGCGAGATGTAAACTTTCTTGCGGAAAGAAGGATCCCGCCTGGCTGATGGTAACTTCTACGCGATCATAAAAGACGGGGACTATGCAGAGATAGGCTCCCCTTTTTGCAATGGGGAGGCGTGACATTGCCAGCGACGTGTTGCCAATTGATATTTCCGCTGTTTGAGATGTTCGGCAGTCCTTGATCTCTCTCTCGAGAACATGCTTCTCGCTGAAACTGGCATTCGAGCAGTGAAAATCGTATTGCTAGTTTCGTAAACAAATAAAGCATGTTTGAACGCCAATTTGTTTAGAAACGTCGCGGCATTCACATAGTACACAGTACACCTTGAAACCTTTGTGGTGGACACTGGAAGGGTTGTTCGCGAAAATAATTTTCTTCAGCTCTTAATAACTGATTTAAAATTCTGGAAAAAATATCCCAAACAAAGCTAGTTTGCAGTTTTATTTTCGCTTTTCTTTCGTTTAAATATCCTAAGGAATAACTGAGATAATAGAAGGTAAAGGTGAATTCTTCTTCAGGGCAGGGGCCTGAAATTTTACGGAATAGTGTTTTAGGCAAAGGACATTGGCTCATTCTTATTCTGCTAGACCCTTTGTGATCTTTGACGTTGCGTGAGTGCTCGAGATAAAATCAAGCTGACATAAAGGGTCTTCTCTTATGAGGGGTAATTTCAAATTTCGCTGTATTTTTATTTGTGAAGATTAGAGTTGTCACTCTTCGACACGTGGTTAGTAAAATTGTAAACAAACAGCGTAACTTCGTGAAACTGCTATACTTCTGGGTGCCTCGAAACGTGAAAGTACCTACAGCGATCGCCGAGAAAGTGGTCCGAACAAATGAAATGTTTGTTCGCATGATTCGCGGCGGATCCGCGGGTAGATTGGCCGAGTCCCTTCAAAGAAACGATCGTAAATGTTTATCGGCAATTAGTATCCGTCGCCGACTGCCCGGGGGCTCGATACCACAAATTATTCTTCTTTCCACGAACATCGTAATTCCGTTTCGTGTACCGAAACTCGAGGAGGCCGATAAGGGGATCGTCTGTTCAGAGAAGCGCTCTGTTCCTCGTCAATCCGAGCAGCGTGGCCTGGTCGGTCTCGGGCCGGGAATTCGTCCAGAAGTATTTTTCACCGTACCAATTATGCGAGCATGCCTCCTCGCGAGTATGTAGCTCGATGCGAGACATTCCGCGTTTATCACGACGATTCACCAATTTGCAACGGTGCAGAAAGAAAGAAATTCGCCGTATGCTCGAATTAATTTCCACCGCGTCTCGAAGTGGCGAGCTCGTTTTAAAAACCGAAACGATTTTACCGTTACGCGCTCTTATCCTTGACTTTACCTGGGAGCGTAATCGTACTTTTATATTTTTTACGATTATTCAAGTTAGCTTCGTGTTACATCTTAATGAACTGGGCCGTTTAACTGACTGCTTTTTAATCGAACGCTTCGGTCATTTCGGCAGACTGGCTTGTGGAGTTTGTTAGGGTTCGCATATTTTTATGTGCGTCGAATTGCAATCGATTATTATCGTATACATATTACTTGTACCTTGGGAATAACGTAAACGAACGATACTAATACCCAGTCAAATGATCGGTTTCATTATGGTATAATTATCGAAACGACAAGGATTTTTATGGGAACGATCAGGACAATGAATGGTTGCTGTCAGTGACATTTAGACAGCGGATTTTGTGCATTTATGACAAAAACGAGTGGGTGTAATTTGAAACATTGAAGATATTACATGAATGTAAAAATACTGTTATATTATTTTCAACCTGTTGAACATATTAAGAGAGGAAATATATTTCTACGTCACTCCGGTTTGTTGCAATTCAGGTGGAAAATTTTTATTTTGCATAAAGATCTGCCGTCTAGTGATATTCGATTCGCTTTAAAACATGAATTGAGCCCAGCGAGGACACCACAGTGTAATGGGGTAACAGAGAGGGGTAAGAGTGGATTGCTCTTTTTTTTCGAAGTCTTGTTTCTCAAGAACTGTTTATCTAGGAGAAAAATTAAGGGCACATTCGGAATCAGCGCATAAAACTCCATAAGTACCACCATCACAATGTAATTCTGAAACAAATTTGGTGTCGGACAGTGTTATTAAACGCTACTTTAACTTACGTTTGGCACACCAAAAATTTTGTATATTTAGTATAGAAAGATCAATATCTTGATAAATCTTCAGATCACTGTGATTATCGTGATAAATTTTGTTTTCAACATTACCATTAAGTATGTAATCAACTTGTTAATTTTTATAAGTGAATAAATATTACTGTTATCGTGATTTCGTTATTGAAAGCATGAGTGTTAACTTACTTTTGTTATCCACTGTATATCGAGCTTATAATAAATGTACTACGTCGAACACACACGGCTAAAACTCCACATTTTGCGGCCAGAATTTGTGGTGCAGCTAAAGAACGGCGCCAAGAACGGGGATGGCAGCGCGAGTTCCATTTCGGCGAGTTAAATACGGCGACAAGCCTGATAGAGGGCGATTTTGGCTCGAGGAAGGGGACCACGGAGCAGGTTGTCGTCTAAAACGCGACATCGAACGGTACTCCGAAAAACTCGAACGATCCTGAACCCGCGACGATTCCCATGGGATCGGCCGGTTTCGGTGCGTGGGCCGGGAGAACCAACAAAGTGATCTCGCCCGTGCACCCACACGCGCACGCACACTGCAGCGCGCGTGGCCGTTTAATGTGGGTGCACGGCACAAGATGAACGCGTGCAAGCAGGTACGCAATAATTCCACGGTGCACGTGGTAACCGAGCGTTGGCGTGATTCATGCCAACGTCTCTGTTTTCGATACGCCACGGGCCATCGACTCGGATGCAACACTCCTTCGGGGATGAAGAGGACAACTCGGGGCGCCGCCATTATCGTCTCCTTTCACTTGTACTGTCCCTCAACTTGGCACACGGTGCTCGATTATTCTCGAAAACTCGGGCATGAACGATATTGCTAAAATCGGACATTTGTGTATTACGTGGAGTGTTCTAATCCATCAATGCATTTGTCTAAAGTGATGGCCAAAAATGAGTTTGAGAATGATCAACAGATGATAAATTCCACTATTTTTGCAATCCTCAAATTCATTTTATAGCAGGCATTCCTTTTTTTATAAACATGTACATCTTATAAAATAATGAAAACAAGAAGATTGCTATAAAGGATAGAAAATTAATAGTTCATTGATGGAGGGATGGACAAAAATGTTTAAGGAGTGATGTATATGATAAATATCACAATTTCTACAATCTGGAATGGTAATGAATTTAATGAATTTTTTTATAAATATGTACATCTTATAAAATAATGAAAACAAGAATATTGCTATAAAGGATAGAAAATTAATAGTTCATTGATGGAGGGATGAACAAAAATGTTTAAGAAGTAATGTGTATGATAAATATCACAATTTCTACAATCTGGAATGGTAATGAATTTAATGAATTTTTTTATAAATATGTACATCTTATAAAATAATGAAAACAAGAATATTGCTATAAAGGATAGAAAATTAATAGTTCATTGATGGAGGGATGAACAAAAATGTTTAAGAAGTAATGTGTATGATAAATATCACAATTTCTACAATCTGGAATGGTAATGAATTTAATGAATTTTTTTATAAATATGTACATCTTATAAAATAATGAGAACAAGCTCGTGAAAAGGGATAGAAAATTAATAGTTCTTTTAAAACAATGAAGAAATGAAGTGGATAAAAAGTGAGTTTAATCGTACATGTCATGTTTGCATTCGACCATGTTCAGTTGCCAATTCCGAAGTTTTCGTCCTTCTCCAAAAAAAATTCGAGCCGCTTCGAGTCCCGTAACGAAAGGAAGCACTTCGAATGAAAATTAGTTTGTTTGTCCTGGGTAAAAAGTAAACGGGACTCGAAGAAACTTGTCGACAGCGTGTTCAACACTCGAGTTCGAGAGGTGTGTTACGAAACGTCGATTTTTCGTAACGCGAGAGGAATTTTGTCTTGCTCGGAACGACAGGAATACCGGCGCGGCTGATCGGCTCCACGGGTTCTTTGAACGCTTCGGATCGAAATATTTATGGAGGACCATGATTTTTTATGGGAACGCGATTGAGCGCAAGATTTAGGAATTAGTCCTAAAATATGTATTTGATTTTTGAATTACAATATTATTTTACACAATACAAAAGTCGGCTAAAAAAGGTAAACTTTCAAAGTATTGAACTTTAGAATAATTTTAGACTAAGAACTTTGCTTAAAAAGAAAAACACTTGTGCTTCACGACTACCTGTTCACTATTTTTTTTAAATGTTTAAAAATCACTTGTTTTCACTGTCTCGCACGAGAAGCCCCCTTAAGAAAAATCGTAGGTTTAACCCTTACACGTTCCTCAGGGTGAAAATTCCACCATTCACTATTTTCACATACTTTCTATGTTGTGAGATATATTTCTTTATAATGTGACGTTATAAATGAAACATAATTTCCTAATTGAACGTGTAGAACAAAACTGGGTGAATGAATATCGCAGTTTCTTTTATGCAACTAAATGGGAATGGTTTTTGGAAATGGAACACAAATATAACTGTCGACGGTCGATAGAAGTTTGCATTGGAACACCTGACACAGCACGCGAAGGTAGCGATAGGAAAGTGGTTTTTGTAAGTTGCTCGAGCGCTGGAATCTCGGGTCATCGGCGAAGGGTATCTCAGGACAGGGGCTTGGGCTACGTTGTGAACCGGGCCTAACAGATATCGAGATGCGTAGCCGCGCGGATGGGCGTGCATCCGATTATCTTGGTAACTCAATCTCTCCTCTCGAGCCTAGTCGCTTCTAGCATCAAGACTCCTGGCCGAGATCTATGTGATCTTGTGCATTGAAGGAAGCCGTGTTCCAACAACGGTAGCATCAGATTCGTTTCCGAGAACCGTGCGCCCCCACTCGAAATTCTTTTCCGAGATGCTCAACTCAGATTCAGAACGACCATTAATAAGTCGATTTAAATAATTACTCGGTTCAAGGAACATTATTGAGCCTTACAAATAGTCCTACAAACAGTTTTCAGCTACTTTCAGGTAGCTGATTTTTAGGAGATCATAGATCCCGTATGTCTCTTGATAATTATATCGCAAAATTGTAAATCGTTAATAGTGACTGGCAACGTGTTGCCTTATAGCAACTAGACTGGGGATTTTTGTGCAAAATAAAAAGTTTCTACAACTATATGTATTTCTCCTTTTAATGATTCACACTTAGACAAAAGAATTCTTTATCTTTCTTAATATATTTACAGTTTTGTATTTTGTTATACAAGTTCATAAAATCCACAGGATTGATTTAGATTTTATTATTGAATCGTTTCCCAATTTCTTTATCTATCCACACGATTTAATCAAAGAGAATGTACTCGGAAGTCCTCCAATTTTTCATTTAATTTCATAGCGTTACGAAAGCAATGAACAAGGTGTTGGTAAAGATTCAGTGATTTATTCTGTCGATTTTTCACATTTCTCGCCCTCCCCGCTGCGAATGGTATTAGAATAAATAAAGGAGCATGAGTCACGATCAAGACATCCTTTCGTTCCCCCAAAATTAATTATTCAGCCGGAGGAATGACTGGAATTTTCTGGCAGCCGGATTCCCATCCAGCCGTGGAATCGAATCGAGAGGCCTCTTGAACCTATCATTCCATTCGGAGAAACGAAGCAAATCGAAGTTGCCGATGGCCGAAGCGAAAGATTAAAGGGCGGAGTTAATGGCTCAATTAGCGCTGCTGGCGGCGGCCGAAACATTGGAGGGAACGCCACGGGAAAACGCTACCATTTCGTGAATCCGTTCGATTTCACAAAAAGACCGCCGCCGCCGCTCGGTTTCTTCACGATGAGATCATTTCCACCAGCTCTCCCGGTAATCGTTTCTCGGAGCAACGAGTTCACGGACACGGTTTGCCCGTCGTCGCGTCGCGTGAAGGGAAACGAGGTCGGTCTTGACAATGACAATATTTACAATTGAAAAATGAACACGGAAACTCAATACGAAAACGTCGTAACCATAATATTGCAGTGGGTCATCGAGTTGTTAGTCACAATACGAAAGGATGATCAATATTGCCCACAGCAGAGTTGGGCATTAATCGATTAAAATTATAATCATAATTGATTGATTAATGTGTACGATTAGAAAAAGAAATCATCGAAAAATCGAGGATTGGATCAATCGATTGATGAAGTTAATCGTCAATCGTCGATTAAAAGAAGAAATTATCGAAGAATCGACGATTGGATCAATCGATTGATGATGTTAAACGTCAACCTCATCGTTGCCTAATTTTTCGAAAAATATTTAATCGAGTGATCGAAGTTTCTACGTGTCTCGTAAAATTTCAAGCGGAATTATAAATTGTAAATGACGGCCCTGCGAAATTCCTGGTCGATATTTCGAACGACCTCGCCGATGCGAGAAACCTGTCAGCATAGAATCGAACCGATTTGTATGAGAATATATTGTCGTGCCGCATCGAGGCCTTGAAACATATTCTATCCCTCAAAAATCTATGTATTTTCGAGAAAGCGTTCGCCGGTTTATGGAAATCACCGGCGGACTTTACGCATTGCCGGGAACGATCGAGATACATTCCGTTCTGGCGTCGCGCATTCCATATCTTTATTGCAACCCCATTATCACGTCTTATTATACGTTCCTCTTATCAGTGGTCCGTTTCGCCGACAAGCACGCATACACGGAATGCAGTCCGCTGGCGGTGATCAGACTTTTGCAGCGAGTTTTATTGGCCGAGCTATAAGCTTGACGGAGAGTACACTCTTTTCTGCGAGCCGTTTTGCAATTCGGAACGTAAACGAAACTATGTGCACGATATTTCCGAGTCAGCCTTGCGATTCTGACGTCAGTTCTTTTATTAAACAGTTCCTGTTGATTTAGATCGCTGACTTTCTTGCGAAATAAACATCGTCTGCATCAGTTGCGAGATACAGGAGCTACGCGTTTATTGCTTTTTTTTCATCATTTTAACGAGTTGGAAATGGTAGAACAGCATTTATAAACTATTTCTACTGTGTTTTACATCCTAGTTATTCATTTTCAAGGTTCACTCCGATTTTGCCGGATACATATTTACTCTTAGAGCAAGGATTTAGTGCGATCGACCTGCGCTCTTCACGATGGCAAGGTTTGGCATGGATATGGCATGGAAATGGTAGAACTGCATTTATAAATTCTAGCTGTTCCTATTGTTTTACACCCTACTTATTCATTTTCAAGGTTCACTCCGATTTTGCGGGATACATATTTACTCTTGGAGCAAGGATTTAGTGCGATCGACCTGCCCTCTTCACGATGGCAAGGTTTGGCATGGATATGGCATGGAAATGGTAGAACTGCATTTATAAATTCTAGCTGTTTCTATTGTTTTACACCCTAGTTATTCATTTTCAAGGTTCACTCCGATTTTGCCGGATACATGTTTACTCTTGGAGCAAGGTTTTAGTGCGATCGACCTGCCCTCTTCACGAGGGCAAGGTTTGGCATGGAGATGGCATGGAATTGCACCTGCAAACTTTGCACTCAAATACCGAGCCATCTGTTCCTGCATTATGGTGTATTGCTGCCTTTTGCTCGCGAAGTACGATTAGAAATATTGATCAAAATTTGCTTGCAGCAGGTTAGCCTAACTGGGTTATGTCTCGAAAAGTGTTTATCGTCGATCCACAACTACACGTTGACACAAATTAATTTTTTTAATACAAAGAATACAGTATGTAATTGCTCGAGACAGAAAGAGAACGTTGAAACCAGGCGAAGGATTTTAAATACCGGTTGATGGTACCCGGATACCTAGGTCGTGAAACAGTGTGAAATTTCTCGGTTCTGGACGAGAGGGTTAACGAAACCGTGTTTCGGCGTTGACTCACACTAGCGGTTCGAGGAACGACAGAAAATGCTACGTCGACCGAGGCGATTAAAATCGATTATCTCGAATAATCAAGCTCTCTCGTCCGGCTAGAACGGGTTCGCGGTCGCAAGCCGCCTCGAATTTCTTGCGGTCGAATATTTCAGCTGGCTGGACACCTCTATCTGGCGCGCTAACGATTACCACGCGCGTTCCGACGGAATCGATGATAAAATCGAGAACGGGCAACGAAGATGATCGGGGCCGGGGGGCATTAAAGTCGTCCCGTGGAAACGATTTTATGGTTTCCGCGGTGCCATGGGATTCCAGAGGCAGCGGAAAAAGAAACGCCGTGGAACCCGAGCCGGCCCGCCGCCGCCTCTGTCAGCTGTCATTAAGCGTCGTTAACTTGACAGTGGACAGAAGTCAATGGCGTCGGATCCTGGGCACCGGGATTACCAGTTGGTCCACGGCTCCTCGAATAGAGCGGTTATCTTTATGCCGTTTCTAAGAAGATTCCCGACCTTCTTCGCCCCTCGTTTCGCTCACGATCGTCCTTCCAAAGCACTCCCATCGCGCTCCCGGTTTCTGCGGACCCGGTTGCAACTTTATTTTCTCGTGCCCTCTTTGTTTCACTCGCTCGACGATAGAACCGCGCTAATACCCAGTCGCTGCTGGACCCGTATTTTTAACCCTACCCCTTACGCGATGGCAAACTTTGATATTCGTGACGCACAGTGGGGTATTTGGCCCGAAAGTCGGGAAAAAGTCGATTTAGAAGGAAAAGAAGAATAACGAAGTGTACTCTACTTTATCGGAAGTTAAGAAATTTTATAGCACGTTCGAAACAACGTTCATTCATTAGCGATTTTCAAGTGTTTTAAGGAAATTGTGTGAATTCTTCGCAGCGTGTGTTTCCTGATGAAAATTAATAGCAAGAACGTATTAAGAAAGGATTAACAGTAGAAACAAGCTTTGCGAAAAGTTATACAATGAGAAGTGAATTATTTAACGAATGTTTGAAAGTAATAGGAATTCAAAATGAATATCCTTGAATTTTCTGAAACGAGACAGATTGAACAATAAGAAAATGACAAGGTTGGAGAGCAAGTTCGTCCAATTCTGTTTCCTTGTACACGAGTTTGACGTTGTCGTGCGACCGAATGTCGCCGGACAGAACATGGATCTCAATATTGTTCCAATAGCATGATATACAACTGCATACATGTCTCATTCCCTACGATTTCCTGTCAGTCACTTTCAATGCCTTTCACTCTTATCGCGAACGTGATTGAATGAAACCCGCCGGGGGAATGGATACTAACATGCCTCTAAAAACACAGTACCGGAAGCGGAGACATTTCTTTCTATAGAAATCGCGGGTGGTAGACTGGACACACATGGGTTTCTCGAAATGCTACGAACCGAGGCATTTTTTAGACATTGGTCAATTTCATTAGGGACCGAACTTAGCGTAGATTTGGAAATTGCAGATTGATTGTTATGCACATCTCCTGGTTGGGAAAACTGAGATTAATAGACAAATGATAAATAAAATCGCACCACTCCTAGCACCGTAAACCTTCCAGTGATTCACGCATTGTCGTTGACGAAACCGTACCGAGTATTCGCAAAGAAGATCGAACATCGCAAGAACATTTAGAACATCCGCGCGCAACGTCCTGATTCATAGTCCGTTACAGGCTGAGAAGATTAAGTCGACAAGCGGGACGATCATCGAAAACGAAGATCCTCGGGTCGCGATGCAACGATACCAGCCTAATCCCGCGGGTTCCTCGAAAATGTCCCCGGGGGATCCGCGACAAACTGGCAACAATCGGATTAAGCGTTGTAACTGGATAGAGAAGAGACTATATCGGGAGGACGATCGAGAAGACTGGGGCCCCGAGGTTTACCTTGTAGTTGGATTTAAACGAGCGTGGCTCGAGAGTGGTTCTCGCCGATGCTCCTAGCGCGAGAGGATCTCTCTCTTCCTCTCTTTCTCTTGCTCTTTGCTGGCCGGCGCTGGCTTTTCAGAGTGGTAAATTCCCGAACGCCATAACACTGCCACCGTGCGTTTGTTTGGACAAGGGCATTATGAGATTTTATGCGAGCTGCGCGTGCTTCCCAACGGCATCGCGGCTGTTTATGCACCCGCCGCGCCGCGCCGCGCGATCCGATGCCGGCTTTTCGACGTCAGGTCGCGCGTGTTTCGAGGAACACCTCGCCTCTATTCAGACGATTTCGACGGTGCGCCTCTCATTCCCCGTTCCCGCAACACGCCTATCTACTCGTCGGGGACCAGTTGTTGTCTGAGAAAACGAGCCACTCGCCGTGAGCACAACCGACAGATCGAATCGAACGGTGTTTTCTTTCTTTCGGGGGATGATTCGCTGGCTTCCGGGCTACCTCGGTGACTCGAGACTCTTTTGTGATAGTCGGTACACCATTGTCAGCTCTACTTCAAGCTGTTCCCGTGTTTTCTTTCTCCTCGCCGTCTCCCCTCCCCCAATCGCCATCGCTTTCTCCGAGCTGCCTTTCTGCCGTTGATTGTTCGACGGGCTTGTTGGGATTGGGGGCGACTGTGAATTGGGCCTAAATTGTGGAGGGTTGTTTTTTGTGGGCGCGGGATTCGCCAGGCTGACTCTCATCTTTTTAGGTACCTGGCTACGTTTAATCCTTTGCTCCTGCGATGTCGAGTTAGACGAGCAGCGGAGACGTTGAAACTCTATGAATTGTGGGTATTATTCTTTTTCTTGCTATGTGTGCTTATCTAAGCACATCGAAATTCTGATTCTTGGACTCGCACGTTTTCTTTATTTTCTAAACAATTTTATTGTGTTAGTAGATTGAGAGAGTGTTATTTTTCAACAACAAAATTACTTCATAATTCGTGAAAAACAATGCACACATTTATTTATAGAAAATTCGTCGCGAATTCGAATTAAATTATGCGGCAAGGGGTTACATGTAATCTGAATGTAACTTAGCGGTGCCACCTTATCAGCCACGACTCAGTCGAAAGTTGATCGTCGGAATTGAAGGAGCTATTTTAAAATATCTCGGAGAAGCAGCGCGAAGCAGCGGAGATTTAAAGCGGACGGAAGCGGTTGTAGTACGGTGTTCCCCTGTTTGCAGACTAAAGACAACACCGGCATAAATCTGTTTGGCCAGGGGAAGTCTGGCCACGTGGCGTGCACGTTTCCCGCGTGTTCCGGGTGCCCATTTGTGTGCCAGTTAACTCCTAGATCCAATATTTCCACAGAAAACACGACGTTCCGCCACACCGTTTTTCACCGCTGTTCCGCGCGTTTCGTTTCCCGTGCACCGAGACTGTCCGGAGACGCAATCTTGCCGGCACGTAATGAATACGTCAAAGAGAGGCCGATACGGAACGGCATTTCAAGAGATTACGACGCGATTTCTGCGAACGATCGAACGATCAAACGAGAAACGCCGCCGCAGGACTATTCGACCATGATAATCTGGGCTGCAGATACAGCCGACACCGGCAGACCAGACAAAACAAACCGGGATTTATCGGCGACTATCATCGGCTAATTGTCTCGTTAAGGCGATTAGGCCTTTTCGAGCCGGACGGAGCGAGTTGTCGCGGACGAGCCGCGTGAAAGTCACGCCTCCCTCCTTTAGAACCTCTGGAAACCTGATGGCTCTTATTGGTTTGGATGAGTATGGTTGCTCCGTGAGGGGAAAACTTGAAAATCCAGTCGCAATTGTTTCCACACGGTGTATACTTTCTTTCTTCGACTAATTAACAGAATTTGTTTTGTGGAAAGTACCAAATAGGGGATGTTTAATGTTGAAACTGTGAATTTTCATATAATTGGTTGAAAAAATTAGGACTGCTCGCAATTTTCAACATTTTTCATGCTTTTAGTAAAAAAGCTATACGTTAATTATATTTATGTTTATGTTGTATATAATATATACAAATATGAATTGATGAAATTGAGAGAAATATAATTTTAAAACGGGGAGTTTCAAGCTGAACTCTACGTTCATGGCATCTAATCGAGCATACTGAGTCGACTCCCAATACGTCGAATAGATTGCCATTCATTAAACGAATTCCTGGTAACGAATTGATTACTGGCAACATGGGAGAATGGTAGAAAGTGAATAGTATTCTCAGCAATGTTTCCATGTCTTAAATAGGAGGTATGTAGTTACTATCCCAGTTCACTAAGTACATACATATAAATCTCCAACTACATTCTTGTCCATTTTAAATAAGAAGGAATCGAGCATTTCAAGAATTGCGTCTAAATATTTTAATACTGTTTTAATATAGAGTCATTTAGAGTCATCAACATTTACAACAGTATTTATATAGTTATTTATTACAGTGTTTTGAAATTTGGTGTACATGTTTGACTATATTTAAAGAATTTATAGTGTAATTTTCATGCAATCATCTTTATTAGTATTTAAATTGTGGTTAAATTAAATTCAAATTAGTATTACCTCAAGCAAATTAGTGTTAAATTCAAAATATGATTTCCAGAACCTTTTTGCCACGATATGTCAAAAATGTTCAATTGTAATGAATTTCACACGATTGCCATTTAGACACAGTGTTACCACTACAAAATTACTGTAGCATTATCCAAAATATTGTTTACACTATTAAATATCTTGGTATCTAACCGATTACTAAACATTTAAGTATTGTATGAGGTATAATAAAAGAAAATAATTATGTAGAACTGTTTCGACTTCGACCGACGGTCGGAAAGCCTGAGTGCCGGGATCGCCCAGGTTTGGACGCGCGAGGAAAGGTAACGGTCACGACACAAGGATTAAAAGAAGACTCGCGGTGGACGATGTGATGGAGATCAATGACGAACGTTGATTTATTGATATGAAAGAAGTGGAGCGCGCACGGCTCTGACACGCGTGAATTCCAGAAAAGCAGGTGTTACAAAGAGGTTTTGAACCAGAGTGTTTCTGTGCGCGATGAACCAGAGAGAGTGTCCCCGCTTCGCCGAGGGGGTTCCCGAATAGGCCCAAGTCGACGAACGCGGTGGTCCGCGATTGGCGGATCGATCGCAGAGTCGATTGTTTCGGGATTCGAATCGAGGTAGTTTACGGGTCTCGACGGCAAGCCGTTGAGAACGCGGTGTCGAAAATAATAACACACGGCGTGTGTTCTTGAAATTGGTAGAAAAACCCGGCGTGTCTCAATCGACCGGTAAACCTCTCGATTCGAATCCCGAACAAGAACAGAATTATTCCAGAGGTCGCGGAAGAAGTGTCATGTTTCGAGAAGGGTTGGAGGAGGATGCACGGGAGTAAGTTTCGCCGGAGCGTGGACCGGAATGGCCATAATGGTCGCAATTTTTCTGTACCGCGGTATAAAATGAAGACGCATTATTATCGTTCCGTTACGATCGGATGTGGTTCCCGATAAGACGAATCGCGGTGGACCAACCCCCGGTTCGAAGTTAAAAGAACGATCACGACGCGACCCCCGTCACGGACATCTTCGTTCTCGCGTTACCGGTTCTCCGAGGATAAGCCCCTAGTCTAGGTGGTGGGTACAGTGGTCTCGCGCGATCGTGTACACAGGGCCGCGTTGTACACGAAGCAAGATAGAGCGAGAGAAAGAAAGAAAGCAAGAAAGAAAGGAAGAAAGAAAGAAAGAAAGAAAGAGCTCACGGTATCGCCCGGTATCGTATCGTGCTCGGGTATCGTGTGTCTCCTCCGGTGCTCGTAACCGGGCCGTGTACGACGCGCACCGTGGCGTTATGAATGCCTGGAATTTATCAATGGACGCCGCGCCAATGATAAATCGCGCGTGCGCTTCGTATCGTCCCGCGGCTTTCTATTCGCGCGAAACCGCCAGGAAAGGGAGCGAGTGCTGGCAAACCGCTGGCAAACGGCGAAAGGGGCAAGCGGGGAACGTCTTCCTTCGACGAGGCTCCTACCGTGTACATCGCGATCTCGCCCCGCTGACAAATCGGCTTCTGTTTTTACACAGCGAACGCGCCTCGGGCCGGCACGCTCGAGGAATATGCGATCGCTTCTTGAAAATCGGCTCCGCTTTTCCGTCCGGGATCGATCCATCGCTTTTCCCGCGGAAACTCGACCGAGAACTGAGCACTCTCTGTTTCCTCGCTCTTCGGCGGCAGCAGAAACGTTCAGACCCTTGACAGATCATCCACTGCGCATTTTTAATTGACTTAGTAAAATAATTGAACAGTTTTGACGTATTAGCATCGATCTATTACAATTATTACAGAAAAGAATTCCTAATTAGCCTCCAATTTCCGTCGCGTTACTTGAATACAGCCAACTTCATTTTAACTATTTTTTTGAAGATGTCACAGGACAATGAAGTCATTTCTGATTGACTCACCCTGTACATTGTTAATTTTTCCCGCTAGTTAAGACCTCGCCACGTGAGCTAGTTGTCCGAAGAAAGCATCCTCGGTATTTCAGAAAATCCTCGTCCGCGGAGGGTTGAAAAAGACGTTTGGGATTTAATGCGTCACTTAAACGAGACGTCCTCTACCAAGGAATTCATGTCCACCCGGATCGACCAATTCGAGCGTCGTGGAGAGTGTGGTAGCGATTCAGTTTGGACGCGAGTGGCGGACAGCCCGCATGTCGGACGCGATCCGGGTCTTGAAGTTTGCTCGGCGATCTCGGGGCCCACGCGATGAAGAGATTCATAAATGAGACGCGGGCGCGCACGTTCATTGTCTGCGGGACCAGATTTTCCTCCCACGAGCGGTGCGTGGGGCCGGCTCGCGATAAAAATTCCTAAGGACGACCAGGTACCCGACATTTACCCGACGCGACCGGCCCTGGGTCCCGTGCTCGAGTTCCTCGGGAATCTGGAGCTTCCATGCTCGCTGATAAGAGGAATCGATTCCTTTGGTTACTTCTCTTTTATCCCCGCGTCACAGTACAATAAGTAATTGAGGAGATTAATTTGTGGAAATATTGTTTCGGACAAAGTTATGTTAATTTAAGGAGCAGTTTACAACACAATTCACCTCGCAACTTGCTAGGAATTTACTAGACCGCGGATTTTTATGCATTTATGGATGAATTGGCTGGGCGAAACGTGAAGTAAAAGATTAGAAACGTCTGAGAATATTGTTATCACGTTTTCAACGTAAAGAATCGATTGAGGGATGAATTCAATTTTTATTTAACTCCTGTTACTAAGTAATTGTTTTATTATTCAAACATCAATAGAAATTTCACATTTTCTCTCATTAAGCAGAAGGTTTTACACTTGCACTAATCAAACTGCGGATCTTTATGCAAAGTAACAATTTTCTTCGTCAATTACAAGGAACCGTACAAAAATTTCTTCCTATCTTTAACAATTTGAATAAATTGAGAATAACATATGGACGTTCGTAAATCGTGTTTGTTATCATTTGTTTTAAATTACATCCATCCAGTCCTGCGAATTGATAAAGTATAAAACTGATACGGGCAGTTTCCATTCGTGCCATTAAAAAATTAACGAGCTAATAAAAATTGATACGAGACGTGATGTACAGGTGTTACTTGTACGTTCTACCCACCGAAACGTACAAGCTGTGAACATTAATCGCACGTTCTTATCGAGAACTCGTTCCGAAATTTATCCATTGGCTTCTCGTTACCGGCTCTCGCGAGCTTTGTCCAAACTGATGAAGCAATTGTTTTTAATGAGGGGTACCCTTGATTGTCTTCCGAGAATTTATACCAGAGATACGATTATGGTTTGTTGTTTGGCAAGTTCGATCTGTTTGGAAGTCGATAGCGGTTCTTGGACACGGAGTGTGATGTCATTATTCGATGGGAGGCTGGTCGGTGTTGATAGCTGAAAGGGTTCGAGTTCGAGAAACAGGATGTTGACATCGATGACACCATTGTGATTCTATTCGAATATTTCTGTTTCGTAGTTGTACTCCATTTTGTGCATTCAACAACTTTTTAAAGGAATTTAAGTACTGGTGAAGGCATTTACTGTTGCACAAAAGAAACTATTGTATTTTTGGATATAAAAAATAATTATAGTTCCTGTTCGTCTACAAATATTTTCCATGATACCTAATTACAAGTTTCAGAAACACGTTTCTTGCCACAATTAACTTCTCATTATTAAATTGAGGATTTCTTCAAATTATGGCGAGAATTCGAAAAGAAAATGATTAATATACATTAATATAAAATGATTAAAAATAGAATGAAATGCCTATCTGGCTCCAATCTTACACAGGTACACAGAAAACATCGTTTTTTTTACACAAAAATTCATGATAATAACATAAAAATTTGAAGATGTCGATTTGTGGCACTTTTCTCGAAGACTCGGCGAGACGTTAAGGGGTTAAAAATTCCATTCGCCGATCGAGTAACTGAATCGGAGATGAAAGCACGGAAGAAGACGACTGCTAAGAGCGAAAATTCTGTTCGAGGGTGGAAAATTGATGAATCGACGCGGATGTGTCTCCGAACACGGAACAATTCGGCCATATATTCCTCATAACCGGCCGTAGCTCAACACGAGCAGCCACGATTCATCTCGTAACATGACAGGCCAATGATATTTGCATTTTCTGGCACAATCACGCCGTTACTCATTACGCACGGCTCGTTGAGCGCCGACAACGTCCGAGGACCTGCATGGACACTTCCTGGGGACCGGTGAATGCGATCTAACAGCGATCGCCGATCGTGAATACCGATCGCCGTTCCTCCGGCTCGATGTAGAACTATCCGCGGACACGTTACGCTCGTTGTACACGCCGTAATATCTTTGATTTAAGCCTTCGTTAACGCGTTCCCTCTACAAAAATCACGAATCATCCGCTGTTCGAATCTTTCCTAGCGATACCGACAAGACGTATTAATCCTGAACGATCATTCTTGCTCGCTGAGAGGCTATTCGTGTCTTGTTTCACCGAGTACATTAAATTTTGGAGTAGTTGCAGAAGAGTTTATTCTCTCAGCTGTCTAACCCGAACTGTAAATGTTTAGGCAATTTGCAATTTTTGTAGACGAATTAGAAAACGTGTTTAATGTGTATTATGATAAACATATTATTTTTATGAAGTGACGTAAAGAAAGACTGTTAATTTGTTATTTATTGCACTCGACTGCAAAAGATTTCGAAACGATAATACCCGGAAATTTTGCAGAGAGGAAAATATTTATTTCATTCGCTCTACGTCACATCAGATCCTGTAATAACAGGTTTCATTGAACTGCCGATAAAAACCAGTCGCTTTCAACGCTATAATTAAATCATTACTGAATACAGGCGATGTACATTATGGTTAAAATGATCTATATGATTATCCTAATAAATATGGCTTGATTATAATTAGACTGCGGATCTTTATGCATTTATGAAGAAATTAATTGGGTGAAATATGAAACAATAAGAGATTAGAAAAATTTAGGAATATTGTAACGTTGTTTTTAATGCAACAAAATCATTGAGGGATGAAATCGATTTTTACTTTCGTCATCCTGCTCACAATCAATGCAGAACATTTTTATTTTACATAAAGATCCGCAGTCTAATTCTTTAGAAGAGTCGTGGTGTTCATATGCACAATAATATCTGAATCGTGGCCTGAATTGGTCGCCTTCAGACCTGAATTGTGAAGATACCAACACGCTTCGACTTGAACTGATCACTTTCTAACATGATTTAAGACGAATCGATCTGCAATAATCGCTTTTAGACCTGATTCAGCAGGATTCAACCTGAATTGATTAATTTTAAACTCGAACTAATAAAGCTCCTCCTTAATTGTCTAACTCTAGAATTTATCAGGATCGGTTCGATGAAAAATGATAATTTTTAGAGCTGTACCAATACGACTTGATCTAACCACTATAATTACTATTAATAGTTACACAAGAAGTAACTATTAGTATCTTGAATGTGAATTTGCAGTACAAGTGCAACACAGAGAATCTCCTCGGTTCTGTTGACATTTTGTAGCCCGATCGTTATGTCGGTAAACGATTTGCGAGCCGGATGAAATGCTATGGATAACTGTCGGCGTCGCGTCCGCCGGGGCATTTAGGATTCGGAGACTCGTCACGGGGAATGAAATGGACGATACCGTCGCCGTGACGGGGCAAAACATACAACGACGGCAAAAATACACTGCGGCTCTCGGATCCTCGTAAAGAGACGAAAATATCCGAGCCGATGTCGGGCCGTGGAAGAGGCGAACGGTAACGCCGGCGGACGCGTACCATGAATTTTACGCCTGCCGTCGCTTGGCCGACTATGCGTCGCGTTTCCAGCCGGTTCGGAAGCCGCGACGCATTCTTCCTGAGTAACTGTGACGTTTGTAACGCGCGTTTCCGAGCGATTTACTGCGCGGACCGACCGGTAAAAGTAATGGAATCGCCGCTTCCGTTCGTCAACGCCCCGTTAACGAGCCGAAATTGATGAGCAACTTTCTTCCGGGGACGAGTGTCCGACACGAACCCGCGTCTTTTCTCGCGGTACAATTTTTCACGTTCAACCTTTCACAGCCCCTCCTCACTGCGACGCTCTCTAGCTTGGAAGTCATAGGGTAATTGTTAGGAATTGTGTGAACTGCTACTTTTGAATCGCTTTTGAATCATTCGATCACGTTCGTTCCCATTCAGGATGATTTTTCACAGTGATTCGCAATTTTTGTGATCGATTTTGATCAGAGGCACCTGTATGTTTTATATTAACACAGCAAAACAAAATTGCGAGTTACATCGCATTTTTATCAAATTTATCAGATTTGTTACAAGTTTCTCAAACTATCATTTGCGTTTCCTATAATTGTTAAGTAATACTGCTATTTTATACAATTTAGATAAATGTTACGGTTTCGAAATCGAGAAGAAGAATTAATATCTTATTTCTTAAAATACTGAGATAAGGTACTGAAAAGAAAATTGAATATTTATTATTTTTATCGTACATGCAGATATTTACATGCAGATATTTTAATGCAAGCTAATTGATGTATCTAAAAAACTAACTAGCTCAGTCGAGATGAAGAGTTAGGATGACAGTGAGCAAATTCATTCTAGAACTGATTTATGTAATTTGCAAAGCAAATCCAACGTACAGCAGAAAATATACAGGAGCTGCTTGTAATTGCTGTCAACATTAAGAACGGCCGTACACGCGAAAGCAGGTGTTTGATATTGGCCAATTGCCTGGGCCAGCACCGGTCCAATTAAGAATTTAATTGCACCGGGTGAGTCGGACCGTTACCACCCCTCCGAATCCTTCTTGAAATCCCGCTGGCTCAGGCGTACTCAACAGCCCATCGTTTCTTTCACAATTTTATCTTTACATTCGTCGGGAAGCGAGAATGAGTCTGCGTGATTACAGATTTCAAATGTGCGTCCGAAACTTCGAGGCTGTTGCATCGTTACTGTCTTTTAATCTTAAATCTTGAAGGGACAGAAATAGACCCAACTTGCATAAACATCTCAAAGAAAACTCAAGTCGTTTGGTCCTGTTTTAGAAAATTATTCTTTAAATTCATATTTTTTAAAGGATGTGCGAATACTTTCGTACACTACGGTGTTCGTGAACGGTTCAGTAAAAGACAGCGGATTTTATGCATTTATAACAAAAGTAAATCGGTGTAATTTAAAACAGCAAAAGATTAGACAAATCGAAGAACATTCTTATCACGTTTTCAACGTGAAGAATCAATTAAGGGATGATGTCAATTTTTATCTAATTCCTGCTGCCGGCAATCATCGTAGAACATTTTTATTTTGCATAAAGATCCGCAGTTTACTAATCAATAGACTGCGGATGTTTATGTATTTACGGCTTATAAAAATTTTCAAAAAATGCTGAAGTATTAAATTCGATAGAATTTAGTGCGATTTTTATTTATATTGAATCTGCAAATGCTATTACCAATGAAAATAGAATTTTATTTGGGCCCACTTCCTTAAAATTTGTCTACAAAATTTGAAAATTGCATAAACATCCGCAGTCTGCTAATCAATAAGCGCGCCTCTAGTATGAAGATCCGCATACTAATTTATCTACAAGGAATACCACGAGAATGCGTTCACAAAAATTCATAAATCAAGCAGCGGTCCAAAACACCCGCAATTACACAGTTACATACAAAGATGTTGTAATGGCCGTTTGAGGGTTGAAGAATGGCGACTATTCCGATTGCATTTGTGCATCCGGTAGATCGACTCACGGGGTTAAGAACGCCGTTTAGAAACGTCTAATTATCCCCGGCGTCGTTCGTCGGCCGAGCATTTCCGCAAGCCCGTTAGCCTATCCCCGAGTCGTCGAGGTAATCTCGTTGCGTGCAGCGGCGTGTCGTGTTTGCGGAACGTGAAAACGTGCGAAGGAGCCTTAATTAACTCGATTAAGACGTTAGGGTCCCTTTCTCCGGCGGCGGTGCGGTGGCAAGAGACCGCGGGCTTCTCACCACCGCACCGCACCGCACTGTACAGCCGCTCTCCGCTTCTCCTCCGACTGGTATCACCTCTGGGAGCGGAAAACGCGCGGCGATTTTCGCGAGCATGATTCCGCGGATGGTTCCACGCACACACGACCTCGGCCGGTTTCATTACGAGCAATTACGGCCCATGAATCAAGCCGATGTGTTAATAGATAAGCGCGCCGGCCGAAGGTGATGATTAAGAGGGTACGCCGCGCTGTGCCGCGGCGAATGCGAAATCCTCGTCGCGATTACCATTAAGTTTTGCCTCGTTAACTTTCATTCGACGCACGTTCGAGCGCCGCGCCGCGCCGCATGGAATCGTCCCGTTCGGGTTAAAAGTTGCGGCGGATGTGTAATTGAATTAAATACCGCGTCGAGCAACCAGAACTTCCCTGCCCGTAACGAGATGGCGTAACATCGTTCGCGTGCGAATGTGCGCGAAAACTCGCCGGTCAGATCTCCCTCGCCGATTGTCTGTCGCGAGGGAGGCGGCGTCCTCGAGCGATCGCGGCTGCAGAAAGACACCGCACGAAAGATCCATTTGTGATTGCTGGTAAATATGATCGTTACTATGTTGCCGCGTGAGATTCACTGTTGATACGTAATCTCGAGTTCGGCCAACGAGTCGTACACGCAGCCGATCCTTTAACGCGCGTAAGTAATTACGGCAGCGTCGGTAATTACCCGGCCGTCCGGCGAATTTGAATAAGGTAATGCATTGACGCATAATAATGTATTCTGACTCCGCTGTTGCTACAGAAAATTCGAGCGCATAATCGATGCAATCTTCTCATCGAATGTTAAACTCTTAGCTGTCGAGGGGTGTCTCAGAGTCACCACTAAAATTTGCTGTATTTTCACAATATTGTCACAAAATACTTGTACAAAATATTGTTATAAAATATTCTGCATTATTCACAATATTGTTTAGATTATTGCATATGTTGGTATCTAATCAATTTCATATCCATAAAATAAAAAAAATCTTATACAATGGAATTATTCTAGCTCGGAAAGCAAAGAGTCGTGGGGTTTCTAGCTCCGATTGCAAAGGGTTGAAGGGTCTTCCATTAAGAGGTGACATTTTTTATTTGTCAAGATTGGAGTTATCGCTCTTGGATACGTGGTTAGTGAAATTGTGAACTAGCAGCGCTTTTATATAATTTAAAATAATACTTCCCAGTGGAAGACCCTGTAGAAGAATGGTTTAGTCAATTGCGCAAATTGATGCAATCACGATTCTAGTCGCAAATGAATATTAAATAATCTACGGGAAATAATGTTGTCTAAGCTTGCAATATTAATGATACTTAGACTGCGGATCTTGATGCATTAATGGGTACTGAAAATTTTCGAAAAATGCTAGTCTAAAATTTGGCAGAATCCAATACGATTTTTATTTATTTCAGACCTGCAAAGGTTACTAACCCCGAAAAAGAACTTTCTTAAAATTCGTCTACAAAAATAGCAAATTGCATAAACATCCGCAGTCTAATTCTAACGTAATATCCGTAACCTACAAAATTACAAAACGAAAGAAAGCTCGTAAGGTATAAATACGTCCCTCTTGAGAGTCGAATCGGGTGTTTCGTAAAGTTATTTCGTGCTCTTAATAATTGAACTGGAACGGTCTGAAAATTTCATTCCCTGTGACTTTACGGTAATAGTTCCGTATACTACGATACCATCTAATCTAATAAACTGTTTAACGAGGGTTAACTAGTGCAGTCACTAGCTCGATTATTTTATATATGTAGTAGACGAAGTTTTACATTCTCCGCAAGAATCAATTTTACAGCACAACCACGATATCGTTCGCCCCCAACTATTCAGAAACGCGATCTTCTAATTGTTTCGAGCACGATAGTTTCGCATTTCACTCGCAATCCAGCAACAGCGATACCGTTGTATGAATTTCGTCGTACAGAGAACGTCGTTTCTGACAAGATTGCAGAATTTAATACTCGTCGAACTAATGAATGGCTATCATGTTCTCCGAGTTGTACCATGTTACGAGGGGTTTCAATGTACGAGTAAAACCATATTTCTTAATACTCGCTCAATAACGTGTAAGAGGAAATAAATTTCTATTGCAACTGTAAAGCGAAAAACGAGAACTGAATAAAAGCTTGCTGCTTTCTTTAAATATTCCTCTCGAAGCATACGTTGAATAAAGTATAAAATATAGTAATAAATGCACAGGATGGGACAGAGAAAGTGTTGCAAGATGATTTCTCCGAAACCATTACGATATCAATTTTAACTTTGGAGCTAACATTTAGGGTTGAAGATATTGTGGGGAGGGTAGACCACCCCAGCTGTTCCTAACCAGCACTGGAAAGACGCCGAAATGATTTGCACACCTAATATAAAAAAATGGACTTACGGATGAGGTGGTGGTGCGTGGAAGGCGGCGGCGGCCGCAGCGGCCGCAGCAGCGGCGTGATGCTCCCATGCGGCCGCGGCCGCAGCCGCCGGGTGCGGCGGTGGCGGTGGTCCATGATGAGGGTGAAACGGCGGCGGTGGAGGCGGATGGGGGTGCGGATGAAACGCCGCGTGGAACGCAGAGTGCGGATGATGCGGGGGCGGAGGCGGCGGTAGCAGGGAGAATGCTTCCTGATGATAGGCCACCTCTTTTTCCGGCATTTTGTCGCGATTAGCTAGAGCCCAGTACTGCGCCAGAGGACCGGCTGCCTTTTCCTCTAGGATCAGGGAAGACTGTGCTGTCCGACACCCCGTGCCCGACGATGCGAACGACTTTTGATCCACGATAGCATAGTCCGCTCCTGAAGAGACCAGCCCGCCTCTATCCGACGAGTAGCCGTCTCTTCCCCCGATGGTGACGTTCGTCGATCGTTTCGAGTTCCAGCTGAACGCTGACGGTGTCCGTGAACGCCGCGGCTCCCTCAAGTCAACATCTTTGTCGATGGCAGGGTTGGTTCTGACGGGACCCCCGCGCCCGTCGGCTGGCTGGTCGGCGCCTCGCTGAGAACCAATTCTGATGGAATCCTGGAGCTGTTCCGCCGCTTTCTCTTCGCCGGGATATAATAAGGCACTTGATCTCTCGGGGTTCGCTCCAATTGCCTCCGAGAACCGTCCCGAGCGGCGATTACACAGTCGCGCACCGCGAGCGCTCCTCGACAGGGATAGGTAGCCAAGTCCGGGGACCGATCTAGCGGTCTACGCGATCATCCGAATTTTCGTACAGTCGATCCACAGGTAGGGTCCACGGGTTGTCAACAGTCAGAACCAACGAAACTCCACTGAACAGTCCACTTGACGTTTTACCACAATGTCATCCACTTCGGAATCACGATCACAATCTGGCTGGCTCGGGGTAACATCGGCTCGCGGTCACACCATGACAGACACCACCGAACAGTGTGTTGTTCCACTAGCACTGTTTTCCACGGCGAACTTGCACACTGAGCTTGAGAAAACCCGCGCGGGATGATCGTGGTACCGGCGATCGTTACTCGGCCGTCCGCGCGTGTCCACTGGCAAACACCTCGGGGGTTGAACTCTGAGGGCGGAAAGAAGAAAGAGAAAGAGGATGGCTAACGATCTAGTGATTGCGGGGGATTGGCGAGTTCGAAAAATCCGCGTTTTGCGAGAAGTGTGTGCGGGCTGTCACGGTGCTCGTGCTTTGGCGGGTATGGCGGTACTGAGAGTCCACCACCACCACCACCGGTGTTACCACCACCACCATTACCACTACCACTAGCATTACCACTACCACCACCAGCAGCGCCAGAGCGCGAGCTCCGACGAACGGTGGTGGCTGCGGTCGTGCGTTCTCGGGTGGGCGTGCGTGCGACGAGGACCGTCTAACCGAGGAAAACTTGAACCCGAGGAGAGAGAGAAGGAAAGGGAGGGAGAGTGACGGACGTACGCCCCTGCTGCGAGCAGAACGAGAGGGAACGGCTCAGATCAGGGCAGAAGAAGACAGAAGGGTCCAGTGGATCCCGGGTTCGAATGGTGGGAAGAAACTTGCGGAGAGAGACCGCCGAGGGTTGGAGCTAGTGGGGACCCAGGTCGGAACGAGAGGACTTCCGACGGCGAACGTTGGAACGGGACGGAGAACGCGTGTCAGTTCGACAACTCAACTAGCACCAGCCGTCCCTGACTCCCACCTTCGCTCCTTTCGGCTCCTTCCTCCCGTCCCTTCGGTCTCGAAGGCGTACGAGGCGGACTGCGAGGCCCGCCAGGGGTAGGGATATTGCGTGGGTGACGCAAAGGGGAAAGATAAAACTATTCCACGGAGAGAAACTATCCATCAAGGATGTATGGACGGGCCCGTGTCCACGATGATGGAGACGATTAGTGGGTTCAGTATGTGTTTACGCCCGTTGATTCGGCTGAACGATGTTTTCGGGGCTGCACGGCCGCGACTCGAATGGCGCCTCGCCAGCCGATTTGTTTTCGGCAATAGCAATTTCTATCGCGAAACAAGTCACCCCCGATAACGTGATCTAATAATTTTGATCGGGACTGTTGTTTGAAAAAAGATATTTTCCTTTTAGCACAGCAAACTATGTTGTATTACGTTAATCGATTGTGGGCACCAGGAGTTAAAGAAAAATTAATTTTATCCGTTAATAGATTTTTTACATTGAAAACATCGCAACAATATTCTTAGATTTTTCTAATCTTTCACTGTTTTAAATGTTCCTTTTTATATCGATCGTATAATTGTTAATAAAAGATGGAGTGATGCTCTCGGCGAACTGGTTCGATCTAATTTTACCGCAAAGCAATTTTGCAATTTGAATGAAATCTTCGACGTTTCGATCTATGCTTAGATCATTTTCAAGAAAAATAATAACTGCGTCTGTGAATTATTAAACAAAAAAACTAGTATCGACTATTACCATCAGTAAATTAAAAATTGAATGTCACAGTTGTGACAGTAGCTTGTGTAACGGCATGGCAGCAGCACGTGTTCTGTTGTTCGAAATTAGTTAAAATAATTTCATTAAGCAAGTGAGTAACAAAGTACACAATTGTGACATTCAATGTTTAATTTATTGATGGTAATGATCGATACTAGTTCTTGAAAATGATCTAAACATAGATCGAAATTTTTACTGTTTTGTATTTCACCCAGCCAATTTCTTCATAAACGCATAAAATCCGCACAGTCTAGTCATTAGATCATTAATTTGATTACACAAATGTTTAAATCCCGCACTGTCACAGACGAATTACAAATCTGATCTTGTATCTAGTGTTTGCCTACGCGTTGAAGTAGTATTTCCGACGCCCGTATAACGGAAGTGCAAATTTTCTCAAACAATAGACTCGAGCACCCCCTCGAGAGCTTGACTTCCGGCACGCGGAAAGTTTCACGACGGCACGCGGTCAAATATTTTTTTTCCTCGAGGACCTTCTTCCAATGTGAACCGAGAAACCTAGCCTAACCATCGATACACGTCTCCTGGAAGCCGAACGCCTACTGTCAACGTGTCCCGGCTTTCCTCGCGTTTTCGCCTCCGACGGTTTCGTATTTCCGCGCGGTCGTTCGAACATGTGCGCGACAACTGAGCACCCTGTGCACGGAAATCTCGACTCCGAAGTGGTCTACTGTTTCAACGACTCGCTCTGGGCTATTTAATACATTTTTAACGGTCGAGTCGCGACGGAGAATTTCGGAAGAGATTACTCGGCAGCAGTGGACGAAGATTTTTAATTTCTTCTTTGAATAGTAATAAATAAAATGCGGATTTTATGTATTCATGACAAAAATGAATAGGTGCAATGTAAAATAGTAGAAAGATTACAGCAGTTACAGCATTGATATTAAAATTATCAATGTGGAAAATAAATGTTTACTTGGCTCCTGTAGCTTGCAATTAATGTATACAAATTTCGTTTTACTTAATGATCCACAGTCTAGTAGTGAGCTTCCAGAAGTCGTTTTATTATAATTTTCCACAATTACAATGAATTAAGACGGTTACTGAAACCATAACTAACTGTGTTCGGGATTCGAATCGAGAGGTTTACCGGTCGATTGAGACACGCTGGGTTTTTCTACCTATTTCAAGAACACACGCCGTGTGTTATTATTTTCGACACCGCGTTCTCAACGGCTCGCCGTCGTGACCCGTAAACGACCTCGATTCGAATCCCGAAACAATCGACTCTGCGATCGATCCGCCAATCGCGGACCACCGCGTTCGTCGACTGGGGCCTATTCGGGAACCCCCTCGGCGAAGCGGAGACACTCTCTCTGTTCATCGCGCTCAGATAACACATTGATTCCAAAACTCTTGTAAAACGCGCGTTCTTAGCACTTACGCAAATCAGTGCCGTGCGCGCTCAACTTCTAACGAATCACAAATAAAGCACCGCGCGTATTCGATCGAAATCACGGCGTTTGTTGAGAGTTTTCTTTAACCTCTGTTCCGCGACCGTTACACCTTTCCTCGCGCGTCCATATCTGGGCGATCCTGGCAATCAGGCTTTCCGACCGTCGGTCGTAGCCGAAACAAACTGTAATAATGATCACTGGAGATCTTTATCCAAAATCAAAATTGTTTGCATCGATTGCAAGACATGAGAATCAAATAAGAATTTATTCCTCTGTTTAGTGGTTTCATTAAGTTGTCAGAAATGTGTTATGTTCTTTTAATCTCTATTGTCAAGGATGCCATCATGATTACCAAGAATTTTATTTTCTCATTCTCTTACCCCCCACGATTATGAATATACAAAAATTATCTATAAATAAAAATTATAAATTTAATAATTTCCATTTTTTTAATCATATCTGATATCGCTGCTCCAGAAGTATAATGACACAACTGCAAAAATTGAAGATTCGGTTTAATTCTTCTATGAGAGTAGTTTATAGACATTGTGGGTTATTATTGCAACTTTTAAGTTATTTCAATTTATAGAACAATAAATACCAGCCTCGATTTACATTATGTCGATTTACAAACATCTAGTAAATGCATTTTTGAGACCGCCGACACAATAAAGTCAATTTCACAAAATTTTACAGTTGCGTCATTATATTTCCGGAGCATCTTTATGCAAAATAAAATTTTTATACATTGAGTATCGTTCGCGCCAGAAGCCTTCGAGGTAATCGAAGGTATCCCGAAATGACTAATTACCGTCGGTTTCTGCGATCGCGAGAAGAAAAGAGGAATCTCGGGACACCGGTCGGGTCGTCAGCCATTGGACCCGAGGTCCGCAAGTGATGGTCGTCCCTGAGACGGAGCGCATAGAGTCATTAACTATCCGTCGGCTCGTTGCGGTTGTCCTGCGTCCTGGGTTGCTGGTGCCCGTCGTAATTCTCCCGTTCTGGTACGGTCTCTCTTCATCAGCGGGAACGCGTCACGTCCGCGTCTCTCGCAAACACCCGTGGCCGCTTATTATTTTGTTGATTTTGCCTGGTCGGGGCCCGGACCGGCCCGGGGCCCGGTCGTTCGAGCCATCTCCTTCTCTCCCCCACTCCACCCCATCACGCAGTTTCGCCCCGTCCTACCGGGATCTAATTATCATCCAACGACCGGCCAATCAACGCACGAAACGACAGCTCCCTTGCTCCCTTGCCCATCGGGCTACCGAACGAGATCTCGCGTTTACTGCTCGTCTCGCTGAAATCCGCACCCGCCCGCCCTCCGCCACGGCCCTGATCATCGACCGCGGCGATTACGATGTCAAACAACGCCCGATAGCTCCCTCGGGATCGTCGGGACGAGAATCAAAGGATTTACTCGCCACCAGCCAGAACTCCTAATAGGTAATTTAAAGGAAACGATCCATTTGAATGACGACAGTCTCCCTTTCCCTACTTTTCACTATGCCCGACGCGTCGCAGGAAGTATGCACCGTCTCGAGGGTGACTTCCGGGCCAGCGGTTTTTGAAATCAACCCTTGTTCAGGCTCGGGGCGTGTCGAGGTAACGTCCTATCTGTAACGCCATCGTTGATGTCGCTTTTAGGCGTTTCAAGAGAACCGCTCGTGATTTGTGGAGTAGCCTTCGGCCCTTTGAGATCGTTAATGTTCCCGCTGCATCCGCTTTTGTATTGGACGATTGCCAAAGATGTGAATATAAAACGCGAACGGCCATATTTTAAAATAACAGTTTCGTATAACATATAATCCAAAAGTCTAGTGATCGGTGTAGCAAGACTAACAAAATCATTCATGATTTATTGTAATATATTTTACTTAAAATTCGATGCCTTCGAAACGAAAGAAAAATGGAATCCTGACCAGATGAAGGCGGCTATAAATGCTGTCAATAAAATAATATTAATAATAAAAGAATGAAAAAGAATAAAAACCTAATCATTATAAAATGTTATTCTACATCGAGAGCATATCCCTGTTGAGAGGACTCGTAACGTAAAGATTCATGGAAATGCATCATGGCACCATCCAATACGTAAGTCAGAAGCAACGAATGCAAAATTTAGAAATTTTCTTCTATTTATACATAATCTATGATCAATTTGAAAGAACTCCCTTCCCTCTACACCAAATCCTGTTCTTAGCAGCAACCGAGAAAGTTCTCAGGGTTCTCCCGAGCAGCGGCAATCAGTGTTATTGTTCGTATCTTCATCGAACCACCCCAACAAGAGGGGCGGATGCAGCTAACCTTAGATCGAATCGATTTGTCCTGGCTGAACCGCTGTTGCGACCGCAGGAAAAAGTGGTTGCCTCGCTTCATGGTAGCTGTGTAATTCAGTGTAAACAAAAAGGTACGCGTATTGCATACTCAATCCGAGTAGAAGCGAGCTGGCAACAACGCGGTTTGTTACCACGAACGCGAACAGAGTATCTCCTTCCGTCCCGTCCTCCGGTGTTGTTTTGCACGAGCTTCCAGTCTTCCACGTCAGCCTCGATCCTCATTCTGACGGCCGACGGCTACCTCGCAACCATAGTGTCAGCGGGACATATCGGTCGTCCCGCTCGTTAATAGGACACATGGCTAAGACGACGCCTGGCGTGTCCTCTCGCGCAGGAAGCAAAAGACTCCGTGTCCTAACTCGATGACTTCACGTGAATATTAAATCGTATACATTCGGGTATTATAGATCCTAATGTACCTTAGATCTGATATCCTTCTCAGCGATGTTCGGCGCGTAGCAGGAAGACTCCGAGCGTGACTCGGAATTCGGATGACGGTCATCATCAAAACGGATTGGTCAAGTACGGAACTACAAAGGCATTAGAAAAACTGGCAAGAACTGCAATACAATTCAAAGATTTTGAAGTTGGCACAGTGTTCGACGCATTCGTACAACTAACTCCTCATTGAACCACTAGGGAACAGTTACGTGAGTGGTGGCAAGGACAGTGTCGCTTTAGAGTTGATGGGGCCATCCATTATATCATTTTATAGAGCCTAATTGAATTTACTTCCTCAAATATTTTTCTGAATGTTTAAAGATGTCTGTACTATTTCGATGGGAATTTTACTGCATTTTCTAGTTACACCGGGATTCCGAATGATTAAAACAGGAAGTACAGTTTCGTTTAGCTTCTGCTCCTCACGATTGACTTAGAACATTGTTATCTTCCATAAAAATCGACAGTCTAGTCATCGCTGGGAGCAACGAAGCCTCGCTGCAAATTATTCAGTATCAAGCACGGTTTCCGAGGCAACCGGCCACGGTCGCGCCGAATATTGTTTCGAGCATCCGCCAATAAATTCTCCGACGAGGATGACTTAATTAGAAGTAAAAAATGGTTGATTATCATCGAGCAGAGTCCCCGGAGAGCCATCCTAGCTGCGAGATGCGGGGTGCTGACTGCGGGAAAGGGAGGACTGGAACCCTTTAGCCGGGCACCAGTGGTGGGAGAGTGGGCCGGGTCAATGATGAGACTCCTTATGGGGGGCCCTACCAGGTACCTGTTGGTCAGGTGGGCCCCACTATTGCTCCATCGCACTCGCGTCTCTTTCTGCCCGTGGACCAGGCCACCTTCTCTTTCTCTTCCATCCGCGTCTCTTCGTCAAACCGTAGTGTACTACCTCCTTTTGTTCCGTCCCAGGCACTGGACCATCATGAGGATTATTCTTCGGGTTCGCTTTGATCTTTCGGCACCCTCGCTGTTCGGCCATGAGCCGAGGCACGTTTTTCGAGTCAGCCGGACTACGATTTCTTAAGGAAACATACTTGATTGCTCTCAATGAAAGTCGCAGGCCAACGAAAAGCAGCATGGACTGGGTCTAGCAGGTGAGAGCTACGTTTCCACACGGCGGGCTCCGGTGTTGACTATGGTTCACTTTCGAGTCATTGAAAAATTTCGTGGACAAATGTTATTTAAACGGCGCTCTACTAACACTCAATACGCTCGAACAGCTCTCGCGTAGCGCGAATGTTTCCATTCCAATGATACCCTTCATCAGTACGTCTTCCGTTAGCAGTGAAATGCCTATAAATATTGTTTAGATTTGTCCGACATAATGATACAGCCCTACTGGGCACTAATGGTTGCGATACTCGAGACACCTTCCACGAAGACACGTTGAAAGTGGTTCAGGTTAGAAAGCATTTGATTACCCGCTTTGCCGAAGAAAAAGGATGCGGCGGAGAATTCCACGAGCCAAGTCCTGCAAGATTACAGAAGCTACGCTCGAAATGAGTCGGTGACGAGAACCCGACCGACGATTCCCAGCCGTTCGGTTCCATCCACCATGAATGTAGCACACCGCGGAGCAACCCCCAAGGTGAACGGAGAAGGTTCCCGCGAGTACAAACGAGCGGAGCTGAAATTCATTATCGTTAATCGGTTCGATCCTCGACCCCTTCAACGAGCCATCGTCATCAGCTCGTACATCTCTGGAAAGCCACTGGTCCGGCTCTCTCGGTAGTCGAGGCCGCTCATAAAAGCGAGCAGAGGTTTCACGCGAGAAACGGAACCCGGGGTCCGGGGCCGAGCGGGCGGGCGGGCGAAGAGGCGAGGAGACGCGAGGCTGCAATTCGTGACTTCCCAGAAAGGTGGAGGTGCCTCGGGGGCCCCGAACAGAGCTCCCCCGTGGTTCTAGCTCATTAACCGTCATCCTTCCCTCCACCTTACCCTCATCATCCTCTTCTACACGTCGTTGGCGTGACGGCGCTCCCCTCGAAGACGTGCGTGTGCGTTCGTACGCGCTCATCAGGTAAGAAAGGAGCCGCCTGTGCCGACACGCGGGGCGCTAGGCGCTGGGTCAGCTAGTTACGGCGAAAGAGAGAGGGGAGGTCTGGAAGGTGCCCGACGGCCGAGATAGAGGGGCGTCGGGCCCAACGGAGGGGCGTACGGTCACGTGATCGAACTAATGCCGGCGGGACTGACCGCAGAGTAGGGGAACAGGCCCCCCCCCCCTCCCACGGCGACCAAACGAGCGATCTCGTCGCTTTAAACCGGTGTGCGTCCGTCTGACGAGATAATTTGTTCCTCGTTTCCTGGGATTTCGAGAGCGGCAGACGGTACCAACGTGACCTGGGATTTCTGAAACGGGCCTGATCGACCGAAAGAGTGCTATCGACTCGAGGATTTTTCTACACCGTCCGCCTCGAGCCACGCCGAATTTGATTGGACCCTCGCGGCAAGCTCGATGATTACTCTTTCAGATCGAAAGGACCGTCCCTTCGCTGATTGAATCATCGATGAACAGAAGCAACATTTTGTAGTTTCGTTACTAAGGAGGGTTATTCTTCTGCGTTTTTTTTTTTCTATCGACTCAATTTGTCGGAGACCATATTCGGACATCGAAGCGTGGGAAAGCGGGAAGTTTGAGCTGCCTTTTTCACGCCTCCAAGTTGATGTTAATATCATTGGGGGCGGTGTCTAGTAATCTAGTCACGTTCTGAGACTCACTGTCAAGATAAATGTCTTCCAACGAATGAACTACTGTATCTATCGGTGTATATAAATTGTATATAAACTGACTGTATCGTTTTTCCAGGCTACACAATAGTTAGCCAGGTTCCAAGTTGACTTTTCTAGCTTGTTCAAGATTTGTAACCATTATTCGAACTTCGTAGAAGCACATAGCGTGGTGGACAAAAATAAGAGGTTCTTGTAGACAATACAGTGAAGCTAGAATTTTGAGCCGACTACTTTCTCACAGTTCTCCGTCGATTTTGATTTTTCCGATTTTTGTTTGCCACTGTAAGTGGCTCAACGATGTCTCGGAGGCATCCCGATAAAATTCGCATCCGCAGGATCTTCCATGGCGAAAGACGATGTCAGGTACCGCGCGGAGAAGAAGAAGAAGAAGACGAAGAAGAAAGGGAGAGGTACAGCAAGAGGATTGGAGCAGAGGTGGTGCGAAGCAGACAGGTTGGTCCGTTCGCCACCCGGGGGCGCCCCAAGGTGGCCGGTGCTCGCACGCCGTGGTCCGGATGAGGACAGAGCGAATGATCCCTCGCCAGCGAGACGAAGACGAGACGAGACTCGAAAAGACCCGAAGAAACATGGTGGCCTCGCCCCACGCGAAGACCTCCCGAACACGGGCCCCGAGAGACGCGCACTCCTCCGTTCGACAAGTTTATCGATAATGCTTGGCCAAACTTTCGAGAGTAATTCCGGAGAATCTTACCCTCGTGAACGTCTTCACGATCACACTTTTCGTACACACATTTTTTGGCAATGCTTTTGCTGTTACTGTTTGTTTCGAAACAGCAGAAAGATTAATTTGATCCACACATTAGTACGTTTTTCGTACATTGTCGGCCCTATTTGCAGAAAATAGTATTTTATAAAATGAAGGTGTGACGAACAAAGAAAAGTTCACCGTACAATTCATCAAAATTACAATTCGTTTTCAACGCGTCCGAATGATTAAAGACATTTCTGTTTAGCTCTGTTTCTTACATTCGATGTATAACATTTTAGCTTACAATTAGACTACGGATCTTCATGCAAAATAAAAATTTTCTTCGTCAACTACAAGATGCAGGAACCGTATAAAAATTTCCTTCCATCTTTTTAACAATTGTTTTAAATTTTTTGATCACATCCACCCATTCTTGTCGTAAATGTAGTGACTTCTTTGTGAAGCTTGAAAAATATTTAGCAAGGAAAGTTACAAATTTCTGAAACACTGCAAAGCAAGTGGACAAAACGACGTCGCGATTAATTAATAGTTTCGCGACACCGTTCTACAGTTAACATAAATATCTCTATTAAAAATCTGTCGAGTCGTGCAGCATACGCGTACAACATTGGCAGCGTCCGCGTTAACGAGCCGGAGAGTACCGTTGACATTAAAACCGAATGAAGACGTAGAGACTATCACCGAAGAATTCGACGAGGAGAGGACTGATTAGAATAAGATAGTAAAGCTGTCACTACGGAGTCGTAGACGTTAAGAAGTTGCTTCTCCGACAAGCATCTTGGAGGCTTTCCACGTATCACCGAGGCTCGGGTCTGATTCTCGAAGTCGATCTCTCTGGATGCATGTTCGTCGATACCGATGATAATTTAAGAGAAATTTCTTTCAATTAGAGATTGAAGACGGACGAGTAAGAAAATAATGGAGAGGCAAGGACGAGGAGCGTGTTCGTCGGCGGCCATCTTGGCCGGGAAGAATTCTTCGGGTTACAAAGGCGAGACGTCAAGCGGGAACACGAGAAATCGGTGGATTCGTTCTGGTCGATACGGATTATCTCGGCCGCCGACAGAAAAATCCACCTGTCTTTTATTTATGTATCCTTCTTTCCGTGGCTCTGACGCAAACATCTTTGTCGGACGGCCGCCTTCGTCCCGGGATATTGCCGCGGTGTGCCTATTTACATCTTCCTTCGGCCATCCGACCGCAACGCTAATCTCATCCTTATATTCGTCCACGGACTCGGGTTCCATTCCACGTGTGTACAGTCCCTAAGACCCTATTCACACCGGCGATTCCCTCCTGTCACCGGGTGGAACGTGTCTACAAATTGTAGCCTAGATTGCCAGCTAATGATCCGCCCGATAGTTCTGCCCAGGTATAGGCTAGTTAGGCGTTCTATCGTCGAACAAGTGCCACGAATATTGAATCATCTGACCGCGAGACTCCTCTTCGTCACTCACAGTTTCGAAATCGTGAGACTCGGCGAATACTCGTTGAACAATCAATATAATTTTATAGTCTCCTACAACTCGTCCCACGTTCTGTAATTACCACGTTCCCGACCGAAGCACAACACACCGACTCGTGTCAGTTTTACCGCCCGAAGAGGAATCGTTAAAAGAGGCCTCGGGCAATCGGTTCCCGGGAATCCGACTAATTTAGATAACAGGTGGGCCCAATTCAGGCAACAAGATTCTAAACACAAAAGTCCCGAGAGCTGACAGGTCGAAAATCCGATCGATAATTCCTCCGGGAGAGCCGAGAAACCCTCGTATCGCTCCGATCGGACGGTGACATCAAACAGAACCTAGTCCGGCGATCTCCTTCCAGTTTCTCTTCCTCTCTCTTCCCGTGGTCATTCTCTTCTCTCCTCCTCCTGGAAAAAAGAATAGTGTCTCGGAGGTGTTCAACGAGTTTCGTTTTTCGGTTAAAGAGCACTGGCACATAAACAGCCGGTGTTACGAGGCTGTCGCGGTACGAAATTCGAAGCGACGCGGACACCGGTTGATGCTCGAGGGGGTTGGGGGCGGTGTGGAGGAGGCCTTAATCTTGCTGTGGACGTGGCGCGGGGCCCCCACCGTGTACGTATGTCCTCTAATCATGGCTGGGAAGGCCGCCGCGGCCCGGGATAGAGACGTTCCACGGCCTAATTGCTATATATATGCCAAGAGGGGGGCTACTCAGCTCGGTCTCGGTCGGTTATGCCCAGGCCCACGGTGTTATTAAACCCTCGGGGCCCCGGCCCACCTTCCTCCACGTGGAAACGCTCGGTGGGGCCCCTCCGAATATCCGGCACGGACGAAAAACCGCCGCCGCGCCGCCTGCCGATCGACAATCGGCCGTGCTCGAAAACCGTGCAAGGATTATGCATATCGACCTGCGTTACGAAAACTAGGTTCATGTCTCAAGGCAAAATTCAGACTTTTCACTTCCGATATACACCCAGCAATGTTCTTACACGGTAGATATGTTCCTCATCTCAGATTTGTGCGTTAGTGGGGGGCAATATTAAAATTGTATTGAAATTAAATTTAAATTTAATCGTACAGTAAATTCGTATATTGAGTAAACTTTATTGAAATATTTTTAAGAAATAATTTTATGTAGAAGTTTGATATTATTGAGGAGTAATATTACATTTCTGATTCTCCAGAAATTGATGATACTTAATGTCTTGCGAGTCAGGACCTCTTTACCAGCTACACTATGCATGTTGGTGATACACTATGAGTGATGACCTTGACGACACGTTAAGAAATCATTAGAATCGGTGGTAGACTCCTTTTCGTAAGCATTTGTCTGATATTATTTCAAAAAAGAAGAGAAAACCAAAAAAGAGGTAATCGTTGAAGCCAAATTCTTTCCTAGATCGCAGTGGGAACTGGCCGAGCGGCGAGAGCGACGAGCGACTTTATCGTCTGTCAGAGAGAAATCGATGAAACGTGAGGAACAACAACAGAACCGCAGCGGAGTCCGGCATAAAATATCCTAAGCATTTCCGACAGAATAAACGTACATGACTAATATCCTCCTGTGGAACGGTGCTCGCCCTCCCCCCTGGTCCGCCTCCTGAGCGGGCCCTCGGGGCCCGACAGAGCCCGAGGCGCGCTGTTCTCCGTTTGTAACAGGTTTCGAATCCGACTCGTTGCCGAAGAAGTGTCGCGCGTCGAGGAAAGTCGGTAATAAACTTATAATGGGTCTGCCCGCCAGATTTACAGCCCCATTTACCACGTTCCTCTATCCTCGAGGCCCCCACTCTGCCTAGTCTCTTCTACCACACTGACTCTCTCTTTCTCTCTTCTTTATCTTCTATTTCCTTCGCGAAGCCGCGTTCCAGACTCTTGTTCCACGGCTGTTCCTTTTTTTCTCTCCCCCCGAGAGACGAACGTTCGCTCGCGCCAGAAGAAAGAGAAACGAGAAGTTAAGGGCACTGAGAAGCGGTCGTTCGACGAAGACGAACACGAAGAGGATTCCCAAGGCGAGAGCGTCCGCGGGGGGTGTGCTACGGGTGGCGATCTACTTGCGCGAAAATCGTCGGAAAACCGACGATCACGATTTACGAGGATACCTGACGCTTTTCACCGGGCCCCCGTAGCTGGACCCGACTCAGGGCCTGACTCCGGCAGCCGACTCACGAGCAACGGAACGCGTGATTGTCCGAAGAGGCTGCTGGTGTGTCTCGGTGCCCGGCGAACGGCTATCTCCACGACCGATCTGCACGCTGCAAGCTGAGATATGTCCGCGGGAGGAATCTTTCCTCCCTCCCAGGCTCGGTGATCCTGCTCGCTTCAACGGGAAAGGGGGCCAGGCGACTCGACGGCCAGCCGGAAAGGGAGAATTTACCACCGAGGTGTCGAGAGTTAGTAGCTTGCTCCCAAACGAGATCCCGAGATAGGGTCATCCACGAATTAGCAACAGGCCTGGAAGCTTTCGAGAAACTCACACTTCGGGACTGCACGGAAAGCTCGCCTCGGCCCTGGAATCCGGTTGGTTTAACGCTTATTTGCCCGTCGATGATCGCTTCTTTACTGCGTCCGCTGCCGTGCCCACCGCCGATCTTGATCAACTCGAACTCACCTTAATTCCCGGCGACGCGACGTTTACGTCCGCGACGCGCCTTCTACCACTTTCGAATAAATATCAACGAATCGGGAATTACAAATTGACCATTTTCCTTTTAATGTTTCGCCTTTCGATGCTGCCGAGGCCGAAGGCGGTTTACGGATATGCAGACACGGGATGGTTGTAATCCTTGCACGCTGTTTAACACGTCGCTGTACGATTTTCGCTGCCGACGCGGTGATTGGGACTTCTCTCAATAATTTCGCAAAGTTTATATTTATTCTATGTACATATTTGCTTCATTTTTGAATATTGGTCGCGATAGGGTAGAATTTGATTTCGTCGCGAAATAAAAACATAATGTTTGTATCTAGAAGATTTTATTTAAAATCGTTATCGTGAGGCTGACTTGTTATTATACGATTTTAATATATTTTTGTTTTACGGTTTGGTTCGGCAATATAAATTGTATCTAACAATCTGATCTTGTGTAATCAATTTTGATGATGTGTGTTTGAAGATGTCGTGATTGAAGTATTCTTTTAAAGATATACGAGAAGAAGGTACGTTCAAAAGATGCCTCCATTTTCAAAGAAACATATTATATGTACAAAAAGAATTCGTTAAATCTCTATTACTTGGTAACCCCTTGAAAGTGAAACGTTTACAAAGTGTGCGCAAGAAAAAGGGCTGATCGAGGGTCGTGATTAACATGTCTCCGATATTCCCAGCAGCCGGGGATAATAATGTTTCGAGATTCAGGCGAAGCGAATCAGGCGGGACGCACGGAAGAAGAATCAATTTTGCTTTTTCTCGGGCGGCGGACGTCGCGGTTGGTGCGAACGGACAGCGGGTAAAGCAGGTAAAGCAGGCAAAGCAAACACGGGACACGGGGGCCCCGTCCGGTGACTTGCGAAACTCGTAGCACCGTAGAGAGGCTTCTTACGCTCCTGGCCCAGAGAGAGAGAGAGAGAGAGAGCGTCGTCGTGGGGCCCTTCGAAGCTCATAAAGGCCGCGAGAGGGGCCTTAGCCGTGGAAAAACAATGAGGCGGCCCCGATCGGACGCGGACTCGCTCCGCGGCCCTTCTGATTCGCCATGAAGCGAACAAGAAATCGAGAACGATGGCTGCCTGGCCCTGCCGCATCTGCCGCCGTTCTGCCTCTCCGCTCGCTTCTGCCTTCCGTTCCCTCCCTGCTCGTCGAATGGAGTTCTACAGAAACTCTTACTTGCTCGCCGATCTCCTCTTGCAAACGGAACGTCCTACCAAGTCTAATCCGGACTATTTCTGCAATTTTCAAAAAATATGTAATTGTTCGTGTATGAATAGTTGTCGACTGGCATCGATTCTCGAAAATTCATCATCGCTCGTTGCACTCCCCATCAAGTGCCCGTTCTTTACGTGAACCTCGTTCGTAATTTTCTTTATATTGGAAAACATTGATTATTCCGTTGTACTAAATCGTAACTGGAATAATGTAAACGGCGTTTCCATTCAAAACAATCTAGTCGAATGACTGGATTAACTTTTCAATCCAGGAATTTCAAGTTTAAATTTTTAAAAGATCAGTCACACGTTACGCAAGAGATCATTAACACGAGTGTTTACCCCCACCATCAAGAGAGCAATATTTCAGCGTTACTGCACGACGGTATGTACAGTAAGGAGCATAACTGATTCAACCTCGCTCGCTCCGCCTATCCCTACCGTTGACGCTCCCATAGTCCCAATAGTTAGGCTATAACGTCACACGTGCCCTAAAAATCACGATTGGAATAGCTAACAAAAATGACTATTGTCCAGCTGGCTTGGACAGTCTTCCGGGAAAACTTTAGTTCTCCACTTCCTCGGCAACGTCACCGCTGCGCTGGTCGCATCGCAGCGATTCGTTACGGCATCGTCGAGCTTCTCGTTCCCCGGTCGCAACCCCCGCGTCCCTAAGGGGAACAGCGACGTAATTAGCGCCAAGTTCGATCTTTTGTGTTATTCACGGGGCGTCGAGAACAAGATGATTACCGGCTCTCCACGGGGCCCCGTGCGGCCAGGCGTTGCCGGCCTGTTCGAAAATGAAAAATCGGCGGCTCTCGGACTCGGTTCTCTCCTTCTCGCTCTCCCCCATTTCCTTTTCTTTTTTCTGCGGCCGCTTCCTTTGTAACGGCGAAGGAATCGGGGCCTCTGGGCCCCGCCCCGGGCCCCCTACGAACTCGCTCGTTTCAGATGTTCCGGACACCTCCGAGAGAACGCGCCGTGCCACGACCATGCCAGAAAAATCCACGGGACGTGAAACAATGGGCACCACACGGTCAATAGAAGAAACGATCGCCCCGGTCATAGAATAATCGAGACGCAAAAGGATCGCCCGTGAAGAATTCCTTCTTTCCACCCGTGTCGCGTTCCCTCGTCGCGATTCTTCGGGCGCGTTCGCATATACCCTATGGGAGGATCCTATGGGGTAGCGCTTACCGACCCTTTCACCGTTCGCCCGGTTGTTTTCGTCGAGATTTATTAATCCTTTCCCCGCGGTGAACTCCGAAGGAAAACAATGTATGGGTGGTTGAATCGACGGGGGCTGTCGACCTCGTGGAATTCGTTTTTTTTATAGGACCCGGTACGGGACACCGTGGGGCCACATCCTCGCGTATGGTTCTTCTAGCGAGGAACTGAGTGGGGAGTTTACTTCCGATTTGAAATGGTTCGTCTATGCTTCACTATTTGTTTATTATGCTGCTGTACGCTGGATTTAACAAAATATTCCAACAATGGAAATAGACAGCGAAATAATTGATGGTAGTGAACGTGTCAAGGTCATCGCTATAACTGCAATACATTATTCTTTCGTGAAAAGGTACATTCTGATATGTACAAGAGTATTAAGGAACGCTAATCAATAATTATAACTCGTTTTATTATTTTTTTAATCGTTAGAAGTACAGCTAAAAATTTGGCGGTGCATTATTCGTGGACAGGTATATCGTTCCTTCGTAAGAAAAGTGACATAAGTCAAGAAATAGAAATTTTACAGCCCAATTAATTATTGCCAATTATTTTATCCTATATCACCAACTTAGAAATGTAAAATAATTTGTTGTTATTCAGATACTGTGTAAATTGTCATGTGCATTACTTACAAAAAAAGTGCGCCACAATTTATATATTTATTATTACATTTTGTTTTAGAAATATATTATACATATATTGAGTTGTGTCGCTTTTCTTATGAATGAACGATATGTCGAGAACTATTCAAAGAAACAATGTGTCCGATTTTGAGAAGACGCGACGCGTTTCGGCGCATCAGCACCGTGTCCCGGAGCATTCATTCGACGGCCATTAACGTTTCGCTGTGCTGCGAAAATAACAAACAGACGATGAAATCCGATTTTCCACGGTTTCCACGCTATCTCGGGAGCACGTTTCCCGCCACATCAACCAGTCCCTATTTTCCATGACCATGCCAAATCCCTGGAACGTGTCGCAATAAAGGCGACCGAGAAATCACGGGATCTCGAGGCGTGACACAGCTCACGGGAACCCATACTCTCTTTCGACGTTCCGGTGATACACCCGCGTACCCTATCCATTATAATCACAAAGCCATACGTTCCTCCGAATTTATTTGGAGATGTTTAGCCTGAGGAATGTGATCCACTTACCCTATTATATAAGTTTGAACTATTTAAAGAGCTACATTTATGGGTTTTCGTAGAGAAGTCTTTGAATCTTTATAATAAATGTTATTGGATTCCATTTTACGCATTGTTTACTACTCTTTATTCAAAGATGTCTTCAAGATTCAAAGTCTCAACACTCAGAGATAGTCTTACTCCCATAGATCGTTTAATATTTTCTTTGGTTTGTATTTTTCCGGCTAATCAGAACATATTCGACACCTGTTGTTCAGTCCACGTTCCGGTTCATTCTTTCTCTAGCAGGACTGTTGAAATCAAATGACTTTCCCATTTACCATTCGTTTCTCCCGCGTCCTCTAACGACTCCAGTTTGTCCTTCGACGCGATGTCATTATCAAAGTGCTGCTTACGCAACGTACAAAAAACCTGCTTTGCGCAATGCTCGCGTGCCAATCGAATGGGAATCGATTCGAGAATTAAAACAGTGCCCTCGTTCAATCTGACAAAATCAAGCTACGAGATTAGTATGTGAAAATCGTTCTTTGATTTCGTGTGGGGGCGAGAGCAAGAGTTATACGATTTAATAGAATGGTAAATTCTAAATAAAAGAAAGTACAATGACACAAATCTATCTATATAAATAAAAATCAAATGCTGTTCGTTGGTAAGCGCATCACTTGAGAACGGCTGGACCGATTTGGCTAATTCTTTTTTTAAAATGTTCGTATTAGTCCGAACTAGGTTATACGATAAGAAAAATTGGTAAAGTATCACGGAAAAATGGAAAATTTGAGAAAAACTAAAAGTGCTTTTAGAATCATATTTCAATAGAACAAAAAAACGAACGTCGTAGCTTTTAATCAATATGTATTTCAATAGAACGTCGCAGCTTTTAATGAATATTTCAATAGAACGTCGCAGCTTTTAATCAATATTTCAATAGAAATTTACATTGTCAACGTAAACGAAACCCTACTCGCGAAGCTCGCGAGCAACAACTCCCCTCTAGTACCAAATACAAAATACTTTGAACGCGTGGAGCGTTGTTCGAGCAACTGTTAAATGAATTAACGTAGTGGCGAATAGGTTAGCAGGCAAATCGAGCTGAACAGCCGAACGAACCCCTTGTTCACCCTTCGAGCACATTGGATTTCATCATAATTTTCCATTTCCGTGGGCCCGCACGATTTCCGTTGACGAATCTCAATGGCGTCTCGAACGAACCGTGAGACGATAGACGTGATTGTCGTGCTCGTCAGTCACGCTGAATTTCACCGATGAAATCCTGAAAGGTGCTCAAGCCGGCCAACACCCGTTACATGCAATTTCCCTCGCAGAAGTGATGGATCGTTCGAAAGCGGACAACGATTCGGACGTGTTTCGCGACTTCAGCGAAATGCCACGGGTTGCCGGGTTGTCGTCCGGGGATGGGGGAGCCAGGTAAGTCCCGGCAAACGACAGGATCTGTCCTGCTAATGTCCTGGCTTTGTGTCACTCATCACCTTGACGTTCCCTGTTCATCGTGACCGGCCGCAAATCGCAAGCGCCTCGACTGAAAACGTCGCGCCTGTTAGGAAAACTTGGTGAAAGTTGACAGGTGTGTCAGCGCATGCCTGTCTTTTCACCCTTCAGTCTGACAAAATACCCTATCCCTGGAATCGACTCCCCCTTCATTTTTTTACATTTTCATGGCTGTTGCAGGGCTCCAAATAAAATTGAACAAAATTGAGTAAAGTTGAAAAACAATCTACAAAATTATACAGGGTGTGAGTGGTAAAAGATTGAGCTTGCCTGTCTTTTCATCCTTCAGTTTGACAAAATACCCTATCCCTGGAATCGACTCCCCCTTCATTTTTTTACATTTTCATGGCTGTTGCAGGGCTCCAAATAAAATTGAACAAAATTGAGTAAAGTTGAAAAACAATCTACAAAATTATACAGGGTGTGAGTGGTAAAAGATTGAGCTTGCCTGTCTTTTCACCCTTCAGTTTGACAAAATACCCTATCCCTGGAATCGACTCCCCCTTCATTTTTTTACATTTTCATGGCTCTTGTAGGGCTTCAAATAAAATTGAACAAAATTGAACAAAATTAAGTAAAGTTGAACAACAATCCACAAAATTATGCAGGGTGTGAGCGGTAAAGGATTGATGCTAAAAGAAAAATGTTTCAACAGCAGTTGATTGCTACAAAGACAGGTGTGTGAATGCATATCCTGTCTTTTCACCCTTCAGTTTGACAAAATACCCTATCCCTGAAGTCGACTGCCTCTTCATTTCTTTTACATTTTCATAGCACTCATAGGAATTGAAATAAAATTTAATAAAATTGAGTAAAGCTGAAAAACAATCCAGTAAATTCTGCAGAAATTGAAAAATGTTTGAATTGTTTCAAAAATGTTTAGAAATATAATAAAAATACTAAGTTATTAAAGAAGAAATGAAATGTTTCATTTTGCATTGAGATCAATAATTGTGTATGTTTTAATCATCCCTTCAAACGTAGCAAAGAAAACTCATTGGTTACCTAACTATTAATCTTGCAACTTTAATATTGAATATTTTACTTTCTGAAAAATAGAATTTTGGAGTCTCATGAGTAGACTGCGGATTTTTATGCAAAATAAAAAACGTCTGCATTGATTGCGAGACACAGGAGTCAAATAGAAACTTCTTTCCACTTTTAATTGTCTTACTAAGCTGAAATTAATACACTGATGTCCTTAAATCTTCGTAATTCGTCCACTGCTTTAAATCACACTTGCTCATTTTTCTCATAAATGCATAAAATCCGCAGTCTACTCGTGAGCAATCTCCGAAGTGCTAATTACCCCCGACTATTTTCAACTGGATTCCTTCTCTTAAATGGTTTGAATTACGTAGAAAAGGTACTGGACGTAGCCCAAATTGAAAATTGATTTTCAAGTATACACTTACATCAAACAAAATGAAACTTCGATTTTCCTTCTCTCAACTGATTGAGTGCTAATAACATCATAATTGATAGAGCCATTACCCGACACAGCAAACGCTGACAAACATTGGGTGGTGCTTTTAGAGTAGGATGAAGAAAAGTTGCTACACGGGACGAGTCTATTAGGCAGAATGCACCCCGTCATCTTGTGTTCAAAGAACTTCCCGGATCCCTCATTATCCCTAACAATTTCCGGCGGAGGATTCCAACAATGCTGCACCACGGAAACCAGAACTTCCCAAGATTTGTCGGACAAAGCTCGAAAATTATTTCTGTCGAGCATCACTTGCCACAGCTTCCTGAACGAACGTTTCCAAAGAAATGGGAAACGAGAAATGAACGTTGTTCAGCATTTTCGTCTCTTCCAAATTGCTCTTTTCCTTGGCATTCGAATTAACCATCACGCGCTCAAATGGTTGGAGAAAAGTATCTACGATTGACACATTAAACCAACAAATTATGCTTCATTTACGTCACATTTTCAAGAAATACATCTCACAACAGACAGAAAGAGATCAATAATTTTACTTGTATGTAAAAATAGTAAATGGGAGTAATCTGGGATTGAAATATTTTTATTACAATATTCTATCTTCCTTTCCAAAGTTGACATTTTTAGGAGAACACGTTCAAAAATGGAAAATTCCAAGATTCTATCCCTGACACGTTATTAAATATTTTCCAATTCGTAAAACATTAATATTAAACATACATAGTACTAAAATTGACAGATATGTGTAGCTTTATAACAGTAAGAATATTGATTTTATATTTCAAAGTTAGTCTTTACAATCCCAGTAATTGTGTAAAATAAAAATACCTATCATTTGACTGTGCTAAGTTATCATTAAGGATAACGATGAGAGAGCGGATCTTTTGCAAAATAAGAATTGTCTTATCTTTAAAAAAGGTGCTAATATTTTTAGATTGTTCTAATCTTCCTACTGTTTGAAATCGCACCCTAGATTTTGTTTACAAATGCATAAAATCCACAGTCTGATCATTTTGTCAGCTTGTCAGGCCTATACGAATCGAATATCCTCTATTTTACGAGAAATGGCAACTGTGTGGCGTCCGAATTTTCCTCGGAGCGTGCAGAATACGGTCACGACGTAAGTTCAGGAAAGTGTCTCGCGGTAGGAAGCAGATGAAGGCGAGAGAAGAAAAAAAAATTGTGAGGGCTATAGAGAGATTCGGTTCACTCGAAGTCGTTATAGATCGCCGCCACCGTAAATAGATCTGTGTACGGTGGAACGGCCGTGAAACGGCAACATCGTTCGCGCTCGGATTTCCTGTGAAATCCTTTTCACGCGTCTCGGTTCCGCGGTCATCGAGAACGGGGCGGGTCGTGCCGCAGAGGTGAACAGAACCGAGATGGCACCGTGTTCTGGTCCATAGATCACGAACCAGGTTTCTTTCAGTCCACCTTTCAGGAAGCGGCACAATGCCTAGCGTCTCTGCCATTATACGGGAAGCCGATCCAGCCGCGGCTCCGTAGCCGACAATGGTTGCGAAGTTGCCCATTGTGTGGGTGATTTGGAACCCAGAGCTACGGGAGAGAGAGGGACCTTTCCTCCTTTCTTTTTCCCAACCGTGTTACGGACGAGATGTCTTCATTAACGCGTCGCCCGCCACTCTCGTATAGGCAAACGTCTTTCTGGAATGAACACGCTCACTTCGGCAAGGCGAAGGATGTGCGCTCCGGGATCAGAAATGAATTCCTCCTGATCGAAACGCTTCAGGAGTCCGAATATACGACGTAAAAATCAAAGGATGAATGTTTTCAAATATGTGAACTGCATATGTATGTACGTACACACAAGTGGACAGGAACAAACTGCGAAATGCACCTTAATAACAAATGGGCAACTACGATATTAACTGTCCAAAATCAGATAAGTTACGTACATCTTCTAGAAAGACAAAAAATGCGTCAGGTAGTGGTACTTCAAGTTGAACAGTTCGTGTACATTAAGGTGGACCTTATTTTTCAAGTATAATTGTTCCATTTCATGAAACAATGATATATCTAAAATTGGAGATCGAGGAAAATGTGGCACATCGAATGCGAAGTCTTGAAATAGAAACAACTGCGCGCTAAATGTGAAGAGTACAGTGAAAATTCAAGTTAAGTCAAAAGTCCTTCATACATTCTCATTCATATAAAATTTGCCACGTCTTCCTCTTTCATCCGATTAGCTTCATCTTTCGCAAGAATTATTTTCGTACCCAATGATACAATTTTAGGGGGTGGCGTGAAGAAGATAACCGCCCTAATGTGAACCCAAAAAATGCTTCCCGCGATCAAAAGGATAACGAGCAGACTGCGTGAACTCGTTAATATTTCCACCACCTGCCCGTTCGATTCTCCCCGGTCATTAGCCACGATTTCCCGGGTGAAGAAGCGTTCCCACATCCAACCCCATCGAACGCTCGAGAATCTCGAGCAAGAAGCACGGCCGGAGAGGCCGAAAAATTTCGGGACGCATTGTTCGACACAGGTAGCCAGTCGACGGACAGTTTCCGCGCCGATTGAATCTTCGCTCGGATCGTATCGAAAGGCTTTTATGACGGCAATCGATCGAGCGTCACGCGGCTCGAACGTCGAGTGACACGCGAAAGAAGAAACACAAGAGGCAAAGAGGGCCGCGCGCCGAAACGATAGTTATAAATCGTCCGGGGCCCGATCACGCCTGGTTTACAAACAATGCGGACTACCATGCGGCGCGGACACAATGGCAACGAGTCGTCTAGACGATCCTCGCGAAGATTCACACCGGTGTGCCCGGATCGCAATAATTCCACAGCCCCGCATATATCGGCGAGCACCGCGCGCTCCGAGAGCCACCTGATAGGTGGTAACTGGTAACTGGTACCTGGTGATTTGTAACTGGTAACCCGCGGTGCCCGGCTAATCCCACAAAGAGCGCCGACCTTTGAAATTTCTGGACAATTTATTTCGTGACATGCGATACACGCCCGAGGAACCTCGGCCAACGGCCGGTGTAACGCCATTGTGACCGTGGAAACGGCAATGGTGTCCGAGCACCGGCTTTTTCGTTCATCCACGTGGACTCGAACGTTCTTAGACAGATTTCTGATTTAGGGACTACCCGTCGGAATATCTCGGACCGCTTTCGGTGGATCGCGCATGAAATCGAGTCGTTTAAAATATGGAGGGACACCATTCAATGGCGGGAGGAAACATTGTGATTTTCTAAAGTTGCTCTGTTCATTTATTTCCAGTTAATAACCCCCGAGATTGCGTATCGATTTTCTCGGCTTTATACAGTGGCTATCATGGAAAATCTTAGTTTCGTTGCTGAAATAATTATACAGGGTGGCGCAAAATGATGTGTCTGGTTTGAATTCTTTATAACCTTTTTATTTCAACATTTTTTCAATCTTTTTTCTGAATTTTGTAAAAAAGGGTTTTAGAATTTAATATGGAAAGAGATACACAACAGATACTGCAAAGGGTGAAAAATTTAACTGTTACACCTCCCCGCGCGACGCTCGGTAGTACCCACTCGGTTCCCACTCTGACTCATCCCCACTCCACTGACCCGCTTCGCATTGAAGGAGCTCAGTGTGCGTTCGAGCTCCGTGCGGTGTTTACAAAGTTACTACGTTTTATTATATAATAATGTTTGTTTCCCAAGCAAAATAACAGTTGCACCGAAATTCTTCGTCGACCTTCATCTTTGACATTTTACCACGGCGTTTGTGGGTTGTACAATATCTCAATTTGTTTGCTACGTATGGTTCCTTCCAAAATATTTCTCTTCTAGATGAGTGGAAAGTGTCGATGTAAAACCAAACTTTAACAAAAATTTTCTTTGGTCATAAACAATTATACGGTGTTAATAAATTTTTAAATGTTTTCGGCGCAACGGTTCGATCGTTTATTACGAATTATAAAGCAACTTTTTACTATAACATATTTAATTTACAGACGCGATTCAAATAAATCTTGAAAAAGATCTAAACTAGGATTGAAGCGTTGACTTTGTCTGACAATTAGCAAAGTTGCTTTATAATTCGTAATAAACGATCGAACCGTTGCGCCGAAAACATTTAAACATTTATTATTTATTAAACAATTATCAGCAAATACGATCGATAGAAGAAACATATTTATTATACGGTGTGTTTCTTTTACAAATGTCCACCGATCCAGAAGCGTAGATTCACCCCAGGACGGATGACCATTACTTCTTACACATTCTGCACGTGTCAACTTCGTGTGACGCAATTTGAGATCCCGTGTTCAACGAACAATACAAATAACCATTTTGCACTCACCTCCTTGCTAGTATCAACTATCACCGTAAAATTACAGTGACAGCAGCGTCGTAATCAACAGATCACTGCGATATCGAGAGGCGGAGAACCCAAGAGTACGAAGGCGACTCTCATCAATTAAAATTCCTAGGATTACGGCGGACACAAATTGGAATCCTCGGATATCTTGGGTACAAATTTCTCTCTCTCCCTCCAGGTCCCAAGGGGTACGAGCGTCAGTACGGATCCCTCGAAGGACTTACTCGTATTTTCCTTCGATGAAATCTTATCTGCGATCGAGCCCGGAGAAAGACGAGGAGAAGTTACGTGCTCGAAAGAAAGGGCGCACGGAGAAATCGACGGGGGTCCGCGGTCGGAAACACGAGGACGCAAGGGGTTCCAATTTCTCCAACGCGCGCAACACGTCGCAAAAACGCGTCGGGCCTGCCAATTCCCGGAAAAAAGGGCACTGTGTCTTCGTTCTGTCGTCCCAGGTCGAAATCCCCGGCCGTTTCCGCTTGACTTTTACCGAACAACATTCCGACAAGGGCTACGGCCGCTACGAAAGAAGAGTGTCGGATCTCTTTCCTCGTCGAATCGTTTCTTTTCTCGATAAGATGCTAAGGGCAGTTGCTCCAGTAACCAGCCATTTCACCCATTAACTCCCGAACAATGAAACGCGACGATTTTTACAAGTAACTGGTACATGACTGGCAAAATTGATTTTATTTAGACTTTGTGTAGCTGTTATTGTAGTGCGTGCTCTACTAATGATATCTATACAATAATTTCTTATGAAATCATTTTAATAATTATAAAATAAGCAATCTGGCATCGGTCATTTCGAGTGGGCAATTTCAATTGGCAGGACAAAATACAATTTCGGTAATGATCCAGATGTATGTTTAGTAGAATATCCATTTAACCAGGAAATATAAAAATTATTGCAAGATGTAATCTATAATGTCTAAAAATGTGTCTAAAAATGTAGTTCACTTCGTTTACTCTTGTGGTCCAGTATTATGGCTTCCAAAATGTCTCTAATTTCGTTGTACTGTATCTAACAATGCTATTTAAAAAATATATATTGTTATCTTCCACTATCGAAGATACATTTGCAAATTTCTTTTGTTCACACTATGTTTCATTAACATTTTTATGTAGTATAGTAGGATTCAGGATATAACGGAGTGTACAATTTCCACCTTTGAACATGAGAAATTTAAAAATATGCTAGGTGTCTTATTATTTTGTCGAGGACTGTATACACTGTTCATTTTGATCACAATTGAAAGCTGGAATCAAACTAAAAGCTGAAGAGCATTTTTGACAAATAATGAGATTCATTGTTTTGCTAACGTCACAACGAATCCAATGTTCTCGGATTCTAACTTTATTATGGCTTTAAAATCTTGAAACAATGCTGAAATAATTTTGTCCCGCAAGATTGGCATCTTCTCCTGCAGTGGTGGTAGGTTTAGTGTGAATTGTGTGAAGGAAAGCGTCCAAGTGCTACCAAAAAATATATTCTATATACTTAGTAAATAATTCGAGTACGTACGTCACCGGCAATCAGATTCGAATTTCTATAGAAACGATTACGAGCATCGGCTGGTTTCCAATTGCTACGAACAGGTTCGCCACGGGCATCTCTTAATTTCCAGCGTAAGAGACATAATTGCTCATTCCGAAGAATGCGCGCTCATAGTGTGAGCGACTATGCTCTTCCCGAGCAGTTTATCACTCCCTGCGACCATGTTGGGGCACCGATTACCGATCACTGGAGCGCGCTACAAATTCGCGAGATTGCAACCAGACGATTCGCTCGTATTAGGTAGCGGTTAGGGCTGGCGATCGCTGTGGCAGCTTGAAATTCGCGAAACGGTCCCAGATGCTCGGTACCCTCTCCTATCTCCCTTGAGGAACGCGCAGAAGAACCGATCGCGAGTATCGCAGTTTTCCAACGAAATCGGCGCGGAGTCGCGACGTCGGTGTCGTGGCTGTCCCGGCGGTGGAAGTGAGTTCGCGTAACGTCGTCGCCCTGCGAAAAACTTGCACACGCTTCGCCGGGAGTAATTTCAGCGGAGACGGCCGCGCAAAAACCGAGGCCCGACAAAAGAAGCCCGATACCGGCGAAATTACCTTCGGAACAACCTTACACGGCCATGGCTCGGGGAGTCCTAATAAGGGCCGGCGGTATAAATAAAGTCATTTGCGGTAGTTGCCAGTCGTCGGATGGGGCCCTTCGACGAATCGGGCCTTTCGTCGCGTATGGGGACGACACACGGACGAGCGAGGCCCGTCGTGAACGTCTTACGGAATGACGCTGGGTGGACCGGAGCCCCGGCGAACATCGGTTTGTTTTGTGGATTAGGCTCGTTTTAGTTGCAGGCCGCGCCTCGCGCCACGACGAATCGAGAAACGCGGTCTGGCGCACGTCCCCGGTTTTTGCCCAAGCGAGAATCAAGTTGTCCCCGTTCCAGCCCGGTGTAGTTGCCTGTTGTTGTCCCCTTATCCTCTATCGGGCACCACAGCTCGGGATAAATGCCTGTTCTAGCCCTCAATCCCAGCTAAAACGATCAGGCACTTGAGTTGCAGCAGACTCCCCGTATAACGCGATCAAAAAATTACTTAACCAGTCGGGAACGACGTCTGTACCTCGTAGTGACTGTGAGAAATATTTTTAACACTGAAAATACCACCGCACAATATTTCAGCATTATTTTAAGATTTTCTTCGAGGTCTTGACGTTAGCTAATAATACGTAATAAAAGATACAGTAAGGAGCATGACTGATTCAACACACTTTAAATCAGAATAACTTTTCTATGAATAGACCAAACGACTTCAATTTCTCTGTAAGGCTAGAAGAATTAGTTTAGTAAATGGAGTCTAAAAAATATTTTGAAAAAATGCATTTGATCGGGATTGCGAAAAGAAATAGTAAAGATTGATTTTTATTACTTTTTTAGCTGGGCCAATAACGAAAATTTGAAAGATGTGTTTGGTCAAGTCGTATAAATGATATACGCTCCGAAAATTTCACTGAAATTGGTTAATTGGTTTACGAATTATGAACGGTCAAAAACGGTGAAACTTGCCACTTTGTGGTACACTACAAATTACCACTTTTGATCGATTATAACTCGTAAACCAATTAACCAATTTCAATGAAATTTTCGGAGCGTATATAATTTATACGAGTTGACCAAACACATATTTTAAGTTATTGGCCCAGCTGAAAAAGTTGTAAAAATCAATTTTTACTATTGTTTTTCACAATTCCGACAAAAATGCATTTTTTCAACATATTTTTAGATGCCGAGAAATTGAAGTCGTTTGGTCCGTTCATATAAAAGTTATTCTGATTTAAAGTGTGTTGAATCAGTTATGCTCGTTAGTGTACATAGTGGTATTAAATTCGGTAGATCTACTGTTAAATTGATTACAGAAATATCATTAAATACAAACCTGGTACACTTAATCAAAAATTGGATGAGTTACGTGAACAAACTTGCAGGACATACAGTTAACAACATGGTCGTTTATATTATTCAGTTTTATTAAAATTACGCTGAAGTATACAGGCTCTAAGTATACAAAAATTACAATAGCATTAAGTAGAAGAGATTCTCGAGGAGACAATATGTACAACAGAATATATTTATAAGTGGATCGTATATAAATACATATACATATATATTTATAGATTTCATTTCATATATTTATATATGTATATATATATATTTACGATTATGCATAAATATTACCTTTACATTTGTGTCTATAAAATATCATATTTTTTATACAGACATATATAAAGATTAATATCTACGCATACATGTCTATATGCATGTATAAAGAACAATTTCATTCGGGCGTGAAAAGGACAAGTTAGTAATTGTGATACAAGGTACGAGCATCGTCGTTTTCGTTTCTATTCACTTTTGGTTAAAACGCGACCTTACAAGAATTAATAATAATAAAAGTAATATCGTTAATGATACACCTGTCCTCCGTATTGCATCCACTTACGCTACCTATTGAGCTAAGAAAAGAGTTAAATGCACTTTGTGCGTGCTTCAATGCAACGCGTCCTGCTCGCTCTTCCTCGAGTCTGATACAGCGACGTTGCCGCGACTTCGTCTTGATTAAATAATTATACATTCGATCACATTCTGCCGTTCAATATCAAATGAGTCGTTCCCTCTCGCTGTCTGCGACATTCTAACGTTATTCCCTTCTTCTTCGTTGCTAACTTTCATTATTAATGAATGATTAGCTTCGTAATGCATCCAGATCCAAATTTCAATCTTCCAGTTGTGCGAAAAGAATTTCCCTAACTCTCGGACTGCAATCAATTTTAAAATTAATTTCAGCTCAAGTAAGAGAAGCTTCTTTTTTTTAATCGCAACTGTTCGAGAATTATAATTACATAGAAATTTGAATTTGATCATGTAAGTACGAACCATCGACGATTCTCTTTTCAATACAAATAAACATTGATTGAAATAAACATTGATTCAAATAAACATTGAGCACACGCCGACAAGAAATCGCACCAAGGCAATGAATTTTTGAAATTTCCCACGCAAATCGGGTTTGTCCCTAACGTTCTAGTGGAGCCGAACCCGATTTACATTTCGAAATCGAAATTCCACATGACTCGCGATCGAATGGAGGTTTCGTGATCGAATCCGGTTGAATCGTCACGCCGCAACGCACGAACTATTCCCGACGAAGCCGGGCAACATGACGAGACCCGTCAGAGAATAGACTAAACAAACAAACAACAACAACAATAATAATAATGTCCGGTTCCGCGATGAATCGCGTGCGATCGTCGAATCCGCGACGATCGCCGCCGTTTACAACTTATGACACTGGGTTTAAGTCACGCTTCGGTTCGCGTGATGGCCGGTCGGAAACTCGAAACGTTCGCTCGAAATTCGATTACACACTTCCGATTATGTTCTTTCAGACTTTGTCAAACGAAGGAGTTTAGTATTGTTCTGATTGAAAAAACAAGATGGTAGAAAATCAATGTGATGGGAACATTAGCAATTAATTTTGTAAATTCGTTCTTTCAGCATGAACTTTCTCTGCCAGTACCGGATTCGTCACGTGAGATTGTGACGTACGAACGACGAATGGCGTCGCAGAAGGGGAAGGTAGAGTGGGGACACAAGCCAGCGTAAGGTGAGTTTAAAATATTGACTATTTTCTTTGATTTAGCGAGTTTCTCAAATGATTAAAGTGTAGCACTTATTCAAGAAGAATCTATCTTATTTAACTTATCAAGAAGAATTTTAAAAACGCTCAGAAAAGAAAAGTTCTTAATAGAATTATGTCACATTGAGTGAAATGTTTTCAATAAGTCTTTCAATATAGAAATTGCCATAAGTTTGTATCAATTAAGAGTGCTCACTGCAGACGTTCATCAACAACGAATAACATTGTAGAACTGTTTATTCAGTACCAAAGAAAAATTAAGTTTTAGGGGAAGAATCCTTCTCTCCTAAGTTTAATATTATCTATAAAAGAACATGTATATGATTGTCCACCATTACACAATCTGTTCTGTAAGTTTTCATGATTGAGATTGGTATACACCAAATGTTCTATGCGCTTTTGTTGTAATGGAAGATTTCCGACCGACGTTTCGAGCTTTCCGCAACCGACAAATGAAACGTGATAACGATATTCGGAAAGGCGAGAGCTTTCCTTTCATTGGTTGTATTTTGGCACGGGGGTAAATAACGCGCGCGTCTCTTTGTGTTTGAGCTTCTTCACGTTTGATCGAACTCGATTAAAATCCCGTCGACGGCAGAAACGTACGCCCTCTTCCTAAATGTCGATGAACGAATACATAAATAAATAATGGGAGGCGCTTCTCACAATTTCGTTTCATTTTTCTGTTTAAATGATTTCCTTGCTGTCCGATTATCCTGAAAACTGTCGCTTTAACGGGAACGATTTTCGCGCGAAGCTTCCGTTACAATAAATATTATGAATTTCACAAAAGCGAGCGAAATGAAGCTTCTTACATGTTTTTGATCATTGTGTTTTTTTTAAAGTATTTTCTTATGGTGTACCGATCGACAGTGTTCAAGATAATGGATTTCCGCAATTTTTCTCCGTCAGACGACTCGATTTCCGACATTTTCGGCGTCCGTTTGGCAGCGACGAATTTTCATTGAACGGTTTCCCGAACCTATGGAGATTACCGTCCAGCGGTTTCGTCCACGGCTGGAATCCGTCGACTGGATATTCTTTCTCGCAAGAATCCTTGGTGCCTAGAGGGAGTCGAAGTTCGATTCCCGATCGCTGGCCTGCGAACATTAATCGACAATTATTTCACAAGGAAGATTAGCATTAATAATGTAAGAGACTGTCGTAATGGTTGGGACACGCTTTGTTTTTTAGCTATCAAATTTCGTAGAAAAATGTATACCGTTGGATAAGTATAGTTTGCCAGCTACATTTTCGCTGCAGAAAGTATAATGAAAGTGGATTAACGGATAAAATGTTATAGTTTTTTAAAAAAGTTTGTGTCCCAATTGCCTGTACGCGGCTGCCGGTAAATTTGGACCAAACTCGATTCAAAATCGAAAAACTTTCGATAGAAATGAGCTAGAGCCATGAAATTTTTTAAAAATTAAAGCTGAAACTTTGAATAATATGGGAAAATAGGGAGATTATAGTACGAACGGTTTTTAACGTTGAGAAAATTCGTTAAACATGTAGAATTTCAAGAAAATGTGGTTTTTTCCGTACCACGCGCGGAAAAAATTTTTTTTCAACATGCTATATATCATTTCCCGTAGATTTTTTCACGCTGATTTCAAATCTGGTCTCAAAATTTGTCGACGACCTCAGGATTTTGCAAGAAATCGATTTTGCGAAAGTGTGTATTAATTGTCGAAAATCAGATAAGTTACATAGATCTTCTACAAAGACAAAAGAATTGGACAGAATTGCACAACTATAATATTAATTGTCGAGAATCAGATAAGTTACATAGATCTTCTATAAAAACAAAAGAAGCATCAGGTAGTAAAAGGACTGGAAGGGTTCTAGTGGCGCTTCAAGCAGAACATTCTGTGTACATACATACGTAAATCTCGGATTTCGCCGTTCGGAACTCACCCTATCCGGGCTATAAAGGGGCGGATGCTGTGCCGGAAGTCTCAACGTGCTTCCCAGATCCCTTTCAGCCATCGTGTGCCCCTCGCTGGCACTGTCCCTGGTGTCTCTGTTGTCTCTGTTGTCCTTGATGCTGCTCCTTCGAGCGTCAGCGACTTTGGTTGGCGGCTGGATCGTCGTCTCTCCGCAAGATCTAGCCAGAGTAGAACCGGCCTCCCCTAAATCCAGTCGCAGCAACTTCGTCGGTGCTTGGATGGTTGTCTCTCCGCAGGAGCGGGGCAGAGTGGATCCCAGATCACCTGGATCCGTTGTTCGCAGCACTTTCGTCGCCGTTTCCACTGTAGTCTCGCCGCAGGATCGAGCTAACGTGGAGTCGGCGTCCATCGTTCGTGTCACCGTTGCAGAGACCTGGGTTTCAAAATACAATCAATGATCAGGTGTAAAGAACAAACAAGTTAGTGTACAGTGGATAAAAAAAGTAAGTTAACACTCATATTTTCAATAATGAAATCACGATAACAGTAATATTCACTTATAAAAATAAACAAGTCGATTACATATTTAATAGTTATTAAATATAGCAATCACAAACACATTAATATTATATTCTGAAGTATAATCGATAATGTGTGCGAACGGATTTGTTTGAACCTTGAACTTTAAATTTACCTGAAAACCTGCGCTGACGAGGGCGCCAGTTGGCGTCGCCGGTGTCCTCATGACCTGCACGTCGGCTTCTTTGCAGTCTTTCATGCTGGTTATACTTTGTTTTCTGTTTCCGGTGTTGTGCGTGCCGTTATCGAGGTAACTGAGCAGTTTATGCTCCTCCGTTGAGAACGTGCTCATCCCGGACTTGTAATTCTGTGGAGACTGAGGTGCCGATCGATATTTAGCTCGGGGTATCATCACAGTGAGAGACCGATCTCGTTGCTCGTCGTTCACTGGCACTGTAAAAACAATCGAACAACATAGTCGGTTAATCATAAACATTAAAGTACTCCATTTGTGGCAATTAAAGTAAATGAGTAGCTGTTGCATTGGGGTATCGGAAAGACTAATGTGTCCGCAGGAAATATCATGAAAAGTAAATTTTTTTTAATTATTAATTGCTGCTCTGGACAATCCTAAGCATCGTCAATTATACAGGGTGATTCTGGGAACTGTATTTTCGTTCTACGATCGAGATTACGAATAGAAGGGATCGGAAAACGTACCTGAAGCAGGAACCATAGTGGCTTTCCTGGCCGGTTGCCTGGGTTTCCCGCTGATCTTGCGGGCTGGTCGTTTGGTCGGCGGCAAGGGTGCTATCATCTGCGGCGGGGGCGGCAGAACATGAGGCACATGATGAGGAATCGCCAGATCCGTGACGCTGCCCTCGCTGCTGGTGTCTCCGCCTGTTCCAGGAATCATAGCTCTTCTGTCGCCGGCCTGCCGTTTTCGGCTTGGGTGACGGAAGCACGCCATGCCCACGCACACCGCCAGTAGGCCCAGCAATATCGCCCCGGTCGTAACCAGAGCTATCAGTAGCACTGGAACAAGATTTATGCCCTTGTGAATCGGTGCCCGAAACCTTCGCGCGTCTTCCTCGCGCCGACTACGAATGCTACGAATCGGGGACACTGTTCTGGTAATTAACTCCGTCGACTTTTGTTGCTGTAACACGTGTGAGGCGAGCCGAGCGTCGACGTCGTGTGTCAACGAAACTTTTATAGTAGTTTATTTCCCGAGGCCAGACGGCTAAGGTGGTTCCCGCACTGCGAGAATATTTTCGAACGCTCGACGACAGAATTCTACTCGTTACGATCCAAATTCTAGCGGCTGGGCTCTCGCCGGACCAAATTAGCTCGAACGATTCATTCCGAGACAATTTTCCTGCACCGAAATGACGTAGTTGGTTAAGGGGTAGACTCGTTTCTAGGATTGCAAATTCTCATTTCTCGATATTGCAAAGTTGGGGGTTTTAAGTAGTCGAAAGCGCAATCGCCCTCGAAAGTCCTATTTTCACATTTACGAGCCGTAATCTGCATGTAAATAGCTGTCGCAGCGTCATGAAAATTATGAGTAGACTGCGGATCTTTATGCAAAATAAAAAATGTTCGCATTGATTGCAAGACACAGGAGTCAAATTGCAATTTCATTCTTCTTTGAATTATCTTATTAAGGTGAAACTAATACACTGGTGACCTTAAATCATTTTAATACCTCCACTGTTTTAAATTGTACGTACCCATTTTTGTCTTATATGCATAAAATCCGCAGTTTAATTATGAGTATTCCGCGCTTCGAGAATATTGACGAACGCGCTGATAGAATTCTACTTTTTATCACTCAAATTCGAATGACCAGTTTCACTGAATGGATTGAATTGGCTCGAGTGTTTTACGCACCTTTGAGATTAACTTGGCAGCGCTGACCACTGTGCCAAGGGAAGCACTCGCAGACTTCTTGTCCATTTGTGTTCGTGACACAGTGTCCTTTGTTATTGCAGCTAGGACAACCTAATGGAGCCTGGGAACATAGTCTTCCGGGATACGTTGGATTGTCGGACAGATCAGCCCAGCCCTCTTTGCAGGAACATTGATAGGAACCTCGTAAGTTGAAGCAGGCCGCGTTGGGCGAACAATCATGATGAGGACCTCCGTCCTCTGTCATGCATTCGTCGAAATCGATCGCGTCGATCTGGAATGTTATTAATTTTCTTTAACATGATCTAGTTCTCCGAGGAAAATATTCGTAGTCGTTTATGAAAAGAACACTGACCATTTCGAGATTCTTCGAGGCGTAGACCTCAGTGCCTCCCAAGCTGTAGTTGCTTCCAATTAAGTATTTCTGAAGAACCTCCTTCAGCCTGGTCTCATTGGCGTTATCGCTGAGCTGCACGTGAAATTCAACTTTCGTCGGATCAGGCGTGAAACCGGCTATCTTCAAGCCTCTGTAAATGTCTCTCAGATCACTCTGCATCAGAGTTCGATCCAAGGCATCCTTAGTTGGACCTAGCAGTCTTCTATAGGCTGGCGATGCGGTGTCATTCATGCTGGATTCGTAGTTCACTGGCTCGTGTCCGATACGGTCTAGACCAACTCGCACAGTGTAGGTGTACGTTGCTGGGGAAACGAACGACGAAACATTAGATAACTTCAGGGGACTCGGAGTAGAACTGACCAAATAGTCCAGACAACGAGAAGTTGTAGAGGGAAATGGAAGGAACACAATTTTTAAGTTTGGGTCTTTGTTTGGACTAGTTAGGAGGTAAGCATACTAAAAGTCCCCACTCCTAGGAGGTGAGCGAGGTGCAGGGGGCACGTGGAAGGTCCCCTTTTTCGATTTTCTGCTTATATCTCGGAAACTATGCGTCCTAGCGATAAGACCATGCCATACAAAATTAAAGCTGACAAAATGTGCCATGAGATTGATTCCATTCAGTTTTTCGCTAACTCGCATAGTTTCCGAGATATCCGCGCTCAAATTTCACGAATTGTGCTGAAGAGTTAGCTAGTCATATAAGACAAAAATTTCTTTTTCACAATTCGTGAACTTTGAGCGCGGATATCTCGAAAACTATGCGAGATAGTGAAAAACTGAATGGAATCAATCTTATGGCACATTTTATCAGCTTTAATTTTGTATAGAATGGTCTTATCGCTAGGACACATAGTTGCCGAGATATAAGCGGAGAATAAAAGAGAAAGAGCGGAAGGATGAGAGTGTGAGAAAAAAAGAAAAGAATTGAAAGGTACAGGATCCCTTTGTGTAACCAGTGAGGAAAGAAAAATAAATATTCCCAAAATTTGACTAGGCTCTGTCTGGTTCTAGATGAGCTGTCTTTAATACTTACGTTTGCAAGGCCGATCAGGAAACATCCTTGCAAACCCAGGACGACAAACGCATCTCATCTCTCCTTCCACCGCAGCGCAGATTTCTGCTCTGGAAGCCCTGCACTCGGGAGCGCACTGATTGCTAACAGGCTGAAGAGACACCACTGGTGCTCCAAGAATTCCACCAGCAAGTACTCGATGAATCTCATTTCCAGTCGGGTCTTGTTCGTCCCTCGAAATGTCATCGTATTCAGCCTCGACCTGCAGACATAGTTCACCTGTCGATCATGCTTGCCGAAAACACTGGATATGTCTGGATGTAATTGAAAGATCTCTTACATTTACCTGTTCAGCTCCAGCTGCGGGAGGTTTCTGGTCGCTCACCACTACGAAGATCGAGTCGTTGTCCACTACGTTTTCGTAAGACCCTGGTATTCTAGTCACGATCGATTGTAGGATCGTTGACGTGATCGTGGATATCACGCTGGTTGGCCGTAGCAACGTCTCGGTCACTGTCTCGACAGTGGTCGATGTCAGTGTGTGAGTGATCAGCAGAGTTCTGGTTGTCGGCGGAGAACCCAACACCGAGGTCTCGACTCTCGTCACTGTTGACGTTTGGAACCTCGTCACCTGTGCATTTGAAAATCCGTAAGAATATGTACAGGCTGTATGAAAGGTTGTCCGTCACAGGGGTGAGTCTAAACCTCTGGATCACTGGGCATTTGTAAGAGAAACTTTCCACAAAATTGTTTGTACCAAAGAAAATTGTTGTTAAAGTTGTTCTTTACATCAACACCTTCTTCGACAGTAAACTTTCACGTTGAGTAAAAGTTTAGTAATTGATTAGATACCGACATATTTAACACATTACCGTGATTATTGCATAATTTTGAAAAATCTATGGTACATGGCTAAACACTTTTTAATGGAACCTTCAATAGCAACAGCAATTATTATTGTGAACTAACAAGTCACCCTCAATAACGTCATCTAAATGTTTCATTTAAGATAGCAATGTAAAAGAAAATTTCTATACTTTCTTTTGGTACAGAAATCAGTCAATTATCGAGAAATCAGAAGTGGAATCCCGGACCCCCTTGCAATCCTCGTGTACGTATACGTGGTTTAGCGGTGGTGAGTGTACCCTAGCGGTGTGTGAGTGTTCACGCGCGAGCGTCGTCTATTGGAAAAGACTCCCTTAAGTTTAACCCACTCATTTTTTGCAATATAATTCTTTTTGGCGGAGCAAGCTTCTAGACACGCTAAAGAAATTGAAGCAATAATCACCTCCTTAGGCTTCATCTGCATAGTCGTAGTAGATCCGTTAACATGTTTGCGCATCGTGCTAGCCGCGATGTCCTTCGTCAACTTGATCACCGATTCGTTCTTTCCTTGATGATTGTTCGGCAACACGTTCGTTACCTTGCTTATCGAGCTGTCGACCCTGGTCACCACGCTAGGCAATTCATGTGTGGTCGTCTCGTTTCTTCGTTTCGCCACTGTCGCTTGTGGCACAGTCACTTTGGTGCTCTCGTCCTTCTTCATCGTGGTTCGATGATCCTTCTGTTGACTCGTGGTGATCGCAGGTGTCAAAGACTCGGTCGGTTCCACTCTGCTCGATGGCAACACATTCTCGTGGCTGGGTTCCAAAAATACCGTGTGCTCGGGTCGCTTCACAGGGTTTCGAGGTATGTGTGTATCGAACGTGTACGACTTGGTCGGCTCGATCTCTCGATAGGTAGACGACGATCTGCTCGGTTGAATGTGGTCCACTTGCACAGGTCTCGACTTCGTTGGAATCACTTTGTTTGTCGTCAGCATCGGTGTTGGTTGGATGGATATCCTGAAAAAATTTTTTAACGGTTTACGTACCTTTGCTAGAATAAAAATCGCAATTGTGGGCCGAAAATCGTGAAAAACTGTAATTTTTAACAGACTGCGAATCAGCTTTAGAGAACTTCAAATTATGTAAACACAAATTGCAAAGTGCAGAACCTGTATAGAGGGTACAGTGACAAAAACACTGGAATCAGCCAGTATGCATTAACCTAATATTTTTAAAAGAAGGATTCGAAGGAACGAAGGGAACTTTGAAGTTTTGAAGTCTTCCAAGTGTGCTCGAAATTTCAAAGTCTTCGAAACGTATGAAGTTGTAACTTATGAGTTTCATACGGTGTCACGCGATTTTTGATAAATAAAAATATTAACTTTCAGTCACCGGTGACTGACACTGAACGTTCCGTTTGGAGTTTTCGTAATTAAATTAAATTTAAAAGATTGAATTCTATTAATAAATTTCGGGATCATATCACGAATGTACTTAAAAAATAATACTTTGCAAACAAAATTGTAATGAGTTTTATTAAATTCGGTGAAATCAGATATCGCGGACTAAATGAAAAGAAAGGCAAGACAGGCTTGGCGCTTGACAAAACTCACGTATTCAGTAGGGCTGTAACTTTCCTTCGAAACTTCGAAGTTTCTGAAATCGAAGCTTCGAAATCTTCGACCTTCGAAGGAAAGTTACAGCCCTACTTGGTTGTTCAATTGTTGATAAACCACAGCAACGTAGGGTTTTAGTACCTGGACACAGGTCTGGTGTCAAACGGTGGGACAGTGTAGATGCTAACGTGTTCCGTGATCATGGTCTTAACCGGCCTGAGAAGATCGGGAACGTCGACGACGACTGGGAGATCGACAGTTCCATGTATGATTGGTATTTTCGACTCGACATCGTGGATGACTGGTATGTGGGAGGTTGCTACGGCGGTAGCGATTTGGATAGAACCTGACACTGCGACTCCTGGCCTAACTGTTGCTATTTCGAGCGGTCTGGTAGTCTGTGTCGCTGGCGGTGGAGGTACCATGTCCTGGCGAGCGAAACGTGTAACAAATTAGTGCCCTTCTTATTAATTAAGCAATGTTAACGCTGTAACAATGAATCAACTAGAGGTGCCAGAAAGCATCGTTTTAGCACATTCGAGGGGTGCTCTTTTCGTTGCGTAACCAGAAATTTTTGCCTTTCTCCTATTAATTTTTGTCTTTTTCCTATGTTATCTATAGATTTCGACGAGAAGATGTGAGAAATACCGTCCCGCGACCAGAGTTGTGCAGAATTACAATTGAATTACTCCAGAATTATAATTACAAAGTAATTGAATTAAATTGTAATTCAATTATGTTGTAATTTATAATTCAGATCTTCATTCAATTAAATTACAATGTAATTCGTAATTGCAATGGAGTACAATTATAAAATACATTGTAATTTAATTACGTTGCAATTCAATTATATTGCAATTTATAATTCAGATCTTCATTCAATTAAATTACAATGTAATTCGTAATTGCAATGGAGCACAATTATACAATACATTGTAATTGAATTATGAAAAATGAAGTAATAGGCAAGAAGAGGTTGAAAAGTCCATGTAAAGGATTACACCTATCGTCGAGTACATGTAATTGAATTAGCACAACTCTGGTCCCGGCGCGACCCTGACACCTCTGGAATCACCAAATCCTTAATGAGCTTACCTGAGAAAGCAGTTCCACGATGAAGGGCCTAGCAACCGAAGGTCTAGGGCTAGGTGGAACCATGCTGACGCTTGGGAGAGGAGCAACAGTGGCTTCCTTCAAAGGAATATACTTCGGCGGAGGCTTCAGACCGGAGTCGTTTGCGGTTACAAAGGAGAATCGGTCTTCCGTGGGCCCACTCGTCGTGGTAATATCAACCGGTGGAGGAGACAGGCCGACGACATCGTGCGAAGGGATTGGTGGAGGCTTCAGACCCTCCTCTTCGTTTTTATTCGACTGATTCAGCACTGGAGGTCTCAAAGGTGGGGGCATCATGTCTCTAGAAGGCACGTCCACTCCTTCGATACCTATCACGTTGCTATTAGATTGTTCGACGGGTCTGATTCTGGTGTCATGCTTCTTCGAGTCGCTCTTGTCCACACCTTCCACCGCGAAATGGGTCTGATAAGCAGTCTCGAGGGATTCGTCGTTCTTCTTCTTGTCGTTCAGATTGTTCACAGTGATCAGCATGCTAGGTGGTCGTTCAGTCTGCGTCTTGCTGTCCACTTCTTGACCTATAGCCTCTACAGGCAGCGAGAACTTGATGTTTGGCCTGGAGTCTGGTTTAGAGTTACCTGATGTAATGGTTATCGGACCTGGCACTTGTGGCCTGGGCTTGGTAATGATATGGGGATACTCCGGATGAATCCTCGTTCCAGGAACGTACTCCGGGTGCGTCACTTTGGGACGATTCTTCTCGAACAACGGCTTCGTCGTCGCGATGGTATTCTGGAAGTGAATATCAGGTTTCTGCGATGCACTGCTATTTCTGAAATTGGGTCTAACAGTGTCAGTCTTGTTCGAATGGAACTCGTGTCCGATTGGTTGCGATTCGTCACGTCGTTGATCAGGAACCTTCGTAGCACCCTGCCAATTGACGTTCGCGAAACTACCAAATTGTGCTTGACTTTTATTCGCTTTAACCTCGTGATTTAGACTGTTGTTCGCGAACGATCCCGACAGCTCAGGCTTGGAATCAGCGTGCTGCTGATCAGTTTTCTTCTTAGGTGGACGGGTTACAGTTTCTGGCCTGGGATACAACGCTGGCCTGGTTTCGATTTTATTTATGGTAGGCGGTCGGGGATATCTGCTGGGCTTCTCTACTTCCGGTGCGAAATGGGGAATGATCGCTGGTGGTCTTAGATCTATCGTGTCGTCGCGATCATGGGGTCTGTTTGTGGACGTTTGCACCTCGAAATGATGCTTGTCGATTGGTTTCCTGTAAGTTGCGTGTACTCCTTGCACTATATCGGAATCAGGTCTGGGTTCCTTCCTCTTGTGGCCGTATTGCGAAGGGTCTTCGTGGCCGTTGTAAACGCCGAAAGGCTTTCCTTGCACGATCGCCATGTCATTGGGTCTCGTATAGTAACCTGGCCCGTAGGATATCCCTTGGTTAGGAGTAACTTCGATCTTCTGACCAAATGGTATCCCAGGATTGAACCAAATGGGTTTATCTTTTTGTTCTTGCGCTTGATCGAATCCCACTGGCTTACCGATCACTATGTTACCAGATGCCACGTTCTCGTTCAATGTTATATTGTTGCCATGACTGCTGGCAGCTCCGTCACCCTTTGTCTTCTGCGTTTCCTGAACCACTTTTATCTGATTCGCGTACTTGACGTATTCGGAGGCACCGATGTCCGAATCCAACGTCTTCTCAGTCTGAGAATCAGTTTGCCAGCTCTCCAACTGTTTCTCCGAGTTGGAGGGGGTCTGATCGATATTCTGACTGTTCACGCTCGACTTAGAATCTTCCAGTTTTACTTTTGGATTCGAGGGATTGTTGTATCCTGTAGCTCCCGTGGGCAGGTGCTCATCGGGGTATTCCGCTGGTGGTTTCAGTGGTGTACTGGTGGGTGGCCTTTTGCTGTCCGAGTAGAAGTGGGGCGGTCTGTCTTGGAGGTCGATCTGTGGCAATGAACCGTTAACAATCAGCACTTTAGGGTAGATGAAATATAAAACAGTAGAAACATTTAAAGAATGTAGGAGCATCATAATCTCTCTTATGCTTATCTTTCAGGGTTGTTTTAACCCCCAGACATGTATCATTGCAGTTAAAAGAAATGCTTATCAAATATTTTTTATATTTTTTACCTGAGGAGGTCTGAACGAAGGCTGTCTCTCAGTAGTGGCCTGGTTTCCATCGTCGTTCGGTCTCGTAGAAGATATCCTCGGAGGATCATGATGAATTTGAAGATTGGTGATTGGACGATGAGGTAGCACAAATGTGCCTTGGTTCTGTATCTTTGGCGGAGGTCTCTGAACCCCACTGTGAATCGGTTTCCTAATATGCGGTCTCTCGCCGTAGATCGGTCTGTCCAGAGGTCGGCTGGTCGTGGACCATATTGGTGGACGCGGCCTCAGTCTGGTGTTCATCGGAAACCGCGTTGGTTTCTTATCTTTCCAGTTCGAGTTCATCCCAATCTCATTGCCCGAGTCTGGTTTGGGTACAAGAATATATCGATGGGAGTTGTCCGATGGTGTCGCGACTTCGATTCTTCTAGGAGGATTACCGGACTCGCCAGGTTTCGGAACCTTCTGGAATTGTCCCCTCGGTGGAACATAGCTTGGAGAGTATAGTGTCCCTTGAGGACGGAGGTTCGCGTTTTCCGGTCGATGATGCATCAAGATATCCGCGTGAACGTGACCTTGTGTCGAGGGTCTCAACACAGGGGATTCTAATTTGTCGTGTAGTCTCTCGTAATTGAAATGGTCCGGTAATAGAGGAATGGTAGCGGGTCGATTCGGAGGACCTGGTTTTTCCTGCTTTCTGAAATTTAAGGGCGGAGACGGTGGTACCATGTACTCCGCTGGGTCTTTTCCGTTGGGGTACTTCTGCAGATCTTCCACCTGGAGACAGAGTAGCTTTAGGTCGTACACCCTTAGCTTTAGAGGGCCAGCAGGGCTAGTCCCTGGCTATTATACTGGCCACTCCGGCTCTCTAAATGTTTAGGGGGTACCGAATATGAGGTAATACAAATGGTTCTTACCCTCTGTATCCCAACGAATCCCAACCCAATGTCAGAGTCCGGATAGGGTGAAGGATCATCGAAGGATTGTCCACTTATGTGAGGCTCGCTGGTGTCACCGAATATTAGTGCCTGAGTACCACCCTGAGGAATCACTACGTTGGCAATCTGACTGGGTTGGATACTGACCAACAAATCCTGGCCTGTGGGTCTGTCGATAACGTGGGGCACTTGATGTAGTATAGGCTCCGATGATGTAGGTTTAGATTCCGAACTCTGGATACCAATAGAAGATCCTGGGGTCAAAGGGTCATCCGGAGCCCATAATGGTCGCTTCTGCTCTTCTGTTGGAACCGTTGGCCATGGCTTCACCAACAATGGCTTCGCGGAATCCATTTTCTGTGAAACCATCACGATTCGAGCTAAGTTAATAATACCAACCACAATGTTCCTATTTACACTATTAAACTTTTACCAACGTATTCGTGATATTTTTCACCTGAACCTGTCTTAATTTACGAATACCATACCGGGTACAAAATGTGTCGGATATATATTGTTTTATAGAAATCTTTTACAAGACTGAATTTATTTAGATTTTTATAATAATACGTGCTCTCGGATAAAAACATTTATTGAATAATTTCTAGTGGAAGCATCTTTATAATTTCAATAATTAAAGAATAAACAACTTGAATTGTTAAACAAGCAAATATGCACCAAATGTGTCGCGTTTGATCTCATTTAAATCAGAAAAATGTCACAAATATGTTGCTAAAAAAGTATCGTAACAAAAATAATTAAAGATAAAAATGTTCGAACTAAAAAAATTCACTTTTCTTTTAATCAGAGCATCGAGTTAGAGGGACGGCTGAATGCGCACCTGATCAAACTGCGGATGAGGTGGCAAAAAGAGCACAGGATCCTTGGCGCTCCAGGGTCTCCGTGACTTCTCAGGACTCCATTCCGGCTCTTTCAAGTTCGAGTTCGGATTAACATACTGTTCCACGTTTGGCCTTTCGGGTGGCTTCAATAAAGGATCATTTTCCAGGACGTCCTGCTTCGACCCGATCCTCTTCGGCGGAGATGACTGAACGGGGTGCAATTTCTGAGGTTGTTTAGGTATCAATACCGGATTCGTTTCCACGGGTCTCGAGACCGGGATCTTCAGATGTTCCTCGTAGACCTGTTGCGCCGGGTAAATCTGAATCTGAGGTACATTGTGGGTCTGAATCGTTTGTTGCGACTCTGAATCATCTCGATCATCTTCCAAAACCTCGAGAACTGGGTGCACCGGGATATTAGGCACTGGTAGCGGGGGTGGTTTCATGCCTATGTGCTCTTTGTCTTCGAGGAATGTTTGCGGAGGTCTAGGCGCCATTTTACCTGGTTTGCCGATTATAACGTCGGTGTTCGCGGTGATTACCTCACCCGGCGAAATCGGGATTCCATCTGCCAGGCTGGATGTCACTTTGTGTCGCGTTTCTGCTATGTAATTCAACTTCGCCAGATGCGTACCTTGAAGAGGAATCAGGTGTTTCTTTATTGATTATTCCTGATTATTTATTAATGCTAATTAAAGGCCTCGTACAGACTAGAACATTTCGACGAACAGCGCGGCGAACCGCGCATTTTGACGAACGTTTCGACGAACGTTTCGACGAACATATCGACGAACGGCGATCAGAACGGATTTGTGCTATTTCCAAAAATTCAAGTCATTTAATCTCGAATCTGATGTCCTTAATGCTTCGTACAGACCTTAACATTTCAATCTACATTACATACTACATTTCTTTGGGTAGTATACGCCGCACTTATGGGCCAAACCGACGAAATCTGTGTCAAAATCAAAGAACTTTCAAGTTCTATAATTTCCATAATATACCAATTGTTTCAAAATTTCTTTCACGGCACCCCGCAGGATATAATTTAAATGGATGATTCAGCTGTGTCATGATTATGTTTACCTATATTTTGACTTTCAGCGGTTTCTATGTCCCCGTCAGCAAAGTCGGCGACAGGTATGTAAATCGGTGACCTCTGTGTGGTGACCTCCTGAGCTTCTGCCTGTGGCACCGTGTCATTCCTGCGAGTCATCGTTGGCTTTCCTTGCAGTAAACCGGCCATCGCCGCCGTGATCATTGGCCCTAATGCGTTGATTCCTAGCGATCCTAAACTCAGAAGATTGCTCACTTGAAGATCACTCGGGTTTTGATTAACTGGTCTCTTGTTTTGACCGTTTTCGCCGGAAACTGCCGTTGTCACGTTACTTTCCTGTAATTAACATAACATACATATAAGTTACATTCTACTATACGTGATCTACAATCTATTGTCTGATCTACCTGGCCGACAGGTTTCGCGATCTGTTCACTGACAACAGGAGACGTTTCCGTTATTACCAAACTCGTAGGAATCGTTGGGTCCTTCTGAACGTCAACGGTGGCGGTCGATTGTGGTAAGCTCGTGGTGGTGGGATCGATGTCACCCTCCTCGTCGTAGAAGATGATCGTTGACCCGGTAACCACGTTCTTCTCCGAGTCGGTGTGATGGGACGTTGTCAGCAAAGGACTCATGTATCCAGTGTTCAGTAAACTAGGCGCTATGGACTCCGTGACAACGTTCTCCACGATATGGGAACGCGACGACACTGTGGTGGACGTTTCTCCATCTGGTCCAGCCTGTTCACAAGCAAATTAAAATTATAACTCCATCAGAAAAAGGACGTATCACCATAATTTCTCAAAATTATTTCACAGTGACTCGCATCTCTCTTCACAAAAAGCTTCTACATTTAGTTTTGTCCATATTGTACATGAAATTCCAAATTTTCAATCAAAACGAATAGTTCGTCACAAAAGAATACATTTTTATTAATGAATTGAATTAATAAAGGGTCATATTTCATGCCGACTTGATCACTTTTTGCAGGCATCATCGTCGATTTTGTTCTAAATGAAATATGTTGTAGTCCATGTGAAATTAGGGCTTTACCGGCTCATTGTGACGCCAATTTTAACGATACCGTCTTTTTCAAGAGCTCATTTTAAAGGGAAAACTTCAAGGAATACTACCATATTTTTTCAAAATTTAAATCACTGAGCCCCATCATTGAAAAAAAACGTAAACAAAGAATTTGTTTAAATTTTTCGACATTATAAAGTTGATTGTCGGGGTTGAAAAAATTATTTTGTAATAGCCCAATCTTTTCCGAATAAAACAAATGAAAATGTAGGTCAATCGGACAAATAGTTCCCAAGATAAAAATTCGTAAGTGAGGCACGTTTTCGCCAAAATGGGCAAAAATTGAAAACTTCGACGGCCTGCCATTTCTAAAAAATTTCGAAACCGGCTAAATGATGACTTAAATCCCCCCTAATTTCACATAGACTACAACTTATTTCATTTAGAACAAAATAGACGATGGTGCCTGCAAAAAGTGATCGAGTTGGCATGGAATGACCCTGAAGAAAATTGTTATTTTGCAGGAAATCCGCAGACTGGATATATCGTTTAGCAACAATTTACCTGGAGTAACGTCGTGAAGTACGTAAAGGTCGTCAGGTATGTTTTCGTGGCGAAGATTTGAATGGGTTCCGGGGTCGGGTTCACCAAGGCTGTCTTCGTGGGCTTCTTCACAGGTACTTTCTCCAGGACGAGATCGGTGGACGTCGCCACGTTTGTGCGAACCACTGTGCTACCTTTCTCCAGGAACGTATTGTAATACGTATAAGTAATATAATAAGTCTTCATTACATCAGTCATGCTTTCCTCGGTGTGATCCAACGCTGTTAGAGTGGTCGTGACGCTGGTTGGACGCAGCGGCGGTGCAGATTCCGTTATTATAAGCTGGAGAAGATATATTAACAATTAATATTGCCATAAATTTTATAAGCGACCAACCAGTCTCATTGGTACTCGAAGAAGTAAGTTAAATTTTCTTGCACATTCGAACGCCAATTTTCTGGCTTAAACATTTTTTAAAAAAGTTCTATGTTTTAATCAGAACCTGCTGGAAAGTTTCACAACTCATTCGTCGTCTGTACGAGAAAGTAAGCAGAAGAAGTAACAGGTACAACATGAATTTTGGACAGCAAAACACCAACCTGAGTGACAGTATCACTAGCAGTTTCGATCCTGGTCCGTCCGTCCTCCATGAACGTCTTTTCCAGCATCCTGGTGCTGAGGTACGTGTTCGTTTCCGGTCTGGGTGCCTCCGATGGCTCCAAGATCATGTCTAAATAATGCTGCGGAGCGGTCACCGTGTTCGTGATGACTTTCGAGCTGCTCTCTAACGCGTCGTCCACGTTCGGGTGGTTGGTGTTCAGGGTTAAGTATGTATATGTCGTTTTGAAGATTTCAGTTCGCAGAGTTGGCGATGCCTCCAATGTCACCGCGGCTGTTTCCGATCCGGGCTTCCGGTGACGCTCCTCCGTAGCGGTGTTCGCGACAACCTTGTCAAAACGCAAAATACAAATTGTCTTCATTGATTGCAAGTGGTGAAATCCAAATAGACGTTTAACCCTTTGCACTCGGAGATATTTTAATTGGAAAATTGAAGCAATGCTGCAAAACAACCCCTATAAAAAATCATTTACAAACTGTATAACAATTTTTTCTTGTATTCGAAGACTTAAAATGTTTCTTGGTTATTTTATCAGTCCCATAAAATTCGACCGAGAAAGTGTAATGTCCCCTTCAAGGGTGTACGAATACTTTTTACACTGACTGCAATTTTATACAGTTAAAATAATGTTTAACATCAGATAAACATTTCTTGTTATAATTTCTGTACCATTATAATTTATCTGTACTAGGAGTGGGACCGAATGACGCCAGAAGAGCTGCTGCGGCCCATTGCCGAAAATTTAAAGACACGTTTGAGCCTCTGCAATCGGCTCCAAGGGTGGCCATTTCGAAACTTCTTAAATATATGAATACTAAAGGTCCATGTTATGGTTGTTATTATTTGGTTTTTCAAAATTCGTCAATTTGACAGAATTATAATAAGAAATGATTAACTCCGTTATTTCTTGTCACCCTGTACTTTTTAGGTTTCGCATCTCAATGTCTACTGGTGACAATACCCTGCAGCCTCACCTGTTGCTCCGTGGAAACGGTAGTCGTCCCGTCCTTGGTGATCGTAGTGAGGTACGTGAATGTCGTGGTACACGTCTTCGTGACAAATTCGTTCGGCTTATCTTGAGGAAGCATCATGACGACCGCGTCAGACAATGTCAGCGTGGGCTGCGGTATAGAATTCTCCCATCGCAATGCTGGCGTTGGACCCGCCACGATCACCTCGACGCCATTCGGCAATACACGAGTGGCCAGATTGTTGAACCTTCGACCTTCTTCATCTTTCACTTCGTGCTCTCCTGTCATTGCAATTCACGCTATTACATCATGATCGACTCCTCTCCCTTCGAATACCTTCTAATTATAACTAAATCATCGTAGAAACATCTGCACGCTCTGTGTGCGAACTTATAAATAGACTACCGACTTCATCTCCATAGAATTTCATTCTTTTTCATCACACTGGAGCTGCGAGCACGTTGACTGACATGTGAGTGACGCCATTTTTCTCATAGTACTAGGGTTGTGCAAAAATAGTGTCATTTAGGGACTTACAAATAGTTTTTCTAACACATTATGCAAACAGGAGTGAAATGGTAATTTATTTTCATTCTTGGTATGTTTAACAGGTTTAAAATAATATAACAGTATTTTTAAATTCTTCTAATGCGTTTACTGTTTTAAATTACATCTACTCATTTTCGTTATAAATGCATAAAATCCGCTGTCTATTCATCAGTATTTGTAGAATTTGGTTTCACTTTTGTTAACTAAAATACTTGAATTTCGTGTGACCTTCCAGAATGACAGTCAACGTGTTAATGTAAGGGATGAAATTCTATTTCACCTCAATTTCGCACTTTGGAGAATGTCAGCAGTCTATGCATAAATACTAGGATGTAAATTAAGGTCTTGCGTTTTTGTGACTTTGAGGAAATCCACTGTGAGGTATACTCGAAGATTGTCCTGTTTCAATGCAGTGCGAAATGCAAAGACAATATTAAAGAACACCTGAAACGAATTTTATAACCGAATTTGTAAGTTGAATGTACAGAAATAAATTTTGTATGGATCGATCTGATTACGCCTGGCTCGCTGCAACTCGATGCAACCGTGTACGAAGGTTGCAGCTCGACAGGCGTCTGTTGGCGTTAACTATACTGCACATACTTCTTAATGAATCGCGTTGCTGCTAGACTTTCTAACATTTTATTGATCGAGCATCAATTAATCTGTAAACGAGGGTGTTGGCCTAATGTTCCGTATAAACATGTATTGCATATTTATACATATAGCGATATCATTGTTCACTTTTATACTTTACAGTCCATATAATACATTCATTGTTATTTTGGTACATTGTTATCGTATAAGAGGTTGGGAACAAGCAAGAATCACATAAAGAGTATATAATACATAAACATAGTAAAACAGTGTCTATTTGCAAATAGTAATCGAACTCACAAAAAATTGTTCAAAAGATCATAGCACCAACTCTACTCATACGAAAGTATTGTACAGTACACGAAACGTAGATCGCACCCATCGAAAGAGTCAGAGTCTGAAAATCCTCGATAAAAGTTGAGAAGAGAACAAATATACACGCATCGATCAGGCGATCAAGTATGTACAAGATCTTTCATTTACAGTATATGTACACGTATCAGAGAGTTCTATTGCACAGGGAAAAATTTAGAATGCCAGAAGCCAATTGGAGCGAGACTTGGGAATAGAATTTGTACAACCTCGAGTGCGTTATCTCGAGGGGAAGTGATATTAGTCTAAAAGATTATTTTGTACATCGATCCTCGTGTGTTCCAAACCATTTCCCAAGAATTCAATCGAAACATCAATTTTCACGAGTGGTCGAATGAAACTGTCCAGGTTCTAAATTACTTATGAAGGTTTGTTGCCAAAAAAATTATAAGCTAGTCGTTAGGAAAAATGTGTATGAAGTTTACGAAGTCACGTGTCTTTTGAAACGATTAACTGACAAGGAGAATGCAAAGCCTTCGCGTCACAGATTTAGTTGAGACTTTACAGAGTAAAGTTACGTCCACAAAACTTTAATTTGCAAATATCTCGAAAATTACTGAGTAGTTGCCCCTATAATGGGGTATATTTGTAATCAGGGGTACGAGATCTATAACCCTGTAAAGTCTCAACTAAATCTGTGACGCAAAGGCTTTGCATTCTCCTTGTGAGTATGAATCTTGGACGTACGAAGCTAACGTAGAATATAATTCAATCGTTTGTAATGACACAGAACGTGTTAAAAGTCCGATAAAAGCGACCAGTTTCACTCAACCCGTGTTTTTTCCAGGTCAATCTACCGAGGAACAATCAGCGGAAAGTCCAGATCAGACGAGGATGCTCGTAGAATAGGCTCGGCCAGAGCCGTGTATCTACTCACCAGCAGCAGGCACTGGACTATACACAGACGACACAGCGTTTGCTGACGACTCCACAGTAGGAGTGACAGTCACCGTGACGGGCACCGTCAACGTAAGGGTCGTCACTCTCGGTCTGACGGTTGTCGAGGACGTAACTTTCGTCTCCAGTCCGTTCTGTTGCGTCACCACGTACGTGTACGTCCTTAATCTCGTCGAGGTCACTACAGTCTCCGTATAGAAAACGCTGGTACTCGGTTCTAGTTCGGGTGGGGGTTTCGTCTGATGGTCAACGACGGTGGTTGGTTTCGAGGGTAAGATCTGAGGGAAGTCTGGTCTCGACAGGGACAAGTACAAATCGTCGGCCAATCCCGCCTCGATGTCCTCGGGAGTCGGTGACGAGATGGAGGTCGTCACCTTGGCGACATCGAGGCTCGGGGTAGCTTCGAAGACTCCCGAGGTCCTCTTTGCGTCCGAGGGAGTGTAATCGTCTCCCAGAGGGATCACGCTTGGTATCTCGGAATCGTCTAGGTATCTAGGAGTTGGGGAGTCGGGAGACGGTGACTGGTACGTCTCGAGAGGCAACACGCTGGCGAAACTCGGAGCAATTTCGATCGACGACGACGACATATCTGTCGAAACGACCGCTGAAGACGTTGAGGGTTTGGTGACGGGTTCAATCATCTGCACAGTTGGTTCTTCTTCTTTTCTGAGTGGTTTCGTTGTAACTGATGGTTCCTGAACATCCTTTTCTTCCTCGGTCGCAACCGACAGTTTCTGAACATCGTCTTCCTCCTCCTCTGTCGGAGGTGTCTTTGGTTCTGGTTGAACGGTTGGTTCCGTCGAGGTGTCATGGGGTTCTGTTTCTGTGGGTTGCGTAGTAACATGGGACTCGGTGTCCTTTTCTATTGAACCTTCAGCATCTTGTGATAAATGATCCGTTAGCTCCGGTTGAATCTGCGATTCGATTGATTCCGTGGATGACACAGTCGTTTCGGGGATACTTGTCTCGGTGGTAGTCTCAATGTCCTTCTCAGTGTGCGTGGTCGTCTCAGGCTGATCTTCGGGAACGCTTATAACCATTGTCTCGTTTATGGACTCTGTTGTTTCCACCACCTTCTCCGTTGTTACCTGTTCTTTCTCCTCTTCTTCTTCTTCATTGATATCAGGGTGAATAGTGGTAGAAACATCTTCTTGCACCGTCGTGTCAACTTCTTCCGACAAATCTTCTTCCGATGTCGCGGTTGAGTCTTCAATCGGTTTCGCGGTAGTCGAGCCTCCTTCGAGTTTGGCATCTTCTTTAGAGACCATTTCAGTCGCTGTTTCCTCCGTCTCCTCTTTAGGTTCGACAGTTGTGACCTTCTCGTGTGCAGGTGTCTCAGAAGTGATCGAAACACTGTCTTCACTAGGCACAACATTCTCGTCATCCTTCGGTGACTTGACCGTTGTTGGAACATCCTCGTCCAACGGTTCGTTTGCGCTCTCGGTTGTCGTAGTCACCTGATAGTCATCCTCGTATTCGGAGTACTCGTCTTCACTCTCTGGGAAGAAAAAGTTGTCAGTGATGATAACAGGATCGTTCACACTGGACTCCTCCAGAACTCTCGTGGAAGTTTCTTCTGCTGGCGCAGAGGTCTCCGTCGGATCAGGCTTGTTGTCGATAACGTTGGGCGGTTCCTGCAGTTCAGGCGTGAAAGTGGTAGTCACTTCTAGCTTAGGTTCTTCCGTTTCATCCTCTATCTCGTACTCCTCCTCGTATTCGGAAGTCGGAGCGGTGAAAAATCCGGAGGTGATGATGGCGAAGCTCGGTGTCGGCTGCACCGGTCTGACAGCGATCAGTTTCTTTTTAGTGATCCTGGCCCGTTTGTCAGTGGTGCTGGGCAGAACGGACGTCGGTTCGATCTTTCGCCGCCTGGTGATGGTCACTTTATGTCGTCCAGGTTCAGGCCTGAAGCTCTCCGGCTCGTCCGTGTGTATCGAGTTCGCTAGGCCGAGCGTCCTCACTCTGGTGACGACGATCCTTCTCGGCGTGTGGCTCGCGGTAGCCAACGGAGGATCCTGGGTCCTCGGGCTTACGGGTCTACGTCTAACGACGGTCCGCGTGTGCTGTCTACTGAATTTCCTGACAACGGGCACGCGGATCCTGACCCGTTTCCTCGGCGCCTCATCGAGGTAGTCGTCGTTAGCGTCGGTCAGGGCCGCTGGTCTCAGGCCACCCTCGCCGGGCCATTCAACGCGTTTACTATCGAAGTGACCGGGACGGTGGTCGTCGGGGTAATCATCTGAAAAGTCGACGATTCTCGGTTCCGTGGCAATATCCTCGTCGTTTCCCCGGGGGTGTTACATCTAGCACGACCGTGAAAGGATTTCGGGTTCTTGTCTGGGATTAAGCGGCCCAGTGGGTTAAACGACCTCCATCCAAGACTCGATCATTCCGCCGTTTTCGTGCACTTAGTAGCGTTTACCAGGGTTTGCTGGCCGACATACAGGGGAGTACCATGCTTGCTGGGTTTGTTTTTGGTCGTGTGGTCGCGCGTGCGGCGATGGCGGATTCGAGGCCGTGTTAGTGGGTATAGGACGACGCTCTAGGTGGGGTAGTTTCAGTAGGAGACAGAATAGAAGACAGGGGGAGCGAGCAGGACGAAGAATGGAGACCGGGAACCTGGCACGGTGTCCCCGATCAACCGAAGCTGCGAGCTTCCCGCGGTTCTTTCCCAACTGTACGGAGAATCGTTCTTGCATACCGGAAGAGAAAAACAAATAAAATAAAACAAAGAGAAAGGAAGAGGTACAACGATCCCCAAACAAAATTCACTATATTACACCACGATGATCATCGTCGTCGCTGAAATTCCTCGCAACGAGCGAGAACGTGTCGTCGAAGAACCGTCCGTGTGACTAACGATAACGAGAAAGGTCGTCAGCTTCGGTCTAGGTAGGTGTCAGTGAGTTGCGATGGACTTAATTAAGAATGACGACAGTTAGGGTACGGGGGAATGGGATTAGATGGAGAAGAAGGGTTGTAGAAATGATTAAGGGCGGATAGGCGTGGAGATGTGCCGTCCGACGTCACCCACTACACTCTCGAGACTCTGTGTCGGCGCGTGCGTGTCCAGTGAATCCTCGCTCCCTGTCAGTATTGTGATTTCCTCCGAACCGGCGTGCAAAGACGCTGGAATGGAAGGCTGAACCTCGACAGTGTGTTCGGTAGCCCTTCGCCTCCTGGAGGAGCTAGCCATCTCGCCGACCTTCACGGTGCTGAGAACGGTGCTGAACTCCCCGGGCCTTCGGCCGGAAACGTAGAGCGTGACCACGCTGGACTCTTCCTTCGCCTGGCTAGAATGATCCTCTTTCTTGTCGTTCGACTTGCCGCGGCTGCTGCGTGGCCGGGACGACTTATGGTAATCGCGCGCGTCGTCCTCCTCCTCGGAGTATTCGTAGCTGTCTTGCTTGTAATCGGAATCGGCCGGTTGGTGTTTCCTCTCGACTTCGCCCGGCAGGGTGTTGCTCTGGGTGAAAGGGGGCGCGGCGAACACCGGGTCCAGCAGAGGGTTCGAGTTCTTGACCGGTTGCTGGGGCTGCTGGAGCAACGCCAGCAGAGAGTTCAAGTTGGCCGCAGGCAGAGCCGCCGTGGGCGTGACAACTACCGTGTCTGTGATGAACTCTGTCGCGGTGACGACGTCGGTCGAGGTGTCTACCAAGGTCGTCAGGATTTCCTTACCGCGGAAGGTAAGCGGGATCACGGTGCTCTGTTGCTTCGTGATCGTGGTGACGTACGAGGTGGTGCGCGTGTTATACTGCGTGGACGGTGTGCCCTGGGGTTGCAGCAGAGGGTTAGCCTGACCTAACTGACCGAGAAGCAGCTGCGACAGCAGGATGTTCGCGAGAGGCGCGTTCCCCGCTAACGACGGTTGTACAGTGGAAACTACGTTCTCTACGGAATACACGGTCGTGGGGACGATTACCGACTGCGAAGCTCGACGGCCGCCTAGAGTGGCCAGCGTGTGGGAAACTCGGGTGGTGGGCGTCTCGTGGAGCAGAAATCGGGTGACCTCGGTCTGACCTTGGAGATTAGTACCGGTGACCTCGCTAACGATTACTACCAGCGGCCTGCCGTCCCCACCTGTCACGGTGCTATACTGAGAGGGGCCGAGAACCTCGGTGCTCGCCTGAGCTGTAATGATGCTACGCTGCTCCGTGACCCCGTTGTTTACCACGGGGATCGTCACCTCGGTCGGGACGTAATGGGTCACCGTGATCGTTCCGTCATAGTCGGGATAAATAGTGGGCGACTCCCTAATATCCTCGAGGGAACCACGACGCGACGATGTTCTCCTACTACCGTTCCTACCCGACGACCTTGACGGAGCACGAGACGACGGGACTCGCCTCGAACTGGACGACTCGGACGACTTGTTTGATCCGTTCCTCAACCTCGGAGGTCTCACTCTGTCCGAGCTGCTCGACGTCCTGCCGTTGCTTCGCGACCCTGAAGAACTAGGTCTTTTATAGTTCGTTCGGCTCGCACCCATCCCGTCTTTCTCCCTCAGAGTGAATTGCCTACCGTTACTGGATGTCGGGGAGGGTTTTATTCTAGTCGCAGAGCTCCTCTCGCTGTTCGACTTCGTCCGCAGTCGGACCTTGCTCTGATTCAACTCCGACGACTCTGCCGACGTTTTCTCAGGATTGTTCGGCGTCTTCGACGGTGGACGCGACGTTGTCAACGACCTGCCGCGATTGTTGTAACGAGCGATCGGCTTTGTCGCGGACTTTACGTTCCCTTCCTTGCTGACAACGGGCTCGCTCGCCTCCGTCTTCTCTTCAGCTTTCGCGCCTGGTCGCCGGAAGCGACTCGAATACGTTCTCAGCTGACTGGCCTGCCGACGCGTTCGCCTACTCCTCGCGAACGGTCTGATCTGCACGCCCGACCTGATGGATTTACCAGAACGTCGATTCGTCGTTCTGTCTTCGTGTTCCGATCCCTCGTAGTCGTTGTCGCTGATCTCCTCCACGGGCTCGTCCTCGAAATTCTCCTCTCCGTCGTTCTCCGCATCGTCGTTCGGGTCTATCTGCTCCTCGGTGGGTAGCTCTTGCTTCTTTCCAAACAATCCTCTCGGCGGGAATATGCCCGTGTTACCTTGCCGCGGTTTGGTTGATATCGGCGCGGTTCTACCGTTGGATCTGCTGTTTGTCACCTTGGGGGTAGATGGCGGAGTAGGTCTATTCAAATTTCCATTTCTCCGGGATGTCGTTGGTGGTTTGGCAGTGGTGGCGGTTCGTCCAGAATTGTTCAAACTGATCGGCCTGCGGAATCTCAGCAAAGGATTCGTGGACCTTCTCGAGGATTCCGTGGTCGTCTGCAGCGGCACGGTCACTGTTTCACCGCCGTCGAAATCCTCCGTGTACGGTGTCTCCTCTGTCACCAACGTGGTGGTAGTGAACTCGTTGGCATCGTTCTCTTGGTCGTCGTGTCTGACGGTTGCCTGTCCTCTCAACAGTGTCGAGGACGGTCGAATGGGTGATCTGAACCTGGTCGAAGCTCCAGGGTAAGCGGAGCTCGATCCCCGAGTCGCAGCTCTGGCCGAGGAACCTCTGATCGATGTCGGTCCTCTCCTGTTTCCTTGGAACACCGACGATGGAGATATCCTGGCCTGTGCTCTGCCTCTGCTGCTTCCTGACACAGCAGAGCTGTACGTACTGGCTGTGCTAGGCGACCCCCTTCTTCCATTGAATCTTCTGCTCGCTGACGGAGACAACGTCGAAGAGTATGGCCCGATCGGAGAGCTCACTCGGCCTCTGGACGAAGCAAACCTGTTGCCCTTCCCAGCTAACGTGGCCGTGACAGTCGGAGTTATGTCCGTTCGAGTGATCGTGGTGGCACCTTGCGCTCCCTTACGCTTGGGATTGAACGTCGGTCTATTCCTCGAGGAGAACGGCCTGATCGCTGGTGTGAACGACCTCTTTCTAGTGGAGAACGTCAATCGGGACTTCTTCTTCGAACTCAGGTCATCTTTTCCATCCTCCTCGTCCTCCTCGTTCTCCTCGCTCTGTTCGCCGTCGTCGTCCTGGTCGGAAGACTCCGTCGTAGGGTCCTCCGACAGGGAAGATTGAATCACAGCTGGCGAAGGGGAGATCTCCGGAACCTCGGTCGGCTTCGTGGGTGGCTGAGTCGATGTCGGAGCGATGTTTAGAGTCGGCGTTGCTGACGAGAAGCTCGAGGTGCTCTCAATGATCTGGGCGTACCTGCCTTCGATACTGGTACCGATCACTTTCGACTGATAGAACGTGGTGGTCCCGTTGTTCTCGATCTGGCCGTGTATCAGCCTCACCAGCCCGGTCCTATGGCCATGAACAGCCGGGATGGTTGCTTTTCTCTCTTCGTTGACCTTCGTACTGGAGGTACTCTCGATCACCTTGGCGTACAAGCCCTCGAGCAAGGTCCCAATCTGTTTCGTGGTGAAGTAGATCGTGGTCACTTCGTCGGCGTCCACCACGCTTCCCTGGTTCAGCGAGAGAACACCGGTCGGGAGGACAGGCGTGGCGATAGACGGCGATGGCAAAGGTGGCGTTTCGATCGAGGTCGAACTTTCGACGACCTGCGCGTAGAGTCCGTCTATATAAGTCCCGTGCACGTCGGTTATATAGTGGGTCGTGGTCCCGTCGTTCACCTGACTGGACCTGACAGTCGAGATCAGACCTGTCTTGGGTTGTTCGCTGGCTTTCGACGGCGTGACTGGCTTGTCCACGGTTGGGATGCTCTGCTGGTACACTGGTCCGTCGATCGCTCTGCCAGTCGCTGCTGCTTGCGTGGGAATAACGTCAGGTGTAGAGACACTAGTAACAGTCTCCAATCTGCTGTTCAGTATAGTCTCGTTGCCAATGTACGAGGTGGTGAAGTAGGTGTACGTAGTATAGTACGTGGTAGGTTCCGGTGAAATCGTAGAAGCCTCCACAACAACAGGCGCGACGGGAACATCGGTGACGTCCTTGGCAATTGTCTTCTGGACCGACTCCGACCTAGTGTTCTCGAGTGGCACGACGTCCGACGGTGTAACTTCGTTGTCAGCGGTGATCTTGGACTCCTCGTTGTTGACAGTAGCGTCTTCGGTTGATCCAGAGGATGGTCTGTAGGTCATGATGACGCCGAGTTCTACCGTCGGCGTGGGTGACACTCCTGGAGTCACCACGTTGCTGACAGTTTGCTCGTGACTCGAGGTAACCGTGTCCCCACCTTTGTAATACGTGGTCCAATACGTGAACGTTGTGAAGTACGTCACTGGCACGGTGCTGGTTTCCATAGGAGCCACGGCAGTCGGTCTGATGGTCTCGGTGACGATGTTGGTGACAGTCTCCAGACGACTGGCCACGGTCGACTCGTCGCCCTTGTACCTGGTCGTGAAGTACGTGAAGGTCGTGTAGCTCGTTTGGAGCAGCAGAGTGGGCGCCGGTTCTACGTCGTGGTGATTCGACTCGGACAACTCTTGATCCTCCGGGACCGCATTTCTCTTGTCCATCAGGTCCAGTACTATGCCACCACCGGAGCTAGAGGAAGACAACACGTCTGTGATCATGGAGCCAAGAACCTCCCCATCGACAGGTGGATTGGGCGTCACCTGAGCGTTCACCTCGAAGCCACGGAACTGATTGTCAACCATTGGTTGATCGTCCACCGTAGTTGAGAACTCCGTAGTCTCCATCTTAGCTTCGTCAACGGCAGAACTGTCGTCAGCCTGGCCAACCGCCTGCTGTTGCACCTTCTTTGCCAGTTGGAGTGCTTCTTCCTGAGACTTCTGCCGCTGAAGAGCTTCCAGATAAGCCAGTATCTCCGGAGGAGGCGCCGCCGGCTGCTCTTTCGGCGTAGTTGGCGCCTGAGTTTCTTGGGTAGTCGGCAAGACAGCGGTGGGTTGAATCGTCTCGGTGACGACGTTAGTGACCACCTCGGTTCTGGTCTCGATCTCGATCTCGTCGTCGACGAAGATGCTGGTGAAGTAAGTATACGTTGTGTAGTAAGTCTTGGTCTGTTCTTTGACATACTCCGTTGGCAAGACTGGAGTCGGGCTTGGTTCGATCTCAGGCGCCGTCTGTCTAGTGTCCTCGAAATCCTCGGTAGTCGTTCCCGGCTCTGTGGGAATGTTCTGGTCGGTTGTAGTGTCCTGATCCTGAAGAGTGGTCAGCGTGTCTTCTGTCGTCTGCTCCAAGGTCGTCGGATACCTTTCGGTTTCTTTTTCGTGGAACTGAGGGAACACGGACGGCTCGACAACGTCCACGATCTTAGTAGGAGCTATGAAGATGGACTGGTCTTTCTCGAACAAGTCCGCGACCACAGCGGAGACTCCTTTAGGTCCGACCGTTTGAGTGACGACGTTCGTCTCGACGACCTCTCTACTGGAAACGCTGGAGGTGTTCTCCTGGAAGAAGGTCGTCAGGTATGTATAAGTAGTGTACAACGTCTTAAATATCAACTCTATTTCCTCGTCCTGCTTCGTGGTCTGTTCTTCCTCCACAGCGCTGATCACGCTCGGAGTGGTCTGAGTCGTCATCGGCTGGGTCAACGCAGTGGGTAGAACATTGGTGGCAGTCGAGTTAGCCGCGATCAGCTCCGTCACGTAGGAGACCTCCGAGGAGACGACTTCCTTCGAGCGCACCGAGGTGGTGGTTTGAGCACCGTCGGGAATAAAGAACGTCGTGAAGTACGTGAACGTCTTGTACACCGTGGATGGCAGGATTCTGGTAGCCAGACTCGGTTTCTCTTCCTGATCCCCAAATCTATTCTTGTGCCTCAGCCCTATGTCGTTCTTGGAGCTACCACCTTTGATGCTTCTCCCTTGAGGATCTCCCGGGACAATGTCATTCGGGATCTCGTCTTCCAACGAAGGCTTAGCCGACTCTGTAGTCCCCAAGACTCTCCTCGCGCTCTCCAAGATGTCTTTCAGAGTGGTCAACACGCTGTCCGTGGTGTCTCTCAGCGGAGTTGTCAATTCGTTCATCTCCTGCGGGCTTTCCTCGCTGGTGGTAATCGCTCTGGGCGTAGTACCGATTGCCATGTCGAAGGTAGTCTCCTGTTCAGACTCGGTTGCTTCCGCGACGGTCGTTCCATAGTCGACAGTGGTGTCCTCGGTGTCGTAGGTGGCAGTGGCTTCGTCAGGGAAAAAATAGACGTTCGAAGACGTATGAATGATCTGGGCATAATTGGTGCCGATGTAGGTGCCATAAATCAAGCTCTTGTAATGAGTAGTCGTGCCGTCCATCGAGGTGGTGGAGTCCACTACTTTGAGAAGTCCCGTAGCTTTCATAGAAGCCGTGTCCACCTCAGGGACTAGAAGAAGCGGTTCGGTGGACGTGGAGGACGACTCCGTTTCAAAGTCCTCGGTGACGCTGGGCTGGATATGCGCTCGGTTGATAACATCCAGAAGAGGATCACCGGATCCAACTTTAGGCTGCTGATCGAGTCCGGGACGTTGAGCGGTCTTCGTCGAAGCCGGGGCGACGCTGGTGGGTCTGATTTTGAGCACAGCGACGCCGTCGTCGGGTCTCAAGGTCGCGTCGCCCTTGATGGTAGTGGCAGGTCGTCCGACAGGAGCCGGCGAGGTACTCGGAGAGAAGACGATGACGGTCTCGCCCACAGTGGTGGTGAAGTCGGCGAAACCATGATAAGTCACGGTAGCTAGAGGCTTGCTGTCAGCCTTTCTTTGCACGGGAACTTTCGGCTGGGGCTTGAAGATCTTCGGCAACCGAGGCCTGAAGGTTTTCGGCTGATCGTCCTCCGAATTGTCAAAGCTGCCGGTCACGTACTCGTGCTTGACCGTGAACGTCGGTAGATTATCAGCGGGCCGAACTTTCGCCGGCTTGAACCGCTGCGGGTCGGTGCTGAGCTCCCGTCTGCTGAATATGTCGTTCTCCCGGGACATTTCGTCCAGCTTCGTCGAGGCCTTCTCGTTGTCCTCGTGCTCTTCGGCTTTCCGATCGGAGTCCACGCTGCTCGACGTGTCGATCTCTTTGAGAACCTTGATGGGCGCGTTGTCGAGCGCCACGCGGAACTGCCAGTCGTCGTCGGGCGCTCTCGACGGATAAACGACGTACGGTCTCGGGGTATCCGGCGTCGGTTCTTTGTCGTAGAAGACCCTACTCGACGTCGACAAGATTCTAGCGTACAGACGACCATTGTCTAGCGTGGTGCCCAGCACCTGGGTAGCGAACTCCGTGCTGGCACCGTCCTGCACGAACGTTCTCGCGGTTTTCGTGAGCAGGCCGACCGGCGGAACGGATTTGCCGGGCCTGGCCGAGACTAAGAGGACAGTGGTCACCCCTGAGGATAGTCACCGTGTGTGTTTTTACGTGTGTTTTGGAACGAGTTGGGAGGAGTTCAGGATCGTCCAGAAGCGTCGAGATCCCGGGACATGGCCGCACATGAACGATTGGTAACGGTTCGGTTCAGTATCGAGTCGGTGGCGTCATGGTGGTAACGAAGTCGGCGTTCGTCCGTGTCGTGCATCGACGTCACAGTACATATTCGTCCCGGTCGTGTTTCGTCGCCAATTACGTCGGGACCAATCGTCGTTCGTGGTGGTGGTTTGTATTTTGTTGGTTGTTTTGTTTGAGTGTGGTTTTTTTAAGAAGTTTGTTTTTATTTAGATAATGTAGGTCGTCGGAGAGACGGAGTGGCGGGCGGACGTTGGAGGCAGACGGCATCCAGTTGTTGAGAAGAGTTGAAGGCGAGGAGCAGGCGGGAGCAGTAACAGAAACAGAAAAAAAGAGACAGACGATCTTAGTAGACGAGTCATCGTTGTTCGTAGCCTAGAGCACCTGCTTCGTCCGGCTTCGTCCCCGTTTACCAAGCTTATCATCGATTTCCGATCGTCACGCGCTCACGGTCGCGCTGGTACCGTTTGCTGATATCCGTGGAGGTCATGCCCGAGAAAATCGTTATATATATATTTATAATAAAACAAAGAGTAAGATACCAGGCGGTTAGGTGACACGTATGTATGTACAGCTCGGGGGACCTGATAATTTGTTTTAACATTGTTTAATTATTCCCGTCTGGTACACTATTTGCAGCAACAACATCTGATAATTTTGTGGAATTAAAACTCTGTCAGTTTCAATTTCAAATATTGTGCGTGCTATTCTTTTACTTTCTGAAGATGTTGGGCACAATTGAGGGGGTAGATTCGTCTCCAGAATTGCAAGGGTGCGGGATGCGCCTTCTCATTTCTCGATAATTCAAAGACTGAATGCAAATTACGCCTCATAAACTAGACTGATCATTTATCTAGCGCTTTTGACTATTCGCACCCTTGCAAACCTGGAAACGCGAGTCTACCCTCGTTTAATAAAAGGTCACTATCAATATTATTCGCTCGCGTATACATCGGATTAGTTTCGCGCGTGTAGTCGTAGTGAAAGTCTCTCGCGCGTTTCGTACAAGATTCTCATATTTTGTTGTTGCAATCATCAAGTCCCCCGAGGCTAAGTTTCAGCGGTAAGTCATTTGTCAGAATTCGAGACCCGCGTACCCACGGATACGGAACACAAGAAGTGTACAAAAAAAGAAAAAAAAATAGACATACAGAGGACAACTAGAGCACGTTTCTCCTTGTTTCTCATTTTTCTCTCCTTTTTCGTTTCCACGTGTCGTTATACGTTTATATGTACACGGCCGCACCCCTCGCGTCGACACGCACAAATCGGTTTATTATTCTTTTTCTTTTTAGAGGTAGAACGATCGGTTTCGTTTAAACTGTGAGAAGAGATAGGTCAGACAGCGGACAACGAGAGAAGAAAGCGAGAGAGAACGGTTTTTGCCGGTAGAGTTGCACTCGAGTCAGTTTTTTTTCTCCAGCGGTGTAGCGAAAATGATCCGTACAGAATAGAGAGTGTGAAACTCCAGGGGAAAGATTGGTTAGATGGAATTAGAAATGAATGCCCGTAAGTGCAACTCTGTTGTGAGATCACAAGTATGATGCAAGGCAAGCACAGTGATATGACTCTGGTCGCTCACCTTGCAGGTCCCTCTCTAGCCTAGGCGCGCCAGCTTCCGGTAACGATTCCGCATCTGTGGAGGAAAGAATAATTTAATAAATGTGAGCTCATTTCGACTGATCTGGAAGTTCTTAACTCTTCTTAAATGTCTTAACAGTCTTAACCCTTTGTACTCCTTTGTCGAGTGTGACTGTTGCAGTGTTGCAGTAAAACTCTGACAGCCTGGCGAGTCTCTCTGGGCCAGTAAATATTCTTCGTATATAAATGTTTAGAATATAAGGTATATACTTCTTGTACAATACAAACACTTTATGTATGCAATTACAATGAACAAATAAAGGCAACGTAATATACTTCTTGTACAATACAAACATTTTGTGTATGCAATTACAATGAATAAATAAAGGCAACGTAATAGAAAAGTATATCTGCGTATATATTTATTGAACCACTAATTTTTCCTGATCCTCCGACTTCTCGTAAAGTAACAAATCTGACTTCCGAAGAATGGTTGAAATAGCGAAACTTTGGAAACTAAACATTTACGGCTGTCAGGCTCGTTGTTGAGTTGCACTACTGAATTTCGTGCCACCTCCTGCGATATCATGTGCTCCTAATACTTTTTCAATTTTCGAGATTTTCGAAAATTTTCGACCGTCTGACTTGTCGTTGACTTATACTACTGAATTTAGTGCCACCTCCTTCGACATCATGTTCTCCTAATACAAAGTTCAATTTTCGAGATTTTAAAAAATTTTCGACCGTCTGACTTGTCGTTGACTTATACTACTTAATTTCGTGCCACCTCCTTCGATATCATGTGCTCCTAATACTTTCTCAATTTCCGAGGAAATTTTTCAAAACCCTCGAAAATTGAACTTTGTATTAGGAGAACATGATGTGCAAGGAGGTATTCGAAGTTCAGTAGTATAAGTCAACGACAAGTCAGACGCTCGAAAAATTTCGAAAATTAAGTAGTACAACTCAACGACAAGTCAGACGATCGAAAATCTCGAAAATTGAGAAAGTATTAGGAGCACATGATGTCGCAGGAGGTGACACGAAATTCAGTAGTATAAGTCAACGATTCTCGAAAGTTGAGAAAGTATTAGGAGCACATGATGTCGCAGGAGATGGCACGAAATTCAGTAGTATAAGTCAACGACAAGTCAGACGGTCGAAATTAGGCGAAAATTTTCTGAAAACGTCAAAAATCGAATTTTGTATTAGGAGAACATGATATCGAAGGAGGTGGCACGAATTCAGTAGAGCAACTCAACGACAAGCCAGAAGGTGATATTTTCGTGGCACCTCTTTCGCTATCATCTTCTCGAAATACTTTATTTCTAATTAGGGAATTTTTAGGAGAATGTACTGGGTCGGAAAAAAGAACATGTTAACTGTGGTAACTAATATTCTTTATTTTTCACCAAAATAATTACAATATTATATATATATATATATATATATATATATTATTAGTATATTATTGTATTTATTATAAAAGGACTATTAAATATATACTTAATATTAAACGCGTATCGTGATAAGATGAGAAGAAGATCCCTGGCAGAATTGCGGTGACGTAGTAGGTACGAATTTGCAGCTGATTGGATCCGAGTGGAATGGGGACGCCTTGCTCCAGACGCATTTTCGTCTCCAAGCGAAATATTGCCTAGAGCGCTCACTCATGGTATGAAGTGTGTGACGTCAATCCTAACACTGGAAGTACAGGTGCGTTAGAGGTGCGGACAGTCGGACGTTGATGGACTCCTCTTGCTCCTGTGGCGTTGCGGGGCCAATCTTCTTTTTTTCATCACCACAAAACATATAAATATAATTAGAATAGATATATATAATATAGAATACTCAGTTTTCTTACTACAGAAAAGTCCTCGATCTAGCTTCCTAGGGAGCTAGGAATCCTCAGCTGAGGATCTCCACGATCACTGTCCCTTCGCCTACCCCTTCCACTGGGGGCATCTTTAATTGTGTCAAATATGGAGTATTTAATATTTATCATCTTTAAGTACTTTCCACCAACGATGACATGTCTCAAAAATTGATTACTTGTGAGGAGGGAACTCGTATGAAATAAGTAAACACCACCAAATATTCCCTCAACTCACTTTTATTAGATCAGAGGTACGATGCGTGAAATAAGAGAGAGTTGTTGTCTTGTCGAAGACTCAGTAGTAAGTGGTTCTGTCAACCTTTCGAAAACTCCCCTGGAAAAGGTGAAAATGAAGGAGAGGAGGAAACGGAATAGTGGGAGGAAAATAAGGAGAGGAGGGTACGGCAAGATCCAGGAGGAGAGAAGGATCAGGTAAGGACATGCGGAAAGAAGCAATCGCGGAGGGTGTTAGAAAAAACGGAAAGAGCGGAAAAAGGCAATGAGGAAAGGATATCCTCGTGAAAAAATCTACGAGAAATGATGTGTCGCATGTTAAAAAAAAATTTTTCTGCGCCTGGTATTGGAGAAACCACAATTTCCTTGAAATAGTGCAAGTTTAACGAATTCTTTCAAGGTTAAGAAACGTTCGTACCACAATCTCCATAATTATCCCATATTCTGCAAAGTTTCAGCTTTCATTTGAAAAAAATTTCATCGCTCTATCTCATTTCTATCAAAAGTTCTTTGATTTTGACACAGATTTCGTCAGTTTGGCCCATAGTGCGGCGTAGGGCAGCGCCAAGGCCGCCACACTTGTGTTAAACTTGCAAAGAAAACACTTCATATCAACAACTTTCAATTTCATCTGCTATAAATGCAGAAAGGTCCGCAGTCTAATTATAAATATTACATTGATTAGATATGAAAATTATAAAATTTCTTTTACTATACATTATTTGCAAATATCTACATACAAATATTCAACATATACGTGTCCCGAATCAGTTGCAACCTCCACAGGTCTAACAGAAAACAAATACAAATCGCACGCAATCGAGCATACCGTTCAATAACGCAACAACTCTTTCGGAATCTAGCGGAGTGTCGTAATCTCGCACCGGAACATCGAGAGATGGGTTTTATACGCTCTGTTTGCGGTAATACCGTGGACACTTCAGTGTTGTAATAAAAGAATTGAACGCAGGCTGTCCTCAGTACACAACTTTCAGTGGAATAACAGTAATCTTCAGTCAAATGGAACTAATTACCTTTACCAATTGCTGGAAACGGTATTAATTGAACGACCGCCTAACTAACCGAACCAACTGTCCAGTTCTTTGTTCGTAATTATAAAGATCTGTCATAGTTAAACGTTCTGTTCGAGGTCGACGTTCGGTCTCAGAATAGTTTCACCATTTCTGGCTTTCTATCGAGAGTGTAAACAAAATACCATTAAAAATATCCTTCAGAAACGTATGGACAATTGTTTAAATCGGGCGAAATGTTGCTGCCCGTGCAATCATCCAAACCAAAGTTTTAAACAAAATAAATATTGTCTGCATCGATTGCAAGAGATAGGAATTAAAAATTCATTGTTATTTCTTCCCTTAATGATTTTAACAGAGAAAATTTTTCAACAATTTCTAATTTCGTCTAAAGATCCGCAGTCTGCTAATCAATTATTACACATTTAAGTTTTGTACGATGCATTATATCAATTTTTCAACAATTTTGAATTTCGTCTAAAGATCTGCAGTCTACTAATCAATTATTAAACATTTAAGTTTTTACGAGACTTTATATCAATTTTTCGAATCTACCAAAAGAAAATCATTGAGAATGGAAATATTGTAGGTCGGAAGAAATGTTTAATTTTCGAGTTAACCCCTTGCCCTACGATTTATTTTACGGTTTCAAAAAAGAAGATGAAAAAAGGAGTTAAAAGAAGGAGAAAATTTGCCCATACATGTTTTCGAATTTCATTTCGGTTTAAAGGAAATTAATAACATACATATATTTATATTAGACTGTATTCAGAATCTTTATCACGAGTCTGACACGATATTGTAGGGCAAGGGGTAAAAATAGCTCCGAGTGCAAAGGGTTGAAATGTGATCGGAGCGAGGTGAATTTTCCCGGTTGCAGTTGCGATTCGTATAGTTAACCTGATTTAATTACTAACTCGTTTACTAACGGATATCGATGGCACAGGTGGGACAGGTAGCAGGGCGAGCTGGGTCAAGACGACAGCCATTCAAGTCGGACGAAATTCCGCGAAATCGATGAACTCGGAAAATCGAACACGACAAATGAATGAAACACCGAAAGAAGCCACTAGATCGGTAACTTTCAATGTATGGCACTTGTTTAATGACACCGGTCACGCAGGTGCGCGCGGGTACCAAGAAGAGGAAAAAATACAGGCATTTTTACGCGACACGTCATCCGGTCTAGAAACGCACCAAGACTATCCGAAATATTACGTACTTGCAATTTTACAAGTTGTGCTAATTTAAATACATTGTAATTGAATTAGGAGTAAAACTGATCACTAAACCGCGGATCTTTATGCAAAATAAAAATTGATTGCACCGATTAGAAGTGACTGAAGCCACATAAACAAATTTCTTCTTACTTTAATCATTTTAACAAGCTAAGAAAAATAGATTTACAATCTTAAATCATTGCAACATTTGTACTGTTTTATATTGCACTCATTCATCTTTACCATAAATGCATAAAATCCGCAGTATACTGATCACACACACTTTAAATCGGAATAACTTTTTTATGAATAGACCAAACGACTTCAATTTCACTGTAAGGCTAGAAAAATTAGTTTAGCAAATGACGTCTAAAAATATTTTGAGAAAATGCATTTGATCGGAATTGCGATAAAAAATAATAAAAATTGATTTTTACTACTTTTTTAGCTGGGCCAATAACGAAAATTTAAAAGATTGGTCAACTTATATAAATTATATACGCCCCGAAAATTTCATTGAAATTGGTTAATTGGTTAATTTACCAGTTTTGATCATTTATAACTCGTAAACCAATTAACCAATTTCAATGAAATTTTCGGGGCGCATATAATTTATACAAGTTGACGAAACACATCTTTTAAATTTTCGTTATTGGCCCAACTAAAAAAGTCGTAAAATTCATTGTTTAACTAAATCTTCTAGTCTTACAGATAAATTCAAGTCGTTTGGTCCATTCATAGAAAAGTTATTCTGATTTAAAGTGTGTGTGATCAGTTTTGCTCCTAACTGTACAGTATTTGAATTCAATTGTAATTGCATTACATAATTCGAACCTTTCACTTAATTTAATTGCTAATTTCACGAATCATGAATGTACTCGAAATACAATATAATATAAATTACTCGATGTGTACGTTACTCGTTTAATGTGTAAAATATCCTTCATTTTTATCCGTGTTTCATTCGTTTCACGTTCACAGACAATTCAATTATATGTTTATGTTTATGAAGATGTTTTGTTAAGTAACGATGACCAACCTTCGAAAATTGCAGCAATCTTAGTGATAAGATGTTTGAACAATGTTGAAAAAAGTTCAAAAAATGATTTCGTGTAGAAAGACTTCATGTAGGAATTGATTCGTTTAACGCGAAGATCCGTGTCGAGTGAAATGAAGCACACGGTGTGCGTAAACAGTGTGCACGCGGATCTTGGTGTGTGCACGTGGCACGAGCCTCGATGGCAGGCGAAAGATTCCCGCGAGGAGAAGAAAGGAGTCGGTCAGATAACTGTACGTCGCGGCCCCCGGACGACATCTTCAGCATCGTCGACACCTGGAAGGACCCTCTTCGTCTCCCATTCCCATAATACATACACCTTGTTCAATGTTCAACGATTGCGACGTCGCGTCATCTTCGTCTCGCACGGTCTGTCGCGCGTCCTCTCGCTTCGCGCGGTTTACTTACAGTCTGTCACAGTAATATTGGGACACTATTAAAAGTCGATCATTTTTTCTTACTTTTCCACCATATCACTTGGACTTTTTTTAGAGCAATTAGCTTACTGACGTGAAGAAGAATTTTTTAAAAAGTTGGAATTGCAGAGAGAATAATAATTCTGATGGATGGATATAATTAGGCATATTTTAGACACTAAACTGTTGAGACTCTTAAGTGACTGTCTCAAGTGACTCAATCGGGATGTGAAATGACGTGAAGAAGGATTTTTCAAAAAATTGCAGAGAGAATACACTAAAGTTATTTTTTACAATGCTTTTATCCGAACCTATTTGAAAATTTTAATATGACTGAATAGATGTAATATCTTTATAATATGTAATATCTATTAAGACTCTTAAGTGCCTGTCTCAAGTAACTCAATCCGAATGTTTCCCATTGAATTACAAGACGATTCAACCAAGAAGCATCGAATGAAGATACAATATTAATTAATCAAAGCCTTGTGAATCGAACTCGAGTACAAATATGTACCTTTGTCCGTTCCATTCAGACATATTTGTACTGGACTCTATGTGCAATTAGAAGAAAGTATTCTGCCCATCAGCAGTTCCAGACGACGTGGATCGAAGTCGGCGGTAAATTAGCACTGTCAATTTGATAGCAGCTAGAGACGGAACCAGACGAAGGCTGCTTCTCGGTATTCGATCAATCCAGACCGACGTACTCTCCCGGTTCGAGGTCATCCTCTTCCAGGTGCATTGGGTCAGCTGGTCGACTTCGTGTCGCCCTTCTTTCTCCGACAGTCTGGCCTCAGGCCACTGGGTGCCGTTTTACCGTCGCTGCCAAGCGGCCCATACTGTTACTCAATGGTCGCCAACAATGGCGGCCGTCGATTCTGTCTCTGCGCGGGAAACTGTGACGTCGCGAAAAATGATGAAAAATTCTCTTGCAGAACTGGTAGTGATATTATTGTTAAAACGACCTCGACGCAGCTGATGTTTGTACTTGAAATCTTGCAAGACGAATGATGTTGACGATGCTGACGTGGCAGCCATGTCTAAATTCGTTCAAATCCTTGCAGATCAATTTTTTAAAATATTATTGAATGTACTTTTTTGAGAGTACGTACTTTCGAAAAGAATATATATATATTTATAATTAAAAGAATATATACATTTATAATTAAAAGAATATATAACTGTATAAAAATTTCTTCCTATCTTTAACAATTGTAATAAATTGAAACTAACAAATGGATGTCCTTAAATGGTCTCAATCTTTTTACTGTTTTGAATTACATCCACCCATTTTTGTCATAAATGCATAATATCCGAGGTCTATAAATAACGCTAACAATTCTCGTAATTTTCATCGAGTAAGAGTCGTGTTCCAACGAAGTTTTCTTTCAAACATTCATAGAAACATAAAGCATCAGTTGTAATCGATGCAAAAGTTTCTGGAAAGAAGGTACACGAGGTGATAAAAGCTACGTTACTTTAACTACAGATTCTGCAACACGAAAGTGGAGCGAACAGCTTTGGAAAAACAGACTTGAACAGAAAAACTATTACACAACCGGAATGGCGTGAAAGAAAAGGAAATGCGAACCGCGACCGGAAAGGACCCGAAGAAAACGCAGCAGGGTGACGGAACTGCAAACAAGCGGTTGTTGCGCACGCGTTGTTGCCTTGATCTCCTTTTTCCCCGGAGCGAAATGTAAAAGGAGAAATCCCTCGGGGATTCCGTTCGTTCCGCAATAAAAGTTCGTTCATTCATATTGGCTGTTACAGTCTCGTCGATTTCTTTCGCAAACGACCGACGCGTCATTCTCGGGTAATCATTTTCCAGGCTCGCTTATGCAGTTCGCGCGTTCCTCTGGTGCAACGAGATTCCTTCGAGATCGACCAGTGGTCAGCAAACCTGCCGCAGTGAAACATTTACGACGGACCTAACAGATTCGTTTCGAATGCAATCCTACGTTAATCGCGCTTCCCTTTCGCGTCAGGAAAACACTTTGGCTACAACGAGAAATGCGGATTTCACTGGATCGACGGATACGGGATTCCTTGAAAATTTTCTATTGTTTTATTATTCACTCTATCTTTTATGATGCAGTCATGTAACTCGAAACTGACGGCTTTCGTACACGAAGTTGTATAACTGGATTGCCACGTTTACGGGTCCTGTAGCATTACATAAATGGACTGTGTTGGTCGTTTCTTCTTGAACTCTAAATTGACGTGCAATATTATACTGTACAATATTATTTACAATATTGTACCTTGCAATATACAATATGATACTACTTATCCAATATACAATATTATACCATATAATATTATACTATACAATATTATACCATATAATATTATACCATCCAATATTATATAGCATAGAATATTATACCTTACAATATTATACTATGCAATATTATATTAAATCAATAAGATACTTTTTAAAAGGAAAGTGCATATGAAAACAGCGTGGTTATCTTCTTGTTAATATTTTACACGTGATAATATGTCACAGGAGCAAGATCCTCGAACAAGTGGCATCAAACGTGATCGTGCACACTATGTGCGCCCGCCGACGCGTCGACCCCGAGGAAAACGTGTTGCAAGTTTTAATAATCTAGTCGGCAAGTTAACCCAGTTGGCATTCGATGGAAAACGAGAGATTTCACTCTCCGTCGTGGGCAAGGTTAAAACGAGTCCAACAAAATATCACTGTATTCGATCACTGAACTGATTTCCATCTCGGAGCTTGTTTCATCCTTTAATAACTTTAATGGATGGAACATGCGGACGAGGATTTTTGAAAATAAGTGCTAAAAATATTTTTCATCGCAGTGGATCCTCAACAATCTTGAATGACCTTGAGTCGTAGGTCACTACCTTATTAGACAGTACATAGAAAAGTATATCATTCTAATTGAAAAGAACGGAGGTAACCTTCATAGGTCCTCTACTCGTTCACCCACAAGAAAGGAGTATGTCACATTTGTTTTCTATCACCAACAGCAACCGAGTTATTTCGAAAATTCTTCTAAAATTGATTCCGAAAGTTATTTTAAAAATTCTCTGTTGCAGTCTCTCTCTATACATACAATTATAGATTACCGTACAGAATGCGACAGCTGTGGAACATATATAAATCACTGTGATCCTGAAATTAATGTGAAAACTAAAGATAAATTGCATTTGATTGCAACAAATGACCTTTCCATGTAACTGTTAATACAGTTTCTATTGATACCGTTATCAGCATAATTACAAAGGCTGACAGTGACTGGACATTCTCAGTTCAGTTTAGTCGTACCGTCTAACGTTGTATTCTTCCTTCAAATAAGTTCATACATCATGTTCAACGAATCGATGTCTAACGTAACAGTAACGTGGTAACAACGAGTATAATGATCGCTTTAACTAGCGCTATCTAGTCACCGATGGAATGTAAGCCATCTCTGAAGCACCGTTTGCTAACACGTATGTCGGGATTGATGATGATTACTCTCACTTGCACAATAAGTTCTCGCAATAGCGCCGCGAGTCCTCGAGCCGGCCATATTTAACCATGCATAGAATCTGGACTCCACCCTCGGAGAAGGGTTACTACCCTTTCTAGTATCGAGCTAGTCTAAATGAAATTATAATGTTTCTCAGCTGTTGTAAATATACACATAATTTCAAGAAGACTCACAAATCTCTCTTTTAAAATATAATACCTACTTTAAAAGTGGAGCAAGCGACTCGGATTTTATTGGGAAGTTGGAAGAATTAGTCTACTCAAGTGAGAAAGAAATTTAAAAGGTTATAAAACACAGCATTTTCAATATTTAATTTCATTTAATTTCAATTGTTAAGACAGAATTTATAGGGAAAATTTTGCATTCTGTTTTTCACCACTCGAATCGAATGAAATCAAATTTCTGGAATGCCTACGAGTAACAAATAACTATAAAACGCATTCTTGAAATTTTAAATGCAGCAACAGTTTAAAAAGTTGTAAAACACAGTCTTAAGTATTTTCAGTTGTTAATTTATTTTATCTGTTGCTGCATTTTAAATGTCTAGAATGTCTTTTATAGATATGCATCGATCACGTGCATTCTAGAAATTTTATTTCATTCGACTCAAGTGGTGAAAAACAAAAAGAATGTTCCCCAAAAATTCTATCAATTGCAATTTTTTCCAGCTTATTAAGAAAGTGGTGTGGGAATACTTATGTGACTGTAGATTAGTGAATAAATGAAAGAGCGCAATCTGTGGACTGCAAAGGGTTAACGCATGAAGCCGTATGCGTTTTCCACGTGACACCGCCATCTTGTCGCGTGATATAATCGCGTCGCTGTACACTGGAGATAATTCAAGCGTTAAGCTTCAGGTTTTTAGCGCTTGTCGTGGAAAAGGTCAAGCTGATTTTGCTTATGTAATGGTAACCTGGACAGATCGAAACTCGATTCTCAATTATAGCTTGAGGCGAAGTTAGTTAAAACATGAAACGAGTAATAATCATAATAACAGTCGTGTTGCACTGTCACTGAAGTATACATTTATAACAGAAGGTATAAAGAAAAACGAGAAAGAAAGGAAACGTTACTTACACATTCAAAACTGACATCATAAGTATGATTGTACCTATACAGAAATGATTAATGTTGAATCTGAACAAGACGAAATTGTCTTGACGGTCCTTTGTCAGTGGTTTTAATATTAAGGAGGAACCAGTATTGAATTTAATTTTGCTCAGTACTTTATTTTTGACATTTCTATCTATTCTATCTGTATAAACATTCTTAAAATAAATCGGAACAAACTCGAATGAATATGTATACACAGATTCCTCAATTTCTATTTTTTGTAATGTATAAACGTTCTTAAAATAAATCGTAACAAAAAAATTCGAAAGAATATTACATACAGATTCCTCAATTTCTATTTGGTGTAATATTATTATTAATTTTTTTATTCAAGCAATATTTTCCCTTTTGTTCGATGATCTTTTGCCAAAAAGAAGTAAGAAAATATTTTATTGATGAAAGTTCATCGCTTGAATAAAGAAATTCGTAAAATGTTAAATAAATGTTATTCGTTGTGTGTAACTCATGTAAAACGCTGTATAAAACATTCAGACGAATATACTCTATAATTGTCACTAAAAGATCACGAATTTTGTGCATTCCCTGTCCCATATTATTTCGAAAGAACAAGAAAAGCGTTCGCAAGTTTGCACGCTGCATGAATCGCTTACCACGTCGCACCTGTAATTGTCCGGCCCAGTTGCCGCGGTAATTCCAGCAATTAAAAGATTGTCCACATTCTTCCCGGGTAATTTTCGAAATCGGCATTTTCTCCGTGATTCCGACTTTTATCGCCCCGCAACAGTTTCCTCGGAACCAGGACCGTTCAACGAATCGATACCATAGAATTTCGTGCGCGTAAATCACCGAGCGGTTCAAAACGAGTGGCGTATGTATCATTTTCGAGCAGAGCAATGATCCATTACGGATCGTTACCAGCGCGCTGATTATCGCGAGCACACTACAGGAAAATTATTATTATGCTTTGAATGGCGAGGAAATTGCTTCACTCGGGGAAACGCGTCGGCGCGCCAGGTGGTTATCTTGAAAATGGCGGATAAAAGGCCAATAAATTTCGATATTCGTATCATTCCGCAATAACGATTTCAGCAAATCGTCAGGAATTGTCTCCTCGTACTACTTCCAGGGTCGTTCTACGGAAGTCGAGCCGATTTCCGCGGAATATGAAATTTACGGTGTTCAGAAACGAGTCTTCGATTGCGTCTTGATCCGACGAGATATCTGTGAAACAATTATTCGATTCGATTAGACGCGTTTCAGGGCTTTCTTACCGGTTAATGATCACAGAACGTTCGAATGATTGTTCTCAACGCAGAGGATAAGTAAGAGGCGTTGTATAAGCCGCGGACAACGCCACATTTTCACAAATTACCGTATGTCCGCCAGTAATTAATGTTTCGCCGCGCGAACGCGCATATTCCGGTGGAAAACCGGCGGTTAGGCTACGGCCGAAACGATTCCCCATGAAACGAACGTTGTCCCGTGCTGATACCACTGTTACCGGTTCCCACGATCGAACACTTTCTCCCTCGAACCTGCTCCGCACGCTGTATGCACAAGATTTCACGTTGCTCGACGCGCAAACATGCAAAATCACTGCGTTGTTCGTTAAACTTTTAGCCAAGGGTCTATTTTCTGACTTTCCATTCCCGAAAAATCGGTTGCCTTGCATTTTCTTTATGTTGTTATCCAAAACACGCTGTACGAAAAAATATATAACTCGTGTAATTTTGATTATTTTTACATAGAAAGGTAACTTATGCACTCCAAATATCTGCAACTATTTGAGCAAAAGCCTAATGCAAAAGTTCAATAGTTCTTCTGAAAAATTCCCCTCCCCTCTTTCATTCCCTCTTTCATTCCCTGTTTCATTTTCAAAAGGAGAATTTCTTTTTACACGAGTCGTTGTATGTAACACGACCCAAATTCTAAGCAAACAAACTTCTTCACAACTTTTTATAACTTCGTAATTTTGGTCGGACTTTTACCGGATTGTGCTCGTTTACATTCGCAGTTTCTCTTTGTGGGGATTCTCCGAATTATATGCATAACCTCGATGTGAGATTTATTTCTGCATTTCGAGTTTGGCGTTAAATGTGAAAAGTATCATTTTCGGTATCTTTAAAATAGAGTAAAATCCGTGCACGTATAAATTCAGTAATTTCATTGATTATGTATGTTGAACATTTACTGTTGAATAAATATTTCGTTTTACCGATCGTATATTTGTTAATAAGAAATGTATTAATGCTATCGGCGCACTGGTTCGATCATTTTAAATTTTAATTTTACAAATTACCACATAAACTTCGAAGTTATTTTAGATAATTTTCAAGAAGTAATTGCGTCTGAAAATTATTGTATTTTATTTTAATTGAGTTAAGGAAAAACCTATTACTCACTTGCTTTGTGAAAAAGAATATTTAAACTTGTTGAAACGGTGAGACACGTGTATATTTCATGCCGGTAAATTTACTGTTGAAAATTGACAACGAATAAAAGCTTGTTTTGAACTCGTATGATTTTGCCTAATTTTTGTGTTCACAAGTGATATTTATTACAAAATCTGCTGTCTAATTGTAACAAATGAGTATTTTAATAGCGACACCATTTTGGAGACTTCGATGCGTGGTACGCACAGTCGCCGGCAGTATCCAAGCGCAAACAGGATTATCTTTTAATTACCATTTGTAAGTGCAGCCAATAATTCGCAATCTTTTCAATGTCACTTCGATTAAAATCTTTAAAGCGCCTCAGCGATTGGCAACGATTAAAATTTGTACGTTATCTGGAAATACGCGTGAAACGAATGTCGCCTGCAGGACCAGTAAAATGCAGCGTCCGATAAGAAACGGTTTAATGGAAACAGGCACTGTAACATGGTCGCAATCAATCACAACCATGAGATTAAAAGCGATATGTTATCGGTGGTCCGAGTATGTGGAACAAGGATCCGTCGGCTTCGTTGAAGCTGCTCGCGAAGTGGAGTGCCGAGCAATACCGTTAAAAGCATCGCCCGGATCTGCGATCACCTTTTGCTTTTCACGAATCTTCCTGTTTCCTGATTACAGTGCTAAAAATAAGTAAAATAGTATTTGAAATATTGGCTTAGCAAGAAAGTAATTTTGGTATTTTTTTTAATTATTCATTATTTTAATGAATAAGATATGTTTTAATCATTCATCATTTTAATGAATAAGATTATAAGATATTTTCCCTTTTGTTCGATGATCTTTTGCCAAAAAGAATAAATAAGAAAATATCTCATTGATTAGAGTCCATCGCTTGAATAAAGAAATTGAAAATGCGAGCACGCAAACACTCACTGAGAGTGGCACGTGCCCGTCGAGTGAAAAATGCCGGCTTCCCGTTTCTCAAGTGACATTTCCATCGCCCATGTGTGCGAAGTGACATAACATCGCGCTCGTATGATAATTCTGAAAGTATCTAGACATCGACTGAACGTAGACACGAGGATAGAACGACCCTGGACAATTCTGCTGCATTGCTTCGACCTTAAGATAGGTGATAATACCTCTCCGACGAAACCATAAATTAATAACAATGTGGAACTAATTCCTTATTTTCGCAATGGTAAGAAACGAAACTCTTGCCAAAATATTCGTGACATTTTCCTGATTGGAACGACACCAAACATGACACGATTTGGATAACACCTAATTCACGATACAGTAGAACCTCGATTATCCGTACTGATCGGTAGAAATTTGAAATAATAGAACAAATAATAAATAAAGAATAAATTGTGTTGTATATAAGGTGGCCGAGAAATGTACTTCCTTGAAAGGGGTGATTCTCAGGGCCACTTGAAGGTCCCCTTTCAAGGAAGTACAAAATTTTTGGGACACCCTGTATAATTCGCTTTAGATTGAACTCGAAAAAATTCGAATTTAGTTTTAATCGAGGTTCTACTAAGTTCCCTTATAAAAATGAGAAGATTGATTTTATTTAGACTTTGTGCAGCTTCATCATTTCTTATGAAATTATTTTTATCATATCAGTAATCGTAAAATAAAAAATCTGGAACCGGTCATTTTGACCGTTGATGGTAGATTTAGTGTTAAACAAACAAATACGTTCCGAATTATGTCGTGTGTGATCTCGTTTCAGTCAGAAAAATGTCACGAGTATATTGGCGAAAGTGTCATGGAGAAATATGAGAATGAGACGGGTTTGTCAAAATAAACACACGGGACAGATTGAGCACTCGCTCGTGGAAACAACACTTTCTTCGAATTAACCGGTTTGAGTATTGTAATTAAAAGAGATAACGGTGGAACACACTTTTCGTCGCTTCCGTGGAAAATGAGGAACGTCTTCCTGGTGCTGTTGCAAATTAGAGAAAGCCTGTTGCAGGAAATTCTCGCGCCCATGTTATCCGATCGGAACTATATGCGATTTCGCGGAGATTGTTTGGGTTATGCACGCTGTTGTATACGTGTCGAATTTTACGATCGCGATATCTCAACAATTTGCAATAAAAAGACTGATCGATTCAGTCAGCGACTGCGAACGTTAACAGAAAAAGAATGATCGTTGTTAAATAATCTGGAACGGTTCACAATTTGCTAGCAAACCAAATATTATGTCGCATATATATAACACGATACTTTATTTTACAATTACTTCCATGCCTGTGATCATTTTTAAAATGTAATTTCAAGTAACACGTTATTTTATTGTATAATTAATTTATATCATTATTTGAGATAATTCTGAAGTTGTTCTTCTAGGTGATATGTGACCTGATTATTAGGTTTTTTGTTGTATATCATTTTTGAAATTATTTTTTTCGCCTTTGAAATAATACATTATTTTATATAAAATTATTTTAACACATTATTAATCCATATTACATTGATTTTCGGATTGTTTCGAATATTTGTCGAGGTCTGTTTGTTAGTTGCCGACCGCAGCCATAAGGAACACCGCTGCTTGTATGAATCATTCTATGTAAAAGTGGTGTGTAACCGTTACGTAGCCTAATGCACCGAGGAACTAAATTTCAAACTTTACCGGCACCCTTGGTCAATTTTACGGTGCCGACTAATGTAACAAGCGGCGCAACATCCAATATTCGATATCTAATGGATATTCCAGATATCGGTAGCACTAAAGTGTGCGCGGCCGCGTCGGCGACGTCAAACTGTCAATGATAAGGGAACGCTGAGAACCCCGGACGATAAGGACTTGTTCACGGAGCATGACCGACGCCACGTGATTCGTCGGACGCACGTGACCAACAGCGTGTCAGAGAGTCAGGAAAATGAACAGACAGACGGATACGCGGCTCCTTCGGCCGTGCAACAACCACTTCTTGCATCTTTCTACCGAGCTACGATTTGCGTCACCGCGAACAACCTGAATGCAGTCGACCCATTTATTGGGTCCACGTGATAGAAGGAAGAGCCTTTCATCTATGAATTGAACATTTAATATTGGTACATTATTTATTTATTTATTTATTGATGCTGTAAAACATGTTTGGTTTATGTAGCATACATTAGATAAAATAATAAAATATTATCCATCGTGCACTGATCTAATCGAACCGAAATGAGGATGTTAAAAAGTGGGCAAAATTCTTTGTAGAAGTTTTGAATATTTAAAACCAAAGAGCACTTACTTTTTCAGGAATGCTTTTCATTAATTTTTTGTTTTAAGACCAGACCAACATGCATGAACAACAGTTGAATGAAAACAGTCTCTGCTTACAGACAATATCTGCTGCAGCTGCTACAAAGGTAGAACTAACTGCAGAAGATGCAGGTATCTAGTGGCCCTGGTTCACAACATTTCGATCCTGGTAAAAGTGGAGCAAGCTACACTTCCTGTCTTCGAGTAATAGCTTTATCCACCTGTGTTAATAAAGATAATCGGCCGCATAAATATTCACGACCTATATTGTGCCTCGTGGACTCGAAAACGTGACTTTCCCCACAGCGGAACGGATCACGAACAGCAACACGAACATATCGAACCTACGAAAATCGACAACGACGTCTTCGACGGGAAATTAACGCAGACATTCCACGATTTTAACACCGCGATCTAGAAATGTGCTTGAAATGAACCAAGTGAAATGAGCTTTCAATTAAAAATAAAATTACAATTGATTGTTTTCTAGAATGTGATTTTGAATTGGCTTTAATATCGTCTATTTCAGAAGATTATTTAAATTAATTTTTATGTCTGAAATATTTATGAATTATTTAGGCACTTTGAATTCAAAACAAAATTACAATTCATTTGTTAGGGTTCATTGATTGTCTTTCAAATTTCATGTTCATTGTTTGCTAGGACCATGAATTAATTTGTACCTGATAAACTCATATTGGGTTCACACGATTCAACAATTATTTTGGTATCCTCTTGTCACATAAACACCACGTTTACACAGCAATAAACCACGAAACAGACTCGTGGCGCTAATTAAATCTACCAATTGTTACTTCAGAAGGAAGAGATCTCGTTACAGCGGATCTAGAAACGGGTCGAATCTAATTCAAAGGAAAAAGCGGTAAAGGCATCCACGATATGTATATCGACAATTGTCGAACGACGCGAATGTGAAAGTGTTTTCCTCTCCGTGCGCCAAGTGAGATCTATGCACTTTCATCGGACGCACGAACCTCGCCTGCATTGACAGTGACAGATCCCCGGTGTAGCCTACATCGGATAATGACTAATTAATGGCTGGCAGCTCGGCGAGGAACTGTCCTGTCTACAATCAATGACGAAGGCTCATCTTCCGCTATAAATACCTAAGATACTAAAACGTTGGGACCAGGCTTGCCATATTCCGCGCGTGCCAGGCCCCTTACCGCTGCGCCCCTCGCACATCTGCTGGGCTAAGCCCGCCTGGCTTGCCCCACTCGTCCCACGCGTGCGCGTGGAGCAAGCTAACGGGTGTCCCATAAAGACTTCACTTTCACCCAAGCCAAGCCGTCCGTGGCGTCGCGCGGAACAAAAGAACCCCCGTTAGGTTCCCTACCTGCTCCCACTGGCGAGGAGTGGGGCAAGTCAGGCGGGCTTAGCCCAGCAGATGGGCGAGGGGCGCAGCGGTAAGGGGCCTGGCACGCGCGGAATATGGCAAGCCTGGTTGGGACACGAAATAGTTCTGCCATTTGCACGACACGATACACGATGCGCCAGAAAAGCTGACTAAACTTGAATTGTTTAAATATATAGTAGCATTTTACTACTCTACCAAATTGTATTTAGTATCAGTGTTTCAATGCAGCTCGATTTTTTTAAATATATTGTTTTGTTACCGAGATACAGGCCAGCAAAGACGAAATTTCAAGCTTGACAATTTACTACAACTTTAGGGAAAGTCACCACGCCGATTATAGTGACATTTATACAGGATATAGCTTGTTAAAAAATATTTGACACGTATTTTTTGTTCTCTGCAATCATCCGTAGCCAGGGGATGAAAATAACCCTCAAAGTTGGGGGTGAAAACCCTATTTTTGCTGACATCTCGGGGGAACTAGATGGGAACTATATAAAATGATTTCAGAAAAAAAATATTTGTTTAACCACTATTTAAAACATTACAAAAACACGTATCCCCTATTTTAGTCCATAGATTAGTACTCAAAGTTACATAAACGTCGATAAACAATTAATAGGAAATATTGCAGAAGAGAGATGAATTTTTTAAATATTGATTCAACAAATAATATTTCCTGCAACCTTTTTGTATGATCAGATTCCTTAAAAAAGTCTTCACCCCCTAACATGAATGTCAGCAGCTGAAAAGAATATTTTTGAACAAACTACATCAATTTCTTCGAATCAAAATAGTATAAAGTAACAAGTGACGAAACATGAGATCATATTTACAAATACGAGGAGCGTAAGTGACTGTTCAAGCCTCGAAATGATGTGCAAACTTCTAAAACAGCTCAACCAGATTTATAATCACGTGCATCTACAGGGAGCCCTCAAAACCGGAACAGCTAGCATGTAATTGTCGCTGCTCATCAACATCGATAAATCAAGTTATACACTTTCATCTTCATCGTGATTCCTGTTTCTTCACGACGCGAGTAGCTAGTTCGACCTAGAAAAAGTCACCATTAGATCCGTTTATCTGGCCGATCGGGGTCCAGCAATTAAAGGAGAAAATCGGCGTCCTCTCTCTCTCTCTCTGTCGAGTGATAATAGAATTCGCGTCTAAGCGGGAGCGAAACACGGAACTCTGTCTCGGTTAATCGAAATTTATCGCTAAACGAGTAATTGATACCGTAACAAGCGGAGTCGGGCTGGTGGGTAGTGAGTTGACCCGATCGGGTAACAATTAATCGCGAACCGGCCTCGGATGACCCAAATATCCTCGACTCACTTTCTAATTCCCTGCGGAGGATTCGCCTGTGGCTCCCGAGCCCGCAGGAAACGAGCGCACAGGATGAATAACGAACGATGATTAACGGGCCGGTCGGTTGCGATCGATCCGAGATCGGATCGAGATCGACGGCCATTGTTCCGCGAGAACCACCGTTCCTTGAACACGATGGAACTCGAAAGAAACCGTAGAAATTGCGGCGCACTAGCCAAGGACACGACCGCTCGAAACCTGTCGATCGAAATCTCGACTTGGACCGATCGTGAACAATCCCTCGATCGTACGCTCGACGGGAGCGTCGATCGACACTCGCTTCGCGTCTCCAAATCTGCCACGGTCAAACCTTCTCATTTTGCAATCGTGGAAGTTACAAACACTCGGAAGTGATCGAATACTTTATTCAGAGTTTTTTAATCCATATATAATAATTAGACGGTGGAATTCATGCATTTATCAAAGAATGAGTTGGTTTATTCAGCATTGTAACAACAATTACCGACCAGAGGTTTTTCTTATCCATGTTGAATAATTAAACAGCGGATTTCATGCATTTATGACAAGAATGAGTTGGTTTATTCAGCATTGTAACAACAATTACCGACCAGAGGTTTTTCTTATCCATGTTGAATAATTAAACAGCGGATTTCATGCATTTATGACAAGAATGAGTAGGTTTATTCAGACATTGTAACAACAATTACCGACCAGAGGTTTTTCTTATCCATGTTGAATAATTAGACAGCGGATGTCATGCTTCAATGACAAAAATTATTTGAAAGAATTTTTAAATACTGTTATATTTCTTCAACCCATTAAAAATACTAATATGCATTTATGACAGAAATGATTTGAAAGAACTTTAAAATACTGTCATATTATTTTCAACCCATTAAACATATTCAGAGAAAGAATAAATTTCTATTTCACTACAGTTTGTTGCGATTCAGGTACAAATTTTTATTTTGCATAAAAAGGTACGCTGTCTAATAATAATATTATTACTGGACTGCGAATTTTGTTGTCGAATTAAATAGGTGATAATTTTAAGATAATTTAAGAACGTCTCCATATGTTATTTCCCATTTATGAAAATTGTTGAAAATAGAAAGAAATTTTTGTATCGCTTCTGTGTCTTATTGCCGAAGAAAATTTTTGTTTTCCATAAAGATCCTTATTTATGACAATGCACGATCAGTGGTTGGAATGAAAATGTAATTCATTTTCTAAAGGTTGATGGAAAATTCCGATTCCATGGATAAGATTACTAGACTGCGGATTTTGTGAAAACATTAAGACAACTTAAGAACGTTCTAAAAAATTGTTAAAAATAGAAAGAAATTTTTATATGGCTTCTGTGTCTTATATTGACAAAGAAAATTTTCATTTTGGTTGGAATTTGGTTGGTGGTTGGAATGAAAATGTAATTCATTTTGTAAAGTTCGTTGGAAAATTCCGACACGATTATTTCAGGGTAATAACGATTTTCGTTGTAGCGGTTCCGAGGCGGCACATTCACCGTTCCTTTCGAAAAAGACTAATTACAGCGAACGCTCAAGTGGGTCATGGACCAGAGACGCAAGAAGCATCGAAACATAAATCTAATGGTCCCGAAGCGGTCCGTGCCACGATTCAGCCGTTTTCAACCTCGCTAACGGTTCCTCGGTTCAAAGCGCCCTCTAACCGCCAACGATCCGGAAACTATCGATAATTGCTGGTTTGACGGTAGTTGCCGTGTAACTGGTCAGTTATTTTTGTTTCTCACCTGTCGCTGGTACGTACAGGGGTTTAATTGCGTTTCCGGTTTGCTCTGATCGCGATAGTAATCCGCTATCGGTATGGTCTCTGAGACATTATGACTTGTGTGTTCGATTACACGCGATCATTAAACCGATAAAAGGCAATTCATCTTGTACCTAGAACGCAGATTTTAAAATATAAATTGTAAATCTTCAACATTAACCGTAGATCCAGATGGTTCCATCTTTGGTTCAATAAGTCGGCTGTACCAAATGGGAGCTTAGAAATCTTCGTTCAAATCAAACGAAATTATATTATGTTACCGAGGGTGAGGATCTTCTTCATAATCTTTTCCTTCTTAATATGCTTAAGATTGAAACTAATATAACAGCATTCTAGAATTCTTTTAATATTTGTACTATTTTAAATAACAACTACTCATTTTTGTCATAAATGCATATAATCCACTGTTTATTTACCATTGATGTTGCTATTGACAGACTTCCAAAAATTATGGAATAAGTGGACAATGTTTCAACACTAGGTTCACGTTTTCAAAATGACGGGTTCCAATATTTTAAATTCACGGTTATCGAGATTGTAAAGATGCGTCTATCACTCATTCAACTTTATGTTTTTGGATACGTATGATAAAAAGAATGGCCAAAAATTTGTATAGACATCGCTCATGCACAAGGTAAAATGTTACAGCTCAAAATTTTTTAGTTTTCAGTTTTATTGGTTATTATAATACTAGACCGCGGATCTTTCTGCATTTATAGCAAAATTGAGTAGATGAAATTCAAAATTGTTGGAAAATTTTTAAAATCGAAAATGTATATACATATATAAGATAATATATAATCTTTTTAATCTTTTGAAATTCAATTTGGTTTTTATTTCTTGCAATCAATGCAGGCGATTTTTATTTTGCATAAAGACCGCAGTCTAGTTATTACTCGCCGCCACAGCTAGTTAGCTATTAAAGAACTATTAAAGGATCATTAACAATGAATGGAGTTTGAAGCGCTCTAAAATTCGTTATTTTATATTTGTGACATTTCTCTTGTGCGTGAGCGACATATTCTTGTTATTTTTATGAAGTAATGTAAAATGGTTGCTTTCAGTGCTCCGCGAGCCTCGTGTCAAGAGTGTCCAGCGTTCGGGAATCGCCAGGAAGGGCCTGGCATTTCGTTAGCATGCCCAGGAACGAAAGGGGATCATCCGAGGGCACGAGGTTCTTACCTTTCTTTCCTTCCTCGCACGTAACAGTCTCATTGTTTCATTGTGCGCCGCGCGGGGCTTCCTATTTCGAGGCGGATGCGAGCTCGCCGCTCCGTAACACTCATTTCTCAGCCGGGTCTCTCCGAGCCGAATGCGTAACGGTCCGTGAATCGATTTTTCATGTGGCGATCAGCGACGAAAAAAAAGAAAGAACATATGTATATGTACGTATTTATGTATCACTGGCTCGACGAGACTCTTACTTGGACGCGGGATCCTGCGAAGAGGGAGCAACAGACGCGGAAGAGAAAGATTTCCACAAGTCTGTCGCCTTGACAAGCGAGTCTGAATCATTTTATTGCTACATCGAAACATAATCGATCAAGTTGTCCCGTAAACTACATTATGGAAACATTCTGAAGAAGCAATAGAGAGTAACGTTAGCAAAATAAATTATTAATCGAGCACCTTTCGATTTAGTTCAAGGCGAATCTGAATTGGCTTCGGGCTTTAATATTTCAACGATTATTTCCATTCAGTTTTCTGTCGGAATATTTATGAACTATTTATCATCTTTATCATTTAATCACCCAGTGTATTTTTAGTTACTTCACAATTCAATGATTATGACATTTATCAAAAGTCTTCGTTTATTTATTTCACGACAAGGAATGTTTGGACCGGAGCACAAATTTATTTCCTTTCTTCATCTTTTATGTAAGAAATTCGTGTAAAAATCCACAATCTACAAAGAAATTGTTAATAACCGACTTAACTTCGTCAATAAAAATCAAACTAGGATACTACATCCAACTTCATTTTAAATATCGTTCATTTGTTCTAAATATCGTTCAAAAGAAATAGAATCTGTTTCACTTGCACTCGTGAATATTGAACACCAATTATTACGATTGTATTTAAATAATTTAAGTAAAATGGTGCATATATTCTCTCTAAAATTTCTCAACGTAAAATTGAAAATGAAAAATACCCAGCCTCTATAGCTTTTTATTAACGGGTCCGTTGTTCTTGTAATTTATCCGAACATTCAGCGGAACTATTCTGCACGCGTCGCTGCAGTCGTTGCTAATGGTACGTGAAGACAAGTTTTATGATCGATATTGAACGTGTCCCTTCATCCGGGAGCTTGCGATAAATTCCACGGTCTGTTTCGTTTGTACGATCGCTGTCAACGAACGAGGATTTGATGATAAAATTATAGACTTGCTCCGTCGCATACGATAAATATTTAACTCTTTTACGCGTTTTCACTTAACAAATCTTCCTGACAGGAGATTTTCATATCTAGAAAGATCGTCGTCATTCGATTTTCTTTTGCATATTTGCTTCGAGTTTTAACTTTTATCAGAAAATTGCTACAAATGGACGATAACGTAGACTGTACTTTTGTGCAATAATCTAGCAATTTTTGTAACAGATTTTCTAATTAATGTAGGACGTCAGGACCTAGAAGACAAAGCTATTAGGTTGGCAACTACAGTGGATAACAAAAGTAAGTTAATACTCATATTTTCAATAATGAAATCACGATAATAGTAATATTTTTTCACTTATAAAAGTAAACAAGTTGATTACATATTTAATGGTTATGTTGAAAACAAAATTTATCACGATAATCACAGTGATCTGAAGATTTATCAAGATATTGATCTTTCTATACTAAATATACAAAATTTGGTGTGTCAAAAGTAAGTTGAAGTATCATTTAATAGCACTGTCCAACACCAAATTTGTTTCATAATTACATTGTGTTTGTGGTACCTATGGAGTTTTATATGCTGATTCCGAATCTGTCCTTAATTTTTCTCCTAGACGAACAGTTCTTGAGAAACATGACTTTGAAAAAAAAATATATTTAACTTTAAACAAATATTGTGATGGTATTATAAAAGATATTGAATTGTTCTTTGCAGCAAAAGATTCTGTAGACTTTCCCGAATACAGTGATATCTAATACTAATACATTATGAATGTTTGAACATGTTTAAACGATCATTAAAGACGGAGAGACACCACTTTTGCAGCAACTTCTCAGGATATTTTTGAATTTATCTCAAAAAATAAGGGTTCGCGACGTCGACATTTTCTCAAACAAAGTCAATTGTATATATTTTTTAAGCACGAGTATGTTACATTAAATTAATCGTAAAATTCAGAGCTTTCCAATGATATACAGACCAAAGGGAATGAAGTTATAATGATACAATAAAAGAATTACGAAACAAAAGGTCGCGAATTTAGTTGCCACCGTAATAAATTAAATGTAAGTCTGGATACGTCATACATCTATCTTTTTAATATTGTAATTATGGTAAAAACAAAATTGTTCATCGAAATATTCCTGCCCAATATAATACTAGACAACTAGATCGATTTTATTCAATAAAATATAGAATTATTGGAAGAAGAAATTACATTTTTATCGAACTCCTCTCTCCTGAAATCGATGCGCAACATTTTCATTTTGCATAAAGATCCGCTGTCTCATAGCACTACAAGCACCTCTAACATTGAACTCCGTCGTTAATTATAGTTATTGACGTACAGGTTAATGAAACGTGGAAACAAAGACTGATTATAATCTGGACTTCACGTGAATCATCGCTTCAATGTATTCAAATGATTTCAAATTGCATGGCATTCCATCAATATTGCTATAATTAATGTCCGAAGGTAGGTTAAGGTCTAGGTGTCCGGGAAGCAGTGAGTCAGTAGTTCATTGCTATTGAACTGTCTAATGAATTCTTAAATAGAAACTCGGCACGATGCGAGTTATTCGTGGAATTTTCAATACTCGAATCGATTTCAGTTCCGCTATCGACTGGGAACTTTCTGCGCGAGAAACCAGAAGCGTCAATAGCTGATCAAACGCATCCGATGGAATGTGCGAATATTTGGGCTCGCGATTTCTTCCACCTACTTTTACGAATTGCTGACACTTGGAGAAGGTCAGATAAATACGGGAAGTACTTCCGCAAAAGCGATACGTGAAGTTAAACGAATAATAATTCTGATCGGACTACGTTATCGACGCAAAATTTTCGTCTTTTACCCTAAATTATATTCAAAGATTGAGGATTTTCTGCATTCACTCTAATGCATACGACTGTAAAACATACAAATACATTCATTATAAAATTGTAAGAGGTTGAGGACATTGTTGTATTGTTTTCCACTTACCGAGATGACTAATGGAGGAAACACATTTTCATTCAACTTCTGTTTCTCGCAATTAGTCTAAACAGTTCTTATACGGCTTAATAGCAGTCTAGCAGAAACACTATAATTATTGCGTCAAGTTTCTACACCTTATTGAAAGCCGGAAACAACGTCTACTTCCTTAGTTAAACCAGCAATTGTGAAAGATTAGAAAACCACATCAGATTTTCGACACGTCGCTCATCCACAAGGAAAACGTCACAACTGAAAATTTCTCAGTTTTCGTTGTATTGCAGTAAAATACACGCCAGTGGATTGTATCGATTGCAAGATACAGCAACGCCATACACATTTATTTTCTTAATTACTTTCACCAATTGAAAATTGTACAACAGCATTTTCTTAAGATGTTTTCTCTGTTTTGGTCTATTCATTTGTGTCACGAATGCATGAAATCCGCTAGACTGCGAATATTTATGCAATTTTCAACTTTTGTAGTCAAATTTTGAGAAAATGGAATCATGTACAATCTTATTTTCAGTGATAGTAATCTTTGTAGTTCTGGAAGAAAGAAAAACCGTACTAAATTCTGTGGAGTTTTATATTCCGGCTTTTTTTGAAAATTGTTAGAAGCCATAAATGCATGAAGACTTGAGATAATAAAGAGTATGCAATTTAGAATTTGTTACTTTCTGATTGGTCTAAACAGTGGTCCCTTATTTTTGTCAGTCGCCGTATATGTCTCGCAGGGCAAAAAGGATTAACAAGTCTGTTCGACCAAGGAAAATGGCGTAGGATCGAGCTATGCGCCATGCAGCTAAGGAATGGGAAAAGCTGCTCGTTATCGATGTCCTGAGATAGGATGCACGGAGTTAATGAGATGTATCGAGGACAAATTCCAATCTGCGTACAGGGAACCAGTTTATCTCGAAAGTTTCACGTATTGAGATCAGCCGACTCGGTCGATCTATGCCGGACCTCAGGATCGCTTCCAATTATTTCAATGAGCCGAGTAATTGGCTGGCGTCCTGATGATCCTTGGCTATAGATCGGTGCTAGGCCCGCTGAACCGCAATTAGGATCGCGCCGGTCCTGGATGGAATCTTGCGCTCCGAGCATCTACAATTGAAATTAACGAGCATCGATTCCTCTTCGATGGAATAATTAATAATTAAATACCAGACCGTAATCGAACCGCAAGATCCAACTAAAAGATTCCAGGCAAAACGCAAAAGGGAATATATATTTAGGACTAACAAAATGGCGATGATATCCTGATTTACATTGAATGATTTTATCTTCATGATTTTATAATGATATTTATCTTCTTCAAAGTCCTTTGATAGTTTAACTAGCTGTTGCTGCAAATAAAAGCAAATAAAACCTAACAGGACCATCTACGGGGTTAGTTTCATGAGTATATATTAACATGAAAATGTATTTATTAATATTCTGGCGAGTATTTTAACGCAATTAAACGAGAATCGAAAAATTTTGAGTTGTGACGTTTTCCTTGTGCATGAGCGACATGTTTCAGAGTGTCCAGGTTTCAGGTATAATTTTTTTATTGTGAATGTAATCTAGAATTGGTGAGAAATGTTCGTTTGAAATCTAATGTAAGAATGTCCGGGTTTCACGCGAAACTCTCCGTGATCTTAATGCTCTGTCCTAGATTAGCGATTTCACAGATATGGCAGGTGTAATTACATCACAGAACTTGGTACGACTCCGTCGTGCGTCACTTTCTTTAGCTGCGAGCGGAAGAGGATCGCGCGTGAGTGCAGTGTTCCCAATTAGCCACAGAAACATCTCAGAGGATCATTGAACCGCCTCGAAATTCAAGTTGCTACTCGATCACGAATAGACGATAGATTTTGTTAGGCGGCAACGATGTTTACCTTGAATGCGTGGGATGTTGTTCGCACAACTGCTAAATGAATGTAACGACTAGGCTCCGGATTTTATGCAGTTATAACAAAAATGAGTAGATGCAATTTAAAACAGTGAACAGATTAAAAAACTGTGAGAGTATGAATATATTATTTACGCTACATTAAAAATATTAATGAAAAATGTAAAATGATATATAGCTCCTGTGCACAAATTTTTTATTTTCCATAAAAATCCGGAGTCTAGTAATGACGAATAGGTTATGAAAGAAAATTAGATCTTTTTAGCGAGACATCTGTGAATTTACAGTACAATTACTGCATAAATTTCAACATGACGAGGGCATCATAAATATTATTTTCTCGTTCCACCCTTAGCAGTCGAAGAATAACTCAGAGTCACCACCAAAATTCCTATACCATTATTCACAACATTGTTTACATTAACAAATGTGTTTCATATCCATAAAATGAAAGATATCATATACAATGGAATTCTAGGTCGGAGGAAATGTTAAATTGTCAAGTTAAAATAGTTCTGACTGCAATGGGTTGATTATGTTCATTCACTTGGAGGTGTTCACTTTATAGGACAGTTGATACTGTCCTGTTTGCAGCGGAGTGTTGAAGCGGAAGAGGATACTTCCGACGATTCCCTTGGCAGGTGTCGTTTCGAGTAGAGACAATTTCAGAGACGCGTCGATTGCTGCGCTAAAATTCGGCTAATTGGCTCGTTAGCGAGGCGTCGGTTGAGATTCGCGGAACGAGCGGAATCGCAGGCGAAACACGTCGCGTGGCCGTCGCTGAGAATCGTGTCGATTGTTGTTGTTCCCGAGCGGGGCCCGAGCGGAGCTCGATTCGTTGACCCAATTCGCAGGCCCATCGGCCGTGCCGGCGATCCACCTGCGTCAGGATCGTATCGGAGGATACACACACCTTCCTCTCGAGGTATCCGAGCGGCGAAAGGCGGCTTCTCTTGGCCTTGACTCGCTCGGGAACTCGAAACGAAACGCCGCCGCCGCCAGGAGTCACCGATCCGACGCCGCGCACGTTTTGACCGAGTGAACATCGCGATTCTTTCGGCCGAGCCGATGAAAAACCGGCGACGGGGAAGAGTAATCGAGTTCCGGAAGAGTAATCGGCGCGCCGGCAGCGTCTCGCGTGGAAATCCGCGCGGTATTTTGCCAACGGACTCCCACCGACGATGGAAAGTACCGATACGTTACCTACCGACTCGATCGGATCGAGATCTCTACGCTCGTTCATTGATTTTTCTTCGCGGTTTCTCTTTCCTTTGTTCGTTCGATCATTCTTGTAACCAGAATTTATGCGGTCACGACAAAAATGAGTTACTTCAGAACATCAAGACAATTTTTACTACTGAATAATAGCATAAAAGAGAAAAGTGAACTCCTACTTGGTTCCTGTATCCTGTATTTATTGCAAACAGTTTTTATTTCTCATCGAGATCCGCAGTCTACATTCAACTATACTGAGTGGTCTAAAGATTTTCCCCACGATTTTTTAGGCACTTCCCACAGTCTGATAAAAAACTGTTTTCAACAAAATTAATCAGAGAGATTGCTGGTCTATAAACTGCACTATTAGAACTTGAAAAGAAACTTCATTTCAATGGGAATTCAAGGTTACCTTGACCTTTTTAAATGGCAGTATACTATGACCTTGAGTTGACATTGAACTGATAAATTGGTATTAACACTGAACCTACCACCTCTGGCCAAAATGACCAATTCCAGATTACTTATTTTACAATTATTGAAATAATAAAAATTATTTCACGAGAAATGGTTGTACAAAATAAAATCATTATTGTCACCTTTATAAGGTAACATGTACCAGTTATGTCACATGCAATTATGTAACAAAACTTTGTGTCATTCCCTTAATTTCCTGGAAGAAATTTCATTCTTTCTTAACAAAATGCCAGGATGCCGTGAAATTCCTCGTGGTCTGAATTAGGTCAGGGTTAAGTAAAGAATTCAAAAGCGTCAAAATGCTGCTTTCGATTCTCTACGAAATTATTAAAGGAAAAAGGGAAGTGTCAATCCCCTTTCTATTTCAAACATTTTGTTGTCTATGCAGATGGGCAGCCGTCACTTAATTGAATTCGTGGTTCTATTTAATCGAAGAAGATTTCTATCGGATAATCGTTCGGCGAGAGATGACAGATACCAGGATGCCGTAAGATTCCACGAGCTGGCCTATTCCCAGTGTTCCCACAGTTCGGCCCTGCAAAGTAGTCGCCACGTGGTCTCTCGCGGTGCCCGATGTGGGCCGTGTGTCCCACCGAAAACTCGATTGCCTCAGGCCCATAACGGACCGGCACACTGACTCCGACGGCGACCACGCTTCCTCCCGTAATTGCCCGATGCAAATACATACATGCATACAACCGAGCTGCCCACTCGCATGCTAATCGACTGCTTTGTGTTGCCTCGATGCAATTTGCATCGTATTTATTATGTGTCTCTGCGTGTTCTCTTTCGTTCGGACTTACTTTCGAACGCAACGCGGCCCGTATTTTCGTTCGGTCTCGCACGAGGCACTAACCGCGACAGGTTACGATTTCTGGCCACGGGAACCTGCGACCATTCCTGACAGGTTCAAGAACCTTCAGCGATTCCTGGGAAACTCACGAGGATCAAAATAATCGGTCGAAGAACAGTCGAAACGAAAAATTTTGCTTCGAGTGGTGTTTCTTTGCGAGACAATGATCGTTTTGATTGCCTCCGAACCTCCTTTAATGATATAGGATGCTCCAAATGTGGTCAACACTGAACTAACATTGAAAATACCAAGGATTAAATTATCTGGTAAATCTTAAATTATAAACAAACGGCGGATCTTTATTCCAAATAAAAATTTTCGACCTGAATTGCTCCACCTAAATATATTCAATAGATTAAAAATGATATAAAAGTATTTTTAAATTCGTCACAAATGCATAAAATCCGCTGTCCAGTTATAAAAATGGCGTAAAGATTCAGATTCACTCTATCCTAAACAAAATTTGAATTTTAAATGGCTCGCATAATTCGTCAGAGCGTACAGAAGCAGCCGGATTGTAAAGAAGACGATGAATAGCCGTGGTCGTGGAGCGGTAGATTACAAAACCGAAAAATTGTGAGAAATTATGTGTCTGTCGTAACCTGAAACGCAGCTTGGAAGTATCAAAGATGCATGAACGATGGAAACCGTAGGAGGGAAGTAATAGCACGCAGAACAGTAGCGGAATGTGGAATGGTATTTCGATGTATAGCAAAAAGGAATGGCTAAGTGGTTGGTACGCCTCTCAAGGAACATTGATCACGGCGACATTCACGGTTACCGAGGAGCAAATGGAAACTGTCCTCGGAGACAGACTCTATTTATCAAGTAACAAACACGCGGTCATAAGAACGAAATTGAGCTGTTAACCCAGTCATTTTTCAATCGAACTAATGGCACTCCGTCGAGAAAAGAATGGTAACAGACTGGCGCATACTTGCGCGAGGATCGTGGTATAATTAAACGTAAGAAGATGGAAATATTCTAGATAGACGATTCTAACATGTTTATATTTTCATTGTATCGAAGTATGTATCTAGATAATAATAAAACTCCTCGACATGTGCAACTTGAAGCAATATAAAGAATGAACAATCGTGTGATTTATTTTTACATTTTATGAAGAATGTTTTTTCAAAAGTCCTGACATTATAAAAATATGAGAATGATTGACAATTTTGTTTGTCAAAATATGAGAATGACTGACAAAATACTGATTTTTACGTATTTTAATTTCATTGGGAAAAATACCGCAGTAATAATAGGTACATTTGTTCCCATAATTATGAAAGTGGTGTAAGTCAAAGTTTTACAATAAAAAAATTAGTTTATCAGTCATTTCACATCACGTTTATAACTAATTAAATTAATTTGTACGATATCGTCAAAAATGAACCGTTAGATAGTGCTTGTTATTTGTTTATATGTAGAATTCATTTAGTGTTACTATCCTTTTTTCCTTTAAATATCTCGAAAGATATGACTCGGAGTACTTTCATAATTATGGGAAAATTTACCCTATTTGAGGAATAAAAATGTTCTACAGTAAAGTCTCGATCTAAGTAAGCCAGACTGAGCTGTGCGATCTTAGTCAAGTGTGCAAGCGTAATGTGGCTGTTTCGAGTTATAATAATCGTGATTACGTACTCGAAACGATGAAGCCTCGAATGGACACGGATACACCCTTTTCCACACACGTGGCTCCGGTCTCCCGGACTTTTCCACGATCTTAATGCGAGCTATGGGAAAGGAATGGGCGTCTGCGACTTTCATTCCCAAGAAGAAACTCTTGCCTTCTCTTTGCCGAACGACGCCGATGTGTACTCGGAATCGGGACGCGTTTTCCACGTGAACGATAGATGGAAATCTACCTTCGACGAGATACGATTCAGTCGTTAACAGCGCGTTTAACTATGGCCGCTGCCACTTGCTCCAACACATTTCGTCTAGTCGAATTTCTTTACGAATTATCACGAGATCAAATACTTTGTATCAGACAATCTTACTTTGTAACAGACAATCTTACTTTGTAACAGACAACCTTACTTTGTACCAGACAACCTTACTTTGTCCAATAACTCGACATAATTGTAAGAATTTACTGTGTCAGTAGGCAAAGTGGATCCTTATGCAGTTGTAATACGTGCAATTTTTTTTTAATTGAGAGAATGATAGTGAAGAAGATATATTCTAAATTCTGTGAAAATGGAAGTTTCTTTTTACCAATTCTAGTTAGATACAGTTTCTAAAATTTCCAAGATGCAGAAACAAAAACGAAATTACATGAATATGAAAATCTAAATTATGCTCTTCTTAAGCTTTCATACAGAAAACATGAAAAATTTATCTTCAATAAACAACCAAAAACGAATTGTTTATTGAAAGAATTTAAGAATATACTTAGTCTCAACTACTGAATATTATTAAAAGAAGAAACACATTTTCATCCGACTTCCAGTTCCTTCGATCAGCCTAGGGTATTTTTATTTTGCATAAAGGAACAGTTAGTAAAATCGCCGAGGGGTGACGGATTATATTTGTGGAAACTACCGTCGACACTAAAAAACTGGCGGGGCCAAGAAGAAAAGTGAGGGATCGATCAGTGTATACGCACGATCCCCTGGAATCCGAATCATTTCCCCGATAGAAAGCGTTTTCACTTCGAGTGGGACGCCGCGTTCCGTGTATATGCACATGCACGTGTGCATACACACGCTCGGTTACCGGCGCTCGATTAATATGAACGACCGCGGGATGTTTATGATAATGAAATCGAGCGCTGCCCACTGCGAGGCCAGCAACCGCGGCAATTTCTAATTAAGGCGTTCGAAGCGATGGATTTAATCGAACGTTACGCGAATCTGACGGGCTGACGGTTCACCTAAGCACTAAACGGGGCGTGTCTGCACCACAGATATTATATCACACAACATCCATGAAGAACACGAGTCGTCTACACTCTGGAAAACAGCCTTCGTACTCCCGTTTAAATGGCATAGATATAAAAGTGATCCTTGCTGTTAGATACACAAATTACTTCGTAGCCTTATCTTCATAATTCGATTAGGATTAATTAAAGCACATTCGAGTCTTGGATATAATCTCCTTACACATTTATATAATCTTGGTGACTGACGAGTCCAGTGAAAATTTTGATTATAAAAATAAGTTGCAATTCATTCGTTTTGAAGGTCACGAATTAATTTATACACAAAACAATAAAATTTATAGAAAGAAATTACAATTGTAATCATAGATTAATAGAAACTATTAATTAATTAAAGACTGAAGAAAAATAGACAAATTCCGATCTATTTCATGGCTATTAACGATCAGCATTGTTAATAATAGTTATTAGTTGCTTAGTCTCTCAGCTTACACTGTAATCTAGTTGATTTCAGGATCCATAAATTGATATTTCGAGGCATTTAATTTAATCGTTTCTAAATGATTGAATAGCGCCGGTTGACGATGACCCGCGGCAGTATTCGATCTGATATTTTGCAGGAGTGTTGGTAACGAGTGTGTTGGATCAAAGAAAAGTAAATTCTCGATCGCGCGGAAATCGAAGGCTCCCAGTTCCCTCTGCCACGGCAACGTGACCATGCGTCATTACGAGATCCCGCTGCTAGATGCCGAAGAACGTCTATGGGCTTGGTCCATGAACGACCTACTAGCACAAATACCGCGCCTTTCTACGTTCTGACTATACCCTCGAACACACGGAGATGAACATACTTATTAATTCGTTTTTAACTCGGCGACGCGAATTCCGGACGCTGGGCCTCTCGAACAGCGCCACTTTTCTCTGCCGTCTTCCACTTCATTCAGTTCTCCCAACTGTTAATCCTGTCGCTTGGGTCTTCTCCGACCCCCACTCGCGTCTTCGTTTCCACTCCAGAAGTAATATAACACTAACACATCATTTTATAGTTTTCACGATTTTTAGCCTATTTGTGCTAGCCAGTTTTAATCGTTCATAACTTGTAAATCGATTGACCAATTTCGATGACATTTTCAGCATGCATATGCACATGATGTTCTATTTGTCAATGAATAAAATAAAATCTTATATTCAGTGGTAGTAGCCTTTACAGATTTGAAATAGATGAAAATTGCACCAAGTTCTGTCGAATTTTATATTCTAGTATTTTTGAAAATTTTCAGAAGTCTAAATGCATAAAGATCCGCAGTTTAGTTATAAAGTACACCACAAATTATTGTTTCAGAAATATATTTTGAGTTGTGTCATTTCTCTTATGAATGAACAATACATGGATCTACAAAACTCATTTTTAAAATTTTCGCTACAAGTCCAAATGAAAAAGTGAGAAGTAACTTTGTCTATTTTCTTCATAATTCAGATTGGACTAATTTATGCTTGAATGTAAGAATTTAGAAACAACGTGACTGAATAAACCATTCGGTTCAAATCAACAACAAATAAATAAATAAATGTTATTCTGATTTGAAGTGTGTACTATCAATTACAAGCCTGACTGTATACGATCAGAGTACCGTTTCGAAAACTGTTGGATTATCACTTTCCCAAACAGATTCCCTTCTAATTCACCAAAACGACCGACCACATTCCAACCGCACGACTTCCGGTTACATAAACATTCAAAAACAGCTTCCCCGTAGATCTCCGTAATCCCGTTTCCTCGACAACGACATGCGCCGAAGAGAAAGAAAGAAGAAACGGGATATCTAAACTCGATTCACACAGTCACCGTAAACGAATAAACAACTAAATATCGTTCCACTTTCCTGCGAGGTATCGATTCCTGGTCCGGCCGTGTGTGTTGGTCGTTCGTTCGACAGCGGGCAAAGATTTACACGGAATCCGATCGAGCGTCGCCGCGAAGTAAAACAGAGGACGGATGCACGCCGGTAGTTTCTCCATCCATAAAACATGGCAAAGGTCGTCGTTTCGCTGGCTAAGATACTTTCTCATCGGTTGAGTTTAATCCTCGCGTGGGGCAGACGTAATCTAGCGTGCAGACTCGCCGCGCGATAAAACCCTGAAAATAGGTAAGCGGATGGGGCTTGTTCAAGATCGCATAAACCGATCAGACCTCGATACAGCGACACAGAATCTCGTGGGTGACCTAAACTTCCTCGAATGTACACCGGGCATGCTCGGATAGAAAATTGCCGTCATCCTGAACGAAGATCTATCACGGGACCAAATATAGAATTGCCTATCCGGACCGTAGAAAGTAGACTTTACCGGAGATCTGTTCGGGGTAAGGACGCCATCTATAAAATCGCATAGCCAGGACGAACGGCATAAACGCCCCGGACTTTTCCGTCTGAAACTAGGAACACTTTTAACTTGAAAATTAAACATTTCTTCCGACCTAGAATAATTTCATTGTATATGATCTTTCTATCATTTTTTCATAATACCTCATACAATACTTAAATGTGTGGAAATTGATTGGATACCAAGTATGTAATAACGTAACCAATATTGTGGCTAATGGTATAAAATCACGAACCCAGAACGAACGGCATAAACGCCCCGAACTTTTCCGTCTGAAACCCGGAACACTTTTAAGGGTAGACTCCTCTTTCCAGGATTGCAAGGGTGCGGGATTCACGTTCTCATTTCTCGATAATACAAAAATGGGGTTTTCAGTACTCAAAAACGCTAGATAAAAGATCGATCTAGAGCGTTATCGCTCTTAAAAGTTCTATTTTTTCGTTGACGAGGCGTAATTTGCATTATTCTGCAGCATGCAGCTATGAAAATAGCGTACGCTATTAGAAATTCTATTAGAAATTACGCCGCGTAAACGAAAAAGCAGGACTTTTGAGGGCGATAGCGCCCTACATCGATCTTTTATCTAGCATTTTCATTAATGCAAAACCCCATTTTTGTATTATCGAGAATAGAGAACGCGAATCCCACACCCTTGCAATCCTGGAAACGAGTCTACCGCCTTAATTCTCTGCAGTCGAAGCTATTTTAACTTGAAAATAGACTTTTTTAAGGATATCAAGATAGAGGTATATTCTCTTATAAACGGCGTAAGAGCAATCAAAGATGATTAAACATGATTAAACACATATTTTATGCGCATGGCCAGCTTGCGTGCCTCAGACACAACGAGCGCAGATGCTGAATCTACATATTTCGAAAAAAATGTTTGACATTAATTTATGTTATTCCTTTACATGTTGCAGTGGGTACAGTTTCGAAAGAATGCGACAAAAGTATGGGTTTCAAATTGATAGGAATGTCTAGAGTTTCCAAGATTCTCACGTTAAAGTTCGTCGTGTTCCCTTCACACAATTCACGGGACGACGGAACGTGAGCGGGACGAGGAAAATGATCGGCGAAAGAATCACGCCCTGACCTCACCCGCTCGATTCATAGAACGATTGTACAACCTCGAGAGAACACGCGGGATCATGCAACTTCTGATTTCTGAGTCGGTGTTTCCGTTCGTATTGAATCTACACATCTCAAGTTCCCTCTTGCACATTACCGAGTGCTTTGCCAACACAATGAACTTCTAACAATTACATCGGTACGTAACCCGAAATCGATCCTTCTGAATGAAACAAACGAAACGTACAAATCGTACAACGTATAAATCGTTATGAAAACGTGTTCATCAAGTTGCGTCGATAAGTGATAAGCAGCCAATGGTGAAATCGAACTGATTTGTTAGCGTGCCAGGAGAAACGGGCAGTTTATGGTCAGACACACCTTAAAATTGACACACTACGTTCGCTGATGTCTTTTTCAATAGGCATTGCTTTCCAAATCGCTGTGGACAGTTAACTAGTTATCGAGTGTACAAAGTAAGTCGTGACCCTCATAATTAATTAGTTGTAAGCTTGTTGTAAATTCAAATCTTCTATCCAAAACATTAAAGATTGATTAAGAGTGGATTTTGATTGTGAATGATCAATAAATTTAGAAAGAGAGGACTACGTACTAGGTCCCACTTTTTCGAAAAATCGACCACTATGCTGGGATTTACTGGGTTTACCGCAGAACGCAAACGTCTTCATGAACGATCATCGATGTCGTCCTCGATCTTCCTGTCTCGAAGAGACATTGCCCCGACCACGACCTCCCGACAATTATCGTGCACTTGCGTGCCACGATATTTCGCACCGTCGCCGGTGAAACCGATAGCCGCTTATGCAACTGGACTCGCGTCGCGTCTGGCGACTCGCTCGATGCACGCGGATTCTCTTTTCCCGCGGATGTGCGCGCGCGAATTCGCATGCAACTGCACTTCCTGGAGAAGGGACACGACGGGCTTCGATCCGCGAGAAAGCGTCCCGTGAAAGCACCAGGCACGGGGTTCCGACTGACTAAGGAGATGAGACACTGCGACGAACGTTCCGTTAATCAGAGTGACCGTCAGAAAGGCAGAAAGTGTGTCTTCGGCCCACGGGAATCGCGAACCACCGTAGTGCACACGTATCAATAGACTGCTGATCTTTATGCATTTATTGCAAAAATATGAGTAGGTGCCATTTAAAACAGCGAAAAAGTTACAACGACATAATAATGCCAAACTAATATTTTCAGGATGTTAAAATGATTAAAGTAAGAATTAAACGTCTATCTGGCTCCAGTCTCTTGCAAATGATGCAGACGATTTTTATTTTGCATAATAACCACTAGGCTGCAGATCATTATGCATTTATGCTTTGTAAAAATGTTCAAAGAATGCTGGAGTATCAAAAATTCGACAGAATTTAGTACTATTTTTATTCATTTTTGGCCTGCAAATGAAGATAGGATTTCATGTGGTACCACTTTCTTAAAATTTGTCTCCAAAAATTGAACATTGCATAAACATTGCCGAGTCTACTTCTCACTAACACTCGATCCAACGAGACGAGCCAGTGTGGATAAACAAAACACGCGCGTGTGTCCTTCGCTCACTGTCTGAGCAATATAACTCTGTCGCACTCGAGTGGTATTTGTTTACATTCTACTCGACTCGTTGGACGGCGTATAGGTTTACGGAAGCCGTCAAAAAGACGGGTTCTAATATTTTTAATTTACGATCATTGAGATTGCGTAGGTGGTACAGTATTATCTCCGTAACTGTCGCAAAAGTCTCTGCCGTAACTGTGTAAATTTTATCCCCACCAGTGGATCAGGGGATCAGTCAATCCTCTACGTTCAGGACACTATAAAGAATGTAGCACCTCTAGTAGAACTCTCGATATCGGGATGGAATTTGCACTACAATTCACTAAAAAAATAATTCCTATCTGCAATAAATATCGGATGGTTGCGTAAGTTCGTTCCCAATTGCATAAACTCTTTTCTAATTGCAGAAAAAAGAATGGTGACAATATAATCGATTAATAAAGCTGTATTCTTCAAAATTTAACCATTGAATTTTATTTTCAAATCGGACACGAACTTATGCAGTCATCTGATATACACTACTGTGCAGAAGAAAGAAGCACCCGGCCGCATTTATTATAATAGAAAAGCGTAAAAAATCAAATAAGAACACAGCAAGTTTTGAAAAAGGATTCCGCTGTTTAATTGAATATTTCTGAGAACATATTGTTTGTCATTGTATCTTATAATTATACTGGGTGCTTCTTTCTTCTGCACAGTAGTGTATATTGTCCTGATTTCAGAAGGGAAAGATCGAGATTTTCGCGATTTTGCAAACAGCGACCCTAAACCTGTGTCTAATTTACGAAATATTAATATAACAATCACCCTCTTCGTATGTGAACCTTTATAATACACAATGTTGCTTTTTAGCAACTTGAAAAATGTAATTATCTCAGTTTCCACGTTCAAGGACGTTACGCAGTTCTCAACTGTATCTCGACGGATACATCGAAGTGTCTCAAACAATCGCGCGGCTGCCTCGCCCATGAAATCGCATTCGCAACTACACTTGGCATTCGCGACGAATTCCTGTGCGAGAATTCGCCGTTTACCGATGCAGGGGAGAGTGGAATGGATGCCAGGGAAATATCAATGCTCGTCAAACGTTGAATTTGGAATGCGCGGCCGCACCGGCACCGCTCCGAGGAAAATGTAACGTAACAGAGACCCGCTCCCCTATGTTTTGCACGTTGACACCGTCAGTTTCTCAATGGTAACGCGACGCATTGAGACAGGCAATTATCTTAATAATGCTACTCAGAGAGCGGCCCGTACGAAGGAGAAACCTCTTGCCAACGAATAGAATATAAATATCAACACGCTGCTGCGGAAACGATGTCTACTGTCAACGTTCTTTGATAGAAATCCTGTTGAGATTTCGAATCAGATTCTTCTTACCAAAGATATCCAATTTTCGCCCTATTTTAACTTGGAAATTAAACATTTCTTCCGGTCGAGAACAATTACGTTGTATACGATTTCTTTCATTTTATGTGTAGGAATTGATTAGCTATCAACATATTTAATAGTGTAAATAATATTGTAAATAATGGTACAGCAATTTTTAGTAGCGACTCTTTGAGTCACCCCACGACTGCTAAGGGTTAAATTAACCTGTCGTCTTACAATTTCATTGCAAGGTTTCAGATTAAAACGTACTATATCATTTCGACCGACGTTCTAAATACGCATCGATGGAAAACAAAACAATTTGAAGTGCTTCCAAATCAATATAAAATTGATTTAGAATTTAGGCTGCTATTACATGTGGTTGTTTATAGTGTGAAGCTATAAATAATCAAGTTCGGCGGCTTGGTTAAATATATCGCCTGCTCTAGAATAAATTAAAGTAAAGAAACTCCAGCATTCGGGAAATAAAATTTGAATAGGCATCGGAAGAACAAAGAGCGACCATACCATACCAAACACGTACACAGACAAGAGTATTTAATATTTATCATTAGACCGCGAATCTTTATGCAATTATGTCTTTTGAAGATGTCCAAAAAATGCTAGTTTCCAAAATACTAATTTTAAAATAATAATTTCCAAATAGATTTTCATTTATTTTAGATCCACAAAGGCTACTACCACGGAAAATAAGATTTTATTTGATTCGAGTTTCTCTCTCTTGAAATTCGTCTACAAAAATTGAAAATTGCGTAAACATCTGCAGTCTATTTATCATCGTTAAGTATCTTTAAGTTCTTTCCACCAACGATGACACGTCTTAAAAATTGATCACTCGTGTCAAACTTCCAAAGCAAACTAATTAACGTCGCCGTTGAAGTTCGCCGGAGCTTTGCAGTTTCCATTAAAACGGAAAAGCTACCGAAACTATCGAGCGACGAGGCTCGTGGCCCTAATTGAACGGCCGTTCACAATGGCGGAGAGGGGCATTTTGTAAGGTATTAACGACGGCAAAAACCATGATAATATCCGTCCGTACAAAGTGCCAGTTCAGTTCTAATGGCGGCCGGGACGAGCAAACGATTTCCTTTGGTCGCGTTTGTGCAATACGAAATGGCGATGCAACGATGTAACGGCATGCTGAATTCTTCATCCCGCGGCAGGTTCCTCTGCTTTACGGTTTCGTAGCGCGTGGAACTTTAATGACGCGGAATAATCGGCGTACGACGTCCGAGCAGGTGGCTCCGGCTCCGGCTCTAACTCCGGTGCGTAACGCGCGCGAGCGAGGTCAGCGTTTTACAGAGATTGATCGTCGAACATATTTCGACTTGCATCGCGAGAGCCTGCGAGCCGTTATGATCGCGGCTTCCAGTTCCCCTTTTACTTGGAAATTCGATATTAACCCTTTGCCCTCGCCGCTACATTAAGGGGCCAGTCGCGTGTAAACGCTGCAAAATTGGAAAAAATCATTTGGAGCTTCCAAAATTTTCAGTAATTGATTAGATACCAACTATTTAACAATGTAAACTATTGTAAACAATACTTTGAAAAATGGTACAGCAATTTTTAGTGGCAACTCTGGTCACCACTCGAGTGCTAATGTTTATCGTTATCGCCCACCTAACAAAATAAATAATTTATCTTGAAAATTATCGACATGGCGAATACTTTCTTCACATTACGAAAAATAGGAATATGTTTATAACGTGACGAATACTGTTACCTACAGAATAGTTAAATGTATATTTGCAATTGAAATACTCCATCAAGTTAAGGATATTCTGGAGGTATATAAAATTAATGCAATTACCAAAGTTTGGGTTCGATTCACTGCACCGTTTAAGAATTATAGCAACTTAAAGTTTGCACATTTTAACACGTCTTCTGATGAAGAATTCATAAAATTCCACTTCAAACCCTATTTAAACCTTGAAAAAACGCAACTGGAAACCCCAAAGAAAAAAAATAGATTCAAAAACAAAAATATACTCATGAATGGCTTTCATTGCCAATATATTGATGGATTTCGAATTTCTTGTACTTTTGTCTCGCATTGTACCTCCAGAACATCCTTAATGAATTCAATGTAGCTAGACTTCCATTTAGAAATTGATTAATTCAATATGAACTCATTTACGCAAGTGGCTCTAATAATCTGATCACTATATACGAGTGATGAAGATAAAAAGAGATCGAGATCCGAGTCCTCCCGGGTCCACATGATTTTTAAATTCGCATTGTAACCACCGTCGACGGTAATTCCCGCGAATACGCGGCAATCTCTAGGAGAGAAAGTGTCTGAAACTAGTAAACATGTGTCATAAGACATACTCTTTGCAGATGTTTCCAAACAATTCTGTCTTGAGAGACACGAGCACATCGCGTATCGCAACGTCGCGTCGCGTCGCGCAGAAGAGAACGAATCCAGTTAGAATAATAATATCAAATGGCAGCATCTGGGGCGATTATTATACCCGCGGATTGTTGCTCGTTGCTTCACTCGTGTCGAGCATGGTCCCTTAATGATGCGAAACCGCCGCGTCGCGTCGCTTCGGGGTGAACGGTTGCGTAGAAAGTGTCTGGGAAACTGCGAGGATCCGCATCCACGGATTGACGTAATTCACATGCTTTCCCTTGAGTCATCATCCTTGTCGACTGCGAAGATTCGATCGGTGTTGTTCATTGGTCCAGCTGCGTACCACGATACCGGAAATATCTATTGCATTGCCAATCGTCTAGTAATTTACGTAACGTCATTTTCGTAAGAAAACTATTCGCACTCAACCTCCCTCGGCTAAGAGCTACGCAATTTTGCAATGAACATCTGTTGCTATTGATTTCAGTTTCTTCATATATTCGACTGTCGTAATAGTTATGATAATCATACGTTCTTTATTTAAGAGGATACTCCTTTATTTCGTCCATCCCTGCTTCAGATTTATTTCTTCTTCTCTTTTAACTCTTATGTAGCCAACCAAGATGTATCGATTATTTAAAAGCTTTTATATTTAACATATTTACACAAATTCTAAGTTTAAGGCACAGAATGGACATCCAGAGAAATTTTGCAATATTTTTAGAGGAACATCAACTAGTTGTTGGAAAAAATGCAGTGAATGGGTACCCGGTTGGCTACACAAGGGTTCAACGGCCATTTTGTTCTTTATTTTACGATTTCAGTGAATTGAATATTGGTGCTAAAACAGACGGTCGGAAGAACATGCAACTTTGGACGTTACGAGAAATTTTCATTATTCTTCGAATATAATTATAAAGACAACATTTGACTCAATTTATAAAACTATATGCTTAACATTACTCAATGACATAATTTCCATTATTTGTAACAACGTTTTGGCATCTTTCAGATAGCCTGTCAATTCATGTTTCCCAATGGCTCACCAGTGGACAGCGGATCTTTATGAAAAATAAAAATGTTCTATCTAAATTACAACAGACTGAAAGACAGGTTGAAAATAATATGACAGTGTATTTAAACTCTTCTAATGTTTCCACTGTTCTAAATTACACTTACTCATTTTTATAAAATCCGCTGTCTCCTCATCAGCAACGTGTGTTTCTGACTTACAAACAAAATTATCTGTTTATTTAAAACACGACAGAACTTTCCCTCCTAATAGATTCAACGCGTAGAATCTCCGCGAGTGTCGCAACCAATTTGGAAATCTAATTCCCTTTTCAGTCACGGGTCGCCAGGGCTAGACGCTCGCATCGACGGAATTCCGATTAATAATTTGACCGAGCGAAATTTCTTATGGACGCGTGACGAAACGCGGCCGAGTGTCATGTCACGTTTTACAATGTTTACGAAACACGACGGAGCCCGAGTGTACAATAAAGGCACAGCCATTCGGAATCTAGAGTAAACTTATCTTGAGCGGCGACGAGTTTAATTAATGGCTTCCACGTTCTAATCTTGCATTTGGAGTCGAGCTCGCGTAATTGTTCCGAGGATCCGAGATGTTCTGTACAGCCTCGAAGCAGAAATTTGTTTCTCAGGACAATCGCGACGTTACTATTTATCTGCCGGAACCTATCTTCTTTATGTTCCAGTCGTTAATTAAAACGACGCGACGTTTATCTTTAGTTCTACTGTATTTCTAAAACATCTTTACCTCCTACACCATGTTTGTCTAACATACTAGGTTGTTTGGAAAGTAATAAACCGCTAGACTGCGGATCTTTATGCGTTCATAGCAAAATTGAGTAGATGAAATTCAAAATTGTCGGACAATTTTAAAAGTTGAACATGTCAATATGATTTCTCCCCATTATAATCATTAAAGGAGGAAAGAACATTCAATTCAATTTCTATTATTTGCAATTGATGCAGACAATTCTTACTTTGCATAAAGATCCGCGGAAATCCGAAAAATTTCATAAAAATCCTGGTATATCTTGACAGCTGACATTTCAGACGTCATTTCTTGCCTTGTAGTGGTTTCTAGCTTTTCAAGTATTTTTTTGTCATCGCATTAAACATGCAAAATCGAAGTATACGCATTTCAATCACCTTTTACTTTTTTATTAACGCGATCGGAGAAATTGTTTAAAAAGACTGTATCTATACGTATATTTTCACGGTGGCAATCAATGTATGTACAAACAATTTTTTGCAGGGACACTTACTGCCACAGAAGATACATACAGGGTGTCCCAAAAATTTTGTACTTCCTTGAAAGGATTCCTGAGGACTTTTCAAGCAACTTTTTCCTTTGCGATAATGTTCTCCGCGGCTTCGTGGAGGAGTTATTAACGGAAAACGTGGACCAATCACGGTCAGTGGGGCGTGTCGCAGAGCCAGAATCCGCACTCTAATTGATCCGTATATTTGTTAGTTATAATAACTTCTTAACAAAGCCGCGGAGAACATTTCTACAAAGGAAAAAGTTGCTCCGAAAGACCTCACAAATCCTTTCAAGGAATTACAACATTCTTGGGACACCCTCAGTCTTTTTAAACAATATGATAGTTGAATTTAAATTGAAGTCGACACTTCCAAGCACGGTGGACGAAAGGAAAAGTTATGTGCTGTTTAAAGAGAGGATGTACCATCGGATTACCATTTATTTTTTACTATTTTCAACATTTTTTATGCCATGCAAATTTCATTTCAAACGAAGTTTCAATTTCTTTTGCTAATAGAAAGCAGAAATATTCTACGAGCATCGGATCTTTAAGTTGGCTGAAAAATCGCAAGAGATCATAGTACATATCATAAGTACGCAGAAATAATTCGTGCAGCAACCGTACTCACGATTTCGATCAGATATTCTCTGCCCGTGGCATGTTCCTCAGATTCCTGAAGTCTAGGATCAATTAGTATACATTCGATGAGTCGAGATAAAGTATGCTTTCACTCCTCTGCGTACAATGCTGTATGTACATATTGTACATCGGCTAAATTACTTTTACGCGGTTCGTTCAAGCGCTTGAACGACTCGTATCGGAGCTCGGAAGACCATCGATTTCATTTTCGGATTGCGAGCGACCGTACCGGGAAGATTGCGGAACAACAAACGGATATCGGCGATCTAAACTAACATGCGAACGGGGCGTTATGTTTATGAACTTTATGAAGGCGGGGACCGCTGCGCATTCCCATCGCGAACAGGCTAAAAATAATTGCACCGCGAGGAGGCGCGAATGCGATCCACGAAGACGATTACAGTAAATTATTCCAGCCAGTTGGATCCTACGTCGATGGGTTTACGTGTTCTCGCTGGCATGCGTTTCGAAAGTGCAAGTGCACGATCCTTGAGGATGCGCCTCACGTTGCTACGCTCCTGCCACTGACATTTGCGGCACGCCGATACGAGTACTCGGATGCAAAACGCGAATGCAACGGTCTCTGACTCACCGAAATCACCATCGCCATGCACATGAATCACTGAATGTCCGCGAATTCCTCCGGCCCCCGGGTTTTTCGTATCATATTCCCCGCAATTCGAATGAAACTGATCGAGCGTCGCGCAACAGCAAAACGGCAAATCTTTCTTCAAACGGAATCTGCAGCGAGTAATCGAATTATGTTAGGATGAACGTGTTGCCGGATGCACGTGTGCAGTATGCAAACAAAACAACATACAAGAACGTACAAAACAACATACAAAAACGTACAAAATCGTAGAAAAACAATAGCCTAACCCTTTTATATTGATTTAGAAGCGCTTCAAAATTATTTCAAGCATTTAGAGTAACTGTACCGATTACTACGGTTTCATGCATCGATCGTACTTTAAACAAGGTAAAACAAACTGAAACAAACTGAAAAAAACTGCGTATCTAGACAGTAATTTAAATAAATCCTGACTACAATAACAAATAATTTTATTATTTATTGCATTCTAAATGAATAAACCTTTTATTAATTTTAACACCGTAGAATATAATATCATATAGATAATTAAATACATTCTTTTAACAAATATTTGAATAACATTCCATCTTTCATCTTTCATTTGAAGCTGTTTTAAATTGAGAACATCGTGACGTTTACAACATTTCACAATTGCATGTACAATGTAAACACCTTTGGCTTTTTATCAATTCTTCTTACTCTGTCTTATAATCTTCATTCTTTCTTTCTTTCTTAAGTTTTCTGTAAGTAGATTTACATCTACTTATTACACCCGCAGCAATATGTACATTTACCCTATTGTGATAGGTATTATGAAATGACTAGAAGAGATACGTTATCTCTGCGATTCGCTAATTAAGGCAGGTTTCAGCTGTAAACGTTTCCCGTGTAATTTCAAAACGTCGCGTGTCTATTGACTCGTTACGAGACATTTCCCGAAGAAGAATGCAGTTATGTCGGCGCTTGACCGAGATGCCGTTCGTTCTACGATGGAATTATCCCGCCGACGAAATCCATCCAATTGCTATGGATCGAAGACATAAAACACTTTCGCTAACACCGGGTCCCAGCGATGACGTCGAATCAAGCGAAGGAGATCGCGGTGGCTGACTCGAATTCTTGCCTCGGGGCGGAGCCTTGCCGGGAATGTCTAGGAATTATGCACTTTTTCTCCTCCGTTTTCTCTCCTGTTTGTTTTTTTACAGATAAGATTACTTAATCGATCGATCGGCTGGCCGATCGACGTCTCGAGCCAATAACACGATCTCTACAGACACAGGTAATCCAACCTCGATCAACGAGAGGCTCGAGATCGACTTCATCATACCGCACTTTCTGTTCGTCGAAATTTTTTTCTTCAAACAAGTGCGTCGTTAATTATCGAAGATGATTTATCTCTTTAATGCGTTTAATGCACCGTTACTCGTGTATTGACTTTAGAAGTAGTGTCTTAGTTTTGTGAAGAAATCGACTCGTTTCAGAATCTCGTAGTTATTTCTGACCTCGCGCCTTTGGATTTTTATTGAGTAAACGTTCTACGCAAATCGTTGCCAATTTGAAACTGCAATTTATCATGCAATTTTTCATGTCAACCAAACTCGATGAGACTTTGTACAAAAGGGATGTTTTTAATTTTTTTCGCAATTCCGAGCAATAGCAATTTCAAGAAATTTTTTGACATACTAGCTAGTAAAGTAATTCTTCTAATATCTCCGAAAATTAACCCTTAGCAGTCGAATGGTCACTATGAGTCACCATTAAAAATTGTTTAATCAATTACTAAACATTTAACTATTGTACGAGCCATTATGCCAATTTCATACCCATAAAATTTTAAAAATCATGGGGAATGGAAATATTCGAGGTCGGAAGAAATGTATAATTTTCCAGTTAAAATAGCTCCGAGTGCAAAGGGTTAAAGAAATGATTTCTGTTTGAAAATTGTGCGAATAATTTTATCCACCGTATGAAGCGAGCCGAGACCGAAGGTTTGTTCAACCAGACGCACACTGTTTAGAATTCCCAGACCATATATTATAATGTCCTCCATCCTTCCATCAAACTTCACATTTTTCCGCACTCGGACGACTACGAGACTCGAGGCTCGTCTGTTTTCGTGGCAGAACGGAATGAAATTTTTCACGGTCGGCCATAAACATCCTTGCGTCACCGTTCGCACGAGCGTAGACTTTCAATCGGGAGCAGAAAAGCGATAGAAATTGGATAAACACATGGCTGGTGATAATAGGCGATCGCCGTGTACCAAGTGTTTCCCGTACTTACCGAACGGAACTCAAATCATCGACTAGCCACAATGGAACGATACTCACCTGAAACAGAAGAAACAAGATAGCTGTTATTGTTTGCAGATAGCTCGTTAGGAAATTGCCGTTTCGTGACCAGGCATTATCTATTTCCCAGTTGGCTGCAATTGAGCCTGCGCGAAACAGCTACCAGCCAATTGCGTATAATTTTTGGAAATTGATAGTTGCACCGGGAAAGTGTGAAACGTTGCAGAAAGTGGATTTTTATTGTGTTATAACTAGACTGTGGTTCTTTATGCATATTTATGGCTTCTGAAAACTTTGAAAAAATGCCAGAATATATCCTTCGAGAGAATTTAGGGAAATTTTCAAATATATCAGATCTGCAAAGGCTACCACCACTGAAAATAATATTTTATTTGGTTCCTCTTCTTAAAAATCGTCACAAAAAATTGCATAAACTTCCGCAGTCTAGTTATAACATTTATTCGTACGTTTGCAAATATGTTTAATTGTGTGTAACACTATCGAATAAGTATTCCATGTTTAAATAGTGTATGCACACACATTGCTTCATCTACATTTTAGCCCACTTAATAATTAAAAAAATTATAATTAATCTAGCCTGAAATATAAAATAAAATAAAAATAACTGTGTTCTTAAAAAAGATAGAATTAAATTATAATGATTCTCCTATCAGTGCTCATTTCATCAATCAATGCTACATTTATTTAATCATTATGAGAGCTATTAATGTGTAACATCCACCAAATGTTCATGGTTTGTGGGATCAGAAAAAACATTTTCAATAGGGTTCGTCATTGGAAAGTGTGGTGGTAGGAATAATGATTTTCCTATCAGTGCTCAAGGTAAATTCACGTGCATTTATATAATCATTATGTCAATCTGTGGGGGTAAGCATTATTGCATCGTAGCAGAACGACTACATATTATGTAACATCCACCAAATGTTCATGGTTTGAAGGATCAAAAAACCTTCTTCGATAGGGTTCATCATTGGAAAGTGTGATGGTAGGAATAATGATTCTCCTATCAGTGCTTTAGGTAAATTCATGTTCATTTATATAGTCGTTACGACAACCTGTAGGGGTAGGCATTATTACATTGCAACAGAACCATTCATATGTCACATTCACCTAATGTTCATGTGGTTTGTAGGACCAGAAGAAACTTCTTCGATAAATTCCATACTTTCTCTAGATTATCTTCATTCAAATTTTACAGTTTTCTAAGAAATTCTCGACAAATACGGAAACTACCCTTAAATTGGTTGTCTTTAGAATTCAAGTCAGAATAGAAAGCAATTTCTATAATCATTTAATGGATTTTATTTAATGTACATTAAAAATCTTTCTGTGGCCTGATGCAAGAAGTTTCATTATCAGTGTACTTATGAAGTGTGTCCATTAGCAATTCTTTCCCTGGCCCACAAAATGTTATCAGTTCAACTCGCCCCCCTTCTAGATTAAATCCTGTCCATAGTTCGCCGTATCGAGTGTTTCGGTAGACTCGGGCGGAAAATAAGAAGAAACGGCAGTGAAACTGAAACAGGAGGTTGCATCGACGCGATGCATCGGATACACGCGATGCGTGCGATCCCGTTCGCGTGTAAAGCCGTGTTTACACGGTTCGAGGAGCACACGCGGCAGCATCTGGCGGATCTTATCGAATCCATCGCGTTCCGTGCCACGCGATCGTTCCTGCCGGGGCGTCCCCCGAAGACGGGGAAAGTCGACGATCGATTTTTGTTTCCGCTAAAACATGTTCTGCCTCAATTATTTATTACACGGTATCGAAATCATCGTTCCCGCGACAGAGATTCCGCACATTCCAATCACCTGCTCGATTACCTCGCGAGTCTTTTCACGTCTCAACGACATGCTTTTTGTTTAGTTCAACATAATGAACATTTAAAACATACGTTCTGTAAATGTAAGTAAGTTTTATACACGTACGAAGTTTTATCTGCAAGTACATGTAAAAATGTTTCGAAATATGCGATTAAAAATCACTTCTCCACAATTCGCACACGAAATTCCAAGATAAATTTCACTTTCAAGAAGCATCGGCAAATAGCATTTAAACTCGGCTCTATCGAAGGTGAAACAACCTTCCGCGTGTCACAGAATCGTCATCTTCGAAGGTTCGACTGATTAATCCATCATAATTGACGGAGAATGAGGTTCAAGGAAATCCTCGGTGAACGTGATGCGCCAGCCTTCCGGAAATTTTTCACGCGGCTGAGAGCGATGATTGCAACGTTTCCAACCGGTCACTTTCCGGAAGTAGATATGGTCTCCACGCTGAGAAATTATATTTAATAACCGGCCGTTGCTTACGCTTGATCCTTGAACCTGTTGACGTGTCTCACGCATTGTCGTCCTTGCATTTCTCTTCGAGGAGAAAATCATTTGATCATTAAAAGACAGCATGTATCTACATATAACGAGAGAACGTTGCAGAAGTTAAACATCATCGAAGCCAAAGAACGCGATATTGAGACTGAAAGTTATAACTTTTATGACAAAAATGAGTAGGTGTAATTTAAAACATGTACATTATTTTCAACCTGTTGAACGTGTTAACAGAAAAATAAATTCTATTTCACTCCGGGTTGTTGCAATTCAGGTAGAAAATTTCTATTTTGAGTGGATGTTGCACTTTGAATTCTAAATGGAAGTTACTAAATTGAAATGATTACTTGATTTCTGACAATAATACATTTTTCACTAATAAATTCGCTCGTAAATACAGAATGTTCGTGACAATTTATATCAGCGTTTTGTTTGTAATCAGTAAACATTAGAAAAATACCGAAGAGGAGAAATTTGTAGTATATTTTAATAGCAATATGATAGCGTATCTCAATTTATTTTATTCCTAATATTTTCAAGAAACAAAGGAGATCTTTATCTTTTTTTAATGGAATGCTACATTGTTTTAAATCAAATGAAAACGGCCATTAAGACGAATTCAATTCAGGCATAAATAAAAGAAATAAATGTAATATTTCGTAATAGTTTCTGAAAAAATATTGGAAATTAAAAGAAATGAGATACGCTATCATGTTGCTAGTAAAATATACTACAACTTCCTCCTCTTCGTTTTTCTCTAATGTTTAGCGTTTACGAAAAAAATAATGGAATTTTTATTAGAATAGAGAATATTTTACAATCGTAGAAGCAAGTAAAATACGAATCGTCTCTGTGTATCGTCAGTGGCGAATGAAATTTGAAAACAATGAGAGGTGATGTGATGACGGAAATGAATTTCAAATAGTCTAACGTTGAACACACGTGATTCAGAAAGTAAACCGTTGACACAACGAATTATCAGATTCAAAAAGTAACAGATCGCTGAAATTACCCGTCTTGCGAGATAGGCACACGTAGAACAAAAGAATGACCCCGAACGTGCAATTTCGTTTCTACCGGCAATAAATAAACTTCCTGTGGATTCTGAGTCGTCCGTGGCAATTTTCACTTATTACCATGGAACGAGGTAATCGAACGGGAGATAACAAGTCGCATCGCGGGTTAATTAGTACCCGCGGCTCGGTTCGTTCGACAGCGCGATTCAGATTTCAATGTTACGGGAATAATGATGCGCGATTTCGTACCGGGAATAACGAGTTTCATGGCAAAATCGAGGTCCAGATAATACCGTGAACGCACAAGGAACACGTTCTTCACAAAAATATGTCGTAGAACTAACCATCTTTGCAGGTTTCTATTATTTTATCGTTTTACGTAGACTGTTCTCTGTAAGATTCAATAAAAAGTTCTACAGATAAATACAGTAATAAAAACATGCAGATAATTTGTAGGTACAAAGTGGCAAGTCATTTAGTACAAATAGCACATGTCGTTCATCGACAAAGCTTGAAATTATCGTTTCGTTAGCTGCACATTATTTAGACATTACGGATGAATCAAATTTAATATTCAGTTCTAACCTGTTAACCAGCCTTTACATCGAATATCGCTTTATTACAGTGAAACGTAATATGGACTCTTCTGCAATAACAAAGGAAACACATATTCATGAACTCCTAATTGATGCTGCCACTGCCTGTTGATATTATGCGGGAATACACTCGAACACAGACAGGATTGCTCCATCGTTCTATTGCAATCCGCCTTGCCCATTCAAATCAGATGATAATCACATAGGAACACAATGAACTTAATGTGGAAGATAGCACGGGACATAATTGATACTAAACTCTCATTCATTGTATCGTCTCTTGATTCTACTTCATATTGAGATATCAATACCAGTATGTAATGAGAATTAATAGTTGCAATAAGTCAGTGAGTAGATCTTTATGCAAAATGAAGTTTTAATACACGAATTGCAATCTACAGAAGCCAAGTAAAAATTGATTTTGCTCATTAATAATTTTGATATGGTCAAAATAGTATATCGACATTGTTAAACTCTTCTTACTATGTATTTTAAATTACACTTACTCATTCTTGTCATAAATGTATAAAATCCGCAGTTTCTGCTTGAATTACGACAAGCTGAAGTGAAACAGAAATTTATTTTCTTTGTTAGGTATTTTTAAATTCTTCTAATGTTTTTACTGTTTTAAATTACACCAACACAATTTTGTCAGAAATGCATAAAATCCGCTGTCTAAAAATTAATGTTCACGATAATAGATTGGCTAGATGCATGATTGTCGACATGAAAGAGGATTTTCAAGGAAACGTAACCGATCGACGAGATGTTGGGAAGACAAAGATCGAGTCTTAGGAAAAGCCAGCAAGAAAATGGCGGCAGCGACCGCGTGGCCGAGTTGATTCACGCCTGACGCCCGGGAATAATTGTTGCACAGTGGCAACAATAATTGCTGCGGCTTGCTCCGTGACGATCAATGGGCCAGGTTTCGTGGAGGATCCCACGGTGCACGCACCGGGACGTCTTCTGCGCCGGCTTGGCCTCTTGTTACGGTGTTTTCAGCGAAGAAGAACTGCCGTCTCCACGCCACGTAACCGTTATTATTTACTCAGTCGGTCGGTACTTTCATCCTTATGCAACACAAGCCTAGATCCTATCTCGGCTTCCTCTCCTACCCAGCGTTCCTTCGAGCTTTGCGAAATCGCGAGGCCCGCTCGCTTGGGAACCCGCGAAGCTTCGTTCGCCCCGATTTCTGATCGGTCACGCTCCAAACTGACAATGAGCGATGACGTCATCTGCTATCGCTTTCGTTCATCCATTTATTAACACCAGAACCACGACATTTCGACGGGCTCCAAATCTCATTGGAGTTCATCATTTAATTTATCGTTATCGAGATTGTATGCATTCACTTATTCCCTTCGATTGTCATCATGATTGCACAGCGGATCTTATGCACTTGTGGCTAAAATGAGTTCATCGGACGCAAAATAGTGGAAATATTTAAAGAAATCACCTGCTAAATTTCATCAACGAAATCAAACTTATCAAACGCATCATATATTTTATTCTGACTTGTTATATGATGTCGCTGATAACCTAGCAATTAATGCGACATAAAACTATGAATTGAAATTTCACGACACTGTTGTATCGTTTGGACTCAATGAAATTATAGAAACAAGTGTCTATGCAGCTCCTGCATGTTGCAACGAATGCAAGCAACTTTTATTTTGCATAAAAATCTGCAGTCTAAACATGATACAAATCGCAAGCAATTTGAATGTGTACGTCCTTCTCATTCTTATAAAGATCCTATTAAATTCATTCACAATTAAGATTCTATTAAATTCATTCGATTAAGATTCTAATAAATTCATTCACAATTAAGATTCTAATAAATTCATTCAGTTAAGATTCTAATAAATCCATTCAACTAAATTCATTCTATTAAAAATTTTTTTAATTGTTAAGGGGGGTATTCTGGTTAAAGTGTCATTTTGTAGACCTTGTGACGTTTCAATTATACACACTCACGAAGACGTACCTTACGTACACGTATGTATTTGTATATCTGGCACAAAATAATAGAACCTGTAGCCGGGCAGGACAACATCCACCTCGTATCCCACATTCAGATAACAGTACATACAGTCTGCGATACGTCGCCTGCCACTTGTATTCAAGCGCACGAAACTATTGTACAATGCAATGTGGAGATCTATAATTTAATCCTACTATTTCATTGTCACAATGAAAATTTTACTGATTGACCAAAGCCCGCATCATAAACATAGTCCAATCGTTTCCTTCGGGATTAATTTTTAAACGAGGATGTTGAAATACGGTAAATAATGTGGTAACATATTATATTAGAACGAAACATTTTCTTCAGCCAAACAGATTGCTGTTTTAATCTCTGCCGAATTGTTCAATTTATATATAATATTTGGCTAACGTTTACAATATTCTCTGTACAAAAAACTAAACAAACAAGAATCCTGCGTGATCATTATTTTAGGAAAGCTTCGCGCTTAAACAAGCTGAGATCGGTAAAACAAACTTGATCGCTTATCAATCTCCGTTACACGTTTCAATGAGAAAAACGAGAACCACGAGTCGAGCAGATTTAACTGCAAGATGAAAAAGACCGGTCGTGACGAAGCAATAGTCGAGGTCGGCAACAAGATCGTGGAATGGAGTACCTCGATCATGCATTAAATTACCGAAATGTCGCAGCCGAATAGCCTGGAATCAGCGAAATCGTGAGACAAAAGAATCCTTTGATCGGCGAGTTTCGAACTCTCTTTGCCTCGGGCGTACTTCTTTTAGTATCACATTTCGTTTAATCTTTGTCAGTTTTCCGTTTTGTACGAGTTGGCAACCTTGTGGACGAAGAAGAAAGTGAAACCTCTGAAAAATTTACGTCTCGTGGCTCGTTTCAATGCAGAGAATTTCTGAGAATTCTTTGTTGGAGGATGTCCCAAAAATATTATACTTGACCATTCTTGAGGTCATTTGAAGTAACTTTTTCCTTTGCGAAAATGTTCTCCGCGGCTTTGTTAAGGAGTTATTAACGAAAAACACGGACCAATCGGAGCGCAGCCCCCAATGGGCGTGTCCACAGTAGCCCCGCTCTGATTAGTCCGTGTTTTTCGTTAATAGCTCCTTAAGAAAGCCCCGGCGAACATTTTCGCAAAGGAAAAAGTTGTTGTACACAATCTCAGGAATAATGCCCTTCAAGGAAGTACAACTTTTTTGGGACACTCTGTATAACGTGAAATAATTGAATTACAAGGTAGTCAGAATCATTGCTACAGCGTTCCACAGCAAACGATAAGTGCGTGGGTGTACTCGGACAGGAGCAAGGAACTAGAACCCGTCGGAATCATAAATAAGAAGCCAGAAAAGGTAGCAGACCTGCCAACCACCGAATCCACCACACAAAATCATGTTTTTATGACGGTGAGCATAATCGTAGAACGAATCTGTTACCTTCGAATCAATTACAAGCCTCGCATAATAGTGCACCGCGATACTGAAACACATATAATAAACGTTGTATGTATGTATAAACGATTCGAGGAGTGGTTAATATGTAACGAGTTACTAAATGGAGCACCAGTTCCTTCATTGCGGGTTCCGTAGATGATAAGGCGATATTAATTTGATCCGGATATCTGAGATGATACGAAAATGGGATAATTGAAAAGGTCGATTCGACTGCTGATCGTTGCACAAGTTATTTTCACTGGTGTCGGCAATATTGGAATAAGTCGCAAAAAATTCAGTGTAATTGTTTTTGCTGTATGTGAGAGTTGAGAACAAATAATCATTATTTTGTGGACACGTCAATTATTCTAGATGCTATCATGCAACTCTAGAACGACGAGATATCTTTATTCACGTAGACAGAAAGAAATCGACCATCCTCGTAAAATTTATCGTCATCTTGACACTGTAACGAAAAATTATGCAAGTTGCCAGCAGATTAACCTGCCGCGCGATTTCGTCGTTCCTTATTGCATAACTTTTCCTGACCGCTGTGCTCGCTAAGACAATCTGGCTAACGAAGCGAATAACAATTAAGTAGAAAGCTGAGATGCTCTACTCGTTGTTCGTCACTCGTCTTTGTGCGCTAACGAAATAATAAATGAATTTTTCGTGGTTCAGGCAATCGTCCAAGTTTTCAGATCTTTCAGAAATTTCTCAGCTCAATCAAGGATAACTTAATCATAGTATTGGTATAATTATCACACTGGTATAATTATAAATGTTTTCCTAGAGAGAGAATTTACAAATTCATTTATCTTTTCGTTGCATTGATTTTTAACACTGTGTCAATTTGACAGCAAAGAACAAATTGAATTGAATTCAAAGCAAAACTTAATTCGAGAGACAAACAACTACTCTTAGAGCAAGGTTAGGTTCGCTCTTAGTGCGATCGACCTGCCCTCTATAGCGAGGACAGACGCTACCCTCGATTTGGTCTCCATTTGGCACCAAACTTTGTAACTTTAGTAGCCAAATACCGAACACCTCTTTCCGCATCACTCTCGGTATTTGGTGACAGGTTTTGGTCTGCAGATTCAGAACAAATAAGAACCAAATCCTGTTCCAAACATGTCTTGGCACCAAAATGATCGCCTTTTGCTCGCAAAGTGTGATTGTATATATTTCGTCACAATCTGTTCGAACAGATTTTGCTAACTGGGATGATCGCTGATTGAATTGTTTAAGAGTACATATTAAAGATGAGTAGCAGTAATATGTTTTTTTTTTTAAACAAATATGGCAGAGGAGGTATAAATATTTCAGAAATATACTAAATTTGTCTTAAGCTGTTCGATTCGATTTTGCTGACTGGGAATTATGATCGCAAACACTTCTAAAGCATTCGCAACCAGTGGCATTAAAGGCAATTAATTGCACGGCCAGAGTGAGTTTCAGTGAACTAATCGACCGCGCAACACGTGTCTCTCGACGCCGCGCCGCGCTGTAGAAAGTGGTTAACATTTTGGCCCCGTTTTTATTGTCGCCGAGAAGTGGGGATATCGGTAGCTTGTCTCGTGTTCCCGCGTTGTATTCCTTTCCCACAAAGTCTGGCGCGTTTCAATTACGATCACAGTTCCGAGTTAATTCTATATTTGCGTTTCGCGCGTCCATCGAGTCGTGAAGGATTAAAAAATTCGCGCGGTCTCGAATCCGTGGCCGTTTCGGTCGTGATTTATGCTCTATAGCTGGTCTTAGCTCTCTGTTAAGACACTGAATGATTGGCATGATGGGTTAATTTGATTATGGAAGTGGAAATAAACAAAAAACATCGTCAAAATTTGTACTTTCTTTAAACTGAAATTTTAATGACTTTAACGAGACGAAAATAATAATACGAATAATTTGATTTTCTTCGCAGCCTCTCTCTCCCTCTCGTATTTCACCAATTCAGTTTTGCCATACATTCGTAGTCTAACAAAATGGTTATGAGTAGACCGCAGATGTTTATGCAATTTTTAATGTTTATAAATAGATTTTAAGAAACTGGAATCAAATGGAATTTTAATTTCCAATCACTACAACCACAAAATAAATAGTGTGCTCTACGTTTCTTATCTGTTCCTTATCCTTATAAAATGATGACGACCACTGCACCAAGAATTATGACTAGAGCGCGGATTTTATATATTTAAAGGAAACATAAGTAAGTGCAATTTAAAGCAATAGAGAGATTAAATATATTTAAGAATATTAATACGTTAGTGTCAGCTTATTAAAGTCATTGAATACGGAAAAAGATGTCTACTTGGCTCCTCTTCTCATGTAATTGAGGCAAACAATTTTTACTTTGTATAAAAACATCCGTAGTCTAATTATGACAGTGTTATGTCTGTAAAAAGATCGGCGGAAACATTTGCAGAATTTTTCCGAAGTGTTAGGTGGCCGCACACAACAGTTAAATAACGGAATACCGTCGGGATCCATTCAGCGCCGCGCGAAACACGGTCAGATGTTGAAAGAAGTTTCGAAATACATATGCAGGAAGAGATATTTACTATCGTGCGCGTTTATATAACGGCGCGAGACGGAATGTCAACCTGTGCCCGTAGAACGATCGCTACGTTTCTAACGGTAATGCTTACGCGGAACCACGGAACCAGTCGTTACACCGTGAAGCCGTGGAAAACAATCGAAGACAACACAAAAAAAAAGTACGAGGCTTTTCAACGCGGAACAAACCTCCGTAACGACTCAACGACACTCCACGATCCGCAGAACTTTCCTACCATGTCGAGCAAATCGGTCTGTCGACGCTCCATTGGTTAAACAAATTGATCGTCCCAGTCGACGACATCGAACTTATTCCATGATGTCGACGCGTTCTTATTTATTATGTTTCTAATTGGGAAACCAATTCCGTTTAGCATGGAATAATACAATTATTTTCGAGTCTTTGTTTTTCGGGTTGGTCAAGCAGCAAAGCGGCTTTTATTATTATATTATATGAATATATACAATTTTTATATATTACATACCTATTAAATGTTTTATATATTACGTATTGCATTATATATTCTATATAAAATATATTAATTAAGAGTATTATATTTAAAATAGAATACTAAATCATTAATGCTATATGTATATGTATCTGTTCCTCCATTTTCTACAATCCACATAGAATTATACAATGTATAATAATACAATATGTAATAATGTGATACAACAATTTTTCAATGAATGGTAGTGGAATTAAAAAGTGTGATTTAAATTCCAAAAGTCTCTCTTGTTTCGCGTTTAAAACGGAAACTAAACGAGGATTCTATAACAATTGCTATCTAGCATTTGTATATTTTATATATATGTATACTTTTATCAATTTAGCTAAAGTTAGGCATGATTATTGTCAGTACAATAATTATCTAACTTTAGATAAATTTATAAAATATATAAAACAATTCACTACGACTATGTTCATTCTTTCATACAATGGGAACAAGATACATACTTGAATTTTTTATTACTCCAAAGCAAAACGGAGAATGTTATTTATTCTCATATACGTGGAAACGATAATTAAGGTGGAGAAAATACAGACTGTTTTAATTGACAGCATTCAGAACGTGCTTTTTTCAGCGGCAACCGTAGCTGACGATCGGCGACAGGAAACGATGATAATTTTTTCTTCCCGGAACATATTGGCGAACGCCGAGTCAGCGTTTCTTCACGCACACTCTACGATTACTATCTTCGTAGTAGGATCGCGGGTGACCCAGTTGATTCCATTCATTTTCCGCGCGAGAACTCCAATTTCTCTCGGGACGCTTTTTATTGTCAAACCGAGGAGCCGATTGACGCGAGACGGACCAACAAAATGGGTTACGTTTTACGTTATTTCTCAAGTTCTTGCTCAAGGTAGAAACCGTTTCTTCTATTATATCGCAAATTAATTTTGCGTTTTTCCATTGTTTTTGGTTGACAAGATAAATGTATATTGTTCAATGAATCGTATCGAATTTATCGTTCTTGGATATCCTCTGTTACACCAGATGACTCTGGTGCTGACGCAGATCAGGAGAATTGTCTCGAATTGAGGGGAACAAGTTACCTTCCTCTCCCTGTCAGTACCGGATTAATCATGTGACGTTGCGTCACGTGACCAGGTCGTAGCGGATGTGTGGTGAAGATAGGAAGTGATCTGAGTGGGGACACAAGTCTTGATCTACACCTAGCTGGGATCTGTATTGATTCAAGTAACACAGACACTTCGTTTGCAACCTAGTTTATGAATTTACCATGATGGAAAGTCTACAAAGTTTCAGTGGTGTCACTTAATGCAATACATTATTTATAGACTGCAGATTTTATGCATTTACAAGAAAAATGGGTAGGTAAAATACAAAATGGTAAAAACATTGGATGAATTTCGTCATAGCACACACACACATTTTGTCCCTATTTATACCGTCAAAAGATGAGATGAATTTTGATTAAACTCGTAAACCAGTTAACCAATTTCAATGAAATTTTCAGAGCGTATATAATTTATACCAGTTGACAGAACACATTTTTTAAATTTTCGTTATTTGGCCAACTAAAAAAGTTGTAAAAATCAATTTATAGTATTGTTTTTCACAATTCCGACCAAATGCATTATTTCAACATATTTTTCACACATCATTTACTAAACTAATTCTTCCAGCCTTACAGAGAAATTGAAGTCGTTTGGTCCATTCAGAAAAAAGTTGTTCTAATTTAAAGTGTGTGGAATCAGTTATGCTCCTTACTGTATGTATTTGCTGAAATAAGCCTTGCAACTCTGCTCGGTAGCCAAGTATTGAAAGTTCCCGACACTTTTATATAACGTGTAGCATTTAAATAAATGTATCGTGGGCAGCCCAATTCAATTATATCCTTCCTTCAAACTATTTGATCCGAGTGCTGCCCGAAAACTCGTTTTTCGCACGATCGGATACATTAAACCCGGTCCGCCTGGTTTGCATATCTCCGCAAATTTCGTTTCTTTTCGCAGGACGGGTTGTACGGGTGTCAATTTTTTCTTCAAACGGACAGCTTGAAAAAATTTCCGCGAGCAATGATAAATGAAACGCAACGGGAACCGGTTCCTCGACGTCACGAAACGCCCCTTTCGAAAGCGCCGCGCAAATTTCAAACGAAATCAAACACACGCGAACGGCAGATTCGGAAAAATATCTGATCGCGGTGAACTAGTTCCACTGATGCATTCGGATAATTTAATTAGGTGCAAAACATCGAATACGTCTAAAAGATGACAGCGTAATTTATTCAGAGACTTTCTTATTGAATAGTTTGATTAATCGTCTGGAAACTCTACAGATGGTTATAAAAATATATTGCATATACTTTACTGTTGCCTTTTTTTAAAACATGATTTATCAAGTCGTTGAGGAAATATTCATTTAACACATTACCGACTGGTGATTATTGCATAATTTTGAAAAATCTATGGATAAACACTTTTTAATGGAACTTTCAATAGGAACAGCAATTTTCATTGTGAACTAGCAAGTTATTCTCAATAACGTCATCTAATAGTTTCATTTAAGATTGCAATGTAAAAGAAAATTTCTACGCTTTTTTTTGGTATAGCAGAATTATTTAAAATCCTATTAATAGGCTTCCGGTAGGTAAAGTGTTAACATCGAGTGTTAGCTTTAAAATGATGATAATATATTTTCACGGCAAATTTAAAAATGTGTGTCATGTGCACCATTAAAGCTTTCACCAGAAATGCAAAAACGTGTAGCATGAAAATAAACAACCCCTAAATGTTTGAGTAGTGTACAAATGGTTTGAAAAATTAGTTCACGAATTTCCTGTATGAACTGGAAACAATGAAAAGCGCGAGGACACTGCGAGGTTTTCATTTTCAAAATAACGCTGCAGTATTTGAAGAAAATCAATCCGGTATTTCTTAAGACATAATAGTCACGATTAGACTGCGGATGTTTATGCAGTTTTCAATTTTTCTAGACGAATTTTAAGAAAGTGGAATAAAATGCAATGTCATTTCCAGTGGTAGTAGCCTTTGCCGATCTCAACGAAATAAAAATTGTACTGAATTCTGTCGAATTTCCTATTCCACTCTTTTCCGAAAATTTTCAGAAGCCATAAATGCATAAAGATCCGCAGTCTGGTCATGATTTTGAAAAATATGGTTCGGAGAACACATCTGTTTTGAACACCAAAGCAAGTGAGTGTGTCTTTATGAACAATATTACTTACATTCAATCATTCAATATTTCTGTTTTTTCAAAATTACTATAACATATTTAATTTACAGACGCGATTCAAATAAATCTTGAAAAAGATCCAAACTAGGATCGAAACGTTGATTTTGTTTGACAATTAGCAAAGTTGCTTTAGAATTCGTAATAAACGATCGAACCGTTGCGTCGAAAACATTTAAAAATTTATTATCAGCAAATACGATCGATAGAAGAAACATATTTACCCGGAATAATGTTTTAAGAATTGTGTTCGCACTTGCTTGAAATTTTCAAGACACATTTTGTGTTTGAAAAACACTATAAAAATTCTGAAGTTCCCAAGTTGTAGATGGAGAATGGTTGGCCGTAGGCAGCGTGCTATTCCACTGGCGAACCAGAATACGGATCAGATTCCGGATCAGTTCACCGTGTTACTGTGACGCCCGCATATTTGCACGCACGACACACTGTTTCGCGACATCCGACCATTATTTCGTACGTCGTACGCGAATGGTTGCGTGCCTTGCGCGTCAATGGGCGCTACTTTTACATAAAGATTGAACGACGGACGTTATAGCTTGGCAAAGTTGCTATGCGAATGGTATTCTAACACTGCTTTGGAAAACAGAGAACCGCTCTAATTGCAACACAAGTGAAACATTCTTGCGGGACCTCTGGAGCTAACAGACGAAGGAAAAACGAACACAACAGTTAACTGAATTACTAATACAAAAGCTTGCTCCACCATACAATCACGTACAGGATGTCGGGTAAATAATGATGGGCGGTTCTAGAACTTATTGTTCGTAACTTGTGTAGACATCTGTAAAAGCTGTTTACAATTATACTAATTATTAGACAGCGGATCTTTATGCATTTATGAAGAAATTTGTGGGGTCAAATTAAAGCAGTGAAGGATGAGAAAATTTTAAGAATCTCGTAATGTTTTTTGTAATGTAAGAAAGTCATTAAGGAATAAAATCAATTTTTATTTTATTCCTGCTTCCCACAATCAATGCAGAACCTTTTTTTTTGCATAAACATCCGCTGTCTACTATAATTATAATTAATCTGTTTAAAGAAGTGCCATTTTCTCGGATTAAATGATAGCTCTGCAAGGATCGAGTATTTTAAAAGATCTCTTTTTCACCGATATTGAAGTACCATAATTTTAATAGTTCATTTAAGTTGTAGATAATTATATTTTATACAAAATATTTCTCAAATGCTTCTCAGATGAATTGAATTTTGATTGAAATTAAATTCTATGTGGATAAGATTTATTCAACGACAATTTTATTTAATTACAAATCTCGATAAAATGTTTCAGATCATTTGATTTTGTATTAAATGTTCTCTTTCGATTTTAGAAGTAATTTTTATTTAAATTGTAATACTACGTACGAAAGATTTTCTCATCAGCCACAACTGGCAAATTTCTCTTAACTTCGTAACCCAATCCCGATGGCACCCGCATACCTGCGACGTTTTAATTAGGTCACTGATTACTATAACCCTTACCAACATTGATCCTTTATGCAGGTCCCTCATGCTATTTCGAGCTTGCAAGTCTGGTCGCTATTTCCATGCCACCCTTTATATTTTGTTTCAAAGGAACACTAAGAAATTACATAGCTCTTACGTTCGCAACGGATTAATTAACAGCATCTAACAGAAAACATAAAGCCGTAACGATCGTATTGGATTCCAGGATTGAATTGTGCATCTCTCGTCTGAACTGGACCGTAATTATGATGTATTCCAGCACATGGTTCAATTTGTAAGCGGGTTATGTTGCGCTCAATCCAAGAAAACGTTCAGATTAACTTAACTCTTAATGGAACTCCTATAACATAATCAATTTTGTAGAAACTTAATTTGTAACTCTGTGTTCGAAACTTCACATTTAACAGTAAACCTACCGAACCTTAAAAGTAGCTGGTACATGTTCCGTCATGAATGTAGTACGTACTTGAATGTAGTATAAACTACTTGAATATAGTAGAATGTACTTGAATATAGTAGAATGTACTTGATTATAGTAGAATGTACTTGATTATAGTAGAATGTACTTGAATGTAGTAGAATATATTTGAATATAGTAGAATCATAGACATATAGAGATATGTCTATGAGTAGAATGTACTTGAATATAGTAGAATATAGGTGAATATAGTAGAATGTACTTGGAACCGTACGCTGGTGGTAGCTTCAGTGTTAATATCACGAGAATAATTGCTGCGGTGCCGAATTGCTCGCACGACTTACACGAAAGATGAGTTTCCGATGTATCTCCGGACTGATTTCGTTAATTGCGCGCGGTTGCTGCAACTTTTTATCTCTCCCGATTGAAACCGTGTGTTAATTAAAAAAAAAACGTATGAAATAACGGTCAGCATACGGGATTACATAATGCACTTAAGCCGAAGAAATGCAGCCACGCGGTGGTACTGACACTAATTGCGGTCGCAATAGGTCGGGTAGAAAAACGTGGATTGAAACATGCGTTCCGGGAACTTGTTTGATCGGAGCCGGTCTGACTCCCGAGTTCAGATGAAAATCTGCGGATTTGGAGCGATCCGGTTAGAAGCGATCCCATTGGCCATCCTTCCGAATCAATCGAAGCGCACAACCCCAATATATTATTAATCCAATGACAAATATTATTTATTAGTTTGTTTATATGACTTTTACTAACAGTACCGTGACGTTCTTCTGATTGAAATGACACCAAACACGATGCAATTTGGATAATATTTACTCGTTCAATTCACGATGCAGTAGAGCCTCGATTCACCGTGATTAGTTCGGATAATCGAGGTTCTACTAAATCGCGTATTAAACGAATAAGTATGATCTAAATTGTGCCGTGTTTGGTATCGTTTTAATCAGAAAAACGTCACGAATATGTCACTAAGAGTTTCGTAAAAAAATAATTAAGTTATCACTGGATTAGTATTGTCGCGTCTAAGGCTAACAGTGAGATATGAAGAAATAGCGTCTGTACACAATATAAGCGATATTTCGGTCCCAAAATTCGCAAACAAATCGAAACGTTAATGTATTCCTCTTTCGAGGAAAGAGTTTCGATTTTCTAGGTCAGCAACCGCCACGGTACGTCGATCGCGTGGAAGCGAAAGGGCGGGAAATTCGAAAGGGAGAAAAGGCCGGGTGTCACGCAGGACTCTCGTTGTTACGATCGGCGCCAGTAAAAGTTGCTTGCTCGAGCCACCCACTTGTTCAGATGACCGCCGCATAATGAACAATGCAACGGCGTGCAACGATGCGCCGGCGAACAGTAAAGGTAGGCTGAAAGTGCCCACGTGGGCTGATAAATATGCCGGCAACACGACGAGGCACGCCCGTGGATTTCCACGTGTAACGCTCGGCATTTCCACAGAGGCAAATTATTACATACAGTGGCTGGCAATAGTTTCAGGCGAACAATTATAATTTCAATTTTTTATTCGTATATTATGCAATGTTAAACATATCAACATTAGATAAAATCCTCCACAGACTCGGAAGTAAGAATAAGAGTAAAGAATCGAGGAAAATCAAGTCTAAAAACGTCGAAAAAATTATTAAATTAATTTCCGGGGTGATCCCTTTTAAGCTTCAGGGTGAAGTCTATATTTTCCAGAATCTTTTCTGGTTTTTCATTTTTCACAACCAGAGTTTGCAACTAAAAAATCGGAAAAAATTCTCGAATATGTGGCTCGATATGCTAAACGTGCCAGATTTTTTTAATTTTTAGATGCAACTACCCTTACAGTTTGGAAGGCATTTTTGGCTGCCTGAATCCCTTCGATCACGCAACGTTGCTGAAAGGAAGTCCTCAACGTTGCCAGACCGTGCGCTACTCTAACAGTTTCATCAGTTTTTAAACACAGCTCGTGTTACTTTGTAAAGTATCTTAAATGGACTGTAGAACTATAAATTAGTATAACCTTCTGCCAGTGCGATACTACTCATTCCATTCGAAATGGTAGGATACACAGATAAATGACTGCAATTACAACATCGCGTTGAACCTTTGCTGGTTCTTTATGTAGAATGCGATTCGACCGAGTCCCGCCCAGATCTGTGCAAAAAGACAGATGCACAAGATGAAACCGGAATGCGGAATAACGATGCAACGCCGAACTCTCTGCAAGTATAGAGCGTGCCACGGATCGGTAACACGCGCGTGCACCGCTTGCATCCGGTTGCGATGTTTTTACACCTGCAACGGTTCCAAAATGTATTACCATTTTTCCAAAGCATTTCAGATCTTCCTGAACTTGGGTATCCCTTTTCAGGGTGGCACGAGCGCGAAACGAAATTTCAGAACGATCGCTGACGACGCGTACTTACTGGAAGCGTTGCGCAACAAGCGTAGAAAGTTGTTCGTCACACGCAGAGCTATGGTTAAATCATACGGTCCAGCGAAGAAAGTACCGGCTACGTGAAAATTGCAATGTCGAGAACGTTGAACCTTTCGTTTAGGAGCGATACGGTGAATGAAGCGCGCGTCGCGACGCTAGAAAGTCGGAAAGTTTATCAAGTTTTCACCGTTCGGGGGATACACGCCTCTCGTAAAAACGGACAAATCGATTACTCGTCGAAAACGGGACAATCTGCCAGTTGAAATTCGTTGATCATTTCAAAGTTAACCCTTGTCAGCTATCATTTCCTCTGAGACACCGCTAAAAATTAGTACGTTACCAATTTCTACATCACTAAAGTAAATGACTTTATACTTAATCAATTGCTGAACGTTCTGCGCGATACTCAAACCCAACAGTATCAAATCAACATTTTTAAATAATGGGAAAAAAACCATTTACACGAAAGACTAGCATGACATATTCAATCAACAATTTATCTAAAAATAAGAAATAATAGATAAATAAAAGAAAATGAAAACGAGCATCAAAAATGCTTGATCGTTCTAGTTCAAAATATTCATCTAAACTTTCATGTAATAAGATGTGCATATTGATTTTTCACCGAAACACAATTCTTCAACCATTCAAAGGTGAGCAACTCCTTAAAATAAGAAAATACAAATTTTTTGGACTGTATAATAATAAAATTGTGGACCTGACCAATTTTAACGTGAATAAAATGGCATGAGACGGAGTGAAATAGAGGGATTACTGTCAAATTATGTCAGAGATCATGGATCAAGGGATCGGAACGATGGTCAAGGCCAGCAAGAACCGTTCTGGCCTAATCTTCGCGTGTCAGAATGTTAACGTCCTGTCATCGGGACTCGAATGATGCGGCTGTGTTAATAGACCAACACACGCGCAGGACGTAGTCCGCACGTCCCGGCACGTGCCTCGACGACCGACTAACTGTAATATCTGACTGGCGTTCACGGAAGACGTCTAATTAAACCGTATAAGTGGTGATTGTGTAAGGCACGGCCGTGTAACACCGCGGAAAAACAACCGGCACAATTAATTCGGTTTTGGCGTCGATTTCCGTCGCGGTTACCGTGACGTAAGCGTCCGGCCTGGACTGCAACTTCAAATCGACGTCATCGCACCGGACTATTTATTTCGACACCGTGAAAACTCGATTATTCCATTTTCATATTGTAACTTTGCCCATTTATGCTTATTTTCGTCAAAGAATTTTCGAGGAACGCAAAGAGTTTTCGCGGAACGTCAAAGAATTTTCGAGGAACGTCAAAGAATTTTTTGGACAAACATTTTTGTAAAACGCTTTCGTGGATTTACAATTATAAGTAGACAAAGAGTGTACGTTTCGAATGACACGAATTCATAAAGACGATGTTACTCTCCATCCTTACGGCTTTAATTTTATTATAAAAATATGTGTGTAGTTTGTCTAGCGAACTGTATATTAACATCTTTATTTGATCGCACTATTCTCACCGAAAATGAAAGGCTTCAGATAACGAATTTTGTACAAATATACAATAATATCTAGTAAAATGTAAAATAGAGATCAATAAAGCATCCATTTAATTTAAAATTTCGATGAAATACAAACATTTCTAGATGCAAAGTCAAACGTAAATAGAAAATAACATTCCCAGTTTAAATTAGAATGAATTTACTGTGATAATTTAATCAAGAACTGAATTATGACATCGTTTGTGAAAGGTTGATAACACTGTCGACTGCAAACGGGAAAGAGACTGTGGAGATCGCGAATTTCGATGGGAGACATCGCAAAGATCTCGACGAGGTGGAATTCGACCGGCGCGAAGCAAGACAGCTGCAGATTTGATCAGTATATTCCGAGACACGTGGAAGTCAGTGAAACGAAACGGATACGCACGGAGCTCTGCGGATAAGCTGATCATCCGAGCGGATAGAAGACTCGGATATTTCGCGAGCGCTAAGCAACGTGGACAGCCGCGGCTGATTGAAACAAAACGAAACAGCGGGCAGCGGATAATAATGGCTTGTCCGCGGTGGAAGGGAATGCGGGCAAATAGGGGTTTCTTCGCTGTACCGTGAAAATTCCGAGCATACCGTTAGAATTTTTCAGCGATAGAGGAGAACGCGGCGAATCTGCTACCGAGCCTCAATGTTCACGGCGAGCCATGAATCTGGATTAACGCTGAAACCGCTGCGGCACTAAACGCGACTGACGCATACTGACATTATTGACTCGCGTAATTCAGGGGTCCGTGCTGACAGAATTGACGCAGTTTAATAAGTACATAACTAGACAGCGGATTTTGTGCATTTATTACAAAAATGAATAAGTGTAATTTATGAAAGTAAAAACATTAGAAGAATTTAAACATATTTTTATATTATTTTCAATCTATTGAACATGCTAAGAGAAAACATAATTTTCTATTTCACTCCAGTTTGTTGCAATTCACGTATACAATTTTTATTTTGTATAATATGTGTAAAAAAACAAAAAAAAAATTGGTGGTCTCAAATCGAACAGAACATAAGAAAATATTAAAAAATAAAATCGACGACATTTTGTACGTATTACTGCGGACGAAAAAGAGCCATGCACCAATTACTGCGTACCTATTACTGCGGACTAGAATTCGAAATATACGAGCGCATGAAAACAAACTACATATCAGTCAACGAGAATACATTGTCATTTATTTTTACGTACATTAATTTCATTGTGAAAAAATACCGCATTGAAACGTGCATTTTAAAACATGCTGGACACTGCGTCATAGCAGGAACATTTGAAAATTTTCAATCGCTTTATAATCTACGATCATAAGAATGTAAGGACACTAGTTAGAATTACAAATTGACTTTGCGAGTCGGCTGCACCCGGTGATCGTTAGCCCGATACTTTCCCATTACGTAAAAATACCATTGACATTCACGGGTGATCGACAGTGTGTTCCGTATTCCCTCAGTGAAGATGCGTAACTCGTTGGATTCTTGGTGAGATAAGCTCTGACGATATTGCAAAGATATTTCATTAATTCAAACGATATTACGTTCACAGCTATTCAATGTATAGTCAATAAGTAGACTGCGAATAGTTTAGAAGAAAATGTAAAATAAAAAATTGTCCGCATCAATTTCACGAAACAGTACACACACCGAAGCTGCTTTCTTTCTTTAATGATCTTAATAGGTTGAATATAATATAAATTAAATTGTACCAGCTCGTTGTTGTCATAAATGCATAAAATCTCGTGATAAATTAAAGCGATATTTTCGAGAACGTTTAACATTACACATATATGTATACAGATCAGTTGGTACAGTTATTCCTCAGTTCACAAGTAAAGAGATGTTCGAATAACGAAGGTACAGAAGCTATGGCATCGTTACATAGTTTGTTATCAAGAGCTAAGAAAAATCCTTTCACTGGATTTCCCACGCTTCACGCTGCTTTGCTGAAACTGTTGAACTTTGTTTATATGCCAATTACTAATTAATTAGACTGCGGATCTTTATGCACAATAAAAGTTACCTGCTTTAATTGCAAGATACGGGAGCTACACAGACATTTATTCTGAAATTCTTTAAATCTTTTAGTCATTTTTCTCGTAAATGTGTAACATCCGTAGTCTACTAATTACCAATGTGCGTGATAACATTCCGCTGTAATAATTACATACAAATTCACGTTTCGGAGGTCAAGTTAGAGACAGGAATTAAATCGATGGGCTACTTCGGTAAGCATCTCCAACAAGAATACTTAATCTTCACTCAACCTCATTAACAGCAGTTGCTACAAATGTATAACACAATGAAACGTTCGTTGTGACTATACATACATATAATAAATGTGGAAAATATTTTCATTAACTTCCTCTCTTAATTTTCATTAATATTTTCGAAATTAAATTGGTTTATTGTTTTAGAAAGCACAGAATCAAAGAGCTCACGCCTAACCCAAACCTTCCTGTTATGATAAATTATAAATCATTAACCCAGATTTATTTCAGCCATAATCTGGGTTATATCTCGATCAAATCTAGGTTACATCCAGTAATTAACTTCACATAAATCACGTAAAAAGTTGTTCAGATGGCCGTGGCAACACATTTCAAGGTTGTCCAAATCAATAATGAGTCCCCCATCATACCTACAAAAAATTAATAAACTACCATTTACTTTGTGCAAAACGCAGGAAATGATTAATAGCGTGTTTCCATAGGTTTGCCAATTCTCTTCGGTGTGTGTTCGTCGATCTCCGCAAGTAGAGATACGATCGCCGGTCATTAGAATACGAAAAAGGTGTAAAGTCTACGAGAAGGTGGAGGAGGAAGTTGATTGAATGCGGAGGACGGCAGTGCAACGGTAAACGCCGATGACGGTGTCCTAGGACGAAGGACGCCGGGTCGCTTGTTCGATTGTTGAAACCGGGTTCTGGCTCGGTTCGTCAAACCAACGCGCACCGATCACCAGGAGCAACGGTATTACGCACCGCGGAGAAAAGATCTCGCGAATCGTTCTATCTAGGCCACGTCGAAGGTTGCAATCTTGGGAAGGATGCGTCGATCGTCTCTTCCTTCCTACACAGCCTCGCGCCGATCACGCGAAAGCGTGGGCTACCAACGATTATCTCTTGCGGAATAACAGAATGGTGAAGATAGGGGATACACAAGACGGGGACCGAAAGGATTCTACCACACTGTTCGATAGATTCTATTTATACCTACCAAAATATACAAGAATGTACCACAAGAATGTACCACAAGAATTGTACCACAAGAATTGTACCGCAAGAATTGTACCACAAGAATGTATCACAAGAATATACTACAAGAATGTTCAAGAATGTACCACAAGAATGTTCAAGAATGTACCACAAGAATGTTCAAGAATGTAACACAAGAATGTACAGGAATGTACCACAAGAATGTACAAGAATGTACCACAAGAATGTACCACAAGAATGTACAAGAATGTTCCACAAGAATATGCAAGAATGTACCACAAGAATGTACCACAAGAATGTACAAGAGTGTATCACAATATACCATAATATACCACAATATATATACCCAAAGAAATAAATGTATTGAATAATTCAGACAAACAATATTCTTTTGTATAAAGATCCGCAGTCTGGTCAGCTCGAATGAATGAAGGTGTGTCGGCCCTAATAATGTAATCTTGAATAAATAATCTTGAAATATTCATCCAAATTGTGTGTGTGTGTGTGTGTGGTACAGTGCACCCTCACTTAAGTGTAATGTTTATTTAAATAATTGTATATTTCTCTTAGAAGCGTTCTTGAGAAACGTTTACAATTAATTAAATGAACCTTTCATTTTACAGATCCTCTAACATCTAAACGTGTCTTGTAATAAGAACTTTCAAGGTTCCATATACGGAAATAATAAGCATGACAACTATTGAGTCTCTCCGAGGTTAAATCTTCGTTACTTAATAGCGTGCAATTAGCACGCTTATAATTCCATTACATGCGGTAAACGATGGTATTCAAGATCATGATTAGACACTTACCATTTTACAGATATTTATAATTTTTTTTTATCTAAGCTTTATCCATCTCCATTAAGATTGTTTTGCATATATTTATAATATCATACATATATCACATTTCTAATTACAGCACTTTTGCATTTAATAGACTGCGGATTTTTATGCATTTATGATTTAGAAACATTTTCAAAAAATGTTGGAGTATCAAATTTGACAGAATTTAGTACGATTTTTATTAATTTGGAACAACAATGTTATTACCAATGAAAATAGGATTTTATTTGGTACCACTTTCTTAAAATTTGTTTGCATTTTGAAGATAAAAGAATCCTCTCCATTTCAAAAGAAAAATTTTTTAGAATAATTAAATAGATTTGGCACAGGGTTCACAAAAGAGAATTAATAATTTTCTCGATAGAAAATCATATTCCCAGAATTTTCATTAAACTTCATTAATATCGACATTTTCGGCATTGCTAAACATTTAGAAATTAACGCAGATGCACGAGACAGGAATGTCCATCGAGCAAACAGGCTTTCCGTTTAGTTAAGACGCCTTCGTACCAAAAAAGTCTGTGTACTAATCAGAATTAAAATCAACCGAGTAACGGGAGGAAGATCGAATCAGAATTTGAAATTCTCGAACGGGAATTAAAAGAAAACGGTTCTCCACGAAAAGACCATGACGTCGTGTCTCGTTGGCCGAACAATTTATGGGGATTCCGTTGGATTTTTATTCTATCCCGCGCGTTTCACCGTCGAATATAAAACGATTAGAACGCCGAAAATAGCCGCCGAGCAAGTCGAATTTGTGAAAGGAGGAATCCTGCGAGGAATTTCAGAAAACTGGTCCCAGAGTTCCTCGTGCAACCACACGAAATTCGCCAGCGCGGAGATCACCGTGTATTATTATACTCCGGTGAAATTTGTGAAATTTCGGGACTCGGGATTCGATATGATCGCCAGCAAAGTCCACATTATCGTCCGTCATTTCTCAGACCACACAATCGGCCTGATTCCCGCGTTTCGTATGCCCGTTATGCCTCCTTCATAGGCTCGTTTCTTCGACTACCATAACGAGCGCTCCGCTCAATCACCGATAAATTTAGAACGTCGCGTAGTGCGTCGAACGAAGTAGCTTTGGGAACAAAATTTAAATTTCAAGACTACTTGAAAAAGAAGTATTTGAACACTAGAGTTTCCATTCTCGAGAAATTCTCGATATTTGAACCATAATGATTTCGTTGAATAATGAGTTTGGACTCATTTTAAAGCTTGAAGCCTCTACTTTTGCTGACCATCATTCATTTTTTTTGTAGCCAGTTTGGATCATGTTTAATTATGCAAGATTATCCATGATGCACCTTATATTCTTGTAAAGTTGGCTGTACACCTTCCTGTTCGAAGCTCCGTAAATCGACTAAAAAAATTCGTACGTCAAATTGTAAAAAGTCATTATGAAGGGGAAGCTCCAATCTCCAGATGTGCGGTGGTTTCAGTCGCGAGAAAAATTTTCCAATGTTTCCGCAGACGTTTCAATTTGCAACATTTTGTGCAAAACTTAGTGTCGTCAGTTTCCAAGTCGCTAAATCGTAAAAAATATCTTCGACAAAAAGGTGGACGATGCATTGCAAAAGTAGAAGTTTCAAGCTTTAAAACTAGTCCCGGTATATTATCCTATTATGTATTTTCACGAAATGATTACAATTTAAAGTTCTAAGGAAGCGTTTTCAATCATTTGAAGAATCCCCGTCCGCGAAGAGTTCATCCACCGGGGAACAATAACTGATGCACCGACAATAACTTCGCAGCAATGGAAAATGTTAAGAGAAGTAGGAAGGAAGCAGTAATAAAATGGCTGTAAGCCCGGCCGATGCGGGCTAAAGTTTCCTTCCTCGTCGCGGTGGTAGAGAAAGTATACACGCGCAAGAAAGAAATTCAAACGATTCGCGGGAACGACTGTGATGCAGGAATGTTTGAGCACCTCTCATTGAATTTCCCAACGATTGGTTGCGCAACAGAGATCGCTTCCGATTCTGGATAATCTTGAGAACGCGGGAAACTCGGCCTCTCGTTACAGTCGATCTACCTTTGATCTCATTTTAGAGAAGATTCGTTCGAGAAGATAACTCTCTCCCTCTCTCTCTCTCTCTCGAGGACCAAGAAATGGGAGGTGAAACTTTCTCCGGGAGAAGAAACCGAATCCCTTTTGTCGTCGCTGATTTCACGTCGGAATCGACAGTTTCGCATCGAATGTGCAATAAATGGATCGTTGTGCGAATTCATATTTTAATCAGCGAACTAAAAGCAACTATTTCACATTCCTTTATAAAAATAACAAGAATGTGTCTATCCAAAGACTCATTTTAAAGCTTGAAGCTTCTACCTTTGCAGTACATCGTCCATTTTTGTCCAAAATATTTTTTCACGATTCAGCGAGTGATTTTCGGACCTTTGAATATAAGATCTACAGCCAACTTTACAAGAATATAAGGTGCATCATCTTATTCCTCATTTTTGTTTTATAAAACAGCCAAAAAAAATCGTAGATCAAGTTTCAAGCAGTCGTTACAGACTTCAGAACGTTCTGAATATGTGTTACACTCCTTAAAAGTGTGCCGTTATAAATTGAACATGAATTTGAAGAGTTAACGCGAGAAAGGGTGAACTATTATCCTAAAATCTTTTGTGTAAAAGTGGGCTAATTGTTATTGCGAATCCCCGACTCCGCTTAGAAGTTCGAAGAGAGTCGAGCTGGGTTTAATAGATTTTCTCCCGGTTTCTTCGTAGGTAATCTCATTGCATTCGTAGCCGCATGAACGAGGTAAATAACTCTGTTAGGAAGGAGAACGAAAGAAACGAGGCAGAATTATGGCGGAAATATTCATTAGACTGTACTGGAAAACTATAACGTATCGTGAGTACGTCGGCGTTCTGATAGGATCGGGACGGGAACGTGGTCGAAGGTTTTCGAGGTCGTAACTGTCAAAGAGCTGGCGGAAAATCAGAATTCACGACGAGTCGACGATCTTTCAGGCCACAAACACAGCTCTCTGTACAAGCGAAACACGTAAATAGGTTTCTAGCTTACGGGGAACTTTTTACGCAAACTAGTTCCGTCGCACAGACCAACCGCTCTGTGAGTAAATCAGTTCGATCGTGAAACAAAGGGAATATATTAATGTTGCGACACGACCCTGACGAACCGAACACGTTGCAGTCGCTATCATAAGAACCGAGGGAGTTGCAGATACATGTTGGACCTCATAAATTATTAAACATCATTAATTATTGTCGTTGGCTATCTAAAGTCCTGCGGTAGGTACTTAAATTATTAGAATCGCAGCCGTAAAAGTTATTTAGTGACGGACGATGTTGCCTGCAGCGTTGCCAATGTATATTTGCAATGTTTTTGTGAAAGAATAGTAAATGTTCTGTGCAAATTACAGTTTATTCGATCATCAGCAAATTATTTGATCATGTATTGTGTATAGACAGTTATAATTAGACTGCGGATCTTTATGCATTTATAGCAAAATTGAGTAGATTGAACTCAAAATTGTTGGAAAATTTTTTAAATTAAACCTGTCAATATATGATTTCTCCTCTGTTAAAATCATTAATGGAAGAAAATAACATTCAATTTAGTTCCCGTTTCTTGCAATCGATGCGGGTAATTTTTATTTTGCATAAACATCCGCAGTCTAGTTATAATAAAAGAGATCCTTGATGCAACACGGAAGCAATCATTTTTAATCTTCTAAATTAACCTTCGACAGTATTAGGGTCCATTCCGATTCACGCATGATGCGCATACACTGTATAATGTAGTATAGGAGTCTCTATGCATACACTATACAGTGTATGCGCATCATGCGTGAATCGGAATGCACCCTATGATTCAAAAACTGTAGCTTGTGATTTCAATTCAATTATACAATTAAAGGTTTCTATTATTGTTGCACTTTAAATGCAAGTTAAATGCAATAAAAGAAGCTACGTAATAATTAATAATGTTATTGAGTTTTGATCAATGAACTTGCGAATCTATACATGTATTGTATATGTATAGTGCAGGTATAGTTCGAGCGACTTCAATGCGCGGTATAAGCACCACCACTCGGAGACTTCGATGCTTGGTAGACGGTACCGCATCGATTCGCGAGGTCGCTGGAGGAATATTATCGACAGATTTATAACATGAAATTTCTTTTCCATCTTTTTCACACTTTACAGTCGAAATTAAGTTGCTAATTTGTGAATTTATATGCATATATGTAAAACTATACATAGAGATAAATCCACGTTGAACAAAAAAATGTATTCGAGTAACAGGGAAAGAGCTGATTAAACTGACTGAATAAAAATCAAAGAAAACGAATAAAAATAGATTTGAATAACAGAGGAAGAGCAGAAATGGCTTCGATCGCCATGAACTTGTAAGGAGGCCTGTCCCACTCTGGCAAACGGATCATTCGGAAACGAGGAAGAGAGGTATGCCCAGCGGTGTCACGTAACGTGCCGTTAGCGAAGCCTTTTGTTAACACAGTTGCATAAGATTATGCAAAAATCTGGGTCGGCGATCGCGACGAACGAAACCAATCTGGAGTCCGATTGACTTCGGCGACTGATTACGTTGCAACTGGCGCGCCGATGCCTTTTGTTTAGGCTTAGAACGCTGAACACGTACGAGCGTGTCCGTTAAGAACGATCGTGCCTAGATCTGTCATCGGGAAATTCTGCCGAGAGCTCTGTTCCCTGCCGATCCCGTAATCATTATAAAAGCGCGCCCCGCGCGATACCGATCGAAACAAGAGCAACGAAAGTGTGGAAAATTTATGTACGGCACTGTGCGCGCTGATGCACGCGGAAATACAACGGTGCTAATGACCCAGAAGAGAATTACCGTCTGTACAACATTTATTTTGGTTTAATTGCCAAGTATAGTCGGAGCGATTCGAACTGAACGTATACTGTTGATTAAATTGTAATTAATGGTAATTGCCGGTCGTTCACGTAGTTGCTAAGAAACTACAGGCCCAGACGTCGAATTAAGCTTGCGTTCTATCTTTAGCACCGTTCGCTACCGGAATCACGTTACTCGGTCCGCCATAGTTTTCGTACAGAAATTACGTTTACGAACGCGCGATTGTTGCATTCGGGCGTAAATTAACGCTGGACGTGCCGAACACTAAAAGTCAATGGTGCATTGCCTTCTAAAAATGGCAAGATTCATTTCATTTAGATCCTACGTGACTTTTATCGTAGTATATGCAGTAGTAGTAGTATTTACTGTAGTATTTTAACACTAGATTTACGGTTTTAAGAACAACAAGAATGTGCCTATCCAACTTTTTTAAATAGTATGTACACAAAGAAATAAATTTATTGAATAATTTTTCAAAGGTGCATCTTCACACAATCAAAAAGTAAGCAAAAATTAAAAATATTCGAACCCGTTTCATTATAACTGAACTGCGGATTTTGGTGCATTTACGAAGAAGTTAACTGAATGAGATACAAAACAGTGAAAAATGTAAAAAATCTGAGAATATTGTTATGTTATTTTCAACGTAAAAAGACTATTAAGAGATGAAATGAATTTTCACTCAACTACTGCTTCCCAGAATCGATGCTGACTATTTTTATTTTCCATACAGATCAGTGTTTCATTTTCCTTAAATCAGTGTCCAATTTGCTCATTTATATTGCTATTTTCTTTACATATTAAAAAAACAATACTGAAACCTCACACGTCGGACAGCAAAGATTGTCCGACTCGGGCAAAAATTTTGAAGTCGACTTTTGTCCAAATTTTCGAGATAAATGCCTCGCTGCGCGTCGATCGAAATTTCCGCGAGACATCGTGATTCTGCGAGAGTGAAGTCGAATCGCGAGGTAAGAAAGTAATAACGTTCGAGATCGAGGAAAGGCTTTCCAAAAAAATGCTCGCGGAGAACGTCAAAAGGAAGGAAGAAAAGGAGAGAGTGATAGAGTGGAAGCGGCCGTGGCGTATGCTTCTTCTTACACGGGCTCACGGATGAGTTCACGCTCGTGAAATTAGGACCTGGTCCGAGGACTCGATACGAGAGAATGCAAACTTTCATCGCCCGGAGCACTCGGACGCCGGGAGAGTGATATCCACGTGTCCACTTTCATGAATTGAATCCCACAGCATGGCACATTTTTCCCAGAAACGATTCTACTACTTCGTAGCGAATCTGACCCTCTTACACGTCGCGACACGTTTGTCTAAATTTCATTTTTGCCCGCGAGACCTTAACCGGTTAAAACGCGTAAGACCTCGAAAATTGATCGCTGAATTCATTAAAAACTGACATACATTTGATTGGAGTTAGAAAATTGATTCTCGGATGTATGCTAGTGATCAATTTGAATTGTAGATCTTCGTCGACTTACAATACACGTCAATGTTGAGAATCACTGGAAATACGTGTTGTATGTGGGTGACACAGTTCTTCATGTACAGGGTGTCCCAGAAATGTTGCACTTCCTCGAGAGGGGTGATTTCCGAGGCCATTTGGAGTAACTTTTTCCGTTGCGAACATATTTTCTGTGGCTTTGTTAAGGAGTGGTTAAAGAAAATCATGGACCAATCAAGTCCAAGAGCCAGCTGTAGCCGCGCTCTGATTGGTCTGTGTGTTTCGTTGATAACTCCCCAACAATGCCGCGGAGAGCATTTTCGCAAAGGAAAAAATTACTTCGAGTGACCTCAGAATTGCCTCTTTCAAGGAAGTACTACATTTCTGGGACAACCTGTACACAATTTAGAAATTACTTTTTGTCATAATATTATACAAATCAGTCCTTGACCTTGTGTTTTCAAGTCTTACAATTAGAGGATTAAAATTAATCCCCATCATTTTCTATACAATTTACAAGACTGCGGACCTTTGTGCATTTATAGCAAAATTGAGAGCAAATAAAATTCAAAATTGTAGAAAAATTAAATTAATTAAAAATGGCAATTGTATAATTTCTCCTCTACTAACACTATACCTACCGAAAGCCTATTAAAAGGATTTTCAATAATTGTGCTGTGCCAAAAGAAAACATAAAAGTTTCTTTTACATTACAATTTTAAATGAAAATACTAGATGACGTTATTGATGGCGATTTGTTAGTTCACAATGAAAATTGCTGTCACTGTTGAGAGTTCCATTAAAAAATGTTTAGCCATGAACCATAGATTTTTTTCAAAATTATGCAGTAATCACCGGTCGGTAATGTGTTAAAATCATTAAAGGAAGACATAACATTCAACTTGGTTTTCATTTTTTGCAATCGATGCAGACAAATTTTATAATATTTTGTATAAAGATTCGTTCGATTTTCAATTTACTGAAGCAAAGTATCTGCAATCACAAGTGAATTCGGTCAGGAATGCAAACTCAAGGGAACTTCCGCAATTGTGGTGCTCCTTAATTGTTACGATTGAATATGTATGTACTCATTAAACATTTGAAGTTCACGATAACAAGAACAAGTCTCTCATCTGCATATTGTGCGCGTTCATTTCCTTTCAACGTCATTGGTGCGTAATAGATTTGTTAACTATCGTCATGGTTACTATGGTTACGACTGTGGATTTTTATGCAAAATAACAATGATCTACGTCGATTGTAAGAAACAGAGGTACAATTAAGATGTATTTCTTCTTTTAGTAACTTTAATAAATTGCAAATAATACGAAAAGCTCCAGATCTATTTTAAGCTCCGGGAAAAATCGATTAACGTCATCTAGCTGGTGCAGCAAACATAAGGACACTGGCGGCAATAACCGTGACCTGACGCGTCCCTTTCGAATTCCCAAGTCGTCCTTGATCACGATTGAAATCTGTCTCACTGTTACTTCACTATACGTGGTTTACACGCATTTAAATATCGCTGCGAAACCGAACCACAAGTGTTTCGAATTCTAAATACACTGCAATGCCGTAGAAATCCTTATTCAACTTCGCGTTTCGAAATGTTGATGACATTAATACCACGAGCTCGTGAAATTTTAGAAAATTTATGGAGAACGTGAACTTTTTCATTCTAAAATTTAAACGTTTCTTTGTTAAGCGGCCCCTAGACGATCAATATTATCATCAATATATTGCACAATAATTGATATTGTACAATAATATTGATCGTCTGTAAATCAAATTGAAAGATATTACGCAATATTGAGTCAATCAAAAAGAGTTTGATTTTTAATGTACAATCTCGTAAATATTGCTTCGTCTGTGGTTAATATTGTGCAACATTTATTATGGTATTTCTTTTTTGAATTTCAGGTATAACCATTCCCAAAAGTTCATCAAATTATGTACCATCTGGTCGCAGAAAGTTTCGAAAATCAGTTGGGTCACTTATTCTTGGATCACTTAACTTCATGAGTGTATTAATTTCTTTCTTTAAACCATTCCTTCATCCACCTGCGCTTCTTTTTCTCCTTCATTTTTACCACGTTTTTATTAGCTCGCTTTCTTGTTTTTAAAGCTGTAACTAATGCAATGGCCACACAACTTGCTTTCTTTTTATTCCACATGTTAACTGCAGTGTCATCAGTCGTGCGCTAACTTATTGGGCAATAATATTGTCTCGTGCGGGTGGGCAAGCAATATTATTGTGCAATATATTGTGCCACATATTGACGATAATATTGATCGTCTAGGGACCACTTTATAAACAATTTTGAAGCAAGTTTCTCTTACAATTAATTACAATTAATTTTTACACACCCCGTACAAATAACAGAGCGTGTTCCATTTTCTCGATGCACCGTTCATACTTTACCTAACAGAATCGAATCGGTATAAATCGCAGAATGCACTTTGTTGTCTCTAATTGGCTCCAGTCGAGAGTCTGCGCGCAAACCGACATCACGATCATTTGGAGAAAACGGGGCTACGTGATGTTTCGTCGTGATTTCACTTTGATCCGCCACAAGATATTTACAACGCGTCTCCTTACTTTCAATTAGTCCAACTTTTCCGCGATGGACCCCCACGCAAATTTGCAATTTCACTTGGTCAACGTCGAAAGTAACGTTCCGGAAAAAACGTCGATTTCATTTTCGCAGAAATTCTACTGTAAGTACATTCTTCTACGAACGTATGAATAATATTTGATCTTCTTGGACGTAATTTCCGTTGACAAATTTCATGCATCGCCTCGTGCGATATACTTCTGTCGCGGTGTCCTTTTACGTAGGCATTCGGGACCTATGACGCAAATGTCACGAAAATGTCGCTCCGCCAGCTTGTGGCCGATCCATTTGAATGTAGTAACCCGATTAAACGGAACGACTCGGTCTCTGTTGCGAGACTACACAGTGGCAAAGTGATTCAGTACGTAAAAAGAAAGTAATTTCGGCATTTTAACGTGAAGTAAAAACCAAATTTTTATTTGTTTATTCGAACGATGAACTTTAATCAATAAAATATTTTCTTATTCATTCTTCTTGGCAAAAGATCATCGAACAAAATGGAAAATATCCTATTCATTAAAGTTCATTGCTTGAATAAAAAAATTGGGCTCTATTTCACCTTAAAATATCGAAATTACTTTCTTGCCAACCCAATACTTGTCCGTGCACGAGAAATTATTCACCGAAAATTGATTTCCGTGTGTTCCTCGTTCTGACTGCTTCATTTGTCCCTTACTTACCGCGATGGCGAATTGGGTTTAAAAAATGATAGAGAATGGAAATATTCTAGTTAAAATATTTAATTTTCGAGTTAAAATAGCTTCGAGTGCAACGGGTTAAATTGTTTTTAATACAAATATTATGATAAATATTATTATAATCTATAATCTAAACCATAAACCATAAATGTTCCTCATAATGGACACCGAAAATGATTATTTTGTACAAAGATCCACGGGCCGCTCCTAAGTAATTAATTCAAAAATATTGTTTACTTAAGAGTAACTCAGTACCGACATTTAATTACTTCCTGTTCTGGCAAGTGTGTAGCGTAGGTAGCCCAGTTAATAAAACTTGTTAACTGGGTAACTTTTCCATCGTTAACGCAGTTATGGACGCAATCCAAACTTAATAAAACCCTACTGACATCTTATCGCGCTGCAAACATGGACATGAAGCGTTTCATACCAATGGGAATAGCATGATGCAACTGTGTACTGAAGCCTACGCATGAGCGCAATGCTATGCATAAAATTCAAGTAGGTCTAACAAACCCCGTATTTGATAATAATATAAACGTGGTAAAATAGTAGCATACTTTCTTTAATCAAAAAATAGATTGTAATTCACTGGGAGTACTAATTACGATAATCACTTAAATGATTCCATTTTTTTAGCATTAACATGTTTTCTAAATATGTTGTTCTGAAAATATTTCCTGAATGTTGTATTCTAGAAATATGATGCTCTAAAAACTACGTACTGATCAATTTATACTCTTCATTTAAATCTTTATACATATATCCGTCGCGAAAATCCCTAACAGGGTTAAGTGCCACGTAAAATAACCAATAAAAAAAATCTTTATATACAATTTATAACTTATTTTACGAATACCAACTTCTCGTGTCAAGGTTAAGCTATAGTTATACAATTTGTCATGGAAATACAGTGGTACATAACTTCAAGCATTTATCTCAAAGAATATTTACTGACTTTTCAATGGAACTTACTTTTGCATCTTTTCCATCGATCGTTGAAAAATAAGGGAAATTCAACCAATTTTTCACACATAAAATTGTGTTTCTTTAAAAAACACAATGTACGTTCATAGCTCAATAAATTGAGCTAAATATCTGCAATGAGAAGGGCGTGGCAGCCATATTTTCCCGAAGCCACTTCTGAAGAACCGATTTCCCTATTTCACCACAGGAATATAGCCTCGGCACGCGAATTTTGTGGCAAACGTCAGGAATGTAGCAAATATCCACCGGAAATAGACGATTTCCCGGTGGAGCCCGCAGCCTTTAATTAGCGTACGACACGAAAATACTGGGATTGGCGTAACGGCGAGTTCCCGAGAAACGTGTAAATCAGCGCATTCTCGGTCTCCGTTTGATTAGGCTACGAAACGCAATGCGAGGACGTGTACGGTGAACCGCGTCGATCCGGCGTTACAGCACACGGACAAATAAAATGGCGGTCGGAAAAGGAATTCCTCCCTTAGAAGGCTCGACGGAGAATTGCGCGGATTGCGCAAATCGCGCAGAAACTACGTTTCTCGCGGGTTTCGGAGGCATCTGTTTGCTTTTTCCATCGGATGGAGAAAGTATCGCGGGCACGGGAGGAAATGTACCAAACGGGTAAACAAAGAACGGAGAAAAAGCATTATACTGTTGTTGCAACAGTACTGTTCTCTTTTTCGTTCGTGGAAACCGTAAGCCTCTTTTGCTGCATTTCAGTTTCATCCTTTTTCCGTCGGTTCATTTTAAGGAAACGAACGAGGAAGGAAAGTTTGAACGAGAAACCGTAGAAATGCAGGGTGTTCCAAAAAGTTGTAGTTCCTTGAAAGGGCTGATTTCTGTATGAAAATCTTCTCCGCGGCTTCGTTAAGGAGTTATCAACGAAAAACGAGGACCAATCAGAGCGCTGCCAACGGCTGCGCCAATGTCCGCAGTAGCTGCGCTCTGATTGGTCCTCATTTTTCGTTGATACTCCTTAACCAAGGCTCGCAGAAGATTTTCGCCGAGGAAAACATTACTTCATATTGCCGCAGGAATTACCTCTTTTGAGGAAGTACAACCATTCTGGGACACCCTGTAGGTGCTTGGAGATTTGATTGTTTTCCTACCTCGGACATAAGTGGGCACTTTCTTCTGTTACTTGTTTGGAAAATCGTCCGAATCAAACATAGACATTCGAAGCTTCTCTCCCCCGATTCCGAATATGTTTCGTTTTCAGCTCGCTTTCCGCAGATTTCCCAATATCAGAAAAGGTAGCGAAACGAGGAATCGCTTTTTCTACTGCGGCCGAGATTTCCACTTACATTAATCGGTATCTACTTGTTCGATCGAAGGCTTTCCCTTTGAAATACTGCACGAGGGATCCAATGGTTTCTCACGATCGCCACAAGAATCATTTTCTCTCCTCACAATGTTATTAACGTTCTCGTTATTTACTGCAATCTGCAATGTGCATTATGTTGTAATAAATCCTGTAGGTGATTTCCTAATAAGAATTTCAAAAAAAATCACACACACATGTTCTCTCACTGCAAACAATCTTAGAAGTGTAAAATAATTTGTTGTTATTTAGATATTGACTTAATTGTCATGTCTTACTTTTTTTTTAGAAATAGAGTTGTGCGACTTTTCTTGTGAACGAGAACGGTATCGTGATTTTTAAATATTTAAATTCCTCGATCATCTCTTAGTTGCACGGTTTTCTTACACCGGGAAAGACTCGCATAAATCGAGGAACGAGTGTATTTTTATTTATACACTTGCTCGGTGATAAGTCGTTACAGCAATAGAAATATAAGCACGAAAGTGAACGTGCTCTTGGCGAAAATTACGCGGCGGTATCATAGCCCGTGGATCAGATTTTTCGCGTTCCCGACGGTTTTAGTGGAAACAATGCACTCTTATTAGCTTCAGTCTGACAGTTCGAATAATCGTTGCTAACACTCGAAGAAGACTCGCCTTGAAATTTAAGAACCGCGGTTACGATCTTTCCTATCCTTCTCCGAATGGAACTGCCAATTGTACAATGTCTGCGGTACTGATACAATCCTCTCTCAGTATTGTTTGCGATAATAACTTACATTTCGCGCGGCCGATGTATTAAAAACGAAGATTACGAACTCGTAATTCAAAAGACGAAGCGTTGAGCTGAACACAGACTTGATGACGAAGCTTCACAGCTTCATAGGCCTGATAGAATTATCACTGTGCACACGCAAGTCGCTCTGTTCGAAAAGATGACACTCATTATTTTTCGCTTATAATCACTTACTATGTTCCGATGACACGATAATTTCACATCACATCAAAAAATTGAAGTTCAAAACGGTCTAACAATAGTTCAAAATTCTTTGGACATTTCTACTCGTGTTCTCGTGAATGAAACGCATAAAATCCGCAGTCTAGTGATAAAGGAAAGAAGAAACGCGTGGGTTCGAGAAACTTGAAACGAAAACCATTTTAATGGGAAAAAACAATTGTTATCGAGTTTGTTCACGCTGGTCGTGTTTCTTCGGCAAGTCCGAGCGGCGATCGCATGATCAACGAGAACGGAGGCGGTTCGTTGCATTATCCGCGTGATTTTTGCTCGGCGGTGGTTGGCCTTGCGGGCATTACCTCCGTATTCCATTCACCGCGGCAAAAGAGGGAAGATCGTCGCGCGCGAGAGGCCAGCTCGTTCGTCTTCTCGGTGAAAGAGTCGTCTACGGCTCGTTAATATGTAATATACGATCGTATCGAAGCTTTTGCGGACGCGCGCTAGACGCCACGGATACCGCAAACGGACCGCGGCGCGCGCGGAGCTGGTTGCAAAACGCCGATCTTATCTGGAAACGCAGTTTTGTTTTCGCCTGCGTCCCATTCGGCACTTCTTCAATGTCGCGCTGTTCCCGGAAAAAACACTTTGTCCCCGATGGACGCCGGACGAGCGGGAACCGTCGCCGACAACAATCTCTTTCGGATAAACGCGACACAATAGTGCACGCTTACTTTACCCTTCGGAGGTCGCAGTTGATTTAACAGATACAGCGAGCCACAGGAATATTCGGACACTTTTAAAAGAACGGTAACTTTTTCAACATCAGACTATTGATTATTGTGTTGGAGGGCTCAAAAATGCATTTACTAGATGTTTGTAAATCGACATAATTGTACTTATAAATTTTTACTTGTTTTCCTTACTCCTATAACGGCAGAAGTATAAAATTTGTGATGCATTTTCAGAAGAACAATGATGTATTTACATGGTACTGGTTACTGTGAGGCTGGTATTTATTATTTTATAAATTGACATAACTTAAAAGTTGCAATAATGACCCACAATGTCTATAAACTACTCTTGTAGAAGAATTAAACCGAATCTATAGGCCATTCTATTAAGACAAATTGGAATTATTTTTCTTTTGCTTGTCCTGTAACATTTCAATTTTTGCAGTTGTGTCATTATTACACTGCGGATTTTATGCATTTATAATAAAAATCGGTACGCACAATGTAAAGCAGGGATCATATTAAAAAGATTTAAGGACAAGAGTGTATTAGTTTCAGCTTAACAAAGATAATTATATGAGGAGACAACATTTTTTATTTAGCTCCTGTGACTTGCAATAAACGTGAATATTTTTTATTTTGCATAAAGATCCGCAGTCTAGTTATTATATACTTCCGGAGCAGCTACGACTTGGATATTTTTTACAGAGAATATACAAGAGGTTTGTTGTTTACAACTTTCTCATGGGGGCCTATATTGGAAATTTAAAAAATACATGTTGTAGATCAATTATACATATTCTGAAAGTTTCATCAAAATGGTGAAAATTGAAATTTTTCACGATCTTCAGCCTATAACTAAAACAAATCTAAAGATTTTTGCATCTTCCAATGGCTGTAGTTCTTCAGAATATGTATGATTAACACAGATTTACAGAACGTATTTTTTAAATTTTCAGTGTTGGCTCGCATAAAGAAGTTGTAAACAATAACTTTTATTATTTTCGTCGTAATTCCGACAAATTGCAATTCCTCTGGGCAACTAGCTCCGTTCTCAGCGTACAAGATACGACAATGAGATACAAACGTAACGAGGAACTAGAAGACTAATTCTCGCCACCTTGCTTCCGAGGCGTTCCATTACAGTGGTAGCCAGGCAGTCGTAATTTGTTTTTATGATCCCGCGCGTGCAATTTCTCGCGAGTAACGCCAGAGTCATCGTACGAAGCGATTCCGCTTCGAAATTAATTGAAGACAGTCATGTTTACAGAGGTATGTACTCGTATCTAATGCTACATAAAGGAAAGCTGGACCAGGAAAACACTATTTAAAACATTATTTAATATTTTTACGGTAAAGGTGACGATAGACGTTGTCACAGAAATATTCTAAATGCTTGGGGACGATTAATTTGCTCATTCTGTACACTATGAAACACGCATATTCATTTTTAGATCAACCTCTCGTACCACAACGTCGAACCATGAAGATTTCAAACAGAATCTATTAAATAAAAATGTATGTGTGTTATTAATTTCCTTTAAACAGCAAAAAAAATTCAATATTGTTGCTGCGAATAGTTCATTGGTTCCATTAGTTCATACGTAGGCATACAATAAATATAAATTTCCTTCTTTTAGCAAATTATAAATAACAAAGAAGTTTTGATCACGTAAAATAAATTGTAGTGCAAGGTGCAAACCTTCACATTCTTCATTTTACAATTATTGAGATTACAAAGATGCTTCCATTCGAAATTATTCAATAAATTTGTTCACTCAAGCAGGTATTGTTGTAAGCTATTTTATTGTTGTCGATGTACAGGGTGTTTACGCTATTACTAGACAGCGTATTTCTTGCAAATAATAAATATTAGAAAAGAATGAAATAGAAGCAAATAATGCTGCCTTTTGCAAGCAACGCGATGGCGTATGTAATTTTTCTGCTTGCGCAGTATCTTTTCAGAAATGAAGGTGACCTTCGATTTTTTAAATGAAGTACTTCGAATATTTTCTACTGATGACCTTCAAGGTCATACAAGGTCAGAAATTATACATTTTGAATATGTCGTACTACATACAAGTTTTAAACTTGTTGTTTAGTCTGAAACTGTAATATTCCGGTGCAAGTCCGAGGACCAGCGAGAATTTCGTAAATTACACCGTTAACGTCCGCTCGAACTGGACCCATTCCGAACGGGGCCCGGTGAAACGCGTGGATCCAGACGCCGATCGCCGATGCTGCATCCGATCGAGAGATCAAGGGATCGAAGAAGCGGATGCCCGAGTAAAACGTACGCCGCTGAGCACCACAAGCCGAGCAAACCGTTATACCGTTTGTAACACACGAAGCGTCGGCTATTATTTTCTAATGTGCGCGAGGTTCGCACATCCCAATTTCCGAACGGATTATGCATCGGCCGCGTGAAAATCAGTTTCATTCACTGTTCCTGCCCCGTTTTCAAGGCCGATAAGCTAATGGGATCGGCGGCGGCCGTGACGATTGATCCCGACAACAGAAGACCTTGCAACGTTACGCTATTTTACATTAACTATTTTAACTCTTTAACCAATTCACGTGTTTAACTCTCAAACATCTATGTATAATTTTATTAATTTATGACAGGAAGAGGATTCCAGGATATTAGTTTCAGTTTGTCAAAGTTATTATAGAAAAAGACATGTTAAACCGGGCAACACAAACAAATAATGAAGAACTCTTATAAAAAGCCCTACAGAAATGTGAGTGATGAAATTAAGGAATATTTAGATAAAAATGTACAAAATAATAACAGAAATTTAATAGAATTGAGGTCTAGGTCATCCGATAAAGTTACGTATCAAAATTATAATGTAAAAAATATTTTAATAATACTCGGAAAAACCCTTGAAAATATAAAATAGACTATCAGTCAGTCTGTGTACTTAAAAATACGCGTTCACATAAATTATAAATAATAGTACGCTGGGCTGTTGTTCGTATAACGGAGGCTCGGATAATAGATCATATTTTAAATTCGTGCTGTTACTCCAGGCGAGATGGGACTGTCGGTCCCCTTTTGAAATGCATTTGTTGCAATGATCTGCCGGAATTAATTGCGCGCGCATCAATAATTCAGTGGTTTTTTCTCTCTCGTTTCGCATCGTAAATTCTTGGACAAGAATTTCGGAAGCTTACGAGCGTCGGCAAATTTTTGTTTTGTCCACGGAAAAATTCGTTTTTTCACCAACCAAATTAATTCGTTTCGATGTCTCGACACGTTCCGACAGGCTTGTTTCTTTGCAAAACTGAATCTGGTCGAAGCGTTTCCGATGAACGCCGTTGCCACAGACAGCGTATTGTTCCGCTGCTTATTTTCTGCATCATTTGGGTCACTATACTTTACGCGATGTATTGTAACGTCGCGCACACCGTTACGCCGCTTTACAACATCTCGCGGCTTTTAATGTATTCGCGCTTATTAACGTTAATTCCATTGAATCTATGCAAAATTAGTTCCATTCACTAATCTTCCGCCGTAGTCTGCGCTAATCCGACTTGATATCTCGCAACAGACGTTCACCCTTCGCAAACTCAGACAAAACAACCGATTCGAGGGAAGAGTCGAGCAGTTTCAACACGCTTGCAATTTCTTGTTCAGATAATTAGTTTCAATCAATCAATCAAATCAATGTAACTTTTACAATATTTCTAGACCATAGTATGCATTGTGAGAATTGTTAATAAGATTTTTCAAATATTTCCGATGATCTGACAAAAAAATGTTTCCAACGAAAGTTAATCAGTATTCACTTCTCTACAAACTTCAATACAAAAAATTAAAGAAAAATCTCTTTTTTTTATAAAAAATGAAGGTCACCTCAATGTTTTGAATATTAACATATATCTTTTACTTCATAATATTCTAATTGGTATCAAGACGAATCCAACGACCTATAATAATATAACATTAAACCTTGAAATAACGTTACAATATTTTTGGCCACAAAAAGCGAGCTAACCAGACCACTGTGCGACGGAGGGACAGCTGCCGAATTTTCGCGAATTCCTCGCAGAAATGTTCGCCGGTGAAAATATTTAAAGCGCAGTAGGCAGCCGGCATGCAGGCTCGGCGACAGCGGCTGCGTTAAACACTTTCTAATTCGTCGCGACAAGAAGGGAAGAAAGACTTGTCGCGGAACACGTTGTGCAATCCGCGATGCAGGAAGAGTGGTAGGAAACTCGGTTTTGGCCGGATCGAACGCGACCGCTCCGTAGGAAAAGCATTTTCGATATACATTCTTTTTCTTCCTCTTCCACTCCCGGTGGAGATAATTGTTCGAGGCACGAAGCGGTCCCGAGAATAATTCCTCCGGTAAACAGCTGTTCTTCCGCGTCGCTGGCAAGATAACGTCGCTGGTCCCCATTAATAGGACATCCACTTTAAAGTGGCTCGTGTAGCTCTCACTGGAGGAATTGTCCGAGAGCCCGAGCAACTGTTTTCCTGTTGCAATTAAGATGCACGATGTTAACGTGTCGGGACAGCCGCTAACAAACGCGCGCCGTGTTCGTACGCCCGGGCTCTCGAGCATTCGTTATCGCGATTAGGCAAATTCAATTTGGTTCAGCGCGAACGCGGACCTTTCCCACCGGAAACGCCGAGGGTTCGGATGATCGAGTGTGAGAGACGTTCAGTTTTCTTTTCTTTAAATGTTCGCCATCTGTTCTTAACCTCGAGTTGCTCACACTCCATTTTCTACGTCACGGTTTACGTAGAACTCTACTTCAATGCGAAATAGATATTTTCTAGCGTAGATGGCGGCTTTGTGTAGGAATGAGACTCTAAATTTAATGTTTTGAGATTGTAAGTACTATATGCGAGTCATTAAACGCTAACAGGAACTGCACCGAGCGCAAAGTGAGTGCTACACGTTGTTTTATAAACAGTACAAAACGGAACTCATTTGGATTTCCTGCCATTCTTATAACAATATCTGCTCGAGTGAACATATTTATTTAATCATTTCTAATCAAAGCATCTTTGTAAAATGAGAAATGTAAAGGTCCATACCTTGCATCGCAATTTATTTTACGGTTACAGTGATCAGAAGTTCTATGTCATTTACAATTTCCTAAAAGAAGGAAATTGATATTTGTGCCCATCACAATCACATCATATTATTTTAAACTAAATTGATTCAATGTAATTTTTGTCAAAAATGAACCGTTAAATAGTGCTTGTTATTTCAACATTATATGGAATTCATTTAGTGTTCATTTAGTGAAGAAATATATAATTTAGACCATTTTCTCATAATTATGAGCACATTCATTGTGCAACTATATGTTCTCCAATGAACTAGTCACAGCAACAATATTGAATTTTATCGCGGTTTGAAGGAAATTAATAACACACAAACACAGATTCTGTGCGAGACCTTCATCACAAGTGCGACACGATATTATAGCGCGACGGGTTAACACGTTGGACTGCCACGTCGTTCACATATGGGTGACAGTGCTCTTTGATTGGGTAATGAAATTCATTTTTACTGAGATGCATTAAAATAAACTGTGGTTATAAATTAGGATTTTTATAATATGAGCGGATTGAACCTTGACCCTATTGACCAACTTTAATTTTTTAGTTTCGGTTGATTAACACGTTGACTGCCACACACCACTGCTCGTGAAAACACAAAATTATTAATACGTGTAAGAATAAAAGGATACTTGAAAAAAGACACAATGTTTGACTTGTGTTGTAGAAATAAACGAAAACAATTGGATCTAACAGCTTCCACCAATTAATACAAAATGACAGGATGGACGAGGACATTTTTTTCCTAACATATGGAAATTTAAAAACGACAGGGCACAAGCGAACGAGGTAGCAAACTGTTCCAATGACTCATTGCCGAGGTAAACGTCACACAATTCACCAAGGCCGCTGGCCCGTCACTGAACACTACAATTCGGAGTTGATCCGATTATGTACTAAAATATCTCCGGAACTAGCATAACGCCAGATTCTAGAAAATTTGCAATTTATAAGGGTCATTTATCATTCGCTCACAGTCATGGTCACACGACACTAAAATCCTACCAGTCACCTCTTTCCTCGTCAACTATTTTAGTATCCTTCGAAACTATTTTATCATTCGCAAGTCATTGCAAAATTTATTTTAGTATCCTTCAAAACTGTTTTATCATTCGCAAGTCATTGCCAAGAATAGGACAGGAAAGCAGTATTCTATATATTTTATGTTTGTTGACACTAAAAACAAAAAAAAGAATTGCGACTTTGAATTTATTTATTAGTGCTCGAATTAATTGAATCTACTCGCGCGTCCTATTTGATCTTGTCTCATAGTTATAGCCACTTTTATCGACTTAGTTTATGCATTTCACTTTATATGAAGTTCAACTTCAGCGTCCACTTCCTTTTAACATTGAAACAAGGTCAAATAGAACACATGTTTATGCGAACTGTTTCCATTATTTTTGTGTCCTCCATCTACTTGAGAAGTGGGTCCCACATATTGCGAAACACTCTGCACTCGGGAAGGGTATTAAAATCTGTCTGAAAATTCTTGTCACAATCCTATCGCGACATTGCAAGGCGAATGGTTAAGAATAAATGTCATATTCTTGAAAAGATGGCGACAAAGTCTTCGCATATTTCGTTTTAGTTTGTCGATGGTATTATAGGTTTTGCAATTTTAATTTCACCCTTCTAATTTCTAACATATGAAAACTGTGTGTACATCTGTATATTCATTGTAGCCACTTTCTGGTTAATAAATTTTAAAAGTGAAAGTACATATGCATTTATTCCGATAAATATGAAGACTAAATAAAAACACTTCAAGGTGGCAGTACGTTTTCGAATAAAATATACAACACTGACAATTAGAGTTGCAAACGTTTCGTCCAAATTTTTATTTTGTAGTGAGTAATGTTCCTACCGCGCCCAATACGAAGTTCAACGTTGATCTCAAAGGAGTACACATATTAAAAATAAAATTGGTAAGTCAAATTGAAAGGATTTAAAACTTAATGTGCAACACTAATGTTTCTATTAACCTGTTTCTGTCGCCATTCCTATTAAAAACCAATTGTTCTAGTGTTAACACAATAATTCACCAATTTACCCCAGATCTAACAAGTAGGATACCATTGACTCGATACAACACGGAACGAATTAGCCGTGTTGCTTGATTGTCAATTTTACGCGTGAACATGCGAGAGATTTTCTAGCTAAGAAGGGTAGAGATGGTCGGGCACGAGAACTCACCCTCTGACAGCGATCCCGGAGCGGCAGCGAGCAGTAGAGCCGCTAGGATTAGCAGTTTGGTGAACCAGAGCCTCCACATGTCTTCGCCTCCCATGTAAACCGTATGTATGCGTAGCCTGTTACATGAGCACCAAAAACGCAAAGGGAACTATGAACCTGTCCGCACACCCCGGAGCCACCTTGCACGGATCGTAAGGCCGATTTTTCCGATATGTTTCGATCACGGATCCTGGATCGACGGCTGGAGCGCGGGTGGATAAGGTGAGAGATCCGTCGACCGATATTCGACAGGAGAGGAACAGGTGGAAACGAAAGAAGAAGAAAAGTGACGCTGGGACAGGTACGCGTCGGTCGAACGTGTGTCGCAGCGCGAGAACAATGAAAAATTTTTCCACCTGGTCACCAGACAGAGCGGTTAACGAGAACTCCGGTACTCGACGAGCGGAGCAGCCGACCGATTGACCTTTCTCCGAGTGCGTAACTTTGTCTGTGTCCCGGTGAGGACTGAAGGGGAAGCAAGGCCCGCCGTCGGGTGTTGGGAACCGGAGAAAGGTGTATCGAGAGAGAGGCCAGAGGCGAGCCGGTAAGGCCCCTCTTCTGTCGCTCTTTTACCCCCACTTTACCCGGAGCTCTACCTCTCGTACCCTCTTTCACTAAGCTCGTTCCCCTCTTCTCTGTCCTGCCTTCAGCTCTCCCTAGTCCCAGCTTCTTCTTCCTCCTTCTCCCCACGATAAAGCGAGACCGTTCGCCTGGCGCGAGAGCCTCTTTCCTCGGGAGACTGTTTTGTTGTCATTGTAATTGCACGCCGGTTGGTGCTCGCCGGAAATTATCGTGGACAACGCGGCCTTGACTGATAGCGCGACCTATTTCTCGGATGTCCTTTAATCATCATCCCTCTCGCATTTCACGAACTGAATCTCTCCCTCTTGACAACGGATTTTACGCGTTTATGACAAAAATGAGTAAGTGCAATTTAATATATTGAAAACAACAGACGAATTTTAACCCGGCGTTAGTTAGGTGGGGTCTCACAGACCCCAGAGATTTTAGATTGATGGAACATTGTAACAACGCGTGACAGTTGTCAAGTATTTTTGAATAATACAAATTTAATTTCGTGGATCTGCGTTTTTACTCTGATAAATTACGAACTTCTTAAGCAATACATAATCTTATATTTATGAAAAAGGTATTTATTTCTATAATACAATATATAATATTATTTCCGTAGGGTCTGTGAGACCCCACCTTACCACTTACGATATATTTTCCCACCATACCAACGCCGGGTTAAAATACCGTTGAACATATTAAGGGAGAAAATAAACTTCTACTTCACTTCGGTTCGTTGAACATTTTCATTTTGCATACAGATCCGCTGTCTAATTACAACTATGAAAGGGTGTAGAAACGCGAAGATAGTTTCTTTCCTCTCCTGAATAATACAGTACGACGAGGTGCGACATTAAAACAAAATATGCATAAAGAAAGTTGTCTCATCAATTCCAACGGCTGCGTCCTTTCTCACTTCCTTTCCAACTGTACCATATGTCCACCCGTTACGTCGCACAGTGGGACCTTTCGTCCAAATCGGAGACAAAATCAAAGAACTTTCGATAGAATTGAAGTAGAGCGATGAAATTTTTTTAAAAATTAAAGCTGAAACTTTGCAGAATATGGGAAAAATAGGGAGATTATGGTAAGAACGTTTTTTAACGTTGAGAAAATTCGTTAAACTTGCACAATTTCAAGAAAATTGTGGTTTTTTCAATACCACGCGCGGAAAAACTTTTTCAACTGTTACATTTACGCTAATTTACCTGCCTATTTGCTCGGTTCTAATTGTCGAACACGCCACACCTAATCTTCCGCGTCTACTGAAGAATCTGTGAACTTGAAAGAGTTATTGTCCTTGAACTGCGCCAATTACTCCTAAAATTACTATTAAAATTTTTGTCGCGACAGAAGCCGGTGAAATTGGCATTGTTTGGAAAGAGGATCGGAATATTGCAAATAAATTATAATAGTTATTTAGACACGCGCGTAACACGAGCATTCATAGAAGTTGGATATCTCAAATTGATATGCTAGTTCCTGACATAAACACAGTCATGGCACATAAAGGCCACATGGATACAGTTCGAGTAACCTCCACTATCGTGATTTTGATTGCTTCGCTTTGAACAATCAAACGGTGAACAATTGAACAATTGGACGGTGTGTTTTCATTCTCGTCATAACTGTGTTTATGTCAAGAAGTTATTTCAATATGAAATATCAAACTTCTATGATTAAAATTCATCTTACAAGCCGACGAAACTTTTGCAGGAATTTCTGGCGAAACGCTTGGTTTTGATCCATGGTTCCTTTCACACTTTTCATCCCCATGATGCAGTAGATCATCATCATCATCATATGATCATAGAATACAATGCAATAATAAAACAATTTGACCTTGAAATTCAAGGTCGAGGACAATTTTGCAGTATAACTTCTTTTTACAAATCTTCATCGATCCGAAGATGTAGAATACGCCTATGGCAGCCAAGACCAAACATTTTTTTACACCCTGTACAAACAGCGTGATTATCTGCTCCTGGTCCTTTTATTAATAATCAATTTAAAAAAACTATATTGAATTTGTATTTTATGGATTAATCGAATATTTGTACTAGTTTATTATGGCGTTAGTTTAATAGCCAACGCTACTGTTGGCTAAATGAATCGGTTTGCCGTCAGCAAACATATGTGTCCCCAAATTCAGTAGAAAGTTTCAAATACGAAAATTTATTTGCAAAATAGGTGAAGAGACCTTTACGCTCTCTCTCTATTCTCCGAGGATCTGTTAAAAATGACTTTCCAAAGCAACGGTGCGCCCTCGAGCTTACTAGGTAGATTTACTTTTGCCCGAGGTGAAAAGGAATTTATGGATAATGACCACTTCGAAATAGTAATTGACCTTCTTACCATTTTCTAACGTTAACCTGAAATACTGTCTGTGAATTTCGGGAACAACTATTTCTTGTTTCGAGATGTTCAAAGGAAAAGGATATTGACACTAAATGAATTCCATTACCCTGTTATACAGTGGGTGCACAAAGTATTCGTATGACTTTTAAAACGAATAACTTTTTCAAAATTGAATTTCTTAGGGTTTGCGATTCATTTGAATCGCAGATAAATACTTACAATTTTTGCTATTTTCATAACAACCTTGATCGATTTCGATGAAACTTTATACATGTATATAACTTACTTATTGTTAGACCTCTAAAAAGCACCCTCTAAATTTTCATCACAGACACAGATAAAAAATTAAAAATTCGTCACCTTTACTTTCTCCTTCGCAATTGCGACCAATAACAATTTTTTAAAAAAATTATTTACACTAATAATAAGTGAAGTAAACTAATCCTACGAATAGTGAACTAATTTTTGTAACGTCTAAAAAAAGCTCAAGCTGTTGGATCGAATTTTGAAAAAGTTATTCGTTTTATAAAGGTGTACGAATACTTTGTACGCCCACTGTGCGTACATCTGCATTTACCAAGTCTGCGCTTCTATTTCTCATTTCTAGAACTTTCGATTGCCGAAGCAATTCTACCGAGAGGATTCCAGACAGATCGACAGACGGAAAGGCAGAAGAAATGTTAACAGCGGCGCGACTGCCGTAGCTATTTTCACCGCAACACAAAGCTCAATTTCGCGGTCCACGAGCTAGAGGTGTCTGTCCGTTCGGGATATAAAAAAGCAGCGACGGAAAAAAACGGGCAGGGAGAGAGGGGAGTAATTTCTCCGGTGGAATCTCGGCGACGGAATTCGAGAATCACTCGCTAAGCGAGTCAACCAACATCGACACGAATACTTTAGGAGACGAGGACTCCTCCGAGGCAGAGGCCGCAGAGAGAAGACGTTCGTGAATGTAGGTCCTCGGGTCGCCACCTATAATGCGAACCTCCCACCTTGCGAGCCGTGCCACTATCGTACAGGTTCCTTCAACAACCGTGCCCCCTGTCTCCTGACTCCTGACCGAGTTCATTCAGCGCGACAGGTGGACCACCATGTTTGGAGATGTTCGACCGGATTGGACCGGATTCGGTTTGGCAACTCGCCGTACAGCGCACGGTCTCGTGTGGACGAGTCAAGAAATCGACTTTTTATTCATTGTATTTTTTCAAAGCACACCTTCACAATACTTTTTGAAAATCTCATGCTTAACCCTTGTGTAGTCAACCGGGTGCCCATTTACTGTATTTCTTCATGATTCGCATGAAAATAAACTATTTTGTATCCTGTTTTCAGATAAACTTTGAATTTATTTTTGAATTTCAATTGATGTCTTAATCGAATAATACAGGGTCTGTCCGGGAAGTAATGCGACCACATTTAAAAAAAAAAATCTATTAAACATATGGGTACAAACCTTTAAATTTCTTCAAAGTAGGATCCTTGAGCTTCGACACATTTTTTCCAGCACGATTTCCATGCTTCGTATACTCCCTGGAAGGCGTTTTTTGAAACCTCTCGTAGTACCCTCGTCACAGCCTCTTTGACGCGTTCCGCGCTTTCAAAATGGCATCCTTTTAGCACATTTTTAATTTTTGGAAACAAGATGAAGTCGGCGGGAGACAAGTCAGGACTGTACAGGGGTTGAGGAAGTGTTGTGATCCAACTAAGAAATACCGTTTACTGTTTTCCCCGTAATCTACGGAAAAGTTTTGGTTGGAAGTGCTCGACGAGGCTGCGACGAGGGTACTACGAGAGGCTACAGATAACGCCTTCCAATACGAAGCATGGAAATCGCGCTGGAAAAGATGTGTCGATGCTCAAGGATCCTACTTTGAAGAATTTTAAAGGTTTGTACTCATATGTTCAATAGATTTAAAAAAAAAATTTTGGTCGCATTACTTTCCGGACAGACCCTGTATTCACACCTAGCTAAGAGAGAGAGAGAGAGAGAGAGAGAGAGAGAGAGAGAGAGAGAGAGAGAGAGAGAGAGAGAAGAGAGAGAGAGGCCTCAGAATATATAAAATAATTATTTAAGGGTGCCGGCGCGCCCGTGCAAGAGTGTGGTGGCACACGCACACATCGCTAGATCCGCTGATACGTATATGAAATTACAAGGTTTACGAGAATACAAAATGACGCTTCAACATTGCAATGAGGAGTTCAGAAGCGTTCAATAGTGATTCCTAAAAGTCAACTCTATGTGCGTCCGGTGCCCAAAGTGCATATCTTTACGTTATCAAGGAATAATTTGTAATATTCGGCAGATACACCCCGCCTGTCCAACACCATTAGTATGTCATTTTGTATTCTCGTAAACCTTTTAATTTCACCACACTCTTGCACGGGCGCGCCGGCACCCTTAATCTCTTAATTATTGGTTTTACTATAAATATTCAATGGTCCAGATTTAGGCGTCACTTTTGGCATATGGATCGGACAGGAACATGAGTGAATCCAGCTCGCATAATAAACCAGACGGGAGAAATGGGAAAAGCGGGGCCTCGTCTGGCCCTCCAGCGAGTCAGCAGTTGAGGGAGGGAAGGGCGTAAGTCCTGAACGCGTGGATTTTTTTAGTGGGTATTGGGGAAACCGAAGACCTGTTTCCCCCGAGTTCCACACTACCCACCTTCAGGGGAGTGTACGCAAATGTGTCTTTTCCACACGTCCTTAAACGAAAAAGAACAGCCATCACTTTTATCTTGTCCACACTTGGGGCATTTCACCTTGCGATCCATGTAGAAGGAGAAAACAAGTAAGTGGAAAGGTTTCGGCGATCGTTTTTACGAAATGGTTACGCACAATTGTATCAGGATTATGCAAGCTTCGCAACTGTAGGATAACACAGACGAATGTTTCCCGCGGGTAATCGTAATGTCGGTCGATGCAGCCGATGATGCATAGCGAAGAGGTAACGGTGGAACTAATGTAATGGCGGTTCGATTCCCGGTGGTAGCCGCAGATGCTACCAGGCTTGCGGACTTCGCCGTCATTTTTACGCTTGCTTGGGCTTTACGAGCTCTCGACGTCCTTGCGTTCTGCCGGCTCAATTATACGTGACGATAATCCACCTCGACGTTAGACAGATCCGTGCCGACGAATTAGAAAGTACCAGCCGCGGCCTTTTCAAGTTTGCCACGGGTTTTCTGCATCCACATTGGGAACTTCTTCCGTTACGCGGAAGAACGACGCGGATGACGCGGCGTTTACGCGACCCGTAGAACTGACGTTTAAGCCAGATGCAACAATGCGTCAGTATTTTGTATCGTTCAGATTGGCCGTGCAATAAATAACATATCGTAAGCAACGGTGTCCGCAACAACGTTCCATCACGACGCGACTTATAAAGATTTAGAAGAAACTGATTTTTTGTGAGCTCACAGTAATGTTATAAATGTTTTTGACCAAAACTTCCAGTTGTTCCCAGAAGAATTAGAACCAGAAATTAAATGTTCGAAAGAAATATTCGTTACTGTTCCGAGAACAGCGGAATCGTATTTCACGTCGCAATACCTTCACCGGTTCAGTCGAAGGATGATTGTTTGAACTTTGTACCTGATTGTTTCAATGTACAGTTAGGTCGGTCTTAAAGATGTAGACATAGACCTTCTAATTTGATGATTATTAACCCTAAGGACCTGCAGCGTAGGAAATAGGAATTGCGATAGCACGAAGATTCTCCTCATTAGAAGATGCATGAGGCACTAAATCTCACATAGAAATTGTTTTAAAAAGTGCCTTTCTTATTTTTTCGTGCCGGTTCTACCGATTGTGATTTTTTAAGAATTTGTTTGCACGTCATTTGGTAAACCAATGCTTCTAATTAATCGCGATTAATGGACGTGTCCATGTCAATGCACGTAAATTATTACACTTTCGCATAATTTAGCTGTTTAATCTTCTATAGATCCCTACTGAATCATCGAGCATGTAATTTCATAAAACAATTTATAATTCCGATATGTTTATAGTCTCATCTTTTTTAATTTATCTACACCTTTGTAACAAAATTGAATAGAATGAGTTTTATTTTGTTGTATGATCGCATTATTTTCATACTTAATCCACGAAATTAGACTATTTTAATCGAATGACATCCATATAGTAGAATTACCGATCCTTGCACACTGTAATCTGATAATTATAACGAAACTTTTCCTGTCTTCAATCTTTCTTTCGGAATATATTTCTCGTAAAGCAGTTTTCTCTGACCGTTTTTGCACCATAAACATCCATTATGTTTTTGTTTCGATCTTGACCGGTTTACTGCTGTTTAATTTGCAACACAGCATGGATTGAGCATTGGCTTCGCGACTGCTCAGTTTGGTACGCGATAATTACAAAAACAAATGGTATAGAAAGTGCAATTAACCGGCGAACAAATTTGGAAGCAGCATCGAAGTAATTAGCCACGATCGTTCCAAAATTGGTATTGATTTGTTGACATCGAATCCATTAACGTGGTTTATTCGTTCCTGCTTTTCTTTTTGTTTGAACAGAGATATTGTAGACGAGAGAAGTTATCAACCTATAATGGAAATGCAGAATATACCGATATAATTTAGCAAAGCAAGAGCCTTGCTAACTTTCACTCTTATCCGCGTGATCACCTTCCCCCACTTGCATTGCTCCATCAGATCGATCCAGAGTCTTCCAAAGAAATTCCTTACGGAACCAATAACGTACATATCAAATATACACAGAACATTTAATTTACCTAATTTCGTAACACGAAACTTCACCGAATTTCCATCATTAAGCTATTTGTTAGACATCGTAAATTAGCTTCTGTCTAAAATATTCAGATTCATAAAGAGAGGGAGATTAAAATTGGACATTGAAGAAATTTTAATGCCAGCGGAATTAACCCTTAGCGCTCGAAGGGTAACTGAGAGTCATCACTAAAAATTGTACCATTATTTGAAATATTGTTTACATTATTAAATATGTTGCCACCTAATCATATTGTATTTACATAGACATCATAAACTAGCTTTTGTCTAAAATATTCAGATTCATAAACAGAGGGAGATTAAAATTGGAAATTGAAGAAATTTTAATGTCAGTGAAATGTGTGTGGACCTTTAAGCACAAAATTCCTGTACCATTATTTAAAATATTATTGTGTGAGGTATTTCAATTTCATATCCATAAAATTAAAAATATCATATAGAATGAAATAATTCTAGGTGGGAAGAACTGTTCAATTTTCAATGACTTAAAATAGCTCTCCGAGTGCAAAGGGTTAACTAAAATAAAAATGTTACTGTACATCCCGTTTGTATGCAGTGTCTACAATTCAGGAATCGTATACCTAATTATTTCCTGCTGTGTTCCCATGTTACGCAACAAAAAGAATTAAGAGAAAGAGAACGAATCTAATAAATAGAATCAAAGAAATACAAGAATGAAGTTTTGAGGGATCGCGAACTACACACAGCTTATTCACATGTTCCAGTTTCGTGTGATATTTCGTAAGCAAACTTTTTTTTGGTGTTTCCCTTCCTCGCGACACCTTTGTTCGCTGCTGGAGACAGCAATTAGCGCAATCCGTCGAATTGCGCAAACATAACCGAGCTAATCCACTTTCTTATTTCTTAAAAGAATCTCCTAATGTAGGAAAATACACTTGGAAAAACATACCCGAGACATTTAATGCAAGAGCAGTTCTCTCTCAGAATCTGAGAACTTGTACAGCCTCAATATTATGCATTAAAGTATAGTTATTTTATTCATTAAAAATTTATTTATGTTGGAGTCATATAAAGTTCCATGTAAACAATTATGTAGAAAGTGGAGTGAACAACAATCAAAAACCATAACTCGTCAAAACGTGAAAAATATTGCCGCATTTCACAAAAGTATTATTTCATTCTTCATTATCCAGTGATGAAATGTTTTTATTTACATCAGTTTTACATGAATTACTTTTGCCGAGGCAATAACACGCTATAAATAGAACAGCTTTCCAACATGCTTTTCTCAGTAAAACTCTACACCTTATTTTCCTTCAACTTTCAGAGTATGCTACTGCACGTGGTATTATTCGAATGGTCAGCTAACAAGAAGACCTGTTAATTTCTATAAAAATAACATATATTTTCGTTTTGTCTGTCTTACAATAGCTTTGGTTGTTTGCTGGCCTTTTGTAATGCATCATTTAAATGCTTTTTGCCAAATCTCCTGAATTTGAAATTGGGGAAATATCTTAACTCGCCGTTCCACTTTCTTAGCATGTCGCATTGAGTTGCGTTTAAAATATCAGGTATTTCTAAAACAAGAACATTAGTAACTATGTAGATACATACAATTTGAATTTCAAAATCATTCAAAATGCAGTTTCTTACCTATTCCACATGTATTGTACTCTTCTTGTTCACGTTCCTTGCTCATCCTTAACACATCCTCTCTACTCGCATGTTGCCTGTTCTTCCTTCCACCTATAGAATGTTTTATTCTGATTTGTTCTAATTCTTCGTCATTTCTTGCTATGTACCTACGAACCACATAGAAAGTCATAAATGCATTCTCGTTTTCAGTTCTTGTTTACATACATTTCTAGCAATCGAGCAGTTAATTCAGGAGTATAGGGACAAACGTCTGGTACCATGTGCTCTTGTATCCACAACATTTTCTCCCCTATTATATTGTGTTTTATTAAGCCTCCTAGTTTCGCTTTCTGCCTATTTGAGATTCTAAAACAAAACGTAATTAGTTGCTACTTCTTCCAAAGAAGGTTATATAAATACATTGTTAGCACTGAAGTTACTCGGCGCTAGAAGTCACTGGCATATGTGCCCATAGTTATGAAAGTGCTCTAAGACGTATATTTCTTGTTTCCAGATATTTAAGCCTTTGCCCTATGATTTATGTTACGGTGTTGGTAATTAGTATCTTTTTTGTAGATTGTGGTTTCCTAAAAGAAGAGAAAATTTATATCTATTGTATGTCTATGTATATGTTCTCCAATGGCTGTACATTAACAGAACCCAAATAGAATTTAATTTCTATTTAAAGGAAATTAGTAACATACATATTTATTAGACTCTGTTCAGAATCTTTACAAGCCTGACTCGATATTGTAGGGCAAGCGGTTAAGGGGTAGTCTTATTTCCAATCTCAATAATGCAACAATGGGGTTTTTCAGTAGTCAAAAGCGCTAGATGAAAGATCAATCTAGGCTGCAGTCGTCCTCAAAAGTCCTATTTTTACATTTACGAGGCACTTTCATTATTCGTCAGTGTAATTTGCATTACTTGAAATCATGAAGCTGTGCATGTAGCTATTTTATATGCTGCCGAATAATGCAAAGTATGCTTCGTAAACGTAAAAATAGAACATTTGAGGGCAACTGAAGACTAGATTGATCTTTTATCTAGCGGTTTCCACTACTGAAAAATCCTATCTTTGTAATATTGAGAAATGAAATGGCGCATCTCGTACTCTTGCAATTCTGGAAATGAGTATATCAACACTAAATGAATTCCATATAATGTAAAAATAACAAACACTATCTAATGGTTCATTTTTAATTTAGTTTAAAATCATATGACATGAAATAACTGATATACTCATTTTTTCAAAATTTTGACTTAAACCACTTTCGCAATTATGGGAACATATATGTCGCCTTATAAATGTGAGAAGATCGAAATTATTTAAATTTGTATAGATTCTGATTACAGTACATGCTCTTAATTAAGTGCCATCATAATTTCAATAATTGTGCAATCAGAACACTGATCATTTAACGCATGGTAAGTTTAGTGCTGAAATTTGAAATAGTGTGACAGAAGATCGAAATACTTCTTCGCTCTTTTTACGATGGCAATAGATTTCCTGCTACTTGGATGGGCAATTTTCTTAGCCTTCGAAACCTCCTTTTTCATTGCAGTCGACTGTCAAAAAATATTATCAGAAAGTTAGTACACAGTCATAACAAGGTAACGTTGTTAGAATGTAAATATACGATTATATATAAAATTGAAACTGAATAATACTTACCATGATCGTGGTTTGTTTATTACAGTTTTTAACCTACAATCACCAACAATATTTGACACACACAACACACCGCGTGTGCATCAGTGCATGCTAAGTCACAGACTTAACACATCAGTACAGACATTGCACGCAATGCATTTTTCTGTCTACGGTTCTGAATTACCGACTCCGTAGAAAATGCATTGGTACGATCACCGACCAGATACTATTAAAGACTGCCAGCCTTATGGGAGTTCGTGTCACTCGAATATTTCGGTGTTCTCTTACGCCCTCTAAGATATATTCTGACTGGAGTGAGAAACAGAAGGCCATCGACATGATCTCGTCGGTGCAGAAGGCTACTGAGGAGATTCTCGTCGGTGAGAAGGCAAATCGTCACGGAACCATATTGATCATCATGAATTGTTACATTCTGTACCGAGCAGATATTTCAGACGATGTTGGTTTCAATATTAAAAGCAAAACTCAAGGACAAAGAATTCCGAGAAATATATTATTGAAGCATAATTTTAGGAAAATCAACAATTCCTATTTCAAATTTTATACGCGCCACCTCAGTTTGTAATTTCGAAACATTTCATAAACGAGAATTATTACTTTTCACTTTTTTATACATAAATGTTCCAAGAATCGATCTGGACAGAAATATTTTGAAAAGACTTTACTTTTTTGAATAAATTAATGCGTGCGAATGTTCATGGTTTAAAAGTTATCCTATATTTCGAGTTTTATTGTCTATTTTTACGAAAAAATTAGATGGCAAGGTGGTCAAGGGAGTGCTCGTTAACATCATTAGAAAAAGGAATTGTTATAAACATTAAACAGCCAGATATAATAAATTTATGTGTGAATTGTATCGAATAAATTAATGCGTGCGAATATTATGGTTTAAAAGTTATTACGTATCACGAAAACTATTAGCCACTTTGACTGAAAAATTAGGTGGTCAGATAGCCAAGGGATTGCTTGTGGACATCGCTGTAAAATAGAATTGTTATAAATATTAACCAGCTGGAAATAATAAATTTTTCAATAATTGTCACGGCGATCGACATCGATCGATATTCGGCGGAGTGGGGGGGGCGCCGCTCGAGCTCGGCGGAGTGGGGGCCGCCGCTCGAGCTCGGCGGCTCGGCGAGTACTGATGCCAAGGCTGTGGTACTGTGGTACTAAACGATACCCCCACCATAGCCTACTATTGCCCCTACGTATCCTTTCCAACACGCCCGCGCGCTACACTCACCAGCGTACCTCTATGGATACAGTAGAGGTACGCTGGTGAGTGTAGCGCGCGGGCGCGTTGGAAAACAACGTAGGGGCAATAGTAGGCTATGGTGGGGGTATGGTTTAGTACCACAGCCTTGGCATCACTGTCGGCGAGAGCTCTCCGTCAGTCAGTCAGTCGGGGCGGGGGGACCGGCGTGAGCGGACGCAGTGATGCCAGAGCTGTGGTACTGTGGTACTAAACCATACCCCCACCATAGCCTACTATTGCCCCTACGTTGTTTTCCAACTCGCCCGCGCGCTACACTCACCAGCGTACCTCTACGGATACAGTAGAGTGATACGCTGGTGAGTGTAGCGCGCGGGCGCGTTGGAACACGACGGAGGGGCAATAGTAGGCTATGGTGGGGGTATGGATTAGTACCACAGTACCACAGCTCTGGCATCACTGAGCGGACGTGCTGCGGGACCAGGAGCGCCAGGAGAACCGGAGGGACCAGAGGTGGACCAGAGGTGGACCAGAGGTGGACCAGAGGTGGACTAGAGGTCATCTACAGTTACCCTGGCCTACCTTCAACTGTTCATTCAAGGAACAACGGTAAGTTTGATTACTAATATTTTTCAAAGCTTCCTTTGTCTTTTCAAACTTGTCCTTCATACTTTTGAAATTTTCATCGAGACTTTCGATGAAGACTATTGAGTATTCTTCAAATTTATTAATTTTATTCTTTATAAAAATTACATTTTGAGCGTCCCACTCGTATGCAGGATTATAATTGCTCTTGTGAACTGCTTCGTTGGTTGTATTCGCACTTCTGTGCGGGGTTACAACTGCTCTCATGAGCTGGTTCTCTGATTGTATTCGCACTCATGTGCAGGATTACAATTGTTCTTGTGAATTGGTTCGCTGGTTGTATTCGCACTCATGTGCAGGTTTATAATTGCTCTTGTGAGCCTTCTGCTGTGTCGGACCTTGCTTGTATGTACCAGACCGATTGGAGCCGGTATTCGGCGTCGATACATTGAGAGGGGTGGTTCATTGAGACCTGTTCACTCGTATTGCCATTCTCTCTGTTCGTAATCCTACCCACGTTACCTCAATGCTTTGCGTTGCCTGGTGGCAGATAGTTGGCAGAGAAATTCTCTGTTCGTCATCCTACTCACGTTACCTCAATGCATTGCGTTGCCTGGTGGCAGGTAGTTGGCAGAGAGATGGTGTTACGTTTGAACACTTCTCACTGTCCATTCCTCTTGGTGAGGACACGTCAGGTATCGGCTCTGACCGGAGCTGCACTGCAAGTATTGTACGCGCCGCGTCACCTTCGAACTAGAGCCTTCTGCTCTGGTTCGCTCTTGTTTTTCACTTTGAAAGAATCGGAGCCTTCTGCCTGATTTGCCTTTAATCCCCCGTGGATCGGAGACTTCTTCTCCGATTCACACTTTTTGCCCCGCGATAATTACTCGACATACTTGCGTAATTTAGTATTAAGTCTGTCGTTGTAAGAAAGGGATCCAGAAGGAATATTGCATTCGTTCTGACTCCCTTTCGGGTCTCTTGTGCAGCAACCTCCTCGTGGTGAGACCTGGGCAATCGGTATTATCCTTTATTTGTAAGAACTTTTAGTGTCTTATGAATAAAGGATAATATCGAGCTAATAGCTGCACATTTAATAAATATGTTGATTTTTCAATAAATTCTATTCCTATACCTATTGTCTTTCACAACATTTTGCAATTTTACCTTCCTTCAGATCAAAATATATGTATTATCCAAGCTGATTTGCCCCGGGCGTGAACAATGTCATATATCGTCTGGTTCTATTTAGGTAAAGAGACGGGATAGTATTTCGTCGGTGATAGTATTATAAGGCAATTACAGAATGGGTAAATACTATATCATTCTTCTTCTACTTGACGAGTATCTCGTCGTTGGTAGAACTTTTAGCGATGTGGTATTTCAGATCACTGTAAGTTCCACGTTATCCCCGCGCCCGTCGCGCCCGGTTACCGGTCCCGCTGAATAACACAGGGGCTGACAGTCTTTAATAGTATCTCGTCTGTGACCGTGGGCTGAGAGAGAACGCCGGATTTTAAAATCAGCTAAACGTGATTGTCACCCGTTGAAGGCACGAACCATTATGTAAACATATACCTCTTAGACGCAAAAACGAAAAAAATAGAGGAATCAAAAACTGTTCATTCCCTCACTACTTGGGAGGACGAGAAGCTGCGTTAGAGTCCTGAAATCAAAAAATAACACAAAAAGATATTAAAATCGGTTCGCACAATTCCATTGGCATATAAAAAGATTTTAATTCAAATGCTATTTAAATGATTTACGATTTACGAAATAAAAAGTGTAGGCTGTACAATTTTTCAATAATACTTTGAAAGGAATTGAATGTTCAATAATAAAGATTAATTGTGAAGATATCTCTTACATTCTCTCCCCCTTGAAGAAAGCACGACAGCCCTCGATCTCGGCTATCGATGTCGTCTTTGTCCATCATGGTAGGCAACATATTAGGCGTCCAGATAAGCGCAGGCTCAAAATATTTTATACTCTCGGGGCTCTCTCTGCAACAGAATAAATAAATTCATTTAATCTCAATAGGGAATGAATAATTAAAGTTGAATATTTATTAATTATTATTCATTCACATGGTTCGAAAAAGAGATGTTCAATAACACAATTTAATTGGGAAGATAATTGGTACTCACGCTTCACGTCAAGCAGTATTATTGGACATGATATTTGGTCCCCTCAGGGTTTCAAATTCATTTACCAATCCTCTTCCTCTTTCCACTCTCACCATCGCCTTTTCAGCGGGACCTACTGTTTATGGTGGGTTCCGAACCACCTTTTGCCAACAACACGTGAAAAACACCCCGGGTGGGTCACTTTCCGGTTTTTTACCAGACGGTTAGCCATCCTAGTGCCGTTCACGTTCCACATTGTTTAACTTCGGTGATCTAACGAGAACCGGTGCTTTCAACGGGACTACGGTTGTTGGCACGTCAAGCAGTATCGATCCGGTCTATCACTATGGTCTTTCGATCCATGGATTCTTTTTCCTTCGAATCTGTAACAGAAACAAAAAATTCGTTAATTTCAATCCACCAACAGTTAGAGACTAAATCACGATTAATAATAAATAAATAATTCAAGTTGAATATAAAATCAAAACTAATTTTAACGGAAATTAAATAAACTCGATTTCTATCGCACGACACGAATTGTAATACATCTGATCATCGCGACACAAGAATCCGCGAATTCATAGGACATAAATAATTCGAATTGAATATTTAATAATTTTTCATCGACGTTATAAAAAAAGATGTTCAATAACACAGTATAATTGGAAATATAATGTGTACTCACGCTCGTGTCCTCTCCTGCTTGAAAAAAGTACGCCATGACGCTAGGTCACGCTTTCGATTATCGAAAGCATCGAGTAGTATCGATCTTGGCTATGAATATGGCCTTCGGTCGATGGAATTTTCCCGCGGAATCTGTAACAGAAATAACAAATTCATTATTTTCAATAGGCAAACAGTCAGAATTGAATCACATTTAATAATAAATAAATAATTCAAGTTGAATATAAAATCAAAACTAATTTTAATGAAAATTAAATAACTTCGATTTCTATCGCACGACACGAATTCAAATACAATTGATTGTCACGGTACAAGAGTAAATTATCGCGAGATATTGTGCAAGATTTCTCGTGCATGCGCGGCGATTTTAGCCGTTGTAAAGTCAAATGCTCGATAAAATAGGGTACCTTGAACACCCAGTGAAATATCGGTACTTTCCCGTCAATATAACTGCCTCAGGGTGCCACCACCGACGAGATATATATATTTCCTATATCTCGTCTGTGGTGCCACTGCCTCGTCATCATAATCAATCATAATGTATTGTATAGATACATGATAGATACGTTATTATTTTGGACGTGCATGCGCGAGAAATCTTGCACAATATCTCGCATCTTACCACTGCTTACAATTAGTGGTCTGTAATAGCAATATGAGGTTCTAGAAACACTCGAACGTGTTATATTAGCTTGGAGGGAAAGTTCTGCCGTATCTCAAAGAAAACATTTAAATGAATTTATAACAATATATAATATGTTTAATATTATTCAATGATATAATCTCCATTATGTGTAACAACTTGTTGCCATCTTTCAGATAACCTGTCAATTCCTGTTTCCCAATGACTCACTGTAGCAACATGTGTTTTTCATTTACAAGCACCTGCTTATCTTTCCCTCTAACTAACCTAATAAAACCAAATAGTGAGCCGATTAGTTTATTATAATGAGCATTTCTGCCGCGCGTACCAATTGTGGCGTGACTTGTATTACATTACAATACTATTAGTGAATCGAATTGAAATGAAATAGAGAGAATGATGCTATTTATAAACATACGTTTACTATGAATTCGTTCGCATTGAATTCGTTACCATGCATAAATACTTTTGTTACCTATTCATTTCCTACATACATTTTCTACCAATTTTCTGATCACTTGTAATCGTTCTGCTCAATACAATTTTATAATTTCTCGCTGTTCTACGTGAAAAAGTATGTAAATATGTATGATAATTATACTGTGGCATGTTGTTCTAAAGTGAAGAGGTGTTTCATTTAGTGATAAATGCGAAGAATTCGCAGCGAAATGACAATAATTTATGGAAAATAAATCGTTACACGTTACAATTAAGGAGGTTATGTCAGCAGTAACTGAGATCAATCGTAACATATATTATTTTAGAAGTAATTATATTGACATTTTGCTCAATGGATAAAGTAAATTTCTACTCGGATAAAGTCGCTACAATCTGTGGCAGTTTTCAAATTTTTCATCTGTTTTCACTTACGTACAATATGACTAATCTTTATGTTAACCTGTTATAAATGTTTATATTTTTATTAGATCTCTACCAATGAAGAATTTTGTAAACGAACTTTTCACGATCTTATAGGATATATTTATTACGAAGATGTATTTTTCTCACGAGAGCAGAACGAAGATAAAAACGCTTTTTATACTTTTGTTAGTGTTCATTTTTATAACCTATGGATCAAGTTTTGATAGAAAAAGGATTTCGAGCTGTTGCAAATGTAACGAACAAACTCTAAGTAAAACAGACGCCTGCGAAGAAGATGAAAATATTGCATCAGATTATTATTACGACTGCGATCCAACGAAATTTGGCATTGTCCAGAAGATTCCATATTCTCGTGCCGGTCCAGGGTGCGACACGTTGCAAATTGATTTCTCGTCGGCTTGCATTCGATGCGGGATGTGTCTCGCGATTGCTGAAAAGGTTTACCTAAATAAGTAACATTCTTTTACTTTACATACTGTATCTCGCGTTTTCGAAAGCATCTAAAACTGAAATGCATCCTTCACAAAAGAGGAAAGTACGATCTAAATAAATTACATCGGGAGTAGATTGCGTAAGAAACAACATTTTTGTATTTAATAATGAATCATTATATAAAAGAGTAACATACGAGGGCAGACTTGCGATAGCTAGGTTATCGTAATTAAAAGTGCAGTATGTACAGGGAGTAACGAAACGTTTGCTCTTGGCTGCCATAGGCGTATTCTAAAAGAAAGTTGCCGCAAAATTGTCTTTCACCTTAGTTAGATTTTAAGGTTAAATTTTCTTATTGCACGATGCAGTAAAAAATTTGGTGGTGGAATTGCAAAATTGTGCTTGACCGTGAATTTCACTAGCAATTTTCTTTTTAATTGCATGGTGCTTAGAATACCATGCAATAAAAAATGTTATCTCCATCTTCATCGATCAGAAGATGAAGAATACGCCTATGGCAGCCAAGAACAAACGTTTCTTTACACCCTGTACAATCTGCGTTCTAATTTAAAAGTATTCTTCGAACACGTCGGCGACCTCTAAATCATTCCATTCTCCAAAGTATTTTTCCGCTTAGATAAATCAAACTTTGCTAGACGTTCACGAGATGATGTCACCGAGTGCATGTTTAAACGATACCGAAGTCGAGCTTCTTTTGAGAACAATCTGCGACAACTCGTTCCAATAGTACGTTCACATAACAACCATTTCGATGATAATCGTTCCCGTCTGAACGTGAAAACAATGTAACGATTACTTTGAGAAACGATGAATTATTTGTACAGCTATGCGCTCAGGGAATGCGACGGGCAAAAATTTATTTGCGACAATTTACCTGGTTTCACGTTGCTGTCTACCTCGGCGGATGGACTGTGGGCAAGCAAGTCAGTAATTCATAATTAAATCATAAGATCTGTGCATACGAAATGTTTGAATTTCTTGATGAAACATATTTGATTAGTTGTCACTAGACAACAACAATAAAAATGTTTTGCATTGATTGTGGGAAATAGGAATAACGTAAAAATTGATTTCATTCCTTAACGACTTTGTTACATTAAAATTACAACATTCTTGAATTCTTAAAATCTTTTTCTAAATTGACTAATCATTACACGACGGTTTAGATAAAAATCTTTTACGATATCTGCTATTTACAAACCAGCGTACAATCGTACTTTTTTATCGAGCATTAACGTGGACTAGACGTATAGCTTTAGTATTATCTAACCAGTGGAGATTCAGTGTTATCTAATGTTTACGGTTACTTAAACATCTCGCCACAAATTACCATTTTATTTGGTTCCAATTACGCATTGGGTAATGTAGACCGCGTTTATGCACTTTCTTAACAATTATTTTCTCATTTTATAAATGACATGTGATGCACTTCGATTTTTGCACGATGTCTCGTATACTTTTCCATGCTTTCATCGTTATCGATCAGTTCATTACGAAATCGAACATCTGGTATGTATCAAGCCACCACATTGATAAACAAATTACAGTAATGCCTATTCTTATCAGTATGTAAAAATATATCTCTGTTCGTGAATTTTTGTATATTTTATTCATTAACCCTTCCACTACAATGGACGAGATGTCTCGTCATCATGATTTCGTCATACGAAATCAATCAAATGTTTGATTTGAAAATTTGGTGGAGGGTGCTTAAAAATGATAAATATAACATACTCCATATTTTACACAATCAAAGATCTAATATACAAAGATAGAACCCACAGGAAAAATCTCGTCGAACAATAGAATATGTAGTGAAAGGGTTAAAGCATCTTTGAACCAAAATGTTTTCAATAAATTACACGAGAAATATTTCTTCGCCTCTCTTCAGACTGGCGGATCTGTGCCATTATTACCTGGATGAAATCAACGAGGTTCAATTATACGAACAATGGCAGCACTGGTGCAACGAGGAGGAAACCACCGCCGACATATCGGACATCATTTGCCGGTAACAACAAAGAAATCATTTGGTGAAACTACTACCCGTTTCTTATTTGATTGTTCCGCAGAAGTGAAACGGGTTTGCTGCGAGACTGTAGAAACATGAACATTCCAGAGACGTACGAATTTCCCTTCAACACCTACAACGCCAAAGTGAAAATCACCGCGACATATGGGAAATATGGCAGGCTCTAGCGACGACACCTCTGAATAATCGGACAATCACTTTAACAATTACTTTATTCGTGGCTCTTTATTTTCCAATGTAAACAGCAAATCCGTGACTCATTTGTTACATTCTCTCAAACTGCCACGTACATCTGAATCATTGATGCAATAAGAGAAAAATCATGTTCACGTTCTGTATGCATAATTTAACTCATTTACCTACGTAGTTTCCATCTTTGAACCGGTTTCAATAAACCACATTCAAACGGACTTCGATCCATTTGCTTCAGGCTCATCGGATGTTTGTTGAACCATTGTAAAAATCATAACGTATTTTCAGACGATTGTCGCTGCGCTTAATGAAGCAAAATACGTTTTAAAATGCACGACGCAGTCTTTTTCACTCGACATCCATATTCAATGCGTAAATCTGCGTCATTCGTGAAAGGGAAAAACTGTCATACTATCATCGGACTTGTTACTCTTCTGATCGCGTCTGTACTTCGTCCGCAGCAATTCGGATAGTTTTGATTTATTGAAACTGGCCTGCGTTCGGCGATTCTGGAATCGTGACTCGAAAGAGGGCCGATTTATCGGATGATTTACATTAGACTCGTCGCTTCTCTTAGAGGACAATAGTCCGCCGAATGTTGGTAGATCTTGCGCAGCGGAAGGAGAGTCTGTGGCGAAATTTTCATTTGGTTTCGTTAGGTTGTGTCGCGTCTTGTCATTCGCTCGGTGCTCGTTCTCTCTTTTGCGATTGGGGTGCAGATGCAAATGATGGAACTGCGGCAGATGGGGCAAGTGAGACAGGTTCGACATCAGACGACGCTGACGCATCCTTCGCACTATAACGTCCTTCATTTGCCGCCGCTTGTTCCAGATTCGCTCGGCGATCCAGATCGAAATCGCTGTCAATCCACCGGCGATTAGGATGAAGAAGGCAGAGTAGACGTCGGCCAACCTGGCGCTGTGGAAAGTTGTCGACGATTTGCACTGCGGCATCTCCGGCAGCATCCGTTCCGTGATTCTGGTCTGGACACCCCGCTCGCGTATTCTCAGAATACTAAAAGTTCAACCTCGTAAGGGGGTAGTATAGCCTAGGATTGTAACTAGAAAGCAACTAGAATCTTACTAGATTTTGGGTCGAAACATGGGTTTGCGAAATTCGGCTTAACGTCCTTGTACGAGCAAATTTTGGGCTGGGTGAGGGCTCATTCGAAAGAGGAAGGTTCACCGCATGGTGCTTTGGTCATGAGGTTAACGAGATTATGTTTATATCTAATAATATGAGGGCCCAAAGTAGAGTAATGCATTTTTCTGTCTCTAAAAGACTTTTTGAGTGCTATGATGACCAGAGCGCAGTGTGATGAACCTTCCTCTTTAGAATGAGCCCTCACCCAGCCCAAAATCTGCTCAAATAAGGTCAAACAACCAAAGCGCGCAAACCCATGTTTCGACCCATTTTTCTAGTAAGATTCTAGGTATTTTCTCTAGTTACAATCCGAGCCTATACTACCCCCTTAACACGCATCATCGACGAAGTCATATTAACCCCTTGTCGTAACATTTTCTTTATAGTTACAGTGATTTGAGAAAAGAAAATTTATATTTTTTGTATGGCTAGATTTACTTTAATGCTTAACACATTACCGACCGGTGATTATTGCATAATTTTGAAAAATCTATGGTACATGGCTAAACACTTTTTAATGGAACCTTCAATAGCAACAGCAATTTTCATTATGAACTAACAAGTCACCCTCAATAACGTCATCTAATAGTTTAATTTAAGATTGCAATGTAAAAGCAAATTTCTATGCTTTCTTTTGGTACAGCACAATTATCGAAAATCCTATTAATAGGCTTCCAATAGGTAAAGTGTTAAATATTGATTACAAACGAATCGAATTTCGTTTCATCTAAATAGGAAGGCATAACATTCATATTTGTTAGACTTTGTTAAAATCGTCATTACGAGTCTGACTCCTCAAAGGAAAAGGATATCAACACTAAATGAATTCCATATAATGCTGAAATAACAAGCGCTATCTAACGGTTTATTTTTGACAATATCGTAAAAATTATATTGAATTAATCTAATTTAAAATAATGTGATGTGTGAAATCACTGATAAACTCATTTTTTTTTAATTTTTACTTACAATTAGACCACTTTCATAATTATGGATGGGCACATATATCGACTTATAAATGTGAGAAGATTGAAGTTATTTGTATAGATTTTGATTATAGTACATTTTCGATATTAATAACGTTTCAATTCTCACTGTCCCGGTATTGATTCTGCAATTTTCTCTAACACAATGTTCGAAAAATGTATTATTAGACTCCGGATTTTATGCATTTATAACAAAAATGAGCAAGTGTAATTTCAAACAGTGAAGGTATTAAAAGACTTTGAGAGTATTAATACATTATTTTCACCACATTAAAATTATTAATGAAGAATATAAATTTATATTTAGCTCCTGTGTCTTGCAATTGATGTACGAACTTTGCATGAACATCCGGAGTGTACTTATTATTAATTGTTAATTACCTACTTTAGATTAATGATCTTTTTGTAGGGGCACGAGTGAGCCATCGGTAAAGCAACCATCGTGAATGTCTGAGGAAGTGGCAATTCCTTCAAGGTACATCGTTCTTGTATTAAAGTCGTTCGGAGTGCACGTCGTGCGAGGGTGGCACTGACGAAGAAACCATATTGGCCCTGTACCGCTTTCGTCAAACCGGAAGTGGTATCTAATCGAGACTCCCGGTTGTTGAAGGCTCTTATGTATAGCTCGCGGAGGCTGCTGTCGTTCACGTTCTAAGGAAAACCGGAAAATATCTAAATTCAATAGAAAACATGGGACAAACAAGGTACGAAATCCAAGTTGTTCTCGAATATTTTAGAAAATTCCAAAGTACACACACACACACACTATGAAAACTGAAATAAAGGAGAAATATCTACACTGCCGCTCAAAAGTATGTGGACACTTACTTTATTAACAAACAATATTTGTTGCTAAAGTTTATTATGAATATGTATGTTTAGAGCGTTGTCCAGCACCAGATTAATAATTAACGCTCTGGTTCAAAAAAGTCCAAGGTCCAAAGGTTCAAAAGAAAAGTTCAAAATTCACAGTTCATTTCACAATTTACGTTCACAATTTATATATAAGTTTAAATCCAAATTTAACATTGTCGTAAAAAGAATGATACTGAAATAATGAAAAAGTTAATAACCAGGATTCCGCGACTAGTAAACGCGGTCATAGAAGTACGCGGTGGATATGCAGATGAAAAGAAGATATAATTATTTTTTATCATTATCTCGGTGAGATATTTAATAAATTATTATTAAAATATGTTCTCTAACACTGTACTGTAAAATTTACCGAAGATATCATAACTTTTTCCAGGTAGTTATACGAATTAACGAATTGTCCACATACTTTTGAGCGGCAATGTATGTCTTTCGTTGTATCAAAGATTCCAGAAATATGTGAAGGATAAACCGATCACCGACGATCGAATGCCGAGTATTAGTCATATTAATCATCTGTAGATCTTGCAGTAGACAAATAGAGCTTTCTGGTTTCTTCGAATCGAAATGAATTCACAAATAATCCATGAACGGTAACGAAAAATGTGATCATAATTTATGATCGGAAATATAAGAAAAGTGAACAGGGAAAGGGTGCTACAGTAATTTTTCGATCGGAGTCTCCACACCCGGGTGTTGGACGGACTTGGGTAGAGTACGGAGGCTATATTTTTATGACTGCGTCTACCGCGCCGAGACTTCAAACGACGAGCCGAACATAGAGAAGGACAGAATGAAATAGGATCGCGTGTCGCCGTCGCCGGCACAATTTAAAGGCCCGTGCGTCATCACAATGAAACACCAAGACCTCAGCTTTCTTATTTTCTATGATATCATTATGGAACTTTCACCAACATATTCGTGGCATTTCTCTGATTAAAATGATACCAAACACGATATAATTTGACCAATATTTAGTGGTTTAATCGACGATGAAATTTTCGAACGCAACGAAGAAGAGCGTATTGGAAAGAAAGAGACGCGAACAGTAGCCGCCGCCGGTTCGCATCTCTTTCTTTCCAATACGCTCTTCTTCGTTGCGTTCGAAACTTTTACCGTCGATTAAACCACTAAATAACGTTGAAATTATATCGTGTTTGGTATCATTTTAATCAGAGAAACGCCAGGAATAAGCTAGTAAAAGTCCCATAAACCGATCATTAAAATTATGAAGTTTGAGAACTCGATTCACTCGAGTCAATGTGTGGTGTTCACACCGATATACCCGAGCCGAGATCAATCATCGCCGCTCTACGCCGCGGAGCAGCGTTGGCCGGCAGTGGAGTGAGTAGGCACTGGACTCCGATCGGAGACAACCCCCAAGACTCCGATCGAAGAATTACTGTATTTTTATATAGTTTAAACAATTGCATGTGCCATATGCGCGAAAGATCCTCAGTTTATCGATCTTACCCGAATATACTCGTCATCGGTTATGCTGTACCCTAACTTGAAGTTGTGTGACAGAAGATCGGAAATTGACTTGATGCCACTTGCTTGGACCGACAGTATCGAGGTAATGAAACCAGCGTAAGCGTTGTACATTACTAGAGCGAACATCAGACTAAATAATAAAACGGTCTTCCCCGACGGGTTGCGAGGTGTCCACGCAGAACCTGCATTTTAGAGGTTTTTGCAATATTAACTGGAACACTGAAACATCTGGTTTACTTCGTCCTACGAAAAGTGCCAAAGATCTCTGGAGGATCATATGTTCCTGGTTTTTCTATGGCTCACAATAATAATATTCGGACACTTTTAAAAGGATGATTACTTTTCCAGGACTGAACTGTGCGACTTGGATTTCTTGAGGCGTTAGATCAATTAGTTTACTACAAGGAGAGAAAAATAAATAAGTACTGAATACAATTTTTTACCATCTTTAAACATTGTAGCTCATTCTAACATTGACCGATTTTATGAAATTTCGAGAATACATATGTATCATTGAAAAACAAATCTACACAACGTACTTTTGAAATTTTCAATATAGGCCGACATAAAAAAATGTAAATACAAATTTCACTATTTTCTATGAAATCCCGACCAATTGCAATGTTCCCAAAAATTTATTCACGCCGTGCAGTAAACCAATTATTCTAACTGCTCAAAAAAGTCCAAGTCGTATGATCCAATCATTTTAAAAGTTTCAGAACATTATTGCGAGTCACTGTAATGTAATTAATTTACATTTCAAGTTTCTACTCTTTGTAAGGGCATCAAATGTCAATAATTGACTTAGTTATCGAACCTTGCATGCACATTATGCTAATGCACCATAAGGCAGTCTCTCCGATACCAACACACTTCTCCTCCTCAGAGTGAAGAACAGTCTTCGCGGTATAAATGATCAGGCCCATCACAAACAAAATGGCGACGTAAGTGAAAGCCACGCATCCCAAAAGATAGTTGTTGAAAGGCTGGCGAAATATGTCTCTCATGGTGCCGCTCTCCAAAGGATGATAATATATGTTCCTCCTGCTCAAACACACCCACATATTCAAACTGTTGAAAAAATCTTGTTTGCAAGATGTTAAAAAATATATACAAATACGCAATTGCAAGGCAAAATGGATACGTATGAACAAAAAAGTGTGCAATGCCGTTCATTTCGAATAACGTGCGGCAACAGTCGAAACTTCAGAGTGGAAAATAGAATTCCTCACATGTATCGAATAAGGGGATGGCTAAACGTCATTTCCGTTTGGCGTTCTTCGTTGACGGTTATGTATCCCAGGCCTATATCGACCGCACCAGTAACGACATCACCTAGAAGATCGCTCCAAACTTTGTTATTCAAAGTGCCCAGCTTCTCGTGGTGTACTAATTCGATACTGCAAAATCATGAAGCCATATAGTTCCATGATAAAATTCGCAACTGCATACAGGGTCTGCCCGGAAAGTAATGCGACCACATTTTTTTTTTTAATCTATTGAACATATGAGTACAAACCTTTAAAATTCTTCAAAGTAGGACCCTTGGGTGTCGACACATTTTTTCCAGCGCGATTTCCATGCTTCGTATGCTGCCTGCAAGGCGTTATCTGAAGCCTCTCGTAGTACACTCGTCGCAGCCTCGTCGAGCACTTCCAACCAAAACTTTTCCGTAGATTACGGGGAAAACAGTAAACGGCACTTCTTAGTTGGATCACAACACTTCCTCAACCCCCGCGTACAGTCCTAACTTGTCTCCCGCCGACTTCTTTTTGTTTCCAAGAATTAAAAATGTGCTAAAAGGATGCCATTTTGAAAGCGTGGAACGCATCAAAGAGGCTGTGACGAGGGTACTACGAGAGGTTTCAAAAACGCCTTCCAGGGAGCATGCGAAGCATGGAAATCGCGCTGGAAAAAATGTGTCGACGCCCAAGGATCCTACTTTGAAGAAATTTAAAGGTTTGTACCCATATGTTTAATAGATTTCTTTTTTTAAATGTGTTCATGATCGAGACGGTATAAAGTAAACAATATTTCCGAATATGTAAGATGGAAAATGCAAAAATTCTCTTGATCGTGCCCGTCCGAATGATACAAACCTCGCATTAACACTGCCAGTGACGAAGTTCGCAAAATCGAGAAGCGGCACGATATCGTTCGCCTCTAACTGATCGGTAACATCCATCTGTCCATCGATGGTTCCATTTAACACGCCGAAAACGATCGGCTTCCCTTTAAAGTCGTTTCTGAGCTTCACGCTGGCTGGACTCTGCAACGACCAAGAATGCGGATCCCAAGAACCGAGGAAATTCGTCACCAGACTGGTGTTATCCGAATGACGGATTTTGTACACATGGACGAAGTAAAAAACCACCGTCCGGTTCTCCAAAATGGCGTAGTTCAAATTCATCGTCGCATTTTCAACGGGACGCGTCATCACGGCTGACTCCCGATATATATAATGGCTGTCATAACGTTTCAGACAGCAATGCGACCTTAAAAATATAATTATAGGATTTCTCAGTCAAATTTCCATCCATCAAACTCAGGTTTAATACGTCTCTGTCGCATTAATGCTCGTAAATAAGCCGTGAGTTTTATACAAAATGCGAACGCGAGAAGAGAATGTCCTGGAATGATTTTGACGAGTTGAAAACAATGTAATATTATTCATTGAACATATTTACAGTTTCGTCTCGTTCGTCCACTTTTGCCATGAACGCACAAATATCCGCAATCTACTAAAAAAACAAATGCTGAACAACCTATTTTGAACAAATGTGCATATGTATAAACCTGGCTACAGATTGCGATTTTATCTTTTGTGTTCAAGCATACTTCGGAATGTTTAAGTTGCCGATCATGAATAAGTACGATTCATTCGTATACTATTAATATAAATAATTGGTACATGATTAATTTGAATTGAACGTAATCACCTTTTCCAGAATGTTCTTGATAAATTCTGAATCGCGGGATACGTCAAGGAAGACGTAGCGATGATCACGTCGCTGTCGATACCTATATTCAAATGCCGGAGCACTGTATCGATAGTCGTATCCGTGTTCCTAGTTGTGATCATCAGCCAGGAGATGTAATAGTTGAAAAGAAACTTCTGAGAGGCCTGTCAGAAGTATTTTTTAAATAACGACTGTAACAAAATATTCTTAAATATCCTTAATGGGTGAAATTGATTTGCAAAAGGATGAAATTGATTCGCAAAAGTGTGAATTTGGAGTGCAAAACTTGTATCATAATGCCTCGTGTTCGCGGTCGATCCATGACGAGTTATCGGTTTTCCGCAAACAACAAATGCGCGCACAACTGGTGTTCACTGTTCGCTGTTCTTCGCAATGTTCATCGAAATGTTGTACAGTAAACTATTCGTTATCATAACATCTCCAAAACTTCAACTTCACATTTCGATATAATGGAAATTGTGCATTTTTTGAGCATATTTTTTCAGAAACACCTGGTACAGTGACTCCCACTAATATTCGGACACTCTGTTAGTATTCAGGATATAACGGAGTGTACTCTTTCCACCTTTAAATATAAGAAGTTTAAAAATATGCTAGGTGTCTTATTATTTTGTCGAGGACTGTATATTCATTATGTAATTTAATACTCAATTAATCAACGAATTCGATTATCGATTGTTTCGGACACAAGCATCTGCACCGCGTCACAACAAAACTGATTAATCACGTATCTGCAATTGTACAAGTGTCATACTTGAAACACGTGATACCGTGCGCCGTATGGCGTATACAATAAAATTGCGTAGATGGAAAGATTCGAACGTTTGAATACATTTCTCGAATACGTTTGAATATGTATGGTAAGATCGATCGATGTAATACAGAACAATAGAAAATTTCAATGATATTTCGAGAATTGTGTGACTCAGACCGCATTTTCACAATTATTACCGGCGCATATGTCGTTCAGTCATAATCGAATGTGGTACCATATCAGGAACCATAAATCGGCATCGATCATTAGCAAAATTAAAAATATTCCGAGTTCCAAGAAGAGTGTCGGAATTTTACGACGCTTGTAAACATTCGTGATGTATCGATATGAATAAATGATCAATTAAAGCGTACGTTCGTTTGAACGGAACAATACTAATAATTATGCTTTTGTTTGTATACGTGCTTCTTACCACGTGAAGAACATTCTCGGAGGACGTCAGATTCAGTCCATCCAACAGCACGATCGATCCGATTCGGTGTTTCCGGATAATAAGGGCGTCGGGTATGTTCGGATTGATGGCTGACTGAATTGATACGCTGATTCCTTTCTCAGCGAGACAGGCAAACAATGGTCTTGCGTAGGCAAATACACAATCTATGGAAACAACATTCAAATTGATACAGATTTTTTAAAAATGTTTCAGAGTGTCTCGCTTTCGACTAAGGAGAGGTCACAGCGGTGGAGTTGTCGATATTAATTAAACTTTGTCTGCTGAAGCTACAGCAAAAATAAGCAGACCATGTCCGAGCGTTTTGGCAATACTCAATACTCATTATTTATAAAGATCCAGAAAATATCTTGATATAGGGTAAACTGTACAATATGTTTCTTCTATCGATCGTATTTGCTGTTAATAAATTTTTAAATGTTTTCGGCGCAACGGTTCGATCGTCAAAATCAACGTTTCGATCCTAACTTGGATCTTTTTCAAGATTTATTTGAATCGCGTCTGTAAAGTAAATATGTTATAATAATTTTGAGAAACTTTTGAGAAGCAAACTAGGATCGAAACGTTGATTTTGTTTGACAATTAGCAAAATTGCTTTATAATTCGTAATAAACGACCGAACCGTTGCGCCGAAAACATTAAAAAATTTATAAACTGTACAATAATTGGCACCCTAAGCCAAAATCGTAGTAAAAATCTTTTTATCTTTTTTTGAAATGTTTAAACGAGCTTAGCTTGCTATTGTTATAAGCTAATGGAGATTTTTCAGCAAAATCAAACAGTTTTACGAGTCATAAATCTTTTATTATAAAATATATTCAGTGAACAACAATCGTAAGACAAATAGTACAGTCATTAGCACGGTAAGAAGTAAACGTTCAACAGGCTATTTGTTTTATAATTAAACATATACGCACTTATTACATCTGTAGTACAGTCCGAAATTACGTTACAAAGCGATAAAGTATACTTACTCGTAACGAAAATTTTAATAAAACACTATACATAGTGCACTGTGGTCATCCGTCGGTCTTGTACCAGCGCTGCTAACAGTCGTTAGCCTGATTCGCCTGATTTTCTATACTAGGAATTCTTAATATGTATTTGCCGTTTAAATCGAAAGTGCCAATAACTATTGCAGTGCCAGCAATAGTACAGTTTACCCTACTTCATTTCTTGTGAAACATATTTGGTAAAAGACGATTTTCCAATAGAAAAATAAATAAGTAAATTTTCACGTGGTCAATTATTTTATAAAAAAGAACTCTTCGAAGTTTTTACACATATCCAATATTTGCAGTAGTGGGGTTGCCGTGACCACGGCGCCACAGTATCTTCACAATTGTAGACTGCAGTTCTACATTTGTTACCATCATTTTGCATGAATGAATATTGAACTAGTTAATATTAAAGACAATGAGTCGACTTCACCGTCATTCTGATTGCCCTTGACGTAGTGTTTCGTAATGATAAATAATGAGAAATAGATGAATAACGTATTAGAGGATTACAAAAATGTATGCACTATTCGCAGAGACCTCAAGACCTTCTTGGACGAAAAACCACGCCATGTTTATGAAAAATGCAACGATCAGGTTCAAGAACGTTGGAAGACAATTGTAGAACATAGTATCGAGTATACAATCGATTAACTTTGTATTGTATTTTATTCTGACATCCGGCACGAACTTTTGCAATTATCAAAAGATCCCTGACTGTTTTCAGTATGAACTTCATTCCTCCAAAGAGTGAATATAATATGAATAAAATCCGTTCGATATGACAAAACTTTGCGAGAACGATTGAGTTTTGAGTTCCATCTGCATTTTTTATCCTCGCGATGATTAGAATACGATGCAATAAGAACAAATTGTTATCGACCTTGAGATTCAAGGTCAAAGTTAATTTCGCGGCACTTTCCTTACATCAATTTATTTTGATCATTATGATAGTTGTACACATTCACATACATGAAATTTAATGTTCTCACCTAAGGAACTCAAATTGTCGAACAGTACTATCTGATCCCATAATCTCCATTTCGCGAATTCCAGTATCAGTTGCAACGTTAACGGAGACGGTAAGACACAAGTGCTCGTCGCCATACAGAATGTTGTCATCATAAAAAATCCTACTCTCATTTTTCTGTCGACAAAAGGACGAAAGATATCCCACCGAGAGAGAAATGCGAGGGTGGTTCAAGAGCTTTGGGATGAAACTCTATTTCATGAATATCTTTCAAGATATGAATAAGCTTCACTTGAAATCAAATTTAATAATTCGTTTAATTAATACGAATTTATATTCTACAGGGTGTCCCAAAATTCCTTCAACAGCCGGAAATGGGAGGTTCCTGAGATCATTTGAAGCAACATTTTCCTTTGCAAAAATGTTATCCGCGGCTTTGTTTAAGAGTTATTAACGAAAAACACGGACCAATCAGAGCGCGACCTAGACGCGAGTTGGCACAGTCGGCTCAGCGCGCCAACTGTCTATTGGCCGACTGTGCCAACTCGCGTCTAGGTTGCGCTCTGATTGGTCCGTGTTTTTCGTTAATAACTCCTAAACAAAGCCGCGGATAACATTTTTGCAAAGGAAAATGTTGCTTCAAATGTTCTCAGGAACCTCCCATTTCCGGCTGTTGAAGGAATTTTGGGACACCCTGTATATGTATTTGTATTCACTTGACTTCAACCCTGATTGAAGACTGAAATATTCGAAAGATCGCCGAAAACAATGCGCGAGAACTTGATGAATAACTATTATTGTAAAACTTTGATAGAACTTGCCGAGTTTCGGTCAACAGTTAATCCGCCTTACTTCCTCACTGACGCCTGCACGAAACACCTCAGACAACGATCGAATATAGACTGAGGACTATCTCGTAGGGTGTTTCCGATTCTTTCTCGCTTGAACGCATGCGACTAAAATGACCGTAGGGATCGTGGAAAAATTCTTTTTTCTTTTCCATTCCCCCGAGTGACTTTATTACGACAGCGATGGCAGGGCTGGTTAATAATCGACTACTTTCCCTTAAGAGACTCTGCGTACAACGACGGAGTTCAACTCATCGTCGTCAGTGCGACATGATAGTTTCACCGACTGATTGCTGTCTGTAACTTTGAAACTGACTATCGTTTCATTTCATAGGAAACGATGAAAAAGTGCAGTGTTTATAGAATGGGACACGTGTCTAGAAAAATCAACGCATCGATTGTATTGACGTTTGCACAGAAAACCTGCTAATGAGGACAATGATGTGTCGATAATAGTGTTTGCTCGGCAATGACAGAAAATCAATAGAATTGATGTAATCGATACCAAAAGAATCGACGTTATTTATAAAAGATTGCGCTCCTGGTTTCTACAGAACTGATGTCGAGATTTTATTAGTTTGGAATTATGAACAGACAATGCATTTTATTTATTGAAATGTAATAGCCCTTTTATTTTCGGCAAATTCTATTTGATAATGCAGACAGAAAAGGATGACGTTAACCAACGGAACGGCCATTTTTTCGCTTTTGTCTGTTAAGAAAGTTATTGTAAACTCGATGCTTACATAAATTTAATGTAAGGTGTGATTTTATACTTCTGGATCGGTGGCCATTTGTTAAGAAAATGGGCCGTCAAATTGTCGACCTTTGTCCAAGGTTAATTTCTTCTTATTGCATCGTAGAATACTTTTATTGCACATTGTACAGTACTGATCACGATGAATAAGAGTACTGAGACAATGAGTCGACCATTTTCTTAAGAAATGACTTTAAAATTTCGCAAGATATTTTATTCCGTATGTCTACAGGGTGTCTCAGAATAGAATAAGCGTTGAGGGGATGATTCTACACGAGAAAATAAGTCGGAAATAAATTTTGTTTCATACGACGCCTCGTTTTCGAGAAAATCGACTTTGAACTTTGAACGTCCATCAAGTTTTCGTGCCTAGCGTCTGTAGGAAGTAGAACTGGTAGATTATGAACAGACACGTCAGACGTTATCATTTAATTTATTCAAACTCTGATTTCTCGAAGACGAGGCATTAAATGACAAAATTTACGACTTACTTTCTCATTGTAGAATCACCCCCTCCATATTTATACCACCTTGGGACATCCTGTAGATATATGGAACAAAATAGTTCCAAGACTTTTGTTCTTCGCGATGAGTGCTATACAATGATGTTTGCAGTGGTTTTTCTCCGTGTCCACGATGATTCTCACATTATGGATGCAACACTACACTCTGAGTGTGTAAAATACTCGCGCGTTTATGCACTCGTTGTATCAAAAGTTCACGAATGATGAAATATGCATTGACTTCTGTAAATACACATAATCGGTTTTACCTCCCGCGATATGCGGTGTTCTCTGGAAAGTTACTGTTTTTTTTTTGGAGTAATTAAATGTTTTTGACAACAATAGCATCGGAAGGAGAAAGTACGTGAACTGTCCGTTTGGCTTTCGTGAATGCGAAGTTATTACGCGCATTCATATACCCAATAACAAGGGAATTGTTCTCTCGTCATTCATTACGGATTCAAACTTTTCTTAAGCATATTGAATGCGCTGTCAGGTTCCTGTGGAAAACAATGAAAATAATCTTTGACCCATTGGCCACCTATGAGGAAGGTCTCGACGATCATGCATTTTAAAACTGGTTCTCACAGTTTTTTCATTCTTTAGAATTCTTTCTCGTCCTATGCGAAATGATTAATACCAACAACTTTCAAAGAAGCTTACCATAAACATTTATTTCCGCGTTACATAAACTTCTCGCAAGAAGTTCACAATTCATTCACGATTACGCACGGGAACAATATTTCTTTTTTTTTTTTTAATAAATCTTGCTTTTGTTCAAGAACTTATTTTACATTGACGAACGATTCAACGTTTTAAATTTCAAATATTCGCTGTAATACATATACAGCACAAGCCGGGGCACGTGGAATATACGTGGAACAAAGGAGGATTGTATTGAAAACAAAATAGAAAAAATAGCGATAATAAATTACGTTTGTAACATGCTTATTTAATTCCATTCCAACCGGGGTGGCCAACCGTTTACATACCATGCGTCAATTTTGTTCACATACGAGTTCAGGGTCAGATGCGAGCAGGGCCCGCTCTAGGAGCGGGCAACCCGGACATTTGTCCGGGGCGCGAAAATTTAGGGGCGCCATTTTGGCTGTAAGTGTGAGAAGAATATTAACGTGTTAACCCTTTGCACTCGGAGATATTTCAACTCGAAAATTAAACATTTCTTCCAATCAAGAATATTTCCATTCTCTACGACTCTCTTTAAATTTGAAGGATATGAAATTGGTGAATACCCCATACAATACCCAGATGCTTAGTAATTACTATTAATAGTTATTAACATTTAATAACGTAAACAATATTTTGAATAATGGTACAGCAACTTTTAGTGGCGCCTCAGAGTCGCAATTCGAGTGCTAAGGGTTAAATACCCAATTAATAGAAAATTGCACATATCGATTTAAATTTTTTAAGTTAATTAAGTTAAAATTAATTAAGAACTTTTTACGTTCGACTACTACACAAAATCGTCTTAATGGTTTGGCTATTTTGGCAATTGGGCATGAAATTGCTGATCAAGTAAATTTAAAAGATGTATATAATAAAAAAGTTCGCAGAACTGAAAGTAAGAAAAAAAAGCTTCTGTGATTTTAGAGTAGTTGATGTATTATATTAATATTATATTAATTATATTAATATTATATATTAAGGGGCGGCAATTTGTCTTTTTGTCTGGGGCGACGTAACCGCTAGAGCGGGCGCTGATGCGAGTAGTCTCGACTCGAGCACTCTTTCTACCTTCCTACGTTCATTGTTGGGGTTGTAAAACAGGAATAGACTTTGAATTTTCGCCAGGTACGCGTGCACTTGATCATGCCTCGTTATAACGGATCTCACTGTAGATCATTGTCTCAATTGAAGTTTATGTTGATAAACACTTCCACTGTCAAGGAAATGTTTATTTTACCTATAACGAGACATGATCAAGTGCACGCGTACCCAGTACCCACTGCAAATTCGAGGTCGATTTTCTTGAAAACAAAGCCTCGCATGGAAAAATTTTATTCTATATTTTCGACTTATTCTTTCATGTAGAATCACCCCCTTTCCGCTGGTACCACCTATTACCGAACAACCTGTATACATATATCTTTGCAATAAATAAGATTTTGAATTTCTTAACGATTAATTTACATTTGATTTGATTCTTTTTACAAAAATTTACTTAAGAATACTTTATTTGTGAATGGTTGAAATTGATTTGCAAAAGAGTGAATTTGGAGTGCGAAACCTGTATGCATTCAACTGAGAGCACTCAGGTGTTGAAAATATGATGTTGGATTCAGTTATTCAATGCGCTACAGGTTGGCCACCCCTGCATTATGGTAATAGAAAACATATCAATTTCTGTGCAGTTTAAATTATTCGTCACTTATTTATTTATTTATTTCACCTTGAAGGTGATTAGCACTGTTATCACATGTTGGTCGATCTTTTATTCCTATCACATGCGCTCGTGTTTCGGGATGCAATTACGTGCTCATGTGTTAAGCACATGCATTTCCGTAAAATACAATGCATTCGAGAAAGTAGGTAAGGGGTGATAGGACTTTCAAGTTAACCCATTTTCTTTACGGAATTTTTTGTATGGCTGCATTTATTTGAATGCTTAAATATTGATTACAAACATTGATTTGTAATTTTGACACATTGTTTGCAAATTTGAAACATTGATTGAAAAATTGATTTTATTTCATCGACAAAAGAAACACATAACATTCATATTTGTTAGACTTTGTCGAGATCCTCATGACGACTCTGACTCGTTAATATGCGGCAAGGGGTTAAAGCTTCAGGAAACTCTTCAGTTTTATTACATCACGATTATCATGTACTTCACCTAATTGGCACCGTAATACGGAACAAAATCGGACTTTGTCTTTCAGATTAAGTTTCAGACGATAAAATGAAATGTCGCGTAATATACAACGAAAAATAATTATCATTAACATAAAGATATCTACTATAGAATTCGTTCAAAGTGGCACGCAAAAGATGACATAATTAATGAAGTTAATAAATCCACGATGAGATTCTTGTTTACAGTTTTGCGGATCATGTGATGCTGATTTTATGGAGACACTTATCTAACGTGATTAAGAACAGCGACAAAGGTGCATTTATTTTCGAAGAATTATTGCGTGGGCCGCATGAGAGAGAGAGAGAGAGAGAGAGAGAGAGAGAGAACAATTTGTTTAGCAAGTAACAGTCAGACAAATCATTTCTGCGAATGTATTTTCTGAATGATGTAACCCGACTGTAAATTACATTATCTTGCCACGCCTTTTCGAAAATGCCTAATTTTCGACGTACTTCAAACAATCGATTAATGCCAGGTGTGGTTCAGCACCTACATGGCCGACTGAAGATAACACATTTCGCAAAATGCCAGGGAATATCGAAATCATATGAAATATTTCAACTTCTATAAATTGCACAAAAGAATATTTTACAACGTTACGTTAACGTTTAGCATGAAATCTATGCGTCATTACTACGAAACGTACGGAGGTTCTCGTCACTCATTATACACGAATGGTGATGTGCGCGGCAAAAACTATTTCATGGTCGAGGAGAAAGAAAAACATTTATAAATCATTTGCAACTCCTATACCGGATACGCTACAATCTATGTACAATATATATGTATATAAAATAGAAAAGTATGTGTGTGTGTATATCGCACCCCCGCAATAAAATTGACACAAGTCAAAAAATGGCAATTTTGAGATTATGTCATTGTAAGTTTTATGGTATTCTTTAAGTTGATTTTTCTCAAATGCTGCATTTTTGAGTTGTGTCACTTTTCCTGCGGGCGTGCGATATGATCCCATCGATCTGGTTCGGTGAGTCTGTCGCACGTGTTGTCCATCTGTTGGGGTTGAAGTTGTTGGAGCGCGGTGGTTGTAAATAATCGGCCGGTTCAGAGTTGATCCATGCGCGTTTTTTGTCCGCTACGACAACCTTTTCAGATATACCGCCAGTGGTCGGGTGCAACTCGCCCGGAGGGGCCACGAGCAGGTAGTTAGTTATAAATATATGTGTACGGAAAATTTTATGGCATTGAAGTGTGGCATCTCTCTATTTTCATTAATAAAACGCGCGATGCACACACACACACACACACACAAGTTTTCAAGATATTCTTCAATTATTCTTGAACACCACAAATTGTATACATATACAAATTGTTCGTTGTTAATCATTTAATACAGTGGATGTACAAAGTATTCGTACACCTTTTAAACACGAATAACTTTTTCGACATTGGACGCAACAACACGAGTTTTTTTCAAACGTTAGAAGGATTAGTTTAATAAGCAAATAATTTTTTTTAAGTGGTTATTGGTCGCTATTGCGAAGGAAAAAGTAAAGGTGACGATTTCTAAATTTTTTGTCTGTGCCTGTGGTGAAAATTGAAAACATGGTTTTTGGAAATCTAAGTATGGATTTATAGTGGAGCAGCGAGGTGAGCTGTGCGGTGAAAAAAAAAGAAAATACATATGTACTTTTTCATTATAGTATGTGTCGAAATCACGGTGCATTATACGTCGAAATGTTGTCACGAATGTTGGTTTGCTTTCACCGCGCCGCTATCATCGATGCTCGCAGCTCCACTATAAATGCACCCTAAGTGAATTGTGTACAAAGTTTCATTGAAATCGGTTCACGCATAAAAAAGCTATTATTTTTTTATGACAATTTCGCATTCATCACGAAAGAACCGTTGCACTAATAGTATCCATATAATTTATCTCTGTCTACACCCAATAAGCAAGAAGTTTCACTTCTGTCACGCGTGGACTCCACGCACCCCAGATAGCACAGGACGACTTAGAGTCGCCGTTTTCACGTCCGTCCTACGTCTTTACGTCTTACGTCTCAGTAAGACGCTTTTTAGGCGTCCACCATAAAGGTATCTTTTCTGGGACGTCGTTTTGACGCACGGAGGAAGGTGCCTTTTATGCATCTCATTTCTGCCGTACAAACGTCGTCCCAGCAGAGATTCCTTTATGGACGTGTAAAAGCGGCTTCTTTGAAGACGCCGTTTTCACGGCAGAAACGATTGAAGTACTTACGAAAATATGTATATCTCTTAATCGTTAATATACTAGTACTATGCTTCATTTAAAGAAAAAGTATTTTGATTTTTACCTAAAAAATATTTTAACAGAAGTTTATCTCTTCTAATAATTATATAATATGTTAAAATACGTGTTAATAACGTGTTAAAATATTTTTTATATAATAATTATATACTTATATAATATAGTATATGTAATTAATATATAATAATTATATAATTACATCAAAAAGACCTGTGAGGGACGACTTTAAGTCGCACAGTTTTGTAACAAAGACCTGTTAAAGTCGTACAAGGTACGTGAAAAAGACGTGAAAACGACGTGCTACAGTCGTAACGTACGAATTAAAGACATACTTACGTCTTGCGTCAGGCAACTTTTAGGCGTACTTTAAGATGTCTTTGTGCTATCTGGGACACGAGCTTTTTATCTTTGAAAATTTATATCCTTCGTAATATAATCATATTTGTTTATAACGCATATTTGTTTATAATCGAGATCCGGTTTATCGAGAACGCTGGGTCTGGTGATCGCAATTTCCCGCAAAAAAACTGTCCTCTCGGCGCGACTGGATCGGGAAGCTCCGCCGAATAAAAAAGCAAAACAGCTGGTAGCGCCGCGACGAGGACGTGTTTCGCTCGCGGAAGATCACGTAGGCCCCTGCTCGTTCCGCGGATCCATAGGTGCTCCGCGTCGTGGCGCCACCGTTGTTTCCGGCGGGCGCCGCGGCGCGCCGTCGCGATTGGTCGCGATGACTCGTGTTTGTCAGCACTCAGCACTCAGCGCTCGTATTTAGCTCTGGCCGCGTGGTGCCGGCATCTCAGTCTTGATTCGCTGTCAGCTCGCTGAATAGCACGGATCACGCTCGTCGAAAGGTGAATTCTCTGGACACTAACAGCGATATCCACAACTCGAACACACTCGTGTTGACCGTGGTCCATTTGCGCGCGGTTTATTGCCCGGTGGTTGGTGGCATTTGTGCGCGAAGCGTATCGGTGGAGAAAACCTAGCTATCATCTACAGGGAGACACGCGAGGGTTCGTCGAGGGTGAAGAAAGGACAGGTGAGCATTTTCATCATTCCCACCCTGATCTACAAAACCGTAACCGTTCGCGAGAAGTTACACGAAGAGGTGACAAACTCGAATTGGCGAGACGCACCTCCTCGAACGTAACACGCCAGAACACATTACTCGATTTCCGTCTATTTTTTCCGACAAATAGGTTAGCCGTGCCGATATTTTTTCTCGCAGCATTCGTTTTTTCCTCGCATTCAGCGACACCTTCGCGCGGTCCGCGGCCAGCATGTAACGGTGTGTTCCATATAATCTACAACTAGTTCGTGTTATACGGTGAAAATCGTGAAAGGAGACGTGCGGATAATCGCCGGCGCTGTTTCGTTTCGTTAAACGGAGATTTCACTTCTCTTTTCGCGCGCGCGTGGTCTGTGTTTGTGCTTTTTTTCTCTCCTCCTTCCGAGATGTATTATTCGTAGGAGAAACTTTTTTCGAGGATACAAACGTTAGCATAATAAACTTCGCGGCTCGATTTGGTTCGCACGTGCGATCCTTTCTGATCCCATTGGAGAGCGAGGAGGAAACGAAAGTCGGAAACGTGCGAAAGAGAGAGAGAAAGAAATGCCAGTTCCGCGAGTTGCTCGCGTGTTCCTCAAATGATATAACGAGACAGCGGTCATTATGCAAAATGAACGTGTTCTTTCTTTCTTAATATGTTTATTAGTAGACTACGGTTTTGCATGCATTTGTGAGGTAATCAACTGGGTGAAATATAAAACAGTAGAAAATAGAAAATATCTGAGAACATTGTTGTGTTGTTTTCAACGTAAACGGAATATTAAAAGGTGAAATGAATTTTTATGTAACTGCTGCTTTCCATAATCGATGCAGGATGTTTTTAATTTGCATGAAGATCTGCAGTCTACTAGGCTGAAAATGATGTAAGAGTAGTTCTAATTTCTTCGAATGTTTTACTGTTTTAAATTACACGTCATTTTTTTCATGTTTATATACGTATATGTAACACTAAACCTATTGTATACTACGATCGGTTCTATAGATTTTTTATTCTACAATTATTCAAATTATAAAGATGCTTCCATAAGAAATTATTTAATAAATAACTTTATTGGAGCACATATTACACTAACAACCGCGCGAAGTATAATATAAATCAATTAAATCTTGTCATTTTTATGAAGCAACATATGTCTGTTGCTTTTATAGCTCGGTACGTTTACTGATACATAATATGTATTTAGTCGGTTCCTCTGTCCTCTGTAACGGTCAAAAAAATTTCCAAACACGGAAGACATAACTGAAATTTGGTACACAGGTAACCGCAAATATGTTTCCATCCCAGAAATCCTTCAGAATTAATTGTGCTAAAATTAAATTAGTGTTATTACTCTGTCCTCTCTAACGGTCGACGATGTAACGTCTAATTCAGAATACTGTTTTGAATTTCTAACAATCCTCTATCTTGACAATTAATTATGTATGCATGTAGAAATGCTTAGACCCTGCTCTCCCAAAATTTATTATTGAAAAAGCGCGAACGGTGTTTCAAAATTTTTAATTTACAGTTATTATTTTGGCAAATCTTGCTGTGTCTGAATACTATTAAAATACTTTTCTGTTAATATAACAGTATTGTCTGAAGGTGGTGTGGGAATTCGCGACATTAATCAGCTTTATTATATTATTAATTGAGGAAACTGTGGTTAACCCCCTTGTGTATCCAACCGGGTACATACCCATTTATGTACTGCATTTCATTCAACAACTATTTAATGTTCCTCTAAAAATGTTCAAAATTTTTCTGAATGTCCATTCTTTGTTGAATACAAAAGGTTTTAAATAATCTATACATTTTGGTTGGCTACATAGGGGTGAAATATGTCATTAAACGTAGCTTATAGTCTAAAATAGCGGCATACCTCCCGAAATAAGCGAGCCGTTGATTTTTCAACGGTCATTATGCTAGTAAATAAATAGAATCGGCTGTATAACGTGTAAATAGAAATCCAACGTCCGCCAGCAAATGTGATTCGTCGTGTGCACGATACTAACGAGCGGTTACGTGTTCGATTAGCCGGTACGCACGTTGGCCTCTCTTCATTCACGTGGTGATAACGAAATTTGTTCACGCCCAGCAAAAATAGTCGAGTTTTCCATATCTCGGTCATAAATCCTGCGCGGTGTCTCCTACGTGTCGCGGATCCTTTACCAACTTTCCACCGCGACCACTTTCGTGCACAGTCACTTCAGTCAGGATGAGAAATGAGTGAATGGGAATAACGGATTATGAATTTAAATTACAATATTAATGACGCTAGACGGTCACAAGGACGTTTGCTAACCTGGCAGAAGATTATTCCAAATACATACAAAGCAAGAAATTTGAATGCGTGTCGGTAAATTCCGTTTAGCATAATGTTTTAGGAATATTTTTGACAGCATAATTTTCTCTAATTTATTCGGAGAGAATATTTTATTTAAACTGAGCGAACGAGGAGGTAAATATTTGGAAAGTGAGATTTTGGGTCTCGGAAAGTTTTCGGTTTCACTTTAAACGTAGCTGTTTCGCTAATAGACCTTAAGTAATAGATCTTTGTGCAAAATATTAATTTTTTACCCGAATTGCAACAAAGTTGAGTGAAACAGGAATTTATTTTCTTTCTTATTACTAACAGATAGAAAATAATATACATAATAGTATTTTTAAATTCTTCTAATGTTTTTACTGTTTTAAATTACATCTGCTCACTTTTGTCATGAATGCATAAAACCCGCTGGACATTAATTAACAAAGGTAGAAGCTCGTTTTGAAAGAAAATCTGTGGCACATTCGTGGGAAAATAGATCGCGAATGTTTGTTACAATTTTGTAGTTGACACACACTACAATTCCGTTACACGTGGGTAAAATTCTTTTTACAGGAAGTCTATTGTTTGGTATTTTCTTCGTGAATTGAGAATTATGAAACAATTTGCAAAAATATTGAACAATAAGCTAATTGACGGAAATAATCATGGATTTGAAGTACGGGATAATGAATTTCGGTTAGCCAAGCACATTATAATTCAAGTCAACAGACTACAGGAAAAGTAGAGCAGGCTATCAGTACCATACCTGTTGGTTTGTTTGCAAACAATTCTGCGACTGTTGTTATCGTGGAAAAAAATATAATCGCTTGCTCTTGACTGGCGTTCGAAATAATTACAACTTGTCTCGATACGTTGTGATCGAGAAGCAATTTCTTGTAACCAGAATCCAATTTTTCAAAATTAATATTTGAAACCGATAATTCCCTCATTCGAGGATTATTATTATTGCTTTATAGAATTAGCTTCTCAACGAATGTTATTCACAAAATTGTCATTTAATTATTCGATTTCAATAGAATTCGCAAATGAGCAATTTGTGATTGTGAAAAAATTTGATTTATTTCACTTCAGTTGTATTTCGAACCAAAGAATGCGAGTGATATTTAAAAGAAAATTAATTATCATTTATCACCATTTAAAACCCTAAAAATTCAAATTGGTTCATTCCAAAACGGTGTAACTGATTTACTTTTTTTTGTTTAAACTGTAGTGAAGGCTGTTATCTTTTTAGTTTTTAATTGAAAGGACTAATCATTTATCACCATTTAAAACCCTAAAAATTCAAATAGGTTCGTTCCAAAACGGTAGTGAAGGCTGTTATCTTTTTTCTTTTAATAATGAAAGGACTAGCTCCGCTGGTTGGTGTTAAGCGAATTTATCTATGCATAAGTATTTACAAAATTGTCGGTAGAAACAATAACATTGAATTTTGCGAGTGGCTGACTATTTACAATTGTCAGAGAGTCAGTGTTATCTTATTTTTTTAAAATTCTTTCTGTTACAATAGCATAATAACGTGTTTACCGCAACTGCGATGCAAATCGATCGTCTCGACCTGGCGCATTTCATTTTTCGAGGATCCGTTGACATTTCGTGACGTGTAGATCATCCAAGAGGTGTCATGTTCAAGTCCTGCCATAGTCTGATGTGAGAGGGTATAATCGGCTCCCGGAAATGTCGATTCAATTAAGGTCGATTACTCGCACCGGTTCCATCCCGTTCCGCAGCGCGCTGCGTATCGTTTGGAGAAAAATAACTATGTATTGCAAATGGAAAATTGATATAGCGTCGTTAGAAACGTATTATTTCGTCGAGGACAAACGATTCGATACATTTTTCGCTTGCAAGTGTGCAAGTCGTACGTTGAATTATCGCAGACATTTACTGCAATAACTTTGCGAAACCGAGGTTGATAGAATATTTATTTCTTCCCTTTACAAAACATGCTAACTTAACGGTGTATGTCCTCATAAAATTGAGCAGTAATTTTCCTGTTGTATACGTTGTTATTTATTTTACTTATTATTGCTTTAAACCGAGTGGTTTATTTATATAGCAAGTACAATATTGTTACATTGTTTCTAAATTTTAGTTTGATTCCGGGTTTTTATAGCCAAATTGTTACTGTTTCAATCGATTCCACCGAGACTTCGAAAAAGTTGTAGAATCTTTATTACTAGACCGCGGATTTTTTATGCATTTATGACAAAAATAGATAAGCACAATTTAAATGAGTGGACATATTAAAAAGATTTAAAGACATCGGCGCGTATTGGCTTCAGCTTAATCAGATATATAAAAGAGGAAAGAAATTTTTATTTCGCCTCTCTGTCTTTTAATCAATGCAACCATTTTTTATTTTGTATAAAAAGATCCGCAATCTATTTATTACATTACTTTAAAATTCGTCAAACGGAGATCTTTTAACGAGGCGGCTGATTCGAAATCCTCCGGTGCCCGCCGAAAATCTATTGTAAGCGAAAGTGTAATTCTAAGTTCCGACGTTGACCCGATTATGTCACACCACCGGCACGATAGATAGGCAAGTCGCTTTCTCGATTGCCAAAATCGCTTCGAACTGTGATTTGTGCCTAATGGGTGTTACCCAAGGACGTCTTTCTTTTTCTTTTCGTAATCCTTACCTCGCTGTTTGCCGATGTCACACAGAAAGGATTTTCCAAAAGTCGTTCAGCAAATTAGCCTGGGAAGCATGTTACTGCAAATTGCCTGGTTAACGAGCGCTTCCTGAACACCGTGGCGATAACAGGCAAATATTTGCGCACGCGTGTGTTAGCCTTGAACGACGATAGGTACCGGCTACATCGAACAATGTTCGACTGGAAATCGTTTCGACAAAAGACCACACGGTACCGTTCTTTTTAACGCTAAACCTAACAAGCACATTCAAAGTATCTCTGGAATAAAGCAACTCTAAATTTATTGAGACGGTCGCCAATTTTAAATATAATGATTGAACTAGGAAATTTATCTCATTATTAATGAAGTTTTATAATCTGAATAATTGGAACATATGTACACGTAAAACCGGTCATTAGATCGCGACACGAACGATCAATTTTTTTGTCGAGATGTTGGAGGATTAATTTACATATAAATTTTGCATCCAATTGCAGTTTACGTTAATAGACAGCGAATCGTTATGCAAAATAAGAATTTTCTGGAGTGAAATAAAAATTGTTTAACAGGTTGCAAATATTCGAACAGTTTTTTAGATTCTCCTTTTTACTGTTTTAAATTACACCTACTCATTTTTACATTTAAATTGCAATTGCTTATTCTTTTGTCTCCACCGTGAACAGAAGTTGAAGAAATACATTTTGAAAATATTGGAAAAATATTTCAGAGAACCGCGCGTCGTTCTTAACCATTTGTAACAATTTATAACTCGTGGCAGTGATATCCACTTTCCGTTACAAAACCTTTTCAATTTTCACTGCAGCCTCGGTGAGGAAAATCCTGTCGAATTTACTATTTTCTCCGTAATCCTCCCGAGTTCTTGAGAAAAACGCGACTCGCTTCTCCAATTTCTGGAAAAGTCACTTCGTTTTCACAGTGCACAAATTCCCCGTGTATAAATTATATCCGCGCGTCCTTCAATCGAGTAATTAAGTCACTATGTAACTCTTCCACTTTTCGTCATTAATGAATGGAGAGCTGATGTTTATGCAAAATGAAAATTTTCTATCTGAATTGCAACAATCACGTGTGAAATAGAAGTTGATTTTCTTAATATGCTTAACCCTTTGAACTCGCAGCAATTTTAATTCCAAAATCGAGACATTTCTTTCAACCCAGATCATTTTTATCCTGTGTAATCTTTTTTACATTGTGCACATCGAATTGAAAAGTATTTTAAAATTCTTCTAATGTCTTTGCTGTTTTCACACTAAACCCAGACCATCAAAAGTAAATGATGTGTACAGTATTATAAAAATTACAAGATCAAATTTATTAAATTTTGTACGATTTTTACCGGTGTCAAAAAATACATTGAATAAATTTCCGTGAAAACACCTTTACAATTTCAGTAATTGTCAAATAAAAAATCTAAAATGGCTCATTTGACCCCTCGTGGTAGGTTTAGTGTTAAATTACACCTACCCACTGTTGTCATAAATGAATAAAACCCGCTGTCTATTAATGAATGCACGCATACATAGATCACGCGCGGAAAAAGAATCGATTATAATCGTGTGATCTATTCTGATGACGCAGAACTGCGAACTGTTTTATTGGTTTTTATCGGGCTGATAATTCCCGATAGATTGCACTGTTTCGTATCGATGTATCAATATCGGAAATGTCCAAATTGGATCAATCTTTGTCCCGGCTTAGGTTTTATGATGTACCGTTTCGATGCGTGTGTCACGGTGGGATCACGTGGCGATAATGTTGCGCGGTCGGTTCAACGTTATACATACGTATCGCATGAAATCCCATCTACTACAGTGCTCCCTCGCATAACGCAGGTGCTAAGGACACGGACTGGCGCGTAGTTACGCAGCTATCCCCCTCTTTTCACCAAGATCCATGAAGCTATGCGAGGCTGCCTCAACCCGATCGTTGTGTATCATCCGTGTGGACGTGACACGTTTAATTGTCAAAAACTTTGGCTCGTCTCGCGGTAGCCTCGCATTTAGCATTCATTTTGTGTTCGAACTCGGTGTCACCAGTCTTGGGCATTGTCGAAATAAATTATTCGAGAAAATATTATCGTTGAAATCATCATACGCTAGTTTACTTGAACAGCCAAATAATTTTTTCAAAATATGTAGTTCATTATGTGAATTTCTTTTATTTTATTTGGAAAACGATTGCAAAATTAGCATATGTAAATTTAATCATCAATTTAGTTACACGAGTAACCTCTTCTCGAAACTATTTATTATTTCATTTGAACAATGCAGTGTTCACAATAATTCGGTTATCTATCGTACGTGTAACTTGTTGTACTGTGTTGTTGCATAAAGAATTGAAATTTAATTATTGAAAAATTATTTGTACAGCTCTGCGAACCATTTTGTTCAGACATTTTTTCAATTTATTAACTGTAGGTGACGCTACCCGATATCTCGAGGTTGAATAAATTTATCATGTATTCAACATACATTAATAAATAAGGTCGTAGTCTTTTTTATTCATGAGTTTAGTGTCGCTCGATCATCTGAGGTTATCGACGACTATAAACAAAGGAAAGTAGATTGAGTATGCATTATGAACGAGCGATTATATAGAATAGAATCGGTGTATAAATGGTTCAACAAGGTCTCCCTGAATTGCTGCAAATTGCGATAGTCTTGCAAGGTTTTGGCAGAACGTCGATAAAATTGTGCGATTACCGTAACACGAGTGAGTGATAAAATCCTAGTCTAGATTTGATTCGAATTATTGAAACGTGTTGCTTCTGATTTAATACAATTGCCTGATCTTTCAAAACAATTCAGTATATGTTGCACAATAAGATTCTTAGATAACATTAAAATAACAAGCAAGTTCCAGTTATGTACATCGTATGTATATTTTTCTTAGGGCAATCAAATGTTTCGTGACATGCGAACAAAAAATTACCTAGATGAAAACATGAAATGGTCAATTTACCAGTTTTTTTTATCAGTATGTAAATAAAATGAATATCAGTACTGCAGGATACACGTGCCCGCTCCCCTCCGGCCAATCAGCTTCGCAGTCCTCTCGCCGGACTGCTTTCGAGTCACGCACAGTACTTTCTAGAAAATCGAAAATAAAAAAAAAGGATCTACAACTTTCGTAGTCTCGGTGGAATCGATTAAAACGGAAACAATTTGGCTATATAAAGCTGGAATCATACTAAAATTTAGAAACAATGTAACACCTATGTAATGTAAGCTACATGCAAAATTTAGAAATACATGTTATTAAATCCATATGAAAATTTATGTATCTAATATTATTTGAGGGAATAATATTATTTATAGAAATTTTATATATAATTTAGACATATCATTAAATTACATCATTATATTACATTAAATATTGGATCATAGCAATAATAAATAATTAAATAAATTAGCTTGGCCGCTTCGCTCCGAAGGAAATGTCAATGTGCCCATGCCAAAAAGATAAGGCTTAAATACATTCCGAGTAACGATCAACGTTCATCTATCTGCGAGATAGTCGGAATACCCGTTCGAGCTGCGAATAAATTAACAAATAAATGAACGCATACGTGTGCACGTTTTGATAAAAACCATGTACCGTGGAACGAGGCATCTACAATATAATTTTTCTATCTTAGTAAAACGAGTTTAATCGTTATACGGTCAATGTAAGTCTGTCACAAGATGCTGACTAAATTAATCTGTTCGTTTGCACATTACAGCGGAAATCGAAATGATAAAAAATGCAGGCCTTCGACCTCTGAAGTACGTGATCAACGTTTGTCGCTTCGACTTGTCGATCAGTTCCTATTCCGCGCGAATCTTCTTTCTTCTTTTCTTTCTATACAATAAAAATGAAATGCTGTTCGTTGGTCACGACATCACGGGAGAACGGCTGGACCGATTTGGCTAATTCTTTTTTTTAAATGTTCGTTGTAGTCCGAATCAGGTTTTTAGATTTTAAAAAATTGGAAAAGTTGCCCGGAAACATGAAAATTCGGGAAAAACTAAAAGTGCTTTTAGAATCATATTTCAATACAACAAAAACACGAACGTCCTAGCTTTTAATCAATATTTCAATAGAAATATACATTATCGACGTCTGTTACCACTAACCCTCTCGCGAGCTCGCAAAGCGAGCGAGCAACAACTCCCCTCTAGTAGTTAATAAAATACATGAAAACAGTGAATGAAATACACGCACGACGCGCAGGGGAATTCACTCGGATCGAGGGGAATACGGTGACCCTCTCTCTGCCAGTATCGGGTTAGTCACGTGATTCGGCTGTGGAGGGGGAAGGATAGAGTGGGAGACAAGTCTTAATCAAAATAAATATATTTTCCAACGATTGTGGGCAGCGGGAGTTCGATAAAAATTCGCTCCATCCCTTAATAGATTTTGTACATTGAGAACATCATAACAATGCTCTTAGATTTTTCGAATCTTTTACTGTTTTATATTTCGCCCAACCAATTGCGTAAAAATCCGCAGTCTACTGATCAATCACGCGTGATTTACGAGGCTTCTGTCACGAATGTCCGGCGGGTACAACATTTCCATTGACAGGTGGTTAATTTATTCCGAATTTGCACCGTGTCATTGATCAGCTCGATGGTCTCATCAGGGGGCTGGAATGATTTCAAAGTTCAACAAAACGCCGATTCACGCTGACGCGAGTTGCGCTCTTGCGCGTTGCATAGAAAACGTTTGCATTCAGATCGAGATTTTGTTACGCGCGCGTCACAGATGGTGACCACGGTGCACGGCGTGTGTGTATGTCACCGCGAGCGGGTTCATCAAGGTGAGATTATCGTGCGTAATTTGTGCGCGACAAGGGGGCACGGTTTTCCCGTGTTGTTCGCCATCCTCGATTACCAGTTTCCATTAAGCGATGACACTCGCCGCTTTGACGAACTAAATTGTACCAGTTCGAACGGGCACCGAGAGGACCTTCAAAGCCGCGTTTCTAATGGAATCTTCCGGATTTCTTCTTTGAGGATTTAACCCTGAGCACTCAGAGCTGTTAAACATTTCTTTCGGCCTAGAATAATTCCATTCTATTTGATTTCTTTCTCATTTTGTGGTTATGAAATTGGTACACAGTACCCCATACAATATTTAAATGTTGAGTAAGTGGTTAGATCCCAACATATTTAATAATGCAAACAATATATTTTGGATAATGGTACTGGTGTTTTTAGTGATTTTATACAGTTTAAAGTTTAAACCTCTGGTGTACGGGTTGGGTCTGCCAGAGCCGTGAAGTTGACGTTAGAGTCGGAAAGAACAATGTTTATTAATGAGAATGCAGGTGAATGATTTTTTACCTGTACATTGTGAGGAATTCGATTCACCTGTGCACCAGAGGATTGAGCATTAGTGTTGTGACGTATTTGAATAAACAGAGTTTTTTAATGGGACGTACAAGCTGCTGAAGAAGTAGCTTCAGAGATAAATTCTTTAGTTTACATTACATTATACTTACCGAGCGCTAAGAGTGAGTGATACTTGATGTCTCGTAAAGATGACGAAATTATTTGCGTCATCTATGATGCATCAAATATCATAATTTGACAGCGGATCTTTATGCAAAATAAAAATTATTTGCATCGATTGCACGGAATAGAAACTGGATTGAATGTGTTATTTCTTCTCTTAATAATTTGAATAGAGGAGAAATCATATATTAACATCTTCAATTTGTAAAATTTTTCAACAATTTTGAATTTCATCTACTCAATTTTGAATTTCATCTACCCAATTTTGCTATAAATGCATGAAGATCCGCTGTCTAATCATAATAAAATGAAAAGTCTGATTATCGCAGCAGCCATGGAACTATCAGGCCCATTTTTATAGAAACATTTTGACGATGTATGTATCACACAGTTTGTGACTCTTTTGCTTATTCGAAACTACACATACACGATCCAACGAGATGAGTCAGCGTAAGTAAACAAAACACCAACGCGCGTCCTTTGCTGACTGTCCGAGGAATCGGCATTGACATCGACTCTGTTGCACTCGAGTGTCATTTGTTTACCTTTACCGACTGGGCTTGATATTTAATTAGTCGAAATGACTCCTAATTTTTCATTTCGCAATTACTGAAATGATGAAAAGGTTGCTTCATAAATTTTCTAAATTTTCATTTCACAATTACTGAACTTATAAAAAGGTTATTTCAGAAAATTTCGAGCGAACTTCTTGATGAAAGCACCTATTACAATAAGAATGGCACGATTTTGTTATTACACCAGTATTTATCGGATTAGAAGTATGACAGTGTAGTGCAACTGCATCAACTCTGCAGTCTAGTCACGATGATTCTAAGAAACCGGAACATAATTAGTTATTTATATGCTAATGACGAGTTACAAAAAATGCTGTCCACTTAGAAGTTTATTATTCGCTTACAGAAGACGGTTAAACAGTTCATTTGAATAGCTAATCTCCTATAGCTTTTTTCACACCTACAGTAACAATGCAAGTCGGTTATAAAATTTACGGTTGTGAAGAGATAATTTGTTATTTCTAATCATCTTATATTATTCTTCAATCCTCCGCACTCCAAAACATTTTGCGATGCCGTCAGCAACCCCAATTGTTGAAAATGGAAAATGTGAGTTTATTTATTGGGTTGGGGTAAATAAGTTCGTTCGGTTTTTTTACATTGGGATAAATCACAAAAACCGAACGAACTTAGTTGTCAACCTAATACTTCGATTTCTCGTATTGGTTTGTTCGGTTCTAATATAAATGAAAATAGTATTGCTGCTATTACTTCGAGGTAGCTGGACGGTTGAAAGAAAACTTTTTATACGAAGTGTGATTAAAAAGAAACCGGACTCTGACGTTTTGCTTTGACGTAGAATCAGCAACCGGCCGGTTTTACCAGGATCTCCGGTGCACCCTGTATATGTATGTACCGCGGTATCGATCGATCCCCGGGGAAGCGTTTCCATACAATACACGTAATCCACCGGTGACGTAACGCCGGTTTTCACTTTCCAAATTAACGTCCGGTCGGCTGAGAGCCGCTGGTTCACGTAACACACGGACGAGGAAACTATAGCCCGAGGAAGCTCGCGATTCTCGCAGCATCTCGTGTCTTGCTGCATGCACTCGATGCACTCGCGGCGACCGCGCACGTGACACGGTCGCGTGCATAAGCTTGCGCACTCGGAACCTCGACCGATCCAACCGCAAGTTTTCAACGGTCCCTGTGGAACCACTTGTTGATCAATCATTCTCCGCGACATTGACGTAACTAGGAAATCATGATTTCAATTCTTGGGAATTTATACTATTAGGTTGTCCCAAAAGTTTCTTTCGGAATATGTCCCTAAATAAACGCAAACAATGCGATAATCTTTATGTTAATGTTTCAGTACTTCCTAACATGAATTTGCATTATGTGCATGAATCGAAAACCAACTTTTGGGACAATCTAATAATTTAGGGAATATGAGCTTTTCAATTGATTCTCGTGAACTTTTTTACACAGCACGATAAAGGAGCTACGCATTTAAGATACAGTAAAGCCTTGATCTAAGAAAAGGAATCTAAGATCCACGAAAAACGAATATCCCCTCCACTGCGGAGCGTACACCGCGAGGATCTCGAAGTTCGAGCTGCCTCGGTCGCCGAGCAGTGTAAGGGTCGTTGCCCACTAGGACGCCCCCTCTGTACATATACCTGCGCCATCGCTCCGTCCCCGTTTTGGGTTTCTTCTGTGTTTTCAATGGGACTGCGCCTACTATACCTGCAATGGCGCCATTGCCGGTATTAAAGTGTAATCATGTCGCGTAAAATTTACATTTAAACAAACAAATTGCTATGACATTGCTGTAAACATTTTCCCTCGTCACTTCATTAACGATTTTTCACGCGTCCCTCGTCGAATTTTTTGTTGAAAGTTTAAAAATAACAGTCTAACCGTCCTCGAGTAACATGTCTTTATGTTAATTTCAAGGTTACGAACGTAAACAAAGTGTTTTCTCTCAACAATACAGTACACGGCATATTAAAGACACAACGCACTGACACAATCTTGCTGAAATGATGTAAGAGTTCGCATTGAATATTCATCGAGAGATTCTCGAACGTTTCACCGCGTGAACTTGTGCGAAAGATGCTCTCAGAGGATTTCGTACGGAAATTTACACAATTTGCTTCCGCGGCTGCTATTTTGGTGACAAATTGTACATCTACGAGATAATGATTTCGTAAAGGGAATGCTACTTGATCACTAAAACTACACTTAACCTTTGTCAAAGAGATTGGGCCAGCAAATTACCCTTGGGATCAATTATAATAATTGCATATGTATACAAAATATTCAAAGAGATATTTGTTATACTAGAGCCTATGTAAAGTTGAATTTTTATGGATTATTATATTATTTTTAAATTGCAATTTAAACTCTCGAATCGTGTTTCTTATTACAGCAAAAGGGAGAATTGTAGTCCGCCTCCGAAGATCTAAACAGATTAAACTTAATTTCTTGTTGACGCATTCACAAGACAATTGAGTTTACGCTACAAATACATCATTGTTTTTGTAATTTGCTGGTTAGTACTGATGACTAATTGTGACGCGGAACTGCGCATTCCGATTGCATGTTTTACGCGCAATTTGCTATGAATGAGCGACAGGCGTCGCAATCTCTTCGCATTTCTACGCGTGTCTTTCACCCGTAAAAGAGTCGCTCGCTTATGAACCATATTATTTACGTAACGCGATTGTTACGGCACGTAAACGTATGTTACGTGTCCCATTAAGCTACCTTCCTCGTTGAAATGCATCCCCATTTCATTCACAAAAAGCGCGTTCCCTTCTGTCAGTTTGCATGTTACGTTCCAATAAGCAATTTTGCATTGTTACGAAAGAATTTATGTGTGGTCAGTTACTTTCAACTTAGATTTTCACCAACCTTTTAAATTACTTGGTAGAAATGTGTTGTTACATGAAAAATTTAGTTAAAAACCCAACGATCCATAGTTTGATCATGCCACAAAATATTTTCGAAGAAATCAGGATAGTTTCATGCTGCTTCTACATTTTGTCATTACACTTTCAAAAAGTAATTTGTTCGCGTCATGTAGTAAACTAATTGTTCTAACTTCTAGAAAAAATCTGGGTCGTATGTCCTGGTCCTTTAAAAAATGTGAAAACGCTGTCAAGGGATGAAATTAATTTTTATTTAACTACTGCTTTCCGCAATCGATGGAGAATATTTTTATTTTGCACAAAGATCCGCATTCTATTTATCAAGCTGAAAATTATGCAAAATAGAAGTGAATTGCAACAAACTGGAATGAAATAGAAATTTATTTTCTTTCTTCAATATGTTTATTAGTGGGCTGCGGATTTTCATGCATTTCTGAAGAAATTAACAGGGTCACATGTAAGAAAATCTGAAAACATTGTTATATTGTTGTCAAATGAAATTAATTTTTATTGAGCTACTGCTTTTTCACTCACAATCAACGGAGAACATTATCATTCTGTATAAAGATACGCAGTCTAGTCACAAATGCATCCTATCCGCTGTCTATTCATAATGAGCAAGGTACTTGCGAATGAATCAGTAGGGATGATTAACGAAATACGCGATTCGATCATGCGGGAACGTAATCGTGCATCCGTGACAAAGCTTTATTGTAAAGAACTGTTTCGAACGGTTCACTAATCAGCTGACACGAAATTTTTCGTGATCGAGTCGCGTGCGGTCACGCGATAGACAAAGGCCACGTCAATTGGTTGAATCGCGATCACACAAGCCGGCAATGAAACTTTCCATTGAATCATCTCGCGCGACGCGTACGTCTCATAAGCGTCGCTCGATTACTTATCGAGTGCAGTTGGAATGCACACTGTGTTCGCTATTCATAACGTGGTACTCGGAACTGCATAGGGAAGTAGGTACACACACCTGAAGTACTAGTGGTAAAGCTTCTCAGCGGAAGAATGCGCGTGACTCAATCGTGTGCGGCTATTCCAGGCATGTCAAACTCGTTTATCACCAAAAATAGTAAAAAAAAGACTCGAAATAGAGAAGAAACACATTTGTTTTTCATTAACATTGCAGTTACACATACGTACAAAACACAATAATATTACAAAGATACGTATGAAGTACAAAAGTTGCTTTCTGTTTGGGTTTACTTTAGTTGCATGAAACTATTTCACTTTTGTTTTGAAGGAACTCGTCAACGTTCTTCAGTAACCAAATTTTCAAAACCTGGTTGAATCTGTGGAGCTGTAATTATGTGTTTGAAGTTGATTATGCACGCTGGTCTGTTAATCTCGACCGTTCCGCAGTTTTATTGTTTTTTAACGTTGAGAAACATGGAAACCCAAAGTCCATATGTATATTTTTGTTTCAATACTTCGATTAATTCCAGTTTAATTAATTCCGTTTTTGGTCGGGCCGAATGTCTGGCCTAATCAATCAAACGCGGGTCTCTTCGCGAACTTCTCTCGCACTCCTTCCGTGTACCAAGTAGGTCCGCTACTTTCCTTCGAAGGTCGAAGATTTTGAAGCTTCGAAGCTTCGAATGACGGAGTTTCAATTTTAGAAACTTCGGAGGTGATGAGTAGACTGCGGATCTTCATGCAAAATAAAAATATTGTGCGTCGATTTGGGGAGCAGTAGTTAAACAAGAATTCATTTTATCCCTTAATAGTCTTTTCACGTTGGAAACATCATTCACCCAGTTAATTTCTTCATAAATGCATATAGAAGTTTCGGAGCTTCGAAATTCGAAACTCCGTAGTAAATTATTATTAGAGGATTAAAAGAAACGGAGTTTCGAAGCTTTGAACTTCAAAATTTCGCTGCTAAGTTATATTTGATACAATTACATACTCCTACATTTTTAAAAGATTGATTAAGTTATGACTTCATACGATTCGAAGATTTCAAAACCTCGTGCACTTCGAAGACTTCAAAACTTTGTGCATTTTGAACACTTCGAAACTTCGTACACTTAGAAGTTCCCTTCGTTCCTTTGAATCTTCGAAAAGTCGAAGCTTGTGAAAAGTAGCAGCCCTAGTACAGTACATTTTCTATAGATGCGAAAATTTTTGTACGATAGATGCGAAAAAAATATCCCCCCAACTTAGTAATCTGATCTCGGCTCAGTATATCGGTGTGAACCACTGCTAACGCGACGCGGAGAGTCGCAGTCTTCGGCACAGTTCAAACGTCCGTGCGTCAACACAATGTAACACCAATATTTAATCTTCTTTATTTTTCATTATATTTTTATGGAACTTTCAGCGACATATTCCTGGCATTTTTCTAATGCAAAATGATACCAAACACGATACATGTACATAATTTCAACTGTATTTAGTGGTTTAATCGATAATGAGAGTTTCGAACGCAAGGAAGGACAGCGCATCAGAAAGAAAGAGACACTGTCCTTCTCTACATTCGGCTCGGCCTTCGAAGCTCAAAGAGTAGTACCAAATGCGATAGATGCGAAGTAATCCCCCTGAGCAGTGCTAACAGATGAGGGGAATCACGGTGAGATGATGTACTCCCTCTCTGATGACCAGACCAGTCTACGGAACTGGCACCGTGGTCTACGGTCTTACATTAGTGGGGGACGTTGGAGTGTGCGCATGATGCTGGAATAGGATAGTGGAAGGGGAAAAGGAGGAGAGTATTTCCGAGAATTTAGGCGCCGTTTGGCTCTCATCTGGCACCACTGTACCAAAATTTACTGTACCAAGTTATGAGACTCGGACAATACCCGAAGTGCATGCACTCGGCGCATCGCGTCGCGGCGAGTGCACGTGCTCGCGCGTCCGATCCATGCAGACGATTCTACTCGGACACGTGCACCAATCGTATACTCGCACACTTTGCTCGCCGATAGTCGGATCCAGCAAAAGTTCATTGTAGGAATAACCCGCGATAACACGGTATCGCACCATCCGAGCCATGTGTCATCGTGCGTGTAAAGCGACACGCACGTGGAGACGAGCCAATCAAACTTTATCTTCGCCTACAGTAATATTAATATTTCACGCCACCGCGAGAACCAATCAAGCCGTTATATAACATTTGGCATAATGCAGATTATTCGATCGCCTCATTAATCCTCCTCTTTATTGCTCGAACACGCTCTGCCGCGGAAACGACAATGAACTCGCGGTTTGGCTGGCGCGCGTTTATTCACACGAAGTTTATGGTTTTATCGTGTATATCTCCTGGCAATGATTTAGTGCAGTTTTACAAGTAAATTGCGGATTGCTTGCGTTTAGCACAAAAATGAATATTGTACAAAATAGAGCAAGAACTTTAAATTCTTCGATTTGTTGCAATCGCTTCAGAAAAATTTATTTAAGAATCGTTACACCGATTTTCTATTTAGAATACAGAACACAGATATCCTATATATTTACCTAAATTCTTATTCCTGTTTCTATAAAATTGCGGAATATTTGCTTACCACGCGGATTCGTTTCTCAAACATAAGCTTGTTCAAAGGTGTGAAAAGATTTTTCGGTGCGATGACCGTAGCACGAATAAGGATTTCTCGTAACCGGAGACAAAGCATTACAAAAGCCAATTAGCACTCGCAGCTAGTGGTATATATTTACATAATTTCTTGTCCTTCCGAGTTACACGTGGCTGATAAACATGCTCAAAAACGAGATGCCCTCGGGCACGCATTTCTGCGATAACAACGAGTAATCTGTAAAAACGGAAGATTCCACATTTCGGTAAATCTCGTGTAGCTTCGGGATCGCCGCGATCGAGAAGGTTTTCCTTGATCTGTGTCAGGGACTATATTTAGTTCGGTGTTTCCTGAGATCCGCGTTTCGGAAACATGTGTGCTGCATATTTTTTCCACCAGTATATTAAGAGTTTGTTTCGAAATGTGTCTGGTAATTTTGTCCCGATCAAAATTACATTGCAAATAAATAATTATAATTAGACAGCGGATTTTTTATGCATTTATGACAAAAATGATGAGACGAATTTGAAAATATTGGGTTGGCAAATAAGTTCGTTCGGTTTTTTAGAGTGAAATAAATCACAAAAACCAAATGAAATATCATTATCAACCTATTGAATATCTTTAGAGAGAAAATTAATTTCTACGTCACTCCGGTTTGTTGCAATTCAGCTTTATGCAAAATTTCTATTTTGCATAAAGACCCGCTGTTTAATAATGATACATAATTATATTGCATAATATTACATATCGACTCGTTGCGTTTCCTTACAAAACTTTCTTCAATATGAACTTCGGCTTTGATTACGTTAATGAGAAAGGCTTGCATATAATTCAGTAGTGTCGCATATAAAATTAATGATGTCGGAGGCTATCGCTCTTCCCGAAACGATTTATAAAACCTGCACGACGAATGGTCGTATGATTCCAATAATTGTGCAACGTGAATCATGCTGCTCCTCTGCTACTTTTCCTCTATTGTTAACTTTCGACACACTACATATTTGGTTGAGCAAATTGCTATCGGAACTCGTATTTGTCGTTCTATCGTGATCCACTGTTGCGAGTTCTGTTCATACTTAAATCGCTACAACCCAGTGAACTTCCCACGATTGTGTGTAAATTATTCCACGCAATGTACTCTTTTATACAGAGTCAATAACGTTAATCGGTTTTTTTCAATGTCTCAAAGTTCGACTTGAATTTCCTGCTATCTACACCCGTGTCGTTCACCGCGTGTTAATAATTACGATGTTCGGACTTCAACCTGTGCAAGACATTATGCTTGATGATATATGATTATCCTATATGAATTTTAACTGCTTCAGTCTACCTGGACTTTGTCATTGTACGTGCATCATCATCACATGTGCACAAAAACAGCACACACACATTCTTTGATGCACTTATTCATGCAGCAATTTTATATTTAAATTGTTATGCGATATGCCACTGTAAATAACTACATATGTATACGCTATCGGACAACTCTTATGAGGTGTATAGCAATTCCGTCGAATGTCGAACGCATCTTGCAGCTTTCGAATGTCTAATCAATTCGAGACACAATAGGGATTTCTCTGTTTTAATTGCATCAATTATTTTTAATCTGCTTCACATTTTATCCGAAGTCCACGATTAATGTTCGTTTTATTTTATAGATGCATTAACCGTGTCGACTCCGAGTTTAATCATATGTACATTCATTAGTACTTTGTGGGATATACATTTGCGAAATAATAAATATTCCTATTTATTTCTCGACGCTGGTGGTCGTTATACATCTGATTACGTCTGTGATGTTGCTTTTTTGTAGTCTGCGTAATTCGTAATTACGTCAAATTTACGTAGCCGCATGAATCATAGCTGGTTACCGCTGACGTGCATTTAGGAATTTTATAAAACAGAATATTTATACGTTTGTGCACTAACAGAAATTTGTGGTGATCCCAACTGTTCCTAGAACAGCTTTCACTGGTTGGAAAATAGTAGGAGTTCAGGTTCTGAAAACATTAACTTTGCAAAACAACAGTTTTAGTAATTGTGCATATTTGTGCCCACAATTATGAAAGTGGTCTAAGGCAAAATTTAAGAAAGATTAGTTTATCAGTTATTTAATTATTTGGTTAGGTCGTTCGGCAAGGAATTTCGTTTTTCGTGTAGAGATGGCATTGCTGCTTCTTTTTGTTATTATTCAACCTTATTTCAAATCGCAAAATCGCGGTATGTCCTGACAGCTGACATTTCGGACGCCATTTCCTGCCTTCTGGTGCTTTCTAACCTTTCAAGCACTCTTTTGTCACCGCATCAACCATGAAAAATCGAAGTACGCATTTCCATCACAATTGCTTCTTTAAGAAAAAATTGTGTGCTGTTTAAAAAGAGTTTAAACTGTCATAAAACTTATTCTGAATGGTTAAAAATTGACTTTCGTCTTCCGCTGCAAAAACGGAAATGACTTTCCGATTACTGTTGAACAGTTTTTGAAATTCTCAGCCGTGAAACACGAGCGTTCGGGATCTTTTGAAGACGCCGCCCGTAAGTAATCCGTTAAGTTGAGGTTATGATAGTATTGATGGCCATGCGTGCGAAGCCGGGAAGAGAGAGGATTATGGCACGATTCAGAGCGTGTTATACATAGTTCCATTCACCATTGTTGAATCGCGCTATTCGCAAGGATTTAATTTCTTCACGGATACAAACTGAACGGTGTTAATCCAAGGCAAACGGCTTGGACAAATCATGTTTATTCATATAGAAGAGATCATTATTCATTCCGTCATCAGTCAATACTCTTGTTTTACGATTTCAGAGCAGTCTATCCATATTATTTAACCTTTCAGTGGACTCCTAAAATGTACTTTGGAAATGCAGTGATTCAATGAAATTATATTTAATATTATATCCATGTATAATATTTATTAAAATGGTAAATAGAAATGAGTAGACTGCAATCTCTAGTAGATCTCTATGCAAATTAAAAATGTTTGTGCGTGCTATAAAATGTCTCGAAAAGAAATCAATACTGAAGCCGCCTTATTCTTCAGACCTTTAACTACGTCCGAAAAATTGTACGACTTACGCCTTAACAAATTTTTCTCAATAATGTAAAACTTAAACATTTTATCTATTTGCATTAAATCGCGAAAATATTAAATGCATTATAGAATAAATAATTTACAAAACTGTTTTTAGAACAATTCAATTAAAGGAATTAATAAAAACGGTTAAACAAATGTGAAATACATTAAGTTACAAATCATTGAGAAGGAATTATGTTTTTATATACATATTCAGTTGAAATTTCATTGAAATTTAAGGGTTATTCAAACATGTCGCGTGCTTGACGTGCTTCGTCAATCGGGCCAACTGTGCGGCGGTTTTAAAAAGAGCCGAGAAACGATCGGTCTGAAAAAGATTCGGCGAACGTGCGACTATGAAACGCCGCCGTCGGCTTCGATAATAGTAGCCGGTCTGTGGATAGGATAGAGTATAGAGGGACGCCTAAATCAGACACGTTGCGACGTTCGCCGGTACTGCGACTCAGCTGAGATGGTCTGAGCCAATCGCGGCGCGGTTTGCTGCTCTCGCCACCTGAAACTGGCGAATGGTGTCCGTTGAAATCGTACGACTCGCCGCCGACCATACAACTCCCGGCTACATCTATCGTATCGACGTGTTCTCCCGCGTGTGGATCCCGTGGAGCTTACAGCGGGAACACGTGGTTGAAGTGCGTGACGCAATGTATGTATTCGCAACGGTTGCGGCCGCGGCTGCGGTTGTGTTACACGTATGCCATAAGTCGCGCGATACGAAAGCCCAATCAGAAATCGCCGGATTAATATGCTCGCGGAACATCTCTTGCACCGGAAGCCGCTCACCGTGACCCCGAACCGAGATTTGCCAGCTCAGAGTCAATAGGACTATTGTCACATCTTCAAAAGAATTATCATTGGAGATGTAGAAATCTTTATTCACCGTTTGCAATCCCGTATGCAAACTTTCTACTTCATTGCAGGACACGTAAGCCACATAGACAGTTGTTTCTCTTCTTTAGCCGGCACGGTTCAAAATCACTGTCACCGCTGGTGTTCCTAATTTCTCAACATTTTTCATTTCTCGAGAAATAAGACTATATTTCTCCAGAATTCTCGAGAATTTTTAATAAAAAAATATTGGAAAACTTATGATATTTGGAATATCGTTGACAATATTTATCGAAAGCGCAGAAAACATTAACTCAATGTTTATTCCTGTCCAATATGTAAATTAGGATGGACCTAAGCTATACTTGGAGGAAAATTTTTTTATCGAGATACAATGCACACAACTATCCAGTATTGTTCCTTTAGGTGAGAAAACAATTTGTGCAAAGTTTGAGATCGATCGGAGAAAAGGATGACGTGGCGCACTGAAATTGATAATTTTGAAATTCACCTTAACTATGGAACATGGCACATCGTTGGATTTGTCTTTTTTCCTGAATAGGAATATAGAATAATTATATGACCTCCTTTAAATAAAAAATAACGATGACCTTGAAATTTCGAAATATGATTTCCAAAAAATTTTTTTATTTTGCCATTATATTTACCTTATTGAACAGTGCAAATTTCTCCTCCGACATTTTTTCGTATAATCACAAGTAACAGAGATATTTAAATACCTACATTAAAATGTAGCATATTTTCACTGATGGCAGGACATATGTATTTGTTCATTTCCGAAAATATGTTATAACATAAATAAGATTCATAAGAATTTTCTTAGATTTTAATTTCTCGAGAAATACTGTAATTTCTCGAGAAATGAGAAATAACAAATTATAAAATTTCTCGAGAAATTCTCGAGAAAGAATTCTCCAGAAGGAACACTAGTCACCGCTTCACTTCGCTCCCTCTCGCGTTTTAATAACATTATTAACCTATTCAGACAATGAAATAAGATGATTTTTACGTAGACGAGCTTTTTCTCTCTCTCTACCCTTTAGGGCCCCGCTTTTTGCATTTCTCCTAAACTGTGTTATAATTCGGGCTAGTGCCACTCCTGTTCTTAGCCTTCACTTATTTATTAGAGCTACGATATTTACTAGTATCAATATTTTAATTGAACTCGTAACTGACAAGTAGACGGATCTTCGTGCAAAATAAACATTTTCAACCTAAATTGCAACAAACTGGAATAGAAATAGAAATCTATACTCTTTCATAATGTATATTTAACAGATCCAAAATAATAGAAGAATCTAGGTGCACGGTAGTTCTCGCACTACATACCTCCTTTTACACGAAACAACTTAGCTGTTTTTTAGAGGCTTATAACTCGGCACTGGAGGCAGATGGAGAGATGTAATTTCGTACACTTGTTAAATGCTATCATGTCTCAATATTGACAAAACATTAATCTTCATGCATAAAATCGTCCTATTCGTTACTTCCTTTTGTATACAGGAAAAAACGTAATTGCTAACAACAATCCGCGATCTATTTAGTTACAATTCATGGTCGGGAAATCTATGTATACGCGTCAAGTGACAGCTACTCACTTTTTTTTTCTTCAAATGACAGTGTGCATTTGCCTATGATTGAACAGTACCGCTCTGAACAAAAACAGATTGATTCTTCGTATGTGTTTTGTGGAAAATGTTGTTTGTATCGAGGCTTCGGTTAGATCTTATCAAGGTGCCCCTTTAATGATCCTGACCTTCGCGTGAACATGCGCGAACGAGTTCTCGATAACGCGGGTACCAACGTAACAGCATGTTCAATTTCTATTAACTGAAAAGTAGGAAACAACGGGTCGAGGCTAACAATAAGTCAACGATAGGACGGATATTTTGAAACCCCGGTGTCACTGTCACCGTTCTAGGAACGCTTGCCAAGCAGATAGTATCTTTAGGCGACTAAACTCGGAATTCTTAGGGCTTCTTTTTTAATCATTGCTGGCGGGAAGGAAGCATGCTCTTTATTGCGAAACAGTTAGGCTTGTTACAGACGTTCAAGTACACGTGTTCAATTTCGAATATTTGATAAAACCGAACATCTGTGCAGTTTACAGTAGTAGTAAATTTTCAATAATTATGCACATTCTGAATTTTAATAAAGCAGAGGTTTTATACAGTTTACATTGAATGTACACAGTATACATTTTATTTATGTATAACGATTATGTATATTACAGTATACATATATTTTAAAAACACAAAACCTTGAAATTTAGTACTTAATGGTAATAATAAATTTTTATATGTCCCCATTTCTGTTCACGCTCGTTTATAAACACAGTCAATCTAATTGAAACTAATGAATGAATATATTTTCTTATCGATTTCTTAACGCATCTACATTTATCAGTTCGATGTGCCAATAATTGTGCCATAGATTGCTGGTTTCCCAAGCTTCCAGCGATAAAAAGTGCGCTTTTTATTCACTCGATATATTTCGTGGATAGAAAAAATTATCAATTACCTTTTAACTTTCCTCGTCGACTACCTACTTAACACGTTTACGTGGATCATTTTAATGTGCCAATAATTGTGCAACAACTTTGCAAAGTGCGCAGTTTATTTTCTCAGCGCGTTTCATACGCCAATAAAATAATGAACGATTAAATCGTTATTTTCAAAATAAATGTACGCCACCAAAAAATTCGAAATTTCGCCATTTTGTTAAATGAACGCGAAGCGTGCTGTAAGATCTTTCGACGAAGTACATTCACGGGTGTACAAATAAAAAGATGTCGGACAGAAAAAATTGAACGACTTGTACAAAATTTCGAAATCGACTTTTTTGCGGGCCAAGTACCGCACTAGGCGGCGGCAGCTGCCGTTTCGGAACCTGTCGAGCGACAAAAGTGTCCCGCTATCCGTGCGATTCGGCGCGAAGTCAATACCCGATATTGATCGATCGAAGCGCGAGCCGGATCTATTTCTCCGTGTGGTAACGTTCCACTCTCTCGGAAAGATTCGCCGTGTTAGGACGGTTGGAATCGCGGAAACGATCGATAAATCGGAGCAGGTCGAGCTCGGTGAATGATCAATGGACTACGCAGCCGTTAACCGCGCGACCTTGGCACTGACATCGGTTGCCAGCCTTGGGTTGAAATGAGTTTCCCAGTGCCAGACTCCCGTCTCCATGGATAGCTTCGATCGGATCGATTCGATATATTCGAACGGAACTGCATCTCGATGACTGGATAATCGGATCCGATACACTCGCCGGGTATTCTCGTCGCGCACTCGACCGTTCTTTGATCGTCGGCGGATCACGTGGCAGCAGACTTCTTTCCAACAGAGACTTCACGGTCACTAAGTACATACACCTTCTTGGCAGTAGCGATGGTCTCGAGTATTATGTGTATACTCCGGAAACCAAATCCGATTCAATGCGAACCGTCGAATTGGATTTCTACTCGTAGAACACGATCAATGCGTGTACGAGACGTATCTACAAAATTAATTATTGACTGCATACTTGAAACTACAGGGTGTCCCAAAAAAGGGTTACCATGGGTTCGTCGACAACTCATTTCACCAACACGATTTGACCGACAATAACTTTCGTCGACACTATGTTTTCCTCGACATTGTGAAATGGTCGACAAATAATTTGACCGACACTATGTTTTCATAGACACGGTCAAATTTTCGACGTCTGCTGCTTTCATCGACAGTCCGAAAGCCTTTAAAAGATCCATATCACTGTACATTTCTCGGCTCTCTAGTATTTTTCTAGTACGTCGACGAAAACATAGTGTCGGTCAAATTATTTGTCGACCATTTCACAATGTCGAGGAAAACATAGCGTCGACGAAAGTTATTGTCGGTCAAATCGTGTCGGTCAAATGAGTTGTCGACGAACCCATGGTAACCCCCCAAAAAATGTGTACACGCTTTAACACGTACAATGTAATTGTACTTTGATTTAAAGGAAATTAATAACATATTTATTCGACTCTGTTCAGAATCTTCATCATGCATTAAGCCTGGACATTCAGTTAATAAAAAATAATGATTTACTGTTTCATCAAACTCTCTCCGCAAACGATTAACTCGTTGATTGCGACGCATTTTAGGTCGAAGCTGTCAGTACTTCGCAGAGAGATATTCGCATGATAATCTGCGGCAGGTCGAGATAGTTCGCGATACGATTAAGAGAAAAGTAGAGCTACGACTGAGAATCGCATCACTGAAACGAACTGTTGAAACTGTAGTCATCGCAAAATCATTTAAAATTCAATTATATCGGTTTCGTAAATGTGCTTCCGCAAGCAAATTGTTAAAAATAGATCTACAAGGAAGAACTAGAAAATTCACAATCAAGGAACTATTTTAGTTATTCATTATGCCATTGCCGATAAGAACAATTCTTGGTAACGATAATGTTTTTCCATTTTGCGATAACATAACGTACGATTTATCTTTGAATAAAGAACCGTCTTCAAGGTAATAAGGAGGCGTTTTATAGATAATATTAGAACCTTTGTCCTTGCAGATAAGTTTCGAGTTGTATGTCTCTTTTTCCCCCAGGTAATTCGTAAAAGCCAAGCATACGATAATAAATACTTGACTAAGAATATAATTTTCCTACAAGTTCATTGGAAATTTACTCGAGGGTTAAATTGTCAATTTTTGTCACATTTTCCTTATTCGGTATGTTCAGCAGACTGAATATTTATTGAATATCCAGCATGTTTCTTACTAGGAAGCACCGTATAAAACTGAATTGAACTGGCTGATTGAATTGAGACGCCATTCTCTGTTCAGAAATAGCAGTGATTCATTTCTATCGATTTATCTTATTGGACTATCGAATGAAATGGCGTTTAAAAAATTTATGAAAAGACGAGGAGAAAAAGGTTACGCGGAAATAGAAAATTTATCGTGGACGAAGAATAATAGACGGGAAATAGAATTGATAATACGCCTTCTCACAATCACCGATAATTTAATTGCAGATATACGATTGTATTACAGTTTACCCTACGACCAGAGTTGGGCAAAAATTTTATATTTAATTATTTAATTAAGTGAGTTTAAAACCCCCTTTATTCGAAATATTTATTTCAATAAAATTTTTGCCGAACTCTGCCTACGACTTTGGTAAAAATTATATGTGTACTATAGACATATTATTAATTTGAACAAAAATGAAGAACAAAATTACCCTGCAGTTCATACCATGCAAATATAATTATCATTTTAGTAAACGATAATTCTACATGTAAAAAATGTTTATGCACACAACCTCATTTGTCTTCATAAACATTTTTAGAGTAGTTTTAGAATAAAAACAATTTTAGTATAATGGTACATATTCTGTGTATGTATTGTAAAATCGATCTATAAAAGTTCTATCGATAACCGTGTATTTGCACACACGCTTTGTCAGCTTGTCCTCGCCAAGACGAGCAGATGTGAGACCGAATCGCATGTGTGTGAGTGTTCGTAAAAAGTAGACCTATTGAAAGGGCTGTCGAGCATTTTCAACTGCCTATGTTAGATGTGGGGACGTCTTTTTAGAACGAAATGGCCCCTATGCTTCCGAATCAGGTGTGCACGGTATGGGGTCCCAGCTTTGTGTACGAAAATTGTAGTGCGCAGCACACATGTTCTATAATCTAACCTGAAATTAAAACTCCAAGCTATTTCTCTATACTTGTTCCAAGAAAATTCACGGAAAACTATTTCGCTCGAATAGAAAAATATTCCTTTAACGCCAAACCTACCGAGCTTAAACCCCTTGCTAATTCAAGATTTTAAACAAAGTCTAACAAATATTGACCGCCTAAAAATTCCACCTTCCTTTTTAGATGAAATAAAATTTGATTCGTTTGCTGTCGATATTTAACCCTTTGAACTTGAAGCAATTTGAATTCCAAAATCGAGATATTTGTTTCAACGTTTCAACCCAGTTAATTTTTGTTCTGTGTATTCTTTCTACATCGTGCACATCAAATTGAACTTGTTTTCTTACATAAAAGTTGAAACTTCTTACAATTTGTAGAATATAGACAAACTTAATAATGTTAAAACTGTTTTGAATAATGGTATGGCAATTTTTAGTGGCGTCTCAGACTCGCCATTCGAGTGCAAAGGGTTAAGCATCAAAATTTTCTCTTCTGTTCTAGGACATTCTCGGGGAATCAGGTTAATCACTGTACCTGTAAAGAAATTATTACGGCAAGGGGTTAAAAGTAACTGGTACATGTTCCCTTATAAAAATCACCAGATTAATTGTATTTAGACTTTGTGCGGCTCCTATTGCAGTGCTTTACCAAAGACATCTATGCAATCAATTCTTATGAAATCATTGTTATTATTTCAATAATTGTAAAATCAAAAATCTGGAACCGGTAATGTCGACCGGTGGTGGTAGGTGTAGTGTTAAACCAAACAGACAAATATTGACTTGTACCACTTTTGCATGAAACGGCTCAATTATTCTCAGTGCAAGAGCACTTGTGAAAGACGAGTTTATATTGCGCTCGGGTGACGAATAGTGTTCCACTGTGCGTTCAGATTCGTCTTGATAGCTCGCCGTAACGTGTCGAACACCTATTCCATAAGAGAAACCTCGAGGCTAGTAATATTCCACAGGGATCGTTGTCCACTTACGCAACAGAGATGTCTGGATTAGGTTCGACCTGTTAGTGTAATACGCGTCGAGGTTAGGTTCCGCGATACGGTACCCATGCGAACACCTGTTCCTCGTTATCGTCAACGACCCTCAGAAGCCACAAGCAATGGATGAAAGCGAAATAACTGTCGTCTGAAATTGTTAGGTTGTGGCCTTTGCAATTCGCGGTAAATGTCCAACGCAGAGTTGAGCAATAATGAACTAATATTTAAAAATAACTAACAAGTCACCCTCAACAACGTCAGTTAATAGTTTCATTTAAGATTGCAATGGGAAAGAAAATTTCTATGCTTTCTTTTGGTACAGCACAATTATTGAAAATCCTATTAATAGGCTTCCGGTAGGTAAAGTGTTAATCGCACAATAGTGACTGATGACTAAATATTAGTGACTGATCAACTACTACATAATTCACTAATAAGCAATAGCCAACGATTACTTAGACCTGTGACTACTTATTTACCATTTAGTTATCACTAGACGTTCACTAGATGTTCATGCAAAATAAAAAATGTTTGCGTTGATTGCAAGACACAGGAGTCAAATGAAAAACTTTTATTAAGCTTGATTTTCTTATTCGCCTGAAACTAATATACTGACGTCCTTAAATCTTTTTAATATGTCCACTGCTTTGAACTGTACGTACTCATTTTTGTCATAAATGCATAAAATCCGCAGTCTAGTTATCACTCACTAATCAAAAAGTTTTGACTAATGACTATTTTGGTATGACTAACATTCAAAAAGATTATTAGTCATTTTTAAATATTAGTTGATTATTGCCCAACTCTGGTCCAACGTTGTGTTAAAGGCAACATTGCACTCGCGATTTTTTAGTATCATTTGCGATCTGAACGCCCATGCATTATTATTATACAGCAGATCTTTGTGCAAAATATTTATACATCATTTGCCCGGAAATGAAGCTAAATAAAGAAATTATTTCTTGTGTAAATAATTTTAACTGACTGAAAGTAACGTCTCCGTATTTGTACATTTCTTAAATGCTTTACTTTATAGCGGACTTTATGGGTTTATAACAAAAATTAGTAGGCGTAATTGAAAACGTTAAAATATTAGAAAAAGTTAGAGATGCTCTTATATTATTTTCAACCTACTAACACTGAACCTATCACTGCCGGTTAAATGACCGGTTTCATATTTTTCACCTTACAATTATTGAAATTGTGAAGTTGCTTGCATGGAAATTGAGTCGATAAATTTCTTTATCCAAGCACATATTGTAATAAAAATTGCACAACATCTAAACAAATGGAGCCTTGTCATTTTTGCAAGCTATGATATTTCAATCGCTTTTAATGCTCGGTAGGTTTAGCATTAAACATATTTTGAAAGAAAATGTTCTGTTTCATGTGAAAAAATTTGCATTCTTCATAAAGATCCGCTGTCTAATTATTACACATATTTACATATGTGTAAACCGGTTCCCCCCGAATACACGAGCGCGATGACCCTTCATGGGGGAAAGAGGAAGCGTGATCGACGATCAAAAATCGGATTCGATACTTTTTGTTTATGTCCGTTTCATTAATCGTTTAACCTTCGGCTGTTTGACCCGCCATTGACACATTCACTGGCAAAGTAACAGTCGTGAAAAGTAGCCGAGGTCGAAGCAAACTTGTTCAGAAAACGAAAACTGACAAGTTTCAATTCTCGTATGCAAATTAAAAGCCAAGGTCCTTAACACTAACTCTACCGGTCAGAATGAGACCAGTTCCAGATTTTTTGTTTGCAATTATGGAAATAATAAAAATGATTTCATAAGAAATGATTGTACACGTAGATATCTTTTGTATAATTGCCGTTTTTATAAGGGAACACGTACCAGTTACTTTTAAGGCTCAGTAGGGTTACTGTTAACACCAAGCAACATTAAAATTGAATATCATTTTACCGTGGCTTGCATAAGACAAACGCAATCATGCTTAATGGAACTTTTAGTTAATTCCCCGTTATGCAATGATTAACTCTTTTCGTTCTAAACGGGTCAATTATCTACAGCCAGTTAATTTGGGGCATAATATGATAGAACGTCAGTTACATAAACTAATTAGGGGACAATATATGTGCGCACAAGAGCTATATCTTCGGTGCACTAATTGCAAATGTGTTGACCCTTTTTACAGAGAAATTGCAACTCGAAGAGCGATTGAAAACGATGTAAATTATATATATTAGTAGAAAACGTTTCGTAGATCTTTTTATGATAACGAGACGTGTGGAAAATTAGCAAAAATTTGATTGATGACCCAATACATAATTAATACTGCTCTCATTATAATATACATTGTTGACGATGAGAGGTGTTATCTCCATGATAATGACCTGAATTACTTTGTATACATCGACGATCTCATGTGCTCCGTGAACACGTGATCGTACGATTTGTATCTTGGAACTAAATTCCGTTTATCTGGCCGGGTAATCAGAGATTCACGTAACCGAGACTTGGAAGCATCGTGCTTAAATATTATAATTTATCAGATTAGATACTGGGATTTCGAAAATCTTGTTAATTGTAGGTAGACTAATATTCATGCAGCTGTAGAAACTTCGTAGAACATTCTCGAGAGTTCTTAATCACATGGATTGAGATCGTTTTTTTGGACGAGGTTAATAACGTGAACGGTGGCAAGCTTTCGTGTCGAATTGAACATTTTTAACAACGTTCTTTCGGATAAATGGCCTGAAAGTTGTTTTTCTATTTTAATTACTTGCATACATTGTATATTTACAATCTAGACGAAGGTGTCGACTACAAATATCTATCTTGCATTAAAGTAGTTAATTCATCGAAGCAAAATTTATTTATGTCGGAGTTACAGTAAGGAGCATAACAGTTTCAACACACTTTAAATCAGAATAACTTTTGTATGAATGGACCAAACGACTTCAATTTCTCTGTAAGGCTAGAAGAATTAGTTTAGTAAATGAAGTCTAAATAATATTTTGAAAAAATGCGTTTGGTCGGAAGCGCGACAAAAATAGTAAAAATTGATTTTTACTACTTTTTTAGCTGGGCCAATAACGAAAATTTAAAAGACGTGGTTGGTCAACTCGTATAAATTATATACGCTCTGAAAATTTCATAGAAATTGGTTCATTGGTTTACGAGTTATAATCGATCAAAAGTGGTAAAAGGCCAAAAATCTTGAAAAATCGCAATTTTTACCACTTTTGATCGATTATAACTCGTAAACCAATTAACAAATTTGAATGAAATTTTCAGAGCGTACATAATTTATACGAGTTGACCAACCACGTCTTTTAAATTTTCGTTACTGGCCCAGCTAAAAAAGTAGTAAAAATCAATTTTTACTATTTTTTTTCGCAATTCCGACCAAACGCATTTTTTCAAAATATTTTTTAGATCTCATTTACTAAACTAATTCTTCTAGCCTTACAGAGAAATTGAAGTCGTTTGATCCATTCATAAAAAAGTTATTCCGATTCAAAGTGTGTAAAATCAGTTATGCTCGTTAGTGCATATGTGTATAAAGTTCCATGTCACCAGTTATGTAGAAAGTGGAGTGCGAGTGACTGCGACTTAAGAATTGTTATTTTTACTGGTTTGAACCTCGCATCGTGTATACAAATATTTGATAATAAATAGAAAAAATCTTCTCGTTAATCGAACAAATTCTTATAGGTAGTGCGCTGAATTTTGAGAGTAACTTTTGAGAGTGGGGTAAAACCTCTTTCGTTGCGAAACCTCGATTTCCGCGCGCATTTTCGGCCCCGTTCCGTGCAACGAGCTCGGCGCTACCGTGCCTAAAATTTCAGCTCCGATAATCTTCGAAGAACCAAATACCTACTCGTATCTGCAAAAAGCTAATTCCGCACGTAGGAATATTGCGCAACCGCTTCGAAAGGTAGGTGGTAGAAATGGTCGAACGTGTTTGAAGAACACTGGCATAATGTCAAGGTGATAACTGTGCCGATTGGTGAAGGCGGTGCAGGTCAAGAGACTCGTTGGAAATTTCGAGTAGAATGATCACATAGTCGCCATAGTTGGTATCCCGGTGGCAAACGAGTCTGCGCCGCGGCGCTAGGACGTCCACGCGATCCTGTCGGCAGTCGATAGACGACCTCGTTCGAGCTTGGGTCAGCTTGAATCCGACGGGTTTCTGCGATCCGGACCGGGTTCTCCATTCTCAAAGGTGCTCGATGAAGGTGCTCGGCTTTACAGGTGCCTCAGATGCGTCCTGGAAAACTATATCCTGGAGTCTAGTTAGCTGGCATTGATGTTCTGATCAAGGGCCGCCGAGTATCCTCGAAGATCCGCTCGGGTAGGGCTCTGTTTTAACCTAGAAAATGTAGATGTTGTGTTGATGTCGTGTTCGGCTTGCCGATCGATGGAGGACACTGTTTATCCTGGAATCGCCAGGTTCAATCTAGAACACATCGTTTTTTCCCCGTTCGTATCGATCTCTCGCCGGGATGTTCCGTTTTCCGATGGGAGGACGCGGGACGAGCGGTCTTCGTTTCGCGACGTGCACACGTGACTCCGAGAGCACGGATGATGACCTAGAATGATGTCGGAAGTAGGCGGTATGTAAACTTCCTGACCGATAGACAGGTACGATCGCCATTTCTATTTATCCGACGCTTTGCTCCGCTCGCTGGCCATCCGCGATCAGAACTCTTACTCCGACTTGGTGTCCCCGATTCCACAGTGTTCGACGTTTATGCGAAATTATAGGGATAGTTCGTCGGAACGATCGAACGCGCGCGCCAGGACTCTCAGCAGCTTCGCTGTGTTCCCGTTCGATTAGACATTCTTTCTCTGTCCCTTTTTTCCCCGGGAATGCTTGAATGGACCTCGTTGCAACTGTTGCGCTAGATGCGGTTTCGGAAAGAGTGGGATCCAGTCCGACGGCAGCGTCACGCGTTCTGGATCTGGCTTCGTATTTTTAGAAACAATTAACGTGGTTAGCGGAATCGAGTCGCGTGAGATCGGAAAATTAGATCTAGCGTTCCGTTTCGCTGGGTGTCGCCGCCCGAAAAGTCGGAATAAGTCGATTGCAGAATTGTTGCTGTCCGACGTAGTTAAAGGTCTAACTTGTTTTGTTATTCGTAAACAGTCTCGAAAACAGCGTTCACTCGTTAGCGATTTTCAAGTGTTTTAAGGAAATTACAATAATAAATTATGTCATTTCAACAGAATTTACATACAAGAATAATTTTTTCCAGCTTTTCAGCGGAACTGTTGGAAAAGTTGAACAGTATTTGAACATCTGTACACTTCTGTATATAAAATTTCGTAAAAATGAATCTTTTGGACAAAGAATAAACGTTTGATCTCGTAATGTTATAGCTGACGTTAAGACGAATTCAACGACCTACTATATCACGATATTGAGCCGATAAATAACGCCGAAATAGTTTGTTCTTATTGTTGTTTTGAGTCTGATGTTTGCTCACTCGATTCGATGGACTTTCTCGGCGGAGGAAACGCAGCCAGCTGTGTTAAACAAAACGAGAAAGAAAGAAACGGTTATTTATTTCCATGCAGAAACGATTATCATATTTACATTTCACGCATCGAAGCTGTCTTTTTGCCGGGTCGCAATCTACCGTCGCGTTTTACGACTCGTCGATACATCTATCTAATTCCCGATAAAAGTTGAATAATTGGTGTCGCGCGGGATCAAGTATTCATTATCGCGCCGTCACTTTTACGTGGTCGATATTCCCGCTCGAATCAGAAACCGTGATCGTGACGGAAATTTTTTGGCAGTCTGGACGTCTGCGATAACATAAGCGTGGAAGTAGACCTAACGAGCATCATCGTGCTGGAAATATTGACTTCCTCGTTCGCGTTTCTAACAACGGAGTTGAACGATAAGATAGCGAGATCAATGAAATCGCGATACGATTGTGCTCGACGTTTGTGCAATCGTAGAAAAATTGTGTCGATGTTTATACGAGGCTTGCTAATTGAAATTCGAGATAAGAGGCACATTTCACTGTGATTGCGAACGATCCTTGTTATTATTGTTCCTGACGCTGCATAAGTTGTCACGGATGGAGTAAGTAGATTTTCTTCGTACGTTGTTTTTACATGTTTCCCTGTTTGTACGTTCTATTCCGATGACAATCGAAAGGCTTTAAGGATATTCTGGAGGTACAATGGGAGATAAAAGTACAAGAAATTCGAAATCCATCAATATGTTGGCAATGAAAGCCATTCATGAGTATATTTTGCATTTAAGAAATAGATTAATTTAAAAAGCTTTCGTTTAATTAGTGAATTTCATGTTATATTTATTTTTTAATCAAATTGTCTTCAAAAAATTGTAAGTGACTTTTGCGAATACCCTCTGATTTGAACTTCAAGATAATAAACGCGACAAATAACAATGACAACACGATAAATTTGACGTTTCGTAACAGTTCATAATTTTCTGCTCTGTAACTGTTTAGTGAATCCTAATAAATTTTGAACATAATTAATTACATAATTTTTACTATATATGAAAAAAACTGGAGTTTCTAGTTGCGTTTCTTCAAGGTTTAAATAGTGTTTGAAGTGGAATTTTATGAATTCTCCATAAGAAGACGTGTTAAAATGTGCAAACTTTAAATTGCTATAATTCTTAAACGGTACAGTGAATCGAAGTATTAGTAAGAATTATATCTTGTCAAATTTTCAAAAATTTTGTTGCGTTTTTATATACCTCCAGAACATCCTTAACGCTAAGCATACCGAGGTCTAAAACTGACTGGAATGTGTTGCTTTATAAAAACGACGTCGTAGAATTCATATAGATTTTCTATGATTTTTATTTTAATATGTATAATCATCTTTTATAAATTGCCGAATAAAAAACCAGAAACCGATCATTTGACCGGCAGTGCTTGGTTTAGTAACACTAGCTTTACATCTATCTATATAAATAAATATGTAAATGTCCGTTTGTTTGTAATCGAACAATTTCCGTAACGGCTGAACGTAGAAAGCTGAGGTTTGAGCCATTAGATACGCAGCGTTTCTTCGGGAAGGTTTTAAGACAATCCGCATTCGAAAAAGTCCATTCGTTCAAGAGTTTTGACGACTTTTTCCACCGGCTACAACGCAAACTGCTTACTTCAAGTTATGTGAATGTGGCGCGTGTTTGCGAAAACATTGATGTAGAATAATCGATATGGTTTCGTGTTGATTCGCGTTACAATCAATGCGTCACGACGAGAATCTTCTCAGTGGTATTCTGCTTCAAATTATATATCGTGAAATATATATAAATAGAAAGATTGACCTATTCGGAGTGATTTGTTCTGTAAGTTTCTCACTGCATTGGAATTCAGCTGAGTAGATTGATCTGTAGTTTTATCAATGTTTTTTAGTTCGTGTTTTTTCCTTATTTAATGTTTAGCGATTTTAGATGTTATTGATATAACTTTCTTTCTACTTTAGTACATAAAAAGAATGACTCGCGGAAAAGCAAACTCAGATCGTCGTACTCGCGGAACGGAAGCAGTGCGACGATTAAGATCAAATCAAATTGAGAAAGAACGGGCATCACAAGCATTATAAAATAAAACATATAAATGTCACATCTGTTACAGGTAAAAACATGCTTCTAAAAAATACTGAGCCACAGCAACGCGTGGCGGGGGAAAGCTAGTTAGTTTATAAAAATAACAAGAATGCTTCTATCCAAATTGTTATCCATTTTTAAAATAATGTGTATCCAGACAAATAATTTGTTGAATTTATGAGTGGAAAATTAAAAATATTAGATCGTAAACGTTAATTCAAATTGTCCTCGCTCTGTCTGCTTTTACTGGAATTGTGCAGACTGCTGATGAACACATAGCATGTGGAAAAAAATTGTGTGTGACAGGTTTGCGTCAGAAGTTCGTTCCGCGTCAATGTTAATGTCAATTTTTCAGAACGATTTACATGTATTCGACGCAATTGTGGAAAGAAAAGCCAGGTACGTAATTCATGCCGATGGCGCCGCGAAAGAAAATTACAATTAGTAACGACGATGCGACGAACAGTGCTAAATAAGCGAAGATCTAATCTTGTCCTCCGTTTAATAGTATAACGAGAGTTCTCTTTGCAGAATTCTGCGAAGTTAATTGGAAGTTGAGATTTTTTGATTGAAAATGATCCGCAGTGCTTGAGGTTTGGTTACAATGATTTGTGATGTTAATGGTCGAGCACGAGCGTTCGAGTTCGCCGCTTTTGCACGGCAGCAGAGTTCGAATAATCAGGGCAATGATTATCGATCGTCCTTACAGCGGAATAACGTTCCTCGAAATGTAATTTGATTTTCTCGGATGCGTATGAATGGTGTACGACGCGACTAGTTTCCGCTGGAAAAGAAATTTCCGCTCCTTCGGTAAATGGGAAGTGATCAAAATTCCTCTGAGAAGTTAACAATCGATTTTATAAAACTGTATAAAGAAAAGAAGTTTACGGAATAATTAACCCTTAAGACTTTCAGGAAGTGGACCTCGACAATTCAACAACCGAATTAATTTATTTAATATTTATTTCGATCGAATTTGTACATAGAAGTTGATTGAAAAACTGGTAAAATTAAGACGAGGAATATTTTAGCGTAACCGACGTAAATACGGAGTAGAAAATGTAAGAGTTACTCGTCGATTTAAGGAAAGAGTTTACAGAATAATTAACTCTTGAGACTTTCGAAGTGGACCTCGATAATTCGAGATAAAGAAGTTCATTTTAAAACAGGTACAATTAAGACGAGGAATATTTTATCGCAACCGACGTAAATACGGAGTAGAAACGTGAAAGAGTTCCTCGTCGATTTAAGAAAAGATTGAAAATTGTCTGAAACGTAAAAGTTTAAACGTAAATTTTTCGATCTAACGGTACAGGCTTCCGTATTAACCGACTTCCGGATTACGTTTTGTGTCCGTTACCTAACGATATGAATTGTTTGTTTACAGAAACAAAAGCAGAATGGCGCCAAACATCACCAGCACTCCAACGGGAGTGTTGTACGAAGGTGAAACACTGGACGACGCCGTGATTGATCAACAAAAAACCAAGTACAAGAGGCAAATCGTCTGGAGGAATGTAATCATTTTCACATACCTTCATCTGGCGGCAATTTACGGCGCATACCTTGCCCTCACTTCCGCCAAATGGAGCACAGTACTTTTCGGTAAGTGAAACGAATCTTTCGAATCTGTGCCGCTTCGTGGCGGAAGAACAAGCTCCGCAAGACACGATGCGATTTATGCGTTGGCACGAGCCGCTTCTCTATCTTGTCATGCAGTCACTGTAATTTTCAGCCTTACATTCGAATTTTATTAAACTCCGTGCTTGCGTGACTCGTGCCGGTTCGAGTTACGGAAGAAGGTTTAATTGGATCACAAATTCAGAAAAGTCGGCCGAGTTCGGCGAAACGAGCCGCTGATAGCCATGCGTGACAGGTCGTGTTATATGTGACCTTGTAAATTATAATTTTTGGAAAATGTCTTTGCCTACCATTTCGCAAACCAATGCTTCTAATTAATTATAAAAAATCAGGTCGTTTGGTACAATTATAAAACAGAATAACTTTTTTATAATTTCACCAAACGACCTGATTTTTTATAATCAGTTAGAAGCATTGGTTTATGGAATGATATGCAAAAAAGATGTTCCAAGAAATTATAATTTACAAGGTTACATGCAAAAATAGTAAGGGCATTTGTTTTAACATTTTTACTAGGACCCTTAAAGATAATTTAAAATATATGTTTTGTAGATCTATGTTAGTTGTACACATGCTGAAAGTTTCATCAAAATCGATTAACATGCACTCGAGCTACAAGCGATTAAAAATGTTGAAAATCGTAGTTTTACACGACTTTTGATCAGTTTCTGCTTAAAATCCACAAAATCGTACATCTTCCGATGCGTGTCGTTTTTTCCTGCGTCGACCGATTTTGTTGAAATTTTCAGCATGTGTATAACTAACATAGATCTACAAAACATATATTTTAAATTTTCTTTAATGGCCCTAATAAACAAGTTAAAAAATTACCTTATTTATTTTTGCATGTAACCTTGTAAATTATAATTTTTTGGAAAATCGTTTTTGCATATCATCTCATAAACCAATGCTTCTAATTGATTATAAAAAATCAGGTCGTTTGGTATTAAATTATGAAAACGTTATTCCTTATATGCCTTTCTGTTCGTGAAAATTATTTTCTCTAGATTATTTCATTAATTTGGTGTCTATCAGTAAATATTGACTAATAATTGTGCGGATTCAGTTGATGGCATTCGACCACAACGCTTGTCATACTTGTATGTATGTAAAGTATATGTATATGTATTGTAGAATAATATCAATCATACAAATTGAATTCAGCGAGACTTTGTAAATATTGAATTGAAGGTGATTTGGATTTCATCCGCGTCAGATCTGTTCGGAAATTCAGATACATTAAACATATATTCTCGCTTTACCTTATACGTTGGAAAACGTACTGGCAAAATTTTCGAAGAATGCGAGATACGAATATTTTATCTGTATTTGCATAAATATTCGCGATCAATTGCCTAGGGGAATAGTTGGAAGTCACGTTTAGCTGCAAGTGACAAGTGACATTTGAATAAATTAGGATAAATGAAGTGATAAATTTTCAATGTCGATCGAGGATCGATTATGCTGACACGTGTAAATGACCAGTTTTTTAATTTGATCGTTCTTCCCCTCTCTTTTGTTCGCAGCCTTTATCCTGTACTTAGGATCTGGCTTGGGTATCACCGCCGGCGCTCACAGATTATGGGCGCACAGATCATACAAGGCAAAATGGCCGTTGGAAGTTTTTCTGATGATAATGAACACGGTGGCTTTCCAAGTAAGTTGATGATTTCCCTATTTCGTGTATAAGTCCCATTAACAGACTGCGGATCTTTATGCATTTATGCCATTTAAAAAAATGTTCAAAATATGCTAGAATATAAAAATTCCACAGAATTTAATACGGTTTTTAGTTAGATTTTTAATAGAAAATGAGATTCTATTTGCTCCCACCGTCTCGAAATTTGCCACAGCAAAAATTGAAAATTGCATAAACATTCCCAGTCTACTCGTTAGGTTTGGTGCAGAACCTATGGCCGATTCTGAACTGCAGAGTCGAAGTGTTAAGATTTGTTAGATAAACTATTTGTGGAACACAAAGCTTAAGAATACGATGATCGTTTTTGCCCCAACCTAATGTGTGGCAAAGAATAATGGATCAATATCAAATTGAACGTTTGTCTGAGAGCAGGATAGTAGAATGTATATTTACAGTCATAAGATACATGTAACGAGATAGCATTGTTATTCTGGGGACTCGCGTGTTCTTGCAGGAAGTCTGTCAGCTTTGTCGTGAGCAACCACTAAATATTTTCCTCGATTTCTCGTTCCACAGGACGCGGCGATTGACTGGGCAAGAGATCACAGACTTCACCATAAATACAGCGAAACGAATGCCGACCCCCATAACGCGACAAGAGGCTTCTTCTTCGCGCACGTTGGTTGGCTGTTGTGCAGGAAACACCCGGATATCTCTCAGAAAGGAAAGGGCATCGATATGGACGATCTAAGAAAGAACCCCATCCTTTCTTTCCAAAAGAGGTAAGCCCCGCTCGATCATTCTAACAAGTAGAAATTAATTCGATTAATTAAGAGCCACTCTTCTGTTTAAAGAATCGTTAATCTCGACTATGAAGTCCACTGGAGACTACAGTTAAAAAAGATTTGGGTCCTTCATGACTTCAGCTTCAATTATTATATTTACTTCGGTGCACACATGTTGAGAGATAAATTCTTCCGCTTGGTGATTCTGCACGCGCAAGCGCATCACGGATCCGAGTACCTAATTTATCAATTTCGGACGTGTTACAGTGACACGAACCGATTTGATCAAGCTTTCCGTTGATCTGCTCTTTCTGTGAGATCGCCTTTCGTTGCGACGAGAGTTATTGGAGCTTTTTACCTGAGCACATTAATCAGATGGCTAACTGCCTCATGAATATTAATGCCTCTGACGTTGATGTTATCGTAAACTGCAGAGATTTTTTTTTTGATCTGTAAACTAAGCACGTAACGTGTTTGACACCTGATGTTTGCCACGCGAGACAGTTTCATTGCGAAGTCAGAGAGTTACTATGATTAACCGCGTTGAGTTTCTTCCTGATTGTTGCCCTCGAATTTAATTGGTGCTCGGAGATTACTATAAATTTCGGAGAATTACCATAATTTTTGTTACTTTGTGGAGACTGACAGTTTCAGGGCCCTGGAAGCTATGATTTCTTACGAAACATCTCTCGTGATATGTTCGCAGGCACTACAAATTCCTGATGCCATTGATGTGCTTCGTCATTCCGGCTGTCATCCCGGTTTACATGTGGGGTGAAACGTGGTCGAACGCTTATTTCGTACCGGTGATCCTGCGATACGTTTTCACACTGAACGCTACGTGGCTGGTCAACTCCGCTGCTCACTTGTTCGGCAACAAACCGTACGACAGGTTGGTAGAAGCAATTAACAGTTTAGGCTTGCTGCACACACAGGGGTTTGAAGTGATACACGCAAATACTGGAACTGATATGCAGTACCACGATTGCTGTGATACGGAGATCAGCGTAATTACTGTTTGCAAGTGGAAAAGAATACGACGTTATTAATTTACGATAGTTGACATCCTCATACGTAAAATGTGTGGTACAATGCCAATGCCAATCGGTGCCTCCGTGGCCGCGGCTAGTAGGAGATCCCACCTTAAGCATTTGAAAAATATGTACAACAATATATTCTTTCTTGCGGCCGCAATTGCGCTACGATTTGGAGGCAAAAGGAAAACCGAAAAAATACTGGTACTTATTTGGGTATTGCAAAAATTTCAGTATTAGTGTATTATTATAGCTTTATCAGTGATATACCGGTTTTAAGTCTCAGGACAAAAGCACAGCTGAAGTGTTTGAGGGGGTAGACTCTCGTTTCCAGGATTGCAAGCTTGCGGGATGCGCCTTCTCAATTTCCCCAAAGATGGGGTTTTCAGTAGTCGAAAGCGCTAGATAAAAGATCAGTCTAGGCCGGAGTTGCCCTCAAAAGTCCTATTTTTACGTTTACGAGACGTAATTTGCATTATTCGAAAGCATAAAGCTACTGCGACAGCTACATGCTGCCGAATAATGTAAATTACGCCTGGCATAAACGTAAAAATAAGACCTTTAACCTTCCGTCGGGCGCAACCGATGTGAGAGGCACAGCGCGATCATTTAGGTACCTCGAAAACAGTCATCCCACCCTTAGGGAGGGCCCAAAAGGGCGGCCCTACGAGTATAGATGGCATCAAGTGCATTATTTCCCTAACAGCAGTCGTATAAATGAACTTAATTAGGTGTTTATCATGTTTTTGAATGTTGGCCCGTCAAACACATTGCGCCCGAACTCGGTGGTCCAGATATTGCGCCCGACGGAAGGTTAAGGACGACTGTGGCCTAGATTGATCTTTTATCTAGCTCTTTTGACTAGCGAAAACCCCATCTTCGCATTATCTAATTTGCATTAAGGCGCTTCCTACACCCTTGCAACTTTGTATCGTTTCTTGAGGCCGCAATTGCGCTGCAAGATTTGGAGGCAAAAGGAAAACCGAAAAAATAATGCAACAATTTCAGTATTAATGTATTAGTACATATAGCTTTATTAGAACTATACCGGTTTTAAGTCTCAGAGAAAAGCACAGTCGAAGTGTTTCAGGGGGCAGGCTCTGGTTTCCAGGATTGCAAGGGTGCGGGATGTGCCTTCTCAATTTCCCCAAAGATGGGGTTTTCAGTAGTCGAACGCGCTAGATAAAAGATCAGTCTAGGCCGCAGTTGCCCTCAAAAGTCCTATATTTACGTTTACGAGGCGTAATTTGCATTATTCGAAAGGATAAAGCTACTGCGACAGCTACATGCTGCTAAATAATGTAAATTACGCCTGGTAAACGTAAAAATAGGGACTGTGGCTAGGGTTGCCAGAAATGTTTTATCCAAATATAGAAGAAGCAGTGAAAACTGCAATTATGTATATATGAGATAGGCTCAAAATGTAGGAGTTTAAGTAAAAGAGGTACACAGCACATTTTAAACTTTTTTATTCAGACAAAGAGATTTTTGAAAATTATATGCTATTCAAATATGATATAGGAGATCAAGTTCAAATATAGAAGACTCATATCAAATATAGAAGATCTGGCATCCCTCACTGTGGCCTAGATTGATCTTTTATCTAGCTCTTTTGACTACTGAAAACCCCATGTTTGCATTATCTAATTTGCATCAAGGCGCATCCTACACCCTTCCAACATTCTGGAAACAAGCCTACCCGCTTAAACCTTGAGATACGCAACTTTATATCGTTTCTTGAGGCCGCAACTGTGCTGCAAGATTTGAAGGCAAAAGGAAAACCGAAAAATACCGGTATTTATTTCGGTATTGTTTAAAGGCCAGTTACGGATTCGCGAACACCGTGCCCGAATTCGAGGCATAGCAAGCTGTGCTATCGATTGACATTAAACAGGGTGATTTGATTGACTCTAGGTTTATCAACCCTGCTGAGAACAAGGCGGTAGCTCTCACAGCGTTCGGGGAGGGCTGGCACAACTATCACCACGTGTTCCCATGGGACTACAAGACCGCCGAGTTGGGCGGCTACGGATACAATCTGACGAAAGCTTTCATCGACTTCAACGCGAAGCTCGGTTTGGCGTACGATCTGAAGATGGTTCCCAGAGATATGGTGGAGAAACGAGTGAAACGAACAGGAGACGGTAGCCACGAACTCTGGGGCTGGGGCGACAAGGATCAGACGCAGGAGGACAGGGACCAGACGATAGTAACGCACAGTTTGAACGGCGGTCTATAGAGGCGATCCGCGAAATGGCCGATCATTGTCGCGTTGAATGAACGGCGGCTAGTTCTTTGTACAATTATTAGGACGGGACTTGTTTGGGCTATCCGAGAAACTAATCGGAACATATTGGGATATCAATTAGTATTTTTAGTTACGCGGTTGCGGGAACGCCAGCTACGTTTGATATTCCGCGAAACCGATCAAACGCTGTCTTTTGGATGATGCACATTACTTGAATTGGAGTACGAACTTGATTGAAATTATCACCGAATTAGCAAAGAGAATTAAAAACAATACCGTAGAAAAAGAAAAAGTGATGATCGTCTTATAAAATCACACGCTATCATAGTACAGTGTGCTGTTGTCCATGGCGTGAACGTTGATTTCCGCCGGGATAAGCAGCGCGAGCTGCTCTGACACGTTGAATACAGCTGGCCTTTACGATTACGCGACCGATTCGATGGATCATTTGGCAGGTTCTGAATGTCCTCTCGGCGATTTCCGACAACAAGCCGCCCGCTCCAATCGGCTTGTTTAATCGTACCTTGTTTCTGCGATTGCGTTCTAGATTCTAACGATATAAGCTCGCGTTCGACGATCGGTCTTTCTCGATTGATTCGGATCCTCCAGAAGCGTCGATTGTTTGACACATAGTTCAATAGTTCGCCTCCGCGGCTGGCGAGATTAAGTCGAATAAACGCTACCAAAGTCCCTCGGTTGTAATGTGATCATCCCGCCAACCATTTTTTCTTCTTTTTTTTTCTTTTTGTTTTTATCATTCGGCGCCCAAGCGCAATTAGCGGATAGACTTTATTTAATGTTGTCCCGTCGTTTGTTGATCAACCTTGGACCAACGAGGCGCGATGCGGCTGCCACTATCGGCGCAGGAGTATTTATTTCGAAGAGAGCACATTGCCGAGACATGACGGACACCAAGTTGTTTGATCCTTTTACACTGATCAGCCGCCAAGCTCGCGAGATACTAGTAACTTGTTAAACGTAATTGTGGAATATTGGTAGAATCAATGACTTTATCATCGAACGAGGACCCATTGTAATTATTGTACGATTCGAGTTCGATGGGGAATCATTGGTAGATGCAGCCAAGAATAGCGGGATGCTTCACATTCACGGATTAACGGTTTCATTAAAATTATCTCTTGTTTTGTCACTTTCACTGTTCAGGACATTACCGGAAATTCCCCTGAAGTCAACGAACCTTGAAATGTATACACGAACTACCCCTCGTGCAAGTTATTTTGGTCAATGGCATTACCGTTTCTTCGGATTTCTCTCACTAAATTCGCTCGCGACAAATGTGTACTAGAACGAGGGGTATACCATATACCATACGATATAGCAGAATTACTAGATGCGTTGCATCAAATTGCAACCGTGCAACGAGCTTATGAGAAGCTTATCAGGTACCTGAACGCAAAATAAAAAAAAAAACAAGGCGATAATTCACGCTTTCTAGAATTAAAGGCGACCATTACGCATCCTTAACTAATTCTAGCGGTCTGTGGGATTAGCGCGTGACTAACAGAAGGTGGTAGCACTCGATGATAATGCGTGAATGAAACGAAATTCATTAACCGGGTATCTAAATGTTGGACGCGATGAACATTTTGATTACTTTAAGGGTATAGTATACCATGTGCGTAACAGCGGTTTACCACACACAATGTCGTTTGTATGATTCTTTGCAAGACACTATATATTGCAATATTATAAACTAAGAGGAAGAAACACGTTTGTTACGAAAAGAAAAAAAAATATGTTGTATACCTTCCTGCAAAACCGATTGAAAAGCACTTCGATCGTCGCAACGTCCTGATCGGATCTACCTAATAGAGAGTGGTATGCTTTTTGAAAGAATACTCGAATGGAACGAAAGTATGTAACGTCAAAGTATATTTTTAACAGACACTTTTGAGCAGTCCCAGATATCTATCCTCGAGAATAACACTAGAACAATCATCGGATTGAACATTTTTGTTTGAAGGAGTCGAATGCTCAGAAGTTCCGTAACAAATAAAACTTTATTTTATGGATGAAGAGAGAGTGCTCAGAAGTTTTCTAACGAATGTCTACAACTTTCCGGATCCCCGTCCTAACTTCTACGATGTAAGGATAGTCGAAGTCGTATTTTCAAATATTTTGGTAACAGACTTCTCAGGTACCTCCGTCCTATCTCGAAGTCAACAATGAAAATGTTTCGTTCGAGTACAAGCTGTACACCTTTGAAAAGACGTCTGAAATTGATTTAAGCTTTTCGTTCGCGTGTTCCTGCGTTCTCTCGAACCGTTCATGACAATAGATTCTCTTTCTGCCCTCTGTTCCTCGGTGTCTCTCGAAGTTGCGCGGGTGCAGAGTACATCGAACATGTGATTCCTGTATTATAGTTTGAAAGAATGATCGACGCGCCGGAAATGCGGGGCATTTTCGGACTTTTCGCGGCTGTTCGGAGCGCACAATGCCAACACGACGACATTGAGAAGTGTGATTTTCCATAACTATGCCAGTCTGAATGTCGGCGTTATGGTAAAAACACACACGGTACGTTATATTTTTAAAACTCGAAACAAACGTCCGTGGAGTTTCTCGATTAGTGATACACGTACATTTTTTCTAAGAAAAATTCTATATGTCCGTTCGCAGTGTAAGACAGTGTGGATTTCAAGAATACTTTCACGGTTAGATGTAAGGATTAATCTTACAGGAGTTGCGCTGTTATCAGGACAAAGAAAACAAATATATTCTGTTTTGTTAAGAGGCCGAACTTGCGGTAGTTTGGCCTCTCTTCCTGTTGCGACAGAATTTTGAATTGACTTTAAACAATGCGAAGGCAACAATTTTTTTTTTCTTATTCATTTTGCTCTTTAATTTGAACATAATTGTAATCTAGATGCGCGCATGTATATATACGCGCGTTTGGTCGTTTGGTTTCAATAAAAGCATGCATGGTATGAAATAAAGACGTTTACTCGTTCCTCGGTTTCTCCAGCACTCGAAACAAGACAATCGAAATTCTTTTTCTGCTGTTCTAGTTCCTATAACCGCACTCGTCCCAATTAAGAGTCTTCTTTATTTAACCCTTGAATGCACGATATTTTGTTTACAGTTCCTATTTATCAAACATTACTAAAAGAAGAGTGTATATTAAGGGAAAAATAAGGAAGAAAATCACATCTTTGTGAAAATATTTTTTATTACAAAATTATCATGTTGCCATATTTGAGGTTAGAAAATCTACGACGCATGAATGGCGCGCACCGTATAAAAATACATGTGAGCGGTTTGTTGCAGTTTGTTTTTTTTTATTTTTTTTTTATTTAGGCGTATTAGCGAGAACTGAATATTCTGTATACTACTTCATTTTTACTCTGTGAACTCGTACTCTTTCAGTAAAAAGCCGTCTTTATTTTTAATAATAGTCCGACATGTTCAGGGCATCCTGGCAATTAGTTTTTCGAATGTTTCTAATTTGATATTTTCCATACTTCTTGTACAAGTTGCCAGAGATGTCCCTTTAGAAAAGTGCAAAAGTTCCGAACATTGTCTTACACTGGGTGTATAAACTATACAAGAGCATTATGGACATAAGAAAATGGTGAAATCTTATTCAACTAGTTAATATTTAATATTATAACGATGGATCATTTCAAAATTTATCGATATATTCGATTTTTACAAACATCGGCAAGTGATTCCAAACTTTTAGGTAAAGATGCTAAACATTTAGGTATTGTGTGAGCTATTATACCAAATTAATATACGTAAGATTCAGAAAAACATAGGGAATGGAAATATTCTATAGGTTGGAAGAAATGTTTAATTTTCGAGTTAAAATAGCTCCGAGTGCAAAGGTTCCTTGTGTCGCATCAAGCGGGCCATAACTCAATGTATTTCTCGAATGACTCGACGCTTAACGGTTGTTCTTATTAGGTGGATGAATTTGAGGACCTTGGATCTTCTTTGAACGCTGATCCAATTTTCAGGTTATAGTACACAATGTAAATGTAGCTGATTGATGAAGCTAGCTTACAATTTTAAACGTATAAACGACTCGACGAGTCGGTTCATTATTTTCACTAGCGAAACTGAAGTTGTAATTTCGCCGCGTTGTACTCGGCAATTTTTTTCAGCTTAGCAATCCCCTCTTCCATGGTAGTCTTTTTCGTTGCGACCTCGTGGAGAAGGTCTCTGACGTCCTCGGGGTCCACTGCTTGCAAGTTGTTGATGAACCCGAGCTCGTACCACATTTTTACGAAAAACGTGCTACAGCCTGTGTCGTATGTGCCAAATTCGCCGCACTTCCAGTCCCATGGGAGTTGGTAATGGTAGGTTGGCCAGTTGTTTCTTCGGATGAAGAAGGTGGACATGTTCGGAGGTGCTTTCAATCTATAATTAGTGGATCAATACGTTATACTTTGAGCAATGTGTGGAATGCACAGCTTCTTAGACAGTCGTTATTATGGAACATTATTCACAATTTCTTAACACTAGGTTTACGGAGCTCTAGAAATAACTATTTCACATTATTTTACAAATATAACAAGAATGTGTCTATCCAAATGTTTGGCCATTCTTTCAATAATACATACCCAAAGAAATAAGTTTGGTAAATATTTCTTTAGGGATGCATCTTTGCAATCTTAATAATTGCACATTAATTAACCTAGTGTTGATAAACCACAGATTTCTAAACTCAATAGGTGAAATACACAACTGTAAAGACAGTAGAAGAATTTCAAGATATTGTAGTATTATTATTGATTTATTAAGATCGTTAAAAGATTTCTCTTAATAAACTGCAGATTTTATTATATATACATTCGACTAGACTCGATAGGTGAAGACAGTAGAAGAATGGATTTCTGTTCCTTGTAATTGACTCGGTCAAGTTTTGAAGTGAAAAATTCTTTAGGCGCTACGCGTACATAATTGCAGAACAGTGAATCGGTCTGATCCGTCACGCTCCGAAGTGAAACGCTATTCGAGCGAGAAACAGACAGGTGTATAATTGCTGTAGAAGTTTTCACTTCGGTCGTGACATCTTATTAATTTTGCATAAATATCCGCAGTCTATTAATTTCATTTCTCTATACATACGTCGAAAGAGTCATCCTGTCACAAGTGACCATCAGTCAGTCCACGATCATTTGAATTTGATAAAATCATTAACTACCGCCCTCTATCGGCTCACTATGAGAATAGTTCCAACTATTATGTTACCATCGTGAATTAATTCGCCGAACGTGCATCGATTATTCGTGAAAATTCGAAATTCGATACTACTGTGGCCAACGAATAGAGTAATTACGATGTAAAAATGTTTTTTAAAGGAATGTAAAATGTACCACTGTATCTACAAAATGATAGAGCCAATGATTTTATTAGGCTACCAGAAATATGGCAAAAGATCATCGAACAAAATGGAAAGTATTTGATCGATTCAAGTTCATTGCTTAAAGAAATTTTTATTTCACCTTGAAACACCGAAATTACTTTCTTGCCAAACCAATACAAAAGTTGAGACGTTTAGCTTTGTGATTTGACAATAGCGACTCTGATTTACTTTACTTGGAGTGTATGCCGTCGGTATCGATAACGACGGTGCCGTGACTCTTTGGCATTTTAAAGAAAAGCTTGTACAATAGAGAAAGGGTATAAAAAATGGACATTAACTGGCTTTCATTGATGCCCCAGATGATCACAGCACTGTTCACCAGCCACGACACGTTCACTGTTATGGCAAACCGCAAAATTCCTGTGATCAACACGGTGAGTCCCATCGTCTCGTCCCAGTACTCCAATGGTGCATTCAGTGGCAGCAGTAATCCGAATACGCCGAAGATTAGCCAGTAGAAACTAGAAAATGAAAATCAGACTCGTTCAAAATTTCGCAACTGACGAAGTGTCGCAATTAACGCATGTCCGCGCGGTCCAACAATCGAAAACGAAAATCGCGCGATCCGCCGTGTCTGAACGGGCTCTAATCTATCTTCTTCTATATAATCTTCTTTTTCTTCTTCTATAATATTCTATACATAATAAAAATGAAATGCTGTTCGTTGGTCACGACATCACGGGAGAACGGCTGGACCGATTTGGCTAATTTTCTTTTTTAAATGTTCGTTGTAGTCCGAATCAGGTTTTTAGATTTAAAAAATTGGAAAAGTTGCTCGGAAACAAGAAAATTCGGGAAAAACTCAAAGTGCTTTTAGAATCATATTTCAATACAACAAAAAAACGAACGTCGTTCGAACATCAATATTTCAATAGAACGTCGCAGCTTTTAATCAATATTTCAATAGAAATTTACATTATCGACGTCTGTTTGCATTATCGACATTATAAACATTCGGCAATTAGTTCAAACCCTCTCGCGAACTCGCAAAGAGAGCGAGCTACGGCAACCCTACTCGCTACTATTTATAAAATATGGCCGAACTGTAATAGTTTATAAGCTATAGCTATTGTTGTCAAGACGTTCAAGCCAAGGCAGTTAACAAATAGATGACAGTACCTCGGTGATTGTCAATCGAGCAACACCTACCTACAGGGTGTCACAAAATTATAAGTGAAACGAATTAATATTCGGACGCACTAAAAAAAAGACCATAACTTTTTTAATATTGTACTACACGAAGAATTTTTTTTTATGTCGTTCGTAGATAGTGCAAATAAACAATTTGAACTTTTCTGGGAAGCTAGAGCAATTAGTTTACTACAGGATGTGAAAAGAAATTTTTTCAAAAATTGCAATTGATCGGAATTGTAGAAAAAATACTAAAGGTTGCGTTTTACAACTTTTTTATGTTGGTCTATATTGACAATTTAAGAAACACGTCTCAATCAAGGAATGATCGAATTGAATGATGGATCATGATCGAAGGAATGATCGAATTGAATGATGGATCATGATCGAAGGAATATTTCGAATAAAATGAATGACGCACTAGCTCCAAGCCACGCGCATCACAAGTAGATCTTACTGCTTTTGCATCCAGACGTATATATCCTTGTCTAGATCGCGCATGTCCACCTCGGTTTTCGCCTGTTCGTAATCGACCTTCGGGGATTGGAAGTTCCCCATGTAGTGGCTATATATGAATCCTTTATTGTGATTGTACGGATCCTTATCGGTTCCGTAGAACTTGTGATGGATCCTGTGATAGAGCACCCAGTCGTAGATCGGCCCCTGCGAACATTGAATACTTTCAGACAAACATCTGCTAATTATAGATCTCTCTCTCTCTTCACGATGCAGGCGATCGTCCAAGCATTCGATTGACATAATATCCTTGAGATACTTACCACGCCGGCGAGGGTGTGAGCCAACATGAGGAAGAGTTTGAGCGACCCTGATGCTTCAAAACTTTTGTGAGCCCACAATCTGTGGGCGCCCACGGTCACGCCAAGACAGCCGAGCATTGTTATAAGAAGCGCTGCATTTGGAGGAAACATTATTACCAAAATTATTAATTGTTAGTTATATTGGGTTGACAAGAAAGTAATTTCGGTATTTTAACAATTTACCTACCGAAAGCCTATTAATAGGATTATCAATAATTGTGCTGTACCAAAAGAAAGCATAGAATTTTTCTTTTACATTACACTCTTAAATGAAAGTACATATTAGATGACGTTATTGAGGGTGACAATTTAGTTCACAATAAAAATTTCCGTCACTGTTGAAGTTTTCATTAAAAAGTGTTTGGCCATGAACCATAGATTTTTCAAAATTATGCAATAATCACCGGTCGGTAATGTGTTAAGGTGAAATAAAGAGCCCAATTTTTTTATTCAAGCAATGAATTTTAACGAATAAGATATTCTCCCTTTCGTTCGATGATCTTTTGCCAAAAGGAATAGATGAGAAAATATTTTATTGATTAAAGTTCAACGCTTGAATGAAGAAGTTCGGTTTTATTCCATTTATTTATTCCATTTAGTCCCATTCTAAGTTAATTCTCAGTTCTGTGTTGTGACATAGATCGGAACTGCACACTATTTTTTTGTAGCTTGACGTAGAAAAGGGCAGCATCGGTTAACACTAACCGTACCACGGCCGGTCGAATGACCGGTTTTATATTTATTATTTTATAATTATTAAAGTTCCAAGGATGTGTGTGTGACTCCATTAGAAATGATTAAATAAATTTCTTCATTCGCGCACGTATTGTTATAAAAATTGAAAGAAATTTCAATAGATACAGTCTTGTCATTTTTATAAAACAATGTATACCAGTCATACTTTGTGCTCGGTGTACCGAGCACTAAAAATGGCTACTATGCATTGCCATGTAAAAATGACAGAATCGAATTTATTTAAATTTTGTGCGATTTTTATTATAATGTGTGCTTAAGTATATAGGGTGTCCCAAAATTCGTGAAAATCCCGAAAGGGGGTGATTCCTGAGACCACTTCAAGCGACATTTTCCTTTGCAAAAATGTTATCCGCGGCTTTGTTTAGGAGTTATTAACGAAAAACACGGACCAATCAGAGCGCGACCTAGACGCGAGTTGTCACAGTCGGCCAATAGACACTTGGCGCGCCGGGTCGACTGTGGCAACTCGCGTCTAGGTCGCGCTCTGATTGGTCCGTGTTTTTCGTTAATAACTCCTAAACAAAGCCGCGGATAACATTTTTGCAAAGGAAAATGTCGCTTGAAATGGTCTGAGGAACCACCCCCTTTCGGGATTTTCACGAATTTTGGGACACCCTGTAGAATCGTATATAATCATTTCCAACGCGGAAACGTCTTCATAAATGCGATAATTGTAAAACACAAAATCTGATTTAGTGTAAATACGAATCGCGGCGGTGTGAAAGCTTGCAAAATGTCTTACTGAAGAACACGGTCATCCATTTGGCGGAAGTGAACATCAGCCAGAGGGCGTAAACACCAAGAACGTGCAGGTGTATGTACCACAGCACAGCCCCCCATTTGATGTACTGCTTCTTCGCGGGCTCCATGTTGTTCGCCATCCTGGTACCACAAGAAAACAAAATTTAACACTCGTGGAGAGTGTCAACGAGAGTTTCTCAAAGGAGAAACTTGGACAGCCGTCGGATCTTTCACTTCGGAAAAATTTCTTTCGGTCTGGAAAAGTATTTTCGCGACCGACAGGAACGAAATGCCACTGAAATCTCGGAACTGTTCGCCATTTAAGGAGTGTTACGATGAATGGGACCCCCGGATTAGAGAGAAACGATACCCTGGTAATGATTTTTGACGTTATCATGGCCGTGACGACGAACTTTACCTTGGTTTTCGTAGCACGAAACGAGCTTCTAGAGAACACGAGACGAACTACGACGACTAATGCCGTTCTTCAGTCTCGTCGATTGACCTCGCGGTCTTCGTTCGAATTTCATTATTGCCCTTTTTACACCGTCATTTCCTTTGTTTTTATGCTCGATCAAGCGATTACGCGCAGCCTTTCGATACCGATTGCGATTTCGTTAGCTTATAGTGCGCTACTACATTTCGCACATTTCATACTGCACCTACACCTCCCCCCTTGTCTTCTCTACAAGCAACAACCTGCTCAGCATTACATTTCAACCAATGGAAACGTTAATGCGGTATCAAACTCCTGCTTGAAAATCATCTATTATTGTAATGTGTCGTTTAATAGTATAATTCAGAGCGGAAACAGATTCAATTGTGTTGTACATAGAATATCGAGTCACGTTCCAACTAAATGAAGCGTTAATTAGCATTTAAAGATTGAAATTACCTGTTCTCAAATATTTAGGCTGAAGTTCGTTTCTCATCGTAGTTGCAATTCTTCGCCGCAGTATAAGGGACATTCCTAGTGATTCTGATGCCGCAGTAATGAGCTCCTCCTTCGCTTAAATGTACGTAATGTTGAGGGCTTAATTTGTTTATTAAAAAGGCAAGAGAAGATTCCTTTTATATTTTTATCGTATCGAAGTAGGTACATACATAAATAATAATAAAACTTTCCCCTATGCAGTTTAAAGCATTACAAAGAATGTACAATCATGTGAATAGCAGTCCTTTAGTGGTTTTACCTTTTATGAAAAACGTTTTTTCAATTCATGACATTATAAAAATATGAGAATGATTGATAATTTTGTATGCCTTGCCTGCGAGAATACATTCTACAATTTCATTGTAGAATTCATTGTACAATCTCATTAAATTGTATTTTAATCTCATTGGGAAAAAATACCGCGGTAATTGGTACATTTAGCCTATGAAAGTCATTTTATTTGAATTGTATCGCAATGTTTTCATAGTACATTTTTTAATATTGGATCATACGAGCGGAATGTTTTCGAGAAGTTAGAACAATTAATTCACATGACGTGAAAATGAAATCTTTAAAAAAATTGCAACAGAGAAAATACTAAAAGTTGTTGTGTAGAACTTTTTATATGGGTCTATATTGAAAATATTAGAAAATACATTTCTGAGATCTCTGTCAATTTATACGTATTAATAAGAGTCACTGTAATTTGGCAACAAAGAATTTCCACTGGTAGCCTGTTCAATACATTAGTACATGTAATGCTATATTATATGCGAAAAGAGCAATGGAAACACGCAAATGCATAATTTGATTTTAAATGAATGCTGGGAATTGGTGCGCGTCTGTCGAAGGGGAACGGAAATCGCTTGAAGATTTAAATCAACTGAGTCTATCATTTGGATGAGAATTTATTGGAAAACGTAAAAAGAGGTGGAGTAGAATTAATTAATGCTTGAATCAATTTAATGCTCGTCGATCGCGCAGTTGCTGCTCCCATTTTTGTAAGCTTCTCAATGTTTATTCGTTCAATGTTCGTCGTACACGAAATTCAAGCGTAAATTCATCTCCACGTTTGTAATTCGAGTTGTTTGTTCTCGCTCTTCGTCTACGTTTAAAGCTTATGGCTACGGCTCATTGCAAACATCAGTTATCGTGTGAACCTAAATTCTATTATGGAAGTTCGAGTAGAACCAACATATAAGACTCGCTTTTCGAGTAAACATTCGCGAGAGGAATGATACGAACGACGAGTAATTGCTTGCTATCGTATCTAAAACAAAAAATTATGCTAGAACATGTGTTCCATCTTAACCCAGTATCGGTACAATAAATAAATTACAGTGAGTACTTTGTCGAAGACAAAAACATTTGCCTGGTAGAAAGGCTCTTGACGAACAGTCATAGTCATTTCCAGTGGAGTCGCAGAATGACTATACAGAGTCACTTGTCGTTAACATTTCGGAGAATTATTTATCGCTACATTTTATCATCGCTTCAATCTTTCAATCTTACTTTCATAATGAATTTTCAATTCTCTTCTAACCACCCTGCACTTTCCACTCTTCTGCTTTTCTTGTAATTTTCATTTCGACGCGACAATCAAATAGAGGGCTGAACTTTCGCTCAGGGGACCAAAAATTGTCGATCTTTCTGAATACAATGTTACACAATTCGACGAAAAAATGATGAAACTTAAAATTTTAGTGCGCGGAATACAAGTTTCAGTGTGCGGAGTTCGTTTGAAAGTTATACACGAGTAAAGTTGCTCGATTTCAAGCGTGTTTGAGAGGTTAGAACGCTGCCATATTGGTTTCCAGTGTTTCCAGACCACGGTGTATTATAGAAGTGTTCTCATTTAATGAAAGCAGCCTGCCGGATATGCCATCTAGCGACGAACTAACCTCTATCTATCACAAAACGTCAACCTTTCAGAGGTGCTTACAATTAGTCGTCTTAACACCTCTATACAGGGTGAGGCGCCAGAAACAGGCCACCTGAATAACTCGGCTGCTATTGGTGTTAGGAAGAAATGCATCAGATGGAACTTGCTTGCTTTCGAGGGGGCATTAATCTGATGTTGGTAGCTTTTTTGCAGGTGGATGCGTAAAGGACAAATGAAGGTCAACTTCATTTTTTTTAATGGAATGAGGTATTTTTTATTACATCAATCGATGCAGCTGGACATTCATTATAAAAAAGTACTCCTATGTATGTCGAAAGATTAGTATATAGTTCAGGAGATATTTCAATTTAAATAACTCTAAAATACCATTACTGTCGTGTACTGAGACGTTAGTGTTTACTTTACTTATTTACGTAACGTCTTAATACGACAGTAATGGTATTTTAGAGTTATTTAAATTGAAATGTCTCCTGAACTACTAACTTTTCGTCATACATAGGTTGGTACTTTTTTATAATGAATGTCCAGCTGCAACGATCGATATATTAAAAAATACCTCATTCCATTTAAAAAAATGAAATTGACCTTCATATGTCCTTTACGCGTCCACCTACAAAAAAGCTACTAACATCAGATTAATGCCCCCTCGAAACCAAGCAAGTTCCATCTGATGCATTTCTTCCTAACACCAATATCAGCCGAGTTATTTAGAGGCGCCTGTTTCTAGCGCCTCACCCTATATAATACACCGTGTTCCAGACATAGGAGTGGCTACGATATACTTGTGCATAGTAAGTCTTGGATTTCTCGCACTGGAATTTAAACTTTGATCATTCTTTCGTCGAATTTGTATCATATTACATTCAGAAGAGTTGTATATTTTCTTCCCCTGAGTGAAAGTTTAACCAAATAGAATGTCCTTGTGCGGACTTCTTGAACAGTTTCCAAAGGCAGTGAAAAAAACTATAATACGTGTAAAAATATCTCTATTTCTCTTAGATCTCAGAACGAGAAGCCCAGAGAATACAGCGACTACATCACTCCTTTTCCCCATCGTGTTCTGCTCAACAGAAACTTTCCACGACGTCTAATTAAAAATACAGATTGTTTTGTACACTGTTCCGTCGAATGTGCAAATAAGTTCGGTGCCTTCTGTCCAGGCCTGTCACACATAATTTATTAAAGAGGATAAAAACACAGCTATAATCTACCAAGTGGATGGCAGAAGTATTACAAAATTGCCGAATGCTTGGAGACATAATCTTACATACGTTCTTTCGCTGAAAAGAGACACCGAATTGATTTGCACACCTAATACATACATGCAAACTCACGAAGTCAACGTTTCGAGGACAGTAGCGTTCAAGGAATGCATCTCTATTCGCATTCGTCGACGACACAATATATAATACTTTTCATACGAACGCGAACGTTACCAAACGTCGATATAGATCCGAACCGGTTCTACCACGGAAGATACACTTATTGTCCGTATCTTCGTGCACCTTGTCGAAAAGAGTTCTTCGTACACGAAACTCCATGGTTCTCGGAACAATCAAAGTTGAAACCGTCAACGTCCGACCTGTCGATCGATATTCGTCATCTTCTTGGTCCACTAGATCGAAATCTGAAGGCTGATTTGATTCTCGAGCGACCTAAATTGACTCTAGTTTAATCTAGTTCATCTGTTTCAGTTCCCGAAGATCCTCGGATGGGATATCGGCATCGCCGTAACCCCAAACATGGCTGCCGTCGCCAGATCGGTTCGCTCTTCGTCGAACCATCGATGGAGACACGTACTTCCGGTCGTATGCCCAGCCAATGCTTGCAAATGTATCGATGAACCCTGTGGTGATATTGTAGCTGTAGTTCCCCAGTTCTCCTGTCTTGTAATCCCACGGGAACACATGGTGGAAGTTATGCCAACCCTCGCCTAAAGCTGCTATGGAGACCGCCAGGTTTTCCACCGGCGAGATGTGCCTGGTAATATTTCAGATTTTTTATTGTTTAAGGCGAAGCAGTCCTCCAACTTTTTCGTGAGCTACTTTTTTGAGCAGTTTTTTTAAAAATCATTTTTAATGTTTTAAAGAAAAAATATTTAGGTGACGGCATTTCGAAGTATCGTACAAATTTCTTAAAATGCGTTCCCATGTTTTGAGTTTGTTTCAAGTATTAGTTTGCCAGCTAATACCGAAACTTTCGAAGAGAATTGTATTTCGTCGGAAACACCCGAATTCAACTGCGGTGTTTTGGGAATGTTGTGATTTTTAAATATAAAGGCGGTATTCGCCTTTCCATTTCTCGATTAAAAAAAATCGATCAAAAAAAAAAATGTTTCCGCCCGGGATCGAACCGGGGACCTTCCGCGTGTTAGGCGGATGTGATAACCACTACACCACGGAAACCCATCTACACCACGGAGACCGATAATACAGTATTTAAGGCGGTAGGATAATCACGTGACAAAACTAGCAAATAACTAGATTTTGGGTCGAAAAATGGGTTTGCGGGCCGCGGCTTTTTGTCCTTATTTCAACAGATTTTGGGCTGAGTGAGGGTAAGGCTAGATGCAGCACGCTCTGGTCATGAGTTTAACGAGATTATGTTTATATCTAATGTTGTGGACGATGAATAAATTAGTTTGGAAGCACATGTGGTTTAGAATATAAAGTAATATAATATATTTAACTTGTGGGTAATACAATAACACTTAGCGCACCGCATGCATCGCTCCTATCTACATTCATACTCCGCCATATACCGCTCGCCAAGAATTACGCGGGCTCCTTCTCTTCTCTCCCCTCTCCCACTGCCGTAGTTACGCATTCGTAGTTACCCATACCTCATCATCTAATAATATGAGCGTCCGAAGTAGGGGAAAAAATCGAGAAAATACCCGCAGATTCCAATGTATTTTTCTGTCTCTAAAAGCTTTTTTGGCTTATATGATGACCAGAGCGCGCTGCGATGAACCTTCCTCTTTAGAATGAGCCCTCACCCAGCCCAAAAGCTCAAAATCTAGTAAGATTCTAGTTGCTTTCTAGTTACAATCTGAAGGTATCCTAGCCCCTTAAACGAAGTCTACGGAAACGAGTCTACCGCCTTAAACCGACAGAAGTTAGACAAATTCGAAGAATATCAACTTACTTGTCGTACGGTTTTTGACCCCACATGTGCGCCACGCTGTTCACACAGAAGGCTACGTTCAGGGTCACGCTGAACCGGAAGTTGAAGTTCACCCAGAAAGAGGTCCACAATGATTCAGACCAAAAGTAGTATGGCACACTGACCGGAAGCGCGATGGTCAGCAGGAAGAACAGAGGAACGTAGAATCTGCAAATGGTAATAACAGTGCTCGAAACTTTGATCAACCTCTTGTTTTATGCACTTGCCGACAAATGGAATAATAACCATGGATTTCTATTTTGTTGAATAATTACAAATTAATTTGCATTCGAGTCATAAGAAATCTAACAATGCGATCGACTTAGAAAATTTTTATATTCGTACAAATGCAAAGTATAAAGTAATCACTAGACCGCGGATTTTTATGCATTTATGGTTTATAAAGATTGTCAAAAAATGCTGGACTACTAAATTCGTCAGAATTTAGTACGAGTTTTATTTATTCTGGTACGACTTCCTTAAAATTTGTCTACAAATATTGGAAAATGCATGAACATCCGCAGTCTAGTAATTATTGTGGACAAATTCGAAAATTTTTGGTCCGCGCGTTTTCTTACTTCTTCTGCCACATGACGATTGGGTCAGCTTCCAGGTCGCTCATGTCAACAGCATCGCGTTTCAAAATGACATCCGGATGAGGAGTCGTGAACAGCCAGCCAACGTGTGCGAAAAAGAAACCCCTTTTCGCGTTATGAGGATCGGCATTGGTTTCGCTGTACTTGTGGTGGACTCTGTGATCCAACGCCCACGCATAAACGTGCCTCTGTGCAAACAAAGTCGATGTTACTTGTCAAATTCACACGTCAATCTTACTATAGCTACTAGGCTACGAACTTTATGCATTTATGACGGGAATTCTTCTCGTCACTCGTTTTTATTTAAATTAATCCTTGTGTCTGTTCGATAACTTTTTTACTTTGAGAGAAAGAGAGATAGAGAGTGAGAGCGACGAACGATTCAGCGATTTAAATTTCAAATATTCGATGTAATATACATACATCACAAGCCGGGACTTGTGGAAAATACGTGGAACAAAGAAGGATTGTATTCAAAACGAAATAGAAAAAAAGTGATAATGAATTACGTTCGTATATGTTTGTTTAATCCCATTCTGTTGTAGGAAACGCATCAATTCCCGTGGAGTGTAAATTATTCGTTACTTATTTATTAATTTATTTCACCTTGAAATTGGTTAGCACTATTATCACATGTTACTCCAGCTTTTATTCCTACCATACGTTCTTGTGTTCCAGGAGACAGTCACGTGTACGCATGTTAGACGCGTGCATTTGGGTAAACATGAAGCATTCGAGAAAATAGTTCAGGGTTACTGAAGGTTTAGACAATTGTTCAGTTTTATTATTGTGGGGATATATTAGAATGAGGCGTTCAGAGAAGAATGTAAATGAAATGAGAAAGAAATTGGCTTACCTGACCGCTTATTGTGAAGAGGAGAACCAGGAGTAGTCGCAATGGCCATTTAGCTTTGTAAGCTCTGTGGGACCATAGTCTGTGAGCACCGGCGGTTATACCGAATGCGGAAGTGTATATGGTCACGAACGCTGTGGGAGAGATCATTGCATTAGGTACAGGATGTATTAAAAGTAATGGTCATCTGATCTAGGGGTGAGTCTACACTTCTACACATACATTTACATTTGTAATACACAACAGATATATTTGTAATTTTCTTACGTCAACACGTTTAACACTAACCGTACCACGACCGGTTTCATATATTTATTAGATAAGAAATTATAAAGATGTTCCCATTAGAAATAATTACATAAATTTATTTATTCAAGCACATATCGTTATCAAAATTGTAAGAAATCTAAATAAGTTCAGTCTTGTAATTTTTACAAACCAACGCGCGCATATATCAGTCACCTTTTGTACTCGGTACGGTTCGTGTTAATCATCGATAAGAGAAAAAGTTTGAAAGGAACCATATGTCCAAAATTTGATTGTGTGGAGTTATCCGTATAGACCAGGGTTTCCCAAACTGTGCTCCGCGGAAAGGTAGCAGTTCTTCAAAAACTTAAAAATACCATTTCTTTTTATTTGTATAAGATTGAAATTGATTTGCAAAAGGGTGAATTTGGAGTACAAAACCTGTGAAAGGTTGAAATTGATTTGCAAAAGGATGAAATTGATTTGCAGGAGTGCGAAATCTGTAAAACATACCGATATACCCGACCCAGTACCGAATTAAGGTCGATTTATACTATCCGCGCAGACACCGGAATATATTCGACTACTGTAGGTCTACACATTAAAATACATTGAGAGTATCTGTCTGGTGGGATATACATATGTAGTTCGTGTCTGCGCAGATATGTAGTATAAATTGACCTTCCCACGGCATATTTACACTCCTCGCGCGGTATGCCCCCCAGTGGATTAGGACTTCACTACATGTTCACCTAAAAAATATATTATTCGGAATAGATTACTGACGTTAGTATGCACGAACGCGTAATTGTGAGTTTATAAACGCAAGAAACGCAAGAAACGTGCTAAGCACCGTGACATATGTATGTATGTAAATCATAGTTACCACTCCGTATAATTTCCTACGTAATTAAATACTTAATAAATCTTATCTCATTATTTCTGGCATTTTGTTACAAAGTATCCATTGTACAATATGTAAATACTGTGTCCAGTATACGTAGAAGACAAACCCCAGAAACTCGAAAACGAGGATTTAGAATTCGAAAGGAAACGAGAAATTATTCAGTAGTCTAGAGGTCTATAGTCCAGAGAATAGATTTATCGAAATTGTAATCAAACATAACTCCAAATAATATTATGTATATATAATTCGTACAGTGCTAAATAATATATTTACACTGTCTTAATAGATTTAATACAAACAGATTAAATAGAAATGAGGTGAGCTAGTCTTTATAGTACAACTAACAAAATTATGCACCAACTTTCTGGGGATCGTTGTAAAGCTTCAATCTTCTAGTCTGTGGTAGGATCAATAATCAAACAAACTTTCCAATGTTTTTAGAAATGTTACAACAAAACAACTCTCGAGCAAAAACGTGCTTCCTATTTTCCACCCGCTATACCATGCAAAATATTTTACGACAATAAAACCAACGACGGATTGCGAAAGTAGAGGCTTGAAGTTTTAAAATGAGACCAGGTTTATTGTTGTACGATTCATTTTTTGCGAAATTAAAGTAATTCGAATATCGAAAATATGTGGAACATCGGAAATTTAGTTTGTCAATATTCAAGGTCTGAAATGAAACAAGGTTTATTTTTACGAAATTATAATAATTCGAATAGTAAAAAAAATGTAGAATATCCAAAATTTAGTTTACCAATATTCAAGCTTTAAAATTAAACCAGATTTATTTTTGTACGCTTCATTTCTGCGAAATCGTAATAATTCGAATATTGAAAATATGCGGAATATCGAAAGCTTAGTGTGCCAACATTTTTTGGAGCTACCTTGAACGACTTGTCCCCACCGTACTTGCGGTTCTCATAATTTGCGTAACACGCGAAGCCAGAAACGGTGTCATAGATTAATAATAATCGTACAGGAAGTGGTAACCGACTATTTCTGTCCTTGGTTCGCATTTTCGTCGCGTTACCGTTGCGACGCTGACATCTCGCTGAAGAATTGACATTTATCGTACAAACCGTGTTTCATAACGTGGTACTCGCTAATCTTCTCAGCAAATAGCGAGAATGCGTGTGATTCAATTATGCGTGGGACTCGATTATGCGTTCCTGACCAAACGGACGTTTTCTTTGCGAATTCCTCTCGCATTCCTTCTTCCGAGTGCCATGTTATGACACACAGATAATGCTTCCGTTGTGAACAGGAAAATCGATCGTTGCAAACATATTATACACAATTCCCGGAAAACATTACCGCTAGGTAAACACGATCGCGATAACACCTGTATGCAGTATGCATGTGCGTGTCAGATAAAACAAAAGCTTCCGTTACGATGTTGCATGACAGAGGAATAAATGAAGCTATGAAGCTTTATGCAAAGTAAATAAAATAGTGTAACAATTTCCGTAAATTCGTCTAATGTCTTTACAGTTTTGTTTATTGTACACTCCCACTCACAAGTCTTAGGACAGCGATCATTGGACTGCACCATTACTTTCACACAGCCAACAATGAACAAACGGTTCGCGATCCTGTCTCGCAAGTCTTCCATATTTGATGAATAAATACGTCTCTTTTAAAAGAGCTGATAAAAAGATAGAATGCCATTAAAAAGTGAGCTCGATACGTTTTCTGACATCTAACATTTTCTTCTGAATGTGGAGAGATGAATTATTTGTCTAAGATTTACAGTCGATCAGAAAGATTGCGGGGCTCAGAGGTACGCGTACAGTTACTATACTATCTTACAATATAATTTTTAAAAAGTAGAAAATTGGATGCCTCAGTTTTTTCAATTACATTCATTTATTTTTTGTCAATTGTTATTTTTTATCAACAGTTACTATACTATATTACAGTATACAATAAAAAGAAGGTAGAAAATTGGATGCCCCAGTTGTATTACTGGACAGTGGATCTTTATGGAAAATAAATCGCGTATGCATCACTTGCAGGAAAATGGAGCTAGATAAAAATTTATTTGTCGTGTAAATAATTTTGAGTGTTTCAAAATGATGTCTCCATACTTTGATATTTTTCTAACGTTTCTAGTTTCAAGTTTCCAACTGTTTCAAGTTTCACCGACTCTTTTTTATAATAAATGCATAAAATCTGCTGTGTAGTAATTACAATTATTTTTTATCAATTGTGGAAGTAACTAACAATAAGTGGGGGACTGCTAAGATTTATTACATATTTTATATTTTATATTATTTATTAATTACATCTATTTTTTGTCAATTGTGGAAGCAACTAACAATAAGTGGGGGACTGCTAAGAGATTTATTACATATTTTATATTATTTATTATTTATTAATTGCATCTATTTTTTATCAATTGTGGAAGCAACTATCAACAAGTGGGGGATTGCTAAGATTTATTACATATTTTATATTTTATATTATTTATTAATTACATCTATTTTTTGTCAACTGTGGAAGCAACTAGCAATAAGTAGGACACTGCTAAGATTTATTTCTATGGAAAATATACTTATTCGAACACTCACCCCATAGAGCAGTGAGGAATTGCGCTTCTGTGAAGATGAGGTATAGTCCGTAAACGCCGCCGGCATGAATAAAAGTTTGCGCCACGAGGTCCGGCCACCTTATTTGTGGAACGTATTCTGTTTTGCTGCTGCGATAATTCTCGTCGACCGTCAAAAAATCCTGAGTCTCCGGTACTCTTCCATTTTTTAAATTGGTCTCCTCGCTCTTCGTTTCGCAAACCTCTTCCGTGGGTGGCATGCGGTCCTTGCTCAAGAAAAAAGGCGCCATTTTTCTTCCACTCTCGGCAGATCTATTGATCCTGTTCCAATCGATTTCTCTAGTCCCAATCTGACATTCTCCAATCGATTCTGCAATCACAATATTATTCCCCGTTAGCAACACACTCGGATCCAAATATTAGATTGTTCTCAATCTGATCATTTGATCTCATTGATGCTTTATTTATTCTCCCCTAAACTTCGTCTTGCTTAGCCTTGAAAACTGATCTGAATTTGCATTACTAAATGCGCACAATATTTTGCGAATTATGCAGATAGCACAAAGACGTCTTAAAGACGTCTGCAGTTGGACATTCAGACATCCAAAAATGTCAACAAAAACGACAGAAACGTGTTTAAAGTTAAACCAATAAATAGCTTTATTAGAAGAACGAATGTGGAATTGACATAAAAAGTATAATAAAAATAACAATTGCAATTAAAATAATAAAATTAAATTTACAATTAAAATCACAATAAAAATTGAAATCGAAATTGGAATTGAAAATGGAATTCAAATTGAAACTGGAATTGAAATTGAAATTGAAGCAAAAGCACTAACTCGACTAACTAGATTATGGCTATATAAAAACCACATTGTTCATGGTCTTAAAGACGTCTTTTTGGGACATCGTGTGCTGTCTATTATATTTTGTGTGACCAATTTGAGAGATTCAAAGAAATTGTGCGAGTTCCTACAGTTCATTCAGAAAAGAAGCGACGTAAGTCGTAAAAAGGAAATTATACTGGAGAGCCATTTGAAAATTACTTAGAAATGTAAAATAATTTGTTATTTCGATTCTGGCTTAATTGTCATGTACATTAATTATAAAGTACGCCATGCCTAACACAATTCGATTTGCAAAAGGTTGAATTTGATTTGCAAAAGGATGAAATTGATTTGCAAAAGGATGAAATTGATTTGCAAAAAGGTAAAATTGATTTGCAAAAGGGTAAAATTGATTTACAAAAGGGTAAAATTGATTTGCAGAAGGGTAAAATTGATTTGCAGAAGGGTAAAATTGATTTGCAAAAGGGTAAAATTGATTTGCAAAAGGGTAAAATTGATTTGCAAAAGGGTAAAATTGATTTGCAAAAGGGTAAAATTGATTTGCAAAAGGATGAATTTGACTTGCAGAAGGGTGAATTTGGAGTGCAAAACCTATACTAATTTCGCAGAATTACCTCTGAACTCCGTTGGTTCTTCAATGGAAATTTTGCGATGTTCCACATTACCTTTGTACACCCAACTGTACTTCGTCACCGTTTTCACAGATTCGATCACTGACACACGTTACGAGTTGCCGGCGAGGACTGCATGTGACACAGGTTTTAGGAGATACTGTCTATCGATCGTAGATATTGCTACCCCTAGTATCACGAACATCATTGATAAAGCTATTTAGCTTCGGATACACGTTAGTACCAATGGTGACCGCAGATCACGACTCGCAAAAACCGTAAAGTCCAAAAGTTTATCGATCCGTTCGACGAACTCGTGTTCGTTTTCGCTTAATCGTAACCATCGGTCACGTTCCACGAACGAATGAATCAATCACACCTGGAGAATACCATCGTTCGCTTTTAACGGTTACGACGATAATCAGATTTTCGGAAACTTTTGTAACTGACAGCTTTGGAGCTGATAAAAGCACAATTTAGACGAAATAATGTCAGCATAGTGTCTGATAAGATTATACTGTTTGATAAGATCCGATAGATTTCACGTGACGAATTTGAAATATTACATCGAGCAACCATACTCGTGTCTGCCCGCCCAACGCACAGCTGTGCGAGATTATTGTTTTCCCTGAAACGGTCAATCTTGTTTATTTCTATAAATCGTGTTATGCGGAGAGCGTTTCTTGGAGATTGTCGGTTTGAATTAAAATTGGGCCAAGCAAACTTTCTGGGCTCCATATTATCATATGGAGATGTTTTTTTATTAATATTTCCCCGGGCATCAGGGGTGTGCGAGAACCCGAAATATCGGGGAAAATTTCGAGATTCTCTGAGATTCCCGAAAAAGTTGGGATTTGGGTTCTCGCACATCCGTGGCTATGACGTGAGGCGTAGGGGTATTAAAAACACCCCCTATGGATAGGAGGTAGTTAAGATATATGACGCCAGACATGCTGTTTTCTCCCTTGGAGTTATTTCATTAATGTCCTCGTCTGTGAAACGGTATAACAACATTCGGGATGTCGGTACTGAAATAGTTTATTACTCATGGAATAATGGTTGATCACAATAAAAATAGAATAAACATCGTCATCTTTCAAATCAAAATTGAATAAAATGAAAAGTCGAAAAGGTGGTATTAGGCTGTAGATCCTCGTGAAGAATAAAAATTTTAAGGAAGAAACATGTTCAATAGATCGTAGGAGAATCAGTTGGAGAACAAATTGGAAACAGTAAAACGAAGAAGAAAATATGAATTGTAATAAACTCATAAGCGAAGCGTATTACAAGCATCGCGACCATCACCCAGGTGTCTCGAAAATAAGTAACCAGATACGACACGAAGTGGAACCATATGCTTACTTAAAAAATCACGATTAAGATACGTAGAATTCACAACTCGTTCGCGGAAGGTTATCTATTCAATGACGACGTTAAACACGATTACTTTTGCTAGCGAGTATTTTATAAACTGTAAACTATGTCGAAGGGTAGTCAAAGAAATAGCATTCGCTCAGTCTGTAGTTCAAGTTGAATGTCTCGATTGAAAATCTGTGACTTTTCTTACGTTAAACAAAGATAACTTTTAACTTGAGAGCCTATTGTTTTTTCATTGTGCCACAAAAGTCCGAGAAAGTGGTAACTCCTCTTTTTGATACTGACATTATCTTAAGGATAGCATGCTCCACTTAAGATAAGATTACAGAAAATGACATTCGATTAAACAAAATCTGGTAGCATCAGTTTACTTTTTCTAGGGAACACAAATATACACTTTCGTTGTGATGTTCAAATTACGGAACACTGTCATTCTAAAATACATGGAATTAATAATCGAATGTTTTTATTGTTCGATTCACTGAATTTTACGATGTTGGCTGTGTTTACTTTACCTCAGTTTTGACGGAGACATTGGCAATCATTAACACATTACTGACCGTTGATTATTGCATAATTTTGAAAAATCAATGGTACATGGCTAAACACTTTTCTATGGAACCTTCAGTAGCAACAGCAATTGTCATTGTGAACTAACAAGTCGCCCTCAATAACGTCATCTAATAGTTTCATTTAAGATTGCAATGTAACAGAAGATTCCTATGCTTTCTTTTGGTACAGCACAATTATTGAAAATTAATAGGCTTCCGGTAGGTAAAGTGTTAAATTCACAGAGTTTAACCTTAAGTTACTCGCACTACTCCATTTTCCACGCAACCGTTTACATGGAACTTCATATGACTCGAAATTATCGGGATTCTCGAAATCATAGAGATTCTCGAAATTAACATTAAAACTACCGAGCACTGTAAGCGATTAAAATGTTTTAGCTGATAAAAATGACAAGGCTCTATACAGGGTGGTCAATTTATCTTGAGACAGTCAATTATCACGGAAACCAGCAGGAATATGAAAAAATGTTTTCTATAAAATATTCTTCATATGAAGGGGCACATTTAATGGCAGTATGCACATTTTTCTATGATGGTCCATTAAGGGTCAGGTGAAGGGTTTCCAGTTGAAAAAATGAAGTTGCCCTTCATCTGACCCTTCTTTAAGGGCCATTATGGAAAAATGCGCATAGCTCCGTTATATGCAATAAATGTGCCCCTCCGTATAAAGAATATTTTATATAAAACATTTTTTCATATTCCTGCTGGTTTCCGTAATAATTGACTGTCTCAAGATACATGGACCACCCTGTATATTTAGATTTCGTGCAATTTTTATTACAACATGTGCTTGGATAAAGAAATTTATCGAATCATTTTCCGTGTAAGCAATGTCATAATTTCAATAATTATAAGATTAAAAATGTAAGACCGGTCATTTGACCGGCAGTGTTAGTGTTAACGGGATTCTCGTAATTCTCGAAAGTATCGGGATCAAAAAAGATTATGCAATGAATACATTTAATAACGTGGGTAACATCTTCCTGGATGATCTACAATTTGTGTAACTAACACTAACGTAAGTCAATTGCACTGCGCACGAATGAGTTTTTCATGTCATGGCCCTAAAACTGTCAGTTCTCATGCAAACGATCATAGGCGTTCAATCAGCCCCGTAGGTGGCAAATTAATCAGAAGTAATTACATCCCGGATCCCACGAAGTTCGTTAGCTTTTCTTTCACGGCCACCGCCCCCGCATCGTCCACTAAAACGTGGTTAATTACACTGTTTCCCCGTAATAAATGATGCAAGCAATGACGCAACGATGTGCCTAGCAATGGGAAAAATCTAGAACAGTTGTAGGTGGAATTACAATTAGCGAGGACGAACGGCAAAAACGATTCGCGGAAAAGAACGACCGCGGAAGAAACAATTGAATCGCGGGCGTGTCAGAATTCATTGGGAAACGTAAGTGATCAGGCTATTTATACGGTGCCATATTTTTGGGAATGGAATAGAGGACAACGAAGAAAGTAGATATTAAAATTACACACAAAAGAAATTTATAGAATCAAATCTTAAAACGAGAAGAACTGTTCAAAACAAACAAAAATAAGAATAAAAAATACAGTCTTCGTGACGTAACAGAATCCAAATTAAAGAAACTTAAAGCTTACATTCTTCATAAAAATAATGAACTCCATAAACTAACGAAACTAATGAAAATTCCTTTTTTGACCTTGTAACGGATGAATCATGTTGGCTCGAATAGTTATTAATAGACTGGGGATGTTTATGCATTTACAGTGGGTGTAGAAAGTATTCGTACAGTCTCTAACTGTTTACAATTTGAGAAAAAAAAACGTAGTGTAAATTAATGTGACATTAAAAAATTGTTAACTAGTATTTGGTTGGATAGCCTTTGGCCTTTATAACCCCTGCAATTCTTCTCGGCATTGAATTTACTAAATTTGAGGTCACGTGCTGTGGAATCTTGTTCCACTCTTCCTTCAGTGCATTTTTTAAGCTCTCTTTTGAAGAAATTTCATGTTTTCTGATCTGTCGTTCTAAATAATCCCACAGGTGTTCTATAACATTGATATCAGGAGATTGTGGCGGAGTTTTCAGATACGCCGGTGTGTTATGTAGTATCCACATTCTGGTATTATACGCAGTATGCTTGGGATCATTATCGTGCATGAAAACGAAATCATCTTTAATATTCATTCTCTCTGCACTAAGATCAAGATTACGTTTCAAAATGTCAATATAGACCCTGTGGTTCATTATTCCATCAATAAATTCTAATGAGCCAACACCAGCTGCACTCATGCAGCCCCAAACAAGTACTGAACCTCCACCGTGTTTGACTGTAGGTTTTAAGTTTTGTGGTTTCAATTCTGTATTTTTTTTTCTCCAAACGGTACAGTGTCCATCAGACCCAAAAATGTTGAATTTACTTTCATCTGTGAAGATCACTTTATTCCAGTACTCCACTGGTGTAGTTACATTATTATTTGCGAATTCCAGTCTTTTCTTTCTATTCATTTCACTTACGAAAAATTTTTTACGGGCCACCCGTCCGTGATATCCTGAATTTCGTATAAAACTGCGCACAGTACTAGCAGATACGTCAATGTTTAAATTATTTTTAATGTGTTCAACTATTTTTATTGCACTTATTCTTGGATTTGTCTTTACCATTCTAATAATAACTCTACCAGTGTATTCATTGATTTTTCGTGGACGTCCACTTCTTGATTTATTTTGTAGTCTTTTTCGTAGCCCATACCTATCAATTAAACTTTGTATAGTAGATCGAGGTCTACTTACAATACGCGAAATTTCTGCTAAACTTTTACACTGATTGTGCAAATTAATAATAATTTTTCTTCCTTCTATCGTTGTTTCCGCACGTTTCCGTCCCATTTTTCAACGATAACTTTGAATATTTCAGGATTTTGAACTGCTATTGATGCCAACAACGTTTCTAAATATACTGAGGAGATCAATCATACTTACACCGCAATTTGTTTATGTTTACATGGTATGTTTACGTTAAGAACTGTTCCCTACGCAGTTCGAATTAAGGTGTGTACGAATACTATTTGCTGGTGTATTTCAGTCGATTTTTTGTTTTTCCTTATTACATTCGCAAGTTAATCAAGAAATTAATTTTTTTTTTGCATTGTATCTATTCTATAGACATCTCAGAATATGTACGTATTCATTGTTTACAGAAAAAATAGTTAATAAACAACAATTTCACAGTTTTGTTTGAAATTTATCAGTGTACGAATACTTTCTACACCCACTGTATGGCTTATGAAAATTTTCAAAAAATGGTAGAATATAATCATCGAAAAAAAACCTAAAAGCACGTAAACAGAATTTATACATATGGACCAAATGACAATACACCTAAACTCAGTTTACATTTTTTTCAGTATTCATACAGTTCTGATTACGTATTCCATTTCGAAATTCCAGCAGTTAATCATTAATCAATTATCCGATTGACGATTAATAATCGTTAATCGCAATTAACGATTAATAAGTATTTAATCGTTAACCACAATTTTTTAACGACTAAACGAGGAGATTAATTGTTAATTGCGATTAACGATTGAAGTAGAAATTTAGTCGTCAATCGTTGATTAAATTTTTGCCCAACTCTGCCTGAGGTACATAATGTTTACGGTAGTATAGTTTTACTACAAGTACGATTGAGAACACGAGATCTCTCGATGACTATGTGTTTTCGACCGAGTAACGTAATTTGGTTGATCGACGACGCCTTCCATTTCCAACCGTAGAGGCTTTAATTAGAATTTATTGTTGGGAATTTATAGTTCACGGCCGAATCCGTCTTCCGTCTGTTAGCCCGCATTTGATAGAACTTCTTTCGAGTTGTTCTTTGATTGAAACCCTCGTGAAATAATCCACTGGCGACGGACAATTATAGTGACAGACGACGGCCTAATTTTCTTCCGAAAATTCATATATAATAGCAACAGAAGACACGCGTCAGTAGAAGCGTAATTGATTGATCGTTAGTCGCTAATTGTATGTTGCCATCAGGATGTTTATAAATTGAAATGAAGGTGCGGTGTACACAGATCGAAACAGCAAATTAGAATAACTACCGTTGCAGTTTACATGACTCAAATCCATGTTCGCAGCATGCACACTAATGCAGATTAACTAGCCGTTCGCGTGCAACTTGAGTTTTTGTTGCAAAAAAGCTATTTTAACTTGAAAATTAAACATTTTTCCCGACCTAGAATTATTCAATTCTATATGATTTTTTAAATTTTATGGATATGAAATTGATATAATACCTCGTACAACATATTTAATAATGTAAACAATATTTTAAATAATGGTACAGCAATTTTTAGTGGTGACTCTCAATAACCACTCAAGTGCTCAGAGTTAAGGGGGTAGTCTGGCTTCCAGAACAAATGTTCTACCTGAATTGCAACAAACTGGAGTGGAATAGAAAATGATTAACAGGTTGAAAATAATCTAACAGCATTTCCAATTTCTTGTAATGTTCTCGTACTCATTTTTTAAGGGGGGTGGTCTTGCTTCCAGAATTGCAAGGATACAAATTTTCTACATGAATTGCAACAAACTGGAGTGTAATAGAAATTAATTTTTTTTCTTGATATGTTTAACAGGTTGAAAATAATCTAACAGCATTTCCAAATTCTTGTAATGTTCTCATGTACTCATTTTTGTCATAAATGCATATAGATCCGTAGTCTAGTAATAAGTAAAGATCTATTCAAGATCATATACAGATGTATAGATCATCTATAAAAATCATAAATACTTTCACGCGTGAAATTACGCAAGCTCGATGTTTACTACCTGAACGTACGACAATACTCGATACCTGAGTACTGTGTCGTGATTGTACATTATTCTAAGAAATTCCCGCTGATATCAGTGTCTGTGATTGCGACATGTTAAGAAAATAATTACACAAGGGCACGGTTACACCCAAAAGCCGTAATAGCGCGGATTGTACGGTACCGCGTTATGAAATCATCACCGAAACACTAAACCTACCGAGCAAAGTAAAAATTGGCAAGGCTCTAGTTATTTCAATATTCTTTGAAACCTTTGAAATCCGCAGTCTAATGATAATATGTAAGAAAGAGTGGTAACATTTTAGTCGTCATTAAAACTTAAAGCTACTACAAAAAAGACGATAACTTTTTCATACTTTTTTAATACGATTTGAACTTTGTGGGACTCAGTTAGAGCAATTAGTTTACTGCAGGATGTGAAAAGAAATTTTTTCCAAAATTGCAATTGGTCGGAATTGTAGAGAAAATACTAAAAGTTGCATTTTACAACATTTTTATGTGGGCCTTTATCGAAAATATAAAAAATCCGTTTTGTAGATCTGTGTCAATGAAACATATTCTGGAAATTTCGTCAAAATCGGTCGGCATTGCAATGAGCTACAAACCTTTGAAGATGGTAAAAATTGCAGATTTTCACGATTTTCGGCCTCTAACTGCAATAAATCTAAGGCTTGTTACATCTTTCAATGCTTGTCGTTTTTCCCGCATCAAGCGATTTCGTTCACAGTCCATATAATTGACGCAGATCTATAAAACGTATGTTCAAAATTTTCCATATAGGCCCACATAAAAAAGTTGTAAAATGCAACTTTTAGTATTTTTCTACAATCACGATCAATTGCAATTTTTGACAAAATTTCTTTTCGCATCCTGTAGTAAACTAATTGCTCTAGCTTCCCAAAAAAGTTCAAATCGTATAGTACAATATTAACAAAGTTATCGTTTTTTTTTAGAGCGTCCGAATATTAATTCGAGCCGTGTTCTTTAGACCTTGAACTACGTCGGTCAGCAAAAATTATACGACTTGAGCAAAACCAAAGGAAAGAGATCGATTCTTTTCCGACTGTTCGGGCCAAATACCCTACTGTACGCTGTTGTAAATGGGATCGACATCATTTTATGGTTAGCACCCTATCGGAAACGAATAACGTGCCCGTCTATACAGTTCACTTATCGCAGTTGTAACATCTCCACATCTATGTCCGAAATTACGTCATTTCGGCAACAAGGTGCTCCGAGTATGAGAACGTGTTATAACACGTGTTACGTCTAGCTTATATGAAACGATGAATCATAAGAGTCTGTGCGCGTACACACGTATGTGTATGTCTACGCGCAGTATCCTTCACGTCATCGCAAAATGCGACTCGGCTGCGTAAAAGTAGTAAACACTATCTTCACCGTGTTGATCTAGTTTCCCAGTATTTTTATACATTTTGATAGCAGTGGCTCAACAAGTTATTGGAACGGAAATGTAAATAAATATATTTATACGTGGCGAACAAGAAATGTGAAAACATTCAGAGAAATTCATTCAATAGTCACGTGGATCGAAGTGCATCAATGAATCCTCGTAAAGAATATCTCGTGTAGTTCAGTTCGTTCAAGGCTAAGTCAATCCTCAACGAATTGAAAAAAAACTTTAAATACTACTTCCTTGTTTTTCTAACAATTTTTCTGTATTCCGAACACGGTATGTAATCTGTGAACCATTTGTTCGAGTTGGTTACGTCACTGGAGTTTATTACAAGTATATTCTTAGAGGTTCATAAAAAGGTTGTGCTAAAACAAACATTCAGACGGTGTTGAAAATTCAGGAAACTTTGAAACTCTACACAAATGTAGTTCACGCGATGCTAACAAGTTATATTAGTCGACTGCGGATCTGTTGTATGCAAAACAAGAATTGTCTGCATCGATTGCAAGAAATAGAAACCAAATAAATATTATTTCTTCCGTTAATAATTTTAATAGATGAGAAATAATGTGTTGAAATCTTCAAAGTTTTTACATTTCCCTGCAATTCAAAATTTTGTCCACACAATTTTGCTTTGAATGCATAAAATTATTATTAGTAATAACTTTTAGTAATAGCTGTTAGTAGACTACGGATCTTTATGCAAAATAAAAATTGTCTGCATCGCTTGCAAGAAATAGAAACCAAATAAAATATTATTTCTTTCGTTAATAATTTCAATAGAAGAGAAATAATATGTTTACACAATTTTTCTTTGAATGCATAAAATTATTATTAGTAATAATTTTAGTAATTTCGATAGATGAGAGAAATAATATGCTGAGATCTTCAAAGTTTTTACGTTTCCGTACAATTCAAAATTTTGTCTACACAATTTTATTATTATTATTAGTAATAGCTATTCATAGACTGCGGATGTTTATGCAATTTGCAATTTTCGTAGACGTATTTGAAGACAGTGGAATAAAATGAGATCTTATTTTCAATGGTAGTAGTCTTTGTAGATCTAAACTAAATAAAAATCGTATTCAATTCTGCAGAATTTTATATTCTAGCATTCTGTGCGAAAATTTGTAGAAGCCTTAGCGCAATTCATGCACAAGAATCCACAGTCTGTTAATAATGAAACAACTCTGTTGTGCTGAAAAATGATTTCAGAGGAGAAGATATTTTCATACTCTCGTGGTGAGGTGTTCAGGAAATCATTAAGAAGGAAGTTACATCAAAAGTAGCTGTGCTGTTCATAGCATAAATGCTCAGAAACGCAATTCTCGGTGGAACAAATTTTCTTCTGCCATTTCTCAAATCCACAATTCACGAAGACCATAAAAACCACAACTTCTAATTTCATTTTTCTCTGATACAGTTCCAGGTTCGCATCAACATTTTTATGTTGACATTTTCGTCGCTGTGGAAATACATCTTTACTATTAACACCAACCGTACCGAGCACAAAATACGACTCCTACACATTGTTTCATAAAAATAACAACACTGAATTTATTTAAATTTCTTGCAATTTTTATAACAATGCGTGCTTGGATGAAGAAACTCATTTAATAATTTCCAACGGAATTATCCTCGCAACTTCAACGATTATAAAGTAAAAAATGTGACACCGGTCGTAGTACGGTTAGTGTTAGGACAGTTTTTCCAGCAGAGAAGTTCATCGTCCTCCCATTTCTGGGAACAACACGAAACAAAAGGTATTTTTCCTACCAGATTTAGGATAAGCTTCTCCGATTAATTCCGAGGAGCTAGTCGTTAGCACCTGTTAGATATTGGAGATTGTTATGGCCAATTGATCGATATCACTGTCATTTGTACGATCGTTTATGCCGATTGCTGATCTGGCAAGATCGTTCGCGGTCACGGTCGGCGAACGCTCGAGGCGGATGGTTTCCGGAAACGTACGCGAAGGTCACGTGTCAGAGAACTGAATAAAGGACTGCCACTTTTTCGAGAGGTCCTTCCGCGCGTTGTCGTTCCGCTCGCCGCGTTAAATAAACATTGTTACTCGCGCTTATACGCGCACTGCAAATAACAAACTCTCCGTACGGACTCGTCTCGCACGAGACGCGCCGAGGATCAACGGAAGATTGGCACGACACTACGCGCGGAGATGGCTCACCGCGACTGATCGATCGCCGTGAGGATTCAGCGTCTCCATTTTCGTCCCCTATCAGTTTGGACGGTGCACAAGGAGCTATTTCCACGATTTAGCTGGACAAAATTCAATTTTGATAACGATCCTGATGTGTTCGAAATCAGTAGAATGTTCATTCAACCAGGAAATGTAAAGATTATTGCAAAATGTAATCTATAATGATCAGACTGGAACAGACAGGATCTTTATGCAAAATAAAAATGTTTTGCATTGATTGTGAGAAGCAGGAATAACTTGAAAATTGATTTTATCCCTCAACGACTTTGTTACATTAAAAACGACATTACAACATTCTTGAATTTTTGAAATCGTTTACTCTTTAATATTTCGCACAACTAAATTCTTCACAAATGCAATCTAATAAATTAGACCGCGGATTTTATGCATTTATGATAAAAATGGCTACGCACAATTTAATCCAGTGATCATATTAAAAAGATTTAAGGACATCAGTTTATTAGTTTCAGTTTAATAAGAATTAACTAAGACTTAATAAGAATTAACTAACAGTTTAATAAGAAATAACTAAATGATGAAAGAAATTTTTATTTGGCATCTGTGTCTTGCAAACAACGCAAACATTTTTTATTTTGCATAAAGATCCGCAGTCTACTAATAATGATCAACTAATTTTGGATTAAGTGTACCAGGTGATCAATAGACAGAGGATTGTATGAATTTATGGCAAAAATGTGTAGGTATAATTTATAATGGTGAAGACATTAGAAAAATTTCACAATACTGTGATATTATTTCCAGCCTAGAGTAAACATATCAAGAAGGAAAATAAATTTATATATCACTCCAGTTTGTTGCGATTCTGATAGAAATTTTTTATTTTGTTGTCTAGTCATCAATTTAACAGTAGACCTACCCCCAGGCTTAAAAGTAATTGAAACATATTCCCTTATAAAAATGACAAGATTGATTTTATTTAGACTTTTGATTGAAATTTTTATGCAGACTTAGATTTTGTTTGTATTTTGTAAATATACATTTTTATCACTATGACTATATTTATTCTATTTAAAAACAAAATACAAAAAAATATATGCGTCTAGTAGTATTACCTACCACAACGGTCGAATGATCGGTTTCGGTTTTTTTATTTTACAATCTATATAAATAAAAATCAAATGCTGTTCGTTGGTAAGCGCATCACTTGAGAACGGCTGGACCGATTTGGCTAATTTTTTTAAAAATGTTCGTAATAGTCCGAATAAGGTTATAGGGTAAGAAAAATTGGAAAAGTAGCCCGGAAAAATGGAAAATTCGGGAAAACTAAAAGTGCTTTTTGAATCATATTTCAATGCAACAGAAAAAAACGAACGTCGCAGCTTTTAATCAATATTTCAATTACATTATCGACGCGGATTGCAGATATCTCTAAATGCTATGAACTATGTCTCTTTCTTTCTTATACGCTCTCCTTCTTTGCGTCGCAAATTTTGTTCGTTCATTATTTTTTCTATGATTCTATCATTGAAACAATTGGCTTGTGATAGCTAAAATATGATATAAATATTCTTGATTCAATTTTGTCTAAATGTCTTGCAAATACTGCATCGAGAGTTGTTCCGTAATTATAAATAGAAGTTATGTATAAAGATCGCCTTTATTCTCAAACTCTTAATAAATTCAATCTTGTTGTTTTTATTCTTATAAATATGTACATACTATCCAATTTTAATGCTCGGTAGATTTACTGTTAAATGAATGACGAATGAAAACCAATTTTTTCATAGTTGCTCGGATATTTCTTTTGGATTTCTATTTCCGTGATGGTTCCTCGAGGAACTCGGTACTCTTTTGCTCATTACTGAGAAGAAGACCACGGATGAGTGCAGGCGAACCGGATTCGTCGTTTCGCAACAAACAGCTGAACGGTAGTTTGCGTATTCCTTGATCCTACGCGCCAAGTCCACACACAATCAACCTTGACATTACGTTCAATGCCGCTTCCTCGGCAGTCGCTTCCCCGATAAATGATTTCGTTGAACCCGAAGCAAAGAGGGCATCGGGTAAATCGCTTTGGTTCCATCGGGGAACTTCTAATGTCGCGTCGCGATCAACCGAAGAAAATGATTACAAACAATATTCGATGAATATTGCGAATGTAATTGTTGAAATCATTATTTGGTCGTACATCGACGAGCCAGCCACGTCAATTATAGGCGCGTGATTCAAATCTCTGATCAGATTTAGAAACTCATTTATCGCGGGAGAGATATTAAACGAATTTTATATTTATTTTCTAGTTTTTCGGTTTTATGAATTGAATTACTTTGACTCTGTGGCAACTTTTGGGGTTGGTATTGGTCAACTTATTAACGTGTTAACTTTCAGCAGTTCTTTTAAAATAGATGCATAGAACGCTGATCTTTGATTTTCTATCATTTTTATGTTCCATCATATACAATTCGATCAATCTTTTGTTTTATTCACTGCTTTATTTTTAAATTGAAATTCAATCGTAGGAAAATAACAATGGTATCTAAAATAGTATAAAATGGTATAAAAAACCAATCTCGTAGGACTCTAAATATGATAGAAATATTATCACGAAAATTTTTTGGTTTCCTCAGGTCACCGACGAGATACTATTAAAGACTGCCAGCCTTATGGGAGTTGGTGTCTCTCGAATTTTTCGGTGTTCTCTTACGCCCTCTAGGATATATTCTGACTGGAGTGAGAAACAGGAGGCCACCGACGGCATTTCGTCGGTGCAGAAGACCACTGCATCGTGTTACCAACGCGCCCGCGCGCTACATTCCCCAGCGTACCTCTACTATATCCGTGTGCGCTGCTTGTGCGCTTGCGCCAGCCACAATCTGTTTTTAGCACTTTCCGTATTGTATTGCTTTACCGAAACGAAACTGATCTGGAGCTAGCCTTCGAGTCTCCGTGCAGCGGGGATTTTGTTTTTATTTTTATTTCTCATTACATTTTTAATTACATTTTTTAACCTTCCAAAAAATTAAAAATGTAAAAACTATGTTCAAAATATGTATTCATATTAAATAGAAACGTTTTGTTACTGACATAATTGCATTAATAAAAATTAGTATATGAGAACAGATTGATGGTATTTATTTGGACTAATTGGGGAATACGAAAATGCAGGAAGTATTTTTTAGTTTATGAAACAATTTGTAGATTTATTAGTTGTCAAACAAATAATAAAATAAATTGTATAATATATATATAAATTTATTTTACTAGCATACACAAGTTTATTTATTAAAAAATACAGTCATAACTATAATTATAATAGAATTTCATAAAATATTGAGGTTATTGCAAACTCATCTTTTTTCGCAATGATGCTCTAATTTCATTGCTTCTCTCGAATGTCCATTTCCTTCCAAGACAGTGGCGTTTCTAGGTGTAAAGAAAAAATGTTGATATAAAAAATGTATCATAATTAAACTACAATTATCCTAATAACGTGGAATGTAGTACATAGTACATACGTGATATATCTGTAGAAATAGTGCTCCTATTAGTAGTAAACTAAAAGTAGTCCTCCTTTGTCGAAGTCGGTTAAAAAACGACCCCAATATTAAAAAAAAGAAAAATTGGTTACCGTCTGATCTTGACGTTCAAGGTCAAGGTTAATTTTGCGAATTTTTCTCGATAATAGATGTTTCTTGAAATAGAATTTCTTTGGACTCTATACATTTGATTATGATCTTCGTGCTCGAATCGTACAACCAAATCGTAGGGAGCTTTTTCGCGTATATTTACAAGGAACAGTTTAATTCTTCCGGAGAAACCGCGCGTCCACGGGGAAGAACAAAAATAGTCTACACGCCGCATGTGTAAAATATGCGTACGACAGCGCGTTTCGCAGTGACGTAGATACATATGATTAATCGTTATCTGCTTGTCTGGGCGCATAATGACTGTCAAACGGTCCGTGACGTTTCCCGAGCAAATGGAATGCGCGAACACGGTCACCGATAGACAAAGAACGATTCCGGGGAACCGGGAATCCAAGTTCCCCGGAGATCCCCATCGACCTTCAAGAATGAAAGCAATCACGCGTGTGCGTAGCATCGAGCGATGATCTCGGATGACCCGGAACGGGGAGTTCCCTGGAGCTCGAGCGCAGAGGAAAAACGATAAGGAGCCGTCGGGGATCCCTCGACAAGAATATCACAAAAGGAAACAAACAATGAACACCTCGATAAAAATCCGTATACATATATAAGGCCGGGGTGTGTAGAGTCTGGCATCAAACAGTTCACCCAGCTCGACTCGACTGCATTGCGAATCGTTTCCTCGACTATTCAAGGAAAATCAACAAACGCTGTCAACAATGAATTTCATCAACCTTGCACTGGCCCTTTTCTGTGCAGTTGGGTACGCCGCTGCTCAAGCTGAACTTGAAGATCCACGGGAATCTTATGTGAGTTTCAAATTTTTCGACTTCGTCTGTAAAATCGCTACCATCTTTTTATTAGCAATAAAAGTTTCAATGATTATACTTGAAGAGTATTCATGGTATACAAGTAGTTATCGAACCTCGGAATGAGTACTTACAAGTTTCGAAAAGATACTTATAAGTACTTCGATGTTGAAAGTACATAATCGAAACTTTCACAAGTAGTACTCGAATCTTGGAAATCAGAACTGCATACATAGAAGGTTTTAAGCTCTTTCTCTTGATTAAATTCGTAACTATTTAAGAATAATATTTCATTTACAATACTTGGTTTTATTCTGTTTCTTTTTTTATCCATGATATCTCCTGCTTTTGCAAAAACTCTTTCTGAAGGTACAGAAAATTAGTCGGTGGTACACGTGGCGTGAAATTCACTTCTTGCGGAAGTGAATTTTTCCGAGTACTAACAGCATTTTCCTCGGAGAAGTAGATTATGGATTAAGGTCGAAAGTGACGAGAAAAACAGACACTATGTACCGCTATTTTGGTATACAAATCATTGAATTACACATTCTAAACAGCAGGAATAGATGCACACTCACGATTAGACTGCAGATTTCTAATGCGAAGTCAAAATTTGTCTTGAAACTATTTGAGTAGTCGAAACAGACAAGCAGAGGTGTCGAACATTTTATGAACGCTATCGAACTTCGTAGCAACGAACGAACTCCCGACTAGGAACGCAAGCTTGCGCTATCATTAATCATAAAATTCTGTTTTAGATCCCGGCCCGTTTTAGACGGGAAGCCGAACCCCAAGGAGAAATCTCCGTCCAAGCAACGAAACCGTTCAGCGGCCCAGATCGTCGGCCGTCTGTGGACGTGGACTACCATCAGCAACTCTACAATAGAAATGGCGCGAACGCCAACGCCTATGGAGGACTGAACATTCGACCTGGGCAATCACCGCAACCACACATCGGGATCCAGGCGGAGCGTAATTACAGGAATGGTTTTCTCAAAGGATTCGGCCAAATTCAACGTGGCCCTGGAGGTCGACCATCGCCCACTATCGGGGTCAACGGTGAATTCAGATTCAGGCGAGACGTTGATTTCGAGCTGGGTGACCAGGAACTATATTAGACCTGTAGATCATCATCTACTATACTTGAGCCAACGAGGCGAGTCGGTGTAGCTAACTTTGCTAACTATTATACTAACTAGTATAACGATTTCAAAACACTGTCAAGTTGTTTTGTATGAAAATAAGCCACTAGTAAACCAATTCTAACTTGTAAAAAAAATCCAAGCCGTTTTATTCACTTTTAGAAAAGTTGTTCTCTTTGAATGTGTTTTTGTCGAATTCGTTTATCGCAAGCATTTGCTTTCGAATGTTGTGCCGTTCAAATGTAAGCGCAATTGGATAAAAAAGGGAACATAGTTCTCGGCCATGTATTAAAATGTTCTTTGACTGGTCAATGAATTATTATCGTCGCATTTACTCGAATAAAACGCACAGTTTTTGAATACGTGGAGCACTTATTCTTTCCTTGAGCCTTAAGCCTTAAGTATATTCCTTGAAAACGGCAAATGTGCTGATAATGTGAGTATAAATAGTAGTTACTTTAATTTGTTGCAGTAATTTAGTATACATACGTGTGTGTACGTAGTATGTACATTGTCGAAGACCTTTGGTCGTGCAAATTTCCACTCATTATCTCTGTTCGACGACGACCGACGCGACGCACGACGGTTGAAGGCGCCCGACGCTGGAACCGCTCAGATTTGAGCGCGCGAGGAAGGCAATGACAAGGATCGTGAGAATGAGGGAGAGAGATTAATTTGAGATTGGTTTCACACTGCATTTTATTCAAAATTGTAGAGATCAATAATCGCCGACGGATCGAAGTACGGAAATCTTGCGCGTGCCCAGGGTCTGCCTTGGAGCGTGACGGAGATCTTGTGCGACACCTTGACAAGGGCCGCCGCATTTACAGTCGTCTTACCGAACCAAGTGTACGATCCCTTGTGCGTTACTTTGTATTGTGCAAGTATAAATTTAAAGTTTAATAAAGGAAGTGGATTAAGATAACATCGTGACTTACAGACTCAATCCCCTTCAATATTGTAATTTTTTTGGTAAATAAAGAATATTAGTTACAACAGTTAATGTGTTCTTTTTTCGCTACCCTGTACGCCAATATTCGATGGTAGTTCAATATTCAAAATTAGACATAAATTAAGGTTTGCATTAGGAGAATATCCTTGTGAAAGAGTTATACTTCTGATTCGGAATTGCAAAAATGGCGAAACGTTGAGAGATACAAATTTTCGGCTGTCTGGCTTGTGGTCTAGTTGCACTACTGAATTTCGAATACCTCCTTCGACATCATGTTCTCCTAATACAAAGTTCAATTTTCGAGATTTTCGAAAATTTTCGGCAATATTCGACTGTCTGACTTGTCGTTGACTTATACTACTGAATTTCGTGCCACCTCCTTCGATATCATGTGCTCCTAATACTTTCTCAATTTTCGAGGAAATTTTTCGAAAAACTCGAAAATTGAACTTTGTATTAGGAAAACATGATGTGCAAGGAGGTATTCGAAATTCAGTAGTATAAGAAAACGACAAGTCAGACGGTCAAAAATTTTCGAAAATTGAACTTTGTATTAGGAGAACATGATGTCGAAGGAGGTGGCACGAAATTCAGTAGTATAAGTCAACGACAAGCCAGACGCTCGAAAAATTAAAAATCTCGAAAATTGAAAAAGTATTAGGAGCACATGATGTCGAACGAGGTATTCGATATTCAGTAGTACAAGTCAACGACAAGTCAGACGCTGGAAAAATTTCGAAAATTCAGTAGTACAACTCAACCGCAAGTCAGACGGTCGAAAATTGGCGAAAATTTTGGAAAATTGGGAAAGTATTAGGAGAACATCATTTCGAAGTAGGTAGCACTAAATTCAGTAGAACTCGACGACAAGTCAGACGAAAAAGTTGGTGATTCAATAAATATAAACGCAGATATGCTTCATTATTACATTGTCTTTATTTATTCATTGTAATTGCATACATGAAATGTTTAGATTGTACATGTGTATAACTTATATTCTACACATTTATGCGAAGAATGTTGACTGGCCCAGAGAGACTCGGGACGCTGTCAGACTTCTACTGCAACACTGCAATGCAGGCGAGGCACAGGCAATTATATTAGATGATCATCCCATTGCTATACTGTTACACGAAAGTGCTCACTCCCCTCTAATTTAAGGCCTCAAGTGTTGGAAAATTGCTCTCGGAATTGAGAACTTGATGATTCAAATATTCATCTTACAATTTCCCGAGTTATAGCGTTTCGGAGTAAAACACAAAAATTTTATAAAAAATTTATTCATGTTTCGTAGAGAATAGACAAGGTAATATTTACAAGTTGCATAAATGCATGTGGTTATTAAGTATGTTTTGTAACGATAATAAATGAAACAGTGAGTACCCGAAGCATAAATTTGGTTTGAACATTTTTCTTGTTATGAATAATTTTTTCAGTTCTAGCCGAATTATTGGCTAAAGTGTGCGACGTCACGGCATAACCTGCATGCGATGACCCCTTGCCCCTGTGCCGAGGGGCAACTTGTGAGGCACGGAGTGTACGCGTACGCATACACAAATCGCTCAATCGTCCTTCACACGAGCATTCAGCCAAGTTCGCAGGCTGTCGGTGTTCTTCGCGAGCCATTTGATGTTATTCGATACAGTTTCAAGAGCTTTCGCGCGGTTTCTCGCGCCTGCGCCTGCTTCAGGGTATTTCGCGAAGAAGTCTTTGATCTCGTTCAACTTGGTCTCCGTGGCGAACGTTTTCGTGATACTTGGGATCAAAGCGCCGAGATTTCTGTCGTTCAAGCTGTACCTGTTCACGAGGAAGTCCCAGTTCGAGCGAACCCAGTTCCAGATAAGCGGTGTTCCGACCGGGTTGCCGGAAATGGCGGACAAACAGCCGAAGAAGTCCTGGGAGCGAACGTAATTCTCATCGGTGGCTGTTGTGATGAATTTATTCAGTATCCAGTCGGAGCGTATTCCAGCCAGTCCTCGCATCAGCTTCAGCTTCTCTGTCGAGTCGGTTTCCGCGACAAATCGTCGAAACATTGTGTTCCATGACGCCTCGTCGCCTATATGGTGCATTCCGTAATAATAAACTAGCGCGCGAATGTCAGGATGAGGACGAACGTCATTCGAGTCTTGTATCCAACTCTTAAATATGTTGCCTGCGTCTTCGAGACACTCTTCGTGTCCTACCGAGCAAGCTAGATCAAGAACTGACGTTCGAAGTCTCAAGGTGACGTGATCCTCGGTGTTCTCAATGGTCCAGGCTACTTCGTGGTAGAGACTATCCACTAAGTTCCTCACATACTTCTTGAACTTCGATGACAAGTCGGTAAGAGACAGCATGGTATCAATAGCTGTCAACTTCGACCCGGCTACTTTCCACGGAACAGCATGGTGTTCCTGAGAAAGGTACGCTGTCATATTCATTGGGACGCTGTAATCGAGCTCCTGGGCACCCGCTAAACTGAACGCATCTTCTAAGAGATGCGCTCTATCAGACACTGACAATCTCTTGTGGTAATAGCGGAGAAGGTTGTTTAGAGTTTCCCATTCGGTTGGTTCATAATTAACGCGGTAATATCCGACCTCGTCCGCGTTGAATTTGATCCAATCGATCGTTTCATTCAGCTCTATCTCTAAATTGCTCGCTGCCTTATCGAACCACACAAGAGTTGGTTCGGACGTTCTGTTCGTGATGTATGTGATAGGGATCGTCCACTTGTAGCCGTACTCCGAGTCCGATGCATCGTACTGAACCTCCGGATCAGCGAGGAATCGTTTCTGCGTCAAGATATATTTGTTCCCGGATTTCTTTACGTTTACCACTGGGAATCCCATTTGTTTGGTCCACGTGTCCATGATTTCTGTCACGTTCAAACGACCTGGCGACACATCTTCGAGGATTTTGAAAAGGTCCGCCGTTTCTGCGTTATGGTATATAAACTTGTTCAAGTATGTGTGGATACCGAAGTAGAAGGCATCGGGTTTTATGAAATGTTCCATCATTCGGATCAGTGACGATCCCTGAAAATTAGATTGAATTAGTTGGATCGTAGGCTTAGACTGTTACATTGTTAGTAACGTGTTTCATGGTAGAAAGATCGAGAACGTTATGGTGCAAACAATAAAGTAATTTCGTGTTTAGATAGCATTGATATATTTTCTTAAAAGTTCAATTAAGGTTTGCACTAGTAGCATACCTTTTTATAGGATATTTCATCGAAAATGGCGGTGATTTCATCAGGGTTGTTGACAGTCTGGACTATAGGGTGTGAGCTTAGTTTCGCGTCGGTCACGAAGACAGTGTGAATCTGTTCGACGAGGAATAAGTCCATCTAAAAGCGTACCAAGTAAAATAGATTCATTAGCACTAAAGACTCATTTGAAGAAGAGAGAGTTGTAAGGAAATATTAGAAAATTATTTATGAGAAAACTAACCCATCCCCAGTCTGGAAGAACTCCATTGGCGCTTTTGTATTGCATAAAGGAGGCGAAGCCCTCGTTGAGCCATAGATCATGCCACCAGGACATAGTAACTGTGAAATGACATATATGTATAGTGGAAAATCTCTTCCTAAAAAATGTTGTGATAATAAATTATACTTACCTAAGTTTCCAAACCACATGTGTGCGAGCTCATGACTGATCACGCTGACAATATCGTACATGTTTGCGGTAGAACTGGTCTTGTTATCATACAACAGCCTCGCTTCTCTGTACGTGATGAGTCCCCAGTTTTCCATTGCACCGGACACGAAGTCAGGTATAGCTGCCATATCTACGAAAGAAAATTCGGTAAAGAAACACTGTCGATCACTCGATAGGGTGGCTGAGAAGTTCCCGGAATTTTTTAAAGCATTTCAGCAGCTTGAAAATACCGCACAAACGAATGAATCCACACACTTGACTGAATAATAAGTTTTATTAATTCATTAACAATGAAATGAACCAAAAACATTTACAACAAATGTTCGAAATTGCCTCCTTTTGTTCGATACATTTACGGACCCGCTTTTTAAAATTCCCGACGACGGTCGCGCACTCTTCCACCGTAATCTCGTCCCAGGCACGCGTCAACGCCGCTTTCAGCTGTTCCACCGTGGCGTATCGTCTTCCTGAAATTTTTTGCTCCATAATGGACCATACTAAGTAATCCATCGGGTTAAGATCCGGTGAGTTCGGTGGCTGAACATCCTTTCCCCAAAAACCAGGGAACAGCTCTTTGCAGACGACGATGGTGAATTTGGAGGAATGCGCCGGCGCCCAGTCCTGCTGAAGCGTGAATCCGCCCTGGCCGAAGTGTCGCGTTGCCCACGGCTTTAATTCCCTCCGGAGGACACGTTCCTGACACTCGGCGGCGTTGATTTTTACGTTTCTCGGGATGAACACCAGTACCGTCTTCCCGGTGGTGCTGATACCGGTCCAAGCCATGACCGAGGCTGAAAAATGGCTGCGGCCGAAGTCTTCTGGTGGCCCTTCCTGAGCAGCTGGCGGTGATTTTGGCGGTTGTGTAGGGGTTCGACCGTAAAAATTTTCTCATCCGTGAAAAGAACCTTCTTCAGGCGATCACCATCGTCGGGAGTTTTAGAAAACGGGTCGAACACTTGTTGTAAATGTTTTTGGTTCATTTCGTTGTTAATGAATTAATAAAACTTATTATTCGGTGAAGTGTGTGGATTCATTCGTTTGTGCGGTATTTTTATGCTGTTGAAATGCTTTAAAAAATTCCGGAAACTTTTTAGCCACCCTGTACAGACTGACTGAGAATTCCCAGTTCCCAGATTCATCATGTAACACATCACTCAATAAGTCCCCGGTCTGACACATATATGGCAACATTGTTGACAGACCCACGTGATTTCCGGGTAGTACTAACCTTCAAACAGTACGGGTCAAAATTTCATGGCATTCTGACCGTTAGTTTAGAGGTTAGAGTCGTTTTAGTGACCCCAGTTTTGTAATATTGAAGACAATGGATAGAAAGGAATTTCGTGTGTTGATTAAACACTGTTTTTTGATGGGGAAAAGTACTGTTGAAGCCAAACAGTGGCTTGATAAGCATTATGGGGACTCTGCACCAGGGAAATCAACTATTATTGAGTGGTATGCTGAATATAAACGCGGTCGTACAAGCACCGATGATGCTGATCGCTCTGGTCGCCCAAAATCGGCAGTTGTTTCGGAAAACATAAAAAATGTCCACAAAATAGTTTTAAAAGACCGTACAATGATGTTGCGTGAGATAGCTGACACCTTGAAGATATCAGAAGGCAGTGTCTTTAGAATTTTACATGAAAATTTGGGCATGCGCAAGTTGCTTTCGAAGTGGGTGCCGCGTTTGCTCACACCGGACCAGAAACAACAACGCGTCGACGATTCAGAGCGCGATGAAAACAATGGTTAAATTGGACGAATTACGCTTTGTGTGTGAATTACTTCCCCACCCACCGTACTCTCCAGATTTGGCCCCCAGCGACTACTGGCTTTTTGCAGACATGAAAAAGATGCTCCAGGGAAAGAAATTTGGCTCAAATGAAGAAGTGATTGCCGAAACTGAGGCTTATTTTGAGAGCAAAGACAAATCGTTTTACATAAAGGGCATCGAAGAGTTAGAGGAGCGTTGGAATGAATGCATCACTCTTGAAGGAGAGTATGTTGATGAATAAAGTGGAATTTCTAAAAAAATTTGTTTTTCTTAGTTAGACCGGAGACTTTATGAGTGATGTGTTATAGGCACAACTAGCGATGAACTAGTTCGTCAGCTTACCAAGCTTTGGCAACGGATAACCGATGTCGAACAGACGGATGTAATACTGAATGACCTTCACAGCTATATCAAGCGGGAAAGTGCCCTTCTCCTTTTGAGCCCTGGTGGTGTACACGCTGACCGGAAATGTGCGTCCATCATGGTTCTTCGCCATGCTGGTAACAGCGACGAAATCGCTGACTATGAAACACGATAAGTACGTGGACATCGGCACGCTTTTTGCGAAAGTCACCGTTGTCAATCCAGGCGATGGTTGGTGTACCTGCGCACTCTGTAAATCGCGTTGAACTCTTAGCAAAACAAATTTAAAGGCACCAAACAACTTGCGTTTCGTCATTTTTTCTAAAAGCGAAGAAACGGCGCTAATTTTAAAGAATTAAAATATTACCTCCACGTTCATATTCGACAAAGCGCTATAACAGTCACCGGTCGGATGAACAAGTTTCACTGTGAACTCAGCCTTGAAAGCCGGCTCGTCGAAACAGGGGAATGCTCTTCTAGCATAAGTTGGCTCGAACTTCGAGGTAGCGATGTACCTAAAAATTTAGTAATCATTGTTAGTGCTACTAATACATTCCTAGAAGTACCATCTAAATCTAATAAACACACAGTTAAGATAAAGCATAATTACAAAAGAGTTCGAATTTGTCTGAGAAGTTTGAGACCTATACACTTTTTAGTTCAACAACTTTAGCCCACAAACAGCGGACCTTTTTCGCAAGAATACAGTTGATAATGCTTAATCGGTCGGCTGATAAAAAGTCATTTTTCTATCGATAAGCAATGAACCAGGGCATGAGCTAGTTCTATTATATAATATTAATTGAGCACGGCAAGACACACTCCAGTATCAGTGCGTCTTCTGACTCCTGATGAAACCAGCTGCAACGCTTGGAAAATGTTAGGGGAACAATTCCGAAAGCCTCGACAGTGAAAACTGTGATGGAGTCAGAAAATCTGCAGTGTGAACCAACCTGGTTTGGTTCTGCGAGTCCTTGTACTTGCTCGAGTAAAATCCAACGATCTTGTCCGGTTGTAGGGCGCCATTGAACTCGAAGCTCAAGTTATAAAGTCCCGAGTGCATCTCGTTTTTCGTCGATACCACGAACATCTCGTTCTTCGGTATCGGTATGGTTTCCAGGATCTCGAACTCATAGTCCACCTCGCGGTCGAACGTCTTTAGCTTGGTGGACGTGATATTGAGGTCCTTCTGATGAACAGCTATGTAACTCCTTCTGTCGAGGACATCGATCAGAATCGTCACTTTACCTTGGTAGGTGCCCTTCTCTAGGTCCGGGTGCAAATAAATATCGTAGTGCAACGGCTTCACATCCTTCGGCAGTCGGAAGGACAGCTCGTCAATCGATTGCTTGCTCATGATGGCTTGAGCTGAAGAGAACGAAACAGATGTTGGGTTGACGTTGCGTACCGCGAGATGTTCACTGGTATTTGCTCGGGCTGAACGGGATTTCGATAGCGGTATCGCGACCGTGATAAGGTGATGATACCGGTGAAAAATCGCGGGAGAAACGAATGATAATTTCGTGTCTAGGCATTTTAGCAGGCTGCGGCTAAACCGTAGGCTGCGAGTTATGTGCATTTGTGGAGGGCGCAACTGAAACACAATCAAATAAGAACTACGTAAACTTCGTTTCCATTTAGGTCTACAAGGAGACGCTGCTACGAGATACAGTTCTCTTTCGATATAAGACGACGATGTTCTTTTCTCAATTAGAAAATCTCCATCCCCTCTTTTGAGGTTGTCCGTTCGACACCGCTTAGTGCGAGAAGAAGAGGATTGTCTCCATATCCAAGAGCCATCCTCCCGAGCCATTGTCATATAACAAAATTAAATTGACATACAATTATGTGTACAATCGGTGGTGGATTTATACTTCTGCCGTCCAGGGGCTACCTCTACAAGCTTTCTCACAAGATTGTTAATACTACTCTAATTTTGTTCAACAGTGGGTTTACCAAATCAACATATAACATTGTTTATTTTAACATATGGAACATGTAACATATCGCCGCCTGAATGTAACAACTAGGTAACTTGAAATTTGGACATTTTACTACTTCGTATTAAAGAAGAAATCAAGTAGAATTTAATGTAAAAACTGGGTAACCTACGACATCTAGTCAGCAGTGTTCAAAGTAGATAAAAAATAAATACAGATTTCTATTTATGTTATAAAAGGGCAACTCGACTATTTTTTAATTTTTTTAAATACAAAATGATGTTTCTTCATGTATTGTTCCACTTAAAATAGAGAAATATAAGCAGATATTGGCATTATGTTTAAAATAACGGTGTCTCCCTACCATAATCTTAAAACCTTAAAATACTGTTTCATCAATTTCTCTAAAATAAGGAATTGTAAGTTACCTAGTTCTTACATTCAGGCGGTGATATGAAAACATTAAATCAAATGTAAATTAATTGTTAAGCAATTCAAAATTTTATTTAATGCAAGGCGTTCGGTAATTGGTGGTATAAGCGGAAAGGGGGTGAGTCTACATGTACAAATAAGTCGAAAAAAGGAATAACATTTTTTCGTTTGACGCTTCGTTTCCGAGAAATTCGAATTTAAAGTTCCGGCAGGTTCGCGTGCTTTAGTATGTATGTATATGCAGACAGTAGAATTGGTGGATCATGGTCACACGGGTCAGACGATTCCTATGCAATAGCACGTGTATTCGCTGCATTTTCAAACTCGATTTTCTCGAAAACGTCAAACGAAAAAATGTTGTAATTTTTTTTCGATTTATTTTTACATGTAGTATCACCCTCCTCTCGCGGTTGTATCTCCTGTTCGGCCACACCCGGTATATTTATTCAAGCGTATTGAGTATTGAGGCTTATGTTTCCCTCGCAGTAATGACACCGTTCACGTGTGTCTAAATACATAATTAATTTTAATTATTCTAAATGGGAGAAATTGATTTGCAAAAGAGTGAAATTGATTTGCATACGGTTGAATTTGTCATGTAAAAGGTTGAATTTGACTTTTAAAAGGTTGAATTTGTCTTGTAAAAGGTTGAATTTGTTTTGTAAAAGGTTGAATTTGTATTGTAAAAGATTGAATTTGGCTTGTAAAAGGTTGAATTTGACTTGTAAAAGAGTGAATTTGGAATGGAGACCATGTTGTAGTTTGCCGCAGAATCTGAGGTAACCTCATTCGTAATACGTCGTAAGTCGTCCCAAGCCATCGACTTGTAGCGAAAGAAAACTGTACACTGTACATGTCTAAATAGTCTCCAAAATATTAAGCACTCATAGTAAAAATGTAGTATACAAATATTCGGTACTTGCTAACTAAATCCGCGAGCTATCGGTAACATAGGGCGCGTATCGAAACGATATAGGGGTTCTTAGAGCGCGCCGAGTTCTAGTCAGGAAAGTCCATAAGGTGCAATGTCTACATATACTGGTTTTAAGTCTGTGGAAAAGCCTACAAGATACAATATCTGTCGTTCGTCCAAATGCCGGCAGTAATGGTCGATTACCGTTCCGAACCTTTGTAGAAAATAACTCACGATTTGATAAGGTAGCGGCTTCGACTTTCTGATCGAGAAGGACCAATAACGTTGCCAGGCATGTGCAAATCAGGCTCAAAATGAAACAGATGCTGCAGGTGAAGCAGAGCAAGCCTGTCCCACGGCGTACTTGACCATCCGCCGATGAGTATACAATACCGCGTTGTACAGCAGCGCCACCACCACAACTTCGTTTCGTCACCTTCGTCTCCATTCAGGGCGCATGAAATACTTATCAACGAACAAATCTATCACCTGAAACATCCAGCAATTGTAGCATTCATGGTAAGCATTATGTACTTTGTTTCTTTACGCCTTTCTCATCACTGAAACATAAAATCCCAAATCTGCATTCTCATTGTAGAATGTACAAAGTTCTCTCTTAGAAGTTAATAGCGGGAAATTTAAAATACATCGAAATATATGATAGAATTCGGAAGATGAATAATAGAGATCTGGGAAAACCCGATGTGGGCCGGGACAGGCCGGGACGGGTCGGGAAAACATGATGAATATACAGGGTGGTCCAGTAAATATATTAACTAATAGAAAACTAATAGATGAGTATCATTGCCTCCGCTGTTGTTGAAAATATAAACAAATTTTATTTAACAAAGTTTTTCAGTATTAAGAGGACTACAATATAGCAATAACAGTTTTTTTTCGTTGATTCTGAATTCTGAATTCTGTAGATCTTATCTGGAATTTAACAAAATTAAACATGAAATATCTCGTAAATCAATAATTCTTCGATATACATAAGTTAATACTTTTTTTTATGGAGAATGCAATTTTCATAGCAAAATATATGTTCTTATATATTCTTATACTGAATAATTAATAATAATTATTCTTATACTGAATTCTTATATGTTCTTATACTGAATAATTAATAATAATTATTCCTATACTGAATTCTTATATGTTCTTATACTGAATAATTAATAATAATTATTCTTATACTGAATTCTTATATGTTCTTATACTGAAAAACTTTGGTAAATAAAATTTTTTCATATTTTCTAAAACAGCTATGTACCTAATTCAGACTGAATACGCTAAATAAGCAATATATCAAGCAGCGTCGGTATTCTAAACAAGTACCCTTAGTGTCATACGCGAAATTTAGGACACACTAATTACGTAACGTGTTTCTGAGTCACTATATATGAGCGCCTTTTGGTGCTATCGTACTATTCTACTTTTTCTTTCGCTTCATTCTAGTACACCAAATAATTACAGTCACGAACATTTATAATAATAGGGACAATTATACACAAAGATTCCGTTGTATTATCTTGAAACATGAACCCTATACAAAACATAGAAATTCTCGATTAATAATCTGAATCAATAATCTGCAGTATCTAGCAATAATCTGAAAATTGATTATCTCATAAATCGCCTAACGTAGAGCGTAGCCAAATACAATACAAGTGGACAGAATTGCTCGGGGCAAGGTGGAATGGACTGTAAATTGGAATGAGCCATAGCAAATCAGGAGAGAGAGAGCAAGAATGAATCAGAGCGGATTTATCGCAGAGGGTGTGCGAACGGATTGAAACAAACCGAAACTGTATCTGGAGTAGTGTACTGAAACAGACTGGAGTGTGGGATTAGTTAGAAATTCCCAGGAGCACATTATCAATTAGCAGACTGCGGATTTTATGCATTTATAACAATAATGAGGAGGTGTAATTTAAAATAGCAAGAATATTAGGAAAATTTAAACATATTATTAAATTATTTTCAACCTGCTAAAAAAACATGATAGGGAAGAAAATAATTTTCTATTTCACTCCAGTTTGTTGCAATTCAGGTAAGAAATGTTTATTTTGCATGAAGATCTGCAGTCTATCAATTAGGCACGCGGTTACAGAGTTTTCTTACGGGACAGTGGTCGTCGGAATCATTTTAACACATTATACACTTTTCATAAACACTTTTTAATGGAACCTTCGATAGCAACAGTAATTTTCATTGTGTAAACTAACAAGTCACTCTCAATAACGTTATCTAATAGTTTCATTTAAGATTGCTATGTAAAAGAAAATATCAATGCTTTCTTTTTACAGCAGGGGTTCTTAAACGTATGTAGTTTGAGGCCCCCCTCTTGAACAACATTTTCTTTGCGGACCCCATCCCAACCCTAGGCATTTTACGTCGTTCTTGAGACTTAATTTCTGGCTCAATAATCTCATATTCACTACGTTATAATAAATATTGGTAAAAACGTATTTGCAGTTGAATAAAAATAATTAAATTTTTACTAATTACTGTTTAGTCATGTTAATAACTAGTTAAGTAACAACAAATACAAAAAGTCTTGACCATGTAGGATTTTTATTAAATGAGTTATTTGAATAAAAGCGAAAAGTTGGGGGATGTAAAGTTAATGTCAAAATTGTTTCGTGGACCACAGTTTAAGAACCTCTGTTTTACAGCACAATTATTGGTAGGTAAACTTCCGGTAGGTAAAGTGGCGGACCAAGGGAAGTTTGGGCCCTAAGCGGCCAAAATTTCGCCCCCCCCCCCCCCCCAACAAAAAGTTTCAAGAAAACTTTTATTACGCTATAAACAAAAACGAAAAGTAATCAGAAATTCTATACCATACGACATTAAATAAATTGATTAAAAAACATACATACATTTTACACATTTTTTATTTTATATGAATTTCCGTCTTTCTTTGTTTTTGGCAAATTCATGAATTATTTTGGCAGTATCAATTCGACTTAATATTTTCTGCTCCATATACAGACTAGCCATATTATTTAGCCTTTCTTCTCCCTCCCATAGTGTTCCTTAAATAATTTTTTATACGCTTTAAAACAGAAAACGATCTTTCTCTTGACGCATTAGATAACGGAATTGTTAAAAAAAATTTCAATAACAATTCAACATTCGGAAATGTGCAAGACATTTCTTTGGCTGCTCGATAGATGTCTGGTGTGGTTTTGATGCTGTTATTTATATTAGATTTTTTCGATTATTTTATGGAGGGTTTTTTTTTAACCTTTTCGGTTATTTCCAAAATCTTTAACTTAAGATATTTTAAGAGCTCGGGACTCCTTGGTATCCAGGGCCCCGCGCGACCGCTTAGTCCGCGTACCGTTAGATCCGCCTCTGGGTACGTAAAGTGTTAACAGGGACGTTGAACCTCGCGAAATTATGCATTTACATATTTATAGTTGTGAGAACAAGACGAATCAATATTTAGAAAACACAGGAATAGAACGCGCGATTTGAAAAATATACGGTGTTACGGATGGTCGTATGTTCGAATCACTATGCGAGCTAAGAGTATTAATAACGTCAAGGCTGTGAAAGTGTCTCCGTTTGTTGTTTGCAATTAGTTTTACGATTTTCCGTTTTAAATATCCTTTAGTGCATATTTGAATAGAGGTGTTTAAATATGTGTAGTACATAGTTTTGCTGTAGTTAATGATTCGGCAAAACGAGGAGTCAAACTACCACGGAATGAAGAAGATAAACACAATAAAATATTGTCTTATTCTTTTGGGCAAAAGATTATCGCACAAAAGGGAAAATATCTTATTCATTAAAGTTCATTGCTTGAATAAAAATAAGTTGGGCACTATTTCACCTCAAAATACCGAGATTACTTTCTTGCCAACCCGATATATATTGTCTCGTATGTTTTCATGTGAGGAATCTGTATGTACATATTTGAGTTTGCTACGATTTATGTGTGAAGAACGTTTATACATTACACAAAATAGAAATTGGGGGATCTGTGTATACATATTGATTCTCGAGTTTGTTACGATTTATTTTAAGAATTTGGCCTCTTTGTACGTAACGTTGATTCCGATTCCGTCACTTTCACTGTTCCAAATACAGGATTCGCGTTGCACCGCGATGGAGAGTAGCGTCGAAACCATTCTTTACTTTTCCTCGATCGGTACGGTTACAAAAGTGACGATATCTCGGGTCAATATTGCCCCGCGCAGAGTGTCGGGGAAATTAAATATTGAAGCAGAAACGAGAAGTTTGCCAAACGAACATTACCTTGCTTCACTCTGCCGAGTGCAACGCGCGCCCGCCCAAAGAAATGCACCTATCTGTCCACGCACCACTGACGCGCCGTCAAGACTGAATCACCTTTAACTAGGCTTATTAAATGATGCCAGCCGCCGCGTGGTGTTGCCCTTTCTCCGAAGGTGACCCGCGCGATTGAATAACAGTTTCCTCTCCGATCGAATTAATTAAAACGACTCGTACGAACGGAACGGTCCGCCCCACAAAAAAGAAACAAGCGAAAAACACTTTCCTCGAAACGCCGGTATCGATTTGCGGTCGATCGACATCCAATTTCGTTTTATAATGCGCAGTTGCCTCGCTAATCTCCCCAATAATCGGCTGCCTCTGCTCGTCGCAACTAGGATGATTGTTTATCGGTCGCGTGTCAAGATAAACTGTATCTTACTCGCCGTACAATTACGGGTTTACCCGAAAACGAGGACGAAATTGAAAAAAAGAGGGTTCTCACGGGGTTTAATTACTCTTATCAGTATGTGGGTTATCTGTGCATAATTTATTGCTGGTTTCGCAAGTACTTTCTTGCCAGATGTCGGCATTTTAGTGGGAACTCTTTCGAACATATTCCAATTTTATGCATTTATGACGAAAATGAATATAGATGTAATTTGAAACTGTAATAACTAGACTGCGGATCTTTATGCAAAATAAAAAATTTCTACATCAATTTCAAGAAACACAGGGGCCACGTAGAAAAGTTCTTCTTCCGATTATCTCATACAGTTGAAACTAATGCACTGATATTTTTAAATCTTTTTAATATGTTCATTGCTTTAAATTGTACGTACCTATTTTTGTCATAAATGTATAAAATCCGCAGTCTGGTAATAACATTAGAAGAATTTAAAGATACTGTTACATTATTGTCAACCTAATAAACATATTAAGAAAGAAACTAAGTTTCTATTTCATTCCAGTTTGTTACAAATCAGGTAAAAACTTTTTAGAGAGACCTTTGGGTCCGTGCTGTCTTTTAGATTGTGTGGTTCCTATTATTTCCTTGTCACCACGCCGACCGTAGAAAGGGACAGCGAGTGTAAACACACTCGAATGTGCCCACGCTAACTCTTCTTAGATCGTAGGCTAGACACGATTTTATAGGTTTTTTGAAGATTTTGTAACCAGTTTAAAAGTGAAAAATATTTTTGGAAGAATGAGGATAAGACTGAGAAAGGTTATATAAGAAGAAAACGGAAAACAAACATTTTAGCGTCGCATTGGTGTGCTAAACAGTACTTTTTGTCATTTATGACAAAATGAATAGACGTAATTTAAAACAGTAAAAACATTCTAATGTTTTGTTTCTAATGTTTAATTGAAAAATACTAGTATATTATTATGAAGCTATTAAAAATACTTATCAACGAAGAAAATCAACTTTAATTTCACTTCAGTTTATTGCAATTCAGGCAGAAAATTGGTATTTCGCACAGAGATCCGATGGTCTCGTGATTTCTCGTTTAAACGGGGATCTATGTAGATCTTTAGCCAGGGTCGCGTGCAATTCAGCGAAAGTCGAGGATCCAGCGTACGCGAGAAACTCAACCATTCATTACCTTGGAATTAACACTTTCCCTCTGGTTTCAATGAACCGTGAACTGGTGAGATTAAGTACACGCTGTTTCAGTTTGGTCGATTCTGATGTCGATCGTTCTGTGTAGACATTTTCTGTTCGTGTTCCCATTGTCAATTGTCGCGTCCTTCGAAAGAGAGTTTCACTATTGTCACAAGGACACCGATTATAATTCGTGTCGCGATTTACATTCCGCCTCTTCGACTTCTGATAACGTCAATCTGCTAATCGTGAAGTTTCTCGATTCTAAATATTTACAAATTCCACCGTGTTCATTATCGTCATATTGTGTAGATTGTAGATTTTATGAATTTATGAAAAATTATAAGAATATAGAAGAGTTTTTTTTACCTATTACATATAATTTTTTGCAGTTATTTTAGAAAATTTCGATTTTGTTACAAATTGTATTTCCAGTTTGCGAAGTGAAAGAACTATTGATTAAATTAACGAGAAAGTAAAGTCTTATTAATAGTATTCTTCGGTAAATAGGATAAAGTTGTTTATTTTTTTTGCTCTGGACAGGCGATAGAAGTTATTCGCGGCGATAGATGTTTGTGAAATATGGGTTTTCCAGGCACGTGTTTTTGTTCGATTAATTAAGCACACAGTTTTATCCATTATAGTGGAAACAATGATTAGAATGTTATCTATCGATGACATCTGTATATCTAATCTTGAATGGCTTAGATGTTGGAAATCTTAATTTTAGAAAAGATCGAAGTACAATGGAGGCTCGCGGTTAATCGGAATTCGATTATACGCAGTCTCGATTAGTGATCATTATTGATAGCGAAACGTTGACATACAAAAAATTGTATTTATTATGAAATCTTGTGAAATATTGTAAATATAAATTGCATTTTCAAGTTTTGCTCTCCGTGTATTTTTATACCTTTCTATCGAAAACGTCTTTTAGAAACAAATAATTTTGGGGTAATGGTAAACATTTAGTATATTCATGTCAATCTTTTTATCTCGTTACTTATCAAAATATTGTAAATTTCTTTATTACTATCTCGCTGTAACTTGAAATTGTATACTGTGTTATTAATGACAGTGCAATCACTGTTACTATTGTATTAATTGTTTTACGAAGTTCAAGAACAATATTATTATCAACAAGAACAATATTATTATCAACAAGAACAATATTATTATCAACAAGAACAATATTATTATCAACAATATTGACGATATGAATCTTAAAGATGTACGTGACGGTACAACTCGACAATCAATTATACAAGATGTCCTTTTGTCCTAATCTAATTAGATTAAGATCAAATATTAGATATCACTTCAAGAATAATTATGATCACATTACTTAAAATGACGAATTCATTTATGATTTGTTGTGAAAACATCAGAAATGATTGAAGAGCTAAAATATGGATCAGTCATGGCTAACACATGACAAGAGTTTGCTAAGGTTCGAAATTAAGCAGAATTAATCACTTTCTTTTAGAACTTTATCAATGAAATTTGATAATAGCCGGTTTGTACTTTTCTATACTTTTTCACGTTTGTAGCAGCGATTAAACGCAAATGTGTTTCGATTACAAGAAAAATTTGACTGCGAAGCAAGTGGTTCCTCCTCTTGCGTCACTTATTGAACAAGAACTGCAACAAGCACACCGGCTCCTACACTATGAAATGGGCTCGTTCTCAATTGGATGCAATGTAGACGAGCTGTGTGCGAAGTCTTGCTCAATTGGACCGAATTACTGATGCGTAATTTTCCGCAATAGTTGATTCGTCACTTGGCATCTCTGTTTCACGTATCGAGGGGCTATAAAAATTGTTTGAGCACTAATTAATTTCATCAAAATGTTCTTACGATTTCACATTCAACACAATTAGACCGAATTACTGACACGCAATTTTCCGCAATAGTTGATTCGTTACTTGGCATCTCTGTTTCACGTATCGAGGGGCTATAAAAATTGTTTGAGCACTAATTAATTTCAGCAAAACGTTCTTACGATTTCATTCAATACATGCTCATCGACTCTCGTGAAAGAAACGTGCTCGTAGAATTCATTAGAATAAACTGTACACAGACAGTACCGTACACCCCGTAAATGAATAATTTCTTTGATTCTTCATAACAAACGTCAACGTTGCGCCTCGACGTCGTTAAATAAGTGAAGCGGTTTCACCGAACAAACAGAACGCTCAGGTGTTACTGTCAACGAATGGAACCGGATTACCGAATTGCGTCATTGAAGCCAACAATGTGCTCGGACAAAAGAAATTAATTAATAAAGCTGTATTCTTTAAAATTTAACCATTGAAGTCGTCAAGGGATGAAATCAATTATTATTTTCTTAAAGAGCCGCAGTCTAGTGAATCACAGCGGCAGCCGCTTCTAAGGATAACAATAATTTATTCATAAATACATTCAAAGTTGTCGATATTGTCCGTAATAAACCGTATGCGCGCAACAGAAACATTGTTGCGTTTTCAATTAGCCACTTATATTATATGCCCTACGCACTACGTTCTTATTGTTCGTTTTTCTTGATATACAGATTCTAAGATACGCTTCGTGAGATCGAGACATCGCGGATTTCTTGTCGCCATTACTCCCTTTCGTAGTTGCTCGTTGAAAACTAATTTTCTCATACAGAATAATGTACTCGGAAACAACATAGCAGTACTGAATTTCGCATATTCAGCAGTACGAAGCAGCTTAAGAATATTTACAGTTGATTCGTAATACCAATCGGCGACGTTCCATTCGTCGTACGTTAAAAATTCATTAAAACATTTCATTTAAACATTTTCTACCTGAACTGCAACGAACTGGAGTGAAATACAAAATTATTTTTAAATTCTTCTAATTTGTTTTTACGGTTTTCAATTACACCTTGTCATTCTTGTCATAAGCGCATAAAATCTGCTGTCTACTGATAAGGGATGTTTCGATGGGGACCTCGACAAGCTCGTAAATCCAGAAATCCAGTCGATGAACTCGATCGTCGCCAATTAAATGTGTCGATGCAATTGTCAAGATAATGCACATATTAAAAGATAGAGAATGATACGATAACAGTCGAGTGCAAGGAGATAGCGAGATTAAGCGTGTAAGTGGAAGCAGACTGTTTGCTGTCAGACTCTTATTATATTGTAACTTTTCTATATTCTATATTCTACATACACGTGTATAAAAAATCTCCGACGGAGGCTCTGTAACTTTTAATATGTACATTGTCTATAATATACTCGATTACGCTAGACGAACTCTATACGGAGTCGTGAGAATATGTACATACATAATGTGGATTCAACATTTCTGCGACGAACGAAGCCTTTCCGCCTCCGAGAAAGATCGAACGATTATGTCCTGAACAACCTGTGCTTTTTCATTTTTCACCTTTGTACATTTATTCCGATCTAAGACACTTTACAAGGAATGTTAATTGAATTTATGTTTCCCATCGTTATGAAATAAATCTCGACGAAATTAAATATAACGACCGGGCTGCGGAGATTTACGCTATGTATTCGTTTTTGGAAAAGTGGAATTTCTTCGATATCGATTCGGGTCAATGAAAAATTTGACTGTGTTAAATTATAAACGCGTAAATATCGGCAGTCCGGCGATGACACATACGAAAAAGCAACGTATAATATATCTAGTTTTGCTATTAAATTCTATATCAGGTATGTGTGTGCACAGCAGAGTTGGGCAGTAATCAATTACATGAGTATTTAATTACATCTTCAATTACATGTGCAAAAGCGAACTATGATTACTAGACAGCGGATCTTTATGCAAAATAAGAATTTTTTATATGAATTACAACAAATTGGAGAGAAATAGAAGTTTATTTCCTTTCTTCATATATTTAATAGGTTGAAAATAATATAAGAGTATCTTTAAATTTTTGTAATATTTTTACTGTCTCAAATTACACCTATATTGATTTCTGCCATAAATGCATAAAATCCGCTGTCTAATAATTACAATAAGAAAACGGTTAAATGGTCCAAAACATAAAAATTAGTGGTTTAAAAGAACAATTACACTGAAGTAATTGTTAGACTCAATTACAATTACTGTGATCGTGCTAAGTAATTGCAATTAGTCCTTTCACAATTACTGGTTGAGTCGAATTGCAATTACCAATTACAATTACATGTAATTGTAATTTTATTTCTGCAATTTCAAATTACAGTATTTAGTAAGTAATTTTAATTGTAATTGAAATTACATTTTGCAACTCTGGTGCACAGATTCTGTATAAAGAAAATAGTCCTCGATAAATCATGTCCGCGACAGCTAACCGATTACATCTACAATTTGAATTTCAGTAATCAAACTGTTGCGTGTACCGCGAAGTAGGAGACAGGAATGGAATAGTTAATAGTTATGCACTGTTTTTATTCATCACATGTACCCTCGGTTGATTAAAATCACGTCCACCTCTAATACGCGGGCGTATAAAATAGCGTCCCGCAAATATTTGCCAAAAGTGTAAAAACCGCGACCACCGAAACCATTTAAATAAATATTTCCTCCATTCGTTTCCCGCTAAGCCAACCCGTCGAAGACGAATGGGATCGCGATAAATATTCTGACTACGTCCGTGATTGCTACAACAGGAAACCTCGTGCCTTAGGATAATCCATGCTAACCGTATCAGCCGAACAATCTCCCCAGAAATTCGTACTCGACATAAATTGTACAAAGCAGACTGCGGATCTTTATGCGAAATAAAAATCTTCTACAGAATTGCAAGGAAACGCCACGAGAGAAGTTTCTTTCTTTAATTATTTCATTCAGTTGCAAATCATTAGTCTTAAATTAAGTAAACACATATGAAATCCGCAGTCTATCAACAATATACAAATAGGGAAGGTCGGCAAGACTCTGAGCAAGAATTCCTCGCGGAAACAATTGTTTGTGCGTTACGCTCGAATTTTTCCTTCGTCTCGGGCACGCGAAAAATTTTCAACATCCTCGGGAAGAAATAAATAACGTAATACATACAGTCGTACGTGTCACAACCGATTTTCACAGCTATCAGCTTGATTGTTGCCGGTTCTGCTTGTGCGTAATCGAACTCACCGCGGCAAATTTCGCGGAAGTGGCCGGTGAGAATACGGTTCTGCGCGACAATACAATCTAAACGTCGTAAGGCAAGTCGTCGATGTTGGATTGTCGCACTTGACACTGTTGTCGAATCGTGTCTCGTCATTTCCCCTTGCTATCCGTTTCATCGATGAACGATTGTCGTCTGCGCGACACGTCGAAATTATTCGCTTTAATTGACTCCCCTCCAGCCGGTTTCTCGCTTGCCGACCACTCGAGCTCGATCTCCCGAAAGACATTTTCACGGAAGACAAACGAAGATCGAATTCGAGCCCGCTAACCCGTGCGATCGATCCGTATCGTCGACTCGTGGATCTTGCTCGTCGCTCGCGGATCACGAGAATGCTTCTTTCGTTGCGTTCTTTCTAATTCTTCTACTACAATTCTGTTTTATTCCATACAGACGTTTGTTTACCTGTTTCTCTTCCTCCTCGTCGATCAAAATATTTCATTATTCTAATTATTATAAAGTTCAATATATGTACCATGCAATTCTTCTGGATCCCCCCTACGAGAGGAGTTTCATTTTACTACTTACAAATAGACTGCGGATGTTCGTGCAAAATAAAAAGTTCGTGCATCAATTGCAAGACACAGGAGCTCAATATAAATTTATATTCTCCGTTAAGAATTTAGATGTGGTGAAAATAGTATATGTATTAATACTCTAAAAGTCTTTTAACGTTTTCGCTGTTTGAAATTACACTTGCGCATCTTTGTTATAAATGCATAAAATCCGGAGTCTACTTATAAACTAGAAATCTAACCGCAAAAATGTAAATTCGCATTGAACAGATCTTGGATAAAATTTTACTGTTCGAACACCAACGTCCATCGGATATGTTGAATTTCTGAGCACTCCATGCGAATTTAGATTTTCGTCGATACAGAATTAACTTTGTGATTCGGAAGTAAATAACAACGACAATAATTTATTGAATCAAACTAAAGTAGGAACAGTGTTTAGACAAGCCCAAATTGTTGAGAGTGTCAGCGTACGTTCGACATCTTTCCGGAAGAACTGAACTTTCCGATTACAAAGCGTATTATTCTCCTTATCGAACAACGGCCAAGAAACATTCACACGATTCCAGCTCGATCATCGTCAACGTGGTTCCTTCGATACTCGGAAAACTAGTCGAATAATCGATATACGGTTTATAGCGCTTTGGTTACAATGGTTCTACATCACCCGAGTCGCGTCATGATCGGGCGTCGATAAACGCTCGTCGTTCGCCGAGCAGAATTAATCGATTAATTAATAAACTACTATACACCTGACAGGCCTGTATCGATGCACATGCGTATCGTACATTTTTAACGATAATACGCTCGTATCGCTCGAAACGACAACTCGAAAAGGCCACCGATTAATTTAATTCCGCGTGTTAAAAGCTGCCCGGTGCAACTTCGATCCGAATATCAAATAAATCTTTCGTCTTTTTGTTCTTTCCTTGAACAAGCAACGCTCTCTCCACGTTTTCACATATTTTTTCTCGACCTTGAACGTGTCAAAGGAACTAGTCGATCGTTCGAGGAATTTTCTAATACCGTTGATAAAACATATCTGGTCCGGGGAGGACTCCAATCTTTTTTTCTTCGCGGGAACTGTTGTTACAGATTCGATATTACCGAAAGATTCTTCAAACGATCAACTGACGGGCGTGTGTATAACAAATATTAATTGACCATGTGATCGATTGATCACTTTTCTTTCGATACGCGATCCCTACCGCGATAACTCGTCCCAACATTCTCGCGAAATCCCTTGAATACGATTAGATTAATCGGATTTGTTTATGATCTCTACGTCCTTGATCTCGTCGGACTCCATGTCCTTGTCTCCCCAACCCCACTTCGCACCCTCGTGACTGTGAACGTGTTGTTGCGTCTGGCCGTACCTGTTGAGCGAACGAAGAACATTACATAAGGAACATAAGAAGCTTATGTGTCTAACAAGCTAAGAAGTTTCGATCCTGTACGATCAATGGTTCAAGAGGTATGCTTGCTTAAAGTTGAGAAGTCTGCAGTGTTTTTGACAGGTAAGCAGAACCGCCGGTCCTTGTCGCCCCCCCTCCCCCGGCCTAATCATAACCAGCTCGGTAAGCGGCGCGCGACCGTCACTACCAATATGGCGGCACCCTTACCTGTCAAAAACACTGCAGATTGCTCAACTTTAAGCAAGCATAGCTCCTGAACCATTGATCCTACAGGATCGAAACTTCGATCTGCAGCCGCCCTGGGTACAAATCTATTGGATTAAATACCAAATACCTCATAATTTATAGGAGGAAGTCACAAATTTTGAGTCCGGTATAGTAAAGAGCAGTCATTCAAATAATATTGTATGTTGATGATCAATGCAAATTTTCAAACATAACAATTTAAAACGTTTCGCTTCGAGAAAGTTTATATTATTACATAGTAATCTTCAATAACCTTTCTACATAGCTAATGAGGGTTTTTCGAAAAAACATTACAATGAACATTTTCCGAGAGGAAATTCCTAAATGCGGTTATGGACGTCGGCAGTCGGCCAAACTTCAGTGAGCGGTACTGTATATATTTAATTTTGCATTCAAATATAAACAATAAAATCAAGCTGGGAGCTTGTATTCTTTAATTGCCATTTTGATGAAGATAAGTAAGTGTCCGGAGATTTATAAGAATATAAGAATTCTGAATTCATTGAAATACTTACTTCGACCCATCACCGGTACGATTTGCCCGTTTCTGTACAACCGCCGCAGGAACGGTTTTCATGTCGTACGCCCAGCCTATTTTGCTGAAGAAATCGATGAAAGCCGTGGTGAAGTTCATCTTGTAGTTTCCCAACTCGGCCGCTTTATAGTCCCATGGGAACACGTGGTGGTAATTGTGCCAGCCCTCGCCGAAAGCGAATATGGCGACGCCGATATTTTCGGTTGGCCCGATTGTCCTGCGAAATGAAAGAAAACACGTCGAATTAGACGGTTTCGAACAACAATTTCATTTGTTTGGTGCTGATTAACACTCAACCTACCACTGCTGTTTTTTATATTTCTCATTCTACAATTATTTGTAATTATGAAATCGCTTGCATGGAAATTGGTTCAGATAAAAATGTCACAAAATCTAAATAAATAGAGCCTTGTCGGTTTTATAAGCTAAAACATTTTTACAATGCCCACAAGATAAAATAAAATATTGATAAGACAATATACATGTCTTTAAATTTTCACAGTACAGGCAGACATAAAAGATTTTTAAAAATCGTGACCTCTACTTTTTCGTTCGCAATTCTGACCAATAACGATTAAGAAAACGATGGCTCACACTCTAAAAATATCACGTGCAATTACTTGTTTTCGCGTGACATGATAGTAATGTGTTTCTACAATATAATACTTGATTAGGAAAGAAAGTATACTCACGAGTCGTAGGGCTTCATTCCCCAAATATGAGCGGCGGAGTTCACCAACCAAGTAAGGTGCAAGGTCAGAGTATATCTCGCGACGGACGCATACCAGGAATATAAGGGTTTCTCGCCGAAGAAGTAGCAAGGTACCCACATCGGGATGATAAAAGCGAACAGCGGCATCAGTATGATGTACAACCTACCGGAATTGGAGGAGAAAGGTACTGAACGTGTCAACGGAACCAGTTACCGTTCGGGTTATTGAACCGACTCAACGCTTCGTGTGGTAAATCACCGGAATTTTCGGGTACCCGAAATCGGATCGGATCGGATCGGGAACCCGAAAATCTATGAAAATCCATGAGTGGTTCCTCAATCTGATTTTATACGCATTCTTTCAGATTTTTAAATGTTTTCGTATTTTATGCTGATAAAATCCAATTTTAAAAACCTCTATCAAGATAAGAAAACAGTGTAACATCGCATTGTATCAAAGCTATTTTGTTTTAAATGTTTGTGAAGGAAACACAATTTTTCAACTCTTCTTCCTTTTCGTAATTACTATTCGTAAAATCCGATTTTATCGGATTCGGATTCGACTGAGGATCGAAAGCGTTAGGACGGAACTTTTTAATAAACTCTACACTTCCCCGAGGTCGTTAAAAGTAAATTTTTCCTTTGCGAAAATGTTCTCAGTGCCTTTGTTAAAGAGTTATCATTAGACTGCGGATCTTTATGCAAAATAAAAATTGTCTGCATTGATTGCAAGAAATAGAAACCAAATTGAATGTTATTTCTTCCCTTAATGATTTTCAACAGAGGAGAAATCATATATTGACGTTTTCAATTCTTAAAATTTTCCAACAACTTTGAACTTCATCTGCTTAATTTTGCTATAAATGCATAAAGATCCGCAGTCTAGTTATTACCGAAAAACACGGACCAATCAGAACGCGGCTACAGCAGCCATTGACGTTGACATTGGCCGAGCCGGAATCCATCCGCCGTAACCGTGCTTTCATTGGTCCGCGTTTTTCATTAATGACTCCTGAACAAAGCGGCGGAGAACATTTTTGTGTTCTCAACAAAAGAACAAGCTTGTACTACAATTTTGGGGCACTAGTTTATTTCGAGAACAATTTTGAAAGAAATTCAATTATCTCTTACCTTTTCTGCCAGACCACGATGGGATCATTTTCCAGATCGCTCATGTCAATGATGGCGCCTTTCTTGAATACCTCAGGATGCTTGCGGACCATCAACCAGCCCATATGCGAGAAGAAGAATCCTCTTTTCGCGTTATGTGGATCTGCATCCGTGTCAGTAAATTTGTGGTGCACTCTGTGATCTCTGACCCATTCGTAGATGTGGTTCTGCAAGAATAGCCATTGGAATGCAGATTACTGCCAAGGAAAAATCTAGGGAATACAGTCGACCCTCCCATAACACGGTGTTATTCGTTCTGTGTCGCGTCGAAACTGTGCCGAACAAGTCTTAGAAGTACTAATCAGAGGGGTTGTATGAAGATTGTTTAACAAGTCATGCTATATGGAAAATACTTGCCGTAAGCAAACCGTGTTATAGGAGGTTTGTCGTAATTTTTGCATCGTGTTATATAAATGTATGCATTTATGATAAAAAACTGTAATTCGAAAGAGTAAAAAGATCGAGAAAATTGAGGTCTGTTGATTGATAATATTACCTTCAAAGTCTCTTCTAAAATTATTAAAAAAGGAAAAAGAATCCCAAGTGGCTACTAATTGTTGCAATCGATGCAGAAAGTTATTATTTTGCATCAAGATCCGCAATAGAGATACAAGATTTACAGTAAGGAGCATAACTTATCCCACACACTTTAAATCAGAACAACTTTTATGTAAATGGACCGAACGACTTTAATTTCTCTATAAGGCTAGAAGAATTAGTTTAGTAAATGATGTGTAAAAGATATGTTGAAAGAAAGCATTTGGACGGAATTGTGAAAACCAATAGTAAAAATTAATTTTTACAACTTTTTCACCTGGGCTAATAATGAAAATTCAAAAGATGTGTCTGGCAAACTGGTATAAATTATATACGCTCTGAAAATTTCATTGAAATTAGTTAATTGGTTAGCGAATTATAAACGATCAAAAGTGCTAATTTCTAGTGTACCATAATTAACCAATTTCAATGAAATTTTCAGAGCGTATATAATTTATACCAGTTGACAAAACACATTTCTAATTTTCGTTATTGGGCCAGCTAAAAAAGTTGTAAAAATCAATTTTTAGTATTGTTTTTCACAATTTCGACCAAATGCATTTTTTCAACGTCATTTACTAAACTAATTCTTCTAGCCTTGCAGAAAAATTGAAGTCGTCTGGACCATTCGTATAATAGTTATTCTGATTTAAAGTGTGTGGAATCAATTATGCTCCATCTCAATGAACGAAACTGTTGTGCTGCTACCGTTATTATTATTTTACTATTTCCGTTATAATGGAAAATATTGTGTGGCGAGAATCACGTAGACGATGCGATAGAAAAGTGATGGAGGTCAGAACTTACTTGGAAAGCGGTCGTTTGGAAAATCATTAACAGAAATCGCATCGGCCACTTTGCTTTATACGCTCGATGAGCCCACAATCTGTGAGCGCCAGCTGTTATACCAACTCCCGCAAGCGAAGATATAGTGAGCACTAAAAAAATATAATCGTTCTATTAATTACTGGAATAAAATAATATATACCCCCCGAATAATACAAGTCAACGTCTCAGTGATATTTTGCTGTATCGTTGCTACGTTTTTGAAAAAATATACTCCAGAAAGTCAACTTACTCCACAATGACGTAGAGACTTTAATTTCGGTGAACATGAGGTACAGTCCGTACACCGTTCCAATGTGAAGGTACAAGAAAGCGATCACATTTCTCCAGACGATGTTCCATTTATACGTTTTTGCAGGGCTCGCCGATGAATTCTGTACAGTTAACTTTTGCGGGCTCGCTTTTTCTGTCGTTGATTTCTCCTCATGAACGCCTTGCTGTGAAGCCTCCAAGTAGAGTGTTGCCGATGTACCGAACAGGTTCGGCGCCATTTTCGTGGATCTAGAACAAGTATTCCAGTCAAATTAAAATGTTGCCTTTGTTAGGACCTTACTGATATGTCCAGTAAATACGTTGAATATATGTATAATAGTATATCATTATTACTAAACTGCGGATTGTTTTTATAGAAAAAGAGTATGGATCTTTCAGTGTTACAGTAACGTCTTGATCTAACTGTAGATCAATGTAGATCTCCGACATAGATCGTGTAGGACTAATTAAACCACTAAATACAGTTCAAATTATATCGTGTTTAGCATCATTTTAATCAGAAAAATGCCACAAATTAGCTGGGTGAAAGTCTCATAAAAAATAATGAAAAATAAAGAAGTTTTGTGATTGGACTAGTAGTGGTTCACACCGATATTACACTTTATTATGATTTATACTTTGCACTGCTCGCGGGGTATGCCCTCCAGTGGAGGGAGTAGGCGAACTGACTAAGATCGTACAGCTCCTTCCGGCTTAGATCAAGACTTTACTTTAATTTGATACTAAACGTTAATCGAATTTCGTTATTGGAAATCAAAGTCTTGTCAACTCGAATTAAACTGTTAGAACAGTTGAATAAATTCGTAGCGCGTCATCAATGAATTAATTCAGCTTGTCAATGAAATGCGAGTTTCTTCATGCGATCGTTTCCAAAACTTTCAATTTTTCTGAACAGCTCGTTATTTTAACAACAGTTCATGTCAAAGCTTGTTTTCTGACCTTCTTGGATCATTAAGAAATAGCAAAGATCAAGTCATTTTAAAAAAAAACTAAAATATAATGTACACAAAGTACATTAATTGTTGTACGTAATTCATTATAGTCTCGCAATGAGAAACAAGTTCTTCTTGGGTACTCGAAATGGATCTTATGATCGATGGCAACTGAAATGAAAAATGGCGAGCGACATCCTGCGCGCTGAACACAGTTTCTTGAACTTTTAACGCTCTTTCAAGTCTCAGAAACTCATTCATATTCTAATTTACAGTTTCTATGTTTCTAAGACTCGTATCGGGATAAACAAAGCCCGGATAACCCGTACAGACCGTTTCTTTGAAGAAGAGAGAGTCGTATGAGCAAACGTCGCTTTTTTTCTTCTTTCCCGTTCATCACACCTCAAGTTTTAGAAGTCCGGACGTTATCCTTCACACTTTAGTTTACTTTCAATGCATACATTAGGAACACGTGTCTAAATGGCCGGACTGGAACGAGCTCGAGTCGCAAGTATTTTCGGCTTTAAACGTAACACGTCTTTTTCGTGTCACATAGTTGACATAGTAAATTAATTGTTCTAGCTTCTCAAGAAATTCCTAGTCGTATGATCTGATATTGAAAAAAGTTATCGTCATTTTAAAAGTGTCCAAATATTACTGTGGTTCACTGTACTGTGTAGTGTGTGACGTCAGAGCCAAAATGAAGAAACCCACCCTTGCCCCTTGCATGAGAATGGTGGAAAGGGTGAAACTCTAATTCAATTTTTCATTGAATACTTTCGTGCAGCCATAAAATGACGTGCAGTGATCGGGAAAATATTCGGTAGAAATTTTTTACGAGGGAAGAAAATGGAGAAAGTGATTTTTTTATGAGCAACAGGGAAATTGGCGATAGTCGAAGCCGAAGATAAAGCCCAGCAGAGGAGAGAGTAGAGTTTGGCTATAAACCAATGTTGGCAGACTCGCTAGCAATCAATGAAAAGAGAGGGAGAGCGTGTGAAATTCTGTAAGTGAAAGGGGAAATGAAGACTGGCAGCATGGACAAAGTTAGGGGGTTAGTCTTGTTTCCAGGATTGCAAGGGTGCGGGATACGCCTTCTCACTTCTCGATAACGCAAAGATGAGGTTTTTCTAGGCCGCAGTCCCTGTCAAAAGTCCAATTTTTACGTTCACGAGGCGTAATTTGCATTATTGGGAAGCATAAAGCTGCATACGTAGCTATTTTCATAAAGCTGCGTTTTAAAATAAATATTAACCTCCTTGCCGTGTCATTTTTTCTTTACAGTTACAGCAATTAAAACGTCATTATCCCCAAAAATCTCGTGGAAGGGAAAAGAAAATTTATATTTTTTGCACGGCTTCATTTATTTTAATGCTTAAATATTATTTATGAAATAATCAAATTTATTTTTAATGTAAAAAGAAACGCGTAACATTAATATTTGTTAGACTTTGTTAAAATCTTCATCACGAGTCTGACTTGTCAAAACACGGCAAGGGTTTAATTATATTTTTAATGTACAATAAAAGAAGTGTACCAAGTTCATTACCGTCCTCGTGGCAAGAGGCCAGTCGGTCGAATAGCAAGACAACAGTGATCATGCAAAGGGGAATGACGAATGATCGTTCGGTCGTGTTGCTCTATGATTACGATGAATAGATCTGGTGTCTTTGTGACAATGATGCGCGAACTTTCACGCGACTAAAATCACGTAGCGGAAGTGGAACGAGACAGTCTGCGGGATTTTGCATTTCAGAAAGTATTTCTTACTAGGTTACTGGGTTCTGATCGCGGGGACGGTTTAACGTAACCAGCTACAGAGCCTTTCACGTTTACAGGAACGCGCATCGCCGGCGCATCGTCCAGCGAAATCGATGTCGATGGCCTTAGGCAGAGATCGGCTGGAGATACGTGCGTGTTCACCGTTCTTGATGACTCTGCTCATCAAGCTTACAACATGTCCGACCTGTCTGAACATCTTATTTTGCAACGCCGATCTCTTCCTTTAAGGGGCACGTGTCTTCGGTAAAATTGAAGAAATCGATTTTTTTAATGACGGTATGTTCCATTAGTACCTTCTGGAACGCTCTTCCGAAGTTTCTACTTGAGAATTCGTGAAACTGTTGGCTTTACTGTATGGGAAGTGCAGTCAAGTTCTGGAGAGAGTGAAATGAAGTATTTGGGCCAGACGGGGGAGTTGACTCGAATCGAGGGGAAAAGGTTATCCTCTCTCAAGTAGGGTTAAAGACATATGTCCTACAGCATAAATGGACAGCAACAGACCTTTTTACAGTGTCTCGAAACAGAAAATGAGTCAATCCTTGCTTTGAAGAATGTACGGGGGTTAAATGAATAAATAAATGACCTACTTGAATCGCTATAAAAATGAATTCTGTATAACAAAGATAAATAAATTCTCTACCTGAATCACAACAAAATGAAAATCGATTTCCTTTCGAAATAGGTTGAAAATAATACAAAACTACGATAGTTATTATTAGACTGCGGATCTTTATGCAAAATAAGAAATGTTTGCATTGTTTGAAAGACACAAGAGCCAAATAGAAACTTCTTCCTTCTTTTAATTGTCTTATTCAGCTGAAATTAATACACTGATGTCCTTAAATCTTCTTAATTCGTCCACTGCTTTAAATTGTACGTGCCCATTGTTGTCATAAATGCATAAAATCCGCAGTCTAGTTATTATTGTGGATCTTACCCGGATCCCAACTTTCATATACATATATATGTACTATTATATATAAATTATTATATGTATACAAATTCTGACAAATTCAATTTATCAACTAGAAAATTTCTCATAGTGTAAATGGAGTAATTAGAGTTTGTTAATATACATGTTTTCGTGTATTTAAAAAATATTTTAATATGATCCGAGTACCACTCCAATTTGGAAGAAATTTTATCGTACCATTTGTTCGTTCATACTGTAAAAAGTTTTCTTTCTGTTTTCTCTAATATTGCGAAATTCAATAATATTGTCAATATTTTCTATAGATCACTAGTGGAGACTGTCCGTGACGCGATTATTTAGATTAAGACACATCCAGTTTTTATATAACATGTTATATTTCGTTGCAACGAAAATGCATCTGCGTATAACAGCGTTGTTGCACAATTTCTCCTAATTCTCTATTCACGTTGTGATGTAATTGGCAATTGTGAGATCGCGAGCGCCATGAGCGAATACTGGACACACTACTTTTCCTTGGCTCGTGACTTCAATATAAATTAACCCCATCGTATCCCTGGACGAGATATCACGCCACCTACCACCAATATTTTGACACTATAGACAAACATATTTTATACGTAACTATATCCTGATTTGTAAAAGGAAGAAATTAATGAAATCTTTATCTCGGGTAAAATGACCGTACAGAACAGAAAATATTTCGTCTACAATATGAAACCACTGGTGCATTTCGGGTCATTAATAATTCCTACACGAAATAGAGACGCATTAAGACTATAATGATCGGCTCTGCACCGATTAATAGTTACAATAAATTCTCGTGAAAGACGTTCGTGTTTAAACCATGGCTTAGACTTTCCAGTATAATATTGGTTGAAAAATATTTTCCCTAGCTAATTCAACTAGGGCTAATTCAACAGTTGCGTGAAATGAAGCTTCAGTTGCCCTTAAGCTTGGAAATGTTGGTCGCCCGACTCAATATTGGGGTTTGTTTTCTTATTTTTCATTTCTTGAAAAAATGTAAACTGCGAATTTGATTTGATTTAGTGTGGACTGTGTATGTGTGAATGTGTCTATGTATACTGTAATTTGTTTCAGTGCAGCAGAAATAGATCTCGACTGAGATCTGAAATCTGTATAAATAAAAATCAAATACTGTTCGTTGGTAAGCGCATCATTTGGGAACAGCTGGACCGATTTGGCTGATTTTTTTTTTAATGTTCGTATTAGTCCGAACTAGGTTATAGGATAAGAAAAATTGGAAAAGTATCACGGAAAAATGGAAAATTCGGGAAAAACTAAAAGTGCTTTTAAAATCATATTTCAATACAACAAAAAAACGAACGTCGTAGCTTTTAATTAATATTTCAATAGAAATTTACATTATCGACGTCCGTTTGCATTAGCGACATTATAAACATTCGCCAGTTAGTTAATTTCGATTACAATTTATTTCGTTACGTACGGAAATGTCGTTTGACAGCTTAATGTAGTTCGACAGCTTGAAGTGACAACGCGAAGCGAGCGAGCAACAACTCCCCTCTAGTGCTTAATAAAAAAGAAAAACCACTGGTGCTAGCTGGCGAGATATCTCGTCAAAAACGTCAATCGGCCAGTATCGGGGCGCAAGATATCTCGTCCAGGGATACGAAGGGGTTAATTCTACGCGATTCATAAGCAGTGTTGCACACATATCACGAACAGTAGCAGAATACGATCGCTTATGCTCGACTTTGCAATGAACAGGTGAATAAACAATGTCTCCACTCGTGAATGACAAACGAATAGTTTGCGAATTCTAACCAGAGTTTATAAATGCGTTTCTTTGCAAATCAGCGGAACTACCGAGCAATTACGTTTAATGGGACTGATAACATTCTAATGGGACTAATAACATTTTAATGAGCCTCACCTTCGACGAAACTATTTCGAACACATTTGAACGATTAATCAACGCTTGTTGACACATATTAAGCTCACGCGGAGAAAGTCATTTTGAAAATAATACACGACAGAATGTTCTACCCCATGCACCATATTCACCACAGATTTCCGCCTATTTCGATCGTTACAAAATTCCCTTAAAGAACTTCAACTCTTTGGTAGAGGTAAGAAATCACATAGAAAAGTTTTACGCTGAAAAATCTGAGAGTTTCTGGAAGGACGGAATTTTCAAGTTGCCTGGAAGATGGAGAAAGGTTGTGGAACAAAATGGTATATGTACCTATTTAATTGAATAAATGTATTCCACAATTTGAATGTGCTGCGTTTCAATTATCCTTCAAAATCGTCACGAACTTTCCGGAGACAATCCAATAAAAGGCGACCGACCTATGACCGAGAAGCGAAAAAGAAAGAAGCGAAAATATGGGTGGATTGGAGGGTGGTATTATTTGATCCCACCAGTATTGGTGACCCTGTTATGGGACTAGTCAGGGTGATCTTTAGTCGGATTCGGAACGGTACATGCTGTTGTATCCTGTCACGAGAGTATCTGCAGAGAAAGGTGGCGATCATCGGCCAGAGGGAACGAGCGAGAAACCACGCAGCGAAAGAGAGAAGGGGAAACGAGGAAGGAAAGAAGTGAAGTTTCGTCGCTGGAAAACAGGTTCTGTTCGAACGAGGTCAATGGCGCGTTTGAGGTCATTACCAATCGCTGACTGGACCGATCCGGTCTCCTTCGTTTCCTACGTATCTCGATTGGAGAGCGAAAGAGATCATCAGTCTATTCTTGTAGCGACTCACGTTTCTTCCTTCGCCGCTGTGCTAGGTCAGCTGTGTGACGATCGTGACAATGGAAACGACTCTCCTCTATCTGTCGAAATTGCTCGAGTCTCTAATGCTTGTCGCTTCGCTGCGGGGCTAATGCATTTACAAGAATGAATCGGTGAAACGCAAACACTGTAAACACATTCGAACGATTTCGAAACACTGCTGCAGTACTCTCGACTTATTCAAATTTATAGAAAAAGAAATATATCTTCATGTCCGGTACTTATAATTGCCCAAGACTATTTTCATTTAGCATAATAATCTACTGAAATGACTCAATTTTCTACTGTTGTTTTTGTGGACAGACTGAGTATTTTATTTGACTTTTATTTGAGTATTTTAAATAGTAATTACTAAATAATCCTATCTATTTTAAAGTATGTGTACAACTTTGCATCAAATCAAATATTTTATTTTCATTTATTTTTGAAAATAAAATAATTTATTTGAGGCAGTATCTTTTGAAAATAGTATTGTATTTGAAGAATATTGAAAATATTTGTATTTTGTCCTTATTTCCAATTTCAATTTTAAATATTATTGCTGAAAATAATGGTTCGAATTCAATACATTTACGATTGTAAATCGTTTCTTAGCGATAAGATACACTGTATGTTTATGCGGTTTCCCATTGTATTATAACAATGCAAAAAGTAAAATATTTTATTTCGTGTTTCTGATTGTTAAAATATAAATATTTTATTTTCTGGATGAAATTGTTGAAATAGAAATATTTCATATTCAGGTTCAGATTGTTAAAATAGAGATATTTTATTTTCGAAATTGTATATCTTCAAAATACTATTTTCTTTAAGCAAAATAAAATCTAAAATATTAAATAGAATTGGAAATATTTGTTTCGCCAAATAATGTCCACCTCTGCAATTGATCTAATTATATATTCGCAGAAATTGTGGTAGGTCCTTTGAGTGTCCTTTTATTTAGCTGAATTAAAATAGAAGTAATTTTTAACGTAAAAATTGTTATAATTTAATTTTTATTCGAATTGCAGAATTTGTTCCGTAACATTCGGCTCGAAATCCTAACTTTTAACGACCCTGAGTTAAAATGATTCATTTTTGTTCTTTGGAACAATGCTTATAAGTAGACTGCGGATTTTTATGCAAAATAGTATGTACATAATGAATTATTTAAGAAGCCAGTTGATGAGTTCGTTTTAAATAAAGAATACGATTTAATATTATTTAACAGCAACGACGTCCTGGTAGCCTACATGCTGTGCCATTTATTCTATCCTGATCAGCTATATCGGTGATTTATCTCCAGTTTCTCCGGTTTCTTCACTTAACTTCGCATGTAGTGCAGTGGGTTTGTATCACAATAATTACATCGTCCGCTTACTTATTACAGGATAAAGCACTGTAAATCATCACAGTTTATGCTTAAGTGTGACAATGTTAGTTTTAATGTTCGAAGAGCTGTGCAATTAACTTTAAAAAGTTTATTTTCGTATCAATTACGCATCGAGTTTCAATTTCAAGACACGTGATCGTCGTCGAATCGTCGATATCCTTTACTTTCTATTTCATGGAGATCAAATCTGCGGTCTTTTCCATGTGTGGATGGTGTCGTTAGCATAATTACTTGGATTTATAGAACGAAGAAAAAGACTCGAATACGTCTGCAGGAACGTGGACAGATTGAAGTCTTTTTCTTCATTCCATAAATTCAAGTAATTGTTCCTACTTTCTAGAAGTCGGTACAATATTCCTAATTCTATTTTTTTCATTTTATGGATATGAAATTGATATAGTACCTCGAACAATACGTAAATGTGTAATAATTGATTACATACCAACATATCTAACCTTCTCTCTGTGTACTACTATTCCAACGTTATCTTTTAATTAACTTTGAATGCAAAATGCAAAGAAAGAATTTGCCTGCATAAGTAATCGTGAAATTTTATTGATTTTTAAAAGATAAGTATACAATACTAATCCCAGGCATCAAACAAATCTGACAATTATTTTAGATTTCATTAAGCTGTGCTCGTTTGAACTCGTTTGAAGTTTCATGTTTGCTTAAATTACAGTTTTTGAAGGATACGTCTGTGTCGAGATATCAGAGTATCAATAAATGCTTTGCAATCAAATAGCGGAAATGTGCTTTCGAAGAAAACTCGTTTGAAACATTAAAAAAAACTTCACACATAACAAAGACAGTATTCCTTGAAAATCTGTGGAAATTTTCCATTTGTCCACTTTTGATTTCCATTTTTATCAGCCTGGGTGCATGTGCACACCGAGAGAAGATTAATAATGTAAACAGTATCGTGAACAATGGTATAGCAATTTTTATTGGTGACTCCTTTCCGAAAAAATGGCTTCATCTTGCGGAGATCCTTTCGATCGACTATTGAAATCTCATTTCCGTAGAAGCTAGTTTCGCTTCGGTATCGTCCGCACGGATTCTGGGACATGGGAATGGAACTCGTCGAGAGAAGCCATCAGCTGTTGCAGGTTGCAGCGTTCCAAAGACTGGCCGCGCGACAATAAACTACGTCCGATGCAAGAATGCGAGCTCTTTCGTAAAAGGCTGAACCGCAGAGCGGTTTCGGCCAGAACGGCAACATCAGCAGGCAGCGATGATCGTAGCTTATGTAGGAGAAATTGCAAGGTCGATGATAAATTCACCGTGAATGAACTCGCCAAGAATTTTTGCCACGACAACGAGCAATGTGTCGCCAATCGAAAGCTTCTTCGTTCGCTCAACTTTCCTTCGCTCGATGATCGAGTGTCGGAATATAAGCTCAGATGACACTTCTTCGAATAAGTAATAATTATTCGATGATTCTATTATTTGTGAATCGCTTTGATTGCGGATCTTTATGCATTTATGAAGAAATCGGTGAAATATAAAACAGTAAAAGATTTAAAAAATGTAAGAATATTGTAATGTTGAAGATGAGATCAATTTTTATTTTAGTTATTAGCAGTTGAGATAATCAGCTGCTTATACCGGAGCCTACGAAGAAGATCAACGTTGATCTCAAAGAGGTGGATCGACAAATATGTAAAAGAGAATTGCTACGTAAAGATTTGATTGATGATCAAGCGCATCCGCCGCCGTAGGATTAATCACTGAGAACAAAAGTGCACAACGAAATTTCTGTTTAGCAAAACGTGGAACACGTCGAATAATCACAGAAGTGAAATGCTCCAGAGTCTAGCGATTGTGTCAACGACGAATCAGCGAGATGTACGCGGCTGTTTACAACAGTGGAAATGTAATACGATTATGTTTCCCGATTGCAGTTGCAGAATATTCATTTAAAGCGATTTCGTAAGGGAATCTCGATCGTTCGAATAAATATTGAAGTTCCTGATTTCTGCTTTCACTCGCGAGACCACCGACGCGACGCGACGCGCCGCGACGACGCGGGACAGGAGACAATCCAAGAACTCATCGTTCATCTAAATGGTTCAGAACAATCTGAACGGCGCGCGGCGTCCTTCGTTGCGCAATTTTCCGTCGCGAGGGCAATTAAAGCAATCCGGAGGAGAAAAATCCGAATGAATCACGATCGTCCTGTCGCGCGGCTTTGTTTCTTGCGCCACACGTCGGCGAAACTCTCGAGGAAATGGAAAAGCAGCCGACAGATAAGCGGTAAAAGCTTCGAGATAAGAAACGCAACACGTAACAGAGGAACATTAGGAGCCGTGAAACCGGGACAACGATAGCGACTTGTCGATACAATCGGCAACTCGGTTGCGATGGACCTTACAAAGCTATTTTCGCACCTATCGCGTAAACAGACAAACGGACTGATAAAGTTCGCGTTAATGGAATCCTCGCGTAAACAACCGATTATGTGTTTGTGGAAAAACTTCTGAGCGCTCGCAAAAACCTTCCGAAGATTTCCATCGGATCGAATTAGAATCCGCGCTTCCCGTTCAGCGAAGTACAATGAATAAATCAGTGTCTCTATGGAATCAGAGCAGACATGAAACTTCAAACGCGTTTTCTTTTGGAACCACGGTCTCGGGAAACCGACAACAAAAATCTGTAAGGTCCATCCTTCAACAACTGTAATTTATGGGAGCAAACATGAAACTCTAAACGAGTTTTCCTCGAAACAACGTTTGAAGAAGTTGACAATACAAATCTATAAAGTCGATCCTTCAGCTTTCCGCCATTTTATTGCAAAGCCTGATACACAGTCAGTAATTTATGAGAGCAAACATGAAACTTCAAACGAGTTTTCTCCGAAACAACGTTCGAAAAAAGTTGACAATATAAATCTACAAAGTTGGTCGTTCAAAAATAAGTTTTCATAATTATCATACTAGAAAAACTATGGTCGGCAATGCAACCATCAAGAGCAGTAAGACGTCGACTAGAAACATGATTTATTGCTAGACAGCGGATCTTTATGCAAAATAAAAAAAATTTACCTGAATTGCAACAAACTGGAGTGAAATGGAAATTGATGTTCTTTCTTAATCTGTTTAGTTTAATTTACAACTACTCGTTTTCGTCATAAATGCGTAAAATCCGTCGTCTATTTATTACTGAACTGAATAATACTTTTCTGAAATATGTGATTCACGTTTAATATTTCACACATTCCACAGTTTCGTCGCCACCTTTCCAAGCTGCTCGCGATGGAGATAGGATTTGATCAAACTACAATCTCGTTGAATTCATCTGAATTCCACTGATCTTAATGCAAAATAAATTGCATCGATTGCAAGAGACAGGAGTCGAATGAAAATGTCTTTTGCTTTAAGAGTTTCTACGGTAGAGCCTCGCTTGGTGCAGCCTCGTTTCTTGCACGCATCTTCGGTCCCGTTTAGCGCAAGGAGCGAGGTTCTACTGTACTGATATTCTTAAATTCTTTACCTACTCAATCTCGCCATAAATGCACAACATCCGCAGTCTGCATAAAAGTTGTCGACTACCCGATGAACATGTTTATTTTCGCGCGAACCCGTCGCTAGTCTCGAGGAAGATGGTGCGAAAACAGTAGAAAAAATAACCACGCGTGCAGTCACGCGATCAAGCAAATAAAAATTGCACTTTATATCACGAGTCTGCCACGAAAGATTGATCTTCTTAACGTTGCGAATCCCGAGGATGATACAATTCCAGTCTAGTAAGCAGACCAGCCAATTAAGAAAGTGTGCCACGTGGAAAGTTCTCCACATGCTTTGGATTGAAACGTTGAAAGCGCGTGAAAAATATTGGATACGGCGTTACCGGAATCCGAGCCATTGTCACGAAGATATTAACGCACCGGGGAGCCGCACCATCGGGAGTCAGAAAAAAGAGAAAAAGTAGAAGCTTGTGAATAGAGTACGCTGCTCGTTTCATTTCTCGATCGCTTAATTAATTGATCCAACGTGATATCAATAGATGCGGAAACAGTTGATTTAGTTTCTTTGATATCTGGATTAGTTGCCGCGAACTAAAGAAAAAGTGAATCGAATGTATCGTACAGGTAGTTCCTCATTAACTTTTAACTACTTATCATCTCAAAACTTCAGAATTAGTGCTTCAAGCGTAAACAAAGCTGCCGACTACACTAGCAAATACTTATTTTGCCTTAAAATAGTTATTTCATCGAACACAAATTTTTTTGGAGTCGTACAAAGTTCTACGTAACTTTGAAAACTAATGAAGTAAAAATTGCATGTAAACGCGAATAAAATGGCACGTCCAAACAATGCAGATTCAGATAGCACCTTGAAAAATATTCCGTAACTGTCCTCCTAGCAAGCAGCTTGTGACGTATGCATGTGTATCGCCGTTTCGTACGTCACTGTGTTTACGTATTCTCTTCGGACACAAAACACTCACGAACAAACGAATGTTATTCGATATCCTTTCTTCTTATCGACACGAAACCATGCACAACCCAGAATCTTCGCGAACGATAAGGGATCGCGAAGACAGCCGGCGCGGCGTAACAACGTAACAAGGTCGTTTTTATACTATCCGCGCAGACACGAACGGTACAGTTTCAGTATAATAATACGTTACTCTTTTTGTTTAGCTTCTGATATGTGTCTGTGCCGATACGAAACGACACGTATATACACTTGTATTCAAATGCATTGAAGAATGTTTGATAATTGGTGCTGAACGAATACATTCCGTAGCTGTGTGGACAGTTTAAACAAATTTAGTAAACATTTCACAGCGAGAAATAATCGATGTTATCAATAAATTGCGAATCTTTATGCATTTATGAAGAAATTGGTTGGGTGAATTACACGAATGCTGTACCGTTGCTTTGAATGTATGATAACAAAATCGTTAAGGGATGAAATCAATTTTTATGTTATTCCTGCTTCCCACAATCAATGCAAAACATTTTTATTTCGCATAAGGAATCCGCAGTCTAGTTATTTAAAGAGCTAGATGAAGAACTCGTCGAATCGTTTCGAATATTTAAATAATATTTCATCGCGAGAGAGAAACCGTACGATGATCTGCACCAACGTTGGTGGAGCTGTGAGATGATGCTACTTTTAAGGTGTTGTGTTCTACTCTTTCCTCGCCGTCAACAGTAGAATAGTTTCAACTAACCGACATTACGAAAGGTCAGCGATAATATTTCTTCTGTGGAAGACGCAAGCTGCGAACGAAAACTGCAAGCTATTGAAGAAAATGTTTCCCTTTCGAACAGGCTTTATACAGGGTGGTATAAATAATATATTAAAAAATAAGTCGAAAATGTGGAATAATATGCATTCGAGAAAATCACGCATGACGCGTCTATTCATGTCTTACTGGTTCCAAATGTTAAACACGAGACTGACGGATCTTCAAAATCGATTTTCTCGAAAACAAAGCCTTGTATGAACAGTTTTTATTCGATACTTTCCGGATGTACCACCACAGTTACTGACCACGACCACCATGTATACTTTGTTGCGAAGTTGGACGAGGATTTACTGCTAGGTCCGCCGTAAACCGTGAAGTGTATTCTGCAGAGACGTTCGTTAAGAGAAGTGTATACCGCATCAGTTAACGTCATGTCAATCGATTTCTCCATCCGGTATTTGCCGACTACCCATTAGACAGCTACTTTTTATTTCGAACTGTTAAAATGTAAATGCAGTACTTATTCGTTTTCTAAACGCTGAATAAGATTAATTATTTAATTGAAACTAACCACTTGTTCAATTAGACCACGCGAAGACTTAATGGACTTTTTGCAAAATTATTTTCATCAAGAATAGACAAAAACAGAATGGCAGTAAAATGCGTGGAATTGATAGAAGAGGTTAGTACGATCAATTACTTGTTCAGTTGAATCACGGCTTAATGCACTTCTTGCAAAATCGACTGATGCAATTTGTAGATTGTTTTCGTCGAGAAATTCGAATTGTTTAAACGGTTTACAATTATCAAAACTTGTGCAAAATCTGTGAAATTGGCACGAGAGGAAGAGCGAGACGAGGGTCACCGATAACTTCAACGAAGTTACATCCAAGATGTAGCAAAACTTGGAAATATTTCACTTGGCTGATGAAAATTGTTAAAACGTGACAACAGGAAAAAAGAGAGAAAGAGAGAGAAAGAGATGAGAATTAACACGATTCGAATCGAGTGTTATGGATAACGTCCACGAAGTGAAATTCCAAGATACGACATAACTTTTGAAGATTCCATTCGGCCGCGTTCCGACTGGTCCGTGTTTTTCGTTAATTTAACAAAGCCTTCGTTCAAATCATCTCGGGAATCGTACCTCTTTCAAGGAAGTATACATCACTGTGCAAAAGGAAGAATCAGCCGTCCATATTTAATAGAAAAGCGTGAAAAATCAAATAAGAACAGAGTAAGTTTTGAAAAGGATTCCGCTGCTCTAAGAATATGTGTCATTGTACAATACAATTTCTACACAAAGATATTGTTTGTCATTATATCTTATAATTATACAAAGTGCTTCTTTCTTTAGCACAACAGCGGTTCTTTTAAGTTGTACATATCTATTGTGTGTGCATGTCCATAAAATATGATCTATAATAATGATTTTTGAAGTACGTTTGAATTTATAACATCTGATAAACATCTTCAGCTTAGGAGTGTCACCCTAATTATAAAGGAAATTTATTCTCAATGTAAAACGTTAAGCAACAATGGCGTGTTTTGCCAGTAAACGATCAAACAACACGAAAGGTGGAAATAAACGCCTCAATTGTCGCAACGTATGAACAACTAAAAAATACGTCGAATTAACGCAGATAGCCGATAATCTTCGCAAGGTCAAACTCTACACTAAAAAATCTGCCAATCTGACACGAGGATGACCGACTTTCTTCAAGCCAATCTCCCTGATACAGCAATGCTGTTACGAATTCCGATTGGCTGGAGAACGTCGACAATGAAACCGCACAAAAGAAGAAGTAGTAGAACGTGCATCAAAAGAAATATAGTATACGTTCATTTTTGAAAAGTTCAATGTCATTCGGCGATACTGAGCCTAATCACAGGTTTGCGCTCTAAATGTGGAAAGATGAACGCACTGTCAAACAAAATTGAAAAGATCATTGAGAAGATTTTTTATATTATACAATGTATATTTATTTTTCTAATAATCTTAGTAAGTCGAAAAGGAGGTGAGAATATTCTGAAATTCTTCCAAGGTCTTTACAGTTTTGTTTTCCACTTCTACAATTTTGCCGTGTGCGCATAAAATTCGCAGTCTAGCGATTAATCGCGAACTGCACCATTGCCCCATTGCACAGTGGCACGTTGACAATGAACAAAAATCAAAAACTCTGACTTTCATGGTAAGTAATGATTGGTAATTTAAAATAGTATACACGTTAGAAGAATTTGGAAACACCGTTATATTATTTTCAACCCACTAAACAGATTAAGAAGGAACATAAGTTTCCATTTCACTCCTGTTTGTTGCAATTCAGGTAGAACATTTTTATTTCGCATTTAAGATCCGCTGTCTATAGTCATCATATTAAAATTAACTGTACCTGGACACTTCACCCGCGAGCGAAAAGTTTCTGCTAAAATTCGTTTACCCATTCAAGGTTACTGTCATGTCAAACAAATAAAAAAAAAAAGAATTATAGAAACACTCTTCAGTATCCTGCAACTTTCGTGTAAAACCTTTTTTCATGTCACTTATAATTTTCGAGTATGTAAATGGGCTTTTCGACGCACTCTGCAAATACTGAGAAAATTGTCGGACCGAACTGAGCATCACCGTCGACTTTCTTCAAGTTGATCTCCCTAGCACAGTGTGTGGAATTCTTTAGAAATGGTGAAAACCGATCGGGAAAATCGATAGGAGTCACTGTTGCGAATAAGGATAGCTGCGACCAACTTTCCGGTCAAGCAATAAAATTTGATTTGTTTGAAAAACCACGGAAATGGTCACAAAACATCGAAAACTAGAGAAAATTGTCGAACCGAACTGAGGATCACCGTCGACTCTCTTCAGAAGTAGTGAAAACCGATCGGAAGAATCGATAAAAATCACTGTTGCGAGTAAGGATAGTTGCGACTAACTTTGCGGTTAAATAATAAAATTTGATTTGTTTGGAAAATCTCGGTCACAACGAAAACTGGAAACTATGCGGAACTAAGAATCACCGTCGTCTTCTTCAGAAATGGAGGAAACTGATCGGGAAAAATCGATAAAAGTCACTGTTGCGACTTACTTTGCACTCAAATAATAAAATTTGACTTGTTTGGAAACCTCGAAAATGGTCACAACGCATCGAAGACTAAAAACTATACCGAACTGTGAGGATCACCGTCGACTTTCTTCAGAAATGGTGAAAACCGATCGGAAAAATCGCTAAAAATCACTGTTGCGAGTAGGAATAGTTGCGACTTACTTTGCAGCAGTTAAATTCTCAGATTCTTCAGGAAGGTCCTTCGTTCAGAATTTGGTTTGACCGCGTGAAACGTTGGGCTCGTTCTGCGTGACGCGTACACTGATTGTCACGTAGGGAGCTTGTGGCGCAGGTGCGATCCTACCTGTCGGCGAGTTCACTACGAAATACGGAGATGCAGGAGCGTATGTCCCACTTATCAGGAGCGCGCCACACCATAAAACCGCGCGGAAACCAAATCCCCCACGCACAACGTCCGCGTGACCGATAGGCTGCCCCAAAAGTTTTTGACCCACGAAGCCACGGATTCCGTCACGTGCTCTGTGTGCGTAGTGGGGCCGTGCGGTTAACAAGAAGGTTATTATGACTCAGTTATGAAATGTTGTTGCCGATCCGATGGTCTTGCTTTTACAACGGGGAGCAAAAATCAAACCATCTTTCCAGAACAGATTTCTGTGGTCATTAAAACGGGAGTGGTGAGTCTAAGAGAGAAAAAGAGAAAGGCACCACTAAAAATTACTTGGCCGTTATTCAAAATACTGTTTACATTATTAAATATGTTGGTATGCGTTTTTATATCAATTTCTTACCCATGAAAAAAGATCATGGTGAATGGAAACATTCTGGGTCAACCAGATGTTTACTTTTCGAATAAAAATAGCTCCGAGTGCAAAGGGTTAAGGGGCACATGATTTTACGTTCATTTCAACTTAAGAAACGATTCATATTTTCATTTTATTGCATTTTTTATTTACTAGTTACGGTATTTTATTTCTGACTCGATTTTGCACTAGTCCAAAACACTAGCCAAGAAATATATTTATATTTGTATATTTTAGAATCGATAAATATTTTCATTTTAATACATTTAATTTAATAGTTGCAATATTTTTTATTCCTGATTCAGTTTTGCTGCAAAATACTAACCAAGAAATATATATCTAATATTTTAGTCAAGAATCTTGGATTTTCCTTGATGCAATTTGTTTTGGATGTTTGTTACTAGATTGTTATAATATGTATACCTCTATTGTTCCTCTGCTTAGTCCCGTAATTGTTTCAGTGAAGGTGTGGTGAAAAGTGATATTTTATTATTTAATTTCCCCTTCGTAATAATCGTAATAATCGGAAATATAACTTTTTATTAATATTTTAGATCGGTAAACTTGAGTCAAGAACATGCTCTAAATTGCATTTGAAATTCAAATAATTTTTCTTTTCATCTTTCATTTGATCAAATAATTCGTACTGAAGCACAATTTTAAAATGCAGCTATATTTCAATCATTAAACTACAAACATTAGCAAATCTAAATTCAATAATTAATCTAGTTACTTCAATAACCTCTTTTTGAGGAGATATTATTTATTAGCTTATCTGAACAATGTAGATGAAATAAAACATTACTCGAAAATAGCCTGGTTGATTGAAACAAGAGCCAAATGAAAATGAATTTTTCATTTGTAAAATGCAAACGATGAAGTATTATAAATAAATCATTATTTCATCGTTATTTATTTATGTCAAGAATAAAGTATTGTAACTAGAAAATTAAATGTAATCGAATGAGAATATTAATCGTTGCTCAAGCTAGTTGTAAAATCATATGCTTCTTGAATTACAGATAATATTTAAAAAAAAAATGGTTTCGTTGATTCACTGTAGTTCGACAGAAGCGCTCGGACTCGTGTGTATTCATCTGGAACTAATGGAAGGGATGAACCCACGCTTCCGACGTATTGTTACATTGTCAGTGTCGCATCGTTTATTCACGACGCGTTTGTGTTAGCTGAGAACTAGATCAGAGTGGCGATTAATAACATGTTGACGATTTCCTGATCAGCAAAAGCAGTTTTTTATGCGGTCGAGCGACTGTTGCGACTTATGTTAGTAAGTCACCCGATGAGGCGCTCGAGAGTGCGCGTTAACCCCTGCTCTCACGAATTAGTTCGCAAAAAGCCGGATTTCCATTACATTACACGGCCTGCTGGATTTAAGCTGTTATAATTTAAGCCTGTCATTTCCTTCTTAACCGACTTCGCAAAAGGAGTAGGTTACTCAAATCGATCTGTATGTGCCTTTTTTTCTATGTATTTTTGTATTTAAGGATTTTCGTAATTTCCAGTGTCGAAAATTTTCAATTTTGTGCCGCCTCCGAAAAGATTGTATTGTATTTAATATGGATTTCATATTCTATTTTAATTAATTTTATTAACAGTTGGTCTGTATTCATATAAATGAAATGGAAATTATTTCATACTTTTTAGTGCATTTTTTTATTGCGTTTCGAAGTCGGTTTAATTTTTTTTTATAAAATGTTTTTATTTCACACATTTTAGTGGAACGAGCAGAATTTGTAGAACACCGTAGGGTGGTTTTTCGATCTTATTGGTTAGGTAATATACAAATAAACAATATATACTGATCGAATTGAGTCGGTTCTATAATACAAAAACAACTAAATGGAACATATAATTTTTATTATTACTTAACGAAATATAAAATATTTCTTAATTTTGCCCTGCCCTCTCCCGCCACGCCACCACCCCCTTCCGCTGCACAGTGGGCAATTTGGACCAAATCTTTTTCAAAATCAAAGAACTTTCGATAGAAATGAGATAGAGCGATGAAATTCTTTTTTTAAATTAAAGCTGAAACTTTGCGGATGTTTATGCAATTTTTTTTCATTTTTGCAGGCAAATTTCAAGAGAGTGGGAACAAATGTAACCTTATTTTCAATGGTAGCAGCCTTTACAGATCTGAAATCAATTCAATTCTTTGGAATTTTATAATCCAGCATTTTTTCGAAATTTTTAGAAGCCATAAATGCATAAAGATTCGCAGTCTAATTGTAACTGTGAAGCCCGTCAATTCCTTGAAAATTTCGTGTGTCTAATTAAATTATTTAACTCGCCATTTGTGTAAGCTTATCGCTCCGTGGGCGACGTGGGTCGACTATGACCGGAGCGAAATTTCTTAAATTTCTTTCTTTCCACTATTTATTGTTCCCCATTAATGCTTCAAGAGGGCTGTCTCATCTGGATTTGATCCCAAACCTGACCCAGACCTTTTCTTTACGTGGAGGTAAACACTCATTACGGATAACCTGCCACTCTTCCCCGAGAGGGGGATAATAAATCTATTTCAAACGTAATCCAAACGCAGTTTGCCTTGCCGACGAGACTTCATTCTCGTGGAATTGTACAAAATTATTTACTAGAGGAGAGTTGTTGCTCGCTCGCTTCGCGAGCTTCGCGAAATTTGATTTTTATTTTTGCGTACGTAACGAAATAAATTGTAATCGAAATTAACTAACTGGCGAATGTTTATAATGTCGATAATGCAAACAGACGTCGATAATGTAAATTGCTATAGAAATATTGATTAAAAGCTACGACGTTCGTTTTTTTGTTGTATTAAAATATGGTTCTAAAAGCACTTTTAGTTTTTCCCGAATTTTCATGTTTCCGGGCAACTTCTCCAATTTTTTGAAATCTAAAAACCTGATTCGGACTACAACGAACATTTTTTAGAAATAATTAGCCAAATCGGTCCAGCCGTTCTCCCGTGATGTCGTGACCAACGAACAGCATTTGATTTTTATTATATAGAAGAAGAAGATTCCGGCAATATATTTATTTTTACGTATTTTAACGAGTCACACTCGTGATGAAGATTTTAAACAAATTCTAGCAAATATGAATGTTACGCCTTTCTTTTTAAATGGAAACTTTGATTCGTATGTAATCAATATTTAAGCATTAAAATAAATGTAGTAAATAATATAGATTTTCTTTTCTGTTCTACGGCATTTTTGGGGATAAAGATGCTTTAATCACTGTGACTGTAAAGAAAATGTTACGGCAAGTTAATCTGACTGGAAAAAAAAGCGCAGTGAAACGTACACCCGCAGTAATCGGTACATTTACCCTATTATATTCGATTTGTAGATTACAAACGAACCGGACAGCCGTAACAACTGCGCACTTGTCATCCGGATTTCTTACTCGAGCTTTTTCAACAAACATGGAGGACGTGTTACAGGTTAACGACGTCCTTCGAGAGGCGCGTCGTTCGCGCGCGACACTTCCGTGCCGTCTTCTTCTTACGGTAAAAAATATCTATCAGAAACGGTGACGAGAACGTTTCAGCATCGATCCCATAAATACTCGGAGAACGAATCAATTTGTCAATTATCTTTATGCTTGTCGTTGTTCCTTCATCTGCTTTCGACGAGATCGGAAAAGCTAAAGAGCTGTGAATCAGCGCGACTCGATTTTCCACATTCTTTCCAACATTGGTTTCCCACATTCACGCTTCAATGTATGGGTTGGAAGAACCAAGTTCGCGACCTCCATGTTTTCTCAAACAAAAGCGATCTACATATATATATTTTTTAAGCACGAGTGTTTTATATCAAATTAATCGGAAAATTCAGAGCTTTCCAATGATATACAGTGGGTAACGAAAGTATTCGCCCTTTAAAACAGAATAACTTTTTTATAATTGTACCAAACGACCTGATTTTTTATAATCAATTAGAAGCAATAGTTTATGAAATGATATGCAGAAAATATTTTTCAAATATTATATTATAATCTATGAGGTTACAGGGGCAAAAATAAAAAAGGCATTTATTAAAACTTTTTTATTTGAGCCCTTACTGAAAATTTTAAATATATGTTTTGTAGATCTATATGTAGTAGTTACGGACATGCTGAAAATTTCATCGAAATCGATTGACATACACACGAGCTACAAGCGGTTAAAAATTGTGAAAATACGACATTTTTTGATCGGTTTCTGCTTAAAATCCACAGAATCGATTTCGATGAAATTTTCAGCATTATGTATAACTAACATCTACAAAACATATATTTTAAATTTTCACACACACATTAGGGACCCAAATAAAAAAGTTATAAAAACTGCTTTTCTTATTTTTGCATGTAATCTGATCAATTGTAATTTTTATGTACAAATATTTTTACAAAATATTTTATATATTTTTTGCAATAGCATTCAGTAAACCAATACTTCTAATTGCTTACAAACCATCAGGTCATTTGGTATAATTATAAAGAAGTTATTCTGTTTTAAAGGCTGTACGGAGACTTGTGTTACTGAGTGCATAATGTAATCTATGTAAAGCAGTGTGTGACTCACAACTCACAACGAGTCACACACACACACCATATGAATTTGATTGTCCAAGGATTCTTACGCGTATTGCAAGCGCCGTATTTATTAAACAAGTTGACATTTGATCCACATTATTCGTATTTCCTTTTCCGTAGTCACCTAGATTTCGAATAGCTGCTTTCGTCTGCGGAAAACGTCTATATTGTTTCCGCGAAGCGTCGAAGTTTATGGACAAAAATTCTGCATGCTTTCGGAGAAAACTCGGCGTATACACTGGTTAGTGTTGTTATTCTAGAAGTCTTCTTTCGTTCCGAAGAGATATGTAGATTTATCACGCAACAGGGCAGTTTGTATTGTACAAAATGCATTCCAAAGATGAAAGAGGAATTTCAGAGATTCAATGGAAAAGAATTATTAACACTTTGACAGCCGGAGGTTGCGGCGTGAAAGCTTCAAATGGATAGGCGTGCAATTTCTGAATGGCTTTGCCTGAATTCCGCGAGGTTCTGTTTGTTCGCATGTTACCCGTGAAACCTCTAGTTGTTTAAAATTGCTAAAAATACACGTCACAATATCGCCGACCTACGTCAACGGTTAACAAAATGCTAAACAGAATCTACTCCTCGAAATCTGTTATTGTAATTGCACATTGTTATTGTGAAAATATGTACATGGATAAAGACATAGTTGTAGATATGATTAACAGAGTTCACTATCATCATTAGACTGCGGAGCTGTATGCGTTTATAGCAAAATTGAGTATATGAAATTCAAAATTGTTGAAAATTTTTCAAGATGTCAATATAGAATTTCTCCTGTATTAAAATCATCACGGGAAGAAATAACATTCAATTCAGTTTCTGTTTCTTGCAATCGATGCGGACAATTTTTATTTTGCACAAAGATCCGCAATCTATTCATCCTTATTCTTAATGAAACATTCATCACTATTGTTAATGATGTTGACCTCTTGCTACACGATTCTTTTACACTGTCACTGTCACATATTTATTGCATACGGTATACAGTGTTCTCACGATTGATGTGACTTTCAGGTGTGCGGATGATGTGACTTTTTTATCCCCACTACTAGGGGGTCCCCCTTGGGCGGTCTCGCTTATTATTGTTAATAGGTTAACAGGGCGATCTCGAGTTATGCTGTTTTTAGACTGATTTTAATTAGAAAAATCTCAGAAATACAGGGTCTGTCCGGAAATAATGCGACCACATTCTTTAAAAAAAATCTATTAAACATATGCGTACAAACCTTTAAATTTCTTCAAAGTAGGATCTTGGGCGTCAACACATTTTTTTCCAGCGCGATTTCCATGCTTCGTATGCTCCCTGGAAGGCGTTTTTTGGAACCTCTCGTAGTACCCTCGTCACAGCCTCTTTGACGCGTTCCACGCTTTCAAAATGGCATCCTTTTTTTAGCGCATTTTTAATTTTTGGAAACAAGAAGTCGGCGGGAGACAAGTCAGGACTGTACGCGCGCGCGAGGGTTGAAGAAGTGTTGTGATCCAACTCAGAAGTACCGTTTACTGTTTTCCCCGTAATCTACGGAAAAGTTTTGGTTGGAAGTGCTCGACGAGGCTGCGACGAGGGTACTAAGGTGAAGTGCCCTCAGTCTGGACAGTATAAATAATATTCACACCTACTTGTAGCTTAAGGCCTCAGAATATATAATGTAATTATGTAATCTCTTAATTACTGATTTTACTATGAAAATTCAATTGTCCAGATTTAGGTATCACTTTTGGACTGTCCAGACTTAGGGCACTTCACCTTAGTACCCTCGTCGCAGCCTCGTCGAGCACTTCCAACCAAAACTTTTCCGTAGATTACGGGGAAAACAGTAAACGGTACTCCTGAGTTGAATCACAACACTTCTTCAACCCTCGCGCGCGCGTACAGTCCTGACTTGTCTCCCGCCGACTTCTTGTTTCCAAAAATTAAAAATGCGCTAAAAAAAGGATGCCATTTTGAAAGCGTGGAACGCGTCAAAGAGGCTGTGACGAGAGTACTACGAGAGGTTCCAAAAAACGCCTTCCAGGGAGCATACGAAGCATGGAAATCGCGCTGGAAAAAATGTGTCGACGCCCAAGAATCCTACTTTGAAGAATTTTAGAGGTTTGTACTCATATATTCAATAGATTTAAAAAAAGATGTGGTCGCATTACTTTCCAGACATACCCTGTACGTTGGTAAAAGTTTTGTAAAAAAAAAAGAATGAAAAATAAGAACTTTCCGATTTGTGTGTGTGTGCATTGAGATTGTAATCGCTACGCAGCCGGCTGCCTCAACGTTCAGTACCATTTCCTTTCCTGAAACTCGATACCCCGGTGGTTCTAACATCAATCGCGGGAACACTGTACTGTGTATAGCAGTATGTATAAGCTGTTTTAACTGCGATTTTCGATCGCACTTAATCGAGATCAAAAGATTGATAAAGGACGACGACATACAATTAAAATAACCCTGATAATGTAAAATACTAATCTAAGTATTTATCACTAGATCACATACCTCTTCGTTGCGATCATCGCAAGTAGCTGCATCACCTATGTACTTCAATTAAATGAATATCTCTCCACATTCAGATATCTATTTTTTTTTATCATTACAAACTTTTTTTGCCCGATTTCAACATCGTGAAGCAAATGTTTAAATTCGAAATTTCTAATAGATATAGTTACGGAGTTGTCTTAGACAGAAAAAAGAATTGTGAACAAACAATATCGCAAAATATTTGATAAAACTCGAAAATTGTCTATTGTAATTCTATTATAAGCTAAGAAAACATTAAGTAGCTTGAAAAACATGTACGCGTGCACGGAATACCCCTATCTTCTTTTATTCTAAATACATATTGCGTCTACGAGCTGTGCCTAAGAGCAACAAAGTGATTCAATTTACAAGCCGGTTGAGCAACCAGCGCAACGAGGCGACAATCAAAGGTGGATGAGGGCTTTCGCAATTTCCGGGGTCGTTAACATTTTCGAAACACAGTTGCAGGTCAATTGTGCCGCTCGATTGTTCTCGAATCGATAACAAATAGAATTAATTGCAGGCACAATGGGTGTATAATGAGCTACGATACTAATGATGAACGAAGTAGATGCTTATCGAATTCAATTGCATCAGTCTTTCAACAACATTGTTGATACCTGATCAATGAATTTTGTTGACTAAGAATTTCACCTGGATTAAGCTAAATTCTTAAAAAATCAACGAATGAAACGAAATTTACATTTTCTCGTGTGTATATCGGTTTTCATTTTGCTTACGAGTGGTATAGTCGTAATAGTAATCAATATGTACATGTACAATTTTTGTTAGTATCATTAGACGTTTCTCTACCGCGTCCGTTTTTGTACACTACAACAATAAATAAAATAAAACGAGAGAACCGAGAAAAATATTACTTTCCATTGACATTGGTAAATTAAAAAATGAAATGAAGCTTTGTATTTTTGAAGAATCATTAGTCCAGTCAATAAATGCTTATAACGGGGGTGTAGAGGGAAATGGAAGCATCACAATTTTTAACTTTGGGACTTTGTTTGGACTACTTAGGAGGTAAACATACTAAAAGTCCCTACGCCTAGGAGGTGAGCGGGATGCAGGGGGGTACCTAGAAGGTCCCCTGTTTCGGTTTTCCGCTTATATCTCGGAAACTATGTGTCCTAGCGATAAGACCATTCTATACAAAATTAAAGCTGACAAAATGTGCCACAAGATTGATTCGATTCAGTTTTTCGGTATCTCGCATAGTTTCCGAGATATCCGCGCTCAAAGTTAAAGTTAAAGTTATTATGAAAAATTATTCTCTATTTCACTAAGCAAGTAAGTAACATTTATTCCTCTTGTTTTAAATTCACACAATTTGAAATATAGCATTTATTACGAATTTACAGACGCAATTCTTAAAAATTTTCTTGAGAATGATCTAAACGAAGATCGAAACGTTGAAATAAAGATATTGTGAAAATTTGCAAAATAGTGTTATGTATAACAATTGATCGAACCAGTGCGCTGAAATCATCAAAAAAACGTTCTTAGCAACAATCTACGATTTACATAAGGAAAAGTTTATTGTTTTACATTGCACTGGGGAAAGTTTTATTTATTATTTAGATACCTACTTCGATACAATAAAAATATAAGAAGGAACTGGTCTCTTGCCTTTTTAATAAAAAAATTAAGTCCTCAGCATTACGTACACTAAAGTGAAGGACAAAAATCACTAGGAATGTCCCTAATACTGCGGCGCGGCGTGAGTTGTGACTAAGAGAAACGAGGTTCACTTCAACGTAACGTTTTAACGTAGGTAGTATGTATACCGTTGTAGATAAAGAGTAATACAGAAAACAAAGTAAAGTGAAGTGCACGAAAAGATCTACTTATGGGACTGAAAGCTTAAGAAACGAAGAAAGAATGGAGAAGTAAAGGAGTTTACAGTTTACATCGTAAATGCGATTGTAGTGCGAACTTTAGGAAACGGAAATTGTGGAAATGCATGTGAAACGAGGGAAAAGTTCAGGACCGATCGAATAATGCAATGCGAATCGAACTTTTCTGTGATTAAAGAGCGCAATTCAATCACAGTGTGTCTCGATTAAATGCTACACCCATTAATCGCGGCAACCGGTTACGGTAGACCTCGATTAAAAACGAATATGCGTTTAAATATGATTATATTATGAAGGGAAATCAATTTTTTAATTATTTCCTCGGGTTCTCGATTATTTATCGGGCCTTAATTTATCCGGGATATTTGTCTGCCGATCACGCCGGTTAATCGATGTCCTACTACAGTAAGCCGTTTAATTGGAACAAATTGTCCGGTCCCAATGTGTCCGAATTAACTGGAATCCACTTGTATATTTCGAAGCTGTTTCGATAATGGATTCGCGGTGACAGAAGGACGAATCTTTATCGTCGTTTCAGCGAGTCGACTGTCGGATGTCCCGAACACGATAGAAATCTCAGAAAAAAAACCCCTATGTCTCTCTGGCAAACATTTGTCGTTCATAAACATCCAGTGCATCCACTAATATTGAAGTTTAGCAAGCCGGATACCATAGGCTTGTCAAGGCTGCACTTTCCGGTCGAAATTCGCACGATTGCAAAAGTGACACCACTCAAAAAACGCAATTTCCGAGTTATCGCTGCGAAAATGTTGCACACACCCTGCTTCACCGATTACAATGATCGTGTTCATGTATCTTCATGATTCGCGGGCTTGGTTTTCCAGTGTTAAAAGATACGAATGAGCGAAATGCACTTTAACCTGCTTTACAAACATTATTCCTCTTGATTAAAACCGTGATTAGCAAAGTATTTTTCCGTGAGAAGCATACTTTGTTTTGAAGACTACACGTGTGTTGGAAAATATTAGATATATATTCTGCAAGAAAATTTCCGTAGGCATCACGCAAATTAGAGCGAGTAAATGTTATTGAAGAACAAAAATATCGTTATAAATATGGTAATATATATTTCGCAAGAAAAAGTTCATCAAGCGCGTCTTGCTCGTGGACTCTATGATCGTAGAACGTGTCAAGGTGAATGTGACATTGTTGACAATATATTTCGAGGTTAACGAAATTGATGGGCAGGCTAAGTTTCTAAAAATTGCTATACCATTATTCAAGATATGGTTTACATTATTAAATATGTTGGTACCTAATCAATTACTAAACATTTAAGTACTGTATGAGGTACTGTATCAATTTCATAAAATGAAAAAACCACATAGAATGGAATTACTCTAGACCGGAAGAAATGTTTAATTTTCAAGTTAAACTAGCTCCGAGTGCGAAGGGCCAAATAATGATCGTTCGTTAGTCATTAGCAGACTGCGGATTTTATGCATTCATGGCAAAATTGGATACGTAGAATGTGAACCAGTGGGCACTTTAAAAATATTCAAGGACGTCACTGTATTATTTTCAGCTTTATAGGATAATTAAAAGAAGAATACAATTTTTATTCGGCTTCTGTGTCGTGCAATCAATGCGAATATTTTCTATTTTGCATGAAGATCAGCAGTCTAGTCATTGGTGTCGCAAAATTCACGTTACACAGAGCAATAGAAATACATATATTACAGTTGCTATGTACTTCAAACTTCAAAGTCCGAAAATGACGGGGAAACGTTTCAACTTAAAGTAGTTTTTAACGTTTGTAAGAAACAGACAGCAAATTAATTCTCCAGCTACTAAACCACAATCTTCTCCGAGTCACGAAGTTCATAGATCATCGAGGTTAGGTTTGGTCGGGGTCAAACATTATAATAAAAGACCATCCTAGCCTAGATCGAAGCTCGCCCCTAAAATACTTTCAAATTCCATAAACCATTGAAAGTTACCGAAGTGAAGTAATTTTATGTGTGTGTTCTACACGCAACCTAAATAACTTCGAGACAAGAAACCTCTCATCATCCAACAAAACAGCGTGCAACATTCTGCTATGTACATAGTTGACCGTTCGAACATAAACCAGAACTAACAGGAGAGTGACCGCGAATTCTAAATGGCAAAACAACTGCGTAAAACATTTACGATACGACAAATCACCGCTCTGTACATTGTCTATAAACATTCCATGACAAGGTCATCAGAAGGTCGACGAAGATCTCCGCGAGGATTGATCTCAATATTCGTCATGTCGGGAAGAGAAAGAAACTTTCACCTAAATTGGTTCCATCCCAGATTCGTCAAGCAAACGACCTCAAAACGAGATTGCTGTTAAATAACCGTCAAAATGTCCAAGCTCTGACCAATCAAGACTGGTTTATGAATTAGTTGAAGGCAGGAATCAAGAAACTTGTTTTTCTTTTAAGTTCCATGCATCGTTGCACTTTTTTGAAAAAGAACTTCCTTAACTCTTTGCACTCCTTTGTCGAGTGTGAAAAATTAATTAAAATATACATATAACATATTTATATTATACAAATATAAATTACAACAAAGCTTCAGAGCTATACTTAATAGAATTAGTAAACAATATTGTCAAAAATAAGTAGCAGTCAAGGAACTGTCTCTTTTGAAGTAAATTTCAAATATAGAACACTTCAAATAGTAGGGAGTTGTAGGGAGGGCAGAGGATGGAATAGCTGTGTTGTATTTTAAAAATAATGTTTTCATGTATTTGTATTTTGCAATACTTTCAATTCGTGTATCACCTTATCGCTCAAATATTGAAATAATTCTAATTCTGCAATGCTTGTATGACTGATATCATCTGTTTCTTTTTCTATAAAGGAAAAAAAGTCATCTACTTCTTTGTTTTGTGAAAGTAATTGAGGTCGTGACTCTGAATCTGGATTTGCTATCTGTTTTAAAGTATTTAAAATACGGTTTCTTTGATAAAAGTACGTTTTTCTTCATTTTAGTCTCTTTCGGAAACCATCGTAATTTCCATTTTGGATGGCTAACGGTAGCAATTATACATATATAGTCGCTTGCGTGTTCAGGAAAATCGAATAAATCACGAAATCGAGATTTTAAACTCGACAGTAAATGATGTTTCAAAGGTTCGCAATATCTATTGAATGCGAACCATTATTTTGAGCAATAATATTTAAAATTGAAATTGAAAATAAAGTCCAAATATATTTTCAATATTCTTAAAATAAAATACTATTTTTAAAAATTACTGCATCAAACGAAATATTTTATTTTCAAAAGTTGTACAGATACTGTAAAATAAATGGGATTATTTACTGTTTAAAATACTATTTTCCCCAACTCTGGTCGTCGTAACAAATGCTGAATAATATTTAGTGGATAGTAAATAATTATTACAGTTAATGCACTTATTTTTGACGTACGTTCTGAAACAACTTATTCTGTGAAAATATAATATTGTTGAAAAACATTGAGAGATAAAATATACATATAATCATTAGACCGCGAAGCTTTACGGACAATTTATATAATTAAGGAAGAAACGGAACAACGTCATTGAATCTCGTCTTGGAATTACTATTGTAAGTTAAGTATGTGACGTGTAATAAACGTGTAGACAATGCCATAATAAAACCGGTATGATGTCGCATGATATGTAAAGTTTTCTGGAAAACAGGTTAATCAATTGAATTGATTGTAGGACATTTAGCATATTATTGAATGCGATAAGATGACAGGAAGAAGAATGCCCCGTGAATCATAGGTTTTATGCGTCAGAACTATTCCTTAGTTCACGTGCACATTGAATAGTTATTTTACAAAAATGCTTTCTCACGTTCGAAACTAGGCCACGATAAAAGGTTCGCGATAAAAAGTAATCTTCGGAACTTCTTTCGGGGCTATCGAACTCGTCATTAAACTACGATTAAGTGTACAATGACGCCGAGATTCGCCGGAACATCAGAAAACCTAATTGTAAGTCAGATCCCGATCTCTAAAATCCCAATTATACACTCGTAGAAAACAGAAAGTTCTATGTAAATCACCTTTATCCCAATTCCAACGACAGAACGACCACGTCGAAGCTGGGATTCTCACATCCAACATTCTGTGAACCCAGAATTCTGTTCGAACCAACCAGGTATTCACCGGTGGCCGACACGATCGATTTTCGTATGGCAAAGGCGGAAAGACGTGGGGGGGCGATGTAAGTAACAGGGATCTGAAAGGATTTGTCAAGATCTTGAAGGGGTCTTTGGACATTTTGCATCCGAAGTCTCGTGAACAACTAGGCCAACGGGAGAACACATTCACAAGCCGATTTTGGCGAAACTTGCGCGAGAGACAGTTCTTGGAAAAATATTCGACACATATTCTTTCTCATCGACGTATGTACATATTCGAAGAGTAAAAACAGTCCTCGAATTTCAATGACACGTTCGGTTCGAACTTTTCAGATATTGTTTCAACAAGAAGCTTTCTAACCTGGTTGAATTCTTCATTCAAAAACGCTACAATTTAAAAACGATGTCGTACATCTTCTAGATGTACTAGATGTACACAAGCTTCGCGTATTCTGACTTTCACGTTTTCACGCGTCGTAGGCTTAATGGACATTACGCAGTTCTTAATTTGACCGGGCAAACGAGGCGGCTAAGCTACAGGACCGCCTCGACCTACCAACTTTTCTGCGGAGATTTCATTCATTGCTGTTCGAGAGCATAGTGCATATAGTGCGGAGGCGCATCCTCATGTTGCACCGCATAACGCACCTTTTATTTACAGGTGCTTCTTCGCGTAATTGGGGTAGTACATTGTGTAGGGAGTTAACATGAACTTGCCCAGTTAAACGTCTTATATGTTACTCTTATATGTATGTTACGTGTCTTAAAGTAGTGTATAAGTTCTACAACCGCGAGGTGACCACCAGCACACGGCAAGGAGAGAGGGGTACGATCGTTGTTTGTTGTAGAAACGAATCCCAACTAGGGGTGTGCGAGATTCCCGAAAATGTTCGAGGTTCCCGTAAAATATCCGGGATTCCCTCGACAATGTACGGGATATAGAATAATATTTGGGATTCCCGAAAGTATCGTTATTCGCAATTACTTTCTATAAGATATGTAATCTTCGAGAACACAATGGCTTTCAGAATCTTGTAACTATTGGAAGTATGGAGAAACTTCAAAATGTCGGGAATCACAGATATTTTCGGGAATTCCGAAAGACTCGGGAGAAATTCCCGTCCCGACCGGGATCTCGCACACTCCTAATCCCAACAAAAACATCCTGTAAACAGGAGCCAAGTTCCTATGGCCGTTGAAAGTTGTGAGATCAAACAAAATACGGCCAAGTTCGTTAGCTTAGAAATACCTCTTGCAACACTGAAAAAAGCGTTTGTAAAAATTAGTTTAAAAGAACGCTATTTAATTTTCAAAGAGTTACATGGAGGGCTAAATTATTCAAACTTGGCCGCTACCTAACACCTTTTATGGCCATTGGTTTAAAAAGTAGCGGCCAAGTTTGAATAATTTAATCCTCCGTGTAACTCTTTAAAAATTAAATAGCGTTCTTTAAAACTAATTTTTACATACGCTTTTTTCAGTATTGCAAGAGGTATTTCTAAGCTAACGAACTTGGCCGTATTTTGTTTGATCTCACAACTTTTTACGGCCATAGGAACTTGGCTCCTGTTTACAGGATGTTTTTGTTGGGATTTCATCAATTTTTGTTGAAATTTCGTCAATTATCAAGTAGGTATTACTCTTATCCGTGATTCATTAAATCCTCAACATTTTTTATCTTTAAGGTGGACATCAAGTAAATTAATAAATGCATGTTCGTTTTACTACCTATTTGTACCTATTTCGTAATGTTTTCTTTTCAATACAACCCCTTTAAGGTGTAAAATTTCAAACTTTGATAATTATTCCTTTGGGTGTTAGTTATGGTGGACCTATGTACCAAATTTCAAGCTTGTAGGTCAATGGGAAGTACCCGAAAGGTTTTGATGATCAGTCAGTCAGTCAGTCAGTGACAAACTTAGCGATTTTTGAGGTCCTATATCTCGGAACCTACTAATGTTGGAAGATTAATGTTTTGTCAATATTATATCTCTCCATCTGCCTCCAGTGCCGAGTTATGAGCCTCTAAAAAACGGCTAAGTTGTTTCGTGTAAAAGGAGGTAGTGCGAGAACTTGGCTGGTGCACTACCCTGCACCTAGATAATGATTGCAATGCGGGAACGAATTAAAATCATGTAAGTCTGAATGTGTGCTAACATTTTGTCACACAATGCATAGTTCAGTTACTCTAGATACAGCCTACTGGTAATACACGTTGATTCTGAGCCATTCAAAACAATTGAATTGGTGGCTGGAGCAACGTTGAATCTGGTCCTCCCATTAAATCCTGCTTTCCATCCAACGTTGTTAATTATTATTCATTTAATTATTGAATTGTTGGCTGGAACAACTTCGGATGATGCGCGCAAAGTGGAAATTTGATAGGAGGGCAGGATTTGACGGGAGAACACTAAAAGCTAATAGACCTTAAGGAAGTCTGACATCCAACGTTGCTTCAGCCACGAATTCGATTCTCGAGCATGACCTTGGAGCAGAAGAAGAGGATGCGTGCGACATTGAAGGAGCCTGATGAAAGATAGGTCACAGCGTATAGCGTGCTCCGATTTTTGCTGTGCTGTGTGACAAACGGAAAGGAACACAGTAGGGAACTTTCTCCCGCGATCGAATCTCGTTAAACCCGTTCGTTGATCGAACATCAGTACACGATAAAAACGTGTGTGTAGAGAAATGGAGGAAGAGAGAGAGAGAGAGGGATCGAGGCGGAGAGGTGGAAAGAGACTGAAAGAGAGAGGAAACTGGAGAAAAAAAAAAAAGGGGTCAGAGAAAATGAAAAACGAAACGAGGAACGCGCCGGCGGATGAAGCTCGGAGGTGAGGTTCCGTTTCGAACGACACGAGCTGGCTAGACTTTCGACGCCCGGAGGCAATGAACGCTGTCAAACGGTACCTAGTTTATGGACGGGTATCCTCTCATCGTAGCTCTCGTTCGCGGAAACAACTTGGAAAAAGATACTAACGAAAATAACGTGTCCTGGACGCCGTACCACTTTCGCGAACAGGACTGTAGCTTTTTTTCGCGAATGTTTTGCCGCCCCTTCCTTACTCTTTGTTGCGAACCTTCCGCTTTGACGGATAATGTAGCACTCGTAACGGGTCCCGTTGCTTCGCTCTTTCTCTCTCTCTCTTTCAACTCGAAAATGTTCGATTTCTTTGTAAACCTATCCGCTGTTCGGAATTCTCATCTTTACGATCTATGAATCACTACTGGGAGTCTCGGCGCGAAATTGCGTGTGTGCACCGACCCTTTCGCATCGTTCGCGTGACTGAGATTTTCATGTCTCGCCGGTGAGATTGAGTGAACATTTATTTATATGTTGCGATGTCAGGGAAACTCCGACGAGACAAATTGTTCGTATGGAGAACCGCAGTTAATTTCGCCCTTCGCTGTTTTAATTGCTACTTCAGCGTTTGTTTTCAAACCCTGGAACAGTCAGGCTTGTTGATACGACGAGACACAAAGTTTCGATTTTTATTGTTTCATTGTTGCCGACTTTGGTCCAACCGGCGTACGAAGATTAAAGAAGACGTGTACCTTTTTTTATTCAAATGAGAGTTAGTGGGATAATAATCAGCATACGAGCAGGATTTGATGGGTTGCGAATTTAAAAAGAAGGTAAATCGGCCGTGAAAATGACTCAATTGCAATTTATTACTGCCTCTCACTTTGAATGCGATTCTATTCGACAGGCATGAAAAAGAAAGATTAGGAAGAAAGTCGGTAATGACTGGTAGAATAAGTTTGTAGGACATCCTAATATTTGTACAGAGACGTGAATAAACGTCTTACAAAATTAGTCGCCTAAAATCCCAGATTTCTTCATCTACGAAGCATTCACGCGAGTATTTATACAGATTGTTAACACTTTCAGACTAATTAAAGAGCTTCGTATTGTTCCGAACTCTTTTCTCTGTAGTAATGGTGTTACTGGGATAGCGTACTACAAATTATTCACATTAATTCCAAAGCACAGAAGCTACATAAACATTTATCTCCTTCGTTTTATGATTTTTATGAGCTTTTTTAAACGCTTTACATGTGTTTTCTGTTTCGCGTTTGATCCGGAGTCTAATTATTATATCTTATACTTAGAATCTTTAACATGTGAATAATACAGACAGGAATCCACATTTTATTTGTAAAGACTGTATAGTCTTGACAAAGATTCCAAAATTAAAGTAATATCTGATTCTTTTCTCGGGCAGTTGCCTTCGAATTAATGCAAAGTTCCTCGCAAAGGACGAATGCGTGACAGGATATCGTTGAACAGTGAAATTTGCATACGATTTACGCACAGATTTGAAATGTATCTGCCGGAAGTGGTTTCACGCGAGGCACAAATCATCCTCCATGCGATTATGCAAACAGTGCGCGTGTCGGTAATTACAACAAGGTAACCAATCTGTAATCCAGTCTACAATTAAAATTAGAAACAAGGTCCAGAAGAAAGCAACAGATCTAGAGGTGTGTCTAGGAAGATCTGGTGCTACATACATATGTGTATAAAAGTGAATGAAAGAGGTCGAGTGCAAGAGAGAAAAATGGTGCAGGTAAGAGGCAAACAGCTACGGGATAGATAGAAAGAGAGAGAGGCACTGACTGTTGTGCTTAATCTCAAGCGTTTCTTCTGCTCGGGTAAAGCTATTTTTACATACAACAACATCGTTAGCGACACCCATATTAATGTAGTTTTCCACGAGTCTACGAACTACTGTATCTTCCGTAACATCATTTTGCTGCACTAGTGTTTACTTCCCGCCGAAAATTCAGAAACACCACACCGAAATACATTCAAACGTGTGAACAGCAAGGTAACTTCTGTAACGCGAAAATTCCGATTGTTTTTCAGCTCTTGTTCAATTGAGACGGTAGATATCTACAAAAATATACACAAGTGCTTATAAAAATGTTCAAAATTGAACAATCCGTTTATGAACTTTTTTTGCGAGTACATAATTGAAAATTCATGCCACATTTCCAAGTTCTACAGAGTGTATAGGTTTTCAACGAGGCGACGGTAATAGCTAGAATAGTGATTAAGAGGTTCAAGTTTAAGAAAGTTCACGCATACAATCACTCGACAAGACAGCTCATGCATACACAGCAACGATAAGTATACACCAATATAGTCGATTCTCATAAAAATCAATGCTTGCGACAACAACGATTAAATCCTTCGACAAAGACTCTACCAAAAGAAAACAACGTTCGAAAAATATTTTTAAAAAATGGGGAAATATCGGCAACGTCCACGTAGATCGAACTTCCGAGGGTAGAGGGTTGAAGCAATGACCCCGTAAAGCATCACGTGACCAATTAACGCGTCGAGATGCTCCATTCACCCGTTTCACCAACGATCGCCACACTAAATTACCTTAGGCGTGCGAAGCGAGTACGGCCAGCTCGATAACGTGACGGCTAAAATTCGCGAATCGAACCGGACCGGTCGAACAAGCGGAATTAGGTTGATCGCGGAACAACATTATTCATGGGTGTCCCTAACGCGCACAATTGTACCACCTTTTCACTCGTCAACCGTCGGGATCTGCCGTGAAAACCAACTGGATGGTGCACAGGCCCGAAATTCGAGTATCGAGACGAACGGTGGCGAGTTTTGAGCGAATAATGTTGGGGCTGGTTGTGCCACTGCCGGTGGTTGCAGCAGCCATCGAACCGCCCCCTGGACTGCGGCTTTCTGCGAACCATTCTATCCTTTTCTCTCGCACGGTGCTCGACCAACTGCCAGGTGCATGCGCGCTGCCGCCACTCAACGAAAATTACGTTTCGGTCCTCGAGAGGAAATATTTAAACGAGATTTAAAGATACTCTGCGTACCGGTTACGTTGCCCGGTTCGATTGATCCGTTGCGCCACTGCTGCTCTTCCCGGAGACACTCAGGACTAACGGCCTTTCGATTAGGGTTGCTATCTGTGAGATCGCTGGTCTAGGACACCACTGGAATCCCGGGCATCGCCACCTGAAACGATTTTAACCTTTAGTGAGCCGGTACCTTGAGAACTTGAATTTTCTTCGCGAGAAATTCATATACAGGAGTTCTGTTTAAGTTTTTATGAAAAGACGCGCAAGACTGCGGATCTTTATGCAAAATACAAAATTGTCTGCATATCGATTGCGAGAAATAGAAACTAAATTGAATGTTACTTCTTCCCTTAATGATTTTAATAGAGGAGGAATCATATATTGACATCTTCAATTTCGCTATAAATGCATAAAGATGCGCAGTCTACCTGTTACACTAAACATGTTTCTCTCGACAAGTTGAACATTGTACCGATATGCACATCATTGCGAATACTTCTCAATGTCACCTACCACGCAGGAAAAGTTGTACGACGTCATTTAAACGAATTCCAACGATTTAGAAATGGATAACGCATTTTACAATTTATGCATTACCTATCGACCTATCGTACTAAATCTATTTACTTACCGATGCCACTGACGTAGTCTTACGTACGAGACGAGACTGCCAGCCCCTGTGATATACTACTAGCGGGCGCGACTGGGCACGGGGATAACGTGGAACTTACAGTGATCTGAAATACCACATCGCTAAAAGTTCTACCACCGAACGAGATACTCGTCAAGTAGAAGAAGAATGATATAGTATAGAATGCTCACATTACCCATTCTGCAATTGCCTTATAATGCTATCACCGACGAGATACTATCTCGTCGGTTCCGCACTCTTTACCTAAATAGAACCAGAGAATATATGACGTTGTTCACGCCCGGGGTGAACCAGCTTGAATAATACATATATTTTGTTCTGAAGGAAGGTGAAATTGCAAAATGTTATGGAAGACACACACACAATAGGTATAGGAATAGAATTTATTGAAAATCAACATATTTATTAAATGTGCAGCCATTAACTCGATATTATACATATATCTTCTATTCATAAGATACTAGAAGTTCTTACAAATAGAGGATAATACCGATTGCTCAGGTCTCACCACGAGGAGGTTGCTGCACAAGAGACCCGAAAGGGAGTCAGAACGAATGTAATATTCAAAAATATTGCAAAATTTTGCAAAATTTAATTTTACAAAAGGGACTTTTCAATGTTAAGAATGTTTCTGCGTTAATCATAAAATCTGCGTATGAACGACAAATTAAAAAAATGTCAGAGATTATAAAAAAAAATTAAACCGACTTCGAAAAAACGCACTAAAAAGTATAAAATAAATTCCATTTAATTTATGTGAATACACACGAACTTAAATACAATACAATCTTTTCGGAGGCGGCGCAAAAATTAAAAATTTTCCAAATGACAGATGTTGCTGATTATGATTTCATTGGAATATGGTGGACTTGGACATCAGTAGGTGGGAAGAGAAGATACATTAATATGTGAAAGCATGTAGAAGAATTTAAGGATTTTCGTAATTTCCAGTGTCGAAAATTTTCAATTTTGCGCTGCCTTCGAAAAGATTGTATTGTATTGAAGTTCGCGTGTATTCACATCAATTAAATGGAAATTATTTTATACTTTTTAGTGCGTTTTTTCGAAGTCGGTTTAATTTTTTTTTATAAAATTTTTTTTATTTCACACTTTTTATCAAGGGACCAATCGGGAGATATACCCTACACTGATTGGTCCATCCATCTTGGAGTAATCGGTGAACATACATGAAATGTAGGATCAAAAATATCTTTCGTCTGAATATTCACAAATCTCCGTCTGAGATTTACAAAAACGTCTTTCTCTGTCAACCGTCACATTCCAAATCGTAATTTATAAATATCTGAAAGCCTCAATCAATAACGGTAACGACGTCGCGTCGTTAAAAAAATTTTTAATTTTTTTTTCACGGGACCATCTCAGGGACATGCTCTACAACAGTGGTCCCCAACCGGGCCCCGGTCCGTAGATCAAGTGGTACCGGGCTGCCCAAGGAACATTAAAAATACAATTAAATTAAAATTATTAAATCAGAACAATCTGAAATATAAACAATCAACGTCCCTCCCCCCCCCCTCAACCCCCTTAGCGGGCCACGGTAAAATTATCAAACGTTGACCGGTCCGTGGCGATAAAAAGGTCGGGGAGCACTGCTCTACAAGATGCAAAAGGTTTCGTTCCGATTGGTCCATCCATCTCGGCGTAATCGGTGAACATACATAGAAATAAAAAAAGTGAAAAAAAGGCACATACAGATCGAATTGAGTAACCTCCTCCTTTTTTGAAGTCGGTTAAAAAGGCGTCCTCTCTTTGAACATTGTTTACACGTGTTCAAATATTTATAATTACAGTGCGGATCTTTATGCAATGATGACTTTCGAAAATGTTTCGATTTAAATTTAATTTATTTCAGATCTAAAAAGGCTAAACCCACGGGAAATAAGATTAAAATGTTACGAGAAAATATACACCGTTAAAGGTAGAATCTACAGAATCGCAGAGAAAGTTGTTAAAATTGAAAATGTGACTTCTTCTTTTTCTTTGCCAAACTGGTTCGCATATTCATGATCTGCAGCACGCAAGAACCAGTTAAAATGTTCCTCGTGACAAAATCCATGTTGATCAGTGTTATCTACAGCTTCTGTAGATAGTACGAGTTTGAATGTGTCTATGAAATCGTCTCACCTCCTTGTACGGATTCCTGGTAGCCGACGAATGAGACAAGTATGTATTTATGTTACACGATATTCTTATTATCTCATCAAGTAAGAAACGTCAGCGCGAAAAATGGCGTCGGTGAAAGCAGAAGTAAGCGCAAATCCGCTCGGATTAATTCCGAGAGCGAAGAGTAAACACTCTGGCAATCTGTTGTGCCCACCTATACTATACATCGTGTGTAGAGAATGTCTGCAGCGTGCATAGGAGACACACGTTGGAAGTTGGAAGACGCCGACGCAAACGAACGAGTTTATCTTTGGAGAACGAGCGTGGAAGGTGCCGCCGAAAGAAGATCTCGTGGTGGACATGAATACATCAATTTGTGCATGGTCAAAGGGTAAAGCTTGAACGTCTACTATACCGTGCCACATAATATTAACTATCATAATTGCGACAAGCACCCAGTTCTCGGTTATCTCGCTGTTAACCTCCGATATGTTTCAAGGTCCCTGCGTTTCATTCGTCGTTGCGCTTTTCTGTGGACCAAACAAATTCTACGTACTAAATACCTACACGCAAAAATATAGGGTAAAGGTACCAATTACCGTGCCCCACCCAGTTATCGGACACAATACGAACTTTTTAGAAATTAATAACACTAGGTTTACGGGACCTCTGATATTCTAAACATGCTTCCCAGAGGAATTATATTTACCAAATTTATTTCTTTGGGCATATATTATTGGAAAATAGCCAAAAATGTTCATAAAATAATGTGAAATAGTTATTTCTGGTGCTCCGTGAACCCAGTGTTAAAAACAACGCGAAGTACCCAGTATTACTGTATTTTTGAAAATAAAATGCTGAGAAACTGTGATACTCAAATAGTGATTTTAGTGTGATACTTTATTGTGTAATTAGGACCAAATTATTTCCTTTCGCATCGTCCAGAAAGATTTGACGATACAGAGGAAAGGTTGATAATTATAATCAATCGTTTATCGCAAATAATGCAAAATAAAATACAGAATGCCTTCAAATTAATAAAAAAACTTGCAAGTCGTCATCAAACATTCGATAACTGGTACCTTTACCCTATCTAAGGAAACTCTCTAATTTGTTGCTCTTAAAAGCTTCGTTTGTTTCATGGTAAGAACTACGAAACTTGATCTACGTTAAATCTTTGTTTATTATTACAGATTAACGCTAAACCTACCATTTTATGGAAAATAATGGAATAAATTCCCTTGTCTAAGCATCTATTGTATTGAAAATTGCAAACAATCTCAAAGAATTTAGAGTTGCCATTTTTTATAAGGGTAATATTTACCGGACAGAGAGACCTTTAATTCTTGAAAGGTTTAGTGTTAAACAAACATTTTTTAACGCGTTCGTTTTGTTCCATCTGACGTAGCATAGCTGTTTATTTGAAACGAATGAAACTTTCAAATCGATCGAAAAGTTCGGGACAAGTTCCGAAGAGAAAAAGTAGAGCTCCAAAATGGTGTAGAATGAATAGAAGTGTTACAGTTGCAACAGTTCCTTATAAATCAAGGATTAACAATCGAGAACTTGTAGATAAATTGTTTGATACCGCTAGCAATTTCATTAGTGAACCAGCAAGTCATCTAGAACAATATAATAATATTAACGAATAATCTTAAGTCATCTATCAGAAACTATTGCGTTAAGCTTCCTTTAGATACAGCATTAAAACGCTAACTAATTGGTTTCCGGTGACTGAAGTGTTTGGAACGAGCTCGTATATGTTACGTCTCAAAACATCTCACCCGCAAGTTCTTGTCGTTAATGAGGTGTCAATTGATAAAGGATCGATTTGCGCTGGTCGTTTCCCAGCTATCGTATAAAGCCACCGTTTGGCGAGCATTGTCATCAGTCGTTGTGTTGTGACACAATCGTCACCGAATCTTTTTCAGAGATCACAGCTAAGCTTTGCGTTGCGAGGATGGTGCGCGTGAACGTCGTGCTAATCTCGTTGTTACTTTTCATCGTCGGCCTTTCTGTAGGACTCAGCTTTCGAACTTTCAAAGGGAGCGACGTGCTTGATTCGGTGCCGATTATCGACGGGTAAGTTCACATTGCATTGATAAACATTCGAGACGCTCGCTGAGCACGAGTTAACGCCCCCTAAATTCGCATTTACATTTGCATAAACGCATTCTATGATCACGCTTACAGCAACAGTAAACCGAAAATTCTAAATCGTTCATTCATAAGTAGATTATGCAATATAAACATTTTCTATCTAAATTGCAACAAACTCAAGTGGAATATAAACTTATTTTTTTTTTTGTTAATCTGTTTAATGGTTTGAGAATAATCTGAATAATGTAACGGTACTGTTAAATTGTTCTAATATTTTTACTGTTTTAAATTACACCATTTTTGTCATAAATGCATAAAATTCGCTGTCGTAATATTCGGACACTTTTAAAGGAACGGTAACTATTTTAATATCAGATCGTACAAATGACATTGCAATCGGTCCGAGTTACAAAGAAAATGATAAAAAAAGTTGGTGTTTACAATAACTTTTTTATGTGGAGCAATATTAAAAATGTTTAAAATACGTATCGTAAATCTGTGTCAATTATACATATTCTGAAAATTTCATCAAAATCGGTAGATGCGAAAAACAACTGCAGACACTAAAAGATGCAAAAATTATGAAAATCTGCGATTTGCACCATCTTTATACATTTTAAATAATTAGACTGCGGATTTTTATGCAAAATAAAAATTGTCTGCATCAATTACAAGCCACAGGAACGAAGAAATTCTTTCTTCTTTCAATTATCTTATTAAGCTGAAACTAATACATCGATGTCCTTAAATCGTTTTAACATGTCCACTGCTTTAAATTGTACGTGTCTATTTTTCTCATAAATGCATAAAATGTATTTTTAAAATACAAATACGTCAAAAGTTGACACTTTCTTCAATTAATCCTTTTTACTTAACATTCTCAACTTTATCTCGCCATTGTTCCATGCCATTTGTGTTCTTATCGTAATAATATCAGTTCTCGTTATCGTTCGACAAATTAATCGGACCGCTACATTTGAACGATAGTAATTGAACTATGTACACATTGCGATGTATCAGTCGTTTGGATCGGGAGACCATATCGTGAAAGAATTTAATTGCGTTTCATAGCTTAAAAAATCTGATATCTGGTGATTATGATATTAGGAATTTTAGATAATGCCAAAATTAGGATTCGTCGAAAATGAATGTTATTCTTCTTTCATCGAAACAATTTTATGCATCAGGTTAAATAACTCTGTAACCCGAAGGGACTAAAACTCTGTTGCAGACACAATGACTTGCCTTACAATTTGTACGTGAAACTAAACAACAGGCTAGAGGATTTCAAATTCGAAAATGATCTCGCTGACGATAGTAAATGGGGAAGACAAGCCTGTAAATCGTGTTTCACGGATCTTCCTCGATTGCGAGCTGGAAAAGTGGGCGGCCAAGTGAGTGTGAAACACGATAGTTTAAACTGTGTGTATTCGGAACATTAGTTCAGTTGTTTAATGCCATACGTAATTGTGTTTGTGTGCACACGTTTTCCCAAAATATCTATCTTTCGTTGTTACTGATTATCAAGCTGTGAATTGAGGTGAGGTAAAAAAACATTTTGCTATGATAAGATATGACAAGCCTAGGCAACTGGCAAATTGCGGCTCGCGAGCCGGGGGAGTCTCCTCTCCCGACTCCTGGGTCTTCCCCACCCAACTACTGTGGAGTGTAAGAAGGTGGGGAAATTAGGAGTGTTTTTAGGAGGCTGTACTAATGTGAACTAGAATATGCAAGGAAAAAAAATATACATTCACAAGAAAAAAATATCAATGATCTTGAAAACATTTGTTATGTCAGCAAAAATAAAGGAAAATTTAGGTGGACCACCCTGTATTAAAAATGTTCTACATAAATTGCAACAGACTGGGGCAAAATAGAAGCTTATTTTCTTTCGTAATGCGTTCAATAGATTGAAAATAATATAACGGCATTTTTAAATTCTTCTAATGTTCTAACTGTGTTAAATAACACCTACACATTTTTGTCATAAATGCATAAAATATATAATTTTTCACTTCATAATCGTTAAAAAATTCAGTCGACTCGATACATAATAAGAAGAAAGATGTATTTGCTTAGAATTTCGACTTACACCACTTCTGCGATACCTGAACGACCTACTTGAAGTATGTTGCTAATTAATCCTGTTAATTTCAGTTCTGGGCAGCGTACGTTTCGTGCGCCTCTCACTACAAAGACGCAGTACAATTGACGCTGCGGCAAATTGACGTCATCAAGAGATTGGTCGACAGATACCCGAATGACCTTCAATTCGTGACCGAAGCGAAAAGCATCGAGGAAGCCTGGAAAAATGGAAAAATCGCTTCCATGATCGGCGTCGAAGGTGGCCACTCCATTGACTCCAGTTTAGCAGTTCTCCGGCTCTATTATGAGCTCGGTGTGCGTTATCTTACGTTGACACATGCGTGCAACACGCCATGGCAAGTCGAATGATTGTTAAATCCTTGGAATTACCATATGATACAAATATCACCTTAACGCAGGGGTGGGCCAACCTTTTACATACCATACCTCAATCTTTTTCAACTCAAGCACATTTTCTGCCTTCATTCTCTTCATCCTTTCTGTTCATTGTTGGGTTTGGAAAATGGAGAGATAGGGGTAGAATCTGCTTCACTTAGGGGAGGAAAAGGGATAACTCAATCACGTAACTAAATTAATCAATTTACAATACTCCAATGCACCAATCGACAATAGTGAGAAATGATCTCTTGGACAAGAGGGTGAATGCTGTCGTGAGTATCCTGCAATTAACATCCTACAATTGTAAATTATCAAAAAATTGCAACCAACTGATGAGAAAGAAGGCTCCATTCAGTTATGGCACCTACTTCAAGAGAATATTATAAGTCTAGCCACAGAGATGCAATGCACCACAGGTTGGCTACCCTTGCTCTAAGATGACCAAGCTTCGAGATTAAGCAACATAACTTCCGACTTCTTTCTTGAAATAAGAAAGTTGCAACTTAAAAATCTTCAGTAAAGTAAAAACAGTTCTTGAATAGCTATCTTACAGACATGAGCAACAAGTGTATATTTAATTATTACTTCCGTGCATTGACTTCTTTCTACTAGTCAAGCTATCATCTTTGATTTAGAGGCAGGATTTATAAATTGTTCATTTGGAAACGTTCATTACTCTAAGGGGAATGAACATTGGTAGCAAATGTTTGTGAACACTTAACATGAAGATTAATGTTGAAGTTAAATAATGATTTTATCATATTTCAAGGGCCGACGCATCGCCGGTAGAGAATGGTTCTGTCCACAATCTTACGAGCTTCGGAGAAGTAGGTTGAAAATTTTCAACTTCGATGAACAAAAGTGGTTTAATACTATTTACCATCATTAGACTGCGGATTTTATGCATTTATAATAAAAATGGGCGCGTGCAATTTAAAGCAGTGGACGAATTACGAAGATTTGAGGGCATCAGTGTATTCATTTCAGCTTAATAAGACAATTAAAAGAAGAAAGAAATTTCTATCTGGCTCCTGTGCCTTACAGTTACAATCAATGCAATCATTTTTTATTTTGCATAAAGATCCGCAGTCTAACCATCATTAAAGATAATTCCTCTCTTAAAACTACCTTAAAATTCAATTTTCATTGTACCTCAAAACCAGAACTACTTTAATTTGTGTAAAGAAATATTTTTAACCACAGTACTTTTAAATCTCCAGAGTAAAGTATTGCGACAGGTAAACATATTTCTTTACACAAATTGAAGTATGTAGCTCTGGTGACGATGATTGAGAAGTGGAAACAAAATTTTAAGATGGTAAATAGTATTAAACCTCTTTTAGTCCAGTCAACGAAAAGTTGTAGTTTTTAACAATTTTTAACTTTGGGTCTTTGTTTGGACTCTAGTCAGGAGGTAAACATACTAAAAGTCCCCACTCCTAGGAGGTGAGTGGGGTGCAGGGGGAGATATCCGCGCTCAAAGTTCGCTAATTGTGCTGAAGAGTTAGCTAGTCAAATAAGGCAAAACACGTGAAACAAAAATTTCTTTTTCACAATTAGTGAAGTTTGAGCGCGGATATCTCGGAAACTATGTGAGATAGCGAAAAACTGAATGGAGTCAATCTTATGGCACATTTTGTCAGTTTTAATTTTGTATAGAATGGTCTTATCGCTGGGACGCATAGTTTCCGAGATATAAGCGGAAAACCGAAAAAGGGGACCTTCTACGTGCCCTCCTGCGCCTCGCTCACCTCCAAGGAGTAGAGACTTTTAGTATGTCTACCTCCTAACTAGTCCAAACAAAGTCCCAAAGTTAAAAATTGTGTTCCTTCCATTTCCCTCTACACCCCCGTTATGAGCATTCATTGACTGGACTATTTGATTCGTTAAATGTTTCATAATTTCATGTAGGCAGTTGTCTTCGAGATGAATCGACTCGGAATGCTAGTCGACTTGGCACACGTATCCCACAACGTTATGAGGAGAGTACTTGCAGTTACAAAAGCTCCCATAATATTCTCCCATTCATCAGCCTTCAGCGTTTGCGCTCATTATCGCAACGTACCTGACGACGTGCTTAAAACAGTGGTGAGTCTCCTCCTTAGAAACGTCTGTTACAAGTTATGCGAAACATTTACAATTTTTAATATATTTTCAGAAAGAAAACAATGGCATCGTGATGGTAAACTTTTACTCGAATTTCGTGAATTGCAACTCTTCGAGAAACGCAACGATACAAGACGTGATTGGTATGTTCAACTATTATGATGATATTCGAGGTCTTTGTGCAAAGTTTATACATATATTTAAAAATTCAAAGTTTCCAGACTTTCATACGTACAAATTTGAAAGACCACTCTTTAATATTTCATTTCTTTTCACAGACCACATTAACTACATCCGTGACCTCATCGGGCCCGATCACGTTGGCATTGGTGCCGACTATGACGGCGTAAGTTCGTGAGTATTGCATCGGTCATAGGGAACTAGCGAAACGTTCAAAGTAAGGAAACGTAAATTTAGTAAAAATATTTCAGAATGCCCGAGGGCTTGGAGGATGTTTCCAAATACAAAGATTTACTCGACCGCCTCTATGAAAGTAACGCGAATCCTCGATGGACCAAAGAGGATCTTGAAAAGCTAACAGGAATGAATTTGATCCGCGTATTTAAGGCTGTGGAAGTGGTAAATAGAAATACTTTGACGTGTTCACTATAATTTATGATTTTTCTTAATCTAATTTCCTTGGGACGATAAAAACTGCTTCCTTATCAGCATTAAAGAATCGTAAAAATATTATACAACGTGTATTACGCATTACAGGTAAGAGATTCATTAAAATCAACACCACCCAGAGACGATATCATAGATGGATTAGATTTGTACAATGCACAGCTGAGTTCCGGCTTGAAACCCGGCGCGTGTAACACTGCGATAGAGTGAGTACTTTTCTAAATTGTTAAATATTTTCTAATGCTTCCACTTTCATTTATCTATTTACATTTTTTTTTATATACAGATGGAGAGGACTTAATGTTTCCTCGAGTGATAACTTCGAATGATTCGACTGTTTGGAGTTTATTTAAACAATATAAGGACATGTTTGTTATTGTAACTCGTTTATGCGTGTACTACATTTAAACGAGATCCGAATTTTATCACTAAAACACAGAATATTTGGATTTGAGATGAATCCTCATTGTAAACACATGGCATTTACTCATGACAGTATTTAATCGTGATAACCGATTAGTCATCTATACACGAGAATAGAGTTTCCTAAAAACGTTTGCCAGGATTTCTCAATGTTTCTTACTCTGCAAATTGCACTCCAAACCATTTAGTTTCGTAAGATAGGTTTTCCTACAACCTACAATTATCTGTCAATGTTCTTGATTGATTAAATCTAAAACCAATGACGAATTATATGTATATTTCATAGATAAATCCAGGTGCCTTAATTATAACAAAGTCTCTAAGATATAAATTATACAAAATTGTATTATATATATAATTCTATGATATACTGAAGGGGATATGTGATTATGGTAGCATCCATCGCTAATCAATCGACTTTCCCCGAATTCTGTATTGCATTTATGTATGCGTTGATATCATTCCTGGAATTCAATAAATAATTAAGAACCGTTCAGAACGTTCTCATTTTACGAGAAGCAATATTTGCGAGACTGTATTCAGAACCAACCATTCACTTTTCCTTACGAATGGGAACACTTTGGGTGGCTTGAAACCATTAAACGGAGAACAGACTGCAATACTGTACGCCCCCATGTCTCGCCAAATCAACCAATTGCCGATTTCCACTTCGGGTAGCATCACGCTTTTTAATATACAATCCAACGAATCGCATGTTGGCCCCCAAAGAGAGGAAGGAAATGTTTCATCACTCGCTGGCTAGAATGGTAATACATAGATATTTTATGTAGGACGCATCATTCGTCCGTATATCAATAATCTACAGGTTGTCCCAAAATTCCTTCAACAGCCGGAAATAGGAGGTTCCTGAGATCATTTGAAGCAACATTTTCCTTTGCAAAAATGTTATCCGCTGCTTTGTTTATGAGTTATTAACGAAAAACACGGACTAATCAGAGCGCGACTTAGACGCGAGTTGGATACAGTCGGCCAATAGACAGTTGGCGCGCCGGGCCGACTGTGCCAACTTGCGTCTAAGTCGCGCTCTGATTGGTCCGTGTTTTTCGTTAATATCTCTTAAACAAAGCAGCGGATAACATTTTTGCAAAGGAAAATGTTGCTTCAAATGATCTCAGGAACCTCCTATTTCCGGCTGTTGAAGGAATTTTGGGACACCCTGTATATAAATAAAAAGAAAGATAAGCTTTGGAATGTCTGTGCTGTGCCTGAAGAAAGCTTAACCATTTTTTAAACACAATCTCAAAAGAAATTATTGGATTATATTGCACGAAACAGTTTTATGCAATGTCTTAGAAAGTTCTGAATCCTTTGTCTGTGATTTCTGAAGACTGAGTCTGCTGCTAGATTAAACGTACCTTTTCCAAAGGAATTGGAATTCTCGCTTTCAATTCCAACAGCTCTTCTATAAAAGAAGTGTAAACACCGCAGTTCACATGATACATTCTTATCTCCTTCCCTTTGAAGAAGGTGAGCTTTTTTGAGTGCAAGTACGATGCTAAAGTAAATGGTGACGTCACGAAATATCGTCCTGGCTCACTGATGACCTCGATGCCTGGATCGAGGTCCTTAATGGCTTCGTTGATGACAGAGGCAAACTAAATTCAATTATGCAAACGAAATAGAACATATGGAAATACAATAATACGAATCCTTGTCCCACGAACAAGTCATCTTTCAACCTTTTGCATTCCCCACGATTTTTAAAATTTGATGGATATATGAAATTGGTACAATACCTCATACAATAATTAAATGTTCAGTAATTATTAACAAATTTTGAATAACGGTACAGCAATTTTTAATGGTGACTCTGAGTCACCACTCGAGCAATGTAAATAACTGCTCGATAAGACTGTCAATTCATCAAACATTGCGAGTTATATTCAATTAGTATAAATTTACTGAATTAAAGCATTCATTCGTCACATCAATTCATCAAGCATTGTGAATTATATTCAATTAGTATAAATTTACTGAATTAAAGCATTCATTGATGATATTCGTGGCGACGCGATTGTATTAAGTTCTTGCAGTTAATACAACGATCAACGAACGTTGCACTCTTGGCTAGAGAATTCATAAACAACATGAATTGATATAATTAAGACAAATGTCTTACGAAGATGAAATAATAATAAGAAAAAGAATAAACAATCTCACACTATCCAGTGGGACTCCAGACTCGCCAGGAAATCCTCCCCCGATATCAATCAATTTAATATGGACGCCGATCGATTTTGCAACAGCGATCAACTGTTTGCAGGCCGCGATGCCCCTGCCATAAGCGTCCACTTCTCCACAGGGACTTCCCACGTGAAAACTAAGCCCGTGCAAAGTTAAACCAAGATGTTTCGTCAGCTGGATCAAGCGGATAGCTTCCTCGTCCGGGCTACAGCCGAATTTCATTCCAAGACACACTTCCGAGTTCTCGGCGTCGCATCGAATCCGGATTACTATCCTGCCATCCATACATAAACAAACACAAAACAAAGCCCATACTAAATAAACTATCTTCTTCTACGTACGACACACAAAAAATGAACAGTCTTCGCGAGAACGCAAGAGATGAGAAGATTGAAAATCATTGTAGATACGTTCGGGCATCGTCGAATTACGGAACGCAAAAATAATTAACGCTATTTATCAATATTCATCCATTACACCGCTCAACGACACTCGCCATCACGCTCCTCGCCGAACGAACACCTAAGAACTACCCCCATCCCACTACCTACCCCTACCCCAAGATACAACTTCCGTTACACATTTGTGTGACATCCTCCGTCACGTTTTTAGCCGAACGAAACCTACAAGATTTTCAATCTTAAAATCTCATAAATACGTTGATAAAAGTTCTGTAAAGAAAGAGTAAAGAAAGAATAAAAACCTTTCCTATTTGACTTGGCATTGTAATCAATAAGACTGCCTCGACCCTCAGTCTTCTTTCGTCGTAACGTAGTACATACAGTAAATATTCGATGAACGCAGGGCTTCGGGAAGAAGTTGAGCCTTACCGACATCCCGAGATAGTAAGGGAGGAAGAAATTCCTTAGGGAGCAAGAAAAAGGGCTTCGGGAAGGTTCGTTTGCATAGTTTGTAGAGAGACACTATTTTTTTGTGCTTAAAAGATCGAGCCGGATGTAGAAAAGGACAGCGCGTGTAAACAGAGACCGCGCACGGCCGAAGCGGAGCAAAAAATAGCGTACCGATGAGACCGCTTCATGCCCGAGATCAGATTACGCGCATGTTGATGTTGATACTGCTCGGCGACCGAGGCAGCTCGAGCTTCGCGGCAGTGATGCCAGAATAAAGTTGAAACCAACTTCATTTCCCCCCTCCAGGCTCTCCACCTTTATCCCCTTCCATTATCCTATTCCACCGTTCAGTCCCTATCCCGCACGCGCAACGTGTCTCTCATTCGCCTCACTCTGCCTCACTCTATTCTCGTCGCGTAACGTGTCACATATTACTCTGGTCATCAGAGAGGGGGTACTTGTACTCCCCCCGATTCCTTTTCGATTACCTCTGTCTGGTAACACTGCTTCGCGGCCCCTGCGACGTTGCCCCGCAGTGGAGGCGATATTTTTTTGCATCCAACGTGTAACTAGTGTAACACCCTCTTGCGTCCATAGAATATTTACTGTATGTAAATACCTCTATTATAGTAACACTATGCGAGGGAAGACTGTATCGAGAGTAATTGGTAGGGGAACTTCATGTCGTAGAGAAATATTCCCCCACATTCTACAACCACGTACACGGAATTCTGTGGTTGTCAGGAAAAAAGTTTATGCATTAATTGAGATTTATAGTATAGGATTTACGTCTTTATCAGAAAAAAGTCATGAAAATAAATTCGAACGGCTTAAAAACATAATGCAATTGAACCGATATATCCTATGGCAAAGCATTAGTGACCAAAACTTTAAACGGCAATATCTCGAAAGTGAAATTATAAGCGTATATGAAAATTGATCGTAAAAAATGCAAAACTCACTTTGCTTCCGGGAACATTTCTTTGATCTTGACGAGCTCAGCCTCGCCGTCAACGGTCAGTCTGTCGACGTTGACTTTTTTCGAGAATTTGATGTGAGAGGGTAACTTCGTCGGGTTCGCGAAAATAATTCGACTCGCTGGTATCCCGTGCGCCAACACATCCTTTATCTCTTGCTATTTTGAACAGTCAAATTGAACATTCTGATCGTTCACGATCCACTGACTCGAACTTTGCCAGATTAACCCTTTGCACTCGAATCACAACTCTGAGGGGCCACTAAAAATTGCGATACCGCAAGAACGGAAATATTTTCAAATATTACAACTCCGATGTATAAATGAAACAGCTTCGAGTGCAAAGAGTTAATGACAACAATAACAACTTTCGTACCTCGGAGGCGCAATCGAAGCCGGCATTTAGGCTCGCCAGAGTCTTGATCACTGTAGGATCTGGATTGCATTTGATAGCTAAAATCGAATCAGAGATCCAAAGCTTTGTCAGATTTATACGAGGTTAAGCAGCTGAACTGATTAATCTATCAAGGCTTCGATTATATAATTGACATTTACTTAAAATGTGCTAAAAAAGCATATATTCGAAAAAGCAAGATTTTTTTAGATCATTGGAGCCTGAAAGTATGTATATTCGAGAAAATACAAAAAAGTACCATAATATGGAGTGACCCGTGGTATTTTTGCGATCCAATCTTTATATTTCTGCACCACGGCAGCGATGTCCACGATATAAAATGATTCCTCTTCGTTCTCGGACTTGATTATGCTTCTTATTATGCCAACGTCGTCCAGCGTGTCTTCAACTAATTTCACGTCATCCACGCTCAAACGAGACATGTCGCTCGAATGAAACTGACAATGAGTACAATCGCGGTCTTCCTAAACCGTGCTCCACTAAAAAGGAAATCAAATCTGGATCGAAAGTTCGAAACAATCAAAAATGATATTCCACGATTAGATTTCGTATCATCGCTGTTCCTACATTTGTTTTACGATAAGGCGCTTCGATTGTACGCAGAGATCGAATAACTGTCACACTCTACATACGCTATTGTTTTGACTAGAATCACTTGAGAAAATAATAAATTCCGATTAACGGTTCGAAACAGTGTTTACCTGAGAGGATAACAATGCTAGAAGAATGCGCGTCCTGGAAAACTTGTTTTCTTGCAGCAAATTGAAATTGTTAATTTATAATACTGACCGTAAAATGTTGTTTATTATAATATACAACAAATGGCACTGGTTCCAAACGATTTCGCGAAAGGTTATACGAATTGCTGACTCTTGATAGCAGTACAGTCGATAAATACGCGTTGAAGTTTTATTGAAGTATATATGTATATAGTTACCTCTGCAAGTAAAAAATTTTCTATCAGCGTCAGAGAATGTAAGGAACAGTGGTGTTATATACACAATGTTGCATCGTTTTATCAGTTAACGCAATGAACCGTAGAATGTAATATATGGTATTACTGGCTAAACACCCGATATTTTTCCAGTGTACACTCACCAATATTCTTTTCCTTATTGTTCTGGTCTCCTCCATCACAATGTAGAAATACGAGACGAATGCAGTAAAATTCGCAGTGTAACTCACCTTGGCTGGCTATCGCAATTGGTACCTACAATCTACAACATTTGTGCTTCGGGTTCGCATGTGACCCGATAATTGTATACATTAAATAGGTTAAAGATAATAAAAGATATCTGACTTTTTTTATGACGTATAACTAACACAAATGCAGATAGAAATTAGGAACTTTTGTTGCAAACTATGTATAAACTACACAACTTCGTCTCATAAATGTCTGTGTTATGTACAGATAAAACCGATATATGTGCAAGAACCGAAAATAATAATTGTTTGAAACCGATATAAGAACCGAAATAAAAACCGTAATCTAAACCGATATTACCTGGACATTTCGGTTCTTTCATAACAGTTATTAACAGTTTTGAAGGCACGTATATTGCATTTAAAATAACACGTTATCTGTTACGTCAGAGTGGAGCTCTTTATCGCATAGAAAACCTCAGGAAAATCTTGTGTAGTGAGTATAGAACGCTGAATATATTAATGAAACGTACATCATTTAAACCTGATTGTCCAAGAGAAAATACATATTTTTTTCGATTCAATATAACCGGTACAATCTTTTTATTTTGACAAAATTATGACTTTAAGTAATAGGCTATTTGCTTGGCGACCGTGCAATACGGTTGCTCTCATGCAGGGGATCCGTCATAAGTACACTGCGGATCTTTAATCTTTATGCAAAATAAAAATTGTCTGCTTCGATTGCAAGAAATAAAAACCAAACTGAATGTTATTTCTTCCCGGTTTCAGGTTCGGGAAACAGATTATAGGAAACTTTTCCACTTTGAGAAGTACCAGTCAAAATGACCATGATACCATGATACAAAATTATTTTGATTCTGTATAAATAAATCAAAAATAAAATTCATTATATTACACCTTTAATTATCTCTGTAAAAGTCATCACGTCATTGCGAAAAAAATGTAACATGAAGTAGGAATTTCAGATTGAATTGAAATTGTAAAGCATAGTCATTCTGACTGGCGCGGTTGATCTAGTGTTAAAAAACTTGCCGTAAAACTGTCTTTGTCCTTGAATTTCAGGGCCACATTCAGATTCTAACAAAACCACAAAAAGCGGCTAAAAACAAAGAAAATATGAATTAAAAACAAAAAAAAACCTGACCGTTCAATTTCGGTAGAGTCCAGTAGAGTCCGCTGTGATACTGAAGAATTTTTTACAGAGTCGGTAATTCAGAACCGTAGACAGAAGAATGCATTGCAGATGACAAGACAGAATACACCGACCAGATACTATCAGAGAGTATATACTACTAAAGACTGCCAGCCTTATGGGAGTTCGTGTCACTCGAATATTTCGGTGTTCTCTTACGCCCTCTAAGATATATTCTGACTGGAGTGAGAAACAGAAGGCCATCGACATGATCTCGTCGGTGCAGAAGGCTACTGAGGAGATTCTCGTCGGTGAAAAGTGAGAAGGCAAATCGTCACGGAACCATATTGATCATCATGAATTGTTACATTCTGTACCGAGCAGATATTTCAGACGATGTTGGTTTCAATATTAAATTATATCCATAATTTGCTATTAACCCGGCTATAAATATTGTGCCCCTAGAAATAAGAATAATACATCTCTCTAATTCTATGTATAGAGGTGTTGACAGGTGTTGACACTGAATGGTAACGGGGTGTTAGCACAGACGAGATATAGGAAATGGGGTTGGAACCGTGCTAGGAACCCAATACCGACGGACACCAAAATGCATTGGGTGTCAGGTCTATTCCTATATCTCGTCGGTGCCGCTAGTTCGCTGTAAAATTAGCAACCATCAGATGGCGCAGTAATTTGAACATTACTCGATGCACAGGAGTTTCCAAGCGCTGGCGTGCAGCCTGTAATGGCTGCGAAAACAGAGCAGAAATTTTCCACAGATCTTTCACTCTATCTTTCTCATAGTCAATGACTGTATCAGTCAGTCAGGTGCAGAGGAAATTTGTATAATCAGATGGGTTGATACGTTCACAGTAATCGTCATGGCTCCGTTCTTATGGAGTTCTAGAGGGAATATTAACCGGTTTATAACTGATGTTCAAATACTACAATGCCTTTTCGTGTTAATCGGACTGTTTAATTTGTCTGTGTGTCTCTACGAAGACCAAATCGGGAAATTCGACTGGTAAAATGTTTTGTATTTTGAAACAAATGTTGATTGTAATGCTCAAACGCTTAAATAATGCATTAGCATGCTTCCGTGTTTGACAGTCTGTCTACTTACTAATCGAATTACACTAAACGACGAATTTATTATTTCATTTACAGGAAGCAGAATTATGTCGGTAAAATTAAGTTCGCCAGTTTCGACACGGTCTCGACCGCGAAGAAGATTATTGTTGCTACCGAGGAAAATGTTATTGCTGCGTTAAACCTGAAGTCAGGTAGCCTATAAATATTGATATAAAAACGGTTACGTGTAACGAATGAAATTTCATTCGTACTTGTAAATTAGAGTTTCGAACCATTAATTACTACGTATAATATTAAGATACGAAAGAATATTTTTGCCTTTCAATATTTTTATTAATATTATTATTATAAATGAAAGAATTGATAAACACTGTTATTTGATATTTATTACAATACAGGAACAAGTAGAGAGTTAAATAGATTATGAATAGACAGCAAATCTTTATGTGTTTATCAAGAAATTGGTTGGATGAAATATAAAACAGTAAAGGATTAGAAAAATTTCAGAATATTGCAATGTTCTTTTGAATGTAACAAAGTCAGTAAGGGATGAAATAAATTTTTATTTTATTTCTGCTTCCCACAATTAATGCAGGGTATTTTTATTCTGCATAAAGATCCGCAGTCTATTTATAAGAAACGTCTGTTTAGGGCAAATTTTATGGAGACGAGTATTAGAAAAGGGATATGCAGGTCATATTCGTGCAATGGGAGGAGTCGCGGATGGAGATTTAGTTTCTGTGAGCGGAGGAGTACCAGCTATTGTTCGTGCATGGGATTTAGCTACAGGTCACATTCTTCACGAATGGCCCATGGCTGAGCAAAATCCAGAAAGGTTAATATTAATATTACTTTTTCACTGGTACAACTGATTTCTATTGTTCCTATTACTATCGTTTTATATGTTTCAATCACTACAAGTCATACGTAATGGCTGGTTTCAGGTTTTGTTGTTCAGAGATTATTATAAAGATGCCTTTATGAGAAATTACTTTTATATTTTGTTTTCATATTAAAAATCATATAAACTCTGAGTAAATGCTATCTTAATTAATATGACAATAGATACTAGTTACTCTTAGTAACTCTGTAGTTCTAGTGTCAAAATGAATTTAAATACATATTGGGCTGGCAAGAAAGTAATTCCGGGATATTAAGGTGAAATAAAACCCAATTTTGGGAAAATTTTGAAGTTTTATGAGCACAGACTTATGAAGCTACTAGAAAGATGGCGAAAGATCATCCAACAAGATGGAAAATATCTTACTAATTAACACTAAACCTACCGAGCACTAAAGCGATTCAAATGTTTTAGCTTATAAAAACGACAAAGATGTATTTATTTATATTCTCTGCAATTTTGATTACAATATGTGCTTGGACAAAGAAATTTATCGAATCAATTTCCATGTAAGCAACTTTATCATTTCAATAACTTTAAAATGAAAAAGATAAAACCGGTTCGACTGGCAGTGGTAGGTTTAGTGTTAAAGTTGATTGCTTGAATAGAAAAATTGGGTTTTATTTCATTTAAAATACCAAAATTACTGTCTTGCTCTAACCGAATAATATACTGCTCCATAGTAATAATAATAACAACAACTTACTGAACTATGCAGATTAATGGTGTATAGTGTATAAAAAAAGGAATAGCATACACATAGTAAGAGATAATTATAAATATTGGTTTTCAGACGTTTCTCTCCGTTTATGTCTTTTTCTACATTGGGATTGTACAGTGCTAACAGGTTTCTTTACCTTTATCTAATGCACAATAAACAATACATGTTTGTTCACTCAACTGTTACCGATTTCTCATGTTTACATACAGTTACTCGAATTCATATTTGGACGCTCTAAAACAGACGATAACTTTTTTAATATTGTACTATACGATTTGAACTTTTTTTGGAAGCTAGAGCAATTAGCTTGCTACACAATCGGTCGACGTTGCAATGAGCTACAAACGTTTAAAGATGGTAAAAATTGCAGATTTTTACGATTTTCGGCCTATATCTGAGAATTCTTACATCTTTCAATGCCTGTCGTTTTTTCCCGTATCAACCGATTTCGATGAAACTTTCACAGTGCATATAATTGACACAGACCTACAAAAAGTACTTTTTAAATTTTCAATATAGGCCCACATAAAAAAGTTGTAAAATGCTTCTTTCAGTATTTTTTCTACAATTCCGAATACTTGCATTTTTTGAAAAATTTCTTTTCACATTCTGCAGTAAACTAATTGCTCTAGTTTCCCAAAAGAGTTCAAATCGTATAATACAATATTAAAAAAGTTATCGTCTTTTTTAGAGCGTACGAATATTAATTCGAGTAACTGTATAATGTAATTCTGAAATTGTCTTAATGTAAACGTGGAAAACAATCACGAGCAAAGAGAAAAGATTTTCGAATGGAAAATAAGATGAATACACAAAATTAATATACTTTGATATGTTGTAATAGAATTTTAGTATTTTATATATTTCGTATAAATTACTAATAACTTCACTAAAGCACCAAATTTCACAATAATGTTTCGTTTATTCGATATATAATATTTTGTTTCATTCAAGTATCATATACATACATACTCAATGTACGATCAATGTTATTGCTGTATAAAATTTTCGATACTATTTAAATATCTGCAATTTTTTGTTACTATTCAGAATCAAAGATGTAAAATGGTACATAAAAGATGGTATTGTACATCACATTTTACCCAGCTATAATAGCGATATTAAGGTAACATCATACGATAGTAAGACAGGACACAAATTGCAAACGAGAAAAGTCTACGGATCATTTATAAGTCAAGAAACAGAGTAAGGAACTGAATGATGATATATAACTGTTTTATCTATTACATCGTAATTATAACTTTATTTAATGTTGTTTTAGATGCGTTCTAGCAGCTCCGTATCTAGCATGTTTAAAAGGAGATAGTTCGTTAGCTGTATTACTCTTGGTACACTTATTCGATCCGAATACCGAGCCACACTCGGTTACGATAAATACAATATTTGGTGCTGGTGCACAAGGTCCATATCACTTAGAATCAGTCCCAGGCGAAGAACCTGTTGTATCGATTAGCGCGGATGGTAATCAAAGAAAACGAATTCTTGTGGTGAACGATGTAGTTCCAATTCAAAGAGATATACCAGGCGATGCCACGCTCAGTATCGTTTCGGTTGACAATGAAAAAGTGCTTCTGGAAACAACATATAAAGCTGGAGTAAGTAAATTTTGCTTCGATTCGTACCTTCACCTTGAGACTTCTTAAATATTACTTGTTAATTATTGACACGTTAAATTGTTTCAATTTAGACAACTGAAATCACAGCCACAGAACTTCTAACATCAACACCTATGCCAAATTTATCCATGAGTTTAACGCATTCTTCATTGATATCGCCAACGATTATGTCTTCGGTTTGTCCTCGACAAGGAAAAGGCGTAACGTGTCGCCATTTCCTGAGTTCAGAAGATCACAGTGTTGCGCTATTACAACACAATAAATTAATATGGAGTAGAGAAGAAGCGCTCGCTAGCATTGTGGCTGTGGAGATCATAGAATTGCCTATGTCCGATAGGGAGCAGGCTATTGAGACAGAATTCGATCAGAAAGAAAGTAAGTTTAAAATAAATAACATTTTCATTTCATATTAATGAACTCACAAAACTGAACTGATAAATAATATTATAATACATACAGCAAGAATTACACAAGTTAAATAAGTGTTGAACTTTACGGTGTACTTTTACTTGTTACAAATACTTTACCGCAAGCAATGTCTATAAAATGTTGAACTTTAATATGAAAATTAGAAGTACCAAAATTATGATTATGATTATACATAAAAAATCTTTTCGATTATCATTCGATATCGCAACTGAAAGGCTTGTCATTATATTTAATTGTAACCACGATAACAAAGTCATATTCTATTTTTATAATGTAACTTTTAACAAAAACAAATTAGATAAGCTGTATTAATTGTACTTTTTTGTGAATGGCTGCTGGCAGGTATTGATGTAGACAGTTCATGTAAGTAGCGAAGCAGCAAGGGCTGGTTTGAGAATTACTTTGTTATCCTGCTATTGATTAGATTTATTCGCATGTGTTGATTGTTTCTTAATCATGACAATATCAAGTGAACATTTTTATAACTACTAAACATTTCTTCTCTATTACTTAGGAAAATTGTTATAACGTTGCAATTAGTATATGCATGGAGTTTTAAACATTTCCTAATCTAATAAGTATTCCTCGTCGAAGGAGTTGTGAATTATACGTTTGGAATTAATAATAATCGAATAATATCATTTATATTTAGTAGTATGCATGAGTAATGATTGGACAGCGGATTTGATTATTTTTAAAGAGAATAAATTTCTATTTCATTCCAGTTTGTTGCAAATCGGGTAAAAAATTGATGTTTTGCATAAAAATCCGCTGTCTAGTAATTATATAAATCTAGAATCTAAATGATTCAGAGCATCATTTGTATTTGCAAGTGTATAGATAACAGAATTTGAAAATGATACTTGATTAACACGTTTTACGATCATGTCAACCATGTACTGTTGTTGCCGTTTTAGTTTCAGTTTTACAATAGAATATTTTATCGTTTCTTTAAATAATACAACAGTATGTAAAGAAACTATTTACTTTGCGGTGCTTTCGTAGTACGAACGATATATAACTTAATAATTTTTGTTATAACTAGGGGATGTACTGAGTATGATGATCAGAAGAGTCGGCTCGCAATTCAAGCAAGCAAAGGCATTTGTCCAATCCATATTAAGTATAACACCGCAACCATCCAATCAACGTTCCGACTTAGTACGAGATAAATTTGGATTGCACAAAATGATTGTTGTTGTTACATCGACTGGAAAAGTATGACTTTATTCGATGGCTATTACTTAATATTAATAGATAAGAATATTGGACGTATTACAATCTACTCTCTGAAAGAAAAGTAAAAAAGATGCGATGCACAATGAATCATTTTATTTTCAGCTGTACGGTATCGAAACTAGAAAAGGAGAAATTATTTGGCAGCTTAGAGTGCCAAGCATTCGAGGGTTCGCCAAAGGATCTAGTACGATAGTATTATACGTGCAACGTGGCAGCAGGCATTTCCCTTATCCTCCGCAGTGTACATTATTAGCAGAAGATAGAGTATGTTTACTTCGATACATCGAAAAGCAACAGTTCTGCAATATTCTACAATATACGCTCGAAACATTTTTCAGAAGACAGGAGAGGGAGTTCTATACACATTCAATCCAATTACTGGTCAACCGTTGGATGGATTAGTCAAATTAGGATATAAAATAAAGCAATCCATGCTGCTTCATGTTACAACTGACGATTTTCTACGAATTATTCTTATCCTTGATAATTACGATAGACCACATGTATATCCCGAGGGTGCAACCGCACTGGCTGCATCGCTTGGTAAAAATATATATATGTTCACCGCTGATCAAACGACAGGTGTACTATCTGGATTTTCTCTTTCGTATAGTACGACTCAGGTATACTGGAACTTCTATAATTTATAAATATGTATGGTAAAGGGGTAACGGGATATTTAGTGACGATTTAGAAGTTTATTATTAATTTGAAGGCATTCTGTAATTTATTTTGCATTATTCGTGATAAACGATTGATTATCAACCTTTCTTCTGTATCGTCAAATTTTTCTGGACGATATTGTTAAAAAACGAAAGAAATATTAACGAAGTTTTCACGATTAATCGTAATAACAAATTAATTGATTAATTTTTTCTTTTATGCCATAGCACAACAAAAACATTATATTCAATAGTATCCCCTGGGAAAAATTGCATTGTCTCGGGGATTAAGGTTTTTAACTAATGTTTTCTATATTTTGAACAAAAATTATTGTACCACTTTTGATTTATATACGAAAGGAAAACATCTCAATTTTATTTTTAAAAATAATGTAATACCAGGTACTTCATGTTATTTTTATGAATTTTCAAAAAAGTTGTATTATGTTCGATAATCGGGTGGGGCACGGTAACTGGTACCTTTACCCTATAGTATGTGAAAGCATCCGTTAAAATTGCATTTACTCTGCAGGAACTTATCGCTCATAAAGTATGGGAATTAATACTTTCGCCAGAAAACCAAAAAGTAACGCACGTCGTATCGAAAAACCCAATAGAACGTGTACACTCTCAGGGTAGAGTCTTGAGCGATAGATCTGTACTGTATAAATATATTAATCCTAACTTGGTTGCTATAGTAACCGAAGGTGTCGGATATACCAATAAAAGTAAGATCACTGAAAATATCACGAAACGATTACAATTAAGTAGATTTCACGTGTTTTGCATTAATTGGCATATGTAGTATTTATTTATATCGGCCTCGCGGCCAAGAAATTGGACTTGGTTTACAATTCTTCTATGTCACCCATCCCTCCATCCATCCACCTATCCATTCATATCCCATGCCATACCATATGCCTTATTGTATATAATCTATGTTAATCTATCCTAATGTCTTACATCCAATATTGCCTCTCCCTCTCTCCTTTTGATTATTTCTTTCCTTTTCTTCTCGATACTCCTGAGCCAGTCTACTGTTTCTCCCACTCTTTTATCTTGTACTATCTTTTCTAAACTTATATTTATTCTTTCTACACCTTTACCAGAACTCTTCCCTCCGATCTCTCCACTCTTTTCATCAAATCTTAACGCTTTCTCTCCTGCTCTGATTCGTACCTTCTCTCTCATGGTTTCCCCCAGTACCATGTAATCTGGCGTTATTCTATCAAGTTTCAGGCACCATTTGATGTATTTCGTTTGTACTCTCTCCACAGTACCTCCCTTTCCTTCCCTCCTACTAGACAGTCAAACAAAATCATTCTTTTCCTAAATTCATCCCTAAACAATCTTTCTTCTGTGCCCCATTAATTGGCATATTTTAATGCATTTCTAACCGTTCACAGATACGCTTAATCTGTATTTATTGGATGCAGTATCTGGAACAATGATATTTTCTATTATACACAAAAGAGTGCGTGGTCCGGTCCACGTTGTGCATTCAGAGAACTGGATTGTATACAGTTACTTTAATGAGAAGAGTCGTAGGACTGAAATCGCTAGTCTAGAACTTTACGAAGGAAAAGTACAGAGTAATACCACAGGTACAATATCACATCATTTTAACTATTCGTATGTTCGTTTTATTAGGTTCGAGGGAAAGTTCCGTCGTATTTTAAATAAGCAGGTAATTTTGGCAATAAGTTGTGACAAATAATGGAAATCGTATCATTGAATATAATTGATGATTGATATTTTTATAAATCGATTCAAATGTTTTCTTTAAAATACGACAGAACTTTCCCCCCGACCTAAGTAATAGCTTTAGCTTATTGGCTCAAACATTCGTGTACTGCTCCAGTGTTCTCGTCTTTGTGTACAACTAAATTGCCGATCGTGGAAAGGCAAGCTTTCATTTTCCCTGCGGCAATAGAATCCATGCGAGAAACTATCACGGAGAAGGGTATTACAAGCAAACACATTATAGGTGAGATATTCACAATATTATATTTGCCTAAAATTCACAACGAATGAAGAATACGATACGTGTAATACTTACATGTGCACCTATACATTTCACAGTCGCTCTTGCCAATGGTGGTGTATTAGAGTTACCGTGGAAGATGGTAGATCCACGGCGGCCTATCAATCCAGAAGTACGCGAAGAAGGTGTAATACCATACATGCCAGAGATACCTATTCATATGGACGCAATAATTAATTATAACCAAAGCGTGTTTAGGGTATCGGGTGTTCACACTAGTCCTAGTGGCCTTGAAAGTACTTGCTTAGTTTTTGTACATGGTCTTGGTATGTATCTCATTATTTTAAATACATGTTTTTCTATTTCTTTATCATATACAGTCAAATCTGTTTTTGTGCGGTAGATAGGGATCGCAGAAACAAAAACCATGCAAAAAAATATATTCACAAACTTCATAAATAGCTATAACAAATAATTTTTCACAACATATTAAAGAAAATTTATTTCTATGCGGTGGAGAGGGACCGCATAAAAAAAGTCTCACTTAGAAAATATGTCAAAGCTTTACGAAATAGCGAGAAAGTGCTTTCCAAACAAAATAAATAATTAAATTCCACATGGAAACATTTAAAAAAATTTTAATTTCTCATTTTGAAGTGGAGAAATTTTCAAAATGTACACGATTCAATTCTACTCGTCGTAGTCCAAAACGCGCATATTTTGTGATGAACTGGTTCGTAATCGCTTTCGTCACTTGAAGATATTAGAGTTGATTTATTTTTTGTTTCCATGTAGTCGGTGATAAGTTTTTGCGACGACGGTCGATTGATCAGCTGCTTGTGATCGTCGCGATAGCCAGATATACATGATCGAAGCTCTTTTTGGAATTTAAAACTTCTTTCGGAATTGTTATCTATTTTAAGAAAATGCTTTTCCAATTTGCTGCAAAGCTGGATCCCTGCATATATTTTTCGAACTTACATATGGCGAACAGAATTTCGATATTCATATACCGCACAAATAAAAATCGCATAAAAAAGATCGCACAAAAATAGGTTTGACTGTACAGTAAATCCTCTATCGACGCAAAAAGGTGCTACCTACACGATGGACGCAAAAAAGATATCCCTTCGATCGAATCTGATCTCGGCTCGGGTATATCGATGTGAACCACTACTAATGCGACACGGAGAGTCGCAGTCGTCGGCATAGTTCAAAGGCCCGTGCGATTAATTGACGATGAACGTTTCAAACGCAAGGAAAAACAGCATATGGGAAAGAAAGACGCGGAGAGTCGCAGTCGCTTCGGCCGCGTGCGGTCTCTCTTTACACGCGCTGTTCTTCTCTACGTTCGGCTCGGCCTTTGAAACTCAAAAAAATAGTGTCCCTCTACGATCGATGTAAACGAACCTCCCCGAGGCTTTTGCGTCGATAGAGGATTTACTGTATCATGTCATATCAAGTTGATGCAAAATGTACAAGTACAACAATATAAAACTAACATTACACCATCAACTTGATAATAAATTGAATGAATAATTTAAAGAAATAATGTGTACTACACGATCAATTATCTGTTCAATAATAATTATTGCAGACTTGTTCTACACGCGCGTGGCACCGTCGAAAACGTTTGATGTTCTAAAAGAAGATTTCGATTATTATCTAATCGTGATAGTGTTAGCAGGACTCTTGATTTCATCGTACGTTACAAAGAAGTTAGCTTCGCAAAAAGCGCAGAAACAAGCATGGAAATGATGATTCGTTTCTCTAGAAAAATTAGTGCGTAACATTCTTAAGTATCCGTTTCTTAAAGGTAAAACATTTTGCTAATAATAATTTGTAAAAACAAAAAAAAGATACTGTTTTATAAAAAGATAATGTTACTGCAAAAGTAAATGTTAACAATTTATTACATTACCTGAAATATCTAAACGTATTACATATATTATATATATATTATTTGTTTTCCTTTTTTTTAATTTTATTGAACAGTACGCGCACACTACAGCGTTAACATATATCCGAATATTCAAGACAAAGTGTGCTAGTCATTCTATGGAAAGAGTGGACCATGATCGCTAATTAGATCACTAAAATAACTGACAACATGCTCAAGCTACGATTAATGTTTCGTTCAAACGACGGTGTTCCCTCGAGAATCTCCAGTAACATAACAATCTGTTTTACTATAAGTACAAACCCAATTGTTGCAGCTATATTTGTTTCTGGTAACAAATTAAGATCGAAAACGACTTCGTATAAACTTGAAAATAAGCTTTTCGCGTAATTCCTAGAAAACAAGGTACAACAAATTCAACATTTTCGAGAGACAACCGTACATGTACGCATACATAGTTGGAGATTTGTTTGATATGCGAACGCTCTACGTGAAAAAATCTGAATCGTCAAAAACACCAAACTAAAATGAAATATAAATATTTAGAGTATTAATGTTGTTGCAATCGAGTGTCTTCAAAATAACACTTTGTTCTTTCTGCTGCTTAGTATCACATGCTAGCGAACGATATTTAACTAGAATTTATGCTCCTTTCTGTTCGAACGTGCACTCGCGTACATGTCACTATTTCACCCTATGATAATGGTTTTAAGGGGGTAGACTCGTTTCCAGGATTGCAAGGGTGCGGGATGCGCCTTGTCATTTCTCGATAATGCATGCGATGGGGTTTTTCAGTAGTGAAAACCGCTAGATAAAAGATCAATCTAGGCTTTACGAGGCGTAATTTGTATTATTCGGAAGCATGCAGCTGTCGCAGCTTTATAAAAATAGCTATATGCGCAGCTGTATGCTTTGTAAATAGGACTTTTGAGGGCGATCTCGAGCTAGATAAAATCTAGTGTTTTTGACTACTGAGAAACCCCACCTTTGTATTATCGAGAAATGAGAACGCACATTCCGCACCCTTGCAATCCTGGAAAAACGAATCTTCCTCCTTAAACCATATTGTAGAGGAGAACGTAAAGTTTATATTTAAATGTACATAATACATGCAAATTTCGTGTTTTGCATTTTATAAATACATTAATTTATTGCTACTTACGTTTACTTTTTAATTTATAAAAGTAGTAACACATGATACACAAGAAAACTTTTAACTGAAACAATTTCATATACAAAAAGCAATGGATAATGGGAATCATAAACATACATGGTATGCTACGCATTGCAGATCTTGAATCCTTAGCATTTATAAGCATTTCCCTGTTCGTTTTTAAAGAAAGATTTCTTTCATCGATGTTCTGACCGTTACTAGTATTGAAAAGACATTAGTAGGTATTCTAATTTTTTCTAATTTAAATATTTAGAATCACAAGGATGTCAATTTTATCGTTATACGTATATCTGTTTAAGTTAACACAAACACAGCACTGTATGAACCTCAACATATACCACAGTACAAACGAATGATTTTATTTATATATTATATATTTATAATTGAAAATTAAATAAATTATACCATCTGCGAATAAAATCCCATAGAATCATTTTCTTTGTATAGTATAGTTCATTTGCTTTGTAGATACACGTGTAAAGTTTCTAATAGACGTAAGCTTTATTGTAAAGAAAATAGGAATATAAACGATAATATCATGAAAATGTAAAATTTGCAGAACCAATACAAAATATAAATTGTACGATAATAAAAACTTTGACCGTGTACCTGTTTCTTTTATCCTTATCTTAGTTTTAAGACTTTGGTAGTAACACATTAGAATAATAATAAAAATATTTATATTTATTATATTACAAGTGTTCATATTTTATACAGTATATTACAATATTGATAATGCAATGACTATATTCACTGTATGTTGAAATTACCTAATTTCCTTTTTTTTCTGTCACGTTTCCAAAGATAAATCTTTGTCTTCAATGTATTGTAGAATAATTTGAATATTTTTATAATATTCGTTTGTTGAGATGTTTTCAGCCATCTAAAAAACCAACAGAATATTGATCAGTTTGTGTATTATATAATTATATGTGTGTAGGGTAAAGGTACCGGTTATCGGACGCAAAACAAACTTTAGAAATTAATAAAAATAACACGAAATACCTTCGTATACAAATCAAAAGTATTACAATAATTTTGTGTTTAAGATATAGAAAACATTAGTTACAAAATCTTATTCCCCGAGACAACGCAATTTTTTGTTTCCGATTATAGAAAATGCTAAGAAACTGTCGGAGGATAATGGAATAATGATTTTATTGTGCTACGGCATGAAAAAGAATTAATTAATTTGTTATCACAAATTTCTCGTGTCCGGCAAATAGGAGCAAAACTTCGGATTAAAACTTCGTTAATATTTCTTTTGCCTTTTAAGAAAATCGTTCAGAAAAATTTGACGATACAGAAGGAAGGTTGATAATTGATCGTTTATCAGAAATAATGCATAATAATTTACAGAATGCCTTCAAATGAATAAAAAAATTTCCAAGTCACTGGTACCTTTACTCTATATATATTTTGTAATCTATGCCTTCAAATGAATAAAAAAACTTCCAAGTCACTGGTACCTTTACTCTATATATATTTTGTAATCTACATCGAAATTACCTTGACATTTTTCATATCGAAGGTCCCATCAGTAGGAATTCTCGATATTTTAGAATTAATAATACTAAGACACTTCACCCATGCAATATCTCCATTGTAGTCAGCAATTTCTTTATATAATTGCACACAGCAAGACTGTCGATAAAAGGAGACACATACAAATTGAAGAAATATAATTATTTGTATTATATATATATAATTCTATATTATTTACTTGTAATATTGAGTGCTGATGTTTACTGAGGTAAGGTTCTGCGACACTTAAGACATTCCATGTTTCCTTTTCAAGAAGACTTAAGTTTTTCACGGTTACACCCAGCGACGATAATAATTCCTTTTGTAATTTGTAAGTTTGAGTGAATTTATAAATATTCTCGGTACTCTTGTTATAACTTTCCTTCGCCGATGCACTCAAGAACTTTGAAAGTGCTGGTAAGATTTGCCTAAAAGTAGTTAATCGTTTTATAGTAAAATTGAGGAGATGAAAATTCGAAATTGTTGAGAAATTTAAAAAATTGAAGATGTCGATATATTTCTCTACTAATAAAATCATTAAGAGAAGAAATAACATTCAATTTGGTTTCAATTTCTTGCAATCGATGTAAAATAAAAATGTTTTGCACCGATTATGGGAAGCAGGAATAAAATAAAAATTGATTCTATTCTTTAACAACTTTGTTACATTAAAAGCAACATTACAACATTCTTGAATTTTCTAAATCTTTTACTGTTTTATATTTCACCCAATCAATTTTATTACTCATTACAAGGTGACAATAAATAACGGAGTTAAACATTGCTTATTATAATTCTGTCAAATCGCCGAATTTTGAAAAACCAAATGATAACAACCATTACATAGAACTTTAGTATTCATATATTTAAGAAGTTTCGATGTGGCCACCCTTTGAGCCGATTCAGAGGCTCAAACGTGTTTTGAAATTTTCGGCTCTGGGCCGCAGCTCTTCTGGCGTCATTCGGTCCCACACCCGGCGCAGAGATTTTTTCAGCGACTAGAAACTTTTATGGGGCTGAGCACAGGCCCTGGCCTCCAAAATCGACCAAACGCTGGAGTTCATAGAGTTGAGATCTGGTGAGTACGACGGCCATTCCGCAGATGTGATGAAACCTGGAAAATGGGATTTGCTACGGTTTTCGAGGATCAAGGGGTCAAAATCAACCAAGAAGTGTATCGACGGGACATTCTCGAAGCCGTCGTACTTCTGTGGGCCCAACAGCACCTCAGCGATCCGGAATGGACGTTACAGCAGGATTCCGCGCCGGCCCACAGGGCGAAAACGACTCAGGAGTGGTGCAAAGCCCATTTTCCAGGTTTCATCACATTTGTGAAATGGCCGCCGTACTCACCGAATCTCAACCCAATGGACTACAGCGTGTGGTCGATTTTGGAGGCCAGGGCCTGTGCTCGGCCCCATGTAAATTTGGAGTCATTGAAAAAATCTCTGTACCAGGAGTGGGACCGAATGACGCCAGAAGAGGTGCGGCCCATAGCCGAAAATTTCAAGACACGTTTGAGCCTCTATATCGGCGCATAGGGTGGCCATTTCGAAACTTCTTAAATATATGAATACTAAAGGTCCATGTTATGGTTGGTATTATTTGGTTTTTCAAAATTCGTCAATTTGATAGAATTATAATAAGAAATGATTAACTCCGTTATTTCTTGTCACCCTGTAATTGCTAGGCAGCGGATCTATATGCAAAATAAAAATGTTCTATCTGAATTGCGACAAGCTGGAGTGAAATAGAAAGTTTAATGTTTTTACTGTTTTCAATTACACCTACTCATTTTTGTTATAAATGCATAAAATCCGCTGTCAATTAATTGCTCGTACGTCGAAGGGAATAAGAAAACTTACTTGAGAGTTCTAGATCTAATGAAATCTTTCGAAACATGACCAAGGGTATTCAACAATTGCCACGCTCGATTGATAATCAAGAGATTTTCATCTTGAAATCGATCTACTAACGGGTGCCACATCAAATGTACTATCGGCAACAATTGATTCTCCCATTCAGCTAAAATTTCAATACCTTCCTGTAATGTTGACATTGCGAGTAGCGATTTTTCTACTTCCTTGGACGAGAGGAAATGTAAACAATGTTGCATCACATCTCTGATCATTTTTATATATGGAGGTAGATCTTGAGCTTCTGAAATGTGTTTTTTACGATTAATCGTATCTGAATGAAAAATTACGAATTCGTTTGAACTTTTACCTTCGTCCTCCTTTGTGATATCTGCTCGACAGTCTTCCTCTTCCAACGCTTCCTCTTCAAGATTCGTATCCGCAGGAGGTGCTGTTATTTCTTTATCAATTTCTTTTTTCGCCTTACAGTACTCTACCACAGATTGAATAATTTTTGAAGATTTCGTTTCGGCGATATCACTCTGTTCCTGTGGTCTTGCCGAAACATGCTGAATGTTAGCCATTCTTTTAATGCATATTACAAATGTCAAGAAAACTTTCAAAAACGCCATCGAATTTTTCTGTTGGAAACTGTTTTTCAATTGCAGAAGAACGTCTTCCACAATTTCTTTCAAACAAGGCAATACGTCTATTGTACTATACTTCATGACAACACCGATAACGTCCAGTACGCCTGGATTACGTTCTACCCGGCGCAGTTTTACTGTTACGTGGTATGAAAAGTAGTCTACATTTGCGCGTAGTAGATCACCGACTGTATCGTAATGCAGAGATTTTGCGATCACCTCAAGGGTTTCGGTTCCAACAAAACTAATCAAGCTGTGCCTGCTACCTAGAAATAAAACAATCATATTATCGAATTACTTTATCATCCATTACTAGACTCCGGATTTGATGCATTTATAACAAAAATGAGAAAACGTAATTTAACACTAAATTTAATTTAATACTAAACCTACCGAGCCTTAAAAGTAGTAGGTGCACACACATGTTCCCTTATAAAAATGACGAGATTGATTTTATTTAGACTCTGTGCAGCTCCTATTGTAATACATGCACTACTAAAGATATCTATACAATCATTTCTTATGAAATCAGTTTTATTATTTTTCTAATTGTAAAATAAAAAACCTGGATCCGGTCATTTTGACCGGTGTTGGTTGGTTTAGCGTTAATGAAGAATACAAATGTATATTTAGCTCCTTTGTCTTGCAATTGATGCACAAACTTTCTATTTTCGCATAAACATCCGGAGTCTATCCATTACTCTTACCTAGTAGAGAGAAAATAAGATTACCTGCGCTTTCAATAATTAAATATAACGTCTTAAGAAGAAATCTATCATAGTCTCGTTTCAAGTTTCGAGCAATTAGTCCCAGTCCTTCTAATAATAGGCAACGTTGCACCACGTTAGCTTGAGCAATACCCAAAGGTGTATCCTTAGAGCATTCGATAGGTGGATACCAATGCTCAGGATTTATATACAAATAGATAACGTCTTTATAGATCGACAAAATCGAAGAATCTTTCACTGGAACTAAAATTTATAATCAACGAACAATATCAATTCGTATCATTGTTATAAGTAAATGGACACGTGCAATGTAAAGCAGTGGGCGAATTAAGAAGATTTAAGGACATCGGTGTATTAATTTCAGCTTAACAAGACAATTAAAAGAAGAAAGATATTTCTATTTGGCTCCTGTTTTTTGCAATCAATGCAAACATTCTTTATTTTGTTTGAAACAAACTTGGAATAGTAATATTTTTCGGTGCACTGGTTCGATCAAATTCTACACTAAATATAGCTATGTTGTAGGGCATAAAACGTTTCGATTTAGTGTAGAATTTGATCAAACCAGTGCGCCGAAAAATATTACTATTCCAAGTTTGTTTCAAACAAAAATTGCGATCGATAAAAATCCCTCCTTTATTCTTTATTTTGCATAAGAATAGAAAAGAATAGAAAAATATTGTACATTGTTTACCGTTTATTATCCAGTTCAGTAACAAGAACAATTCTTTCTTATGTTGTGGAACGTCGAGGATAAGGCCAAAAATGGTATCGACCAAAATTCTGAGATCACCAAATTGCCCAAGGTATTTACATATTATCACGACTTTTTCTTCGCAAGAACTGTTCTGAATGAATTTAAATCTTCTCCATAAGTACGATCCATAAGAATAAGCTGGATCTTCCAAGTCCTTGACATTCGCAGTCTGCAGAAGGGATATACTGCTGCAGTCTATTTCAGACACGTACACGAGTGCTAATATCAATCTTCGAATATGTGGCGAAGACATCATGATGCACGGCAGTCTTTGTTCTCCGAGAAGCTTCAAGTAACCCGCGATTTGATTCAAACAAGATAACTGATCGTTATCATCTGAAACGCAAGCGATCTTTAATGTTCTTTCCGATTGGAAAAATATTGTAATCGAACGTAAAACGTAGAAATCGTACCGAACCTCCTGATGATCCTAGGTAATTTTGTAAGCAAATTATAAAAATGTTCTTCCAGTAATTCCACCAAGGGCCGCATATTTCTGTTTTGCATATGGTTTATGCTAATTGTATTCAAGGCTTTCTCAGCTTCCTCTTGAATTTCTGGAAATTCATCTTCGGATAGAGATATTAGATACTCGATTAATAACATAACATTTGGTTTCATGTTCCTGTGTAAAAAGTTCATACTTGTTCATTTTAGATATTGTTCGTAAAACAATATACATACAATACATAGATACGAGACAACGCTACTCACCTAGGACATGTGGCGAGCAATAAATAAATCGTGTCGATTAATTCCTTTCTAACTTCGTGATGAGAATGCTTTTTCAATACGTCTAATTGTTGCACCAGTACATTCAGTTTTCTCGCACTAGCATTTAACCATTCTTTATTTCTTGTCGCACTTTGAAGATGTTCCATGTCTAGTATTTGTGGCGAACTCTTCGAAGGATCGGCGAGCAAGTTAATATTCGGTTTCATAAGAGCATCTAACGAAGGCTCGGTATCCTCTTCCAGTTTATCTTTCATTACAAGTGAGATTACTCTCCCCCAAGCTCTTAATGCTAGCTAAAATTTTATATTCTCATCAAAGTTAAATGTATTTGTTAATATTTAATCTTTCATCCTTTCGTTTTACATTACCGTTGTCAGTTTATGCCCTTGTATCTCGCCACCTATAGCTATCTCCTGCAATCCGCTTGCAATACCAGGTAAAAACAACATGATAACGTCTGCTACTTGATCTTGTAGTATAATATCAGACCTATCAGATTCGTCGTCGACTTGGCTCAGAGCCATTACTGTCTCCACTGCTCTCGATCTATACATTTATTAGACACGATCGTTACATATATTAACAAATGCAATAACAGATTGACTAAAAAATTGATAAATAAAAGGATTTTGTATATATATTTACCTGAGTGAGTTTGACCTTTCCACTCTGCCTATTGTTATAGATAATAATATTCCTTGACCCACCTTGGAGGCATTCTTTCTTACGTACAGCGATTCTATAACTTCTGTGAAACACGAATGTATCAAGGTCTTAATGGTTAAGAGAACAGCTTCTTTCAGTTCTTCGTGACCTGTGATCACTAAAAAATCAAATTCTCTGCGTTAAATAATTTTATGTAGAATTGAAATCATACGCACGATTTGGCTGTACTCATGCATAACACCTTGATTACACTTTATGAGAACAACATCTCGAATGAGATGATGCACGAATAATCTTAAGGGCGTAGACTCCTTTTTCCAGGATTGCAAGGGTGCGGAATTCGCCTTCTCATTTCTCGATAATACAACCACAGGGTTTTTCAGTAGTCAAAAATGTTAGATTAAAGACCGATCTAGGATGCTATCTTCCTCAAAAGTCGTATTTTTTCGTTTACGAGGAGTAATTTGCATTATCCGGAAGCATACAACTGTGCACGTAGCTATTCTCATAGCTACATGCTGCCAAATAATGCAAATTATGCCTCGTAAACGATAAAATGGGACTTTTGAGGGAGATAGCGCCCTAGATTGATCTTTTGCAATTCTGGAAACGGGTCTACTGCCTTAAATATTATCAATAGTAGACTCCGGATGTTTATGAAAAAAGAAAAAGTTTTTGCATCAATTGCAAGATGCAGGAGCTAAATATAAATTGATATTCTCCGTTAATAATTTTAATGTGGTGAAAATAATATATTAATAGTCTTAATATTTTTTCAATGTTTTAAATCGCACATTATAAATACATAAAATCGAGAGTCTAATCATTAGACTTAAAGATCCACAGTCTAATTATCATACTCACCCATGTTTGGTTGAGTTTGATCATAGATTTGTATTAACAAGCAGGAATATAATTTATTAAAATACTCTAATTTGGATATCTTCGCTCTCAATAGTATCGCCTGCATTGTCTTCACCAATTCTTCTTTTACATCTTTCCTGTTAAGATATTGAAATTCGTAGAATGAGCAAATTTAACAATAAGCTATACATACAATTATTATATGGCAAGTAACAATATTTACCTTAACGATTCATTCGGTAAATGAGTAATTAAAGGAAATAGAATATATTCTAGTAAATCTTGAATAACTTTGTCAGAAATTCTTGTAAGAGCAGCCGCAACATTCCGTGCATTGTTTACATTTGGATTTTTCATTAAGCAATCGCACAATGGCTTTAAAACCGTAAATGCTTCTTGTATATGATGGCGTTCCATTTTTATTCTTCGTAACAACAGAAAACAACGAAGACTTTTAACTGACACAGCTAATATAATGAATCTTATATGTAAACAGTTATAAACAGTAATAAACAGTTGTAAACATTGTGTGCAATTGTGTGGTGGAGAGAAGCGCTCCTGTTTACTGATTTTTAAGCCGCCAGGTAGCGCCAGAGTCGCCAGAGAATTATTCGCGGCAGATTTAAATTGTTTCTACTTGCACAATGAATCCTGCCGTGTTACAGATATTTTCAATTTTTCCAGATTGTTCAGGACATAGATTGATCCCGAATATTTCCAAGAAATTGTTATCCATTTATTTCATCCAATAAAAAAATTATTTATAACTAACCAATCAATTTTCATTCTTTTCAATTGTAAAGAGTACGCAAACTTTGAACTCTGTACTCGAGTGCGCATTCGTAAGTTTTAAACTAATTATGCATGTATAGAAAAATACCTAATATACACGATGAATATACGTAAAGATTAGACTGCGGATCTTTAAAAATAAAATATAAACCAGTACATAAAAGATTTTAAAAATTCAAGAATGTTCTAATGTTTTGCATCAAAATCCGCTGTATAGTAATGATAATCAATGAGTTTCAATTAATTAGAAGGAAGTGCCTATTTAATTTGCATTTTATAAGATTATAACCAGTGATTTGTAATAAAATACGAAAAACGTTTCACGACGAATTTAAAAAAAAATCAGAACCTATTATCGGGAAATATTTATTATTAATTTACATTGTGTGCTTATAAAAATTTGTGCGTTATCCATATGAGAAGAGTATCTTATGTAATAATATTACGAACATAATGTGAAAATATGTTTTAAGCTGGGTTCGTTTTTAAACGAAAATATAATTGAGGACTAAAAATCTGTATTGTAGATTATAGACAAACAAAATCGGTGTGCACACACATATTATTGTTGCAGATAATCTTCATCAGCTACAACACATTTTTAATAATATTCCAGTGGCTATTAAGTCCGTGAAAAAATTATTCCACTGATAGGAAAGATGCAAAAAAGTTGTGCAGCGTTTCGTCTCAAGTCTGCCAGATATGGACTCATCAGTAAGGCTGTTGTGTAACCTGCCTACAGAGAACCCTACCTAATTGCATGCACGAAGCTAAGGGAACCCTATTGAAAACCCTAGTCTAAGCCCTGACAGTATGCTACTCTAACCCAATTCAAAGCAAAACAAAACTAAACCTACGCTAGACTCTAGATAGACCCCGCCTTACACTTTAGTGGACGCTAGCCAACGTGAGCCAACACTAGTTAAATAACATACTGTTGTTTGAAACTGATATGTATATACAAACAGAAAACGGAATGAGACCTAGCGAGAAAGCTAAGTACATGTCGCTGGTCATCTGGTGGCATATTCTGAAGAGATATACCTGCGCGTTATAAAATTTGATTTTGTTGAAACTAATAGCGATAGAATATCTATAAAAATATTTAATAGCTTCTTATTAATTGTAAAAGCATTTGTCTCCATCAAGTATAAAACTGCATGTTTTGTTTATTGAGCTTTTAAATGTAGTTCTACTATTTACAACAAAGGAACAGTATTTCATTTGAATATTTGACTAATACCGATAATAATTAAAAAATTTTTTATTTTGCATGATGATTTGCAGTTTAGTAATAATATAATGGACAGAAATTATGACGAAACTGCTGAAAACCGGTCACGCCCGATTCGGCTGAACTTTTGTATAAAAATGATGTTTATGACATTGATGAGTATTATATTGCATATGAAAAGAAAACGGAATATTTATATTATAATACATATTGCCATAAAAAACTATACAAATGTAAAAAAACAGTAAATACATATTTGAACAATTCTTAAGGTGACTAGACTACAACATTAAAAGAAATTATTTGTTCAGTTTATATACGACTTACACAGGATTATACATGTATAATTCTCTTTCCTTATTCGAGTTTCTATCTCATATACATTTTATTTTATTTTATTTCTATTACATATATCTTTTGTTTTTGCTTCTTTTTAATTTTCTAACTACTATTCGCATTTGTGTGTACAGATTGCTCCGATTCATTTTCATGAATTTTTACACGTAAGTAATCAAAATTGGTTTATAAGTTTCTCTAATTATTTTTTTGTATGCTACTTTCTTCCCTTTTTTTATATTATTTATAATATATTATTCAATACCTATTTTAATCTTACTGTCTATTTGATTTCTGGTTTCTCTTCATAAGTTATTATTAAACTATGTTTTTCTTTTACATAAATTACATAGGTAAGCAGTTACAACTTATTTGATGTCGAAACGATTCGTCAGTGTTGCACAAACTTTGAAGTTCCTTCAAAAATTGTAATTTTATAATGATTACAATGCCAATATCACAATGTTATATATCTTGTATATTCTCCTTTCCCTCGTAATTTCATTTATGGAAGAGGGAGTCGATTTATTCGAAATGATGAAAACCTTTAATCTTTAAAATTGTCAATTAATAACAAAAGCTATGTAACGATTTTGATCATTGATCAATGATCCGTTCAAAATCAACGTTCTAATCGAAAAATCCTAACTTGTCCGAACATAAACGCATATCATACATATAGAAATTCCTATCGGTCTAAATGACCTGATATTTTGCGTAAATTTTCTAATAAGTGATCACTTTTTCGTTTATGCAAGAGCGCCAATAGTATTGTGAAAAACGGAAACTGAGCAACACTTACTAATTAAGACTTGGATTCTGCACAATATCCCACTGAACTTCGATTCTCGGCCATTTCGTTTGCAATACCGACAACATAGGATTACTTTCCAAAATACCTTTTATGGTGCATTCTAATAAGACTGCTTGTCCCTTACGATAAATCACTTTACTTCCCTCGTTGCTACGCCGAAGACCGTTGTAATGGTATAAAGGAAATATGTCGGGACAACTTTGCGTTTCTTCCGGGAAGAATTCATCCATGAAAGACGAACGCAGAATAATTCCCAAATTTTCGCTGTCCAGTTTCTTCCTCATTATGTAGACGCTGCAAAAGAGAATCAATTCGGTAACAAATAGAACTAGAATCATATGTTAACCCTTTGCACTCCGAATTATTTTTCAATTTTGTTGCCAACAGTTCCCTACTAAATATTTTAAGTGTTTTATTCGAAAGTTACTTCAGAGGACAGTTCCTTCACTGCTACTTATTTTAAACAATTTTGTTTACTAATTATATGAAATGTAGCTCTCAAACTTTGTGTGTTGGCCACCCCTGTCTATATAGAGTAGGGCTGTTACTTTCCTTCAAAGGTCGAAGATTTCGAAGCTTCGATTTCAGAAACTTCGAAGGTGATGAGAATCGAAGTTTCAAAGCTCCGATTTGTTCGATTCGTTTCCAGATAATGGATAAGAGGCGAAAAATGTTGAATCTGCGCGAATGAAGACGCTCATTTTCTAAAATGCGTTGCAATGTAAGCATCGGCGATGCGAAAATTTGGACGTAGCTATTCGCAATTTCGCATTCGCAATTTCGAAACTTCGAAGTTCCCTTCGTTCCTTGGAATCTTCGAAGAGTCGAAGCTTCGGAAAAGTAACAACCCTATTTTAGAGTGTACTGCATGAATCGTAGGTATGCAGGTATACTTACTATTCTGCATCTGCCACTAGTCCAAGCTCAGCGAGAAGGTCTTGTAACAAATTGTCAGGAATAAAATTGTTTCCTTCGTAATCAAACTTTCTAAATACTCTTTTCGCATGTTCCGCGGGCGTTTCAGGACTCACTAATCTCTTTTCAGTCGAGAAAAGCACAGTTAAATGTGTTTCTGAGCCCAACACCCAAATAGGGCTGGATGGAGACTTAAAAAATGTTCCCACTTCACAATAACCTAAATGTTCGAGGAGGGCGAGAAATCCTATAGAGTTCTGCTTGTCTATGCCTCGCAATTCTAAAATAAGGAAATCATCAGTTGCTACTATTGTGTTCAACATGTTCATTTAACTATAGCATAAAATATTAGATTGTGGAGGGAAAGTTTTGTCGTATTTTCAAGAAAACATTTGAATCAATTTATAAAAATATATGTTTAATATTATTCAATGATATAATTTTCATTATTTGTAACAATTCCTGTTTTTCCCAATAACTTGCTAGTAACATGTGTTTTTGATTTACGAGCAAAATTACCTGCTTATTTAAAATACCACAGAACTTTCCCTCCAACCTAATAATTGAAATAAATCAAATAAATATCTTACTTAGATCTCCAATGGTTTGATCGTAGTCCCATACATGGCTGACTGCCCTTCCAGTGAGCATCAAATTTATAAGGCTCTGACTTCCATAACCATAAGTTGGATCGATCATCGATTCCAAAGGGTCCGACATTTCACCACGAACTTCTGGCACACCTTTCGTAAGAATTACACTATACAGAAGCAGTAAGACACCGTATCGTCGTTTCAATGTGTCCAACCTCTCTATGAGGAATTCCTCCACCTGCTCCGAGAAATTTGTTGTAAATAACCTAGGGAAAAAATGAACATTTTTATAAAATTTTCATCAATAAATACTATTGGATACATTTGCTGTAACCCTCAATATGTTAACGGTAAAAGCTCTTATCTAGCAAGGGCTAGATAGCAGGCTAATAACTAAACTAAATCAATCAAATGTAAAGTCAGCGACAATACTGGAAGACACCACTTTAAAAGAAATAATTATGTGCTATATGAAAGAATTTTATCATCTTTCATAGAGTGTTATTATTTACTTCTGAAGATGTCGTTCAACGCAGCGTTTTCATTACTAATTCTAAGAACTTATTAGCCATGACATAACTATTGGGTTGGCTAGAAAGTAATTTTGGTATTTCAAGGTGAAATAGAGCCCAATTTTTTTATTCAAGCAATAAACTTTAAAGAATAAGATATTTTCCATTTTGTCCAATGATCTTTTGCCAAAAAGTATAAATAAGAAAATTTGATTGATTAAAGTTCATTGCTTGATTAAAAAAATAAGACAGGTAATGTTTTCTGTAAAAAAATTAACATGTTAAGCTCATTTTTATCGGTTATTAATATTTCGTGTTTACTAATACTGTCTTACAGTATTGTCGCTGACAGTATCTCCGAAATACCACTGTATTTGCTCTGCCAAGAATAGTAGAAATAATTGGATTACCTCAAATGAGAATGAAAATCGTCTGAATTTACACCCCTATATTCTTCGTCCGATTCCCTTGGCAATGTTTGCTCATTCATTTGGTCATGTTTTTTTCTATCTGAATTTATTCCTTCCTCTTCTTTGTGGATTTCAGACGCGTTTTCAAACAATCTACAGTTTTCTTCGTTCTCTTCATTTGGAAATTTACAATTCATATACACAATAGAAAACTTTGGAACTTTTTCTCCCGCAGCTTGCTTTAGAATTTCGACAGCTGCTCGAACAAGAAATTGATAACACTTATGCGAGCTTATACTTCTCCAGGTAGAAATATCAGCCTCTGACAGTAATTGTTTTAAAATGAAAGCTTGAACAGGAGCTAGAACCGCACATGGTCCACCTTCTGCTTGTATCAATGCCGTTGGCTCGTCCGGACTAAAGTACAACCCTGAAATGAATCGACATTCGTTTTAATAACAATACTTTCATCCTAATCTTCTTTATAATTAATATTATTCATTTTGTCGTATGTACACAAGCTCAAATGGAATTTCAATTATCGCGATCAATATCACGTAAAATTATGATATTTTTCTATGTCAAGTTAAAAACGAAATTTTGCTTAGAGAAACATTTATTGTCCAAAATAAATTTCACTAAAAATCAGAAGGAATTCGAAACTTTTGTACGGCTTCACAATATTTACAATATACACTTTTTTCTTTCAGAGTTAACAAATAAATTGTACCTATGTAATGACAACTGACCAATTACATTTCATTGATTAAAATGATAAAAGCATCATTGAAAGATGTCATAAAATATCGGGTGTTTATAAAGTATTCGACAGCAAACTTACCCTGGGCCCAACGTTTGAAAACCTCTTCTTTAACATTACTACCCCAAAGAAGTGTTTTAATGGAACGTAAAACCTCTTCATCGTTCTGAGTAACATTTTCAGCCATTCTCCACGTTTTTGGTTGATCAACAAAACATAAAAACGTACCACAAATATATAATTTATTTCAATGTAATCATACTATTATTTTCAGAGCTATAACAAATTCGATAATTTATACGACTCCAAATATTTTAACTACTCTTGTATAACCTGTTTCACGAATGAGATAAATACCAAGTACGTCGCCATTTTGAATAAGGCCATAGTTCATGAAACTTTTAGTTCGCCAGTTCGCCGTCAAATTCGTGTCACAGAATACAGTCTGTGTTCTATATTCTATGTTGATTGGTGTTGATGTTGATCTGTTGATCACCGAATGCTTTGTGAATCTGCCTTGTTTGTCCTCTGAACAGCACAAACTTTTGACATCTCTTCGTTTATTTCGGCCAATGAAAAAGAACAGATGCCCTCTGCTAAGCGCTGATTCGTTGGTAGTCCGTTCTTAGTTTTTTCGCGTTCCTACTACTTTCCAAGAAAATAGAAATTATGTATTATGGGGAGTCTCATAAGATGATAGGTTTATCCTTCTACCTAGTCGGTGGCCCACGTTTAGCATGGAACAGAACCTGCATTATCTGGAAGGGAATGGAAAACATTTCTGTTCGGCGATTTTCCAACCAATCGGGGAAGTCCGGAAGGAAAACGGACCAATCGAACGTGGTGTAAACTTGACCCTAAAAGGAAATAAGAATGCTAGGCGTCGCTGATGATCGGGATTATTATTATTATTATTAGTCACACGCGGAGGTCTTGGTAACTATACTTTTATTGGTCGCCGGAAATTTTCGATCGTCGTTCTGTTATAATATTGTGCAAACGAGGAAAAGAATTTAAAGAAAATGTCGACGGTAGCGAGTCCTTTAGTCGTAGGTGGTGTCCGGCAATCTGGAGCACCTGTGCGAACGCAAAACGGTATGTTTGCGTTATGCGAGAATTTGGTTATAATATACAGTATTTCAATTTATCGGCGTTTATTCTAGACAGGATCTTTCTAGACGATTTTCAATCGAATTCACGATCTCCGATTTACATACCATTAAACACCATTATTACTCAATAATCCACATGTACAATGAGAAATTTACATTTTTCGATACATGTGGCTTGGATACTTTAGATACTCTTACTTCATGCGTAAAATCAATTTCGTGAAGTAGTATAATGAAGCAATGCTCGATATAATTTGTTAATGTATTTCGTTCTTTCACAGTGATGGCTGCTTGTGCCATCGCCAATGTAGTGAAGACCTCGTTGGGACCTGTTGGCTTGGACAAAATGCTCGTAGATGACATTGGTGTAAGTATTTCGAATAACAGTTTATAATGTGTACGCTCTCTAAAATGTATGTTTCATTTTGCTCATATTCGAAATAATGTTTAAGGACGTCACTGTTACTAACGATGGAGCAACTATCTTGCGTTTGCTCGAAGTTGAACATCCAGCTGCAAGAGTATTAGTCGAGCTAGCTCAGTTGCAAGACGAAGAAGTTGGAGATGGCACCACATCAGTCGTAAGATTATTCTGAATTGATTCCAAGAAATATATTAGGTCATAGGGAAAGTTCTGCCGTATTTTAAGTAAGCAGGTAATTCTGCTTGGAAATGAAAGAACACACAATGGCAACAAGTTGTTAGAAATAATGGAAATTATATGATTGAATAATATTAAACATATGTTTTTGTAAATTGATTTGAATGTTTTCTTTAAAATACGACAGAACATTCCCTCCAACGTAATATTAGGTCGGCGCGAAAGTTCGTGCTCGATTTTCTATTAAAATACTGTAGCAAAACTTTTGTTGAATAGGTGATCGTTGCAGCGGAGCTGCTGAAAAATGCTGACGAGCTTGTGAAGCAAAAGATTCATCCAACCTCTGTAATTAGTGGCTACAGACTCGCTTGCAAGTAAATATTTTCTGCTTCTGTATAATAGAAGTATGTGAAATAATTTGCTAATTTGTTCGTTTATATTTCAGAGAAGCTTGCAAATACATTCAGGAACATTTAACAGTCACAGTTGAGGAACTTGGACGGGACTGCCTAGTTAACGTAGCTAAAACGTCCATGTCCAGCAAGATCATTGGCGCGTATCCTTTTCTATCGATCGTTTGTTTTCTTGTAAAACTAGATTTACGGGACGCGGAACGATTTAGTCAACAAATTTATTCCTTTCGGTATATACCTACCTCGATACGACTTGAACGTTTACTAAGATACTAAATAGGCATTTCAATTGATGATTTTTACCATCTAACGTATTTCCTAATAGAAGTCTCCCACTTTGTATTGGGTTGGAAAGAAAGTTCGTAGCATTTTCAAATTAAGAATCGAAGATAAAATTATGATATTTATTCATATGTCACGAGAAGTTACCTCGAAAATGGCAAAAAGTAATAGAACAGAATGGAAAATATGTTATTGAATAGATCGATGAATAAATATCTGAATTTTAGCTTTCAATTTTAATTTACAAACGCTACGAACTTTCGTTCCAACCCAATATAATACTTTTTCCGCAGAATTTCATAATTTATCCGAATTTATATAACCCTCGTATCTCGATAAAACGAGCAAAATAATAAAAAACAAATTTAGTATGTTCACCAGGAAACGTATGTTCGCCATGGAACTTTTGTTCGTACCATTTTTTCGTAGAACAAATAACTTACGAGTTATCTGAGATCGTCACGTTACAAGACACACCCTGTACATTGTGCTCTATGTTGTAACGAGTAATTCTTCGGTGAGACTGACCGTGTCTCGAATAGTCGCAAACATTATTCCTTAATGTATTCATAGTGATGCCGACTTCTTCGGGAACATGGTCGTGGACGCCGCAAATGCGGTAAAAGTGAACGACGGCAAAGGAGGATTCTTATATCCGATAAAAGCAGTGAACGTTTTGAAAGCTCACGGAAAGAGCGTTCGAGAATCTGCGCTGGTGCAAGGCTACGCGCTCAACTGCACCATAGCTTCCCAGGCTATGACCAAAAGAATAGTGAATGCAAAAATCGCGTGTCTAGACTTTTCCTTGCAAAAGACAAAAATGAAGCTGGGTGTTGAAGTATTGATTACAGACCCGGAAAAGCTTGAAGCAGTTCGTCAACGTGAAGCAGACATCACGAAGGAACGTATTCAAAAGATTCTTTCCGCTGGTACCAATGTTATTCTTTTATCTGGAGGAATCGACGATCTTTGTCTGAAGGTACATTCTCATCGGAGAAACAACAATGTTTCGAGTAAAACAAGAGTAGAACATTTATTTGTATCGCTTCTTTTATAGTACTTCATTGAAGCTAAGGCAATGGCTGTCCGAAGATGTAAAAAAGCAGACCTGAAGAGAATAGCTAAAGCCACGGGCGCGCAATTCCTCACTTCTCTGACCAATATGGAAGGGGACGAAAGCTTTGATGCCAGTTTTCTGGGAGAGGCGGCCGAAGTTGTTCAGGAAATGATCTGCGACGATGAACTGATTCTTATTAAAGGGTATTCTTCAATTTAAAATATTGTTTTAGTAAGAAAATAGTACGAAAATGATCTTGATATAATTCTTAACAGACCGAAAGCAAGGACAGCAAGTTCCCTGATCTTACGTGGGCCTAATGACTACTACTGTGATGAGATGGAACGTTCTGTACACGACGCGTTATGTGTTGTTAAGCGAGTATTAGAAAGCAAATGCGTCGTTGCAGGCGGTGGTTGCGTCGAAGCAGCCCTTTCGATATATTTAGAAAACTTTGCAACGTCTCTCGTAAGTTAATTTGTTGAGTAGCTCAGATTTGCACAGATTTTTTTTTAATTATTTGGCACAACCCTGGGAGTCTCTCGTCTTAAAAATGATCTTAAATTCATTTGCTATTGTTCTTTCAGAGTTCTCGGGAGCAACTAGCGATCGCTGAATTCGCGAGATCGCTCTTGGTTATACCGAAGACGTTAGCAGTCAACGCAGCACAGGATGCTACCGAACTTGTAGCGAAATTACGTGCTTATCACAATTCCAGTCAAACGAAGGCGGATCTTGCTGACCTAAAATGGTATTGTATTCTTGTTTCCAAAAAATTCATTAGAAATTACAATGTAACACTTGTACTTTTAACAGGGTTGGTCTCGACCTACTCGAGGGCACTATCAAGGATAACAAGAAAGCCGGTGTGCTGGAGCCAGCCATTTCGAAAATAAAATCTCTGAAATTCGCGACAGAAGCAGCGATAACTATTCTCAGAATCGATGATATGATCAAGCTGGATCCAGATCGCACTAAAGACAAATCGTATCGCGAAGCGATGGAAGCCGGTGAACTCGAAGAATAAAATTAAGTTGCATTTACGTTCATTATTTGTCGTATGCTTTGTCGCGAGAGGCCGAAGGTTTAAATTAATTTCTATGATAACTATTGTTTCACAATAATGAGTAAGCGACACATTACACATTAAGAGTTTACACATTAATGTTCATATTTGTATTGCATATTGTGCTAGATCTTAAAAATAAATCTGCCGATAACGAATAAAATAAAAGCTTTTTACATATAAAGAAATTTTGTTTATATTTTCTTTTTTCTTTATATATTTCATGAAAATAACGTGCAGTATATATGTGAACGCATCTTTCAAGTAATTTATTTAATAATCATTCAATTAATCGTATAGTTAGCTTATAGATACTTTTCTCAAGTTTAAAGTGCAACATTTCGTTCAGATCAAGAAATATTGCACCTTACGAAATTAAATGTTTTAACATTGATTTAATAACAATCTTGAATGGTGTCAATTTAATAGTCTTATAACATACATAACAAAATTCACAAAAAAAATGTACGTAGGAAGAAAATTAATTATAAATTAAACTATTCTATATAGTGTGTGACTCTAAAAAAGGACAAATATATTAATACGGTGGATAATGTTCTTGTCTCAGGAAACGTATTCAATTTATCGTCGTAAAAATACACGCTTGCGACGAGCAAACGTGTACGTATAAAATTAAATATTTCTGAGAACTCTTGAAAATGAAACATAACAAAGATTCGGACAATTAGCAAGTTAACAGTTTATTAATGGAAAATAATGGATTAACATTTTTAAGTATTATGTGATATGTACTTTAGGGTTTAAGTTGTTTTTTTAAACAGATTATTTCAGAAACCTTTCTTTTATTTTATAAACAATTGTGTGTGTGTTTGTGTGTGTATGTGGTGTGTGTATGTGTTGATTAATGGATCATGGACCTATTTACAATCAGGCATTTCACAGATGTTATAGTAGTCGATCTTTTTTGTTTCATCGTACAACTTTGTTGGTAAGGTGTACATATATATATATATGTATGTAATGATAACGTACATGTTTACTGTGCATGTATATTTACAATGCAATATGATTGCTCTCGAGAAAATTTTTTGACATGTCAATTTGATAAAATATAGCACTTCTTTTTTTATAATATGATTTATCAACATTTCCGCATCCCCATGAGGCAGAGATACATATATAACAATAAATTATTGAACATTATTTTTCTCGTGGTCAGACTAATTAAATGACGAACCACAATCTTATTTCCTTTAGAGAAAATAGCATGGTCAAACAATTTTTCATCTTTTTTTTTTACAGGATTAGTAAATACATATTCTCGTCGAGGTAATAATGAAAAACTGTGTGATAAGAAGAATTGAAACAGTAAAATTGAAAAACTATCACGTTATCGTTCTTTGGAATGTCATGCATAATTTAAGTATAAATTATGGTAGATTATAAATTTTCCAGTGATATTTATACGAAAAAAAATAACTATACATATCATGTCGAGTGTACACGAAAAGTTATGAAAGTATTTAGTATACGAAAATAACTTGATCACGTTGGTACTCCTAAAGTATGCCTGCAATACGTTAAAAGTATTATCCATAAAACATTCTCCTGATTCTTCCATTAATAATTGTTTACAGTATCAATGATTCTCTGTAAGTACGCTAAATAAGAAAATGATATTGTGGGTCGCGAGCCTTCCGTAAATTTCGAAAATATAAAGAACACATATATAGCTTAAAACGATACATGATCTCGTTTTTATGAAGTTCATTAACAAATTCATTTTTTTTAATTAAAAATCATAAATTATTTTAGAAGATTATTAGTGAATTTTGGACCATCCTGCAGTACGGACTCAAGAACCTTTTTTTTCTTTTGTAAATAGTAAGATATAAAATATGTTTTCACTACACGTTAATATTTATATACAAACCCTGTTCGGATTGATAATTAATTTAATGAAGACAATTGATCCTTTTTTTTCATTTTCCTATGCAGAAGTAAAAAATTATGTATCTTTCAATAGTAAATTTTTATACATATAATTGAATCTTTTTTGTTCTTTCTTTAGCGCGTTAGAAATTGCGGAAGGTCCAAAATAATTCTGCCCTGATTTATACAAAACGTATACAATTCCTCGATCAGGAATTAAAAACTCGATTTACAAAACTCTCTGTTTGCCTTAATCAGATATTCCACGTTTCTGTCAGCGGTTTCGTACATTATTTTACAATTTATCTATCAAAAGAGCCTAGATAAATCGCTTCGTTTCTTTTCCTTTTCTGTACGGCTCAGAGCTACTACAATCTTTTCTTTTCTTCCTTCATCACCGTTAGTAGTAAACATAAGGTACGGAATACCTAATACTCTTATAATGCAGGATTCTCGAATTTTGGTCCTTTATTGACTACAATTTCCGCGTACGGGCATTCTTGATAGAGTTCTGTTACTTGGAACTTTTTAAGGACTAACAGAGTATAGAACTTTTGTGCAACCTGGAACAGAAACACCGCCAACAATATAAACGTATAGAATTTATAAATTATATTTATCTAATTATATTTATAAATACACACCTGTTTACGGTTATTTTTGTATGCCATTTCTGATAACGTCAACTTATCTTTGGTTTCCAGTTTGTTCTTAATGACATGATACATGTGTGCTGCTCTCTTATTCAGAACTCGTTCTTCGAACTGTTCGTACGTTTCATCTACTTGCTGTTCTTCTTGCTGTGAAACATAATCGAAACGTTACAAGAATGTCTCATAGACCCGTATTAACGCCTTTGGTCGAGCAATCGAAAACAAAAATCGCGCGATGAACGGGCTCTTAATCAGGGCTTGAAACGGTTCCGAAAACAACTGTTTAAACCTGTTATATTATGTGCATTATTTCTCTGAATGTAAGAACAGTTCAATATTGCATAATATAACTACAGAAAATGATTGCCTACGTTAATAATCACAATAAGAGGCAACAACCAGTTTTCAAGCCCTGGTTTTAATTAATGTTTCGTATAAAATCTACGTACAGGTCCCACAGATGGTGGAAATTCATAGTCCTCGTGATTCCATGGTGTCGCTGGTCCTCTTTCGGACATAGCTGGTGTTGTGGGAGCTGGTGGATGTTCGTCGTATCCCATATATGGTACAATAGGTTGAGCCTGTTACAAATATCGTAATTAAAACGACTATTCCGATGCTGTGATATACATATCTGTGGTTGTTTTATTGTTTCTTTGAGCCTTCCGAATTTATTTTCACGACTTTTTTCTGGCGAATACGTAAATCCTATACTATAAAGCTGAACTGATGCATAAACTCGTTTTCCCTGATGGCCACAGAGATATAATCTACTTAGAACAACTAGACTGTGGATCTTTATGCCAAATCGAAATTGTGCAAGTTAATTGAAAATCTTCTAATATCTTTACAATTCGATGTACAATATGATTTCTGTTATATAAGTCCATAAGATCCGCAGTCTAGTAACGAAGAATAACGATTATTAACCTGATCGTAGCCCATATTCTCCATTTGAGGCATTTCGGTAGATGGTGCAACAGGGAGTTCCGGTTCTGCTGGTGTAGGCGGTACAACTGGTTCCTCGGGTGGAACGGTGGTTTCAGTTGGAGGTATTTCGGCTGCGAGCGGTGAAATCGAAGGTACTTCAGAAGGTACTGGCGGAACTATTTCTGCTTCTTCGACAGGAGGCACTATACCGCTGATTTCGGAAACTGATTCGGTTGGCAAAGATACTTCCGGAAGAGGAATCGGCGATTCCGCTAGAGGTGGGGGAGCTATACTCGGGACGTCCACAGCTTCGGCTGTTATTTCTGCTGGTGGAGGTGCTGGTGCTGGAGGTGGTGGCCTTATCTGGAAACGGGAAACGCAATCCATCAATAATGAAACCAATTGTCAGGTCGTCAAGTATGAAACTTGACAAATAAAACACAAATTTCAAGCACATTTGTCAAGTTTTATAATTAACGACCTCATAAAACCTGAGTAAACCCCTTGCACCCGATGCTAGACAAAAACCATTCAATTGTATTCGTATTAAGTAAATCAAAAACACATGGTTGCTAGCGAGTAATTGTTACAAATAATGGAAATTATATCATTGAATATAATTGATGATTGATTATATTTTATAAATTCATTCAAATGTTTTCATTAGAACTTCCCCTCGAATCTAATACTTCTGATTGGCGTCGTTATTTCCATTGATTGTAGCTTAGTTATGTAGGGTTGAAAACAGATAACAAATAAATGCAACGCACCTCTTCCTCGAACGGCATCTTTCGTTTCCTGGACAAACGTTTACTTAAAATACTTTGTTCGAACGAGTCTGCTTCTACGGGCTCCCTCATTTGCTCCAAAGGCATGCCTTCCTCCTCGCCTACTAGACGTCCAAAGTCCTCGTGATCGTAGGACTTGCTCGTAAGATGCCGTTGATAATTCTATTTCGACAACGATTGAAATATTAATCATCCTATTCGTTCCAAGTATGTGTAACGAATATACTGCGGATGTTATGCATTTATAACGAACATGAGTAGGTGCAATTTAATTTACCTTAAACAATACGCGTGCCGGAATCGGTCTTCCGGGTAGAGCGAACAATTTTTCAACTCCACCGGTTTCTTTCCAGTGCATTAGCCTTTTCGTTGGAGGAGCCAAGTCCAGCGTGGTTATGATATCGCTAGTGTCTGATAATTGTGCTTTCATTTCTTCGCCAGAAATATTTTTCACCTCGTCGACGATCAGCTTGCGCTTACGCTTCGCTTTTGTGAACCCTGGAATTTCGGTAATATTCGGTCAAGGTCGGTAATATCACAATGACAATTGCGATAATTAAAAATCATTAAGAATTAACCTTTCAAAGCTGATGTATCAACCGGTGCGAGAGCAAAACTTTCTTCCTCATCGTGTAACAAGGTGGTTTGATCTTGTAGAGGCGGTGTCTCTTCGATAGCTTCCATTGGCCGCTCTTCAGGAATGATTGATGGAGCAGGAGTGAAACGACGACTTGCAACACTTATTCTTCCTTCGATCTCATCTCCCATAGTGATAGGAGAAGCGGGTCTGGAGTCGTCGCTGTTACATTTATATTTACCATAATTCCATAATTCGAAATATATAAAACTTTCGAGTTTCTCGCACACCTCTAGACAAACAGTGCATGATAAACAAAATAATTGATTACCTCATTCCTCCTAGGGGAGACGGAGGTCCCATTTCTTCCTCGGATTCTTCGTGGACCGAAGGTGCAGCTCCAGAAATCGCTGGCTCTTGTGGCTCTGCTACAGCACTAACTTCAGGTACGGATACTTCGCCCATCGGTGCTTCGTCGAATAAACCACCTTCGAACAGGCCACCAGCTGAAACGTACAAGAAACAATGTATTAGGTTCATAACAGTAATTTTAAAAACGCTTCGTAACATATACGATGTCCAAACCACTTACATATGATGTCCTGACCAAGATGTCCACCGAAACCGTCATCCCTGATAGGCATGTCAATGTCCATGGCCTGTGCTGTTACCGATGGGCCTGGTACCGGTTCTTTTTCTTTCTGATCTAAAGCTGTTTCAATTCCTGGTCCATCGGTGAATAACATATGTGTCTGAAACATAAACATAAAGTGTCTTGCAATGTTCGTCTCTAAAGAAACCAACAATATACACATACCTGATCTAACGATGGTTCCACAGTACCAGTATGTCTTAACAACTCTGGCGGTTCCGCATCAAAACTCATATCACCGAATCCCTGATCGTGTGTAACTAAGGCCAAGCTGCCGTAATCTTCTCTCATAGTTATTTCCTCTGCTCTCGACTGGTTTAAGCTAAACTGTGCTTCGATATCTACATCTCTGGAATAATATACACGTTAAGAATATGTACACATCTAACTGTTTATCGTCTAACTGTTTATATTTACTTTAACTCAGGCATCGCTGTATCAAAGTCATGGAACACCTCGGGCAATGTTATAGCCGTTACAGCAGCTTCTCTGTGTTCTTCCGGTAAATCGACCATGCCTGGCCTAAAAGCCATTTTGATTTTCACAAAAGCTTCGTTACAATCGGCTAACAGATATTTAGCTTTCCGAGAGTATATGCGTACCACACCCAGCAGTAAGTGACCGGATGTTCTCAACGCCATTTTTACCTGTGTAGAGAAAATGAGTAAGTGCAATTTAAAACAGTGAAAATATTAAAAAAACTTTAAGAGTATGAATATATTATTTCCACCACATTCAAATTATTAACGATAATTTGGTCATTTAGATCACAGAGTTTAGTAATGAGATATGCCAGATTTGTCCGCAGTGTGCGTGGTCTCGAAAGGGTGTTACAGATTTGTAAATATTCATGTAAACGATAATAACGATTGTATATGAAAAGTGAGAGATACTTCGTGCGTACCTTCGGCTGTAAAATACCGTCTACAGACTTTTCGATGTTCGTTTCGAATACATGAGCTTTCGTCAACTTCTTGTCCCAATGTGCAGCTAACCAAATACGGGCCAGCGGCCCCTTTTTGGCTAACACGAAATGTGCGTAAAACATTCTGGATTACGTGTTACCGTACACTTCTGCGAAGAAAAACGATCGTATTAAATAGAATACGGGAACAGCACGCGAGGCACTGTTTGTAAACAGAAATCTAAACATAAGGGTGAACGAAATACGGTGTCGTTAATACAAATTTCCCGTTAGCAACATGATGATATCACCTTAAAATGGAAAACCGGATGGCGTATCAATCAGCGGGTGATATTAGCATCTTTTAACATTCGTAAATAGAGAAATCGAGTCCGTGGGACTCGAACAAAACGGTGGTTAGATCCTGCGATATCTTTCCTGATTTAGTAAAATGTCAACATCTTTGCATAAGATGGCGTTTCCGTCTGTGTGATTTTGGCGGTTACGCGTAAGCTTGTTGAATACGTAGCGCGTTTTTCGTTATTTCGTTGCGGAACAACTCGGAATGGCGTCACGTTGATCGTAGTTACACCGCCAGTCTCATATTCCACGAAAAGAATCACATCTGACCGCGATATTATTCATTAACACGCACGACAAGGTTTCTTTTGACCGCGTCTTCAGAACCATCCACAACTAGTTTCACCGAACGTTCTAAAACTCCCTCCATCGATGGCGGGCATTGTATTCATAAATCCACAAAAGTATACCCATTCGTAGGTATACATTCTACTTTTTTATTTATAGAATATTATTTCTTTATTTGAATGGTTCGAATTATAAACGATATATAGGAAATTAGAAATTGAAAATCATTTGTACGTGTATAGGATGACCGAAAAATATTGTACTTCTTTGAAAGAAGTGATTCATAGAGTTATTTCGAATAACTTTTCTCCTTTGTGAAAATCTTCTCCGCGGTGGAGTTATTAACAAAAAACATGAACCAATCAGAACACGGATACAGCACAGTGTGGCGTTGGCATTGGCCGAGACGAAATCCGTTCGCTAATAGCCGCGCGATGATTGGCTCGTGTTTTTCTTCAATAACAAAAGTCGTGGATTTGTGTGACATTGTGTGTTCATCGACAGAGCATGTAACATAAAATATTGACAAAATACATACGAATAGTTAGATCACTCTTATCGATAATTGTAAATGAACTGAAGAATGTTCAATTAGATCTATTTTATAAGCCATTTTTTACAAAAATCAAGAATGACAATCTTGCCGTAACGGTTTGGTTTTCAACGAACGATTAAGGTGGATTAGTGGATTAGAAAGGTTCTCAACAATTTGGAAGCAAAACCGTTACAGGACGAATGACCTGTATAAATTTTGTACATTGTATGTACATATTAGTTATTAATTGTTTATTTGTTGTTTAAATTTGTATATTGTAACATAAATAAAATAAATACGACTTTGTAAGGACACAATGCCACATAATTCGAGAGCAACATATATTTATGCCACATCACGGAGTGTCTCATCTCGTCTTGTCTCATCTTGTCTCATCTGCAGACTGCAATAGGAATTATAATATTGGATTGTTCTTCAGATTCTCCCGGAAGATCGAGGTGTGAAAAATCGATTCAAACGATCAATCGTTTCGCCCAAAGACGTCAGACCACTGTCAGACGTCGTCCAATCAGCGAGAAGGCTTGTGAATTACCTGTGAAGAGTGAGAAGAACGCTGCAAATCGCAGAACTTTACAACTTTACAACTTTACACACGCATAACGTTTAAACCACCGATGTCCCAGGATTGAAATTTGGAGTTTTCGGATTTTCTTGTGAAAATCTACATGACTACGTAAGAAAGAGTTTCCAAAAATGGATATCCTAAAGGCTGAGATACTGAAAAAGCGTAAACAATTGGAAGAGAGCAACGTTCTGGTAATTCCTATAACAAACTCCATAAATTTTAATATTTCGTTCGATCGATTAAAACGTCGTTAATATTCCAGCATAACAACAAGAAGTATTTCAAGAGGAGCGATTTAATATTGAAAGACGCGAAAGTGAAGGAAGTTCAAAACAACAACGACGAGGATGTTAAAGTGAATACGAAGGAGCAACAAGAGGATTGTGTGACGGATGGTAGTTCCGAACACTTGACTTTACCCAGGCCCGAAGTGATTCGAAGGTTGCGCGAGAGGGGTGAACCGATAATGATATTCGGGGAGTCTGAAATCGAAGCGTTTAAGAGATTAAGGAAATGCGAGATTCTAGAACCCGAAGTGAACAAGGTGTTTACATTTATTTACATTTACACTGTAGTATCATAGTACCTATTAGACGGTCATATATTAACTTGATATATGAATAACACGTTTTGAATTAAAGGGTTTCAGAAATGATTTCCAAGAAGCCATGGATCAAGTAGACCAGGCATACTTGAACGAGTTGCTAGCTTCTTCGAAGCCGCAAGATCGCAATGGAAGAGGAGACGTAAATGTACCGGACGAGGGAGTTACTTATGAAGACTTGCAAAAGATGTCTATTAAATTGAACAAGGGCGACAGAGACTTTGACTTGAACGTGATTACACTGTTTATACAATTCTTAGTACAAATGTGGGGCATTCAATTAAACAGTAGAAGTACTGCGGAGAAGATGAGCACCAGAGGAAAAATGGCTAGCGCCACTTATGCTCAAACTAGAGAATACTTGAAACCGCTTCTTAGGAAATTGAAGAACAAATCTTTGCCAGAGGACATTACCGATAGTTTAACAGATATAGTGAAACATTTACTCGAACGCAATTATATATTGGTAAATAGACAAGTAAGAATGTTATTTCAGTTTAGCAAAACTGAATTCAACGAGAATAATTTGTTTCAGGCAAGCGACGCGTACTTACAGATGGCTATAGGGAATTCTCCGTGGCCTATAGGAGTAACTATGGTTGGTATTCACGCGCGTACTGGAAGAGAAAAAATTTTCTCGAAAAATGTCGCGCATGTAATGAATGATGAAACGCAAAGAAAATATATTCAAGCATTGAAAAGGTTGATGACTAAGTGCCAAGAGTATTATCCAACAGATCCATCTCGCTGTGTGGAATATTCGAAGGCGTAATATTTATATGTAAATACATCACATAATGTGTAAAGAATATGTGAATAAAACATTAAGTTTATTTCTACCATCGAGTTACAGTTGCTTTGTAGCATCTTTAAGTAATATCGCGCGTTTCAGATGATAATCTCATTCTCGTAAAATTTCGAGACTCCTTAAAGAGGAACATTCTTCGTACTATTACATATTAGAAATGCTTGAACAAATGCATTGTAATAACTTAATATCTCATAATACCTCTTTGTTATACCACTTCCTTAATGCTGCCAGATTTTCTTGTACTAGATGTTATTCTATTTTGAAGACATTTCACCCGATTTTTTCACTGCAGCTTCAACTGCGTTCATCATAGATGCTCTATAAATTCATTTACACGTTATTACATATATGATTCAAGCAGCAATCATTTTTATCTTCATTTCTAGTTTCAGATATTGATACTTGCCTAACTTGACCACATTCCATGGCATGAACGCCCGTGATAGTTGTACCTCCCGCAGAACATACTTCATCCTTCAATTGGCCTGGATGTTTACCTGTTTCTAACACCATTTTACCAGCTCCTACTAACACTTGAGCCGCAAACTTTATTGCCATAGGTCTTGGAACACCCATTTTCACTGCACCATCGGACAGTGCTTCTATAATAAGATATGCCTGGGAATTTGATTTTATATTATTATACAAGCATTTTCATTGGTTATATTTAGTCAGAGGATTTTATGCACTTATAACAAAAATGAGTAGGTGTAATTCAACACAGTGAAAACATTAGAAAAATTTCAAAACACTGTCCTGTTGAACATATTAAGAAAGAAAATAAATTGCTATTTCACCCCAGTTGGTTGCAAATCAGGTAGAAAATATTTATTTTGCATAAAGATCCGCTGTCTACGAATATAATTATTTTTATTAGACTGACATAAGCAGGACCAGAGCCTGAGAGACCACCTATTGCGTTCATAAGAGATTCAGGAACACTTTCAGCTATGCCGATATGAGACAATAATGTGTGAACCATCAGTTCATCTTCATTTGTTGTGTTCATAGAACAATATACTAGAAAACGTAATATTATGTTAAAACAATTAGTGCATTTGTACATGAAATATTTTCAATGGATATTTTATCATCACCTGCTTATAGAATCTCCATTTACCTGTTATTCCCTCGCCAACCATCATTGGAGTATTCGGTGTGCATCTAATTATTCTAGGAGATTTTATAAGCAATCCAAGTTTCTAAAAATAGCTATGGTTTTACAAACGCATCGTTTAAAATCTTTTAAATATCATTAAGGTTTTCTAGTTCTTACTTCGGCTAAAGTATGTAATTGAATGCCCACGAGTATAGAGACAAAAAGTGGTTTGTTATCCTGCTTCTTTGTTCCATAAATACTATCAACTGCGTTTTGAAGCATGTTTGGTTTTACTGCTAAAAATACGATATCACAATTGTCGAACACTTGTCCATTTATTAATGTAGTGTTCGCTCCAAGATCTTTCCACAAATCCAAAGTCTTGTCTGTACGTGCGGATACCCAAACATTGTTTGGATTGAAAATACCTGCAAAGACATAATGTTATTAAATGAGTTACATTGAAAAAGAAATTTATTGATATCATACACACCTTTTCTAATCAAACTGGCTCCAATGGCTCTCGCCATATTTCCACCGCCAATGAAACCAACTTTGGTGGATTCAAAATCGTGTTTGGCCATATTAATTTACAGCTACTAAAACCAATACTTCAATTTTTATCAACAGTGTGAGAATTTGTACGATTTATGAATATCTTAAAATGTGTTTATGAATAATGGGAAATAACAAATTTTCTCATTTATTTCGATTTTGATCAATTATTTCGTTATTAAATATATAGTAACTTCGTTTGTTCTCAACTTTTCTTCGAAGTTAAATGTTGCACGTGCGTCGCGTTTGAAATATTGCGTTCGATTGAGAAAAAAAATCAAATGTCATATGGGACATATACTAAAAATAAAATCGATAACAAAATCGGCCGGTTACCATCAATTAATGAAATATTGTTAATGGAAGAATGTGATTCAAATATATTCCTCCGTATACGTAGAGAAATTTTGTGTAAATAAATTTACGTTTATGTGATCATGTGACAGCGTTCGATGAATATCATATGATTTTCCATATCATCGAACGTTTCGAATAACCTATATAGATATTTAATATTTTCTATGTATCTTCGGTTATTCTTCATTTCGAAACTGAATAATTATATATGATCACATGTACAGGAACAAAAAGGAACGATTGATGCTTGTGACGTTAGATTACCAATGACGATGAATCGTTATATTTTGTATTTAAACAAATTTCATACGTACAAAATTCTATGATACAATATGACATAAACAATCACTGGTTTAATCGTATTCGAATATACAGAACGCATTTGTTACAATTGATTACAATGGGGAATTGTATACAGAGTTTACTGAGAAGGTTACAGAACAAGAAATGCTCCGAAAAGTAATGTGTATTTGTAATGATTATTAACATATACCAACGTGCACAATCAATTTCATAGTAATTTGTTTTCCAGAACTATTATTTTACTGATCGTCGGCCTAGATAATGCTGGAAAAACGTCCGTTTTGAATCGCATAAGCGGTGGTATGTGTATTTTATGTGTTCGTATATTAAAAAACATCGTTTTCTTCACAATATTTATGAGTAGACTCCGGATGTTTATGCAAAATAACAAGTTTGTGCAACATTGTGCATTATGCATGATAATTTTAATGTGGTGAAATTAAAGTCTTTTAAGATTTTCACTGTTTTAAATGGCATCTGCTCATTTTTGTTATATGTAATACGTAACGTATATGTAATACGAATCATATATTTTTAGAATCGGACAGAAATGTATTGCCTACGATAGGATTTCGAACAGTGTCACTGAGATACAAGTCTTATACAGTGAAAATTTACGATATCGGCGGTAGTCCTCAAATCAGATCGCTGTGGACAAAATATTACAGCGGTGTAAGTAATCGTTAAGAGATAACCGAGCATTCTATCGATTGGAATCACATTTTGGTATAATAGAAATGCAATAACTCCCCTTCTAATAGAACATAGATTGAAATACTGTTGTCTCTCCATTTTACATCTTTTAGATACACGGTCTTATATATGTGGTGGATGCTAGTGATATTTCCCGTCTTACAGAAAATAGAGTTGTATTTGGTGAATTAGTTTCACATGAATGTATTTCAGGGAAACCGATTCTATTGTAAGAAAGTTGAATGTATTTTTTATGCTTGTGTGTACATTTTATTCAAATCACAGAACACCGTTTTCATAGATATATGCGATGCGCACCGATTAAATTTGCACAAAAAATTCGTTTACGTGTGATGTTTACACCAGTGTGTTTACGTACATGTTACGTTAATATCATTATGGATATATTTTGCTAATAGGCTTGCGAACAAACAAGACATAAATGGATCGATAGACGAGTTAGATCTTGTCGAGAACTTGGATGTGGAACATGTAGCTAATACCATGAAGTGTCCTACGAGAGTGGAAATATGTTCATCCACAGAGAGAGAAAGTCAATTAAACGATGATTGCATAGGTATTAAGAACGGATACAAGTATGTTATCTCAATTTTCTTATTAATCTTTTAATATTTCAGTATTTGATTAATTTCGTGATAAATCATTTTGTGCAGATGGATATTAGATATAATTGTAAAGAACTACACTGTATTAAATAGCGGACTGAAAGATGCACAAAGTTCTCAGATCATGAGAGTTATCGAAGCACAAGATTCAATATCCGATACATCGTCGATATCGAGGATATCAGCGTGCTCTAATCCGTTTAAACCGATCAAAGAGCTAGTGGCTAAGAAGGTAGAACTTTTTATTAATTTTATACTTAATGGAAAAAAAACACATTGATATATATTCGTTGCAATTTTAGGAAGAGACTCGGCCAACCAGTGTTTTGCATAATGGTATGCAATATTTAAATATACAGCAATAGTCGCGATTTAGCTCCCTGAGCCCTGAGGATCTCCACGATCACTGTCCCTTCGGCTACCCCTTCCACTGGGGGGCATCCCCCGAGAAGTAGTAATCTGATAGCTGTCCTTTGGTATTTTAAGGTGAAATAAAATCCAATTTTTCTATTCAAGAAATCTTACGCCATCTTTCTAGTAGCTTCATAATTCCGCGCTCATAAAACTTCAAAATTTTCCCAAAATTCGGTTTTTTATTTCACCTTAAAATACCAAACTTACTTTCTTGCCAACCCAATAGTTTCTCTACACGATCTCTGTCCCTGCTCGGAACAGGCGATGGGAGCTAGATCGCGACTTTACTACATAAATTATAAATAATAAATAGGAGTTCTTTAGAGCTTGTATGTACAATGTTTACAGGTATTGGCAGAAACAAATTGAAAAATCTGTTTATGCATAGAAATAAGACTGCTCCGCTTACCACTGAGGAAGCAGTAGTTGAACTCGGAGATATGTCTACAAGTACTAAACAAGCTAAAACAGTTTTGGAAGTCTATAAGAATGCTGAAACACTTCCACCAATAATCCATCCAGTGAGACCGATTGCATTTTCAAGTACGATCTCACCGATATCAAATCGTCCACACACCGCGCCAGAACGTTCGCAACATGTTCTGAACAAAGTAACAGTAATTAATATTCCTGGGCAAATAACGCAGGAATGATATTAAGTGTATCTGAATGATAATGATAAGGGACCACCATGAACAAAAGTTCTATATGAAACAAAATATTTTTTAGGATTTATATATTTTTTATTTGTTAAGCAGAAACCGACTGATGAACATTAAGTAATATTTATTGTACGTTCGATAATAATTACATTGTTCTTAAACGTAGAATAAGACGATTCTCAGTAATGTTAATTTATGTGCGGTTTTTTTACGTGTAATGAAATGAAATAAAAATGTCTGGAAACGTAACATTCGAGACGCATTGCTTTTGTATTTGAATTTTATTGTGTAAGCTTGCATACAGCTTTATGTATATAAAAGTTTTACAAATATATGCGACTTATTCGCTAAAAAGGACTTAAAACTCTACGGTATAAATGTATTAAAAAACTTTCGATTATGTTTATAGTGTTTGTATGAAACTTCATACGGAAATGCTGTAACGCCTTAAGCATAATAATTAGCACATACTTTATCACAATTTACAATATTATAAATATTGTAAATATTTCGCAACATCCTGTTATATCGTTGAACAATTACATTGTAACATTAAGCAATGTACTCCAATACGCTGAAAGATAACTTGTTAAGAAAAAAAAAGATTACTAAAAAATAAGGAACAACATATTTTGCATAAGGATAACAACCGTTTTTCGAATCAAGTATCTTTCTATAAATCGCATTTCATGCACGAATTCAGCAATATAGACACATTGTAGTTGAACAAAATATAAAGCAACGTTAAAATTGGAATATACGCGTTTAAAAATTGCATATTTTTCTCCCATGAAAGACTGTTTATATCACGATAGATATATCGAAAGTATCCGTAGATTATACTAATGCCGTTTAATTACAAATATAGACATTTTAGTCATGGTAACATCGCAGATCTTTTATTTAAATTCTAATCTACACCATTCAAACCTCGAACTACAAAGCAACTTTATACTTTAGCTAGCGATCCAAAAAGTATGTGCATACTGCATCTTCTAATCGATTTAGTTACAGCATATGTTATTTTCTTTTTCCTCATCTCTTAACGATAGATAAAACTTGAATATTTCGTTGTAATTGCACCTTATCTAATCACAACTACTTTGATCAGGCAAGTCATATTCATTTACTACTAAATCGAAAATACGTTATTTCGTTTCTTTCGCATATAAGACAGCCCAGTGGAAAACCACCGAGACGGGCTATTGCTTGGTATGAAAAGACACAAGTGTTTTGTCATCTCGACACTTTGTACAAAGCAGTAAGCATTATTATACTCATCAATTTCTTAAATTGCTTTCGGATGATGGTTAGAAAATACATTTTTTCTCTCGTAAATATATGTCGCCACGACACGAATAGTAATATACGTGTCGCTCGTTAAATTTTGCTTGAAAGCAGCAATTACCAAGGCAATCAATTCTTATTATATATCACTTTTTCATTACAATAGTGACACAACGTCAAACGTGCCGTTTTATAATTATCAATATAGAAAATATAATTCTTCATTATTACATTCGGTGATTAATTGGACATTCGAACACGATCTCATAAAATTCTAACTAGACTGCGGATCTTTATGGCTTCTGAAAATGTTCGAACAATGCTAGAACATAAAATTCACAGAATTTACGATTATTTCACGAATTACCGAATGTACGATTTTTATTTATTTTATTTGTTTCCACTTTCTCAGAATATGCATACGAAAATAAATAAATCGCATGAACATCCGCATTCTAATTGTAACAGTTCGTAATATTTGAACTAGATTCTCCAGAAAAATACGATCTTTGAGTTGTGTCGTTATTGCAGCAAACGAGTGATAATTGTCAACACTGCCAACTTACTTTTACATTGCATTTGTACTTATTCCATACCTTACTTATCGTACTATAATGAGTATGTATTAATAAACTCTTTGTACGACTACTATTACATTCATTTAAACTTCTTCTATATAATAAAAATCAAATGCTGTTCGTTGGTCACGACATCACGGGAGAACGGCTGGACCGATTTGGCTAATTTTTTTTTTAAATGTTCGTTGTACAATCCGAATCAGGTTTTTAGATTTAAAAAAATTGGAAAAGTATGACGGAAAAATGGAAAATTCGGGAAAAACTAAAAGTGCTTTTAGAATCATATTTCAATACAACAAAAAAACGAACGTCGTAGCTTTTAATCAATATTTCAATAGAACGTCGCAGCTTTTAAACAATATTTCAATAGAAATTTACATTATCGACGTCTGTTTGCATTATCGATATTATAAACATTCGCCAGTTAGTTAATTTCGATTACAATTTATTTCGTTACGTACGCAAAAATAAAATTCGTACCACTAACCCTACTCGCGAAGCGAGCGAGCAACAACTCCCCTCTAGTTACAAATAGATATACTATTATAAATATCGAATGTCGATGTAAATGTTGTGAAAGACATAAGCTGTATGTAATTTGTTCTCGGACTATACGAGAGTACAAACATTCGTATATATCATATATAAAGTCTATTGTGCTATATTTTATCATCTAGTGCAAGTTTCATAGAATATAATGGCAGTTTGCATACAGTAAATGCTATGCACTGTAATCGCGCTACTGTACGAGAGCGGTATAGACAAAATATTACTAGTTAACTCCGAACGATAGCGCGACCGTTGCAATAAAGGTACGTGTACTATTTTATAGAAAATACTTATATCATTCCGTTCTTCGGTGCTGTGAACTTCACCAAGCGTGTTAGCATCGTTGTGATGCACGGTATTTGCTTTTGTTGGTGCATTGTTATGTTGTCGGGAGTGTTTGATTCAAAGTCGATTGCCACTCTCTGGCTCACGAACGTCAGCAATGTCAATAAATCATATCTCGTACCATTCTCACGTAATTCCAAGCATAGCGCTTGCATAAACCAGGAACCACGAGTGGTGTTCCGCCAAGAATAAAAGCCTGCGCAACAGAGATATATATTCCTTAGAAATTCAGTTACAATCATTTATAGTTTATACAATTATAGTAATACCTGGTATTGTTGAATATGCAATTAAAAAGTCAGCGTGGCATGGTATACGGAATGAAGCAGTTGGTTGACCATCGGTTTCTGTCCGGTCCTTTATAGATATACCACCGTCTAGTCGATCACCCTGACAAGCTTGGATAAAAAATAGTTTTGGCTTTCCAGCTAACGTCGGACATTTATCGGCTGTGAAATATCCCCAAACAGACTCGGATTTGTAGGATGTATCGTGTGCATACAGTAATCCCAATTCTCCGTGACTTAGCACAGCCACAATTAGACAGTCGTGATTGGAATGGTCCATACTGGCAACTGTAAAATCAAAATCATCATTTCTAACAGACACGCTCGGTGCAGCCTGCTCTGGACGTTAACCCTTTGCGCTCGAACAGCAACTCTGAGGCATAATTGCACACATATCATGAATTGGCTTGGCAAGAAAGTAATTTGGGTATTTTAAGGAGAAATATTATCGGGAGCTGAAAAGACGTCTGGAAAGGGTCGAAGCTAGAACAACATCGAGCACGAAGGGTTAAAATTACAAACCGAAGAAGGAAGGTTCTAAATGATAAACGGATAGGTAGATACACGTAAAAAACATGAACTGAAAGTACCTCGTTCTAAATTTTTCACTATATCTCTGTGCGCTAAATTATGAAAATCATTTACTTCGAAGCCAAGATTTCTTAATGTGTCCACAAGATTATCACAATCCACATTCGTGCCGCATCTCGCTTTGAGATGAGAGATATTGAAAAATTCATGATTAAAAATAAGAGCTAATCCACGTTTTGTGTGATTCATATTATAATGTGTGGCGTAACGTTCAGTGGATGATGTTTGTAAGGGGCCAACGAGGGGACCAACGCTGTTTCTGTAAAAGAAAGAGCATGCCTGATATCTGGGTACATTTAAGCAAACATTAACTGGTTGTACACAAAAAGCAAAGCAGGAGTACATTATTAATATTTTGATTTATTTCAGATCTACAAAGGCTACTACCACTGAAAACAAGATTTTATTTGATTTCACTTTCTTAACACTAAATCTACCACGAGGGGTCAAATGACCCATTTTAGACTTTTTATTTGACAATTATTGACAATGTAATTATACAAGGTGTTTCGTAACTGGTGGTACAAGCGAAAAGGGGGTGATACTACATGAAAAAATAAATCGAAAATATAGAATTTAATTTTTTCATATGAGCCTTTGTTTTTGAGAAAATTGACTTTGAATTTTCGCCGGGTACTCGTGCCCTTGATCATGTCTTGTTATAACGGATCGCATTTTTAGTGTATAGCGGTAAAGGTCAGATAGTAAGATGGTAGATAAAATAAACATTTCCGTGACATTGGAAGTGTTTATCAACATAAACTTCAATCGAGACAATGATCTACGGTGAGATCCGTTATAACGAAAAATGATTAAGGGCACGCATACTTGGCGAAAATTCGAAGTCGATTTTCTCGAAAACAAAGCCTCACATAATTGTGTTTTCACGGGAATTTATTAAATATATCTTTTGACTCGAGTATACAGGGTGATTCACGCAATTGTTACAAGTCATAACTCCGTTATTATTGCATTTACAAAAAAATGCCAAAGGAGAAAGATAAATGGTTCGAAGAGAACTACATCTGTAGGCCTTTAAATTTTTTTTAGATGCAGCAGTGCATGTGCAATTAACAATTGCATCATTTCTTTAAATAGAAATGCATATTGTTTTTTACACAGATCGATTCTTCTGTTCATTCTACGTAAAAAATGATTAGGGTACACATGGCAAAAAATTATTAGATCTCGAGATATTTTCAAAAAATGTCTTTATTGAAGAAGATGCTCAAACGCTTCTCCATTACATTCTAAACAATTCTTGTAACTTTTTTTATTGTTTGCATAACTGCGTTTAAATTATCTGCAGTTATTGCTGCACATTCCAGTATGATTCTTTCTCTCAGATTCTCTATAGAATCTATGGGGTTTGAATAAATTCTATCTTTCAAATAACCCCACAGAAAAAAGTCAAGAGGACTTAAATCAGGTGAACGGGCTGGCCAACGTATTGATGTATAAACGCAGTTATGCAAACAATAAAAAAACGTTACAAGTAATGTTTAGAATGTAATGGAGAAGCGTTTGAGCATCTTCTTCAATAAAGACATTTTTTGAAAATATCTCGAGATCTAATAATTTTTTGCCATGTGTACCCTAATCATTTTTTACGTAGAATGAACAGAAGAATCGATCTGTGTAAAAAACAATATGCATTTCTATTTAAAGAAATGATGCAATTGTTAATTGCACATGCACTGCTGCATCTAAAAAAAATTTAAAGGCCTACAGATGTAGTTCTCTTCGAACCATTTATCTTTCTCCTTTGGCATTTTTTTGTAAATGCAATAATAACGGAGTTATGACTTGTAACAATTGCGTGAATCACCCTGTATATCATAGTAAAAATTGCATAAAATATAAATAAATTTAATCCCATTACTTTTATAGTATTTACCATACACATTAGTCACTTTTAATGGTCGGTAGGTTTAGTGTTAAAGTTCGTCTATATAGAAATATTGTAAATTGCATAAACATCCGCAGTCAAAAAACAAATAACTAACTATTTACATTAGAACGCGTTCTAATATTTTTTATTCATGATTATTAGACTGCGGATCTTTATGCATTTATGAAGAAATGAACTGGGTGAAATATAAAACAGTGAAAGCTATAAAGAATCTAAGAATATTGTTATGTTGTTTTCAACATGAAAAGACTGAATTTTTATTTAACTACTGCTTCTCACAACGACGCAGAATATTTTTATTTTGCATAAAGATCCGCAGTCTAATGATTATATTGAGATCGTAAAGATGAGAAATCATTTAACAAGTTTGATATGACAATAGAACGGTTAAAAATTTGGATCGACGCATTTCCGTTATCTTTAAATACGAAACAATATAAAACCAGTCAGTTTCAGTGGTTCACCTCGTGTTAATCATTTCTCGCATAACAATGAAGTTTGAGTAATGAGCATACATTCCGATCGAATAATCGAAATAGACAAAATCTTAGTTGAATTTGATAGTTCCATGCAGTCATGGTAAAAGTAACTAAATAGGAGATATCGAGGGTAAATATATATGAACATTCAAGGCAATATGTACATTGTAAGTTAGGCCATACCTGGAACATCCGAAAGCGTCTCCCACGTCATTGTTAATTATTATACCGTCGCTCGCAATATCAGCTTCCGTTGAATACATGTTTGCAACTTTGAAGAAGGTTTCTATTACAATAGGAACAACAATATTGTTATAAAAAGCACTCGTATCACAATTTCCAGAAGGACCAAGAATGACTGAGAATGACACACTTCAAATGCGCGTCGCAATATATATATGTTGCATAGACATATAGAGATAGACTGCGCGGCCTGTACGAAGCGCTGAAGCACATAATGGCGGCGTGCGAGAGAGAGAGAGCATTAGCCGGGGTCCATAGCGTTCTCTTTCTAATTGATGTGTCGGTGGGGAAAGATTCCCCTACTTGCTTGCTAGATAATGTAGATTTCTACATAGTATTGATTAATTTGTTAATATTTATTTGATTTTTGACATTTATTTGTTTTTTGGTTCCCTACCAACGAATTGTAAAATAATAACAGATTAGAATAAACATTCAAAGACACACGTTTATTTATTGTACGTAACCATATTTATTTTAAGAATGGTAAAAAAGTGCTGCATCTGCAAGCTCCAATATTCTCCTGACGTTACTTTTCATAAGTAAGTAAAATAAAAGACATAACTGTTTGTAGCTTTTACATTCGTAATAGGTTTTGTTTACAAAATTTGTTTAATTTGTTTTCTATTTGTTTAGTTTTATTTATCTGTTAATATTAATGTAAAACTGTTTCGTTTTAATGTTTAGAATTCCTAAAAACGAAGAGGTAAAATTAAAATGGTTTGCAGTTATAGGGCGAGAACTAAAAAAGTACAGTACAGTATGCAGTAATCATTTTAATGAAAGAGATTTTACTTATAAAGTTGTTGGAGATAATATAAAAAGATTTATATCGCCTAAAGCTGTTCCAATAATACATGGTCATTCTGACAGGTATTTCGAAGTATAGATCCATACTATAAATAGTGCTTATAATATAGATTATATATTTTGATATTAAACCTGTTCAATACTTTTGTAGTGAAAGTGTTCAAAGCCAGACAAAGAAGCCTAATAACTCTGATAATAATAATGATGTATCCATACCTCAAGTAGATGAGTAACTATAACTATGCCTATTCTTGAAAGTCAACGTCGCGTTGGCTATTGGGGACTGATTGTAGCTATGAAAAGCGTATTAAAATTGGCTCGTCAACTTTTTGATAAAAAGTCTATGTCTTACCTATTAACATATAAACTATCACAGGACCATATTGAAACCTTTTTTTCTTGTATGAGAAAGATGGGTGGTTTTAATAACAACCCTACATGTAGGCAATTTAAATCGAATTACAGAAAGTTAGTAACGCATGTCAATTCAATTGTTCCTGACAGCGCGAATTGCATATTGCAGGATGGTACTACAATATTGAGATCACAGATTTCAAAAAATAATAATAATGATGATGAGGACGAAACTAGTTGTGAGTTACAAGTATTAAGTAACGTGCAATTTGATCACGATTACGTCGGATCAAGTGGATGGTCGTGGACTGAATACAGTCATGACATAGTTATTTACATTGCTGGCGGAATTGTTCGATCAATTAAAAAAAAATTAAAATGCGAAATGTGCCTGGAGCAAATAGAAAATGATGATTTATTATCATCTACACTGATTAAATTAAAGAACCGTGTACCTGCAACAAAAGAGGGAGAAGTAGATAATAGAAAACAAAGAAGGGGATTAACATCGCCAAGTAATGACGTAGTAACAATATGCAAAACAGCGGAAAAAGTAATAAGACTCACACCAAATTTACGTTCAAAAAATATTTTACAAAAATTAATCATCCAAGCAAAAATGTTGCTTTCAACAGTAAACATTTTCCCACGTATGGATATGTTTGTTGAACAGACGGTTGAAAGAAACCATAAATTAAATTTAATTAATCTCATTTTAAAAAAGTATTTTAATCTTCGGCTTCACCATGAAGCCACATGTGTACAGGATTCGGTACAGCGAATTCGAAGTTATTATAACAGAATTGTTGTTTTCAAAAATCAATAAAAAACAACTAAAAATAATCCTTGACTTATTTTATTATTTATATGTTGGTTGATAGCACTTTTTTACCATTTTTAAAATAAGTATGGTTTCACTTAATTACGTTAATTAGGCACGTGGCACGTGTTTTTTCCGTAAGCACAGAGCAGCACAGAGTGTGGAGGCAGGGCCGTTCCTACCCATGGATCCTACCAGGCGTGCAATGCGTGCCCGCACGCAGGCGGCCGATTTTAGGGGGCGGCCGACTGCGGTCGAAAATGGAACAACGCAACCGAAATAAAATAAAATTTTATATTAGGAATGCGATATATTATTAGATTATAAAATGCGTTAATACAACAAATTCATTGTATTCTGAATTTCTCATTATAAATTTGAATAAAGCACTTATGTATACTGGTTTAAATATTTTTTCTCATTGTCAAGGTGAGGGTGGGGGACGGCGAAAAATTGCTCAGCACGCAGGCGGCTGTACACCTAGAAACGGCCCTATGTGGAGGAAAGTTCTCCAATAAATAAACGTGTGTCTTTGAATGTTTATTCTAATCTGTTATTATTTTACAATTCGATGGTAGATAACCAAAAAACAAATAAATGTCAAAAACCAAATAAATATTAACAAATTAATCAATACTATGTAGAAATCTACATTATCTAGCAAGCGAGTAGGGGAATCTTCCCCCACCGACACATCATATAGAAAGAGAACGCTATGGACCCCGGCTAATGCTCTCTCTCTCACTCTTTGTACCGCGCGCCGCCATTGTGTGCTTCAACTCGCCCATAAGACGGCGCAGTCTATCTCTATATGTCTATGATATGTTGTGATATGTTGTGTATTGACCATGAAGTACTTCATGGTATTGACGATCAACTTGTATACTATACCGCAGAGTCCTCTGTGCCATGCTTGTTGTATTGTGCTCTGCATATATATGTAGTTGAAAGGAAATCATGCGGAAGAAATGCTATTGGTTGTAATGACAATAACAGCGAATCAGATTACGCAATAAATAGGGTTTTGTCTTAGCAATTTCTAGTAACAGATGGTACGGTATTTGACCGGTTGGCACTATCAGAGAGGATACGCAAGGATACGAAAGTGGTGGGTGCTCACGCACTCGGTTTTTTCATTTTATTACATTATATGAAATTGATATAATACCTCATACAATACTTAAATGTTTAGTAATTGATTAATAGACTGCGGATCTTTATGCAATATAAAAATTGACTGTATTGATTGCAAGGAATAGAAACCAGACAGAATTGAGAAGTCATATTGTATTTGAATTCGTGTCGTGCGATAGAAAATTAATTTTGATTTTATATTCAAATTGAATTGTTTATTTACTATTAATTCTGATTTAGTTTCTGACTGTTTGTCAATTGTAATTAATGAATTTGTTCTTTCTGTTACAGATTCCGCGGGAAAAAAATCCATCGATCGAAAGATCGTATTCATTGCCCAGATCGATACTCCTTGATGCTTTCGATAATCGAAACGTGACGCAGTTCATGGCGTACTTTCTTGAAGCAGGAGAGGACGGACGTGAGCGTGAGTACAAATCCAATTATACTATGTTATTGAACATCTTTTGTCATAACATTAATGAACAATTAATAAATATTCAATTTGAATGATTTATTTTCTATTAATTCGGATTTTACTCTTGTGTTGCGACGATCATTTGTATTTGGATTCGTGTTGTTCTATGTATAGAAATTGAGTTCATTTAATTTTCGTTAAATTAAATTAAATTCAAATTGAATTGTTTATTTACTCTATTAATTCTGATTTATTACTATTTATTTGACTATTTATTTTACTGATTTATGTATTTACTATTAATTTTGATGAATTTGTTCTTTCTGTTACAGATTCCGCGGGAAAAAATCCATCGTTCAAAAGGGTAGTGGTTTCTTCAAGCAGCAGAGAGAACGTGAGTACAATATATTTTCCCAATAATACTTTGTGATTGAGCATTTTCTTTTCAAACTATTGATAAATAAATTAATTATAATTAATCATTAATTTTTTTTCCATTAAATTTAAAGCTGACAACGAACTTTTTCGCATGCTTATCTGGATGCCTGAGGCTATACCTACCTTGATTAAAAGACGATGATGATTGAAAGACGCCATTTTCTTCAAGGGGGAGAGAATGTAAGTACCAAGATATCTTCACAATTAAGCTTTATCATTAAACATTTCCTTTCAAAATTTTAATGAAAAATTGTACAGCCTATATTTTTTTTTATTTCGAAAATCATTTAAATAGCACTTACATAAAAATTTTTTTATATTCCAGAATTGTACGAATCGATTTTAATATATCTTTTTGTTTTATTTTTTGATTTCAGACTCTAATGCAGCTTCTCGTCCTCCCAACAAGTAGTGAGTGACTAAACAATTTTTTATTGCTCTATTTTTTTCGTAGATCATGTTGGCGAGTATAGTGAACGTGAGAACGCCATGCGTTCCCGCTGATAATGGATTCTTTTAGTTAGGATTCATGGTGTCAATGTAATGGTGCTCACACCAATATACCCGAACCGAGTTCAATCATTGCCGCCCTGCGGTAGTGCGGTGTGGCGCGGCGTTGGCTTGTAGTGGAGTGAGTAGGCACTGGACAGTGATCGGACAGGCGACCCCGGACAGTAAATGAGGATTTACTGTATACATATATCTTTTTAAACGGTCAGATCATAAGGAAAAATGATCTAAGAATGGCACAAGTTTTCAATGTTTTATGACTTTTTTATTGAATGTTTCTAACTGGTATCGAGAAACAATGTAGTGTCTGTCATACATATTATAAACTGGTCTTTATATGTATTAAAATTTTTCCATGGGATGTAACCAATGATATTTGCGTCAATTTTCTCTTCTTCTTCTGTAACACGCACTTCTGTATAATTAGTTTTACACGAGTCTGTACCAGTCACTTATGGCGATCATGATAAATGCAAAGACAACCATATTTCTATTATACGGACTGATGGAACATCATTACTTATCTATGAGATTTTGATATGATCTATGAAAATTTGTTAGTTTAGTAGATTCTTTAAGTAAATTTATAAAGGCTTGTATCAGTATAAAAAGGTTGTCGTAGGCGAGAAATTTTTGATCATTCAGAAGCTGAACTTGAAACTTTTCTTTTCGCTAAATCGTATATAAGTATACGTGTAGTCGATTAATTAAATTGATTCACTGTACGATTCTTTTCTATCGGTCACTTTCATTGTGTAATACACAATTGTCTACGGTATAATCACCCAGACAAAGAAACGTTTCAAATTCAAACTTCAACTTAAGAAAATGCATATCAGCTTTTTGTCATATATTCATCATGGTCTTCGTTCATAAAATAATTTCATTCGGATATTCGATACAGTGAATTTCGTTTATCTGAGCTGTCGCAGAAATCTCGATGCATTTCAGACAATTAAAAACCACTGTATCTTCGATATTGATTCCCATTGATAATAGTTAAGGTAGAATCAGCGATTCGATACTTATAGATCTATTCAAGTAACTTTCGCATACTGAAAATCGAGGAAAAGAGTAATCGATATTTAAAACTGGCGTGATTCCATTAATTTAAAAGCTTGGTCCATGTCCATTTTGATAAGTACTTCAACAGTATCTAAAATTTATATAAATGTCCGCAATCAAATAAATTGTGAAACAAATGGAAATACTGATTATGTCCGTTAAAGCCTGTTATCTCTATCAAACAATCCGTGTTTCGTTCGTTCTGCTAGACATGGTATGCTTGCCATAAGTAGGTACAGCTGTGTTATGTTGCATGAAAATATTCTTTTTTTTTTTTAGTGCAGTTCGTTTTGGGCCTCGGATAAGACAACATACATAATCTTCGATCACTTAAGTGTTCAGTGGCGCACTGTGGGATCAAATTATAGGCCTCTTAACAAGAGATAAATAGTAATCATGAAGTTGTAGAGATTTATAATAATCCGAATTTCGATGAAACTGATATTGGATGAAATCCCATTTTAATACGTAACGCAATGCTTAGTTCTTCACAATATTATAAGTTCTTTCGTAAAGGATTGCATTTCTGATATCTTCTTAATACAAAACACACAATTTAATGATTATATCGTACACGATAACAAAATAGGTATTTGCTACTGAAAATTCGTGAAATGTTTAAAATTTGCATGCTTCCATTCTTGTAAAAATAATAGACTGGCCCTCTGTTGTTATCGCCCAGATATTTATAAAGCTCTACAACTCGTAAACCAAGACCATGTACTCTGTATTTTTTGGGTATGTATTAAGTAGGTATAGGTAGACATTGTCTATGTACAATCGTAACAATGTTGCGTATGCCTACTTCTTGGCAATCCTAAGTAAAGCTTATGGTTTGAATAAACTTTTTTTTTTAGATAATTATGTCTTTAATAAGTAAGTAATAATTCTATTAGAAATTACAGTGCAGTATTTTGAACTGTTATTATCCTGCAGCCATTTACATATTAATATTTTCTAGTTTTTAAAGGTATTTTCATTCATACAATGCTTCCTTGTATGTTTTGGTTCTGAGACGTAATTAAGATAATCATTTTTTTCACTATTATATAACTGGCCAATAAGTATCTGCCACTTTTCTTATATTATTATATCTATTTATCATATATACAGATAATATACAATAGTCGCGGCTTACGATATAATTAATATTATTATCCTATTCTTTTTTTAATAATGTTATAATAGTTATACGAATAGAAACTTGACCGCATCTAATCCTTCAATGTGCGCTAGTGTTGCACACTGGAATATAAATACACTTTTATATAAAATTTGTATAATCTACATGAATCACTTTAAGTATATCTTCTCTTTTAATCACAAAAGATACAAATGTAATAACTACTACGCAAGCGGTGGGGCTATGGGCGGTGTTCACTCTGGCAGCGCGAGAGAATCGAAATTAATTTTCTCCCGAAAATATTCCAACAGAAAGATCTTTTCGTTCGACCAATTATTTTAATTTACCCTTATGTTATCCGCATAGCCAATGTGAATAAATTCGATTTTCTAGTACTCGATAATGAAGAAGATTCGAAAATTACAACGTTGCTTTTATCATTCGTAAAGATAAACTATAATGTAACCGGTTTTGGCGTATCCCCAGAGTACCGTGACTATTAATTTTGCTTTGAAATATGTTTTTACTGGAAAATGAAAGTAGTTTCGTTGAAAATTATTCGTCGTATCGAATTTAGAAGATACACCGTTCTCACGATACGATGTTGCATATAGGATCCAGTGTGAAGCCCGACGCCCTCGATTATTGTTTTTTCTTCATCTGTTGTTACTAATTATCTAAAGGAAAGGAACACTATATGCGCTATATCCATCAATAAGCAGGGTGGTTCACAACAGATGAACGCCTTAACTATTTTCAATTAAAACTTATTTACAAAAGTTACTGTACAATCGTAATTCTGTTGTGATGTAGGTCCATCATAGCCTTGAATGCGAGTAGACCGGTTTTTATTCGAGGTAAAGATCGTATTGCAGGGAATTTCTTTTTTTCTCTCTTCTCTTTCTGTTCGAAGCCTTTTTTTTCGATAGTAGCACAGCACATTTTGTCAAGCAAATATTCCAAAATCATAAATCCGTTAAGAACGTTTACAACTTTCCCGAAGGTACGCTAACGAGATAATTATATCTGTCATTGTCTACAGTTATACGTCGATATTGTGCAGATGTCGAGCAGGCTTGACAAAGCCCATATTTTCATGTAAAATTTCTATAAATGTGCTATACGATCCGGTAGAAATTCAACGACGAAATGGGTGTCTTGGGTTTCCATCTATATATCGTAATTAACGTCCTCGGAATATATATACACATATGTATATTGTCCGTGTAAAAACTTATTTTCTAAATAAAGATCTGGACCAATGGGGCAATGTATATAAAATATATATGTTGTTATATAAGATTCGTTCGATCGTATCGCACACTTACTGTATCAAACAAACACGTTTGTAATCTTAAACCGTATGTAAAACCTCGTATATGGAAAAAGATCGCTCTACGTTTGGTATTAAAAAATTCGTATTTATATCGATCTGAACACAATTAATATAATTGTGGTACTCTGTTTGTGAGAATCAGTTCTGGAACATATGCCCGGCACAATGTTAGAACGCGTCGCTATTGGAAACGAAAGATTCCCAATATATCAAGGACTAAAAAACGTAAACCGTGCAATAACATCTTTACAAACACAAGCACGCCTAACGGCAGCGTTGCTTCGTTTTCCTCCGCTATTTCAATTAAAAGTCAATCGTTTCACATATTTTTTCTCTTCTTCTTCTTCTTCTTCTTCTTCTTCTCGTTAAATCTAATAATATGCCCTAACTTCGTCAATAGGAATATTATATAATTAGAGCTAAGATTGTTTGTACCATTGAATTAGGTGAAAGCACCCACAGTGTGACCCCAATATACGCTTTCTCGAATGTATCCTTCGCTACAAATACCTTCGGATTCTTCAATCGTATTTGTAGGAAAAGAATACTCAAAAACCTGTTAAATCGTTCTACTTTTCTCTCTCTCTCTCTTTTTACTTTTTCTGATGAATGTCAGGGTCGTGATTTGATTATTCCTCTAGAAGATTCTGCTTTGTATCTTTTATTCAAAAAGTGCCAATATATCATCGCTCGATGAGGGGTTTCCACTGCTAGCGCCACTACTGGGAGGGGTATTCAGATCCGGTGGATCCAGATACGAAAGTAACTCCATCGGATCGACAACATTGTCTGGCAAGAGCTGCAAACAGAAATTAGTTTTGTTATACAACTTACTCGTACTGCCAATTCGAACTTCGAACAGAAATGCTAGGAGTACTTACATTCAATGCTTCCTGACCCGTACCCTCTCCATCTATCACTGCAGCCGGATCGAAATTCAGATCCGAAGGTATGTCTGCAGTATCATTATTTATGTTTGTACTCGTACTGCCAGACGTGTTATGATTCCCTGTAGATTCCTGAGATGCAGGAGGAACACTAGGTGGCCCGCTGTTGCCACCACCCGGTGTGTGAGGCGTGTGAGGGGTATGAGGTGTGTGCGGTGTATGGGGCATCTGCAACACCAATGGAACAATATTAATTACTAGTTCTAACAATATTAATTCAGGTCTGTGAATTTTTAACGTATCTTTTAAACAAATTATTCTTTTAAAAATCAGTTCACAATAAAAGATTCGTCGTTCAAAGACGCACAAATTGGATTTTGAAATTTTCGTCTAGGCCTAATAGTTTCGGAGATATTCAATAGAATGGATTTTTCACCCCCTTAACTCGAATGTCTGCAAATATTTTTTTATATCATGCCAAAATTTAATTAAAATTGGCGTGCTACAAAATAAAAATGTTCTGCATTGATTGTGGGAAGCAGAAGTAAAAGAAAAATTGATTTTATCCCCTAATGACTTTGTTACATTAAGAACAGTATTACAATGTTCTTAAATTTTTCTAATAAATATCCGCAGTCGAATTAGAAGACAGTGTATCGAATAAAATTAATTTACCTGATCGTTCAGCGACTTCTCCATAGCGTTAAGAGGATCCAGCGAGTTGACAGACTCGTTCAAGTGCGAAAGAGGTCCCGTCCCGTTCGAGTAATCGTTATTGGTGTTGGTATTCGTTCCAGAATTGATATCGAAGGATCCACCCGACGAATTCCTATGGTTAATGTTGTTGTTTGCGTATGTAGACGTGGTATTGTTCATCATAGAACCGCTAACGATGCTATTCATGTCCGGTGGTATGTATGGGCTCATCGCTTGGTTCATATCCCAGTTGTTCATCGTGGGCATGTTCATACTTCCAGGTGACATTGCCTTGGTCATTCTCTTGCAGTCGCTTTCCTCTTCAGATTTAATACCGCTCATGTTCTTCGCTGGCTTCCAATTCGCCATCGAGTCTATCGTCACTTCTTCCACCTCCGCCGTGTTCAAAGTGTTCAGAATGCCCCACATGTATTGGTCAACCTCGAGACCTTCCAATTGCGCAGGTTTTCTGTAACATATTCCATGTTTAATGTCACGATCTCAAACAAATTCAAGTAGACTCAAACAAAGATGGGGTTTTCAGTGGTTAAAAACGCTAGATAAAAGATCAATCTAGGCTGTCATCACCTCAAAAGTCCTATCTTTACGTTTACAAAGCGGAATTTGCATTATTCGGAAGCATACAGCTGCGCATGTAGCTATTTTCATAAAGCTACGACGGCTACATGCTGTAGAATAATACAAACTAAGCCTCTCAAACGTAAAAATAGGACTTTCGAGGGCGATCGAGGCCTAGATTGTCTTTTATCTAGCGCTTTTGACTACTGACAAACCCCATCTTTGAATGATCGAGAAATGAGAATTAAATGAAATTGGTAAATAAACTTACGTGCATACAGGACACCTCCAGGATCCTCTCTCACAATTTAGTTGTAGATACGACTCCAAATCGAAGCATTGTATGTGCTTGCAATCGTGTCCTCTTGCTGGCAGTGTAATACGTTTAAAAGTGATAGGACATTTTAAAGATACCTGCAATATAGAACGATAACGTTAATCGTGTGGTCCGATGTAGACAAATTGTAATAAATAGACTACGAAGTGATATCTGGTATCTGGCAGCGAACAAGTCTCACCTTAAGTGCTGTTTGTTCCACCACATCCTTCTCCGACTGTATGCCATTATTCGAAATGGTATTACTGAAGTTCCGTTTGATTTTAGTTATACAATGCTCCGCAGTGAGTAGCCTCTTACGTAGCAATCCGTGGAGCACGCTTCGCACGCTCGGCCGATGGACTAATTGAAGCACGAACAGATGCGACTGCAAAAACCATACGAACGGTCAATTAATTACACATCTAATTGAATTATTAGACTGCAGATCTTTATGCAAAGTAACAAAATGTTCGCATTGATTGCAAGACACAGCAGAGCGAAATAAAAATCTCTTTCTTCTTTAACCCTTGGACAACGGACGATTTTTATAGCTATACAATAATTGGCAATGCTTAGGACCGTTCACAGCTCTAATTAATATTTTAAATGATATCTCGTGTAGACACATAATAAGTTTTTCCGGTTATGATTATGTTTCCTCAATGAAACAGCTATTCAGTCAGTTTAATTGCCACAAATTGAGTACTTCAATGACAATTTGGATGTTCCCGGAAGGTTAATTATCTGATTAAGCTGAAACTAATACGGTGATGTCTTTAAAGCTTTTTAATATGTCGACAGCTTACAACATTTTTCTCATAAATGCATAAAATCCGCAGTCTATTAATTATACACGCCGTGTAAAACTGCGCGCGGTTCGATAAAGAGATCTGAAAGAGTTCTTACACAACAACACGCCGAGACCGTGATCTGTATCGTGTTCCTTCCCGGTTGACAAACGTCCTTCAGGTATAAGGGCTTGTGAGACGTTTTATTCTCACCACGATCGATCACCAACGGCGTGGCGTTCACGGACACTTGCACGCTCGCCGGCCAATTCGTGTTCATTTGCCTATCCTCATGGTGAAAACACTTGAGCTGCAGCTCGAGATCCGACCGCCACATCAACGTTTGGTGTACCGTCGACTTCAGCTGGAATACGTGATTGCTTACAGCCAAATTGTGTTCTAAGCGGAAGGGTGGAAGAATGATGCCATCCCTCACAGGGAATGTTAATCTCAACTCGTCGTCTTCTGTGAACAACAATCAACACATTAGCCATCTGTAACCCCAACTTTCACAAGCGCTTGGCCCTTCGTAGATGAGGCTCTTCTGGACCGATCTTCAAAGGGTCAAGACAGTGATGTCCGCAGAGCAAGTTCTACGTGCTGCAAATTTCACCACATACTTGGTGGTGACAACATCAAGATATAATAAACCCAATTGGTCCAAGTCAAAGGGTACACGTGAAGTTAAGCGAAGCCTATTTCAGAAGGAGACCTGAAGATTTCTATGTCCTACATATGCCACTCTAACAGGAAAGTACGAGAAAATAGTTTGCGCACCAGGTCTTTGGACACCACTGATCTAAATACAGACTAGCTAGAAGAGGAACTCACTTTGTATGTTAACCGGTGACTTCATCTCGTTGAAGTTGGGCTTGATATCAGGATTTGGACTAATGTAGGGGGGCATGCTGGTGGCTGGCGTGAGCGGAGGAGTTGGATTGCCAGGGATAGGACTATGTTGGTAATTCAAACTCGCCGCGCCGCTCGTTCTCATCGCTGCGACGTCCTGTTGGTATTGACTGGTCGCTGCAGCACCGGCTCCATAAGAGGACGCTCCACCAGCGTATCCCGTGTTTGGTTGGTGACCGACGAATTGGTTGCCAACCGTGTTAGGACCCATACTAACTGGTATACCATTGCTACCATAGTATTGGTTGGTCGCCGCTTGTGCGGTGGTGTTGTAAGAGGGAGCGGCTTGCCTCATGTTCGTACTCCGTATCATCGTGTTAGGCCCGAAACCGGCGGCTGTCGGGTTCATGGTTTGCATCGGCTGATACTGAGGCTGGAAGGTCGGCCTCGCTGCTGCCGCAGGATAATTGGTCGGGTATTGCGACGTCGCCATGCCGTTGAAGTTAGGCTGCATCGCAGCCGGATTCGGACCCGCGTACGGGCCTTGTTGCCTTTTCTGCGCCATGTGCATCGCGGGGTTAGGGTAGGGCGCTAATCTCCTTGGATAGCCTTGGTGGGGCTGAGTCTGAAAATGGTAACGAGTCTTTCAGTTGAGGTTTATCAACAGGATTTAATGTGATTTTAGAGTGGTGATTGTAACGTACCTGCATGCTCATTTTGTTCATCTGCATGTTGTTAGGTCCCATCATATTGTTCATGCCCATGTTGCCCATGTTACTCATGGAGTTCATGGGCGTCATCGCGGTCATACTACTCATACCGTTCATACCTCCCATTGACATAGGATTCATCGAATTCATGCCATTCATACTGTTCATCGAATTCATGGAATTCATAGAGTGCATCGGGCTCATCGTGCCCATGCTATTGAAATTGCTCATCCCGACTGGCCCCATTCCGGCCATTGGTCCTCTTTGGGCGTACCCTGCGTTGTACGTTTGGTGGGGTATTCCATGTTGGCTCTGCATCTGTAACAAGATCGGTTTCTATTACTACTATTGCCAGAATGAGGCACGTGGTTTCAGGCCTGACTATTGACAAAATGAGACCAAGAGGAGCCGACGAAGAAGCTGAAGTTGAAAAGGATGATGGAGAGGAAGCTGAAGCTGAAATTGAAAAGGACGATGAAGAGAAAGTCGAAGAAGAAACTGACGATAAAGAGGATGATAAAGAGAAAGTCGAAGAAGAAGCTGAAGATAAAGAGGATGCTAAAGAGGAAGCAGAAGAAGAACCTGATGATGAAGACGACCTAACCCAGACCAAGAGGAAACCGAAGAAGAAGCTGAAGTTGAAAAGGATGATGAAGAGGAAGCCGAAGAAGAAGCTGAAGAAGAAGCGGACGATGAAGAGGATGATGAAGAGGAAGCCGAAGAAGAAGCTGAAGTTAAAAAGGATGATGGAGAGGAAGCCGAAGAAGAAGCGGTCGATGAAGAGGATCATGAAGAGGAAGCTGAAGATGAAGAGGATGATGAAGAGGAAACCGAAGAAGAAGCTGAAGTTGAAAAGGATGATGAAGTGGAAGCCGAAGAAGAAGCTGACGATGAAGAGGATGATGAAGAGGATGATGAAGAAGAAGCCGAAGAGGAAGCTGAAGATGATAATGAAGAGGAAGCCGAAGAAGAAGCTGAAGATGAAGAGGATGATTAAGAGAAGAATAATGAAGAGGAAGATGAAGATGATGATGAAGAGGGAGGGAATCGTACCTGATTAAATTGCGAGGGGATGTCTTGGCGGTCCTGCATGGCCACCACGCTGGCTGTGGCGGTGGCCGTAGCGGTGGCAGCTGCCACCATCGCCGCGGCACTAAATGTCGAACCACCACCCCCGTTCTGGGGTGGCACCGTGCTATGATAGCCGGCTGATAACACGGGCTGCACCCCAACGCCGAGCGCCGCCGTTGTTGATGCTGTTCTTGCTGCCAATTTCGGGAAAAACGAAAACGCACGATTATCGCGCGGCTCAGGCGATTCTCCGCTAAACCGGGGTACTGAAACAATCAAATCGAAAAAAACACATTACAAGTATCGTTCGACTATCGCACGTAATTAAAATTACTATTAAATAGGTTATATCTTTAATAGAATTGTCTGTCAATCGGTCAGTTCGAAACGGTCCGGCGATAAACGAATTCAGTAACGGGCGAAAGACACGTCGATGCGAACACCGTATAGATACCGCTTTGTAGGTCAAATTCGTGTTCGAACGGTTCCGTACGAGTAATCGATTGTATCGTTACGTTCTCTATTTTCTGCAGTGCAGCAATAATATACGACAGATACCCATGACTGCTGAATTATTAGAGAAGGTCGCCGGCTTAAATCGCGCCGACTTCCGACGATGCCATACCTTAATAAACATTTATTAGCATATATCATATTTATTATTCATTTGGATTGCTAATGATTTTAACAAAGACATTAGAATTTTCTGAAATTTTTCGAAAGAATTCAATGAACAAATGTAGACAATTTTTATTTTAAGTGATTAAATTTCTGATATAGAAATATTTTAGCAATTTCTAGTATACGGTGATTAAATTTGTCGGTTTCAGATCATTTTCGAGAATGTAGTTTGACGCAGGAAGTTGAGTAAGGAACACGCTTTGTCGTGGCTTTTTATCGATATATCCAGACCTGAATATTGTTCGTTCGAGTAGTATTCCCGTCTCTATCCCCGGCTCGAGAACACGCAAACCCCAAAAGACTGAAAGATAGACCGAACCCTGCACCGTTCATATTCCCAGCTGGCCAAGGCCCCTATTGGTTTTCTGTGGGAAATGCACGTGCTCGCTATTCACACACCGTAGCTCTCTGCGCTCTATAATACCGTTCTGTTACAAACACCGCTTGCCGGCGTAATCGCGGCACGGGAATGCTCTCCATTCGATCTTTTTCGACTTTTCTTTATGGAACAGAAATCCTGAACACGTCCTTCCGCCACCCTCTGCGATTCTTTCCCAATTTACATTTTCATTTCATCTCGATTTCGTACTCAAATTTTTATTCCCCTTGATGTTTCACAAATCAAAGCAACTTTGATTATTGCAAGATCTTTTGTTACTGCAAGAATAATTTTTTCGCAATCTAAATTTTAAATTAACTCAATTCTGGGTCACATTAATTTTGGGTTATCTCAATTTTGGGTTATCTCAATTTTTGGTCAACTCAATTTTGGATCATCTTAATTTTGGGTTGACTCAATTTTGGGCAAACTCAATTTTGGGTCAACTCAATTTTGGGTCAACTCAATTTTGAATCAACTCAATTTTAGGTTAACTCAATTTTGAATCAACTCAATTTTAGATTAACTTAATTTTGAATCAACTCAACTTTGGGTCAACTCAACTTTGGGCCAACTCAACTTTGGGCCAACTCAATTTTGAGTCAACTCAATTTTAGATTAACTTAATTTTCAATCGTCTCAATTTTCAATCGCCTCAATTTTGAATCAACTCAATTTTAGATTAACTTAATTTTCAATCGTCTCAATTTTGAATCATCTCAATTTTAGATTAACTTAATTTTGAATCAACTCAATTTTAGATTAACCCAATTTTGAATCAACTCAATTTTTCACAAAACGATTTCAACAACTATAAAATTTTTGATTACTGCAAGGATGATTTCTTCACAGTCTAAGTTTGACGTAGAAATTCGAATGTACCTATTATCTGAGAAAATAGTTTCCAAAGGGCGTCACATGTTAATGCGCGGTGGATTACAGGTTTGAAGGTTTAAATTGGTACTGCAGAATCTTTACAGACATAGTAAAATTCTGTTGAAGCCACGTGGTAACATAATCTCACGGTAGACACGCAGAGTTGCACTCTTTCACGTGATTTCGCGTTTCGAGGATCGTGTAGAGAACAATGGTCACCGTACACCCTTGTCCTCGGCAACTTCTTCCATAGTTCCAAGTAATTTTCTCTCGAGTCTCATCGGCTTCAACTTTAGCAGTCTCTACGTAACAACATTCCTAGTATTCACAGTATTAGTACTTCTAGCTTACTCAAGTGTTAGATCCGATAGCTGTTTAAAGATTAAAGAACTACCGAGCAGTCAACGTGATTAACATTTGTGTCTTTTCGAAGTCAGCAACAATTAAAGTCAAGAATCACGATGAGAATCAGAAATTGTATAGGGAATTAGTGGAGAATTAAAACTGTTTGTGAATTGATTTATTTGGATTTTTATAGTTATATTTTTGTAAATTTTCTCCACATGTTTAACTGTCGGTTTTCATAATCGTTCCCAGTCAAAATTTGACCTGCTCGTTATCGATGGAATACGAGATGTTTCGTATTGTCGCTGTATCTGGTATTGATTTTGCGATAATGCTAATGATAATCGAATACACGTGCACCAACCATCCATACTTTTTTTGAACAACCTCGATTAGCCTAGTCCAATCCTTAATTAAACTAGTCGAACGTAAAATATTTAAAACATACATTGCATAATAAAGAATCTAATATTTGAGAACTAGAATTAATTAAATTAATTCGAACGAGATATACTCCCATCAATGTTACATTAAATTAATAAAATACCTGTTGCACATTATAAAATGATATCGACGTTTTATATGAGAAATATATCACGACTATAATCACAAGATCCGACGTCCTCCAAAGTATCCGTTTATGAACACCCTATACGCTCACACAAGCGCGCGCACACGCACAGACGCGTATACAGGCGACAAACATAACTAAAACGTGTTCCACTACCACCGCCACATTGAATTCGACTGAGAGGCTATTATTCGGAATTTGTTTTTGTTCGATGCGCCATAATCGCGTCTCGAGGACACCGCAAGCGGAAAAGGCTCTCTTTCGTTCGCATAATAGCAGACAATTCTCTCTCTCTCACTCTCCGTCAATTCTCGAAAAGAAAAATTATCTAAGACCCACGTGATCATGCTTAATAATTAGACAGCGGGCTTCATGCGTTTATAACGAAAACGAGTAGGTATAATGTCGAATAGTAAAAACATTAGAAGAATTTAAAAATACTGTTATATTATGTTCAATCTAAATATTAAACATATTAAGAAAGAAAATAGATTTCCATTTCAGTTTCTTGCAAATATAGACAGAAAATTGTTATTCTGCATGAAGGTCTGTTGTCCAAGTCAAAATCTCGTGGAAAATGATCTCGTTGAAAGTACACGTTGTTGGCCACGTCCTAAAAATCTTTGGAGTGGTTGGGCGAAATTTTCGAAACACCCAGTACATGTGTACAAACGTAACGTACTTACGTCCAGATATAGCCGGTATGGGGAGCATTTCGAATGTTGACGTCATCCGGAGTCCCACCCCCTTTAAATTCGCGTTGAATGCAACTCTCGGAGAGAAAAAACTGAGAGAGGGGCAGAGAGTGAGTAAGTGAGAGAGAGAGGGAGAGAAGAGAATCGATGAGAGAGAAGAGAAAGAGGGAGACAGAGAGCGAGAAGAAGACCCATGCCTTTTTCCCTTGGTCTCTCTGTTCTCCCTTCGCCCTTATCCGCATATTCCTTCCCCCTTTTCTGTCTTCCCCTGTGAAACAGCGTGTCCGGGGGCGGGGTTGGTCCCTTCTGTAAAGCTCGCAACGGGTTTCTATTCTCGGATGTCAATATTTCGTCAACTAGAGCCCACTCGGAACGCAACAAAAGCCTCTGGCCTGCACACAGCTTGCGCCTGTGCGGCTGCCGTTCCTGCTGCTGCTACTGCATAGCCTGGCGTGAGAGAAAGAAAGGAAAGAAAGGCTCGACAACGCGCGCACCCGTGTTGTATCGTTTAGAAGAGGATGCAACGATCACGCTGAGCTCGGGAGAAGAACAGTATACTCGGGCGCGAACGAGCTGGAGGGGGGAAACGAATTCGAAGCGCGTTAAAACGACGTTTATTAATCCTCCACTGTTCCGAGTCCAAAGTATTTTCACATTTCCTCGGAAAATTCCGAGATTTTCTTACCGTGATGCTGTTCCTACTGGACCGCCTAAAATTAGTCCTAGTACGACCAGAATTCTTCGAGGAATTCTGGGATGATTTTCGATAAATTTATTTTTGTAAGTGCAGAAGAGGGTTCATTAATTTAATCCTTTTTGCACTCGGAGCTGTTTTAACTTGAAAATTCAACACAAGCTCCCAGCTTGATTTCATTGCTTTATTTTGATTAGATATAGCTATTATACGATAATATTTGAATGAAAAATTAGATATATACATTTGAATGAATTTTGGAAAAAAGAGATTGAGAAATTGTGGGATGATTGTGGACAGCTCTAGAAGCGAAATTGGAAAACAATTGGCCCACTTAAATTCGAAAAATTAACAAGTATAAGAACAATAATGAAAATTTCGAAAATATAGGACATTTTGGTCAGATTTGATTTACATTAAAGATGTAGTAAGTATACATAAAAAATCGTCTGTAAATTTCTTCGTACATCAAGGTTTTTGTAAAACCGTGACATAAAACCAAGACATTGTATAAATATTCGCAGACTGCGACGCTATAAGATATTGAAGAGGTATTGAATTACTGATAATGGAGCAGCGGCGTCCATAATATAACGTTCTTTTAAGAAATGTAACCATAAGTGGGTCAATGCCGCTTTCGGAGACGCAGAAAGGAGAATCCGAGAACGAGAGATAGAGACTAACGATTCAGAGTATGTATTATAGTATGTGCAGTGATGTATACTATTCATAAAATGCATCTCGAACAATAAATCGAAACTTTAGTCTCATCCCTACAACCCCAATCTTTCGATTTTGTATCTTCACACAAAATAAAAATTATCTACCTGGATTCCAACGGACTGGAGTGAAATAGAAATTTATTTTCTTTCTTAATATGTTTACTGTTTTAAATTGCACGTACTCATTTTTGTGAAAAATGCATAAAATCCGCTGTCTAATTATTATGCATGATCCGAATATGTTCACTGTCCCTTGCAATTGAATTTTTATAAATGTTTAATCAATATTCATGTGTATTAAGAATAAGTAGTGTACATTTCCCAAACGACTTTTGTGCGACGTTGCTGAAGCGTACGAAGTCGCGAGCGGTTTCGAAATCGTTCGCATATTCATGTGGACTAGCCCAAAGGCTATTTCCCTATTTACAGAAACCGAGGAGGCGACTAATACTGACGATGCGTGTCGAGGTGGAGGCGAATAATATCGAGCGAGGAATCCTTGTACGAGATAAAATGGGCCTCTCACGGTCGTTGCTTGTCGACGTATAATAGCCGCGTTCTCCTCGCTCGGTACACCGTGAACTCGCCTCTCTGAACCTCGCTTTAACAAATCCAGTTCCGATCATCGCCACCACCATTTTAACTCGCGTTTCTGCGGAACGAGATAGCCGCGCCGACTCACTATAATCGTGCAGACAGCGGTCAAGGAAAATTGAAATCTCCGGACGATTCAAAGAAAATTGAAATCTTCCGCCGAACCAAGGCAGCACCTTTTTTTTTACTACGGCCAAATCAATACAATAAACCGTGGCTTTTATGAATTTATTAACGACATTTCGAGGTCGTCGATAGTTTTTTTTTTTAATGTTACACCCTATATATTTTCTTCGATATTGTTGTAGAACATGAAAAGACTAGTTCAACGAGTACCATGAACGTATCATTACGATCATTCTATCTTGAGATATCCCTGTCTGAATGCAACAAACCTAACCCAAACCTTACATTTCAGACACTAATATCTTGAGATTGAATGATCGTAATGGTACGGTCATTATACTCGTTGAATTCGTCTTTTCATGCTCTACAACATTATCGAAGAGAATATATAGGGTGTCGTAGAACAATTCAAGGAAAATTGAAATTTCGCAGCAGATAATTTAAGGAAAATTGAAATGTTTTACCAACCGGGATTATAATTTACTCGGATATTGTATGAAGATCTTCATTTACAATTCGACAAAATATAATTGTACAATTTATTTCGAAGACGAAGTGAACTATCAGACTCGTTGAACCGGTCTAAACGCACCTTTAACGGAAGCGACGAGGAGACAGTGAACGTGTGCGGGAGTAACGAGGACAGAACACGGAGAACACGCCGGATGCCGATCGCAACACTTCACTAAAATCAGGACAACGAGAGAAGGAGGATGAGAACGAGGATTCGAGAGAGTCTCGGGACAGCGAGCCTGCGGTACGTAAACAAGAGCGTGTGTCCGAGGTCGACTCGAGGGAAAAACGTGGGAGGAGCTCCTTCTCTTTCTCTCGAAAGAGACGTCAACGACAATATAGAAAGGAAGAAACAAAGGATCGAAGCCCTCTGTATCGCTATTGGTCCGTTGCATCGGTATTTTCGGCGTGAATCGCGGAAAAACAAAAATTCCAAACCGTGTAGTATGGGAACCATGTTATGGGGGCGCAAATTTTGAAAATTCTCGCTTTTTGTTCCAGAAAAAAGCAAACTGGCCTTGAAAAAATTTCAGATTTAAATCTTAAATTTTATATACATATTATAGATTTCAAGATAAGATCTATACAAAATTTCCAATAGAATCTATATAAAATTCACCATGAATCTAGAGTTATTAGTGGACTGCGGAACTTGTGCAATGCTAGGACATAAAATACGACGGAATTCAGAGTACGATTTTAATTGTTTTCAGATATAAAAAGGCTGCTCACCGAAAATAAAATTTTATTTGATTCGAGTTTCTCTTAAAATTCGTCCCCAAAAATTGCAAATTGCATAAACATCCGCAGTCTACTGATTAGTAGCCTACTGTAGAACGACAGCGTAGGTATGGTACAAGTGTCCTATAGACCATGTTTTATAGATTAGCGACAGTTTCGAAGTCATTGGCGTCTGGCAGCACGTTAAATCCTAGCTCTTCATGCTATCGTCAAGGGAACCGAGACACTAACCTATGTGTCTTCGAATTTAACGATACTTTAATTGCTTTTATACAAGGTGTCTCAAAATTCCTTCAACATCCGAAAATGAGATCATTCGAAGCAACATTTTCCTTTGCAAAAATGGCGTCCGCAGCTTCGTTAAGGAGTTATTTACGAAAAACACGGACCAATCAGAGCGCGACCTAGACGCGTGTTGGCACGGTCGTGGTTTTTCGTTAATAACTCCTTAACAAAGCCGCGGACGCCATTTCTGCAAAGGAAAATGTTGCTTCAAATAATCTCAGGAACGGAATGATCTCATCTCCGGATGTTGAAGGAATTTTGAGACATCCTGTATAAAATGAAATTACTGTTACAGGGAGGTTGATCGAATCATTATAATGATTTTGCTGATCTCCCGTGATCCACGATTGTGCGCCAGAGAATAGAAAGCATCGTAAAGAGCAAGTTACATAAAAATCAAGGCCACACATCCAGAAGCAAACCGAAGTTTCGAGTGGAGCTTGACACGTGTCTATTACCTAATGAGATCTCGCGTCATTATCGTAAATATTTTCATTCTCAATTGGTCATCCGTGATGACACCGATTCAAATTAGCCGGCTAGACCAATAAGGAAAAAAACATCCGACATGAGCTGGTCAACGTTGTACCGCAAACGCCGACGAATTTATGAATATTAACACTGAACCTACCATCGCCGGTCAAAATGATCGTTTCCAGAGTTTTTATTTCACAATTATTGAAATAATAAAAATTATTTCATAAGAAATGAGTTTATAGATAGCTCTTACAGTATATTATAATTTAATTATAATATAAAACAGAAGTTCGTATTTCGAAGAACTACCTCACTTTTAAAAATTCTCGTCGACAAATGGTTAGTCAAGGATCGAATCTGGTTGCTGAAAATCACAGTGTCTCCGACTAGGAAACATTCTGTTGGTCTCGAGACGAGCCCAACCTACTCGGGAATTTCTCTCTGGCTATGAGAAGATTCTGTCATTCGCAACAAACACTCGTGGCATTTCGAGGTGGATGGGATAGATTTTTCCCCGATGGAAAAGGTCGAACGACAGAACGACGACGTTGGATCTCGGATTCGCGGCTTTTATTTTCGCCGGCGACTCGCCTAGCTTTCCAATGATTAATTTATTGCTTCCCCTACGTATCCTGGAGCAAGTCTGTTCTCTATCCCGAGTGACGGACCATCGGGATCATCTTGTGACATTTAATCTCGCCGCGTTCCATCGATGACGGAAATGTCTCCGAAAATTATTTATCTCTTAGAACGAACTGTCAGCAATGTAAAGCGTATATCATAGACAAGTTTCTTCTCAAAGTACAAGTACGTCTTTTCACCAGATTTCAAGGTCACGTTTTTCAAAGGTTATGCTTTTCTTTGATAGTCTTGTAGAGCATGAAAAGACGAGTCCAACGAGTATAATGACCATACCATTATGATTATCCAATCCCGAGATATTCCTGTTTAAAAGGAACAAACCTAATCAAAATCTTAGCTTTCAAACACGAATATCTCGCGATTGAATGATCGTAATGGTATGGTCATTGTACTCGTTGAACTCGTCTTTTCATGCTCTACAACACTGTATCAAAGAAAATATATTGAAAAAATATTTCCTAGCATTTAAGACTATTTAGGTGATTCAATTCAGCAGAAACACCATGTATAAAAATATGTACGACTTCAAGTGCGGAAAAAACTCGCCTGATTTCATTCCCAAGGCCTTCGCTTCAGCGACGGTTTACATCTCCGTTGATTAAGAAATTTAAACAAAGCCGGAGCGGTTCGAGGAATCGATAAGCGAACAAGTCGAGAAACTTGAGATAAAGATGGCGGCTGTTGTCGAAGGTTTAAGCAACTCGGTTGTCGATGCACGAAGGTGTAGAAAATGTGAACTCGAATTTTACAAATTTTCCAGTATGCAGCACGTTCGAAGTAAAAATGTTTTGTACTTTTCGACGGTTCTCTCTTATTAATTCGAACGCGTTCGTCGGTGGAACACGTGCGGCGCATGTCATTCGTGTGTACACAAACGGAAATAACATCTGCCGTTCCAAGAGCCCCGAAAACTGTGTAAGACTCCACCGTAGAAGCTCTGCAAAGAGCTTCCGACAACTTCTTCCCCGTTTCGACGTGAACGAGGAAAGTTGCACAAAGAACGCTCGCCCACAATGGCGGCCCGATAATAACCGTAAACGTAAGCAGAAGAGAAATCTTTGCTCCGCGATGGCGACATTGTCGTTGGCATTTCTCGGCTGCGCGACTCACTAGAAAACCCTAACATTCGATTTTAATTGACAGTCTATGGTAAAAATGATTAACTGAATCGTACCACACCAAAAGTTAAATGCACCGCACTATGGGAATTAAAAGATTAGAGCAAGCTTTCTGTGCGAACTTTAATAAATTATTAATAAAATTAATTTTAAAAAAATATTCATTTTTCGCGGATAACTTCAGAAGTTGCACCAAATGAATTCCAAAATATTTGTTGAATTATGAATGAATTGAATATTAATTTTTTATTTTAGATGGACTATTGGACAATTGATAAGATAATAAATAATAATAAATAAGATATTGTTTTGTTGATAGACAGAGTAATTGAGAATAAATTGCAGTATTGAAATGGTTTGTAGTATTGTTTGCACTCTATGGTAAAACGATCGGCAGAAATATTTACAAGGAACGCGAGACAAAAACAAACAGATTATGCAACTGGACGATATATGTCTCGCATTGTCATTATATAAGGATCACAGTCCAATTCTGGAACAATACGACAATTTAATAATTATGACCTATAATATATGTGACTGTGCATAAACGCGAAGCGTCGCAAAATCGTTTTGTAACAAACCTCGGCGATCGGTGTCACGTTACAGCTGCACGAGGTGCACTAGGCGTGTACCTTGTGCAATTTGAAGATTCGCAATTGCTGCTTTCGACATCGTATGTATATCTTTATATATGCTTACAATTTCATTTAATTTTCTTAATTGTTGTTTTATTTAGCTTCTAAGAACTCTCTCTCTCTCTCGTTTCAAAATTGTACAATTTTTGTCAAAAGTGCATAAAACTTGCAGTCTACTGATGAGTCAAAATTGTACCATCGATTAACAATGATTATTTTATTATATCGTATATTATTTGGTATAAGCGATTTGTTTGTTTTGCATACAACAAAGGAGACAGGATTCGACGAATTAAAACTAGCCTCACGAGGACAACTGTATTCCTGTGGGTTACATCACGCGTGCTTCCGAATATCTTGAAATATGGCGGAAGTAATTTATCAATGATTCAGAGGTCGCGTAATATCCGCTATATTCATGTTTTGTTCTACGATGTGTGTCAATACGGTTTGAAATTGCTCTTTTTTCGAGGACAATAAGAAGTAGTGTTTACATTCCCGCGAGCTGACCTAAACGCACCGGATGAAAACCCCTATCAAAAACGAAATATTGCGATCCTGTTACACATTGTTCCTATACTTAGTTTGGAATACAGAGTACTACAGTAAAGTCGCGTTTACTGTCCAACAACCTGCGTTCTGCACGGTCAGTGACCGCATACAGACATCGTTTTTTTATGATTGTGTCTACCGCGCCGAGAGTTTAAAAGAAAGTAGAACGTAGAGAAGAACAGCATAACAATGGAGTGGGTAAGCACTGGAAGGAGATCGCGGACAGTAAACGCGACTTTACTGTAACTGTTTCCCGTCATCTGGTGACTCTAATCAGTCCCAATCAGAGTTGGGCAAAAATTTTAATCAAATAAAAATTTCGAATAAGTAGGTTTTAAATTATATTCAAATAAAATTAAATTGCAATTTTTTAATTCCAGCAATAAACTTTAATGAATAAGATATTTTCACGTTTGTTCGATAACTTTCTGCCAAAAAGAATAAATAAGAAAATATTTTATTGATTAAAAATTCATCGCTTCAATAAAGAAATTCGGTATTTCATTTCACCTTAAAATACCAAAGTTACTTTCTTGCCAACCGAGTAGTTCACGGAAGGATTACAGCTTCCTGGGACGCAGCATTGAAATCAAAATCTTTCGATTGGTGTAATCAAACGCGCTATCAAAGACGCTGATAAAGCTGTTACTAGCTCCGAGAAATTAGTATTATCATAGATACATTCACGGAATTATGCCTCTCGTATATACCGAGTGTTCATTACATCATAGAACAAATTTCGACAAAGTAGAAGTTTTGAAAATGTTTCCAGATTGAAAACTGCAGAGCAAGCCTAATCGCGCGTACTTTTGTTTCAATGTCGAAATAGGCGGATCGTTGCTCGGCAGCCTTGCGTCACGCCGATTTTTGAAGCGCGAATAAATCTAGAGGATGCATTTCCAGCGAATAAAAGAGGCGTGCACGCGCACGAGAAGGCTCGTCCCGTCAAGGATTCGGAGAAAGTTGTGTTCCAGGGCGTTGATTGGCGGATGACGAAATCACGGAAGCCGCTGGCCAATCATTGCTCTGGAAACTTTCCCAGAACACTTAAACCCTTTGACCGTTACATAAATATCATCCGATCCGGTGCGGCGTGTTGTTACAGCAACGCGCGAGATAAAGGGAACTTCGGGCGACAACAATCCGTTGTTGTTGCTCTCTCCCACGTAAACTGTACACTGACGCTCAAAAGTATTCGTGACTTTCTTCATCGCCTTACAATAACCAATGTAATCTCGTTTACGCTATTATGTTCGAGAAAATTTTAGATTTATCGTATCACTCTGTCGACGAATTTTTTCAATTTTAATAATTAAGAAATTTAGGTTTAAAAATTTTCTTTGGACCTGATTCACAAATTATAATTAATCAGTAACAAATCATAACATTGTTAGTATTTTTATTTTGCAACATGTCAACTTAACTGGACCCGAAGCACAGTTCACAATTAATTAATACCGTTTACACAACTATAACGATTTTATTTATTTTTTAAATGTACGTTGTATTGGTTCAACCTAATGTTAATATAATTTTATTTATATTTTATATATATATATATATATATATATATATATATATATATATACATTAGACTGCGGATCTTTATGCAAAATAAAAAATGTTTGCATTGATTGCAAGATACAGGACACAAATAAATATTTCTTTCTTCTTTTAATTATCTCATTAACGTGAAACTTATACACTGGTGGCCTTAAATCTTTTTCATAGGTCCACTGTTTTAAATTGTACATATCCATTTTTGTCATAAACGTATAAAATCCGCAGTCTACTGATAAGAGAATTGACCGATGAACATCGCGCTGAAATTTATGTTAGAAATATTCAAACAATTATGGCTGCGTTCATACTTTTGCGCGACAGTGTACGACAGAGCACGTAACGCGCTCGCGAAAGCAAACCGGCGACGATCTCCTGTAGAAAGCACGTTAGAGAACTATAGAGAATGATCGTTTCCGATCGTGACCGAGTCGTCGACGATTTTCAGGCTATGGACGCGCTCCAAAGCAACTGAAAAGTGTTCCGACTTTCTTCTGGAATCGTTCGAGAATTAAACGAGAGGATCTCGGAATTGTTGCACTCGTTTTTTTCCGAAAACTGTGTCATCATACAGCGAACTTATTCTCATAACCTTTTGCATCGGGATGAATTCAACATTATAAATAGACTCCGGATTTTTATGCAAAATAAAAGATTTGTGCATCAATTCCAAGGCACAGGAGCTACATATCAATTTATATTTTTCATTAATAATTTTAATGTAGCGAAAATAATATATCAATACTCTTTTTAATGTGTTCACTGTTTTAAATTGCATCTACTCATTTTCGTTATAAATGCATAAAATCCGAAATCTAAATATAAAAATATACAACTCGACAGAATCTGCAGAACCATCTTGTAAAATTAAGAAAAGAAAATGCTGCGGGAATGCGAAATATGGCCGTCCGGTCAGTTATTGGTCAGTCCGACGAGGATTAATGTTTGCGAGCTATTTAACCGAAACAATGGCCGAGGTTCGACGAGGAAGCAATTTATTAGGAATTAGAAAGGAACGCTGGAAATCACCTTATTACCGGTGAAATCGAGACAATTGTTGCGAACTGTAATGTATGTACGGTCTCGAAAGACATACTTTCCTCCGGTGTTCATTTATAGTTCGACGCCGTGCGTGTACAGTATCACTACAGCTGTGGTACCTATACATGTGTATAAAACCTGGAAACAAGGAAGAGAGAACAAGCATAGACTGTAAGATGTGTGATGGTTCTCGTGGAAAATTTTGATGCAATTTCTACACGCCGGTAACTCGAACTATGTCAGGGTTAAATGGGAAGCCATCGACGAGTCACTTTGACTGGAAATATTTTTCACCGTTGTGTACACAGAACACCATAAGTTACAATCGCTGTCTCTATAGTTCGCTGTTGGCTAGCAAAATTCATTAACGATATTTTTCAAGGTCATCGATATTTTTTTATACGACACCCTACATATTTTCTTCGATATTCTCGTAGAGCATGAAAAGACGAGTCCAACGAGTACCATGAACGTACCATTATGATCGTTTAATCTCGAGATATTCCTGTCTTTAGACATTATTTATAATGCTTTAATATAAGCAGGAATTAGAACAGGAATATCTCGAGATTGAACGATTGAAATGGTATGTTCATGGTACTCGTTGGACTCATCTCTTCATGATCTACGAGAATATCGAAGAGAATATATAGGATGTCGTGAAAATATATATAAACATTTTTCTGGTATCATCGGATAAACTACTTCGATCTTCAGAAAGTTTTTGCTGGTGTATTCACAGGAAAAGTGTCAACAGGTTAATAATACATAACGTTGTGAACGAAGCGGGCAAGGTCGTTGCTTATGGAAGGCAGACTAACATCAGCTGTCACAACTTCTGTTGTTCGTTTGCTTCCACTATCAGCTGTCATTGACAGCGTGCGCGAATTTCGTGCGCATGCTCGCGCGGACTCGTTCGAAACACGCGCGGGAAGTCGTTCGTTGGCGAACGTCGATACATAAAAGCTTTTTCATCGAGGCAAACTTCTTTCGGAGATAACAGCTTTTATCAGACAAAAATACTCGATGATACTCGGGCAAACGACATCTGTTCCTTTGTTAATTTCAATGACTAAACCGTTCAACAAAGAACCGTGATACTCGGTACCGAGAGAGAAACTGTAAATATTCGGAGATTATTTATTATGGTCGAGGGGGCTTCGGTCAAGGCGTCCTCCCTTCGCGGGATCTTTATTTAACGCGTCGCAATTAATCACTTTCCTCGGCCGGTCGCGGGATATAATTATCTCGCCGCTTTTATCTGGACGAAAGCTTTGGAAACCGGGAGACTTTGTAATCCGGAATAATTAATGCAAAAGGGTAGGTGGAAATATAGTGACGCCCGTGATATATATTTAAACGGCCGTTTCCGCGCACGTGCGAACATACCCGCGATTATTTGAAATTAACGAGCGTACAGCTGTAATGGAGAACGTGCGAAACAACAGAGATCGTATCAAACTATGCGAACCTGCCTGTACATACATCGCTCGATGGACGCTTTTATCATTCTCTGATAATTTTTATCATCACTTTACACTATTTCAACGTTTACATGACATTTCAAGGTCATCGGTATTTTTCAAAATGAAAAACTATATTTTTTTCTTAGATATTATTGTAGAGCATGAAAAGACGAGTTCAACGAGTATAACGACCGTATCATTACGTTCATTCAATCTCGAGATATTTGTGGGTAACGTAAGGTTTAGATTAGATTTGTTCCTTTCAAACAGGAATATCTGGAGATTGAATGACCGTAACGGTATTGTCATTGTACTCGTTGGACTCGTTTTTTCAAGGTTCACAAGAATATCGAAGAAAATATATATAGTGTCATATAAAAAAAAACAACCGACGACCTTGAAATCTCGTTAATGAATAAAATCCATTTATTTATTTGGCATCGTAATTTCTACAGATGGTAGTCTAGTGGAGCTAGCATTAAAATTGAACCTACTAATTTTTGTTATAAAATTCTAGTTGCAACTGTTGACGGCATTCGCGGTATGTATATACCGATGAACTATAAAGGGTTAGCGCATTACCGTATCTTCGAACAGCTAAATAAATCACGAACGCGTTATCGTTACGGTGACGATTAATCTTTCCAGCGGAAACTCGGTATACAATGTGTCTACGGTTATCATCGAACCATGAAGGAACTGTTCCGCGTTAGATTTCTTATGGCAGTCGCGTTTTAGACGTAAGTATACATGTATGTATATTCATAGCGCGGGGAACAGGTCGGCTAATGTATACAACGCGAATGACAGTTAATACTTTACTGCCTTCGTAGATAAGGTGGCACCCGACCTTGCTGACCTGTCGAGCGTTATTACACTGACTAATTAGCGCATCCCACCTGCAATTCAATTGATTTTCATTCTACGTATCACCTTTCAATCTGGTCGCTTTTAATCATTCATTAATTCGATAGAACATTATTAGGGTGTTGATATGTAAAATTATGAAATAATTAAAATATTTTTATTTTGCATAAAAATAGTAAAATTATAACGAACATACAATGTCAACATTTTGTAATAAACAAATCAGTGTAAAAACCGTGCCGTAGAAGTTCCTGATTCGCGGAAAAACGACACAATCTGATAGCGTAGCATAATTTCCGCGAGCGCCACGGAGGCGTGCGTTAGTGTAATCTAGACATAGTTAGGAATATCGACGTTCTTGCTCCGGCGTTTGACATAAGTACACGGAATGAAGTAGACGGACTGTGCTTTAAGCGGTATAGTGTGCACACATGCGCATTAGATCATCCCCCCGCACGCAACAGTGAAACGACTGATAGGGAAACGAAAGGTACCGCATCGTGTCGTGCTTTTCACAATTACTCTCGCAATCCTTATCGGTTCAATCAATCATTTTCTCGAAAAGAAACGCCAATTCTGCATATAATCTTCGATCGCCGCGACACTCACGGAACTTGTTTGGATGTGGGGTTGTAAGATCCCTACTTTGACGTCATATACACACCAACACGAACATCGCATGTCATAATCTATTGTATAGTGTGTGCTCAGGTTATGTCATGCACGTACAAGGTGTTTTAACGAAATTGAGATTATCGTTTTTGTTACATACGACATCCTATATGTTTTCTTCGATATTCTCATAGAGCATGAAAAGACGACTTCAACGAGTACCATGAACGTACTATTACGACCATCCAATCTCGAGATATTCCTGTCTAAAATAATGCTTTAATATGAACCTAACTGGCTTCAATATAAACCTTACTATTTTCTCGACATATATTACCATTACCATGTAATAGTATAGTACCATTACGATCATTCAGTTTCGAGATATTCGCGTCTGAAAGGTAAGGTTTGGGTTAGGTTTGTTGCATTCAGACAGGGATATCTCAAGATAGAATAATCGTAATGATACGTTCATGGTACTCGTTGGACTCGTCTTTTTATGCTCTACAATAATATCGGAAAGAAATCACTATCTTCCGATTAAAAAAGTTCCAACAACCTTGAAGTTTCGTTAATAAATCACGTCGAAACTCGCTTCACTGACAAACAGCTTACCAGTTACGCCCTTTGCAGCACGTTAGGTTCGCAAGACGCGAGGGCAGCGTATGCAGATGCAGAAAATGGTTCCGATCATCCGAACGATTTTTTGAAATTGCCGCTTTGATTCGCGCGCCGGCCGAGGAGACACACGGTTCCGAGACCTCATTATGCAACGGACAATTATGAAAATTTAATTACGCCTCACCTTGAGCACGCGTGCGGGAATATAATGTCCGAAGGCTGCTCCATTGTCGTCGGACCGCGCGAGAGCGTCACGAGCGACCGCTTCGCGCCGGCAAAACAAACGTTTCATAATCCAGCGGATTCCGTCGCGTGTAAACCAATCGTTTTGCGCAAGCAATACGTTGCTGTGGCCGTGTGTCTTCGAGGAACAGAGAGTACCGCGCGCCGCGAAACTTTTTCTTGCTTGCCTGGCGATTTCAACGGTCAGCGAAAACGCTCGACTTTGTTCCATTACGCCTCGAGAACGTACAAATTAAATGCATTCCGTGTCGCGTGTGTCTCGATAAACGAAAAGCCGAACGTCGAACTACAAATGAAAAATAAAAATGGAAGTCGTGATAGAGTGTTTGTTTCGTTTCCCAAAATGGCGGCAGGAGAGAGAGAGAGAGAGAGAGAGAGAGAGAGAGAGAGAGAGAGAGAGAGTAGCATTTTTCTACGTGCCAGCACTCCCAAGGTGAATTTATAACGTGTCGCTACGTCTGACATAATTCTTTGTCAGTTCCGAGGCGTCTGTCCGTCGTCCTTGACAAACGGGTACCCTCGCTCCACAAGCACCGGAGTGCGCAATCAAAGATGACGATATTATTTCTGACTCGTTGATATTTGCCAATTTGGTAAATAGCGGCGTGTGTATCAGTGAATGAGGTTCTACCAAAAACTTGATAGCCGTGCTAGGTTCGAACACTACGGCCCTCTTGTTACACTCTAGCCCTTCGCGGACGAGCATTCCTTGAAACATTAAAAATTTCTTCCATAAACTAGCTAAACCGAACTATAGAATTTTTCATCGGTCATTCAATTATTACACAACTTTAGGAATTACGTACGGCGACGTCCGCGAAGGGCTAGAAATTCCTTAGATAATTTTGGGATTAAATTTGCAAGGGAACAGAAAATTAACTCGAATGTTGACTCTGAGGCGCCACTGAAAATTGCTGTACCATTATTCAAAATATTGTTCACATTACTAATATCGTTATATCGTTATATCGGTGTCTAATCAATAGACTGTGGATGTTTATGCAAATTTTAAGAGAAAGTGGAATTAAGTAAAATCTTATTTCCAGTGGTAGTAGCCTTCGTAGAACTGGAGTAAATTAAAATCGTACCAAATTCAATCGAATTAATACGTTCCAGAATTTTTTTGAAAATTTTCAGATGCCATAGATGCATAAAGATCCGCAGTCTGCTAATTAATTTACGAGGTATTATATCAACTTCATATCCATAAAATTTCAAAAGTCATCAAATAGTTCCGAGTGCAAAGGGTTGGAAGAAATAAGTATGTAGAATGGTTAGAGAACAGTATACAGAGCGCAAGTGAGGTTATATGAATCGGCAAGCCGACCTCATTTATTTGTGGATAAGGGCAAAGTGTGCGCGCAGCAGCATGTCTCTCCTGGTGCATATCCCCCACCAGTTAACTGACCGGGTGATTCCCCCCGAAGTAATACGTCCCTGGGAAGCTCACGGTATGCGCCATCGAGTGTACGCTTATTTTAACAAACCTATTTCTGATATTGTGCCACCGCGAAAGAGACGGGGGCCTGTATCGAGATTAGAAGGCTTTCGACGAAACCGATTTACTCGGAGAGACGCAATAAACGCGCCGCTCCGTCCATGCTGACCAGAAATCAACGACGAACTGCGTTCTTCTACGACTGTGTGTTCTCTGTACGGGCACACGTTCGTTCAACAAATGCCCCCTACTTCCTTCCCACACCCTTCCCACGAGAGAGCGCGCGCTGGAAACAGTATGTTTCTGTCTCGATGGCGTTAGGTGAAAGCTCGACACAGAGTCCACAGAGTTCATAGAAGTAGCGCTGGACAGCTAGGCGGGAGGGGGCGAGAGACGCTCGACTGTCGATGCAATAGGCTCGATACGACTTCGGAATTCCGAAAATAGCATACCCCGGAATCGATAACGCTACCACCGAAATTTCTGCAGTCACAGAAATCGCATATATTCGTCAATTTTTTACGTATCCGGCCCCCCTCGGAAATACAAATGAAGGATTCATCAGAAAAATCGATGGAGTCTATGCGGATCTTTATGCATTTATAGCAGAATTGGAAAGATGAAATTTAAAATTAAATATGTCAATATACGATTTCTCTTCTATTAAAATCATCAAGGGAAGAAATGACATTCGATTTAGTTTCTATGCCTTGCAATTAATGCAGACAATTTTTATTTTTTACTGAACTGATTCATTTATTTATTTTACTTAAATTGATTGAAATATTAGAGGAATCTCATTTTTGTTGGGAACAGATTTTAAATCCAGGTTTCAAAAGATTCGTAACTTGTAATAATTTGTGTTTAACCCGTACTGGACATATCTGTCAGTCTAAAAGACTGTTTTGATAGTATGGGTCAGAATAGACCCGGGCACCGGAGAGTTCAGCAATTTGTTTTCAGAAAGGCTAAGAACGGAATTCAGGCATGTCCAAAGGAAATTCTTTGAAAAATTCTATTTCTAAATAAACTTATAGAAACATTTCAATAAAAGGTTAATCTAGAACGTAATAATAATTTAAAACAGATTCTCGAAAGCCCAAACGAATGATCTGCGAGTTTATCAGTCGAAAATTGCCAGTTGACAGTTTTCGATATTATTCGATCGAATAAATCGCCACAATTTCAAGTGCGAACAATAAGTCCTGATTCCAGCAATATTCGTGTCTGCACAACGGCACCAGCAACAACCTTGATTCGCGAGCGATGTGGGTCACGGAAGAAAGGCGTAATATTTCAATGAAATTAAAATTTCTCAATGCCGTCAGAATTGAACGTATTCCGAAGCATCGGCGAAAATATTATCGGGTTTTATAGCGAAGAGATCGAGGCGCCGCAAGGCTGGTGGTTCGCAGCTACCGCATAAATGTCAAGGGATCCTGACATAGTTTTTCTAGGCGCCGACTTATTAGCTAGGTTCTATCGTTTTACGTATGTATATATCGTTTAGTGTAAAATTTTTTTTCTTTTTAAACTATCGGGTAGATAGTACAGTGAGTCGGTGTATAACTCGCCGATAAACGATTAGATACCGCACTGCCTATTGCGCGTTTAACATTGCCAAGATTATCTCAGCGCCCGAAGAAAACGTATATGTATTAAATAGCACACACCGTGTGCGATATGGTGAAGCGATTCGATTCAAATTCGCGTCGATTCTAACCTTGTCTCGGCTTTGTATTTTTGTGCCGACCGATAACGACGTCAGTGACAATGTCAGACCGATTATCGTCACGCCGAGCGAGATAAGAATTCAACGCCGAACGCGAAAGGAAACGATTGCTAAATCGCTTCTGTGACGCGATTTTCAGGTTAACCGCGTATACGAAGCATCGATTTTTTTCGAAGTTCAATTTCGGGTAACCGAGTTACGGGAATCTACATAGTTCCACATAGAATCTAGAAGTCTGCATAGTTCTGCAGAGAAGCTAACCTAATCATTCAGGAGTCTACACAGTCCCATACAAAATCATTCGAAGCCCGAAACCCGTGTTTAACACTAAACCTACCGACCATCAAAAGTGACTGATATATGTACGATACATATTATAAAAATATTTTTACTATAATATGTACTAGTGTCCAAAAATGTATTCAATAAATTCCCACGAAAACACCTGTAAAATTTCAATAATTGTCAAATAAAAAATTTAAAATGGGTCATTTGACCTCCCTGGTAGGTTTAGTGTTGAACGCCCGATTCTATTTACCATAAATTCCTGATCGTCTTCGGCTTTCTGTGTACATGGTAGGTCACAGCAGAGTAATCGTGTGTATTTTTAACGCGACCGGTTCGTAGTTGTTTGGTAGTCGGCTATAGGTAGTTGTTACACATAAAGGTGTTAATACACCGAGGATAACACGTCCCGCGACCCTACGGGGCGATCGAAGATTACAGTGGACGTGACTTTCTGACTTGTTTTCGTGTCTGCGAGAGAGTCTCTCCCTCTCTGTTCCTTGGTCGTTCTCTTTCTCTAACCGGGGATCGGATCGAGAAACGAGCAACACGGAGTGACACATCTTTAGAACAATCACCCGTTGTGAAAGCGCCTTACCGGTTCGAGTGTACTGCAGCGTAATATAACGAGCAGGCCTCGACTCGAGAAATCGAGAACCTTTTTACAAGCGTATATACGTCACAGAGAGTTGTAATCTCACCAATCGTCGTCTCTACGTATCCGATATATTCAGATAATTGAAAGTATAAAGCCCGGTACACAACAACGGACACGATTTAGTCGAAAATGGCATACGGACTCCCCCGCAAAATCGACCTTGAACGTGAAAAACAAGGTAAAAGAAAATACCAAAATTTCTTGTTTTAAGATTAAATATCTTAATCTGGCACAATTTTGACAAATCTATGGTACATGGCTGAACACTTTTTAATGGAACCTCCAACAGCAACAGCAACTTTCATTGTGAACTAACAAGTCACTCTCGATAATGTCATCTAATAGTTTCATTGAATATTGCAATGTAAAAAAGAAAATTTCTATGCGTTCTTTTGGTACAGCATAATTATTGAAAATCCTATTTCAATAGGTAAAGTGTTAAAAACAAAAATTTTGTTTCTTTTTTCAGGGTTCCTTATGTCATTTTCTGACACTCTGTACATCGACTGATATGCGATAATGTACTGACGATCGTATACACGGTTTTTCTAAGCGGGTTTACAAGAGGGCACAAAGTTACTTCGAAGGTACAAGTTGTGTTGTGGATATGTACACGGTTTTTCTAACGTGCGGCGCCGCAACTACGGTTTAAACAAATGTGTAGCGCCCAAGGCCCGCTCCACAAATCCGTATTTCTAACGTACGGCGACAATGTACTGACGATAGTATATTGTACGGTGTTTCTAACGTGCCACGCCGCAATTACAGTTCAAACAAATGAGCACAGCGCCTAATTAAATCCATAGTATTCCAGACCGCAATTCCGGTAGCGCAGGTTAGAAAAACAGATAATATATGTGTAGCGGGCCTAAGGGGTGTACACAGTCGGCGTAATAAATATCGGTTCACTGATTTACCGAGCAGAAAATCAATTAGTAACACCAACATTGTCGAACATCACTCAGGGTACAAAATCGTTTAAGAAAACGCACTGGCACTTACCTAAAGATCGACACAAAAGCGCATTATCCTGGTGAGACACGGGGTCCACGGTTATAATCCAATCCTCCTCGGACGAATGAAGACGAAGAAAAAAAAAAGAAGAAGATCACTAGGGTATCACACTAGCAACGACGTGCACACTTCCCCGCGTCCACGGAATAATCTGTCTCCGTAAATCGTCATCGTCCGTCAGGACGACGAGCACGGTCACCACGCTGCTTGGCACTGCGACGCCTTCGTCTATTCATCACCTCGTCATAACGACGGCAAAACGAGTGAGAGAACCAGAGAGAGCTCCGGCAACGGGAACGCGCGCGTAACGACGACGATCCGATGTTGCACGCGCGTGACGCGCCGTTAGAGAGGGTAGGACTCTCGCGGCGGACGGACAGACGGGACGGACGACCGGTGTCCTTGCGCGTAGCAGCCTCTACAACCTTTTATCGTAGCCTCTACGTTGCTCCCGATGATGTCGAACGATCCCCGGATTCGTCAATAATCGTCAACACAAAAACCTATCCATATCGTACTCTCTCCCTCGATTACAGTAATCGTCTGTTTCTTTTTTATTTATTTTGCCGTCCACACACACAGGCACGCACACACACACCAAAAAAAGGCAAAACCGATGTTTACGACGACGACGTAACGAACAACGGAGCGATTAATAATAAAAACGGCTTCTCTTTTGTTTTTCTTTAATACGAGCCGACGATTTGCGAAAACATTCGAACGTGTGCGTGTATGAAAGACAGAGAGAGTCGTGTGAGAAAGAGAGAGAGAGGATTGTGTCGCGTGGATGGTCGTCGTCGTCGACGATGCTCAGAGCGAGAGAGCGTCCTCTCGGTATTCGCGGACGGCTGACTCTGACTGCTCGGCTGACTGACTACTCCGCGCCGGGTAGCATTGGCCCCGCTAAACGGTTGAAAGTAATACTGTCTAGTGAGAGGCTGTTGGGGCCAACATCGGTCTTCCTCTCTCCCCAACGTTTCTCTCTTTCCCTCTCTTTCTCTCCGTCTCACTACTCTGGTTCCGCGCGCTCTCTATCGTCCGGTGTGTGTATACGCGGCGCACGGTGTGTACGGCGTGTGTCCCTGTCCGTCGATTCGTCGTCACGATCGTGTATCACCACACGCGCGAGCGTACGTTCGTGATATGTATGTAGTCGGAACACCGTGCCGATGTGTTCGTGATACAAGAGCAACGGGTAACGCGATTCGATGTGTTGGTAAGCCGCGCGGGATCGACGAAGAGGATTGTGTGCGTGCGCGTTGGTATCGAACACGGACGCGACTGAGCGTCCTGGTGTGATAGGTCGAGGGACACGGGTGGGAGTAAAGCTACACGCGCGCACGTACACAAGCGCAGGCGCACACGAACGCCATCTAGCAGCAGCGCGACACTCGCGCCCGACGCACGCACACAAGCTAACGTAGCGGGACGCGTGTGCCAGAGACGCGGAGTGGTGGGGGTATGCGAGCGTCAACGGACTAGGGGTTGGGGGGGAAGGATGCGGTTCGTTCCGAGTGGCGGGGGGGAAAAAGACGAGGAGAACCGACAACGACCGAACAGAGACCGAGAGAAGGACGCGCAGGGGTTGGGTGGGGTGAGAAACGACGAAGCCCGAGCTTAGGCGAGGGGTCGCTCCTCTGGCCGAGGGGTTGTCGTGCCGGTGGGGAGGTTTGACCTGAGCTAGTTCCCCTCCATTCAATCCACGGCCACAATATCGGTTATAGCGAGCCACTGTTGCCAGATTGTGCGCCTCGGCGGCGACGCGACGGTGGCGGCGTGTGGGTGGAGCCACGCGATAGAGGGAAAAGGTCCCCCCTGTAACAAGCGTCCTCTCTTTCTCTCTTTCTCTCTCTCGCTCGCTCGCTCGCTCGCTCTTTATCTTTCTCTAGTCCTCGTGCATACTGCTCGATCCGAGAAACGAGCACGTCTGTGTCCGTTTCTCTCTCGCTACCTTGCATGCATTCTCTCTTGCTCTCCCCCCTTTTTCGATCCTCTTTTTCTCCGTTCTTCCTTTCCGCCGGCACAACCCGACGACTGGAAGACTGTCTCTCTCCACACAATGGCGTCCTCCGTCTTCCGTTCGCGGCTGCTCCCGCGCTGTTGTTGTCGCTACCGGGACGCACGCAGACCCCTTCGAATCCAAGGTGCATGTGGCATTTCTACGTGCGCCGCCCGGAACTTATGTACCAACGGTATGCGTGCCTCGATGGCGATAGTACTATAGCGACCGGCATATACTCCACTGCCGAGCCACTGCGACCGGGATGTTCGACGCGATCTTGTTCCGAAGATCGATTAGCTACAGGGAAATTAGCGGACTGCTTGCTGCTGGGAATCTTAACCCCTCGCACTATCGCCAGTTCGAATCCGTCATTCGCGTTTCGAAATCTGCTAGGCTGCTTGTCTCTGTTCATGTCCTTCGTGTTTTATTCAGGAGCGAAATTTAGCTTGGACAAATACATGTGCACATTATTATGAAAGTAGTCTAAGTCCATGTAATGTTGAAATAACAAGCACCGTACAAAATTGCATTGAATTAATTTTGTTGAAAGTAATGTGATGTAAAATAGTGGATAAACTCTATCTTTTTTTTAAATTTTGACTTGGACCACTTTCCAATTAATTATTACATTCTTCAACTCTTGAAGCATGATGTTCTTTCTCCATCTTTGGACGCCTAACTGAAATTAGAAAATCTAGCTGTAGCTCGAAAATGGCCTCCCTCCGAAGTCTAAATCAGAAACCGGTAATTAAATTAATTGAAGAGGAAAAAGTACATTCGGTACATATCAAACATAATTAATAATAATGGTAATAATAAATGTCAGAACGGTTTGGCAGCCATTAGCTAGCTCCTAATAGACGACCCTCATACTACTCTCCATCGATTTCTACCCCCACAATCCAAATTCTCCGTTCATCCGTAGGGTTCCGAAGAATCTGCGAGCTTATGATATTCATACGCCGGTGACCATTCTCTTAATTCGTTTCGAAGTGTTTTTCAACGGTTTCGGACGTATTGGGAATGTCGAAACGGGATTTCACGTTTAAGAGCTGTCCGTCGCGCGTGTCTGCGTACGTGTACATGCACAGTCGCAAAGAGATAGGTTCACGGTGTTATTTCTGCGTGTTTGTCCCTGCCGATGAATACGAAGCTGCTCTTCGAGTCCTCGTTACGTGTCACGGATGTTTAGAATGATACGTCTCTGTGTATGTTTCAGACAATCACGGTCATCTCTAGTGTCCCTCCTGCGTCTCAGCCTCGAAAGATCGGTCGCAACGTTGCCTCGCCGGAGGTTGCGGACGTATCGGTAACCGTACATGCGAGTATAACGAAATCGAACTATAAATTTTCTAAAAATTATGTATTAACACTGAACCTACCACTGCCGGTCACAATGACCAGTTTCATATCTTTCACCTTACAATTATTGAAATTATGAAGTTGCTTGCATGGAAATTGATTCGATAAATTTCTTTGTCAAAGTACATGTAATAAAAATTACACAGGATTTAAATAGACAGAGCTTTGTCATTTTTGTAATCTAAAACATTCTAATCGCTTTTAGTGCCCGGTAGGTTATTGTTAACGAATTAATAACCCTAGCCTATTAAAATAGTCAAAAGGATAAAACTAATTAATCAGGTAATTTGTAAAATTTCAAATTTCCCGCGCTCACTCGACGACCTGTGCGCCCTCTGCTTCTTCCACTTGCTCACTTCCGTTTGTACCCTTACGAAAGGCAACAAGTGTGCAATATAAGATTATTGTGCAAGTCTAATCCAAAATCCCGGCTGAGGGGTGGGATAAACACTGAGCAGTAAAAATATTAAACGAATTTGAAACTACGGTTGTGTTGTTTCTAAGCTGATAAACCTATTAGGACAGGAATTAATTTTTATTTTTCAGAAAGAATTAAAAATGTGATTTTTTTTTGGTGGAAGATGAGGAAGGGCTCAGTAAGAATTATGCGTAAAAATTACAGCTCCGCAGCGTGCCAAACGTAGAACTATAGTACTTTGTCGTTGCATCGAGAGCGAAAGGGCCCTCATCCTTACACACCACTCCAACCATCCCACGCCTAAATCCGTGCCTGGGAGTCGTTACATTCTGTCTCGTTCGCTCCTCGACCAGGATTGTTCATCGTCTCCCTTCGGTTAAAATCGTCCTTTCTTTTTCCTGCCCTGTGCATTTTCTCTGTTGCACTTCGAAACGCACGCGCGGCTCTCTCACGACCGCACCACGAGTTACCCAGTGGCGTCACCACAAGTTCACTAAAATTGCGAAGGAATCGTTCAATCATTCGAATAACAAACAGATCAACATTTCCCTTCATCCCTAATATTCCACAGTTCTCTTAGCAAGTATGCGTGGAAAATTGTCCAGTGCTTTCGGATACAACGACTTCGGATAATCGAGGCTCCACTTTATCGTAGTTCACGCGGCTAAACACAATCCCAACTGTATCGCGCTTGTTTCTTTTGGAACCTACACGATCTTATCACAAAGCGTGATCTTTCACCTTCAATTTGAGACCTCGATCGTCCTGAAATTCCTACGGGAACACATTTTCAAATCATCTCAAAGAACTCTGACAATTTCGGTCCACCTAGTTCGGTAAGTCGAGATTCTACTAAATCGTGGATTAAACGAGCAAATAGAAACAGTATTGTATCGTGTGGGGTATCATTTTAATCGGAGAAATGTCACGAATACGTCGGAGAAAGTTGCACAAAAAAATTAGTACCATAGATCGATAGAGTATCAAATTCTGAGTATAAAAGTGTTGACCTTCATATGTCCTAAATCTAATAGTTAACGAGATACATATTATCCAAAGAAGAAAGAAAATTGTTTCGATAATATCTCGTTAACTATTAGATTTAGGACATATGGAGGTCAATAAATTTTTACTCAGAATTCGATAGTCTATCGATTCATGATACAGAAAGTAGGTGTTTCCATATTTAAAAATCAAGGTGACCTTCACCTCACCTTGGAGTGTCCACCGGTAAAAATAAAAGCCTCCCCGCATAATGTCCCCCTAGGTACTCAACAACTTTCATTGGAAACATTTTTGCTTATAATCAATATTTTTGGAGATATTCGTCTATATACCGCTTTATAATGTTCACCCTGTATACATTTACTTTCGCTGATGTCGAGTCGCACTCGACAAAGGAGTGCAAAGGGTTAATTCTGTTAACAATATTCTCAATAATGGTACAGCAATTTCGATTATGGTACAGCTAAGGGTTAAAGAGCTACGCTTGCTTAGAATAGAGAAATCATCGTCGATTTCTGCGCTGTGTTTGGCCACAATCTTGGCCGAGCGAACTTTGAAGACGCGCTGTGTTGCTTCGGTTTGGTCGCTCATTGTGTCCCCCGTGAATTTCCGTCATAAACGGTTTTACAGAGGCCACGAGTCACCACTGACGAATTTATTGAGAAATCCGAGAATTTTACCGAACAGATAAAGGAGACCTACCTTGGAAGGCGTACCGCCTCGTACTTAAGGGTCGCGACAGGTAGGAAAAACGAGCGTACCGTTACAACCCGGCCGAAACAAAGATTGCCAGGTCTCTCGGACTTCGAACTGGGAAAATTTTCGGCAACTGAATGGAATTTCTGACTACCATCCTCTCCGGTCGCTATGCTTCCTTTCCTTCTCGGAAATACGAATTTCTAAATTTCTATATAATTACACTGCAAATATCTCCGTTGTTTTTGGTAATAGAAGAAAATGTTTCAGATAGGAAATGTTTGATTCTGTCGGGCAATTATTGTGACGGAGAAAATTCTTCTGTAGGTCATTTTTTCCGATATTTCAAGGTCATCGACGTTTCTTCTTTTATGGAACGACGTATTTTGATTAGCGTAACATTAAATATTCTATAGGTCGAAGAAATGTTTAATTATCGAGTTAACCCTTCGCTGCATAGTGTATTATATCTGATACAGTTAACAAATCTGGTATATAGTAAACTCTGAATGTGTTTTCTTATATTCTACATATTTTATCTGATTTGATAAAATGTTGTTTTAATTTTTTTAAATGTTTTTCCCTTAATTAAAACACAAAAACTGACCTTCTTTCAATTTTTTCATCTCAATTAAATAAATCATGCAGTGAAGGCTTAAAATATGTTTATGCATTTATGGCTTCTGGAAATTTTCAAAAAATTCTAGAACAACATTCGACAGAATTTAGTACGATTTTGATTTATTTTCATATCTACGAGGGCGTTTTATTTGGTGTTCTCCCTTCTTAAAATTCCTCTAGAAAAATTGTAAATTACATAAGCATCTACTAATCAATTACTAAACATTTAAGTATTGCATGAGGTATTATACCATAGTCGTATCAATGAAATTTAAAAAATCGTAGAGAATGGAAATATTCTAGCATATCTTAAATATGCGAGTGCAAAGGGTTAAAACTCCGGTTGGATATTTACTATTGACCGGTGGGAAAATGCTAGGCTCCTCGGTGGCTCGATAATGACTCCCTTCTGTTCGATGATCGGCAGGACGTGTATCGTGTGCGACGATTACGCGATCGGAGACATGGATGAACGATGATTCGCCGGTCGCACATTGTGCGCAGCACAGGATTATCGTAATTTGACTTTTATACTGGCTGGTGACGTTCACCGGTTAGGTTGCTCGGAGTAATCTTCAATCCGGTTGCGAGAGTAAAACGAATCATTAACTAAAACCGATTACATCGTACTCATCTTCTTTTTACAGAATGGCGATCGATTATTTTTCGTAACCGCAAATTTCAGCGAAGAGTTTCTTGAACAATTAAAAATTCGACGAGCATTTTTCCCGGAAATGGCGGTTGAACGTAAGGATACGATGGTTATGATTCAGTTGCAAGTTTTGCCGTGTCACCATTTTGCTGTGGATGACGGAAAAATTGTAGCGCGTTGGATTTTAATGAAAATATGTTGTCAGATCCTGGGAATCTAGATGAAAGTTTTAGAATGTGGTCTGAACAATCAGAAATTGATAATTAACAAGAGGAGGGGTTCTTCCTTCAACAATCTTAATAAGTTGAATTAATAATCGAAGTTACGGGTAGAATTCCGAAGAAAGAACCTTCCAGTTTGTATACGTCCCAACGTTGGGACTCCTTCGAGCTGCTAATCTGTTTATAAACGGAGAACTGGAGCTTATCTTACGATAATAAACATCAGACTGAGAGCGGACAGAAACCATTGTATACGTTCAGATCGATAACTAAGATCGTTCTGCTCATTCTACATTTCGTAATACACATAAATATCATATCTAGACAGCGGGTCTCCATGTGAAATAAACATTGCCCGAACGGACTGAAATTGGAAGCTACATATTTTCATTTCGGATAATGATACAGCAAATTTTTAGTGGTGACTCTGAGTCGCCACTCGACCACTAACAAGGGAAGGACCCCAAGTGTCCGATTTCGATTTTGATAATTTTTTGTGAGACGATGGTATATGGATCCCTAATGATGTCTGCAAAATATTAGGTGTAGTTACTCAATAGTTCTAAAGATATGAACAATTAAAGTTTCATACCTGTGAATCACGGCTAATGGAAAGGTATGAAACTTTAATTGTTTATATCTTGAAAACTATTGAGTAACTACACCTAATATTTTGCAGACATCATTAGGGATCCATATACATACCATCGTCTCACAAAAGATTATCAAAATCGAAGTCGGACACTTGGGGTCCTCCCTTGTAAGGATTCACATTTACGTTTAAGAAAGAATGAGACTCACGAAGTTTCGGATAAGCTTATCTACAAATACCAGAACAGTACAACCTACAGTGGTCCACGAAAGTGTTCGTACATGAGAACCAACGTTTAACTTAATTTTCACGATATTTTACTAGCCTTTTTAAAAATTGTAATTATACATGCATTATTTGCACTACATAATAAACGTTCTTTATTTACACGAAGAAACAAATTTTCATTTAATTCATACTTACACCATTTTCAAGATAAAGAACTTCGCTTTAATTATGTACAATTACAATTTTCAAAAAGGCTAGTGAAGTTTCGTAAAAATTAAGTTAAACAAATTTGGTTCTCATGTACGAACACTTTTGTGGGCCACTGTATTTCGGGGAAACTGTCAAATCGTCAGGAGGGATGCATGCGGGTTAATAAGATTGAAAATAATATTGCTTAAATCCGACGTCTATTGCCAAACAATTTATTCAGCCTACTGTGAACGTTGATCACAGGCGTGTTGAGAACCTATAGCAATTACAAAAGCAGAGAGAGATTTCAAGTCCAGGTAGTACAGAACATTGGTTCTAGGTGTAGTTGGACTAAGAAAAGTCCGAATTTGCAGCCACAGGTAAGCACCATGGGGTCGTTGGGAATGCCCGCGCGGTTTATGACCGTAGGACTCTTTTCATACCCTCCAGCCACCTGCGCCTCGAGGCAGGCTTGGTTTTCCCAATTTTTCGGGCGGTCACCGGCGACGTTACGGTTCGAAAGTGGTATTGCTTTATACGCGACAAGAACCGTCTAAAAATGGCGTACAGGAGAAACTAACGCCCGTAGCGCAAGGATGCAGGAAAACTGAAGAAAACGTACACCGGCAGCAGCTCTCGGCGTGTGCGATTAGCCTCGAGTATCAAATCGCTCGTAGCGAAAGACCATTTAAGGCTTCGTACCATAAGCAATACCTCTCGGTGATGAAACTCTATCTGCAATCGCGGTGGACTGAAGCGATTAACGTATTAGAAGGTTTAACTCGATCGGTCAAACAGTTCGCGGCAAAAGGAGTTTCCTCCGGGCGATGTTGCCTCTGTTGTTTCCAGCTCTGCTCTTTCTTTCCATTCCGAACACTCGGATTCTTGCTTCGATTTTCATGTTTTCCTGCATTTATCAGGAATACTAGCATTGTTACCGTTGAACAATTAACGGGGCTGACTTATTTCTGGAAGGATGCCACAAGTTTAATTTTAGTAATTAATCCTGAAGGACTTCCGGGATAAAAACATATTTGAGTTGACGCCCAGATAGTACACGACGTCTTAATGACGTCTACTTTAGGTCTGGAAGTCGTACGAACTATAAAGACGTCTTTAAGACCATAAACAGTGTGGTTTTTGTATATCCACAATCTAGCAGTATTAGCATTGGTATTATTTGTTCGAGTTTTAGTGTTTTTGCTTCAATTTGAATTTCAATTTTAATTTCAATTCCAATTCCAATTTCAATTTCAATTTCAATTCCAATTTTAATTCCAATTCTAAATCCAATTCCAATTTTAATTCCAATTCTAAATCCAATTTCAATTCCCATTTCAATTCCCATTTCAATTTCGATTCTAATTTCAATTTTTATTGTGATTTTAATCGTAATTGTAATATTAATTTGTATTATTTTAATTGTGATTTTAATTGCAGTTGTTATTTTTGTTACACCTTTTATGTCCAACTGCAGACGTCTTTAAGACGTCTTTGTACTATCTGGGCGGCTACCTGTGTATCACAAGTGGCTAAAAATTTAATCAACGATTGACGAATAAACTTCTACTTCAATCGTTAATCGCAATTAACAATTAAACACCTACTTTACTCGTTAATTGCAGTTAACGATTACATTCTTTTTCAATAGTAATCGTCAATCGGATAATTGATTATTGTATACTGATTAGTATTACAGTATACTGGAAAAAATGTGTAAACTGAACTTTTGTTGAGATATATTTCTGTCAATTCTCTATTTCTGCTCTCTGTCTCTCTCAAGGAGAGGGACCTTATCATGGATAATGGATAATGATAACAAAAACAATGATATCTTTTTTTAATCAATGATAGACAATTAACATCATTAATCGATTGGATCAATCGTCCATTTTTCAATGATCACCAAAAAAGGTGAAAAAATCGTACACATTAACCAATCAATCTTGGTTAAAATTTTAATTGATTAATGCCCAGTAGTGCGTTATAACTAATTGGGCCTTGGGCAAAGTAGAATTTCGGGGCCCCTAACCCCAACTAAATAACTTTATGAGAAAAACGTAGAATTTGGATCTTGGATCATGGTTTGTGTTCGGAGCCCTCTTTTGCTTGGGGCCCCGGGCATTTGCCCAAGTTGCCCATAGGGTAATGCACTGTTAATGTCCAACTCTGATGTCTACCAAATTTCAGATTTTTGTATCTTCTGTGTTTCGAGATTGTCTTACCGTTACAGAGGACAAAGAAATAACACTAATTTAATTTTAGCAATTAGGTGGTACCCTTTTTAGATCTGAAATCAATTAAAATCGTACGAAATTCTGTTGTATTTTATATCCTAGCAGTTCTTGAACATTTTCAAAAGCCATAATTGCAGATCCGCAGTCCAGTGATTAGTGAAATTAGCAATAGAGAAGAACCAGCAAGGAATTGAATCCAACATTGGAAATGAATCTCGTCCACGATACATTCGGAGCGAAATATAGCGGCGGCCCTGATATTATTGTAATAGTGGAAGAAAATCTCAGCTGTTTCTATGAACCGTGTTTCCACATTTTCGACTCTCGGCGTCACTCGGACAGACACGTGTTAACCGCAAGACGTTCAAGCTAAAATTATAATGTCACCTGCTTGGATGACACAAGCTCTCCGATGTCGGAGGATCCGGAGAAAATGGCGTTTTACAGGAAAACGTAGAGACATACGTTATTCGTAGAAGGCCTAGTGATACCGAGCGTTAGTCGAAGACTGCTCGCGGAGAAACGGTCTGTCGCGTCTAGCGCCGCAGTTCCGCGTTAATTATGCATTCAGAAATCTTCCTTTGTCATATCTCCGCGAGACAAAAGAAACGAGCGGTTGCGTAATCGGCGTGTCACATGTTCGACGCGTTATCATCGGCGTACGCCAGTCTTTCCGCGAGAGATAGTACTCTGGGAAGAGACAATTCGCCCGTGGAGTTCCGAAGACGTACACATACGTCCTCGTAGGATTATTAATATTTTTCACAGGCGAACATACTCAAGATATTTTCGTTAATAGTTAAATTAGATTGACCTGGGACGACGAACGGCGTCATATCGGCGACGTAAACTCGATAATTCGTAAACTTGAAAACTCGATTTGATTATTATAGTAACAATCTCTGTGTTTTTCTTAGATATTATTGTAGAGCACGAAAAGACGAATCCAACGACTACGACGACCGTATGGTTTCGATCATTCCATCTCGAGATATTCGTGTCTGAAGAGAACAAACCTAAAGTTACCTAAAGAAACTTTTTCTTTCAAAAACAAATACTTCGAGAATACACAATCGGGACCATATGGTCATTGTAGTCGTTGAACTGGTATTTCCAAGCTCTACAAGAATATCGAAGAGAAATACAAGGTTTATATTGGAAGCAGTTAAACATGTTTATACCAAAGTAATATTTTCGAATACCTCGAGATTGAATAATCGTAATGGTATGTTCATGGTACTCGTTGGACTCGTCTTTCCAAGCCCCGCAAAAATATCGGAGAATATATATAGGGTGTCATATAAAAAGACTACTTATACTTCTTAAAATAGCGAGTGGATATTAAAGGAAATGCTTTGAGCGCATTTCTTCGACGTTTAAACTATCCTGGTGGCTACCGAATCAGTGGAACTTTTCCCGCCTCCCCCTCTTCGTTGTCTACCGACCGGTGAACGATAATTAAGGCTTAGCTAATCACGACGTTCGATTGCTGAAATCTCCTCGGCGGCGATTTCGCGTGGCGGCAGCAGCAGGTTTCCCGCGACACCGCCAATCCCTTTTCTGCGAACCCGGTCCCGGTCGATCGGGGTCGCAAAATTTCCATTTTATTGCAAAACCTGGCCTGGCGATCCCGGAGGGCCGCCGCGCGTTCGCGCAAGCTGCTCGCTTTTACGAGCCCGGCACTGACCTCTGACACGCCGGGATGCGACGCGCCGTGATCATTCTGCTGTCCTACGTTCGCCTAACTACGCCTGGGAAAAGCCACGTTCGCACCTACAGTGCCGGACAGCGCACGTACAGAATGCGGTGGTGACGTGGGCCTCGGTTATATATTCAATAAAAATTGTTCTACGTCGAAAAATCTTGTTCTTCTTCGGTAACTTCGTAGTGCTGAAAATAATATTTCGAATTCTTTCAAATCGCAACCAATTTTTGTTGTATATATACACATGTATAAAATTTTTACGAGAAATGTAAACCAATGTTTCTATCTCGATATTGCGACAGAGCGTAAAAAGACGAATCCAACGAGTATAATGAGCATATTGCTTCGATCATTCAATCTGTAGATATTCGTGTCTGAAGGGGCCGGGTTAGGTTAGGTTTGTCCCTTCAGATAGGAATATCTCGAGATTGAATGATCGGAACGGTATGTTCATTATACTCGTTGGATTCGTCTTTTTACGGTCTACAGGAATATCGAAGAGAAAATATAGGGTGTCGTATAAAAATAACTGCCGACGAGCTTTAAATATGGATTATGTGTCTACTTATTGGTAAGATGCACTAAGTGCAATGTGGGGATTAGTATTAAAGGAAATCTGTCGAGGATAATTTCCCGGCAACGCGTAGTTTCATCGGGAAAATATCAACTGAAATGAAAAAACTTCGCGAATCCCTTGGACGGAGGGATGCAGTAGCACTTAACCTTTGGCACGAGCGGCGAATCTGCATCGGACTGCAGCGGCCGCGTGCGCCCTCTTCTAGCCGAATCGATATTCTCCCAGTAATGCAGGTAATTTATTGCTTAACACTCTGATTACCATGTGAATAACGGGTGGTACGCGGATAACTATGCTCATGTCGGCATGCTCGCGCACCACTGCCCGTCGCGTCGTATAAATTCATTGGGAAAATGCGCGCGCGTTCAAGTATCACAAGACAAGACAATAGAGTGGGAAGAAGAATATTTTCGAAAATGACGAAATTATGCCAAGTTTTTGCGTAATGGGTTTTTTTCAACGACTCATCTCTCGGGTCTGTTAGGCTCGATTTATCGACGGTCTCGATCGCCAGATCGTATCGATCTCGCTGTTTTCAAAGCGACAGATTAACCGTATCGCCCGAAATGGTTATCGGACGACCAATCAGCCTGGGACGTGCTCGTCCTTTTGCTCACCTACTATTTTTTTATTGCACGGTGCATATATTTGTTTCGTGGTCTCAGAAATTTTTAAGATGCTATAAGTAGGATAAAAAGTCGGACAGATCGTAATTGCCGGTGACCGGGTCTCGTCTGAACCCATTCCAACGATTTCTGTATACTCACATGTGTATAGACTGCGGATCTTTGTGCAAAATAAAAATTGTCTGTATCGATTGCAAGGAATAGAAACTATATAGAATTTTATTTCTTCCCTTAATGATTTTAGTAGAGAAGAAATCATATACTGGTATCTTCAATTTTTTTAATTTTTCGACAATTTTGAATTTCATCTATTCAATTTTGCTATAAATGCGTAAAGATTCGCTGTCTACTCATATAGAGTATACAGAATACCAGGCCTGGCCAACACAAATGGTTTCGCGGGCCACTTTGATGACGTTTAACGTAATACAAGTACAAAATGAATAAAACTTTATTGTTATACGCTGCACTTGCGCATTATAACAATGACACATGCAAATTTTCATTTATTTGATATTTTTTGCATACATAGAACGAGAAACAAAAATTTCAATAGAAATATAAAATCGCACGGCGAGCCGCGTGTTGGCCAGGCCTGCAGTATACGAAAGTTGAGGCACGAAAAGGTGGTCGAGATCCTGACGCGTGTCGTGGGTCACCGCAGACCCAGGCATCGTCGTGAAAGAATGAATATTTCACGTGACAAGATTTTAGTAGTCGCCAATAACGAATACGGTCGGTCTTCAGCAAATTGTCGCCGCCGTTGCATCAGGTTCCCGTCAATCGATGGCAAGGTTGTTCTGGGGAAGTTGTTGAGGGCGACGGACTTATACGGTAGGAAGTTATACTTGACCTGCAATTTTCATAACGCGCGAGCGTTCTAGGCGTTCATCCTTTCTACAATGTTCGTCTATCCACGATCGGTGTGCCCACACGCGTTAAATCGGCTCGTGCGAATCATAAATCACTGTCGGAATATTTATATTACCATTTTACAGGCCTCCATTGATAAGACTTTGCAAGCATTTCCTCTTAACGCGTTACCTACCACCATTTGCAACAGCTCTCGCAGTTAGTCTAGGCTAGTTAACTAGACCGTGTATGTTTATGCAAAATAAAAATTGTCAATTGCGAGACACGGGAGCCATTCATCAGTTCCAATGATCTCGAGAAACTAAAATCACTTAGCCAGTAGTTCCATGTTACTCCCCAGATAGCACATAACGTCTTAAAGACGTCCATTTTACGTCTATTTTAGGTCTGAAAGTCTTACGTCCTAAAAAGACGTCTTTGTCCCATAATAATAGTAGCAATTGATGAATTTAATTTGTCCCATAATAACAGTAGCGAAAGAAAATAAATATAGAACGCAACATTCATTATCAAAGAACTAGATTATATTAAACAATAAATTAAAAATATTACTCCTAATTTCTATTTTGAGTGTTCAGATAGTTTCTCTGGATTTTTCAATAATTTCGTTACTGCATTTTAAACTTGTAGGTAGGATCCCTTGGTTGCGATGCTTTGCTTTCCCTATATGCGTGAGCTTAAAACTATAGGAGCCATCGTTCTTCATTGCTTCCAGAATAACTTGTTTTCCTTTCGTCTTACTTTTACAATGGGTCGATATTCAACTGAAACAAAACAATTAATTTCGATCAGCGGATGAAATTAGAAAAATAGTTATAATTCGTAATAATTAGGAATACCTGAAAATTGAAAGATGTGTCGAAACAAATGACAGATGTCATGAAACCTTGATTTTGATGGAAGGCTTCGCAATTTTGCGCTACGACATAACCTACAGCTGCATTCGCCAATAATTCCCGTTTAAATATTGACTTGCTATTAGTATCCCAGTAAGCAAACATGCTCGATTTTGGACAGCATACCCTACCACCATAAAGCGATACTTCTGCGTCCGAATAAGTATGGCTTCATGCTGGCACGGTGTACAAGCTGAGGGCAGCACGGTCGCACTAATGTGGCGGACGTTGGATAATATCCCTTGTGTAGTTAACCTAAATGATTATTTAAACCCTTTCTATATTTAACATGTATGCACAAATTCTCATTATAAGACTATAAATGAATATACCAGCGAGTAAAGAATGGACATTCAGAGAAATTTTGTTATATATTTTAGAGGAAAATTAATAAATTGTTGAAAGAAATACAGTAAATGCGTACACGGGTACCCGGTTGACTCGGGGACCCGATTGACCGGTCGCCATATTAGTGCGACCGTGCTGCCCTCTTAAACAAAGGACCTAACCCAGACCGGGTCAGCATAAAGCGGTACTTCTGCGTCCGAATAAGTATCGCTTTATGCTAGTAGGGTGTGCTGTCCAAAATCGAGCAGATTCCGAGCATCCTGAGCTTCGAGCGAGTTCTCACAGCTTAATGCTCGACATCTGCTGGCATCGTACGCTTCCAGGTTGTGCTCGATGTCTGCTCAAGGCAGGCTGACTATGATGAGATTATGGGACAGAGGGAATATTATGTTTATTAACGTGTCTTTTGTTCTCTGCTTTGAACCAGATCAAATAAAAATTGGAAATCGAATTAAAAAGTCGAAGCGAACGCAACAATATCTACGTATAATCACTTTTTCAGTTTCGTATCTGACCTATTGTTTCGCGTTAACAATGCAACACCCTTTAGACCCCAGATCGTTTTTCCATCGTCTTCTAGCTGATCTGTCGAGCCTCAATATTCTATTCCGACGGTGGCCCATCGGGACAAATAATTATGCATAGCTGCATTGTCGTCGGCGCCCAGGAGTCGAGTAATCGGTGCATCGTAATTGGATCGTGTATCGCACGAGCCGTCGAGCGGATTCGAGAAACGTGGACTAATTGGGGGGATTCCCTGTTTCTGCCGTTTTTAATAACCGGCTCGCGCAGATTTTCGTTGGATCACTGACACGACACCGGCTTGTACGTGACGTGTCGCGAGTGAAACGCTCGCCGAAAAACCGGAACGAAATTCTGTTCGTCGCAGCGAAATGTCCGCTAATTAGTGTACGAATCTGAATTAGAATTAATTAGTTCAAATTACGACACGACTTGAAATTTCTTTTGGAACCTACATGATCCTATCACAAAGCGTGATCTTTCACCTTCAATTTGAGACCTCGATCGTCCCGAAATTCCTACGGGAACACATTCTAAAATCGTCTCGAAGAACTCTTTGACGATTTCGGCCGACCTAGTTCGGATAGTCGAGATTCTACTAAACCGTGGATTAAACAAGCAGATACAAACCGAATTGCATCGTGTGGGATATCATTTTAATCGGAAAAATGTCACGGATATGTTTCTGAAAGTGTCACAGAGAAATTATTAGAAACAACGGAGTGCTATCGTGAAATTAGTGTCGTTTTGCCGAAGTTTTGTCAATTGCTACTCTTTTCCCCGTTTATGTAGAGTCGCCAGATTAGGATTTGTGTTCCCACTTTTTCCCCTTCTACGTCTCCGTCCCAAGGTCACGTGACTGATGCGGTACAGCAGAGAGGGGGCTAAGAGGGGGTTCTCCCTCCCTGATCTGGCGACTCTGCTCCAATGACTCGTATTCTCTCAGCTTTTATTTCTCAGCTATCCCATCGCCTCTATCGATTTAATTAACGCCGTTCTCTGGGATAACGATGAGCTTGCGAATCGAAGACCCGCATTGTTGGCCCAGTGTTTCCCTCGGCGAAATTTCCTCGTCCCAAGAATCCTCTTGTAACCTGTCTCCCCCGGAGACCGTCATTTTTCTCCCGCTCGTTTGCGTCATCGGCTGATTTATTAATTCCACTCCGGCCCGACACGTACCGACTGCTTTGTGCAAAAAGAATTGCTTTGCCGAAATGATTTTTTTATCCTCCTCCGTCGGTATAGCTCGGCTCTCGTCCGTTTCTCTCGTCGCAGCCCTTTCGATTCCATCCTCCACCCCCCTCCGAAACGCAATTTCCGTCCGCGAGCAATTGCTATCATTTTCTTGTTTCGGCCCCATGCTCTGCTCGGTATTTCGCGCGGTCGCAAACCCAGACTTTCCGCACGGTTTTTCGAATTCAAATTGCCAGCCGCCGATCGATGTTTCGAATTAATGCGTCCGGTATTATGATTGCTTATCAGTGGATTTTGCATCTGTGACAATAACGTGCTACTCGATACAGGAGAAATATCAACAAATTTTAGGAATGTTGCAGACACTTCGTAAATGTATGGGGCATTGTAAAATATCGTTATGTGCATTTGCCACTTTTGAAGGATTTTTAATTTCTTTTTGTTTTGAATTTTGTTCTTTTTGGCAATTTATTAGGACTCTTATCTGTTAAAATGGTTGATGTCTTCTGTCAACAATTTTAATGAAATAATAAGAGTGTCCTCTTGAATTCTTCTGGAGTTTTTACGGTTTTTTTCTATTAATTTCTATCATAAAATAATAAAATCTGCAGTGTAAAAATGACTGTAAAAATGAGTGTAAAAAATGACTGTAAACAGCACTCAGTTATAGCACTATCAAGTCGAAGATTTTTGTAAACTCACGAGGCTCAACAGTTTAGCTAGCATTCACGAAGTTGTCAAAGTAGTTACGAACTGGCTACGTTGTTCTATACTTTTGATGGCGGTGGATCATTAGACTGTAGTTGCGAAGCAGAAGAAAATTACACCTGTGCCATTCTGGTCTATAAGTTATTTCTTCTGCAAAGTATGTGGAAGGATCGAAAAATGTGCGGTTTTCAGGAATTCTTTTCAGGATAACCGATCAGTGAGAAATTCTAGTTTTTGGCAGTGATGTCGACACAGCTCTTGACTTGATTGTCAATTTTTTTCAGGACGAAATATTACAAAATGGCGGGGTTATGCACTATTTTAACCCAGACTATCCCAAGTGAATACTTGAGGCACAATAAAATAAAAATTTAATTAAAAATGTGTGTGTTTTCAGGAATTTTATAAAGGATGTGTTTGATTTATGTCTTGCATGCGTCACACTGTCACGTGACTCGGCACTAGCAGAGGAGGAGGTAACTTTCTCTCCTCAATTCGTCCTCCCACCCCTCATCTGGCTACTCTGATCTATAAAAGGCAACGGGTGAAGGGTGTTTGACCGCAGAATAAAATGAATAGAGGGTCGGGGTGGGAAATTGATCACTAATGAAAAAATTCTGTGGACAAGATAATAGTACCAAATGATTTTGTGGATATTGCACGGGTCTACCTAAGTACACCGTGCAGATAAACACGCGTTCACCCCGTGTAAAAGCCCCGGCTTGTGAAATAGGGGATGTTTAGCAGCCAAGGGATGATTCAAGCACCCAGCCACCCGACTGGCTCCCATTCCCTAAACTGTGAGCTGTCCATTCAACTGGCGGTGCTAGGGCCGCCTTTCAAAGTGGGCTGTCTTTGTTCTAGTTATGGTTGTACACACGCGTCTATAACAGTGCTGTAACCACCAACGGCAGGAAGACTTGATTGGCCGAAGGAAACCTCTTCCTATCAATCTGCGAACTTATCATTCTTGCGTTCAAACCACTTCTAACTTATAATTAGACTTATCGTCGCTCAAAGTAGCACAACTGCATAAATTTTTTCAATAATAAACTTTTCTCGACAATTTCAGTAGGTCGATCATCTCCAATTATTTTCTGCATAAATTTCGAGGGAATTCTCACACATTCACACTCACAGTCAAAGTGGCCGGCTGCTATTTTCGTTTTTACACAATTATTGAATTTGTAAGAACTTATAGAAATTATATTACGTACAATTATTCTAATGACCGAATAAAAATCGTTTCTATCCTTCCAGAACCTGAATGTCCGGAAACAGCAACAATTTCCAAGGACACAGAGCATAAGAAGATCTCGAAGACAATGCTTTCCAAGAAAGATGCTCCTCTGGAATCACGGATCTTCGGACGGATAGAATCGTTGACGTTCGAAACGCGTCCTCTAACTTCGACTTCGCGAAGACAAGGGCTCGAAGTACAAGGCAAACAGGCCATAGCGTAGGAAGAGGAAACATCTAATCCCTCCGCTACCCTTTCGAATGTATATATATGTATACATACACAGAGCCACGGGAAAAGTAAAAGGAAGAAGAAGAAGAAGAAGAAGGCGGATGGATTCCGTCGTGGAAAAGTATATGGCGGGTAGAAAGCACGGAACTTTTCCAAGAAATGGTAGAGCACTGGTCTCTGGAGCGAGATGACGTATGGAAAAGCCTTGAGGCCGACGAGGATACTGAATAGGAAGTGAGAAAGAGGGAGAAAGAGAGATGCGGGTCGAGCAGGGGAGAGGAAGAGAGAAAGAGAGAGAGTAGAAAATGGCTTAGAGAGACGAGAGGAATGCGATTTGGGCGAAGCAGAAGGGAAAGAGGGTTTACTGGAAAAGGAGCTGGCCTCTCTCTGCTTGGGGGTGTTCGGGAGAGAGAAAACGGTATGAACTGGAGGTATGGAGAGGAATAAAGAGAGACAGCGGGCTGTAGAGAGTAAAAGCAGAGGAATAGGGATGAAGAGAGTACAAGACAGAGAAATAGGGATGAAGAGTGATAGGGGGTGAAGAGAGTAAAAGACATAGCTGCAGGGATACAGAGAGTAAAAGACAGAGGAATAGGGATGAAGAGAGATAGGGGGTTGAGGAGAGTAAAAGACAGAGAAATGGGGATGAAGAGAGATAGGGGCCTGAAGAGAGTAAAAGACAGAGCTACAGGGATGAAGAGAGAAGAGGGCTGACGAGAGTGCAAGACAGAGATAGGGGGCTGAGGAGAGTAGAGTACAGAGCTACAGGGATGAAGAGAGTTGGCGAGTTGTAGAGCGAGGACGAGGGATGGGAAGGGTTGCACTGGAATGAAGAGAGAAAAAGGCCTAGAAAGAGGGATGCACGGAATGGAGAGTTGAAGAGAGAAGGCATCATGAAGGGGAAGCTTGAGTGAGGAAGAGGGATGCAGAGGGATGAAGAGAGACGGAGGGATCAGCTAGGGGGCTAGCGCTGAAGGACCAACGGAGAAGGCATCGGTAATGGTGTTGGTGGTAGAGACGGTGGTGGCAGAAGCGTCCGAGGGAGGGGAAGGAGGGAAACCTTTCACGAGTCGAGTGTAACGGGGGTGCAGGTTTTGGTTAGGGGTTAGGATCGTTCGAAGGGACCACACTGGAGAGGAAAAGGCGAGCTGTCTCTCTCTCTCTCTACTCTGTCTCCCTCTGTTGCTCTGGGAGAAAGGGAGATGTGCATAGTGCGTCTAGGTCGACGGATCGGCCGAGAAAGTGAGACAAAAGGGCAACGCGAGAGGTACAAGGTGTTTGAAAAGTAACTTCCTGGTTTTTGCCTCGCCTGCGAGACCCTGAGAGAGAGCCACTGCTGAACTTCCAGAGTTTTCTTAATATTTCGAGAAATATGGCGGTTTCATTGTACTCAGACAAATCGATAATAGATGATTTGATTTTGTGCTAAGTTAGCTGGAATTCATTTTCACAATTTGGACACAGATGCTCGGATAGTAGAACAGTTCTGTACCGTACTAAATATAATGTATATTTTATCATGATAATATAAAATATATCTTGTATATTTTAAAATATATGTTATATATTTTTTTTCACATGATATATGTAATATAAAATATATATTATATACTTTATCACAATAATATAATAATATAAAATATTAAAAATTGTGTAAGGAGGTTTAAGGAACTCAAGGACAATTCAAGGTTGTACTATTTTCATTTTAGTTTCTACTGATAATGTACATTGTCGAAACGATTACATTTCTTCGTGGTTGTTTTAACATTTTGCAGCAACGTTTTATGCACGTTCGATAACTGTAAATCATTTTATTGTGCAGGGTTATGTAAAGTGTGTTTCGTTACATAAACTATACTCGGACGGCCGAAGAAAATGGAAAGATTCCGTGCAGGCAAAAAGGGAGTAGACCGAGAGGCGCGTAAAACCACAGTGAAAGGTGTAACCGGCGAAAGAAAGCGGCGGATTTCGTCGCATTTCTAATCGATTACGATTCTTACTTGCCTCTAAATATTTCAACTATCGGTCTCCTTTTAGTTCTGCAAAAATAACGCTACGACGCCGCTGGAATATCAATAACGTGTACATCCTCCGTGGTTCCAACCGTGGTTCCAACTTGTATTTATATTAAGTAATATTAATATGATATATTATATTGTGATAATAACATGATATAATTATAATTATAAAAGTGAGTAACTGGAACAGAAAATGGCCACCTTAAAAATTCCATCGTTATATTATATGTATAACTTGTTAAAATTAAGAAATAAGTGTCTATATGTTTATACTATTTTCTACATTTTCATTTAAAATTTTTAATTGATACCTTGTAATTGATTTAGACAATTCTTATTTGGAATACACTGTTTAATATTATTGTCGAATTTATTTATTTAATGGTTTTTTATATATAGTAAATTCTTAGAAATGTATTGATACTACCCTTAAATTCTTGTAATCTTTTTCCTGTTTGGTATTACATTTTCATTTACAATTTTTAATTGATACCCTGTAATTGCTGTAGACAATTGTAACTGAAACAGCAAATGTGGTCATTTTAAAAATACCATCATTATATTATATGTATAACTTGTTAAAATTAAGAAATAAGTGTCTATACATATGTTTATACAACATTTCCATTTTGCATAAAGATATGCAGTCTTGGCATATTCGTCACTCGGTCTCATTCCAGGGTCTTCATCGTCGACTTCAGTGTCGACCACAACCGGAAATCGACTTGACAACCCTGTGCCCCTACAAGGGTAAGAAGGGAATGATCAGAGCGTCGGAACATGGTTTTGGTATTGCCACGAAACGTATGCAACGTTGCCAATCATTCACGCTGCTACAACTATAAGTTTTTATCTATCCATCTTGCTCAAGGCGTGTACTAATGACCGCGACGATGATCTCGCGCCTCGGAGGTGATGGGCTAATTTGTCTCATGCTTGACGTTCGTACACGTTCATACCGGTGTTCCGTATCGTTCCTTGGTCCACTACTATTTTGATTTAGTCACCGTTTACTATAATTTTACAGGGACACCATGTAATATAGGCATCTCTACAAATTATTGAATTTCTAAAATATTCTTTTACAGCGAATTCTTTAATATTCCGTTCTGAAAAAAAATTGGGAATCAAGTGAGAAGTCGTGTCGATATCCCTGTAAAAAACCAGAATTTTTCACTCATCAGTTATCCTTAAAAAAATTCCTGAAAATCACACATTTTCAGATACATAGTTGAGATAGCCTAGGTTAAGACAGCGAATAACTCCGCCATTTTTTAATATTCCGATCTGGGAAAAATGGGGATTCAAGTCAAAAGTCGTGTCGATATCCCTGTAAAAGACCAGAATTTTTCACTCATCGGTTATTCCTAAAAAAATTCCCGAAGACAGCGTTTTCATCTAGGCGAAAGGATCCAGCCAAAATTGAAGGAATCGGCAACCGATCGGTTGTCGCGTTCGATGGGTATAAAAACGGTGGCTCGGCAGGGTTCCCTGTAAAGGCAGTACACATGGACGACACGAGTGAGAAGCTGAAGAAGTGCCGGTGTCGTACACGCATCGAGCAATTTATAAAGCCGGGGAATGCTCGCGTGTATCGTTCCGACACCGGGAAACCGGCAAACCGGCAACCGGCTCGTCAGAACCTGACGAACGCATACCGTAGACCGTAGGAGTTAGCATAATTGACTGCGTACGTTAATCGGACGGTCATGGAAGAATGCCCCCGCGAACGTTTCGACGCACACGAGAGAGCTAGTTGCTGAAGAGGAGAAGTAAAGGGAGAGAAAGACGGTGGTATTATTTTCAAGCAGTCCGCGAACTGAATCGGGCTGTTTCCGAAGAAGAAGAAGAAGAAGAGGAACACCGGCAGCCAAACTAACAAGCCCGGGAATGCACACGCAGAGCTTGGCGACGCGGGTCACCGTTTTCTTTGCGGTACCACGAGTAGAAAGGTGGATACGCCGCGTCCTTATTTTACAGTGTCGTGCCTCTTCACGGTCACTTGCAATCAGGCAGCCTGACCGAATCGCGAATTGTTCCTTGACGCTACGGAATCGAGAACCCGCCGATTTCAAACACCAGTTAACCCGTTAGGTTCATTGTTACCCGGTTTCATGACGTACCCTCGCTCCGATCCTACGAAAAATCAATTTTTCCCGCAGCGTCATCTTCAACTATACAATTTGTTCGAGTTCGTAGAATTTATTGATTTCACATTACAATTCTTGCAATCTTTTTACTGTTTGAAATTACATTTTCGCTTACAATTTTTAATTGATGTCTTGTAATTGACGTAGACAATTTTTATGTGGTAACACATTGTTTAATATTATTGTCGAATTTATTTGTTTAATGCTTTTAGTAAGTTCTTAGAAACGTGTTGATACCCTTAAATTCTTGTAACTTTTTACTGTTTGATATTACATTCTCATTTACAATTTTTAATTGATACCTTTTAATTGATGTAGACAATTTTTATTCGGTAACACATTGTTTAATATTGTTGTCGAATTTATTTGTTTAATGCTTTTAGTAAGTTCTTAGAAATGTATTGATACTACCCTTAAATTCTTGTAATCTTTCTACTGTTTGATATTACAGTTTCACTTACAATTTTTAATTGATATCTTGTAATTGATGTGCACAATTTTTATGTGGTAACACATTGTTTAATATTATTATCGAACTTATTTATTTAATGGTTTTAGTAAGTTCTTAGAAATGTATTGATACTACCCTTAAATTCTTGTAATTTTTTTACTGTTTGATATTACATTTTCATTTACAATTTTTGATTGATACCTTGTAATTGCTGTATACAATTTTTATTCGGTAACACATTGTTTAATGTTATTGTCGAATATATTTATTTAATGGCTTTATAGTAAGTTCTTAGAAACGTGTTGATACTCTCAAATTCTTGTAATCTTTTAAATGATTGTTTAACGGTAAGAAAATTTTAGGGACTGAAGGGTCAGGTGACCTGGACGGTTCGAGCCCCTGGGAAGGGTAGGTTCCTCGCGGTCGTATTCCGGGGATTCGAACCGTTACGGAAAACCAAGAAACCAGGTTTTCTATTAATATTTATCGCGTTCGTAGGTTCTGCTACTGTGGATGTACGAGGCTCCATTTGTATAATGTATCATACCAAGCTCGATAGATGTACGCGTACTTTCGTGAACGACTGTGGCTTGTAGAAGGGGATTCCCGGGTAATAAATTCGAGAAATTCCGATTTTTAACCTCGTTAGGTTACTACCCTCTTGAGGGGTTATTCCGATTTAAGGCTGTCAATTTTAAACAATTTATAACATAAATATAAACATACATATTCTATAAAAAATACATCAAACATGTATGTCGAATATGTACTTCGAATAGCAATGATTATAATAATAACATTACTGTTAATGGTAATATTTTTCAAAACATATTCTACAAAAACCAAATATTTTCATTATTTTTACTGGAAAAAAATCAAACATGTATTTCGTATACTAATGACTAGACTGCGGATCTTCATGCAAAATAAAAATTGTCTGCATCGATTTCAAGAAGTAGAAACCAAATTAAATGTTATTTCTTCCCTCAATGATTTTAATAGAGGAGAAATCATATTTTGATATTTTCAATTTCGTATACTTTCCAACAATTTTGAATTTCATCTACTCAATTTTGCTATAAGTGCAGAAAGATCCGCAGTCTACTAATGACTATAATAACAATAGCATTTTCCAAAGCATGTTCTACGAAAAAATATATAACTCCTACAATCTTCGTTATATTTCCTTGAAAAAAATCACACACATGCTTCGACCACCACCGAACACGTATACAAAATCCCAACGCAGAGGGTCGGAAAATCTTGCCGGCAAAAATTCGCAAAAACTCCGAAACACCCGGAGAAACATTTGTTTAATCTTCACCATCTCCGTGCCGATCGTTGCACCCCCCGAAGCGAGTGGATCATTGTGGATCCGCATCTAAACTGAAAAGTGAGATTCCACGTCTAGACAGTCGTTGATCGGATCGATCGATGATTCGAATGATCAGGCTGGCAGTCAGCTTCTCTCGTCCCAGACTCGGGCGTGGATTATTCTGGTCTGAAGACACACATAAGCGGAGTTCAGGGCGGCGTATAGAAATACTCATTCTAATCATAGGAAATTCCTTTAACAGAGTGACTGGGGGCGGGGGTAGAGGGCGAGAAGATAGAGAGAGAGAGGGAGGGGGTGCACCCCTCCCAGAAATTTCACCAAGGAGTCAAGACTGTCGACGACGACGACGACAACGGCGACGACGCCGACGACGACGTCGACGGGGCTGGCTATAAATACCAACCCCTCTAGCCTCTCTCTCTTTCTCTCTACAACTTCCCTCACCAAGTTGTCATCCCCTCTCTGTCTCTCTTTCTCAAGTCCTCATCCCCTTTCCTAGTAATTCTTGTTCACTCCCGTTCACTCCCGTTCACTCTGCAGCCGCCGCCGCCACCGCTGTCTCGTCCCCTTCGTCTCTTTTACTCCTTCTCCGTCTCCCGTTCTCTGTTCTTCTTGTCCTCCTCTCTCCAACTCTGTCTTTCTTCGTCTTTCATAGTCTTGTTCAGTCCTGTTCACTCCTGTTCACTCCCAAGCGAGCCGTTCGTCGATGTCTTTGTCTCTCCCCCTCTCGAGAAGGCTCTGTGTCTCTCTTCCGGCGTCCTTACCTCCGTATGGTTCATGCTCGTACGCCTCTACTCGACAATATGTATTTAAAATAGCTGCATGCTGCAAAATAACTGAAATAGCCGTGAAGGGTCGATGATCCCCGTGGCTCCTACTTCCTGGAACAAGCCGCATCTCCACGGATTTTCGACGACCTCTTCTGTGGTCGCCGATGGTGACGTCCGTTCGGATCTTTCGATGATGCTACTCCTGGTGCAGGGAATATCGATCACCCGAACTGATCCATGCGGAATTTTGCAAAGCTAGTTAGCGATAGACGCCATCACTATGTTGACATGAAACTATTTTGCTAGTTAGTTATTTTTGAGGGCATTGAGAAAGTAGTTACTAACATAAATTGGCTAATAGAAAGCCAAAGCTCCTGCAAGTTTCTCATTCATAAATACTAAGTAAACTAATCGATGCGATAAGCTCTGCATCTGTCAATAAAATCGTGTGAATTCTTGATCAATAATCGTTTCAATCAACGATCCACTGGGGGAGAACAAACAAACAAAAAGGGAAATGAAAGAGCAACATGAACGAGCAATCCATAGCATTTGAATAATTGTGCCTGAAATTTTAACACGGTAGTGCAAAAACATGTAGAACAATTAATACTGTGAAATTGTTAATAACCTCTCGTCATCACAGAAATAAAGGTTCGAGTCGTAACATTAATTCGTTCATCCGCAATAATATTGTTTTATTTGTTACTAAGAATTGTTTTGTGTAGAAATCAATTTATAGCATTTAAGATCCCCCACTCTATCTTCCCCTTCTACGCGGCTCGGTCGCGTGACGTCGCCTGCTCTGAAGAAATAAAAATTTCTTCACGACTTCCTTGTTATCTACAAACAATTAAACTACATTCTCATAAATGTACACGAACCTTCAATCTTTTAATTCTTCAGTTGAAACATTTGGATTTGAACCGGAGTTGCAATTAATTCGTAGATAAACAAACGAAAATCAGTGGTGCATTTATGTTCTGCATTTATTTATTCAACTGGAGCCAATTAATTTGTCCACCTAGTGCGTCGAACAAAATGGGTCGACCATCGCATCGGTAGCTATGACTCAAGCACAGTTATCTAACTAAACAATTAAAATTAGCACACATTTATACAGCCAAACCGAGAGCGAACATATAATATCCCACACAATAACACGATTATTTTTTATCAGCTCCGCTTCCCCAACCACAATCGTGCACGCTCGCAGCGGCGAGTCGGCGTAATTTATTTATAGCGTGGCATACGTTGCACAAACGATCCGAAATTTCGATATATTCCTGATGTGAAATTTGCATTCGGTCAAACAGCAGCGACACTGATCATCCAAGAAGCGAAATTTACAGCTCCGCCTCTCGGTGGTGGGGGTAAACGAAAATACACAAATTTGTATAAACCGAAGTGCGGCTAATAATATCGCAATATTTCCGGTGCACGTGCTGCGGAACGTGACGAGGCGTGTTGCGGCGTTGCGTTTGCTCGCGGAACGGTTTTCGCGAAAGGGAAATCTCGCGTACACGATATTAAAGAAGAACCTTTTGTTCGACGATTTCCGTCGTCGTCGTCGACGAGGAGAAGAAGCAACAGCGGCAGAGTTATGCTAGCGAGCATGCGAGATTTGTTGCAGCACTTGCAAGTGCGGCTACCACTGTTGGCGCAGCCTTGACATTGGTCACGTTGCATTTCCATCGCGGAAGGTTGCGGACACTCATGCATGTAAGACCTGTTCGCGCGAATATTTATCATTCGAACTGACGACTTTGCATATTTATGGCAGACGCGAACTATACCGAGCCACCGTGATTTTAACGAGCCTCCGTCATCGTTTTTCTTTTCTCGAGATTTTCTTATGGAATCGCAATAATTGGGCACTCGCATTTACCGCGAGCATGATTAGGTGAAATTTATTTGATATTATTTCTCGCAATTTATTCGAACCAGTCCGAGAAGAAATAAATAATACTTAAATATATCTCAGATTGCACACGACGTCGTAAAGACGTCTATTTTTACGTTTTTTTAGGTCTGAAAGTCTTACGTCCTAAAAAGACGTCTTTCAGCCCATAAACAGTGTGGTTTTTACATATCCATAATCTAGCAGTAAATATTAGCATTGGTATTGTTTGTTCGAGTTAGTGTTTTTGCTTCAATTTCAGTTTCTATTTCAATTTTTCAATTTCAACTTCAATTACAATTGTTCATCTTCAATTTCAATTCTTCAATTTTTCATCTTCAATTTCAACTCTTGAATTTTAACTCCACTTTCAATTTCATTTTTTATTGCGATTTTAATTGCAGTTGTTATTTTCATTATACTTTCTATGTCAATTCCACATGTGTTCTTCTAATAAAGCTATTTTATTGTTTTAATAGATAATAGAAACTAAATTGAATGTTATATCTTCCCTAAATAATTTGGATAGAGGAGAAATCTTCAATTTTTAAAATTTTCCAACAATTTTGAATTTCATCTACACAATTTTGCTATAAATGCATAAAGACAGTCTAGTGATAAAAGACCGATGATGTAACAAGGAAAACAGAAACAACAAGAAATTTTTTTATCCAAATTGATCAGTGAAAATTTACATCTTAGGTATTTCGGTAATGTGTTTCACATTAGAAGAATAAAAGACACGAAGTTTCGGGAAAACTGTGTCAAATTGACACGAGAGACGGATGAGGGTGAAGAGCATCGATTTTGTAAATCATTACAATGGTTCAAGGGGTGAACAAATTTTTAAATTGTCCCTATTGGCTTGCTTAAAGAGAAACGAATTTGTCACCAAACAAAAAGTCCAAAATTTTTGTCACAAACGCACGAAATCTGCGGTCGACTAACAATCAAGATTTCTGATTTGGGACGTGTCTGTTCGCCGCTTTCGTCAGTTTGCGGTAGCAAACAGTTAAAACCATCTCCACGCCGCACTATGATCTACCTTCTTTCAATCCCAGCGGAACGAGGCTTAAATCCCCGAACCTCTATCCTCCCTAACGATCATTCATCCTTTCTCACCCTCGATCCGGGAATAAAAGAATACGGACAAACGCGAGAAAGAGAGCACACACAAGACTCCCGTGAAAGGTGCTCGGAGCTATCCAACCGTGGGTGGGGGCGAGAGAAGGAGAACGATCGAAAAAGAAAAAGAAAAGCGCAAAGAAAAATACAAAAAACTAGAAGATCTGGGCAAGAGAGATAGAGAGAGAGAGAGAGACGAGAAGGAGAAGAACTCTCGTAAAATCGATTCGAGACGTGAGAGAGACCACCGAAGAGGGGTAGCAACGCCTCAGTCTCAATGAGGACGAGAGAAGATACTCCTGGATCAACCCCGAACAAAGTCTTTTATTGTGCTGCTAGCGATGATAATAATAACATCAAGTTTTGGAATGAGGGCAAATATTCTTGGCAAAGGGAGTAGAAAGGTAGGAGGACGTGGAGGATGAAGAAATTGAAGAAGAGGAGCTCTGAGGAGAAAGAAAGAGATCTAGAAACATAGCAAAAACATGTACAAATCTAAGGGTATGGATGAGGAAAGGATGTTCCATAATTTTTGTACTCATTTTTGAAGTAACCATTTCGTTTGAGGATTGACTACAGTGGTCACGACAGTCCTGTGAAGACTGCTAGGCTTCCGCTAGAAGTGTCAAGAGGACCAAGTACCTGGAGGCAAGGAAGATACCAAGAACCCTTAGAGAACCTGTAACTGAACTAGAATTTGCGAAAGAGAACGAGTGTCAAAGATTGGAGGATGCGAGGAGAACAGGAATAGATATACAAGTTAATAAAAGTAGCAGAGAAAGAAGCTGAAGAAGAGACGATCGAGGATCCTCGAAAACCGTGGTCCCACGGAACTCCTGGATGGATCGCACAAAGTCTCTCATTGTGGAGGCTAGCGGGGCTGCTGGGAATGGTTAAGTGATAATAATAACAGTGCGGATTTTTGGCATAGTTTATACTAGCCGTGTGTGTCGGGTTGAGGTGAGAGAGGGGCGGGAGAATCTCGAAGATCGCGGAGGACGAAGAAATCGACGAACAGGAAGGAGCAGGCTGAGAGAGGAGCAAGAGATGACTATACCCGGAGAGGAAGACGCTGTGATCTTAGAGGACGTAGGAGAGGCGAAGCTCGAAGAACATCGAGAGAGAGGGAAAGACAGAAGTGGAGTTGCGGGGTGTTCAGGGAGAATAAAAGGTGGAAAGAAAGTGAAGAGGAGAGGACGCAGAAGAAGAAGAAAAGTAAGCAGAAAAGGAGGAGGGGGAGGGGAGACACGTCGACGGGAGACGATACCCGAGGAGAGCCACTCTCTGTGCTCTTATACACGGTCGATGAGAATGTTCCAGTGGGGGTGGTCGTCGAGGGGAAAGGATGCGGGGGTGGGAACCGAGAGGATGAGAGGAGAGGATGTGGATGAGGAAGAGAGAGAACGAGGAGGAGGAAGAAGGTACTGTTCTCGAAGGGGAAGGAAGGTCTCGGGAGGAACGCGAGGGAACGAGAGAGAGAGAGAGAGAGAGAGAGGGCTGGGAGGAGAGAGGATGAGAGAGAGAGCCAAGTGAAGCCAAGTGAAGTGAAGTGGGGCCGCGGGACGGACGCGGTGGCATTGACCCCGTATAGTAAGTAAGGTAATGTGAACAGCTAGCACGGCTCCTTCGCTCTCTGCTCCTCTCTCTCTCTCTCTCTCTCTCTCTCTCTCTCTGTCTTTCTTGATGGTTTCGTTCCTGTCTTGCTTCCTCGTTCTCTTCGTCGTTTGTTCGTCTCTTTTTCGCCGAGTCTCTATTCCACCTTCTCGTCCAACGAAGATGGTCTGTCTCTCGCTCTCTGCCTCCTCTTCCTTGGTCTTTTGCCTCCTCCTCGTTCTTATCCGAGACAGCTTCTCTCTCTTCTGTGTAATGTAGTCGCCTCTCTGTCCAACTGAGGCCAGCAGCGAGAAGCAGCCAAAGGGTTCCCATCGGATATTGTTCGGGAGGCACGGCAGGGTGACCTCAGGGTGGACAGCGACCTCGAAAGCACCTTCCATCGCCGGGATTCTAGACATCATCAACGCCACCGGTACGCTAATCGGACGGACCACTGCGCGAACAATTACCACCAGTTTTAGGCACTTGCAGATTTCGGGACGGTGATATTCTAGGTCTAGAAGTTGGGATCAGGAGGATCCTCTTTTTGGGGTACAAGCAGTCAACGATTTTTCGTGATTCTGGATCAGTTTTGGCCCGTGGTGACTTTCAGGGGAGCATTTCTAGGCAAACAGTTGGGATATTGAGGGACTTGTTGAAGGTTGAAGTGCTGATGTTGGTTGACTGCATAGGTTCAAGGTCCTCTTCAAGAAAAGCCTGGTAGTGGAAATGAACCAGGTAAATCGGATAATTGTACATTGACATCATGCGACGATGTTGATGAACATGAACTTACTGAAAAACCAGGTAGTGGAAATGAATCCTCAATCAGGTAAATTAGATAATGGTAGAAAACTATAGTAATAATACAGGGTGTTGCATAATATGTGCGACATGATTTGAATGTTCACTTCAGATACGCTATAGTTGGCCTGATTTTGGTGGACAATTTTTAAGAAGTTTGTGGTTGTTTTAATGTTTTTGCATTTACCATTACTGTTTGTGTGTTCAAGTGCCATTGACTCCCGACGCAGAGTGTGCGTCGCTGAGAAACCACGTCGGTGATCTCGATCATGCTCGACGATAGTGTGTCTCCCTTTTGGTGGGCGTTCCATTCGCTTCCGGGGATACGGCCTGGAGAAATGGTCGTGTTAGTCTGTGGATTCGATGCATTCACAATTCACAGTGTATGCAAATGTGTCAAATGAACTTTTCAGAATGTGCTCCTATCGATAGCCGTTCTCCCAATCGACCTTAATATTACACTCACTGGGGGCACTAAAAGTAACTCGCGTTACTTCATGAAAAAAATGCATTTTATCTGCTCCACCAATTCCACCATGGGATAGCTTAAATAATTTCGAATAATTCATTGAAACTCGTGTCGTTGTACTAAAACGTTTTATAGGTGTGTAGCAGATTCGCTGTTTATGTACCGGTCTTGTTTTTGCACATCTCCGACGGTTTTTCTGAAATTGTTGGACGTTATCTAATGCCTCGTCTCTTGGGTACAGTGCGAGACAAAACCTTGCGAAATATTGCGAAAGCAGAAACAGAGAAAACAACATGATAACATTATATTTGTTATAATCCATAACTGTATAACATATATTTCGCATAGAAAATACATATAATTATTAGAAACTTTTTCTTTCAATACAATATTAGAAACTTTTCAGCGGGAGTGTACGGCGAACGTGTAAAAAGAGACACGTGTGTTCGCTAGCGAATAGAAAAATACGGATTTATATGCACACCTCCTCACATATCTTGCCGAACGTGGCCGCAGTTTGCCGTAAGAAAGTGAGAGTGTAGATATGATAAACCCGGAGTGTACATTGAAATCCTGTTGTCTGAAGAATCGCATGAAGTCATCGATAAACCGGCACGATAAACTTCGTCGCATCGAAGTCCGGCCTTCACTTCGCTAACGCTAAACGAGCACTGAATCTTGCAGGAATAATTAATTGCAAAAGTGGAATAACAATTTTTGTCCTTTTTTCCACAACTTCGAAAATTCTGCGAAATCTCACTCGGAAGTTATCCCCCCTCTGCCGATACCCAATTAGTCACGTGACCAGGCGGAAGCGTGGGGGAATAGCGTCGTAGAAGAAGCTAGAGTGGGGAGTCTTAATCCAGCGAGTCTGGCCTTGAAATTATTAGAAATAATCAGTTAATATAGCTGTATAAATAATTTGTATTTATTATTCGGTAGTTCTAGTGTCAAATAAAGAAATTGTGGCTTCTATTCTTGAATTAGGTCTCTATTATGATTTCAACAATTGTGCAATAACAAATCCAAGATTAATCATTTGTTAACTGATAATTATAGGAACCTGGTGAAGGGACATGCTCAAATAAATAATTCTTATGAATTTAATTTTGTATAATTTGCATTATAATTTCAGCAATTGTGCAATAACAAATCCAAGATTCATAATTCGTTTACTGATCATTGTAGGAACCTGGTGAAGGGACATGCTCGAATAAATAATTCTTATGAATTTAATTTCGTATAATTTCCATTATATTTTCAGCAGTTGTGCAATAACAAATCAGAGATTAATCGTTTGTTAATTGATCATTGTAGGAACCAGGTGAAGGGATATGCTCGAATAAACAAGTCTTATGAATGTAATATTGTATAATTTCCATTATAATTTCAGCAATTGTGCAATAACAAAACTAAGATTAATAATTCGTTTACTGATCATTGTAGGACCCTGGAGAAGGGACATGCTCGAATAAATAATTCTTATGAATTTAATTTCGTACAATTAGGTCTCCATTATAATTTCAACAATTGTGTAATAACAAATCCTAGATTAATCATTCGTTTACTGATCACTGTAGGACCCTAGTAAAAAGGGACATGCCCGAATAAATAATTCTTACGAATGTAATTTTGTAGTCTGATCATTGTAGGAACCTGGTGAAGGGACATGCTCGAATAAATAATTCTTATGAATTTAATTTCGTATAATTTCCATTATATCTAACTTCAGCAATTGTGCAATAACAAATCCGAGATTAATCATTTGTTTAGCGATCATTGTAGAAGCCTGGCTATATGTAGAAAAGGAAAGAACGTCTAAGGTTCAGGATACTTCCGCGAGGGATTATGGTCGTGCACCGGCTCCCATAATGCCGCCATACTTTCTCAGGAAGATTTCAAAGTTGCGACTGCGGGGAAATGTGTGTACGCGGCCGCCTCGGCTGCGGCAACAACAGCTATCGCGCCCTCCTTCAATCAGGAAAAGGATTCCCACGGGATATTGTTCACTCGGTGGATATAGGCGGCCGACCTTTAAGCTATTCAGTGACCTCGGCTCCTGACGTTCGATCCTGAACGTCCTCTCCCCCCTTCTGTTTCCTGCCGCCACCGCGAGAACACCGGGAACGGGAACCTGAATTTCTCAATTATTCGCCGAACGTCTCGCGATCCATGATATCGGATCGATCACTATCTCGCAAAATTCCCAGGTTCTCACATTGTTGTATCAGACCGTTGCTCGAGGACTTGCCCTTATTTTATCCTTGGTTAATGCGAAATTTAAAGTCGTTTATTGCAAATGGCTCTCATGTCGTTGCACTTTGATGCAGCCTGCTTAATTTTTCAGAATATACAAGTTAAACATTGTAGAATAAGATGTAATCTTTTTTAAAGACACATCGTTTTATGTACAGGGTGTCCCAAAATGTTGTACTTCCTCGAAGCAGCGTAATATTAACTCGACCCAGAACGAGAGCTCGATTCAAGGGACTATGGCAGCCTCTGTTATCTCTGTCACCGCTCGTTATCAGCTAGCGTTGCCGATAGCGAAGCCCGAGAATGAAACAACGGGAGGAGAAGGAAACTAAACGAAACGAAATGACGTCAACCGACGCATACGTTCAACGCAGTGAACGTAAGCGCAGAACGTTCGACAAAATTCTCTGTCGATGCTATTATTAATTACTAGACAGCGGATTTTATGCGATTATGGCAAAAATCAGTAGGTGTAGTTTACAACAGCAGGATCATTAGAAACATTTCAAAATACTGTTGTATTATTTCCAAATTATTGGACATGGTAGGAAAGAAAAGAAATTTCTACGTTGTTCATAAAACTACCCTTGCAGGGGGTGTTTCTCATGGATCTGGGAATTAAATAAATGGGTCTTCCATTAGGAGGTGTCATTTTAAATTCTTTCATATAATTTAAGAAAAAATGAAAATCACTTTTTTCGATGTTTCTTTACTTGTTTGTAGGTGTATTATGTAATGTTATTAACAAAAATAACAGTTATTCTAAAATTTCCTACGATGGAAATCATTGATAAAGAGTTAATTATTATTGAAATTCAAGATAATGTACACAAAATATAAAGAAAAACATTCGAAGAACAAAATGATTAAAAAATATCGATTTTTATAGTTTTTGGCTGCAAATAACAGTTATTGGTGTTTAAAAATTTGGATCCTCCTCGATAACTGTTATCGATGAAGAGAAACTGTTTCGAGTGCTCAAAGCAGTTATCGATGAGAGAAGTTCATTTCTATCGCTCATAACAGTTATCGTTGAGAGAAATTTATTTCTATCGCTCATAACAGTTATCGTTGAGAGAAATTTATTTCGATCGAATTTCTTTTCACTTGTTCATAATAATTATTGATGAGAAACTTCATTTTGGTTGCTTATTTAATTATCGTGTTACTATTACTATTACTATTATGTTATTGGGTTACTCTTTTTCGGATGGAGCAAGCCTGTGAAATTCATTGAGTAGATTTTGTACAACAAGACGAATCAACAGACCATAGGAACAACATTGTTTGTCACATTAAATTTTGATTGTAGCAATTATTTTTACGAATAAAGAATTTATGAAATAATTGATTGTCTACCATTCGAAACTTCTCTCATTCATAACTGTTATCAGCGATCGAAATAAATTTATCTCATCGAATAACTGTTATGAGCGATCGAAATAAATTTCTTTCATCGATAACTGTTATGATCCACCGAAATCAACTTCTCCCATCGATAACTGTTATGAGTGGAGCGTTATGCAAATTAAAAATTGTCTGCGTCGATTACAAGACACAGAAACCAAATACAATGTTATTTCCTCCCTTAATAATTTTAATAGATGAGAGATCATATATTGACACCTTCAATCTTCAAAATTTATCTTCCTTTTTTTAATTTCGTGTACTCAATTTTCCCATAAATGCATAAAGATCCGCAGTCTAGTTATGAGGGATCGAAATAAATTTCTCTCATTGATAACTGTTATAAGTGATCGAAATGAACTTCTCTCAACGATAACATTTACCAACAGGAGAACAAATTTTCGGTTACTTATAATCCTTATCTGTAACCAATACGATTTCAGTCGATGATATACTTGTCAATCTACGACATTTTTCCTTTTTGGTTATAACAGTTACGGTCCCTGAATATTAAGCATTTTTATATTTGGAAAAATAATGTACAAGCTTAAAAACGCGAGCAGACCTAGTTCGTGCCTGTTCCACGAGATTTCCGAATTAATTCCAGCTATTTGATAGGAACGGCCCACTGTGCGACGCTTAGGCGTTCCGCGCAAGTGCATACACGTCCCGGCGCGGCGAGTGCACGGCGTGCGCACACGTATGCACCGTTCGGTGCAGAATAGCGCAGATGTCTTTACGAGCGAATGATGCATGCGTTCACGTGAGCACCGATGCGCATACCAGGAAGAATCTCGATGCGTAGTGCCGCGGAGAACGCGAGCCGAGCTACTTAAGCGCGATACGCTCGCGAGGGAACATGCGTGGGCGGGTACATCGCAAAGCATGTGCCAATGGATCGCAAATATTCCTTATATTGGGTGTGCAAATTATTTGTACCCGCGATCGATCGCCGATTTACTTTGAAACGCCAAGCACGCGCCAATGGGACGCAAATATTCTTCATATTAGGTGTACAAACTAATTTGTGTCCCCTGATCTTGTATCCCTACTTTTAAATGATACGACAATGGATCGCAAATGTTTCTTATATCGGATGTCCAAATTATTTGCACCCGCGATCGATCGCCGATTTACTTTGAAACGCCAAGCACGCGCCAATGGGACGCAAATATCCTTTATGTTAGGTGTACAAATTTTTTCGTGGCCCCTAATCTATAAATGATACGCCAATGGATCGCAAATGTTTCGTATATCGGGGGTGCAAATTATTTGCAAATTAATTCGTGGCCCCTAATCTTGAAATGATACGCCAATGCGGCCCCTACACTTGGCAACCACTAGTCATATTATTTATCAATTGTAACTTGACCTTGAAATCATACGCGTGCACCAATGGATCCCAAATGTTTCTTATATCGGATGTACAAATTGTTTAAGAGGCCCGAATGATTAATTAATTGAACGATTATTGTAGAAGATACGTGCAACGATTTTTTAACTATACAGTTAGGAGCAAAAAACCGATTACACTTCAATTTTTCTGAAAGGCTAAAAGAATTAGCTTAGTAAGCGACGTCGGAAAAATGTGTTGTAAAAATACATTTGGTCGGAATTGTGAAAAACAATAGTAAAAATTGATTTTTACGACTTTTTTAACTGGACCAATAACGAAAATTTAAAAGATGTGTTTGCAAACCATTTAACCAATTTCAATGAAATTTTCGGAGCGTATATAATGTACACAAGTTGACCAAACACTAAAAAAAAATCAATTTTTACTATTGTTTTTCACAATTGCGATCAAATGCATTTTTTCAACATATTTTTTAATTCTTCTAAACTAATTCGTCTAGCCTTACAGAGAAATTTAAGTCGTTTGGTCCATTCATAAAAATTACGTAATAGAAATGTCGCAAAGGTGTTTTTTTAAAGATGTTAAGATTCGCTAGTGTGGTGTGACCGTGTATAAATTATGCTCCCACGGAGACATGAGTTCCCACGGGGGGCACGAACGTGTTTGCACGGCCCTGACGTTCACGCGCGTGTTCCTCGACGATTCCTCGACGATTCCTCGGGAAACCTTCGACCGTACTCGACTCGTTTCGCGAACGTGCGACTACATCGCGAGTCGCGATGCGTTTGGACCTTTTTCGCGCGTCACCCTGCCGACGACTTTCACTTTGTTTCCTGCGGAGCCGCGCCTAATATTCAATTGTTGTTTTTTGTTTATTGTTGCACTTGAAACCTCAATAGACACTAATTCACCGTGCGATTTATGCACAGCGGATGAATTGCCGATACAAACTGCGATAGTTCCGTTAAAAACAATAGCACGATAATAAATTCGGGCTCATTCTAAAGCTAGAAACTTCTACTTTCGTACGCCGTGATTAATTTTTTTCTGGCATACTTGTGCGCGATATAGAAAATGGAAAACCGAGGACACGTTTTTCGTAAAAAATCCTGCAAATTCAATCATCTGTCGAAAGGTCAGAAAATTTTTTTTCTGGATGCATCGACCACAGATTTGAACATCGAAGTCTCCTCTTTGCAACGAGATCTTAAAAATTGATCTACGATTTTTTTTCACGGTTTTATGGAAGAAAAACGAGAAACTAGTTCGAATTAACACACGGTTCGTGGTGTAGTGCAAAGTTGTCCGTATACCTTGAGTTCAAATATCGATAACTCGGCTAAAAAAAATCGCACATAAATTTTTAAGATGTCGTTCTAAAGTGGAGGCTTCAATCTTCAAATCTGTGGAAGATTCGCTCCCGGAAAAAATTTTTTATTGTTTCTACAGAAGTTTGAATGTACAGTATTTTTGAGAGAAAACATGTCTTCGTTTTTCCACCTGTCACGTCGGAAAAAATGTTTTGGGAAAAAAACAAACAATTTCGCGTAAAAGTGGAGGCTTCAAGATTTAAAATGAGTGCAAGTTCATTGCTATATCATTTTTTTTAACGAAATAATCACAATTTATATTTAGAACAACTTTTCGCACGTTTGTTGCTAAATTGAAATGAAAAAAAAATGTTGCGAATCTAACAGGTGGACTGGAAGATCGCAATCGACTCGCGGAAGAACTGCGCGACACGGAGGAAGCATCGATGATTCGCGAAAACAGATTAATCGCAGTTAGAACGCCTAACAGTCTAACGTAACATGTATTATGTAAAGGCTGTGTTGCGTAACGCGCGCGTGTACGCGTCCCGCGTGTTAAGATAATGATTTGGAGATTATTGGACGCGGATGCACGTCTGTTTATTGAGCAGGTCGGTTCGGTTAGGTTTGCGCCGCCTGTTCGACAGAGTTTGTCGATTGGGTCGATCAGATTCGACTCGCATTGGTTCCGATATACATATTGAGCTTCGTGAACTAACTCGCCTAACAATAAACTGTACACCGCGACTCCGAGTTTCATTTTACGATTAAAGTAGCCGAGAAAATTGTTTCAGAAATCGTCCTGGATTTTACAATAATTAAATAGGTGCATAGATAAACCAGAAAACCTAGAGTGCCATTTTTGGGATTTTCAAAAAAAATTATTTTCAACAATTTTTATCCATTTTTCGAACCAAATTTCATTCAACGATTACACTAGCCGAGAAAATTGTTCCGGAAATCGTCCTGGGTTTTACAATAATTAAATAGATGTCGATAAACCAGAAAGCCTACAGTGCCATTTTTGGGATTTTTTGGAAACAAAACGGCAAACTGTTTTGCAGGTATATCAACTATTACTTGGAGTGCATTTTTATTACGTCAATCTTATTTGTTCCTTTTCTAAAAAATTATTTTTAATATTTTTCATCAATTGTTCAAACCGAATTTCATTTAGCGATTGAACTAGCCGAGGAAATTGTTCCGGAAATCGTCCTGGATATTACAATAATTAAATACATGTCGATAAACCAGAAAACCCAGAGTGCCATTTTTGTGTTTTTTGAAAACAAAACGGCAGACTGTTTTGCAGGTATATTAACTATTACTTGGAGTGCATTTTTATTACGTCAATCTTGTTTGTTCGTTTAAAAATTCTTTGTTAATAATTTTCATAAGCAACAGGTGGTGTTTTAAGAATTCGTCTGTCTGAGGCAGGTGTTGAAACAACGAACGGGAAGCCTCCATTTGTTTTTGTCGTACGTTTTAAAACAGTCGTATATTATGTAGGTTTAAGCGTTCCGAGATTATTGCAAATAATCTGCACGTTCGACGCCGCCTTCTCGTCGATTGCGACGCTTATCTTGTTCTTTGTTTTGTCTTTAAAGCGGCGTTCAAATATGCAGTCGATGCGTCTTGAAAATTTCTCGGTCCTCGGTGAGAGGGAAAAAATCATGTTATAGCCGAAATGGTGTAAGCAACATCGAAACGTACATAGCCATTGCAAAGATGATAAAGAGTCGTATCTTGAAAACAAGAATGTATACAGAGTCTCCCAAAAATTTTAACTGCACCTTTTGCACTCGAATGGTGACTCTGAATAATTGCCATACCATTATTCAAAACAGTTTCGATATTATTAATATTTTTACTATATGTATATAATTAATAATATTACAGTTTCGATATTATAAATCGTAAAAAGCTTAACTTTTATATGAGAGAACAAAACCGAGTTTTTAAATTGCAGATTATTTAGCAGGAATATACGAATATATAATATATAATAATGAGTTGATTTTACCACGCTTATATTAGCTTGTCAAGTTGTCGTTGTTGTTGTTGTATGCGTCAAAATTTGTAATCGAATTTTAAACCACTTCCTGATAAGCCAGAGACTTGAAACTTTAAACATAGCTCAGAACTGGATAACAATGCAATGTTAAAAAACAAATTTAAAAAAAACTGTGCGTTTAGGAGCAAAAACTGTTAATATTAACAGTCACCCCTCGTCGCGCGATGCTCGGTAGTACGTGGTCGCGTTCAGCGATCCCCACTCCGCGCGCCAGCGCTCCCTACTCCACTACGCGTTCCCACTCCGACTCATCCCCACACCACTGACCCATTTCGTACCGAAGGAGCTCAGTCAGTGTGGTGTTCCGTTCATTCAGTTCCGTTTCGGACAATTTCGGACTCCATCAAGAGACGTCGTCTCTCGGAGTCATCCCCTCATTCTATCTCGTGTATATCCATATCTTGCGTTTCTTTATCTTACTATTTCATACCAGTATTACTATATCTTGCGATCCATTTAAAAAAGACTAGAAAATAAAAAAAATATATATAAAAAAAACTTTTTATAAAAACCACGCGTATATTAAAATGCACTAAAAAGGAGAAAATAATTGTTTTAGACAGTAGTGACTATAAATAAAAGGGTAAAGCGCCCACGAAGATTACGTCGATATAGTTTAGCGCTCCATGCTTTTATTTATAGTCACTAATGCCTAAAAAAGTTATATTCTCCTTTTTAGTGCATTTTAATATAAGCGTGGTTTCTGAAAAGTTTTGTTATATATTTGTTTGAAATTAAAATTGCTTCGAGTGTTAAGGGTTGAAAAATGGCCGCTGCCCAAGAGTCGAGTGCAATCAGATGTACAGTCTAGCGCCACGAAGGACATGATCGCTGTAAGGAACACACATAGTTGTGTGAACAATTCGCGTAGTGGGACGTCGATCGAGTTTCTTCGCGCGATAAATAAAAAAGGCCGCCGGGTTTTAAGGACACGTCGAGCATTAACGAGGTGCCGAGGAGCAGGATTATCCGGCAGGAGGAGGTCAAACACATTCTTGATCGTCAAGGTTGCAAGGAGCCGTGTCGCACGCTGCGTTAGTGTACACACACCAACACACACACACACACATAAAATTGTGTATATCCGTAGACGGTAGTATGGCTTCGAGTATATCGGCGTTACAAGCGTATTTGCATAGACGGTACACTGTTCTTTAAATTTTCTAACTCGGGTAGCAGCGGCGGCACTAGGCGACGTCCTTGCCGGATGTCTCAATTTTCCGTACGGTATGCAGCTATGACTAATACGTCGCGTATCGCAACAAGCCAGAAATGGCAATCGCGGCATATTACGACAGCGAACGGCTTGGAAAAAGAATCGTCGGATGGACGAGCGAGAAACGTTCGCCTTTCGTTCTGTTGTTCGCGTAGCGTGGCATAGTTGAACGTTTTCTTGGCCTGGTACCGCTGAACTGCCTCGCGCCGGTCACTCCAGCTGCAATTATATTATTTATATGTCGCACCCCCCCCCCCCCAAAGAAAAGTGACACAACTCAAAAATGCAGCATTTGAGAAAAAATCGACTTAAAGAATACTATAAAACTTGTACATATTTTTCAATGGCATGACCTCAAAATTGCCATTTTTTTACTTTTCTTGCGGAGCTGCGATATGTCGAACATGAATTTATTCGAATTATTGTCGGACTGCGAATTTGATCAGTTCATTAGAAATTAGTTACAGTGAAATTAGGGATCATTTCATTGCTTTTCATTCGGATAGACTACGAATTTTGCGCGTTTATAGCAAGAATTAGTAAAACTGAAATTATGGATCATTCCACTATTTTTCATTTTATTATTTTGCCAGATATCATGATTAAAACTGCAGATTTTATGCATTGATCGCTTCACTGTTTTTCATTTTATTATTTTTTTTCAGGTATTCATTCACATTCAGACATCATAAGAGAAATTAGTAGGTCAAACTTAAAACGGAAAAATACAGAAAAATACAGATCAACTGTGGATCTTCTCATTAATAAAAAAGATGAGTAGATCTTTAAAATGGAACAGACGTCAGAGAAATTACGAATCACTATTATTTTACCACGACCGGATCAAGGGGAATTGACTTGAGTCGAGGGGGAAAAGTTTCCCCCTCTCTGCCAGTATCGGATCAGTCACGTGACATTGTGACGGAATAACAAAGAGGAGGGGGAAGGATAGAGTGGGAGACAAGTCTCAATCTGACGACCCAGGTTTAGCATGGAACAGAACCCGTATCTCCGTACTGACAAAAGCGGTAGGACTCTGGTATTAATTTGCAACACATGAATTGAGAATAGTGTTTGAACAATGCGTAATGGCGGCGCCAAGGGAGGAACAATTGGCTCCGCAGACTGAAACACGGATTATTCGAGAATATGGGGAAAATGTGTTTGTAGGAGGTTCGTACCCTATGGAACATCATTGTCAGGATTGAATTCGATCATGTTTTCTTTCTCTCTATTTCCTGGCTAGTTCGTAGCCGTTCGCATCGATCTCCCGAGCATAATCGTCTAACGAGCGACAGGCCTCTGGGGGTCGTGTCCTCTCTCAGGTATACGGTTTGGTGGTTGTCTAAATTCATCCGTGATTCGTCGCCCGGTTTGGCCTAAGCGAACAAATATCGAGGGGGGAGAGGACCGTCTCTCTTCGGTTCTCGTGGGGCTCTCCATGGAGTTACTTCCATGACAAAGGCCGGTCAAACCTGCCTGACAACCTGTAAAATTCCTATGAATGAGCGCAACCTTCCTCCCGGGGGCTCTCCTCCGGTCACCAACAGTGTGTGTTGTCCGCTCTGGTCTCTCTTTTTCGAGTGCGCGACTCGACCTCGTCCGTTATTAAATTCCTCGACCTCAAGAAGTCCCGGAGACTCCTCCGGACGAGATAAAGAGGGAAGAAGAAACCGACGAGGCTCGTGCCACGTGACACCGAACCTTCGATTCCCGCTCGAGCCGTGAGGATCGCGGGAGAGGCCAACGTCTCTCGTTCCTTGCTCTCGAAACGCTGTCGAATCTATCCCGAAGAAATCCTCTCTCCTACCACGCGACACCCATTGCAATTAACCTTTCCGATACCCTACAGTCGGTACCAGAGTTCGGCAAAAATTTAACCAACGATTGACGAATTTTTTACTTCAGCCGTTAACTGCAATTAATAATTAAACTCCTACTTTAGTTGTTAATTGCGGTTCACGATTACATTCTTTTCAATTGTAATCGTTAATCGGATAACTGCTGAAATTTCGAAATGAAATATGGAATCAAAACTGTATGCATACGGAAAAAAACTTTTTGAAAACCTCGCTTATATTAAAATGCACTAAAAAGGAGAAAATAATTTTTTTAAACATTAGTGATTATAAACAAAAGCGTGTAGCGCTAAACTATATTGACGTAATCTTCGTGGGCGCTCCACGCTTTTATTTATAGTCACTACTGTTTAAAAAAATTATTTTCTCCTTTTTAGTGCATTTAAATATACGCGTGGTTTTTAAAAAGTTTTTTATATATATTTTTTTATTTTCTAGTCTTTTTTAAATGGATCGCAAGATATAGTAATACTAGTATGAAATAGTAAGATATAGAAACGCAAGATATGGAAATACGCGAGATAGAAATTGTCCGAAATGGAACTGAATGAACGGAACACCACACTCACCGAGTTCCTTCGGTGCGAAATGGGTCAATGAAGTGGGGATGAGTCGGAGTGGGGAGCGCTGGCGCGCGGAGTGGGGATCGTTGAACGCGATCACGTACTACCGAGGGTCGCACAGCGAGGTGTGACGGTTAATGTTAAAATGTTTTTTCTCCTGAACGCACAGTTTTTTTACTTTGTTATTTAATATTGCATTGTCATCCAGTTCTGAGCTACGTTTAAAGTTTCAAGTCACTAGCTCATCGGGAACTGCTTTAAAATCTGATTACAAGATTTGACGGAGACAATGACAACGACAACATCGACAACTCGGCAAGTTAATATAAACATGGCAAAAAAAATGTAAACTAAGTTTAGTGTGGCGATTAACTTCAACAATAATTGATTAAGTCTGCCTCCGATTTTTCGATGATTTCTTTTTTGGATCAACGATTGACGATTAACTTCATCAATCGATTGAACCAGTCGTACATTTCTCAATAATTACCTTTTTTAATCGTACACATTAATCAATCAATCTGGGTTAAAATTTTAATCGACTAATGCCCAACTCTGGCCGGTACATCCTTTTTTTTATAGGAAGGTTTCTTGGGAGATTTATTACAACGTAATGTGCAGGACTATGGTGAATAACATTCACGAGAAAATACAATTTTCTCTTGTAGTGTAGATTAATGATAGAACAAAATGGCCCACCTGTGTAGCGCAGGGAAGATCAAACAAAATTTGTTGGGGTTAAATTATTTGTTTGGTTTGCCTAGGATAAATCATCGTTTTATTGTATCCTGTTCTTTGAGATCTGCTGTTACATGAATTTTAATTGACTTCGCGGAGAATCGCTTTTATTGGCTCTCAGGTAGCTACTGTATTATGGCCGGTACAAATTAATGGCGATCGTTAAAGCATTTGGAATAAGAGGTGCGACGGCGCGGCGCTTCTGTCGTGTGGACTAAGGGATGAAATGACAATATAGAATTTACACATGCATAAAATATTTTTGATGTTTAATAAGAAACGTAAATTAACATTGGGACATTCATCTGTTATCAGTATTAATACATTTTTTCTTATCTATTAGGAAACTGTTGAAAACAACAAAATTTCTAATTATTACAGCTCTGAAAAAAATTATACGAATTAAATTGCATTTTTAATTGTTGTCGTCATTCTCATGGACAGGGACCAAAAATAACAGTTATTCTAAAATTCTCTACGATACAAATCATGAATAAAGAGTTGATTATTATTGAAATTTACGATAATGTACACAAAACATAAAGAAAAACATTCGAAGAACAAAATTATTAAAATATATCGATTTTTATACTTTTTGGCTGCAAATAACAGTTATTGGTGTTCAAAAAATTGGATCCTCCTCGATAACTGTTATCGATGAAGAGAAACTGTTTCGATTGCTCAAAGCAGTTATCGATGAGAGAAGTACATTTCGATCGCTCATAACAGTTATCGATGGGAGAAATTCATTTCTATCGCTCATAACAGTTATCGTTGAGAGAAATTTATTTCGATCGAATTTCTTTTCACTTGTTCATAATAATTATTGATGAGAAACTTCATTTTGGTTGCTTATTTAATTATTGAGTCGTCTACTCTTTTTCGGATGGAGTAAGCCTGTGAAATTCATTGAGAAGGTTTCGTACAACAAGACGAATCAACAGTCCATAAGAGCAACACAAAATCTGTTTTGTTTGGAACATTCAATTTTGATTGTAGTAATTAATATTTCGAATAAAAAATTTATGAAATAATTGATTGTCTACCATTTGAAAGTTTTACTATTTAATAACAACTATTACAAATTTCCATCATTAATAACTGTTATGAGCGATCAAAATGAACTTCTCTCATCGATAACTATTATGAGCGATCGAAATAAATTTCTCCCATCGATAACTGTTATGAGCAATTGTAATAAATTTCTCTCATTGATAACTGTTATGAGCGATCGAAATAAATTTCTCTCATTGATAATTGTTATCAGTGATCGAAATGAACTTCTCTCAACGATAACATTTACCAACAAGAGAAAAAATTTTCTTTTTATTACGATTTTAGTCGATGAAATACTTGTTATTCCATGACTTTTTTTCATTTTGGTTATAAAAGTTATGGTCCCTGCTGATGGATAATAGTTCAGCTATCCAGAATTTTGAATACTCTTGTTAGAAATATTATTTTCCTCTCTTCTAATATTGTTTTTTTTTACACAAATTTAAATAATCAATTATGAAAATTGTTTGTAGCGCCAAAGATGGCTTCCACGTTGGAAAGTGGTGCTAGAAACCGTAGTATCGTTCGAAACTAGTGTGCTTCGGTTCACGGACGGTTCGAGCTCGTTCGAGGCGCAGGAAAGAGCGCAGTTATCTCCAGCATGTACAAGTAGAGTGTGTATGTAAGCCTAAACGCAGTTCCTATTTCCCAGGCAATCGGTGACGCTCCTCGCGCCGGGTGCATTTTGAAAGTTGAAACACATTCACGACCGAATTCATCCTGATTGCTCGCCGCGCTAAATACCTGTTTAGTGATTCCGCTGTGTGCCACTTTCACGGCAAAAATCTGTCGAACATGTTCGAGGCTCGATTTCCAAACGGGGCATGTGCGCGACAATGAAGTTAGTTTTCCATTCTAGTAGATAACGAATTAACGAAACGTCCAATTAAAACAGAAAATTCAAGTTTCTCACCTGCAAGCTGCACGAGTAACTCTCATATGTATATTCTCAAAACATATTCTGTAATTAATATCAATGCTTTACGGCGTTGTTCGTTATTATTACATGGTTTATTATTTTACGTACTTCAGTGTTTAGGAGAAAAATTTAGGTCAGTAGTTGGAAGACTGATAGATATGTAATTGTAATTATTATCTACAAAATTGAATATAAATGTAATTGTTACAATTTAATATATAATTAAAATAATTACAATTATAAAATAATAAAAACAATACATTTAATATAAATGTAATATAAATATAATTTAATATAAATGTAATTGTTATGTACATATTTGGCAATTTTTTTAGTATAGCATACAGTATACACATTACAGCCGGGGACTTCAATGCCTGCACAAGGGCGACTAGAAAATCGTCGAATTAAATTGATTGTTTTTATCATAAACTTGATTTAAGAACAACCAAAACATACTGGAAAACAGTAAACCTACCGAGTACTAATACATAATAAAAATGACACAATTAACTTTATTTAGATAATCTATTCGCTTAATTACGATATTCCATCTGTATAATTTACCTCTGTCTCTCGGAACAGATCAAAATAATTTTTATTTTGCAAGAAAGATTCGCTGTCTAGTTATCAATAGCTATGAGAGTGTTCGACAATGTCGGTGCAATTTCGCAGTGCCTCGAGACGTTAACACGATTACGAACGGTCAATCAGACTCTCCTAACAAAGTCTCTATCAGCGTCGTCGTCTGAAAAGGTTCGTTAAACGCGTCGCTCGTTCGGAGGAGCTCTCATAGCGTAGGGACGGCACCACGGTGCCGTTTCACCTCGCGAATCGTTTAAAGGTGGCGATCTGTCAACCGCAGTGTGTAAAACGATCGCTGAGAGTCCATAGTCATAAACCGAGCTGCGAAACACTCGCTCCAACTCTCGACTTTCGAGTCGCTTCAACTCACTTTTCATCCAAAATCTACTCGCTCCAACTCGCTTTTCTTCTAAAATCTACTCGTTCCAACTTGCTTCATCCATGATTTACTCGCTCCAACTCGCTTTTCATCTAACATCTACTCAATCCAACTCACTGCATCCGAAATCCACTCGCGCCAATCAAAATCAATTCGTTCCAACTTCCTTCATCCAAAATCCACTCGCTACAATCAAAATCAACTCGTTCCAACTTGCTTCATCCATAATTTACTCGCTCGAACTCGCTTTTCTTCTAAAATCTACTCGATTCGTCCAAAATCTACTTGATCCAACTTGCTCCATCCATGATTTATTCGCTCCAACTCGCTTTTCATCTAAAATCTACTCGCTTCGATTCGCTCCAATTCTTTCAAATTCACTTTATCCAAAATCAACTCGATTTTCCTCTGAAATATACTCGCTCCATTCAAAATCTACTCGATCCAACTCGCTTTTCATCTAAAATCTACTGGAACCAAGTCGCTTCATCCGAAATCCACTCGCTCCAATCAAAATCAACTCGATCCAACTTGCTCCATCCATAATTTACTCGCTCCAACTCGCTTTTCATCCAAAATCTACTCTATCCAACTCGCTCCATCCAAAATCCACTCGCTCCAATCAAAATTAACTCCTTCAAACTTGCTTCATCCATAATTTCTCGTTTCATCCAAAATCCACTTGCTCCAATCAAAATCAATTCGTTCCAACTTGCTTCATCCATAATTTACTCACCCCCAAAAAAAAACTAGCGTTTCATCTAAAATCTACTCGCAACTCATTCCAGCTCACTTTATCCAAAATCTATTCGCTTCATCTAAAATCTATTCGCTCCATCCAAAAAACCCACTCGCTGCAATTCGCTCCATCCCTGACACGCTGCAATCCGCTCCACGAAAAATCGTCTGGCCGGAGCTCGCTCCATCTAAAATCGACTGGCTCGAGCTCCGAGCTCTGGATCCGCTCGCTCCAGCTTGGCGCGGCGCGTGCAAATGTTTCAGTTTCGTGAGTATAGACTCGGTAGGAGTAATAATCGTATACCGTTACTTCTTTCGAAAGGCCGTTGACTCAATTGCGCCCCGGATAAAAGAGGCGGTTCACGAGTCCTCCGCGAGAGCAACCGTGTGCACGGGATATTGTATGTGTGTTGTGCTCTGTCTCTCTACTACACCTACGAGGCACACATGCTTCCGACGACAAGCCACGTGTTCACCTACGAAAGAAGCCAGAACCGAGGCGGCTATTCCTCGGGTTCGACCACCCAGCTTCGATTTCGAGCTAACGAGCGATCCTCGTTGTTCTGACCCTGCGCTGCGTGATCTACGAATTCGCGATCCCCACCACCTTCCAGAAGCACCCGCGACTTCACTGATCCCATTGAAACTTACTCAGCTCGATTCGAACTGCACTTCGTTAACACTTTAGTGAGAATGAAGCCTAAAAGCTCAAGTCCTCTTCTCGTTTTCAGGTCTTCATTTTGGAAACGCGACTTATGAGCAGTTTTTCATTCAGTTCTCCACTTGCTACATCGTGGAAAAATTTGTTAGGGAAAAACGACTAATTCAGGGAGAAAGTGCACATTTCAAGCTTTAAAATGAGTGCAAGTTTATTGTCTTACCATTTTTTTTTAACGAAGTTATTGCAATTTCAATATGCACATCGCTCAATTAAATATTGCCAGCTTTTTGCAGAAATTACGGATGTGTACTAATTAATATTGATAAAATTAGGGAGCACGTGTCGTCACCAGACAACAGAAACGAGTTTAACAGTGGAGAGAGAGAGAGAGCTGTTTCACGGTGAAAGAATTCAGAAAAGAAACTCCGAGAGACGAACGTGACGCGAATTCGAAACCACTCCCACGATTCTCGTTAATATCCTATCATCGTTCATCGAATTGATCACTTCATCAAGTCCATAATATCCTTAACAACGTGAGCGATACAATAATTTATCGAGTACGTACCACACGTTCGCGTACGGGAATAACGTCCCATGCTTTCTGCGAAGAAATGTTATCCCGCCATTTTATTCTTCTTGAAACACATTAGAATTGAAACGCACGTACGCAAATAATGATTTTGGGGCTAAAGGTTGAAAATTTTAATAAGGAACGTTTAGCATTATACTCCAGTCAATGAATGCTCACAAGGGGGGTGTAGAGGGAAATGAAAGGAACACAATTTTTAACTTTGGGACTTTGTTTGGACTAGTTAGGAGGTAAACATACTAAAAGTCCCATTCCTAGGAGGAGAGCTGGGTGCAGGGGGGCATGTAGAAGGTCCCCTTTTTCGGTTTTCCGCCTATATTTCGGAAACTATGTGTCCTAGCGATAAGACTATTCTATACAAAATTAAAGCTGACAAAATGTGCCATAAGATTCATTCTATTCAGTTTTTCGCTATCTCGCATAGTTTTCGAGATATCCGCGCTCAAAGTTCACTAATTGTGAAAAAGAAATTTTTGCCTTATTTGACTAGCTAACTCTTCAGCACAATTAGTGAACTTTGAGCGCGGATATCTCGGAAACTATGCGATATAGCGTAAAACTGAATCCAATCAATCTTATGGTACATTTTGTCAGCTTTAAATTCGTATAGAATGGTCTTATCGCTAGTTTCCGAGATATAAGCGGAAAACCGAAAAAGGGGATCTTCTACGTGACTTTTAGTATGTTTACCTCCTAACTAGTCCAAACAAAGACCCAAAGTTAAAAATTGTGTTCCTTCCATTTCCCTCTACAACTTTTCGTTGACTGGGCTATTTATAATTTCTCTGAATATCTGCGAGAAAAAGCGCTGCGTTTAAACGAATTTCACACTTTTAGACACTGTTGTAAACGTTTCGCTCTGCGACATAGACTGGCACGTAAATACGGGAAATTTCGAAGCATAGATGTTGAAAGTAAAGGGTGAGCAAAGTAAATAACTCCATTTTGACAACTTCATCTGTTCTTTTCTTCTGAATAAGCATGAAAATTTGTAAATTTTCAAGTGCGTTTAAACGAGTTTCGCTCACTGTATGCAACAGTGATTGACGTTCTCAAAATTTTTTGGTGACGTTTGAAATAGTAAATTTACCAATTTCTAATTTGTATTTTTCACAAAGATTATGAACGACAACTGTTTGGTTAATTTAACTAATTCCTAACAATCGGGAGGATGATAACCAGTTTGATTTTCATGCGTGTTTACTAAGTTATGGTTGTATTGCTGCAACACGCTTACAACAAAGTGAAACGCAACTAATGTTCGATCTCGACGAGGAGTGAACGACTTCGCCGCGGAATGCTCACTATGTGGGACATAACACTGCGCCGATATTCGCCGGAATATCGCGAAAAAACCTTCGGCGGTATTTCGTTATCTTCCCGGAGCCGCCATTGGTACGGCGCGAGAGCCGAGGGTCGATATATCGCGTGACGTATGACAGCGTGTACCTATACGCGTTTAACATCGACGAACGATGTTGATAAACGGATCCGCCGGTGAAATGCACCGAGGAACCCGCGTTTGCGCCGGAAGAAAAGTCTCGCTTCCGGTTTCCACTTTCAACGAAAGTAAAACCGCCGCGATCTGTCAGTTGTTCCACTTGCCGTTCTCGAAACGGACACGTACATCTTTTAACAACAAATTTATAGAATTATCCAATTTTTTAGACGTCCATCAACGTCATTATTATTATTTATTGTTATTATATGCGGATCTGAAGTGGATCCAAAATCGTCGGTATTCGAACCGCGATAGTTCCGTTAAAAACAATAGCACGATAATTAATTTGGGCTCATTCTAAAGCTAGAAGCTTCTACTTTCGTACGCTGTGATTCATTTTTTTCTGACATACTTGTGCGCGATATAGAAAATGGAAAACCGAGGACACGTTTTTCGTAAAAAATCCTGCAAATTCAATCGTCTGTCGAAACGTCAGAAAATTTTTTTTCTGGATGCATCGACCACAGATTTGAAGATCGAAGTCTCCTCTTTCCAACGAGATCTTAAAAATTGATCTACGATTTTTTTCATTGTTTTATACAACAAAAACGAGGAACTAGTTCGAATTAACACATGGTTCGTGGTATAGTGCAAAGTTGTCCGTAAACCTTGAGTTCAAATATCGACAGCTCGGCTAAAAAAAATCGTACATCAATTTTTAAGGTGTCGTTCTAAAGAGGAGGCTTCAATCTTCAAATTTGTGGAAAATTCGCTCCCGGAAAAAATTTTTTAATGTTTCTACAGAAGTTTGAATTTACAGTATTTTTGAGGGGAAACATGTCTTTGTTTTTCCACCTGTCACGTCGGGAAAATTTTTTTAAGAAAAAAGAAAACAATTTCGCGTAAAGGTGGAAACTTTAAGCTTTAAAATGAGTGCAAGTTCATTATTGTATCATTTTTTAAAATGAAGTTATCACTATTTCAATGATGACAGTTTTTCGAGAATGAGTTCTCTATGCACAGGGGCCCAAGTGTCCCAGCTACGGCACTGCGGTATTGTTATCCTCGTCGAGCGTTCATAGTGATTGCATCGCCGCGATATTCGATGACCGCGGACAAGCGTAGAGCGAAAGGGGAAATGCTCTCTAACTGTGCGGAAAAAAAGAGAAATCGACGCCCAGATGGGAGATCGATGTCCTATAAAGAGAAATATCTGGCTTCTCGATGAGCCTGGCGGACTGACACTTTCCATCGTCAGTCAATGATTCGAATTTTTCCGAACCGTCTAGCAAAGCCACGTTCGACGTCTCTGCCACCTGTTTCCATAATTACATAATTAATACTACCAAAAAAATTCATTCAAAAACAATTCAATTCCGAGAATAACACAGAGATTTTTAGATGTTTTAAAATGTCAAAATTTTGTCAATGCATAAAATCCGCAGTCTAATTAGAATTAGAAATGTTTAAAAAATCATTTTCTACAATAACATAGTTAATACTAGATCTAGAAAAAATTCATTCAGAAACAATTCAATTCTGAGAATAAAACACAGATTTTTAGATTCTTTAAAATGTTCATTAAAGTCAATTTTGTCAATGCACAAAATCCGCAGTCTAATTAGAATTAGAAAATGTTTAAAAAATCTTTTTAACCTATTTTTGTCGGGTTTCGCAATTTTTAATCGAGGTCTACGATTCCTTAACTGTCGCTCGAGTGATCAATTTATGCGAGCTTACAAATTGGAATTCAGTTCGAGAAGCGGTGGGGTCATTACTGGACTGCAAATATGCTCGTGCATTTATGGGTCGCGAGAATCTTCGTAGAGCGATAATTCGATGCGTGAACTTGGATAGAATTTAATATGGAGTCGTTGTTTAATTTCGAATTGGACTCATTAACGGGAAAAATAATATTTATTCATTTTATTCATTCCACTTTCTTTTCATTGCTATATGGAAATGTTGAGTTTCTAAATCTTGAACTTCAAGATCAATTCTGAGTACAATTTTTGTTGACCTTCGACCTTGAAATTAATGCTGATTTCTTTGTTCATTTCACTGTCTTTTCATTGTTATATGGAAATGTTGAATTTCAAAATATTAATCTTCAAGATCAATTTTTAGATGAATTTTTGTTGACCTTTCGACCTTGAAATTAATGCTGATGTTTTTGTTCATTTCACTGTCTTTTCACTGTTATATGGAAATGTTGAATTTCAAAATCTTGATCTTCAAGATCAATTCTCAGATGAATTTTTGTTGACCTTTCGACCTTGAAATTAATGCTGATTTCTTTGTTCATTTCACTGTCTTTTCATTGTTATACGGAAATGTTGAATTTCAGACTCCTGAATTTCGAGATCAATTCTTAGATCAATTTTTGTTGACCTTTCGACCTTGAAATTAATTTTTGTTGACCTTTCGACCTCGAAATTAATTTTGCCACACGTTACGAGGGTTTCGAAGTGCATTTCGAACTTCGAATGGTTGATGTCCTGCAGCGCATCTCCGAGTAAGATTTTCGAGACGATCCTCAGCCGGAAGCGTATCGTCTTTCCGAATAATCGTGAACGAAGGAGCGGAGTAAGGAACGGTTGCAGATCCTACGAGCGGGTCCGAGAGTCCCTTCGGCCTAGGCAGCATCGACACGCTCGCTTCGACGAGACGAGGAACGCATTCCACGAGGTCGTCCGCCGACGATCTGCATTCGCAGAAAAGGACGAAGAAGCCGAGGAAGCGAGCAAAACGAATTAGCATCCCGATCGTCCGGGGAGTTCTTCTCTCTTGGCGAGAGAGTACTCTCTCGTCCCCTGACTCCTTCTTCTTCTTCTTCTTCTTCTTCCTCGTCTTCCGACCGGCTTGCGCCTCTGTATACTCGAGAGACTCTACAATATGCGAGAGACTCCCTCTCTGTTATACACCACAGCAAAACGACAGACACACTATAGAGAAAGAGAGAGAAAGAGGGAACAAGAAGAAGAAGAAGAAGAAGAAGCCGTGGCACACGAGGCGTAGTCCGCAAGAACGGCCAACTACATAAATCACCGACCTTTTGATGGCTCGCCAACGTTCCTATAGATGGTAATAATACGCTGGACCTCGATCCATCCATGCGGATTTAAATGGCGCGCGCTTGCATTCGCGTATACACTGTACACGTCCATGTCCGCGTCCCTGGTGCGCTGGGTTCACCGGACTTTCGTCAAATCCGATGCCATTTTCACCTAGCCTGTCGCTAGATTTAAATATATCATTAATTGCTACACTGGAACATTTTGTCCTCCACGGAGTTGTCACGTGGTATTAAATGGACAACACTAAAAATGGTCACAGTAAAAACTGTCACATAAGCAGAGCTAATGCTAACCTGTCCAATCTTAAGATTACACTATTCCCGTGTTTTTATAGAGTGTTTCAATCCTGATTTCGGGTGCCGTTTTTAATTGTAGAATTTTTGTCCGAAAGAATCATTGCACATCTTGCATCGGGATTCTGCACACTCATTCTTGAGTATCTGAAGTACATACCTGATTTTTTTCAAGCCGAAACAATCAGAATTGTCGAAGTTACATAAGTTTTTATAGAGTATGTTTCAAGGGGTGCAATTCTGTTGCCATTTTATACCGACTTTCAGGGATTTCTTTCAGGAGAACCATTGCACGTCTTGCATCGGGATTCTGCACACTCATTGACGAGTATCTGAAGTACATATCTGATTTTTTTCAAGACGAAACAATCAGAATTGTCGAAGTTACATAAGTTTTTATAGAGTATGTTTCAAGGGGTGCAATTCTGGTGCCATTTTATACCGACTTTCAGGGATTTCTTTCAGGAGAACCACTGCACGTCTTGCATCAGGATTCTGCACATTCATTCATGAGTATCTAAAGTACGTACCTGACTTTTTTCAAGTCGAAACAATCCAAATTGCTCGAGTTATATTGTTTTTTACACAACACATTTCGAAGGGGTATTCTGGATCTTCTCACGGATAGAGATCGTACACTGACTGAAGTGGAACATACAACAATCTCATTTGTTTGACCTTGCGGTGACCTTGGACCGTTCAGCGAACGTATACAAGTCCCCCACATCTACCTCTTATCAAATCTGTACAGAAGCAAACACAGCGACTCATTATCGATCTTGGAACACTAAAAATAATTTTAAAAAATATTATCAAACAAAATAAATTAATTTTCAACATTTTCCACCTGGTGGGTCTCAGGAGGCCTCAGAAGATTAGCGACCATTATCATCAGAAATCTCGAAAATGTTGAACTGTCGTGCTAGTGCTGGAAAGGGGAAGGGAGGGAGGGGTGGGGAAGGCTGGTTGCGTTCTCTGCGCACTCGAATCGTTTTAGTATACATTTATATGTATATGTGTGTACGTGTGCGGTGCATTTGGCCGAGTAGTGGTGCGTCGACAAGAACGGACTTCTCGATCCGTTAGGTAGTGGTTTCCCTGCGGTTCCTCCTCGGAACACGGTCTCCACGTGCATGTACACGTAAACCGGCTGGGTGTGAGGGCTGTGTAGGTGGCACTCGTGGAAGGAGGGCGAAGAGGAAGCGGGGTCGCTGACGTTCCAGCCTGACGCCGCTGCACCGCCGATGCAACGCGATGCAACGCGCTGCGACCGAACGCAGCAAGCCGAGGGTGAGTAAGGAGCATCTCCGCAGCCACGCACGCATGCGTCATCGGTGCATTAACGAAAACCAACCGGCCAGAATCGGCCGAGAAATCGGCCTCGGAACACAAAGACACTCCTTTCATTTGTTACTCATATTTGACAATTTTTTCCGGAAGAACTATCGAACATTTTGCAATGGAATTTTACAGGCACGTTTATGGGTACCAGAAGTGCGTGCACTATTTTTTGCAAGAACAAATAACCAAAATTGCCGGAGTTATACATACCTTTTTGTGGGTTATGTGTTCAAGAGCGATTTTGATCTCGAGTGCCGTTTTGCAGCATCTTTAAGAATTTTTTTCAAAAGAACTGCCGAATCTTTTTGATCGAGGATTTTGTGGATTTGATTCAAGGGTGTTTGAAGGGCACGCATGATTTGTTTCGACCAGCAAGAATGAAAATTGCACGAGTTATGTATTTGTTTATTCGAGGTACGATTCAAGGAGTGTTCTGATCTCAAGTGCCATTTCTTAACATGTTTAGAAATTTTTTACAGGAAAACTATTAATCTTCTTGCGATAGGATTTTGCACTCGCATTTACGGATATTTGAAATACATACCTGATTTTTTTCAAGCAGAAATAATGAAAATTGCAGGAGTTATATACTTTTAATATGAGCTATGTTTTAGCAGGTTATTGGCTTGAAGTTCCATTTTTCTAGCAATTGAGGAATTTTTTCCAGAAAAACTGGCAAACCTTTCGATGTAGGAATTTGTAGATGCATTCAAGGGTGTTTGAAGGACAGGCACAATTTGTTTCAACCAGCAGGAATGAAAATTGCCGGAGTTACATGTATAGTTTTCTGTGGGTTATGTATTCAAGAGCGTTTTTGATCTCGAGTGCGATTTTTCAGCATCTTTAGGAATTTTTTTACAAAAACTTCCGAACCTTTTTGATCTAGGATTTCGCGGACGTATTCGTGGGTGTTTGAAGGACACGCACGATTTGTTCCGATTAGCAAGAATGAAAACTGCACGAGTGAAATAATTGTTTTGTTCAGGAGTGTACAAGGTGGCAAAGGACAACGCATAGAATCCGAGAATAGTCGAACAAAGTCTTGTGGGAAGTTATGGATCGAGTCAGGCGATGGCGTCCTTTCCGCACGCGCCGCGAGTATTATGAAAAAGAAGAGGCCATCGCCGCGATACATTAAAATAAACAGGTACCTATGAATCTGCCTACGGCAATTTTCCCATACAATACACCCGGCGAATCCCCCGTACACATTCGCGATCCCCATTGCTCGAGCCTCTTCGTACGAGGTGCATGTCCTAGCTAGAAGCCGCGAGCATAAAACACACCGATCTTCGCAATAATACGTGCGCACACCTACACGAACGCTTTATAATGCGTAGTAGACGAATGCCTTCGCGAGACAAGTCACATACATATAAATGTCAAGATTCACCTATGCCTCTTCCCTACGCTCGACCTTACTCCCTCTCTGTCTCTCCACTTCCCTCCGCGTCTATCTCTCCCCCTCTGTCTCCGGTCTTCCTCATCCACTCACACATTCAATTTACGTGCAAAAGGATAGACGTCTCTCGTGTAAAGAACATATACTCACGGATAGCGCAGCTTTTACGCTATATCGCTCCTCTCCCGAGCGTATTCCGCTCTTCGTGTTTATGTACCTGTCCTTCTTTCTCACCTGCCGTGCATCTACTCTTCCGTGTGCACCGACGATGTCCAACACACAGACACGTTCGAACTTCCCTCACTTTACACCACCGTTAATGCCCCCACCCCATCGCCGCGTTTATGTTCTCGTGCGAGCGTGTTCGTTCGGTTCCATGCGAATGGAACTGAGGAAAGGGGTGGAAACGCGTGAGGGGATAGCGACGTACGTGTGCCTTTGTGTGTGCGTCGGTACTCAAAAATCGGGACATTGATTTCGTCTATAGGGTAGGTTGGAATGTATTGCAAAATGCTGCGGGGACGCGAACTCTCAACAAATGTTGCTGCTGCTTCGTTTAAATAAGTGGTCTTGAACGAGGGCACAGCAGGATTTGTTTGTAATAACTCGTGCAATTTTTATTCTTGCTGGTCGAAACGAATCATGCGTGTCCTTCAAACATCCTTGAATGCGTCCGCAAAATCCTGGTTCGGAAGGGTTGCCAGTTTTTCTGGAAAAAATTCCTCAAATTGCTAGAAAAATGGCAGTTCAATCCAATACCATCCTGAAACATAGTTCATATTAAAAGTATATAACTCCTGCAATTTTCATTGTTTCTGCTTGAAAAAAATCAGGCATGTACTTCAACTATCCGTAAATACGAGTGCAAAATCCTATCGCGAGATTAATAGTTTTTCTGAAAAAAATTTCTAAACATGTTAAAAATGGCACTCGAGATCAGAACAACCCGTAAATCATACCTCGTATAAACAAATACATAACTCGTGCAATTTTTATTCTTGCTGGTCGAAACGAATCATGCGTGTCCTTCAACATCCTTGAATGCGTCCGCAAAATCCTGGTTCGGAAGGTTTGCCAGTTTTTCTGGAAAAAATTCCTCAAATTGCTAGAAAAATGGCAGTTCAACCTAATACCTTCCTGAAACATAGTTCATATTAAAAGTATATGTATAACTCCTGCAATTTTCATTGTTTCTGCTTGAAAAAAATCAGGTATGTACTTCAAATATCCGTAAATGCGAGTGCAAAATCCTATCGCAAGAAGATTAATAGTTTTCCCGAAAAAAATTCCTAAACATGTTAAAAAATGCCACTCGAGATCAGAACACCCCTTAAATCGTACCTCGTATAAACAAATACATGACTCGTAAGATTTTCATTGTTTCTGCTCGAAAAAAATTACATGTGAAGAACGAAGGTTAAATGAATGAAAGGTTAAATTATTTAAACGGAGGATTCCTCGGTTGCACGGTTGGAATAACCAATTATTGAGGCAGTTCGATAGTAAAATTGTGCGGAAGGGAGACGCAAGAATTTTCAGCGCAACACGTCGGTGTGGTCTTCCTCGCGAAGGACCTCGGCTCACCTGCGGCTCTCGTCGACGCGTTTAATGCGCGATAGGTAAAAAACGAGCCGAGGACGTCGTACTATTTGCGGAATCGTAAAAGCAGGACGTTTCGTCGACGTCGCCGGACGTACAGTGCCATTCGTTGTCCGTAGTAACGCGAACCTCGGTAACATAGGCCCCTGGACGCTGCTCCGTCATACAAGCTTTTCCGTTCGTCCTTCTTCCGTGCGCGAATATTATATTGTAATATTTATCGCCGTGAATGCCGAACGCCGGCGTATATTACGTCCGAGTGCGGTGTGATGTGCCAAGCTGACGCCGGAGGACCGACCCACGAGCGCGACCATAAGGGCTCCTCGCATTCCTTTGAATACTGGCAGGCCTTCGCATGAGAAACCGACATTTTTCACAGTAACAAACACTTCTCCCTAAATAATAACTAATATGTAGACTGCGGATCTTTATGCATTCATGAAGAAATTGGTTGGGTTAAATATAAAACAGGAAAGGATTAGAAAAATTTAATAATATTGTTTTTAATGTAACAAAGTCATTAAGTGATGAAATCAATTTTTATTTTATTCCCTCATCCCGAAATCAATGCAGAACATTTTTATTTTGCATAAAGATCCGCAGTCTACTAGTATGTCATTTATATTTTGTACAAACGGTATTTTTTGATCAACTACATCCAGAGTCACCAAATCAGGGGACTCTCTGCTTAAGACTTCGGCGAGACGATACTATTTTTACGATAGCACTTCCTTGTTTTTAATCATTTATGTGTGACAGTTTGGGAACGTATCCGTGACGTTTTTCCGATTAAAATGATACTCCGAACGATGCACTTTGGTTTGGATTTGCTCGTTTAATCCACGATCTAGTGGAGCCTCGATTATCCGAACTAGGTCGGACGAAATTGTATCGTTTTAAGGAGGTTCTTCGAAACGATTTTAGAATGTGTTCCCGTAGGAATTTTGGGACGGTCGAGGGCTCAAATTAAAGGTAAAAGATCATACTTTGTAACAGTGTAAGCTAGGTTAAAAAAACGAATAGGAAATCTTATAAAAAATTTGTTGAAATTCAGTCATAAATTCGGAAGAAATCGACGCAATTTTAGGGGCATCTTTGAGGCAATTTTTTTAAATATGTTTCAGAAGGAATTTTTAGACGTTACAGGGCTCAAATTGTAGCAGAAGAGAGGTGCTTCGCGATAGGGATACTTCGATTGAAAAAGAAATACGAAACCACGTGGAAAGATTGAGGTCAAGTATGGATTCTCAGCGACGTTTATGAAGATCCCTGTAGCCCCAGAGACAAGTTAATTTATTTTTAGTTCAAAACACGCTCGCATCTCGATTCCCATACATCTATAGTCAGTCGAACGTGTACACAGCTCATCCGACAGCGGATTTATCTCTTACGTTCCACCCCCGCATCTACGTCACACGGTAATGCAATAATTGACCTTTTCGCCTGGTCGATGGAGACGAACGCAAAAAAGGGACGACGTAGGAGTAAAAAGAAAGTAGTATTATACGAAGTGGTATTATAAGAAAATCTACCCTCTGGCCTACGTAATATCGTTAGAGCTATCGTTCAACATCGACCACCTCTAACACTCTGATCCTAATTCAACGAAAACAAAAATCTTCTCAATAAAATCTGTTTAAAAAATCAAAACTTTTTGCGAAATGATGCATTACAATTTTTACGACAGAACACAGACATCAAAATCAATACTTGTCTAAATAATAAGAATACCTCTAACACTCTGATCCTAATTCAACGAATACAAAATCTATTCAATAAAATCTTTTTAAAAAATTATGATGTATTACAATTTTTATGGCAAAACACAGACATAAAAATGAATACTTGTCTAAATAATAATTTTCACTTTTGTACAAAATACAGCGTGGGTCTATCTCACAGAATTTTGATTTTCTCCGATGAAATGAGATGTACAGGCATTTGACCGATGCACAACACGCAGGCAACCATTTCTATACCTATCTATTAAGAAGCATGAGCCTTCTTTTAGGGTGTTCAAGGCTGTATGCATTCCGTAAAGGTGAATCACTGTCGCTGCGTTCGGTCTAATGTAATTGAGAGTAGACTGCGAGAGGCAACGAAGTTTTTCAGAACGACTATAATTCGACGCGCCTACGTCGATGCGTTTGAATTCGCATCGATCCAAGTTTGGCAACAGGTAATTAGGGAACGGAGGAGTTCTCGTGGTGGACGTCACTCATGCTAACCTATTTTTAGAGTCCGATTTTTTATTCCCAAGATGACTTTCACTAGCTTCGTTTTTTTTTATCTCGGGTCCAATCTTTCTGAATTCAGTTTCGAAATCTAATTAATTCTATCATTTTCTTTTGTTATCGAACAGCTCGATGCAGAGCACAGAGTGGCTCAGAAATCATTGCAACGTTTGAAACTCAAATTTGTTTATAAAAGAATTAATGTGAATTTAAAAAAAAAATTCCTTTCACATCATTTAATATGATAGTTGAATATAGAAATTGTATAAATACAAAATGAGAGATTTTGTTGCAATCTAGTTGCAAGGAGGGTGCAATCATCCCCTAGGTATTATTATTTAAAAGTTTCCAATCTTATTTTTATAAGCTTCCAATTCTAGATAAAAATTGGAAATAGGTGGAATGGAAATTAATTTTCTTAATTCGCAGTAGCGGCAAATCTTTTTTCGTAGGCCGACCACCCACGCTGCAATTCGAGACCTATTACACTGCGATAGTTCCACGAACAGTTGTCACACAATAGCAATTTCGAAGGTACGCGAAGTTTCGCCCGAGTTGCCAGTAAATTGAAGCTTCGCCGATAATGTGGGCAGGCAGTGGGTCTGACTACTTGTTGGCCAATCTACGACGGCTTACATTATATGTACTACCGTAGATTTTGGTGGAGAATTTCTTGCTCGAAGAATACATTGGGTTGGCTAGCCTAATTTTCGAGGGTCTACTTCGGTCTGATCACTGGTGGGGTAATCTACTTCGCGGTTTGCGCAGGAGCAGTGCAGGGATCTGCAATATCGACAGCAATTTTTGTACTCTATTTCTTTTGTAGCGCAACTTTGGCAAAACAATTATTCTCAGAGTAATTTAAATATGATTAAATTCAGAAATATCGAACACGGAAAATATTAAAATAAATTCTCAACAATGACAATCGTAATGTGCCAATACCTTCATAGGGCTTCTATGGGACCATTTAAATATTATTATAATTGGTATAATTATAAATAAATATAATTGAAAGGATTATAGGAATATTTAAAATAATTTCACAGTCGGAAATTCCACAAGTATAGATGGTTCTCATTTTCTGCAGTAAAAATTTCTCTGGGGGGAACATCGATATGGGTCTTCCGTAGCATCATTTTTCTCGAATCTGAGCCGCACTATGGCATCATGAGCGTCCTAAAAACCGTACCCATCGTCACGGGACCCTCCGGTCGCAACCCCACGGAACCCGGCTCGAGTCCCTTTTCCCATGGCCGCATCTGAAAACGCGCGAGGATCGCGCACTAAGAGAGCAAGAGAGTAACAAGCGAACAAGAGAGCGAGCAAGAGGGCAAGCGATCGTTGCGTTCATAGGGACACACAGGACACGGTGCTTGGCCGCACGAGCACACGTCTAAATAGCGCGTTAGAGTCCTTTCACACGGGGACACGCCAATCGTATCTCATACGCGAGCTACGTTCACACTGATAGAAAATGCACATCCGGAAATAAACCGTGTGTCTCATACGGGCCGAAGAGATTTCTTGAACAAGATTCTAGAATTTTTTCAAAATCGATCTTGCGGTATAAAATTCGGAAAAAATTCACAGGCGTGTATACCATTGGATAGAACGTTCATGAATTTTTTTCGTAAGTGTTCGTTGACTATAACAGGGGAAAAGAGTACAATACATTTCAACCGTTTGGTTCTGGATTAAGTCTGATTCTGGATCAAGTTTCGGGAATTTTTTCAAAATCGACTTCGCGGTATAAAATTCGGAAAAAATTCACAGGCGTGTATACCATTGGATAGAACGTTCATGAATTTTTTCGTGAGTTTTCGTTGACCAGAACAGGGGAAAACAGCACCATTCATTCATTCTATCCTGGTGGTAGGGTTAGCGACTTGAAGAATGATGCGACCAAAAATCAATTTGAATGCTAACCTTACCCGACAATACCCTTTTATTTAAGGTGTATGGATACGTATGGGACGCGTGAATCGCGGCGTGTCCCCGCGCGAGAAGGCTCTCGGTGCGTACCCTATCCAGAAAGAGAGGGAGAATCGAATTCCCACCGTGGCGCGGCGCTGGGGCTCGCGAGTTCCTGATGGTGTGTTCTATAATATAGGCAGAGAGTTGCCGTTCGTCCTGCAGTCCGGGTTGTCCAGCAAGTCTCCAGGACTCCCACCAGGCCGACCTAGCCTTCTTACGTGTGCCCACCTACTCTATCGAGCAATCCAAATGCATTCTTTCTTCTCTTCTTTCCATGCGCGAGCTGAACTTTCTTCCTTGGTCACCGTGGCGCGTCGTTCTCTTTTCTTCCCACAGGCTTTTGCGCGTCTCCTCGTTGTCCAGCAAGCATCCGTTCACGGGTGCAAGATCTCGAGCGGGTAGGTTCGCAAGATTGCGAACGTGTATGAACTTAGCAACCTGTTGACCAGGTGACTTTTCAATTGTGACTTGCCACGAACACGTAACGAAAGACACCCGGACTTGGGGTAAGAAAAATTGCAAATTTTGAGGTCGACCGCGGCCTAGATTGATCTTTTACCTAGCGCTTTTGCAATCCTGTAAACGAGTCTACCCCTTAAACACCACGAACTGTCCAGGACAAGTCCCGCAATCGTAGTTACACTGATCTTTCATTGGAGGGGGTCAGAGCCACACAACACGGTACTTGTGTGTGCGCAACTCTAATGAAGATGTGGTAGGTGTATGAATAACCAGCACACCGCACCTACATGGAGACGGCGGCGGTTCGCTAGCTGGTCTCCGTAGCCTCTGAAAATCGCGTGCAATGTCGGAGGACGGCAGGTGGACGGTGAAGGGAAAATAATGTTCCGCCGGGTGATATCGCCGCTGCGAAATTTTCCTTTTGCTTTCTCTCCTGGTGGCGCGCGGGGGGCGAACTTTTAACTCCGCGGTGGGTGTAGCCGGCTCGTTTGTATAGTCGAGCATTATTCCGCGACGTGACGGTTTAATAGTGGAACCCTGATGTCTTGCGCTCGCGCGAACCGCTCTCGCAGACAGAAGCTGCGATTGCGAGGCCACGGTGTAACGTGGATTGCGAGACCACCACGTTTCACTGACCCGTTCTTTTCTTGTTGTTTGATCGAAATAAGGCTCTATACACTTCTACGAGCTGTTGGAATCAATTCTGCGCCCGCATGATCACTGTGTAACGCACGAAACAGCAAAAAGGGTTGCTCAATATCCTAAGACTCGGTGCTAGGCCTAGCTACCAGCAACGTAGGGGTTATTCAAGGAAGCAGATTTGGGGAGCGATCTATAGCTATTGTAAACATTGTCTAGACAGACAAATCTTCTGTTTAATAAATTACTTAATAAACATGATCGTTGTATAAGGCACAAAATAGCAAAAACGGTTACTCAATAGTCTAAGACTCGGTGCTAGCTACCAGCAAAGTAGGGCTTATTCGAGGAAACAGGCTTGGGGAGCGATCTACAGCTGCTGTAAACATTATATGGACATACAAATCCTATATTTAATAAATTGTTAGATAAAAATGATGATTGTATAAGGCACGAAACAGCAAAAAGGGTTACACAATACGCTAAGTGCTAGCACCCAGCCAGACAGAGGTGAGGTGTCCAGGAAAATCTAATTGCGGACCACTCTCCAGCAGTTGCGAACATTAAGTAAATCTCGAGAATCTTTCTTCACCTACAATGATACCTACTGAACAGCTTGGGCAGAGTTGTAAAACGGGGAGGTCAAATTTCTGGTTTCAATGTGTTACTTAGCGGACCACCACAACTCCGGGTAAGAGACTTGATCTAACGATAACGTGCACGGGATTAAAATAATCCTCAGCAGTAGAAGGAGGAAGTTTTATAATTTCGCGTGGATCTGGATCGCAGTCGGTGGTAACACGAATACGGCGAGTTTCACCGGAGATCAGGCGAGATCTCTGACTCTCTGTCTGTTCGGTGTGCGCTGCGCGGGAATGCCGAGGGAGAAGGGTAGCTGGGTGGCGTAAGGTTCTCAGGTAGGTACATTTAGGCGGACGTGCACACGTCGAGATTCGTGGCCGTTCGCCGATCGTTGACACGAGAGACCGGGAGTGCTCGACTGCATTATCGTTGGCGTGCGAACAGGTAACCTTGCGATCTCTCTTGCTGCCTGTATGCACGCCGGCTATTTTCGTATGCTGGACTCGTCCACGAGCTGTGCAAACAAATACCCCGCGAAACGATGCTCTGACCGCGAACCTCGGATACAACACGGCCCGCGATGCTTTGGCAGGAATTTCGCCACGGGGCGTAGGTCAATCTCCATTCTTTTTGTTTCACGTTGGCGACACTGTTGTGGGCGATTTTGAACAGCATCAAATTGGGACACAATCCTCCTGTAACACGATGTGCTCAAAACAATAATAGTGTTGGTACATGTTTTGTTGCAGAAAAAACGCGAACGACCTCGTTGACCTCTAACTTGACCAACACATTGGAGTCATCATCGTCCCCAATATTACCACAACAAATATATCATTCACGATCTATGATCCCATTGTTGACCCAGCCGGAGGCTCTTTCCAAAATCTTGCATCGTTGTCCTAAACAAATACCCTTGACCAACGGATCCCCTATTAGCATAATGCCCCAGAGTTTTAAAACAAACTAACAAATTGTCTCTATTAATTGCAAAGGTACAGGTATTAATAACAATCCAACAATATTAAAATCCTTTGACTGTTTCGTACTATACTTGTATTGTATTCAGACTCGACTGAGAAATCAGAGTTTTCGTAGGTCATGTGAAGGTCGTTCCCCCTAAAATTTTCAAGTAACGTTTCGCGCAGGGTACAGTTACGGTGAAGAAGGTGTCTGGTGATCACCTCGGAAGCTAGTCAGGGTATGATCAAGCGACGGACCATCTCTCCCCGTCTAGTTTTCCTGTGAATATCCTTTCACGCAGCTCGTCCTTCCACGACCTAGGTCTCGAGTGCGTTCGAAGCTGTCGAGGCTGTCTGTCCCGGTCTGTCGTCGTGGTGAGAGGAGAGACCTCGCGTGGCCCGTGCCACGGACGACGAAGGGGCGTCGAAACCGGAAATGGTCCATCGAGGACGGGAGTTGCCGTGGCAACCGCGATCTGCTTTAACCCCCGGTCGATCATCGGTCTTCCGCGTCATTCGAAAGCGGTCTATTATTCGGGGTCGCTGCATCCTCTCGCCGCAGCCTCCTTCTCGAACGGAGAGAACCGCTCGACGAACCTGTGTATTGTGTGTTTGTGCTACCGGTGAGCGACGAGCGATACGCGACCGTAGCCCCAAGATCCCGAGCATCCACGAGCAGTCGCGACTCCCGCCGAACATGCTCGACGCTAGTCGAACGTCCGAGACTCGCCGAGCCTCGCCGAACACGCTCGACTACGACCGATCGACGCCGAAATCTCGCGACGCGTTGCATCGTGTTACGTCGCGTTACGCTCGCAAACAGAACGCGCTGCCAACTCGATCTTATCAGGGCCGATTGTTTGAATTTGTCTGTGAATTACGACACCGATTGGCGAACCTTTGCGCAAGACTCCCTCCTGTGTTCATTCAACTCGTTTCCATCCTTTTTCCATGCTAATCGCTCAGACGAGCAACCGTCCCATCGACAGGTAACGTAGCTCCCTCTTCGACACGTCCTTTCTTCGTTGTACACGTTAATCCACCGGCGATAAATTATTCACTGTGCAATTTAATCAATGTAATCGTTACATTTACTACCACAGAAAATACGTTTTATTGTCAGGTTGTCTGGGGGTCTCGTACGTCAACTGGAAAGAATTCTGTAAGTGTGCAGTCCTGAATAAAATCTTCTCTACGTTTACTGTGCATGAGGGGTTCTATAGTCTGTTGTCAAATTTTGTACACTTATGAAATTGAAAATAATGTCCCCGGTGTCAAGACTGTATTGTAGTTTAAGTCTTCAGTCCTGAAGATTTTGTTTTTTGTGGGATTCTCTTTCGAGACTGGAGTATCGTGCACGATCGTTCCTATAACGATCGATTTAAAAATGTTTCGCATACACAGGTTCAGGCGCCTGGACGCAAGCGAGCCCGCGCGCATGCGTCAGGAGCGGATCAATCACGCAACATACCCGCCGACGGCTATGCTTCGGAAGGTAATTTCTAATGATCGCAATTCTCCGTACTTTCTTGCGCGTGAAATGGCCTGTGCTGGATCCTCTGTACTTTCACCTGGTTTTTGAACCGGAACTCGCGCCGAACAATCGATGTCGCGCATCCTTCGAAAGTTTGTTAAACACGATTACTCAGCTGAGCAACCGGCGCGGCGCACCGTCTAAATTGTATTAATTGATAGCTGGCGATGTCGAGTGAACGATAAAGTATAATTGGAAGTGAGAGAAATCCGGTTAATAAAAGTCGATGCAGTCGGATGACTCACTGGCTGCCAAGGGCGATGCAGATACTTCGTCCTACACTGTCCCCGGAGTGATGGGCTCGATATCCTCTGAATAGTACAAGACACTAAACCTACCAATCGGGACGAATGATCCTGAAATTTATCTCTAAATTATTTCAAGCACATAATAATGCGTTCGTAGACCCTATAGTGATGGTTTTAAGTCGCTGCCAACAGTACAAAATGTTAACACTGGACCTAACAATTGACTGGTCTCAGATTCTTCATTCTACAATGGTTGAAACGACCATGCTATGTACTAGCTTTTAATGCTGCAGTGTTTAGTGTTAAATTAATTTTGACGCGAGAGCCCGTAGAAATGTTCGAGCGGCTAGTATAGAGGATATAGTATAGAGAGGTTGCAGCATTTCAAGTAATCTGTGTACACAGTTATGTACACATGTTTCGACACGTCTGCGATTTCCTTCAGTTTCTATTCTCTCGAAAAAATCCCGCTGTTCCAAGGCCTCGGAGGCCTTTCGCAAAACCAGTTTCGCATTAATTCTGCCAAAATTGTTGAACGTTTCCCAATTCCTATATTCTATAGAAGAGGAACACGTCGAAAATAGCATAGTGTATACCGGAGAACCGAAACGGCTCTAGACACTCGGGAATCGTTTCGTAAACAAAGTATCCATAATATCGGACGTCACCGTTTAGGACCCGATATAAACACCAATGTAAACATAAAAGGTGCTCCCAAAGTTGTCAGCGAAATACGTCATACTTCCTGCGCGGCGCATTCGGATGAATCATTGCTGTAAAATTAGCTGTGGCGCCAATTGGGGGACAGAAAATTATTTATAAATTGGTAATCGTCGGTCCTTGAACAATTAGGATGTGACACGAGTAGTAGGGTCTATCCTGATCTCAAAAGCTAGCATTTCAAGGAACCACTGCTGCACAAGTAGCAAAGTAAATTGTTTATTTTGTCTTATGTTTTGCTGCAGTTCTTACAGACCACCTATAATGTAGTGATTCTAGAAGACTATAACACCAATTATTGAAGGGCAAGGGTGTGAGCGTATACTATGCGATTTTACATCAGCATTGGAAAGCTAACAGGGTCTGCGACCTGAAGAGCTATCGGCAGTCTTGCTGCAGTTCTTGGGGACCACCTCTAGTCATTCTAGGGTCTAAACTATAACACCAACTGATGAAGGGCCAGGGTGTGAGCGTATACTATGCGCTTTTACATCAGCATTGGGAAGCTAACAGGGTCTGTGACCTGAAGAGCTATCGGCAGTCTTGCTGCAGTTCTTGGAGACCAATTCTAGTCATTCTAGGGTCTAAACTATAACACCAACTGATGAAGGGCCAGGGTATGAGCGTATGCTGTGCGATTTTACATCAGCCAATGCTGATTGTAAAGCTAACAGGGTCTGCGGCCTGAAGAGCTATCTGCAGTCTTGCTGCAGTTCTCTAGTGATTCTAGGATCTAAACTATAACAACAACTGGTGACGGGCAGGGGTATGAGAGCGTATGCTACATGATTTTACGTGATGATCGCCGGGTCCATGGTGATACGAGGTGGTATCAGTTCAGCGGCAGTTCTTGAAGATGCAGCGTGGGGAGCCCAGGGTCGCTAAATAGCTCGAAAACTGGCGAGAAACAGAGTGAATTGAATGGCCATCGGTAGTTGGCGTGTATTGTACGCGATGTGTGGGTTCGCGGGGCCGCGTTGTGTTGTTGTAGGAATGCTGTCGGCAGCCGGCAGCAGGGTCGCCCACTGTTACTCGTCGGGACTCGCTTTTGCTGCCTCTCTGCCCTTCCTTTGCTCGGCCGCCTCGCTCGCTCGCACGCTCGCTCGATTCCGTTTTAAAACTATATTGCCGTGGCCCCTTTGTACTTGCGGCCACTCGGGCTCTCTGGCCAGGCCTCTCTCTCTCTCTCTCTCGATCTCTATTCCACTCTCTCTCTCTCTCTCTCTCTCCCTCTCTCTCTCTGTGTGTGTGTGTGTCTGAGAGCGAGCGAGCGAACGAGCGCGTGCACACGTACACATATCGTATTACATATTTGTCCAGAGGAAGAACGGAGGTCTCGTCGTTCATCGTGTCGTCGCGGTCGTGCCTTCCGTCGCGCTTCTCACCACGCGATATGTGTATACACACACACCCGACTTTCTCGCGTGATTTCGAACCGGCCGAGTGTGCGTCGTACGGTTTTTCTAGCGGGGGCGCTGGCTACGAGAAACCGCCTGTTTGTTCGATTCAAAACCGACACAAATCGAAAAATACTGTATCTGTACGTTAGACGGACATCATCCAATCAGGAAAATCGCATTCCTTTCCTTGGACGGCTGAGGATCGATTAGATATATTTGGATACGGAGGCGCTAACCCTTCGCTCATGACCGCCGCAGAACTCTGTTTATTCTTTCAATTCCCTCAGCGGACCAAACTAATTAAACTAAACAGTGCATCTGTTAACGGAACATCTCCCGATTGGAAATATGTCATTTCTTCGCTCGAATGACTAAGGATTGATTAGATACATTCGGATTCTTTCGGCTCGAATCCGTTTGTCTAGGGGGCGCTGACTACGCGAAACCATTTGTTTCTTCTTTCGATCCTCCACACCGGAACCGAACCAAATCAATTAAAATACACCATTCATCTGTTAAAGGAACATCCTCCGATTAGAAAGACACCATTCCTTCTCTTCGATGGCTGAGGATTTATTAGATACAATCGGATACCTTCGTTCCGCTGACTATTCGCTGAAGAACAGGAACCGTTTCTTCTTCCGATTCCCTACACCGAAACCAAAGTACACCGATCAAAATCAACACTACCTATTGGGTGGTGTTGTTAAAATACAATACCCATCCGTTAAAGGAACGTCTCCCGATTAGGCAAGTGTAATTCATTTCCGTGGATGGCTAAGGATTGGTGAGATACATTTGGATAGTTTCGGCTGAAGTCTGTTTTTCAAGAAATCGTTTCTCAAGTTCGTGGAACCGAAACCAAACAGCGCCAATTAAAATACAATAACTGTCTATTGAAACAGCATCTGCTAATTGGAAAGACGTCATTCTTTTCCTTGGATGGGCGAGGATTGATTAGATACGTTCGGATTCTTTCGCGGGCTTCGCAACATCGCGGAACTCTCATTCCCCGACTGCACAGATGGCGCTGGCGGCGGCCGCGTTCATAGCGCTGTATAGCAAGCTCCTCGCACGGCTCTTCGCCACGATTTATCTAAACTCTATTTTCAAGAGCTGCGAACACGTCCGGGAGTACAGTCCTCCATAAATTTACAGCTTTATCCCGAAGAGATTCGAAAGGTTACCGATAAGGGTATTGGCGTGAACGTCGCTGCCCACGAACGGGTTCTAAACGCACTTATACCTGTACACAGCAGTGTTATTTGTTCGTTGCTGCTGCTCGCGCCATTATCTCAAACGACGTGGACGATAAGACAGGTTTGCGCGCGTGCAAGCGAGTATTGAACATTAGGGGATGAGAAAACCAGGCTGGTCGAAGCGTTGTTCTTTCGGTAGATGGCCGAGACGAAGGCCCGGGACTGTCGAATTCTTGGGGATTCCCGAGAAATGCCAGGCGGTGTGTTGGTCCGAAAGCAGGCAAAGAGAGAGAGATTCCTCCACGGTAAGGTCTTCGGCTCCGGGATTAAGCTTGCCCTTCTCCCTAACTTCCTCTCTGTCGCTCCTGAGGAGTTGTCGGCTCTTTCCACGAAACTCATCACCGTTCAACGGGCTTTATCCCGGCTTGTTTGCCTTTTCTTTCAACCGGCTGGTTTCTTTTCTTTTCCTCTCTCTCTCTCTCCGCGCTTCCTTGTCCTACTCCGTGCTCCTGCCTACCTCTCTCTCTCTCTCTCTCCCCCTTTGGACGGCCTCTTCTCTCTCTCTCTCTCTTTGAGGTTTCACTCGCACGCGCAACCTTTTGCCGAATGGCGTGTCTTACGGCGCGGCCCACGAGCAGCTCTCGTTCGAGAAACACACCGCTCCGTTTTGGTCTTGCTCGTGTTTCAAGTGGCGTGGCCGGCCGCGTTCCCGATAATCGGGCCCGCAAGAGAGTCAGTCCAGTCCTACACTCCTCTCCGGTCCAGCGGAAAGAGGAGAGACTGCGTACCACCTGCCGCAATGCGTTCCCGGCCCCCGAAAACCTAGTCATTCACAATTTCAACGCCGATTTCACCGTTCCGCGCGCCAAACGATCGCGTGCACCGGTCACGAGACCCTACCCACAGTGATTTACAGTATGATTTTACCCTGGTCTGCGATCCGCGAAGGGTTTTGCGTCAGACCCGACAGAAACATGGATGTCGTTGTGCTGGCGTCCGCAGACCATGTAGCAGGTGCCTGGGTCCACTCCGATGATTTTTCGGGCCTTGGAGTTATGGTATGGGTCCAGGGTATTGGTCTGGGAAATACATTCGCAGTCCAGACATAGTACCTAACGAATCTCGGGTGATAAATCCCCCATAAATCGGTAATTGCTGCCTGAATATGTTAGCTCAGTTGAATCGTAACTATCGAGCAACGGAACAGACACGGCAAAAACATGGATGATGTTGTGCTGGCGTCCGCAGACCATGTAGCAGGTGCCTGGGTCCACTCCGATGATTTTTCGGGCCTTGGAGTTAAGGTATGGGTCCAGGGTATTGGTCTGGGAAATACATTCGCAGTCCAGACATAGTACCTAACGAATCTCGGATGATAAATCCCCCATAAATCGTTAATTGTTGCCTGAATATGTTAGCTCCGTTGAATCGCAACTATCGGGCCACGGAACTCGGCTGCACGTATAGGAGCATAGGCGTCACGGATCCTGAGGCCCTCGGTCGCCAAGGCTCATACATTTTAAATCGTCCTTTCTCGCGACACAATTTGTGCGCGACAAATTATGAACACTGCCGGAGACATGGCTCTGCTTGATTGTACTAATTTCTGCGCGCCGTAGGAAGTTGTCGTACCTATACACCGCTGTCCAGACCAATACACCGCTGTTGTAACTGGAGCGCGCTGCTTTTTTCACTGGATTATCTGATTGTTACAAAACGCCATTTAACGAGTAACATTTGCTGATAAGTAGACTGGGGATGTTTATGCATTTCCGAAGTTTTGTATACGAATTTTCAGAAAGTGGAATGAAGGAAAATTGTATTTTTAATGGGAATAGCCTGTGCAGATCTGAAACAAATAAAAATTGTACAGAATTCTGCCAAATTTTATATTCGAGCCTTTTTTGAAATTGGGTATAGCCGGATAAGGTAACTAAAAATGCCCTTGAACCGAATTATATCGACGATGGGTCATTCGATAGGACACCAAGAAAAACATACATAAGTTTCAGCCCTGTATCTCGATCCGGAGGGTAGTTATGGGGTAAAATCTAAAAAACAGTTTTTGGCCTATTTTCCCTAGTTAATGATCTTTAGAAATTCCGAAAAAAATCTGACCCATGTCAAGAACCCATCTACATACTTCCCAATTGGTTTCAGATTTTTAAAGTGAAAATCCTGCTTGTAAAAAATCGAAAACCTCAAAAGAATCGAAAAATGCAGATTTCGCATGGAAATTCTAGAGTGTCCACATTTATATTTTTACAGTAGCGATATATTGTTGTAGGTATTGTTCATGAATTTCTTCAGATTTTTTGGTTTGGTGCGCCCTTGTTAAAAAAAAAATAAAAACCGATTTCTTCGACGTTTTCTCCAACGAACAACTAAGCTAACCTTAAAATTGTTACGTTTTCTATTTATCTGTAAGTCATTTTTCATTTCTGAATATAATTTCATAAATGAAATGTACATGACAAATTTGTCAGTATACAATAATTCGATACGTTTTCGTTTAAGCATTCGACTTGACAGGCTTGCATAATTTTTGTGCAGAACATTCGGTAATAATAAACAATTTGTATTCCCGTAGCAGTGAACGCAGCCGAGACATTGCATAAGTGTCGTGCAGCGATGCACACAGTGATCGATGAACACAACGACAACAGGTTTGTCATAAACGAAGTTCCCTTTATTCCCATTGTGGCTCGATCAAATATAAACTTCGCACGAAGTTCGCTGACACTGGTGCATAGGTCACGCTTGATAAAGACATTCTTCACTGGCCTAATCGCTTTCGAATTCGACTTGCGAACTGTTCCACGCTGAGCTGGATATCTTTGAAAATACTGAATAGTTCTAAAAACATTCTACAAGTATTTTTGCTTCTGCATACGTTTTGTAAAAGAACAAGTTCAATTAAGTAAAACATAAAAAACATTTATTATATTGAGCATTTATTGCATAAAATTTCATAATTATTTTTAAAAGCAGAAGGACAACATTTTTAAAAATGCATGCTCGGTATGTTGAAAATATTTTTCATTCTCCATTTTATATTATTATGTTAACAAATTTATTGTATCAAATTTCATAATTATGGTTGAATTTTCTGAACTCGTCACTCGACGAAACGATCACTATAAGTGTGCTCCTTTAAAAAAGCAAACACGTAGTCGAATCGGAACAAAATGGACTGATCAATGTTATTGAGTGGCTTTCCCCACTATAGCCCACTATCTACGCCTGATGTGATTCATATAGGGGCGAAAGACCTTGAGTGATTAATTTATCTACTCCTCACAATAGCACACACTAAATTTTCCGAAAGGAACGAGCCTCTGGAATCCACAAACATATCGTTCCGAAAACATGTTCCTCTCAAATGATTGTGAAACTTTATAATCATAGGGTAAAATATAAAACAGTCTAAAACAATCTAAAAAAACTATTAAGAGATGAATTAATTTTTGATACATTTATTCTGCATCAAGATCCGCGGTCTATTCATAAAACATTTTATTCACAACATCGTTATGAATTTCCCCAAGATTTTCCTGAGCTCATCTCTTATTTAACAACGTTCTTATTTCTTCAACAATTTCACTCCCCCAGAGAAAAAATCCTATTTATTAAACGAAACATAACTAACACACCCGTGTTTCTTCACATTTTACAATTGTGTTCAAATAAACAGTCTGGAATTCGAAAAAGCCAAAAATAAAATTTGTCTGATATTCTCAATATACAAATATTCCCCAGCAAGATAAAAAAATTCCGGAAAAGAGAATCGATCTCTCCACCACCGAAAACCAGCAGAATCATCGGAGTCGTAGGGCGCCGGTAGTACCGTGTACGGGCCTGCGGCAGTGGCGTTCGGTGCGCACGGGGTTCCATTTCGAATGCCCGGAAAGAATGCCACGGCTGCCGTCGAAGCCAATGAAACAGGCTGGCCAGTAATTCAAGCTTGCAATGGGCTGGCGTAGGTGCAGCGGCGGTGTCGGTGGCACTATACAGTATAGTCATTGCCTATACAGTGTGATCGAACAGGCCGGAGAAACGGTCCGAAGCGCGAGAAACGAGAAACACTTGAGAAACCGCGCGGGTCAGAGCGGCGACGTTTTCATCGTCTCTGATAGGTGGAGCACGCGCACAAGGTGACCGAGAAGTAAAAAGCGCAACGATGTTTCTCCGAGGACTCGGATCATCTTTGCTAAGACGTATAGCCATCGTTCGCATAGTCGTTGGAGGCTTGGTCTGGACAAAGACGACAGAGCGTAGGTTCGCGGAGGGAGCGACGGAGAGAGAGCGGATCAATACCATGCGATACACGCCGAAATAATTTCATTGTCCACTGTTAGCGGTGGCTCACGTGTCGCGTGGCGCGGCATGGCATGGCATGGCGTGGCGTGGCGTGGCGTGTGCTATACTCTCTTTCTCTATCTCCCCTCCGCACTCTCTTTCTCTTCCCCCTTTCACGGCACAGCCGTCTGTGCGTTTCGCTCTTTTCTTCCGTGTGGCTATCTACCCCTGTCTCTCTTTCTTCTTCCCCCCGTAGCGGCTCTTTGTCTCTATCGCCCTATCCTCGTCCTTCGGGGGCGAGACCGAAGGGGAGAAACACCCAGCAGGGAAAGGGGAGAGAGCCTAGAACCCTTATGGCACGAGTGATAGCCGCACAACGCTACCGGGTATTGATCACCCTTCGCAATCAATGTTAACAACACTGCTTACAGATGGCCGGATCAATTATCTAGATAATGCTGGGATTTGCTAGCCGATTGTCTTTCAATCCGAGAAGACACTCTCCAAGAAGGTTGAAACGACTTGGGACCCTCGCGGCATCAGCGGTAGCGTTGCTACTGGGTATTGATCACCCTCTACAATCAATGTTGGTAACACTGACGGACCTGGTCATCGATTGTCTTTCAGACCAAGACGAAATCAAAGAGGACTAGAAATGCTAGAAGGGCCCAGCATCCTTCTGGCGTCAGTGACAATCCGGGAAGACACTGTCCAAGAAGGCTGCAACGACTTGGGACCCTCGCGGTATCAGCGGTAGCATTGCTACTGGGTATTGATCACCCTCTACAATCAATGTTAGTAACACTGACGGACCTGGTCATCGATTGTCTTTCAGACCAAGACGAAATCTAAGAAGACTAGAAATGCTAGAAGGGTCCAGCACCCTTCTGGCGTCAGTGACAACACTGTCTCTGAGTGTCGGTCAATCCAAGGAGATGAAATGAAAAAAAGTATGCCCCGGAGTACAGTCGAGAGTCTCGTGAAAGTTTTCAGAGAATGCGTGTGCCTGCTCCGGAGCTAGAGAGCTTAGGGTAATTGAAAACAGTGGGCCGGTTGTGGATAGAGATTATAGACGGCGGTCCAGGCCCGAGCCCGAGAGTGCAGAACGGTTTAATTGAAACGGGGCCAATATACGCTGGAAAAAAGAACAGTGAACCGTAAAACCGACGACGTACCACCGGCTTCTAGACTTTGTTGCGACCGTAGAGGAGCGTTATGGAGCGGAGAGGAGGAGGACGACTGCGAGCGACTCTCTCACGGCCGATCTTTCACTCTCTCGGACATTTAGAGCGTTGACTTTCTCTCCTATCGCGACTGTCGCTGGTCGTGCGAACCGGCCACGATACGACAAAGATCGTGACGACCAATCATGACCTTGTCGAGATGGATTGATCGGAACCCGGAACGAGGCGCAGCGTGTCGCCCTGGATATTTAGGTGAACTTTGAACGGGGGGGACCGGTCAGAAGTCTCGCGCGACGACCTGGCTCGCCTGGTCCATGTTTAGGAGACAGATTAGACCCCACCTTAAATGTGAGATTGAAATTTTCATTGATGTGCTTGACCAATCAGGGAACTGCGATCCGTGTTCTAAGGATGCATTCTGATGTTTGCGAGCCGGATCGAACTCCTCCTCCAACTTGAATATCATAGCAAAATATATAACTCACAAAATTTCGAATCCTTTTAGCTGAAAAAAATACCTGATGCACTTCAAATAACCACGAATGCGTATGCAAAATTTGAACGCGAGAAGTTTCACAGTTCTCCTGGAAAAAATTCTTGAAAATTGATAAGAGGGCATTCGAGACCAGGGTACCCCTCTAAATGTGTTGTATAAAAAAGTATGTATCTCATGCAATTTTGATTGTTTTTCATTGAAAAAAATGGTGTATCTCCATCAAGTACCTGTGAATGTACGTGCAAAATACCAATCCAAAATGTCGACTGGTTCGTCTGAAAAAAATTCCGAGAGATTCATGCGAAACCGGAATGGCCCCTTAAGGAGCGCATCCGCGTAGTGTCGCTAACCAGAGGATAGTCTCATCTCGAAAATTACGCGGCAATTACACAACGGTGCAGCATTATTTCCACGGTAGCCGTGCGCGAGAGCTGGGCTCTTCTTCGGGTGGCTCGTTAGACTATCGTGATCCTAACCTATCCTTGCATCAGTTAGTCGGTAGTTCCTACATGGAAGCATGCATTTTCTACTACACACACAGAGAGAGAGAGAGGGATGGAGAAAGGGACAGAGAGTCGGTGAAAGAGAGAGGGGGAGAGGTCGGACCGGTGCACGGATATGCATACATCTGCGCGGATGAAAACGTTCACCGTGGCGCAGTCCTCGCTTGTCAGAACAAAGTCTTTCGCGGCGCAGCGTCGCTAGCCTCTGGCCAACAAACTGCTGGTAGTAACAGGCCAGCAACGGTCATTTATGTTAGAAGAGAAGCGGTGCGCATGCATGCTTGCTTGCTTACTCGCTCGCTCGGTTGCTCTCTCGCGGGCGCGCGCGAGCGTTCACGCACAGGGACGCGTGCGCGTTCGCAAATCGTGTATTCCGCATGCACGCTCCAACAGTGATTTCTAAGTTGAACGAGGAGGAGGTAGTGCGAGAGAGAGAGAGAGAGAGAGAACAAAAGTGAGTTCGAGCGTGAGAGAAAGACAGAGAGAGGGTAGGAGGAATCACGGAGAAAGAATCCCTTCGTTGGGTATCGTTCGACTGACTCACGACCGACGCTGATGAGCTAATGACGAACATATGCAACGAGGTCTCGAAGTGCGTAAATAAGGTCGTCAGACCGTCCGGACGTTCCATTATTAAATACTTCTCAATTCTTAATTTTTCTATTCTATTAACCCTTTGGACTCGAAGCAATTTTAATCCCAAAATCAAGAGATTTCTTCCAACCCAAATATGATTTTTATCTCTATGTTTTCTCATACAACAGCTGAGCTTTTTACTTACATATTAATAATATTAGAACTGTTTTGAAGAATGGTATGGCAATTTTCACTGACGCCTCAGTGTCGCCATTCGAGTGCAAATGGGTTAATTCTAATTATTGAATTCTTAAATTCTTCTGAATCACCCGATACCCAATATTTTTCCAAACACCCCGGACGAAATTCCCAAGAAATTACGTCCTCGTTTAGCGGGCAATTCGCCCGATAACAGTACTCTCGGTGTCCCATTGTTGTTCGACCCGAAGCTCGTCTTTCCCGCTTGTTTCTGCTCATTTCATCTCACACTTTCCCCCGGAGCCGGCGTGACCCGAGGAAGGGCAATGGAATTCGAGTCTGTGGATGGATCTCGGAGACGCATCGTCTCACCCTGCCCCCAACCACCTTCTTCTTCAGCGTTCGTCCCACGCTTCCCCGACGCTGTCTCTCTCTCTCTCTCCCTTTCTCCCTGCAAGATACACATAGCCGCCGCCGCCGCCGCCGCCGCCGACCAGATAGAAATAATACATTATTTAAATAGTGTGGCGACTACGGTGCGTGACCTTCTCGTCGACGTCGCGCCTGATTCCCCTTTTTAACCTCTTCCCCCCTCTCTGTATCTCTCTCTCTCTCTTCTGTTCTTGTGCGCGCGAGTCTCGCGTCACCCACCACTTCTTACCTCTCTCTCTCTCTCTCACTCGTTCCCCTTTCCCCTCCAGTCGTTCGTACTCGGCTCTCTCACCCTTGTACCCGACCCGACCCCACCACTGCGACCCGACACGAGCGCGCGCGAACGCATCCCCTCCTCTCCTCTCTCAGGCTCTCTTTCTTTCTTGTTCCTTGCCCCGTGTCTTTCCCACTCTCCGTCGTCGTCTACTTTTCGCCCTCTTGTCCCACTGTCCTTGTTCATTGTTCGCTCGATTTCTTCCTCGTCTCCTTTCCACATCACGAGAGAGGGAGAGAGAGGGGCTCTCTCTTTTTCCTGGTCGTCGTCCGTCCTTCTCACCGGCGTCCCCACTATTTCAACTCTCGAGCGACAGTTCTCGGTGGCTCTCCTCTCTTCTCGAGACTCGCCTGTGTGCAATACAGGGTGGCTTGCAAGGACAAGGAATTAAACAAACTCCTTAAGGCGGTTACCTGCCGACGACGCTGCTCGTCGCGTGCGTACTTGTGTAGGCACCATAGACTCCCCGTATAATGGGGATCTACGATTTTCGGGGGTTTTCTTCGTCCGAGACAAACAGTCATTGTTTTTTTTTTTTAAAACAATGGTTCTTGCTCAGTGATGTCGTTCTCGACGATCGATTCCGAACAAGGAATTGAACGAACTCTTTAAGGCGTACTTGTGTAGGCACCATAGACTCCCCATACAGTGGGGATCTACGATTCGGGGGTTTTCTTTGTCCGAGACAAACCGTCATTGTTTTTTTCTAAAACAATGGTTGTTGCTCAGCGCTTTCCTTCTCGACGATCGATTCCGAACCGATACGCCGTAGCGGTTACGGTCGCGTGACTTATTGTTATTCAATTAAGACGAATGCATCGGCTCCCCGCGCTCACCATTTCAGGAACGCGATCTTCTTCGAGTGTGTATACTCTCTCTCTTTCTCTCTCTCTCTCTCTTCTGGTTCCCGAGGTGTGCAGACCCGACTGCCGCGGCTAATTGCAGGGAAATTATTTGTTCGAGGCCGGGAGAACGCGCTTTAACGACTGGCTCTTTGCGATAAGTTGCCGTAAAGATTATGGCAGGGTTGAACGCGCGCGTCCTTCCGGCCTTTCGAAACGCGTTCTCTCGCGCCAGACATTGTACGCTCGGCTTCGGGTGTTCGCCGCCAGGGCGCACCACCTCGTGCCTCGGCCTTCTCGCCGAGGGGAAGTCCCCGCATTCTTGCGTTCCTGTATCTGTTCGTTCGGACCTGGTTGGAAATCCAAAACAATGCACACCGATTTCCTAAATCATCATCGCAGTTTATTTATGCAGTAAAGCATCCGCAGACTAGTTATCTGGACCACGTACCTTCAATATCTACGGATCAATCGATAAAATCCCAATCGAATAGCGCACATCAATTTCATGAATAATCATCGAAGTTTGTACTAGTCGCGAGATAGCTAGTATCTGGGTAGGGTATCCGTACAGATAAATCAATAAAAGCATATACTCAATGGGAGCGTATGCTATCATCGTCCCAGCCGATCAATCGTTCCCTATGTTTCATACATTAGAACTTCGAAAGTTCTCGGAGAGCCCCGGTATCTTTTCAAATCCCTAACCGTGGTGGCGCTTCCGGCGTGCTTCCTGACGTCAGCCTCCATACGTCGCCGGATCGTCGCCCAAAGACCGCGCAACACAGTGTAACAAAAAAAAAAGAAAAATCAAGAAACATGATCGATCTGTGTCCCGGTCTGGAGCAAACACCCGCTAGAAAGAGTATAGAAGTACAGAGAGGAGTCTGGTAGGAAGGCGCGCACGTAGTACTCTTGGCACTTGTGTTGGCCCCTTCGTTTATCCGCTTCCAGTTCTTGCACCCCTCCTCGGGTTCTTGCGGGGCAGCACCCTCGCTCTTCTTCGGGCACCGCGCAATCCTTTACCCTCTCTCTCTCTCTCTCTCTCTCTCTCTCTCTCTCTGCGTGTCTTAAACCACTCCTCATCTGGCGGTGTGCTCGGAGAGCGTAGCGGGCGCTGTCGACACACAGCTTCCTTCCCCTTTGCGCGCTCGGTGCGCCACTGTGAACGAGGCTTGAACTGGCTGCTCCGGCTCTCCGGCGCTTTCCGTCTATTGGCGGCGTTGCCAAGTGTCCTCGACCATCTGTAACCGCTCCTCCTCTCCTGTTTATTGGTTTAATATTCAATACGGCTCGGCGGAGTCCGATGTGTAACACACAGGCCGATATGTAGGTGCCCCCCGTTCAGGCGCGTGCGTGCACATGTATCGGAAACTATGTAACTGTGCACACGGTGCTCTCTCCCGCTCTCCCTCCCTGTCTACCCCCTCTCTCTGATACTTCCTTCCCGCAGAACTCCACCCTCCCGGAGGCCAAGCGCTCTGCTCTCTTTATCGCCTCGACACTCCGTGTCCGTTTCCGTCTTCTTTTCGCGCGCGCGTCCTTTCTTCATCCCGTTCTTCGTGTCTATACCCCTCCAACTTTCTTCCTCCTACTCCCCTCCTCCTCCCACTCGCTCCACTCGACCTCTTTGCTCCTCGTTTTCGGGACTCCTCGTCCTTTTACCCAAGCCGAAATCCTTCTGGTGTGCGTGTACGCGTCCCGACGACGCGCACCGGAGGGGGGATGGGTTCAACTATGTATAGTCGGATAATAGAGTTTGTCGAGTCGACATGCGCCCTTCTTGGACCAAGGTGCCGGCCTTGCCCCATATTTCTTCGAAATGGTCGGGGAGCCGAGTGACGTTCGATATCTCGAGCGGAGACGCCGACAGAACACCGCGTCGCACCGACGTCGACGTCTGTACACACAGAGACACCTCCGGCGACGAGGACGATCCTTGTTCTTTCTCTTCTTCGTCCTCTTCCCTCTTGTTCACCCCTCTCCCGTTCAAGTCGCGCAACCCCTTCACCCCTTGAGCGCGTTCCCCGTAGACGCACGCGAGAACGCTGTTCGATTCGACTTTTTCTCCTGTTCCTCCGATTAGAGACGCTCGGATATCAGCGAATCTGACACGAGTCTTAATGTTGTGAAATGTAAACCGGTCGCGGACGGATTAATTGCCTTCCGCCGACTCACTCGGACGCGCTGCCGCGGATGTAATTAGAAATTTCGATCCTCTATTTTGCCGGGCACCTCAGTCCGTGGGAATATCGTTCCGGAGAGGGTGCCCTAGCATAACACGGTTTCGGCCGTGCTGTGGCGAAACCGCGTTAAACGAAACTTGGGAGCAAATCGAAATGTGGCTGAGGATTGTTTATATATTGTAAGCAAACCGTGGAGTAGGGTTGTTGCAATTTTTCCACCGTGTTAAGCGAAACTTGGGCGCAACACAAATAGAAATGTGGGAGGGGATTGCTTAAACGTTGTAAGCTCACCGTGTTGTAGGGTTGTTGCAATTTTTCCACTGTGTCGTATCGAAACCGTGGTATGGGGGCTTAAAAATATTCCAAATTGTTTTTTTTTTAAATAACACTTGGTCCCCCACAATATGAAATGTGGGAGGGGATTGTTTAAACATTGTAAGCTCACCGTGTTGTAGGATTGTTGCAATTTTTCCACCGTGTTGTATCGAAACCGTGCTAGGGTGGGTTAAAAATATTCCATATTGTTTTTTCTTTAAAATAGTACTTGGTCCTCCACAATAAGAAATGTGGGAGGGGATTGTTTAAACATTGTAAGCTCACCGTGTTGTAGGATTGTTGCAATTTTTCCACTGTTTTGTACCGAAACCGTGCTATGAGGGGTTAAAAATATTCCAGATTGTTTTTTTTTAAATAATATTTGGTCCCCCCAAGGTTTCAAATCCATTGACCACTTTCCTCCTCTTCCGCTCTCACTAACGCCTAATTTTATCGAGGCCTACAGTTTATTAAAGTGGGTTCCGAACCACCTTGGGGCACCACTGTTTAGATATCACATGAAAACCTTCTTCTAAATATTTTAGATTGTTAATATACCAAAAAATCTATTAAGATACACTAACTTAAACAATGTGAAATATTTTCAACCCCCTATAGAAACCTCAACATAAGATTGTTCAGCTATTATTTATGCTATCATCACTATAAAATAAGTGTAAAGATCGTAGGAGACTCTAGAGTTTAGCAGCGGGAGGGGTTGAATGTCTAACGTTAGTGTAATACATTTTCAAATCGATCGCATCGATCGAATAGCGAGAAATAATGCGCGTTTCACGGAACACATACCTAACATTGATTTGTGTATTACGTCAGCCCGATGATACTCGGTGCGTGAAGTGCTATTGATTCGCCCCGCAGCCAGAATAGACAACCATGTTCCATTTTCGACTGTGCGCCGCGCGGTATGATTAAGTAACTAAACTCAACCGATCACATACTCAAATATTGTTCTTCGGCCCCTGTTATGAGCTCGTTTAAGTTATCCGAAGCAATCGATATACATACACATATACAATATATGATATGTATACATGTATATGCATGTATATACATATATATATATATACACCGCCGTGTAATATCCGCGTTTGTTTATTTCCTCTATTATCCGACGATTGTCAGTCGCCATTCATCATTCAATCGCGACGGCTCGCGGAGATGATTAGAACATTTTCAGAGATTAATGCGCCGAACTGGGAAATCGTAATTGATCCGATTAATTGAATAGTCGACCAGTTTCAGAGTGTACACGTATTACGCGAACCCTTGTCTTGATTCTATTAATCTCCACTCGATTTTTTAACGATCACAATTTACTCATGAGTCAACCAATATTTTTATTATACGACACCCTGTAGATCTCCTTCGATATCGTTAAAGAGCACGAAAAGACAAGTTCAACGACTACCATGACTATACCGTTGCGATCATTCAATCTCGAGATATTCATGTCTGAAAGATAAATTTTTTATAACTTCAGACACGAACATCTCGAGACTGAGTGATCGTAACTGTACGATCACTGTACTCGTTGAATTCGTCTCGTCACGTTCTACAAGAATACCGAAGGAAATCTATAAGGTACCGTATAAAAATCCACGACGACCTTGAGATCTTGTTAGAACCTCACCTTGAGCAAGGATTCTTCGCAGTGTGATATCTCGAGATTGAATAATCGGAACGGTATGTTCAGGGTACTCGTTGAACTGGTCTTTTCCCGCTCTACAACAACATCCAAGAAAATCCATAGGGTGTCGTGTAAAAAAGTACCGGAGTCTTTGAAGTTTCGTTAGAAAATTACCTCGGTGCAGAATCCTTCGCACCGTTGCCTGTATAAGTTGAACTGTACGTGAAGAATGGGTTCGATAGGTCGACGGGAGCCACTCGACCCCATCGCTAGGTGTATTGGCTGGTTAGCAGTAGCGACTGCGGTGGACTACGAATAGCTGAGGCGGGAGCGATGACCAGATGTGCGGATCGTACGCCGAACGGATGAACGGATGAAGCGGTGGAGAGAAGCGGATAGTATTTGGCTTGAAAATTTCGGCCTCCGCGTACATATTCGACAGAGAAAGAGGGAGAGAGGGAGAGAAGGCCAGACCCAGCTGTCGGGCGTTGTCGGGACTCTATCCATGGCGTTGGGGAAAAAGAGAGTCACCCTACAGCAGCGGCGGCGGCGGCGGCGGCGGCGGCGGCTGAACAAGTCGTTGAGGGTCGGCTTTATCTCGGGGCCAGCCTTCGGACACCCTATTGCGACTACAGCCGCGCCGCCGCCAACGATGTCTCGTTCTCTCCCTCTCTTTCTCTCTACCACCACCCGTAAAACAGTAGAAGGATTCTTGGGTCGGCGAAGACACGAGTTTTAGATTAACTGGACAGTGGCCACTTACCGCACCTGCGGGGATCAGTCCGCGGACACGTGTATTTCGGGGGAAACAGACGTTCAAGCGTCTTCTGATACCCCGGTCTGATATTGACGACTGTTCAGACAACCGAGCGATGTAAAATTTCACCCTGGCAGACGTCCCCTGCACGTCGTAGACCGTAGACACTTGGAAAGTATGCTTGCAATCGATTCAGAACGCTTCGAGGTTCTGTTGTCACCGAGTCCCGGCTTTCTGAGTCACCTTTACGGTTCCGGGGAGCATTTCGAGACTTGAACACTCTGATGTAACAAATTCATCTGTTAACCATTTGCACTCCGAACTATTTTCCAATTTTGTTGTCAACAACTGCCAACTACTTTAAGTGTTTCATTTGAGGTAGGACAGTTCCTTGACTGCTACTTATTTTAAACAATTTTGTTTACTAATCATATTAAATATAGCTCTCTCGAACTTTGTTGTAATTCATGTTTGTGGAACCTGTATTTGTTTTAACTAAAAAATAAGACTTAAATAAATAGAGCAAGAACCACATACATACAGAAACACATTTTGCTTACATTTTTCTTTCTCCGATGTCGGGTCACACTCGACAAAGGTTAAATATCGACAGGGTTAAATATTTTCCAATAAGGACATTAAAAAAGTTGTGGAAAGAAACTGGCGTCTTTCGTATTTCCTTCGTTGATGCATTAAAACACCAAAAACATTAGAAGAATTTTAAAATACTGTTATTATTATTTTCAACTTCTTAAACATATATATTAGGATAGAAAATCAACGTTCACTCCGCTCCGGATAACAATCCGGATTGCAACAGCAATTCAGGTAGAAAATTTGTATTTTGCATGAAGATCCGCTGTCTACCTATTATTAACCGGCAACGCTGATTCCTTAAGAGGGGTACAATGTCTTCACGAAGAGATTAAGGAAGACTTGCAATTAGAGAATTTACAGTCGCTCGTCAAGTACGCTTGTAATTAATAAATTACATTTACAAAGTTGGATTGCATTATTATTCCGGAAAAGGTTTAAATGGCGTAGGCGTTGAAATTGCAGGTGGGATGAAATTAACCGACTACTAAAGGCCAATGATGAGCTATTCCCCACCATAGTGCTATCCTACCGTTCTATTCCTCGAGCATTTACGCAGGTCTGCAAACAAACGCCCTCTGTCTATCAAATTGAGTAGCAGTCCATCTTATCCTGTACTCTATTACAGTATATGTAGTCAGGTATATTCGATCATAGTAACATCGATCGTAGATTGTGATTGTAGTTCTATCTTTCTGATGGCATTATTGATTGTAAAGATTATTGAATTTGTAACGTTGAACGATGTACTTGCAGGAAGATGTACGGGGTGATTCTGGGAACAGGGATAAGTTACTGCTCTTTTTACCATGTTTATATTAGCTTGCCGAGTTGTCGTTGTTGTTGTTATATGCGTCAAATCTTGTAATCGAATTTTAAATCACTTCCCCACGAGCTAGAGACTTGAAACTTTAAACATAGCTCAGAACTGGATGACAATGCAATATTAAAAAACAAATTTAAAAAAAACTGTGCGTTCAGGAGAAAAAAAATGTCAATATTGATCGTCACACCTCGTCGCGCGACGCTCGATTAGTACGTCATCGTGTTCAGCGATTCCCACTCCGCGCGCCAGCGCTCCCTACTCCACTACGCGTTCCCACTCCACTGGCCCATTTCGCAACGAAGGAGCTCAGTCAGTGTGGTGTTCTGTTCATTCAGTTCCATTTCGAACAATTTCGGACTCCATCAAGAGACGTCGTCGTTACTATTTCATACCAGTATTACTATATCTACATATATCTATATCTATATTGCGTTCCATTTAGAAAAGACTAAAAAGTAGAAAATAAAAAATATATAGGCAAAAAACTTTTTAAAATCCATGCTTATATTAAAATGCACTAGAAAGGAGAAAATAATTCTTTTCCTGGTTTTCCGTTAAAATACCGAATCCAGTTAAATGGTTAATAACATTTTTCGCCAAAATTTTAAGCAATTAGTTCAGAATTTCTTCTGTTATAAAATTAGTGTCGGAATAGATAGCAAAATTTAATATAAATTTGATAAATGAAATTTTTTTAGTAAAAATAGAAAAAAATGAGTAATTCCTATGACTTTATTCTTTTAATGCAACCCAATGTTTTTTTTAAACCAATCAATACCTTTTATTATACTTTATCATTTTTTTCTGTGTCTACTGAAAAAAGAGCAGTAAACGTTTCAGTTAGCATGTTTAATTAAAAAATATGGAAGAATGGAATTCCTTAATTAACCAAAACTGTTCACTTACTACTCTATCCACTTTTTGCGTTAGTTGCTTTCACAATCCACTTTCTGTAATAGAACTTTAATTCTTAATTAGCCTGAGCGACTCTGTTAATCTTCAGAGAAGGATATCGTAATTTACGTGCTATTTTACTTCGTGCTTTAATCCTTCCGAGGTCATCATCGATCTGACAGAGAGATCTATATCTTTCTGATTTACTTGATCACACAACTTGTTGAAAAGTTGTTCAAAATATTGTTGCACAATCTATGTAATCTTAACATGCTCAAAAGTGTTCGAATACTTCTTTAAACCATAAATAACAATTATCTTCTATTAATTATCGGACTTCTGCCACCGATATTTCAAGCACAGTGATTTTTCACAGTGATTTTTGTGATTTTTGTGATCGCTTCTAATTGGCTAAGAGCATGACTGTTTTTCGCGCAAGTCACAGAGCCATAACCTGACCAAAATTATAATTTAGAAGGTTACATGCAAAAATTAAAGAAGACTTTTCTAAAACTTTTTTATTTGCGCCCTTAATGAAAATTTAAAACATGTTTTGTAGATCTTTAAATCAGAATAACTTTTTTATGAATGGACCAAACGACTTCAATTTCCCTGTAAGGTTAGAAGAATTAGTTTAGTAAATGACGTCTAACAAATATGTTGAAAAAATGCATTTGGTCGGAATTGTGAAAAACAATAGTAAAAATTGATTTCTACGTCTTTTTTAGCTGGGCCAATAACGAAAATTTAAAAGATGTGTTTGATCAACTCGTATAAACTACATACGCTCCGAAAATTTCATTGAAATCGGTTAATTGGTTTGCGAGTTATGAACGATCAAAAGTGGTAAAAATAAAAAATCTTGAAAAATTGCCATTTTTACCACTTCTGATCGTTTATAACTCGTAAACCAATCAACCAATTTCAACGAAATTTTCAGAACGTATATGTGTGTGTGGGTATACAAAATTTCAGCAAGATTGGACTATGGGGAAAAGGTTTAAAATTCAATTACAAGATTTGACGGATACAACAACACGGCAAGTTAATATAAGCGTGGTAAAGATGACAGTGAGCAAACTCACTCTAGATTAAAAGATCACGATTACGGCGTGAATGAAATTAAAATCATGACCGTGATCGTGATTCAGGAGCGGCTTTCGTCCTATTTCGGATGAGGGCGCCCAGAGGTCACCCAGAGGTCACGAGTAACTCCGCCATAGTAAATGAAGGGTTAGAGAGCGTAAGAATTCTGTGCACGTTTGAAGTATGCTTCACGGCGTTTATTAACGCCATGAACAGAAGCGAGTTCCGATGATCGCAACTTCTTCCTCTTCAGAATCTTTTTCACCCCTCTCCTCTCTCTTTCTACGTATATATTCCCTTCTCCTCTCGCATGCTCCCCGCATAGCCACGCGATCTCCTTTCGAAACGAGCGATCGGGTTCGCGCGTTTTACAGTGTTTACCTCTCGGCCCCTGCTATTTCTGAGCCCCGAGACGGTTGTGTATGAACAGTACACTGCGCCTCCGGTTTTTTAAACATTCTTCCCGCGTGTCGTGATGCCTTTTATTGTACAGATTATTTTCAGCGCACTTGGGGGCGAGAGCGGAAAGAAGAACGGCCGTTCTGCGGTTATCGGGAGGGTTATGGTCTTTGACGATGCTTCCTAACATCCCACCAACGGCACCCATAGACTGGAAATACAGTGACTCGAATTAATATTCGGACGCTCTAAAAAAGACGATAACTTGTTTATGTATACAGTTTGAACATTTTTGGAAAGTCTAAGCATTTAGTTTACTACAGGATGCGAAAAGAAATTTTTATGAAAATTGCAATTGATCTGAATCGTAGAAAAAATACTAAAAGTTGCATTTTACAACTTTTTTATGTGGGCCTACATTGAAAATTTAAGAAATACGTTCTGTAGATCGGTGTCAATTAAACACATGCTGAAAATTTCGTCAAAATCGGTTGACGTTGCAATGTGTTACAAACGTTTAAAGATGGTAATTTTCACGATTTTCGGCCTGTATCTAAGAATTCTTACATCTTTCAATGCCTGTCGTTTTTCCCCGCATCAACCGTTTTCGATGAAACTTTCACAGTGCATATAATTGACACATATAATCTACAAAACGTATTTTTTAAATTTTCAATATAGGCCCACATAAAAAAAAAATGTAAAATGCAGCTTTTAGTATTTTTTCTACGATTCTCCGATCAATCAAAATTTTTGAAAAAATTTCTTCTCACATACTGTAGTAAACTAATTGCTCTAGCTTCCCAAAAAAGTTCAAATCGTGTAGTACCGTATTAAAAAAGTTATCGTCTTTTTTAGGGCGTCCGAATATTAATTCGAGTCACTGTATATTATTTAGACGTGGACAATTTTTATCCCAGAAAACAGTATCTCGTAATTAGCGTAATTTAGAGCGTTGCAACGATTGAGACGTCTTTATGCACAAAAATGTCATAGAAAGGAAAAGAAAATTTATATTTTTTGTATGGCTACATTTATTTGAATGCTTAAATATCGATTACAAACGCGTAACATTCATATTGGCTGGTTTTTACTTAACCGGATTCAAAATTTGTGCCTTTCTCCTATAGATTATGATGTATCTGGTATGTAATCCGGTAGATTTGTTCCTGGGGCGGCTGCAGATCGTAGTTTCGATACTGTAGGATGCATGGTTCAGGGGTTATGCTTGCTTAAAGTTGAGTAATCTGCAGTGTTTTTGACAGGTAAGGGCGCCGCCATATTGGTTTTTAGTGACGACAGCGAGCCGCTGAGCGAGCAGAATCGCCGGTCCTTGCCGCCTAATCCCAACCAACTCGGTCAGCGGCTCGCGACCGTCACTACAAACCAATATGGCGGCGCCCTTACCTGCCAAAAACACTGCAGATTGCTCAACTTTAAGCAAGCATAACTCCTGAACCATTGATCCTACGGGATCGAAACTTCGATCTGCAGTCGCCCCGGGTACAAATCTACTGGTTTGCATACCAAATATATCATAATCTATAGGAGAAAGGCACCAATTTTGAATCCGGTAAAGTAAAGTTTACTCTTCATATTTGTTAGACCACGTTAACTACCTTCGTCACAAGTCTGGCTCGTGAAAATACGGCAAGGGGTAATGGTTCTTTCCATCTCGATTAATGTGTTCGTTAATAAATCAAAAACAAATACCGCGTGCAAAACAATACGGTACGAACATTTTTGATCATTCGTTAATACCATGCTCCGTCGATGATTCAAATTAAATGTTAGCCCCGTCTGTTTCCCCATCTGTTTTATTTAATATTTGCTACGCCCTATATTTTCTTATTTGGGCAAACGTATCGAATCCCATTAGCAAATTGTGTAACCCAGTAAATAGATACGGATCGGATTAAATTTCTTTGACGTTCCTGTTGCTCTTGCCGGGGTCTCGAGCAACTAGAGCGGTAACTATATCGGCGGTGCTTTTAATTGAATAATGAAAAAAATTGTACGAATGGATCGTTCATTCTCCGGTGCACGGGAGGAATTTATCTGCGAATAATATTTGACCCCTTTAACGCGCTCAAATGACGAGAAGATTGCTAATCAAATAAAAATTTGTTTCTGTAGAATACATTGCTATAAATCGCTTCCATTTTTCACGCACAATGTGATCAATGAATATATTCCAGGCCACGAAGAAGAGTCTCCTTTCGGGTGTTAAAATAGCCTCGAGTGCAAAGGGCTGAGGCATAAAGTGAACCAACGATTCAGCGTCGCGTCGATTATGGCAGCTTTCATCGATTTAAAAATAATTGTTCGAAGCCATTGCTCGCCGGCTGAAAGGAATTTCTGTGCCTTAAATAACAAAATTTTCCGTTCGGTGGGCGTCGAAGGATATTTTCAGCCACCGTTTGAACGGTACCCTAAATTATCCGGTTTAACATCCGGATTCCGAAATTAGCGGACCCTCCAGCATAAGGGAAACGCGGGGAAGAGGAGGGAGGACTTTTCTTTCAATTTTCCTTCTACATTCAGACGTAAAATTTTGACCTTCTAAATTCTTGAACATTGGTACGAATGGCATTCGAAACCAGAATACCCCTTCAAACATGTTCTATAAAAAAATTTATAACTCTGCGAATTTTGGATATTTGTACTTGAAAAAAATAGTGTACGTACTTCAAATACCCATAAACGTACCTGTAAAATCTCATTGCAAATAGTTCAACAGTTCTCCCGAGAAAAATTCTTAAAAATTGGTCAAAATGGCATTCGAAACCAGAATACCCCTTCAAACATATTCTATAAAAAAATTTATAACTCTGCGAATTTTGGATATTTGTACTTGAAAAAAATAGTGTACGTACTTCAAATACCCATAAACGTACCTGTAAAATCTCATTGCAAATAGTTCAACAGTTCTCCCGAAAAAAATTATTAAAAATTGATAAAAATGGCATTCAAAATATCCGTTTGAATAGAGTACGGGGGGTCTGTTTATGGAACTTTCTGGGCACTTTTCGGTTCTGTGGATTGTTGCACAATACAGCTGGTGGCAAGAGTATTCGAGGAACAGGCACCGTTTAATCGAATAAGGTGCCGAAGCGGTAATCTTCAACGGTGTTTGTTGAACGTCGTCCTGCCGCCGACCTGCAAAGAGCCGGCCACAGCAGCGCAGTCAATGCCACAACAAGTAAGTAGAAAATATACTTTCAAGCCTAACGGGATAATGTCGCCATAGTGACCTGCTCCGGCCTATTATTTTTCCTCGCAAACCATAATACGCCGGGGCCCCGCGTACTCGATTAGCATTGCCCGAGCGAATGGTCAACGGAGCCATAATCTCGCGAATCCACGCGATTTTTCCACTCGTTACCTTCCAACCAATAAAACAGCAACCGTGCACAACTATACATATTGTACGCACGCACAATTATTTGTTACTTATTGTCTATTATAGATTTTTATATGAACATATTTTGTGAACATATTTACGCATAATAAATCAAATAGGTCTGATTTAGGTTTTATTATTGTGTATAACATGATTCTCCTGTCTATTATAAGCAGGAATTTGTTACAATTTTTATTTTGCAGATCCACAATCCAATTAATCTCGAAATAAATTAACTATTTATCCAGATAATTTTGATTTCATGGAATTTTATGCAAAATAAAAATTGTTTGCATTGATTGGTAGCAGTGTTGGGCAATAAATAAATTTATTTAAATAAATAATCATTTAAATAAAAATTTAAATAGCAGGTTATTTGTTATTTGGATATTCAAATAAAAAGCAACAATATTATTTATTATTTGAGCAAGTCTAAATAGAATTATTTAAAATAATAGAGTTAATTGTTACTTATAAACACAATTTCAATAATTATTTGTTTTGACAAAACTATTTATTCGATTTTCACTCAATCCACATAATAAATAATCTTTTATTTGCAAATAAGAAATAATAAATAGATCACTTTTGGAATTATTTAAATTACTTTTATTTCAATAAAAAGTTTAGTTATTATTTGCGATTAAAATCACAAGTTCATTTATTATTTATTATTTAAAATAAAATTTGCCCAACACTGATTGGTAGCCTCAGGAAACAAATAGGTTTGATTTAGGTTTATTATTGTTTATTATATAATTTCTATCTGTTATGGGTAAATAGGCATTTGTTTCAATTTTTATTTGGCATGAAGATCAATATAAAAAAAATTGAAGTGAATATATCTCTATTATTGTTTAAAACTCGGTAAACGACACACACACATTACATACGAGATCTTATCGAGAATCAAGAATTCCTCTGGTTAACCGTGCCATCCCCAAAGCAACGCAAGATACCGCTACGTGCTACGATCCTTTCTTGGATCAACGAAATCGTATCGATCACATTGCGCACCTAGGCGAACGAACGTGTGCAAGACGGACATGCGCGACAAGTATCACACGTATTCGAGCCTGTTGGCCTACGTCATGCGAACGGTGAACATATTTATGCTATTATTAGGTGGTCGGACAATCTGTAGTACATATGTATTGCTCGAATTGCAAATGAATAATCGAAATCCTATTATTCGTAAAAAACAATCTGTTTTACCAATTATATCGAAAATAGCTGAGCACTACAATAAAATATAATGCTGGAACAATAAACTCTGAGTAGCTAAATGTATGCCGCTTGTCTAATTAAAAAGGAATTAATATTGCAAAATATAATGCATATTTACATACAGTGGCTCACGAAAGTATTCGAACGCCCTTTAAAACAGAATAACTTTTTTATAATTGTAACAAACGGCCTGATTTTTTATAATCAATTAGAAGCACTGGATTATGAAATGATATGCAAAAAAGATTTTCCAAAACATTATAATTTACAAAGTTACATGCAAAAATAAAAAAGTCATTTTTTAACTTTTATATCAGGGTCCTTAAAGAAAATTTAAAATATTTGTTTTGTAGATCTATGTTAGTTATACACATGCTGAAAATTTCGTACAAAATCGATTAACATACAAACGAGCTACAAGCGTTTAAAAATGTTGAAAATCGTAGTTTTACACGATTTTTGATCAGTTTCTGCTTAAAATCCACAAAATCGTACATCTTTCGACGCGTGTCGTTTTTTCCTGCGTCAACCGATTTCGATAAAATTTTCACCATGTGTATAACTAACATAGATCTACAAAACGCATATTTTAAATTTTCAACAAATAAAAAAGTTTTAGAAAATGCCTTTCTTATTTTTGCATGTAACCTTGTAGAATGATAATTTTTGGAGAATCTTCTTTGCATATCATTTCAAAAGTCAATGCTTCTAATTGATTGTAAAAAATCGTTTGGTACAATATTTAAAACAATAAACAATAAACAATTTATTCTGTTTTGAAGGGCGTTCGAATACTTTCGTGGCTCATTGTACATGTAAATTCAAGTAAAACAAAAGTTAATATCGTAAAATATAATGCGTATTTAAACTGTCCGAATAAATAATAAAGTTTATATGTATAGTCATGGTTGACTGGCAGGAGTGAAAGAGATTGATCAATTTGATTTTGCTGCACAATATTGAAATGTGTCAGTGACTGTGGCATTTTTTATAAACATTGTTGATACGCCTATTTTCGGTGCGTGTCTTCGTCCCTTCGTTTCGGTACAAGTCGTTTATAGCGCAAGGCCACGCGTTTGTGAACGAAGTGGCCCATCCTCCTCGACTTCCTGCGCACTTCCTCTTTCATACACTGTTCTTAAATAGCCAGTCTCAAACAGTTTGTTGGTCTCCTCGTGGTTCCGGTTCAGCGAAACGTCCGCTTTGTAAGAAATAGCGATCACTGCTTCTCTCTCTCTCTCTCGAACATAAGTCTCCCTCCACCTCGTCGTTTGTTTCATGCTAAACGACAACTCTTTGACTCATTCGCTCTTTCTTCCGGCTACGCTACGTCCCCCCTATCACCTCGCGCGTTACGCTAAATTTAGGGGTAAACACGTGTTTCTCATTATACACGATTATTTCGGTGGGGAAGCGGTTTTTCAAAATTCCGAACGGGAATAAGAATGGCCCCAGCATGTGCTCGAAAATTTCTCTACGGAATACTAGATCTGCTACGGAACATATGTCAAAATTTGTTATTAATTATTTATTATCAAATCATTTCTTTACGAAACTTTTGTTAGCATATTCGTCACATCTTTCCGATTAGAATGAGCCTAAACACGGTACAGTTCGGACGATATTTCACTGTTTAATCCACGATTTAGTAAAACTTCGATTATGCGAACTTATAACAACTGAAAAAATAGATTCACTACATCGTGTATTACACGAACAAATGTGAACCGAATTGTATCGTGTTTGGGCTCGTTTTAATCAGAAAAATGTCGTGAATATGTTGGTAGAAAAGACATGCTCGAATGTTTATACAGATTGGGACACTGTTGTGTAAGAATAATTTCTACGAGTATGAGAATCTGAGGCTAGATGGTGCGGTTGGGAGAACGCGGTTGGAGAGCGTCGAAATAATAATTGTAAACATGTTTGGCTGATTATGAGCGGCTGGTTTTAACGATCGATAGTAGACACGCTGAACGGAAGCCATTGTAATCGGTATGAAAGCTGCCATAGATTTTCACAAGAGAGAGAGTCGCGGCACGACGTTTCGTCTTCACTGACATGGATAGAGAATCCTGGTGCAGCGGAGAATTCTTTTTTTCTCTCCTGTCTTTCTTTCTCGACGATTACCCATGCTGATCGAACCATTTTTACATACTTTCCAAACACGTCGATGGCTGTCTCTTCTAATCAGTCAGTCAGAATATAATCTCCTTTCGCAGGATAAAAATATTCATTTATATAACTTTCTTGTCTATAATTATTTATTTACCAAACTTTAACTAACATTTTCGTGACTCTTTCCTGATTAAAACGAGACCAAACACGACACAATTGGGTCCATATTTACTCGTTTAATCCACGATAGAGTAGAACTGTGTTACTCGAATATCGTCAGTTCGGATAGTCGAGGCTCTACTTTATCGTGGATTAAACGAGCAATTATTATTCAAACCGTATCGTGTTCGGGCTCATTTTAATCAGGAAAGTGTCACGGACGTATTCGTACAGGTAATGTGTAAATTGTTGTTCACAGATTAAGACTTTATTTAATTAAACATTTGGAGTGTTCGAGGAGGGTTCGCTTCAAAATCTTTAGATTCGCCTTGACTCGACTTGTTTAAGGGATTCAGGGGTTAAAAATAAATGATTAACTAATCAAAATAAAAAATTGACAGTATGCTTGAACGTCTGTTGAAATTAGCCGCGAGAACAAAGCTGTTCCGGTTCTGCTCGGATCCGGTAGGTCACCGAAAATAAAACTAAAGTTCCCCGGTGGTGCGCAGGCGTGAATACGGTTGTATTATGCGGAGGCGACATAAGGGTGGTAAAAATATACACGCGCATGCATATGGGAGAAACGGGTGCCTCGATTTTTGTCCCACGATTACTCGACGCTCGCTTCCTCGAATCGAATTCGATTCGAGGGGTTCGTCCCCCATCGTTCGAAACCCGTACACATGTGTGTACGTACATGTACACGTTGTACACACATACAGACGTACGATTCTCGTGATCGAAATCGTGATCAGCGATGACTAAGATGGGAAGAGCAGCCTCGTAGATACGCGTCGACAAGTTTCCCATCTCGACAAGTCCACGATTTTAATCGGAGATTATTTCCATCGGGAAGCAGCCAAACCGAGAGAGGGATGCCAAAGGAAAATTGGTTAACCCCGGACTTCCAAAGATGGAACCGTCTCCTCAACCCCTAAACCAGATGATCGTTGTCCTTTGAGAGCGGAGTGCCTCAAACTAATTTTATTTTAATTGTTATTATTAGACTGCGGATTTTATGCATTTACAACAAAAAGGGGCACGTACAGTTCAGAGCAAAACTGATCACACACACTTTAAATCAGAATAACCTTGTTATGAATGGACCAAACGATTTCAACTTCTCTGTAAGGCCAGAAGAATTAGTTTAGTAAATGACGTCTAAAAACAAATGAGATTAAAACTATAAAACGATAAAAACGAATTGTGAAAAACGATAGTAAAAATTGGGTTTTTCAATTTTTTTAGCTGGGCCAATCACGAAAATTTAAAAGATGCGTTTGGTCAAATCGTATAAATTATATACGTTCTGAAAATTTCATTGAAATCGGTTGATTGGTTTACGAGTTATAAACGATCAAAAGTGGTAAAAATGGAAATTTTTCAATTAACCGATTTCGATGAAGTTTTCGGAGCGTATATAATTTATCCAAGTTGACCAAACACATCTTTTAAATTTTCGTTGTTGGCCCAGCTAAAAAAGCTGTAAACATCAATTTTTACTATTGTTTCTCACAATTTCGACCAAATGCATTTTTCAACATATTTGTTAGACGTCATTTAGTAAACTAATTCTTCTAGCCTTAAAGAGAAGTTGAAGTCGTTTATTCTGATTTAAAGTGTGTGTGATCAGTTATGCCCCTAACTGTATATTTTAAATCAGTGGACACGTTAAAAATATTTAAGTACATCAATGTGTTAGTTTCAGCTTAATAGGATAATTAAAAGAAGGATACAATTATTATTTGGCTCCTGTGTCCTGCAGTCGATACGAACATTTTTTATTTTGCATAAAGATCCGCAGTCTAGTAGTTATAGAAATATCACTGGTACTAGTACTGCTTCCAGTATGTCAAATGTCCCGGCGTTTGACAATTATTTTCGAAATTTTTTAAACTAGACGTCTTCTAATCAGAATTGCCAGATTACCACTTTCCTCCAAACTAATCTGGTACTGATACAGAGGGGGTAACCTGTTCATTAATGGTTTTACTGACCGCTCTGTTTCTCCTGTCCTGATCAAAAAATTCCGAAAAAATTCGTGATCGTTCTGTCCAATGGCACCCACGACTGTGAATTTTTTCCGAATTTTTCACCGCAAAGTCGACCTTCCAGAAATTCCAGAAACTTGAATAAACATCATTCGAAAATTTCAAGAAGTGATTCTATGGCAGTAGATATAAATTTACTGTAACCAGAGTTGGGCAAAAAAATTTAAATAAAAATTTTTGCCCAATTCTGACTGTAACCAAAAAAATTGTTTACATCATACAGGAGCATCCGCGTATGAGCGCGTTCCATCTCGGCCGCCGTTGACTTATCCCTCTCTAATCCTCGGTAGCAGTTAATCCTTCATTGACCAAGATCCCGGTAACCCGGATTCTCGGACCATAAAGGAGTTTAGGCGTAAAGTCTGAAGAACGCCGAATGAAACTGGTGTCGGAGTCGATTGAGCGTACTGCATAACAGCGAAAGGAACTCGACGAAGAAGACAGAGAGCGAGAGAGAGAGAGAGAGAGAGAGGGGAAGAGAGAGAGAGAGGGAGAGAGAGAGGAGACTGCATAAGAGAGAAAAGATTGCGGCTCCGTGGCGTGGCGCGATGCAACGCGGCGCAACGCGCAATGCATCGCGGGTCTCGGATGCACCGGCTTGCAGTTCCGCCACTGATTGGCACCACAGCGTAGAATGGCGTCTGTGTTCGCAGTAGACACACGCGTGCACACCGTACATACGTGTAGCAAATACGAACACAGTCAGTTTGGCAACGCAGCCGGTGCAAAGCCCGTAACAGCCTGTTGGCCAACATCGGGCATATCAGGCGCATGCGCGTGCACGCCTTCGCCTTCGTGACACTTTAAATAAACCATGGTGGGGTGTAAAAGGGGGACAGGCACAAAAATGATAAACCGCTACAAAAATCCCGATATAGACGCGAGCACGCGCGAGACCATACGGGGGAGAGAGAGAGAGAGGGAGGGAGAGGGAGAGGGAGACAGCTCGTGTCGAGTCGGGGCACCTCGGGCCGGGTCGGGCCGCGCCGATTACGCACGCGGCGTGGCTCGCCGTACCGTCGAATCAACCTTCTGTGCCGCGATCAACGGATTGAAGGATGCACGCCGGAACCCGACCACCATCGCGCAGCGGATCTCGTCAAATGAGATCTCGAATGGACCCGCCTGTCGATACGAGGCCAGCTTTAACCCCTTCGAGACTATACTCGCGTTTAGGCGCGCTTGGACAGCCTGCTTCGCAGGTTGAACAGCCTCTAAGGGAAATTGCAAAATTTTTGTTTGGATGACATAAATAATTTGAGAAGGTGGGGTTAAAGTCTCATCCTAAAAAGTCTGGCTCAGTGCCACCGTCCTACTATTTTAATTAGAAATTGAACGGAACTTCAGATCTTCGGTTCGGATAATAGAGGCCCCACTAAATCGTGGATTAATCCATCAGATTAGCATCGAATTGTATCGTGTTTGGGCTCTTTTTAATCGGCAGAACGTGACAAATGTGCTAGTGAGAGTCTCACAAAAAGATGATCGCAGCAAACAAAGTTCTGTCAACTTGCAAATTTCACTTGCAACATTAATAACGCCAGGCCACACTGTTTCGCGGCGTTCATATCCGAGGCGTGATTACACGGAACGTCAACGCAAGAAACCGGCGGCGACATGCATTTTGTCGCTACAAAGTGAGTCGGCTGTTTGCGACTCAAGCACGGGTACCAACAACTCAAGTAGAAGTGGAAGAAACACGTGTATACTGGATAGTTCTACGAACGTGCTAAGTTGCGGGTTCTGCACGCCCACGTTCAAGACGATTCCAGTTTGTACATATTTTTTTTATAGAACTATATTAATTATTCCGTATGGACAACGAATTAAATTAACCCTTTTTATTTCTGCTCCATAAACATTTCTTCCGACTAAAATATTTCCATTTTTGCGAGTACGAAGTAATTTAGTAAATGTTAAGCAAATTTAATAATGTCAACTGCATAAACATAAAGTATTTCCATTTTGTATAATCTTTTTTATTTTTTGAATGCGAGGTAATTTTTAAAATATAAACAAATTCAATGATGTCGACAATGCTTTGAATAATGGTACAGCAATTTCCAGAGCCGCTCGAAAATCTTGCGAGTACAGTGCTCCCGCGATTGATGTGACATTCGGGTACGCGGATGATGTGACTTCTTTATTCTTTATTCTCTTCTTTATTCTTCTTTATTCTCTATCCCCACTACTAGGGGCTCCCCCTTGGGCGGTTGATCGCGCTACAAAGAAATTAAGGTATTAGGGTGTTTAAATTTTATATATATATATATAGGGTTTTATCATACTCAATATAACAATTTCCCGCTTAGCATCGTTGTTTACTCAGGCTCGTCGTTTACACTTTGAAAAGTTATCCAAGAAATCCATGTTCGGCACACACACGTAAAGAACGTGTACCATTTCGTTTCCTGACACTCGATACCCCCGAGGTTCTCACAACAATCGCGGGAACACTGTAATTCGCGAATGTATCTCGCTCCCTTTATTGATTCGCAGGGTCCGTCCTACATATCGCGCTCCTTATCTCCTTATCTCTCGCGTGAAACAGAAAGCGAGTTTACTGATCGATATCCGCGGATTCCCGGATATCTATCCATTCTTCGGAGGAGGCAGCTTATAGTACGTTGAAACACCCACCTGATAATGAACACTACTGCGAACAGTGAATTAAATACACTCAACTCTTTGCATAAAAATTTTTACAAGATATATTTCACCAAAAATTCTTACGAATTGAAACCTCTGTTAGAACACTATAAAATTTTTTTCGCGAATGAATCTTCCACGGATTTGAAGACCGAAGCCTTAGCTTTGCAACGAGTCCTTGAAAATTGTCGTACGATTTTTTTACACTGTTTTATGGCACAAAAGCGAGGACCATGTTCACGAGGACCCGCATACGACTTCTCTCCCCACTCCTTTTTTTTAGTTTAAGGACTTGTGGAAAAAATACATTTGCGCATACCCTCCCCCAAGAGGGGGGGGGGGTAGTGTGGGACTCGGAGAAACAGGTCTTCGGTTTCCCCAGTACCCACTAAAAGAAACCACACGTCCAGGACTTATGCCCTTTCCTCCCTCAACTTCTGGCTCGCTGGAGGGCCCCGCTTTTCGCATTTCTCCCATCTGGTTTCTAGTACGAGCCCTCTCCACTCATGTTCTTATCCAATTCCTCTCCCCACTCCTGTGGATGTCACGCGCGGTAAGTGGGGGGAGCGGGCCTGGTGCACTTCGCGTGACCCTAACGTCCCTAACTAATACGCCTCTCGTTTAAACCTCCATAAAACGGCTGAAAAAAATAGTACATACGGTTTCTTGGTGTCGTTGTAAAGGGAAGACTCCGCTCTACGAATCTACGGTGGGTTCATTGACGAGAAAAATTTGTCAATGTGTTTTTACGGACGTGGATCGGTGGTGAGGAACATGATCTAAATTACAACTCGTGCCTCGTTTCTGCATTGTACATTCGCGTGTGTCCCCTTCCCCCTTATTAACCGTGAACCATCGAAATCGCTGGCGAATCCGTGCCAGTTCTCGGCCGGTTCGCTTTATTCCGACGCTTCGTTTCAGCTGGCCTACATATGAAATTCCTTGCGCTGCCGTCTCTCTATCCTTTTACCAAATGGAACAAAACGGCCGGAAAAGAACGGCCCCCCGGACAAAAGGCACCGAGAGGTAAGCCGCGGCCCTGCGGACCGTTTCTTTTCCCGCGGAGGAATATAAAACTTAGCGCGGGGAAAACCGCGTCGGATATCGGCGTCGCCGGTCACGGAAGAACGGCCGGGAAAAGAGAGAAGCGTAACTGTTTCTCCGAATGTGGAGCAATTAAACGCTTAAACGGGATCTGATCGCTCTGAATTAATTACTCGTATCTACTTCGCCGGAAGTGGCCGCTGCGCGTACGATTACCTGGACGATCGTGCGCCGCACGTGATCTTCGCATCGAACGCCAGCCTTTACGTAAGCGGACGATTTACCTGTTCGGATTATCGGTCGATTGGATCCCCTTGCTGTTCTTCGTGCTCTCGGTGTGATAACGGCGCCGGCTCTGCCTCGAACACTTCACAGAAGCTGGAAAAATTGTCTCGCAGTCGTGCAGTTTCGATTTTTACTGTGTTGAGGGAATATCCTTGGGAGAAGTACTAGATGGGTCTGAGAGTAGAGATTTCACCCTTTACGATGAGACCAGTTTCATCGTTCTACGATTTTATCTTGCGAAGTTATGGCAGCTTGAAAATTGAGAAGTTTAAAGATTTGGTCCCCGTTTCATTTTGAATGCTACTGTACTTGCAAATTGGGATTTGCAGATGAAATCACGTTGACAGTAAGGGTCACACTTTCCTGATTGAAACGAGCCCAAGCACGATACAGTTTGCTTCGTATTTGCTCGTTTAATTCACGATATTGTACAACCTCTATTATCCGAACAGTTCGGATATTCGAGGCGCCACTGTATCGTGGATTAAACAGATAAATATGAACCGAATTGTGTCGTGTTTGGACTCGTTTCACCCGGAAGAATCTGAGGAATATTCTGGTAACACTTTCATAAATAAACAATTAAAAAATTGTTATAATAATTAAGTGATTAATGCTGTCCCTAGCGGTAACAGATCAAAGTAAGCGATATTCCCCGCAGTTTTCGCATATACAGAGTCACTGTTTTTGCAAATGTTCGTTGGAAAATTTGCAAAAATGTGAGAAGCGACTCTGGGTCCGGCGATCCATCGAGATCGCGATCGTCTCTTGTCCCCGGTAATATATTAAGGGCAGATGAACCGAAGCGTCGGCTATTTTCGTGCGAAACGTTTAATTTAGCGTCTAAGCACGCCGACGATATATCGTCCGGCGCGCTAACAAGTCTAACCCTTTCAGTGTCGCAATTACGTGTCGAGATTAATGGCGACGTTTCTATTTAGTCCGCGGGGAAAGACGAACGATGAATTAGTTTCAGCCCGGTCGAACTGGAACGTTGTGAACGCTGGATCGAATTAACGAAAGACGCGGTACCTTGTCACTCTTTCCAGTTTGTGTTTCCCGACCGGGGACCCTGTTGTGCGCACCGTTCTTACTGGTAATTACGGCCGACCGGTGTCAAACAAAGTATTAATGCCTGGTAGAAGCTTATTTATTAGCTGAGCCGACGAGAAGATTTGTGGGCGGGAGCTTCGGCTGGAAAATTTGGTTTTAGCCTGGAAAACTATGGAAACAGTCTTTATTGTGGGAGTTGAATCGAAAGGAAAGTGTCATTTCATCAAATATAGAACAGTGAAAATATTTCAAGAATTTTTTCAAAGTACGGTAAAGCCTCGATCTAAGAAAATCCATCGGGTCCGCGCTGTTTCTTAGATCCTGTGAATCGATGACGTAGTCGAGGACTAGGTAAGCGGGGGAATATTCGTTTTTCTTAGATCCTACGTTTCCGTTTTCTTAGATCGAGGCACTGTATTGTTGTACTGTCTTCAACTCAATAACATTATTGAAAGAAGAAACAAATGTCTCTGTAGCTCCTGTGTCTTGTAATTGTTACAGTCACGATTTTACAAAATCATATAATATTGGATTGAATAAAAAAAATGTGAGTATTTTAAATTTAAAGTTAATCTAGAAAAGTTCATTTTTATGGACTGGCCTAAATTTTTATTGCAGTAATAACAGACGCGTGTGCAATAAAGAATACAGGGAATGTTTTTATCTCTTCACATTTTTCTAATTTCCATCGCAAATAATAGCTACTCGCTATTATGTTATCGCTAGAAAGTCACGAAAGAAACAGTCCCGCAAGATGCAAAGTATACGAAACATACAATTAACCACAGACTTCCAAATGTTTACGACTTCTCCAACAATTTCAGCTCGTATCTTCGAGGGTCGACGAACTTTGCTTTCAAAAGTGAACGTATCGGTGTAATTACGATCCCCAAGTGTCTATCGTTCGGTGCCACATAATCCATACAGAATTTCAATTCCCTTCGGTCAATTTCTATTCGAGTGCAATCTCTATCGCCACAGTGAAAGTTCCGCGTTAACGTTTTTAAACGACATATTCCACTGTTGTACGATTGTTTGCGAAACAATTGTTTAACAGTTTCTTTACAGGCCCACGTTAAAAAATTATACAGCGTGTCCCAGCTGAAGGAGGCCACCTAAATGCATATCTCCTTTATTTTTAATGGCACAAAAAAAATATTTATGGCACAATTTAAATGGTATCGAAGGAGGAATGTCATAGAAGAACAATTTCTTTTGTCCGGGTATTTTTTCAGTTTTTTCAAGGTCATCGTTATTTTTTTTGAGGAGAAGAATAAAAAAAAATAAGTTTTAAAACTATTAAAAAGTAACTGGACAAAAAAAATTGTTCTTCTACGACATTCCTCCTTCGATACCATTTAAATTATGGCATAAATATTTCTTTTGTGCCATTAAAAATAAAGGAGATATTTAGGTGGCCTCCTTCAGCTGAAACACCCTGTATAACAGCTTGGCAGGAAAAATTGAGAAGTCTGGTGCATTTATAAAAAAGTTATTCTGACTTAAAGTGTCTGCCATCGATTATGCGATTGACGTGCGGCTAAGAAAATTTTCAGGTAAAAATTGCCGCGCGTTTGGCGAACGAGATCGGCCGAAACGGGTATGCCATAATCGAGCGAGATGATAGATCATTTCTAGAAAGTGCTCCGGCGTACACGCATCACGCAATCGTATCAAATCTATGAAAGTCCACCTACATGTAGGCTGTTCACGTACGATCCGACGTTTCACCTCAAGCAGTGAAATCCGAGACGCTGTTCTTTCGAGCTGCATTTATGCACCGCGATTAAGCGTGATCTATATACACACCTTCGGGAAAAACAATGACACCTTTTTGCAAATGTCACCGCCTCTTGAATGGTTTCTCATGGTTCACCGCAACAATGATCCTTTGATCAAAGTGTTCAAAACACCAAAAATGGTCCAGGCACACACGCGACATTTTAAAATTGATCAAATCAGATGTGGGTTTTAATACAAAACCAAATATGTAAAAAAAATACTTTTTAAAAACCACGCTTATATTAAAACTCACTAAAAAGAAGAAAATAATTTTTTTATACATTAGTGACTGTAAATAAAAGCGTGGAGCGCTAAACTATATTGACGTAATCTTCGTGGACACTTCACGCTTTCATTTATAGTCACTAATGTATAAAAAAATTATTTTCTCCTTTTTAGTGCATTTTAATATAAGCGTGGTTTTAAAAAAAATTTTTTTTCATTTTCTACTTTTTAGTCTCTTTTAAATGGAATGCAAGATATAGTAATACTGGTATGAAATAGTAAAATATACTATGTATTATAGAAAATATCAATAAAATATATATGTAATTAACAAAATATATAAAATATATATAAAACAAAATGTAATATGTAGAAACGCAAGATATGGAAATACGCGAGATAGAATGAGGGGATGACTCCGAGAGACGACGTCTCTTGATGGAGTCCGAAATTGTCCGAAATGGAACTGAATGGACGAAACATTACACTGACTGAGCTCCTTGGGTGCGAAATGAGTCAGTGGAGTGGGGATGAGTCGGAGTGGGAACGCGTAGTGGAGTAGGGAGTGCTAGCGCGCGGAGTGGGGATCGCTGAACGAGATTACGTACTACCGAGCGTCGTGCGACGTGTGACGACCAATATTAAAATTCTTTTTTCTTCTGAACGCACACAGTTTTTTAAAATTTGTTTTTTCATATTGCATTGTCGTGCAGTTCTGAGCTACGTTTAAAGTTTCAAGTCTCTAGCTCATCGGGAAGTGGTTTAAAATTCGATTACACGATTTGACGCATACAACAATAACAAGAACAGCAACGACAACTCGGCAAGCTAATATAAGCATGGTAATAAAACCTCTTATTTTACTAGAAATAATTCAACAATTTTTCTGAAATTCGTTAAATTTATTTACGCACATTGAAAGCTTTTGTTTATTTTTATTGTGCTTCGAGGGGTTCGATAACTTGTTAAGAATTTATGAAACTGAAATTATCGTTGTTTTACTGCTCTCTCATATACGCAATGAATTTGGTAACAGAAGTGAACACAAAAGTTTATTAAACGAGTTTGACAGAGAGAGAGAGAGAAATGTCAATACAGAAACGGGGTTGCAACGATTTACGTCAGCTGGGAAACGAGTATATGATTTTGGTGATCTGTCATCTGAGAAACAGGTGCATTTCTGTTAAACTCGTGTCCGTGGAATTTATGTGGTATAATTGGGACGGGAACACGTGGGTTGTGCGTTTGTACAAAATGAACATCGGTGTTCGCTCGTGTTATCTAGTTACGCACCCCTTGATCCGTTCACCGCCCCCGAAAAGCGGACATCATCGAACTATATTACCTATTGGACTGTTGGGGAAACTTCAATCTACCATAGTACAATATTCACCTAGTAAAAATCGAGAAATTTATTCACTAAAAAATTTACTGAAAAACTTTTTCTGGGCTTGATTTTGTTTATCGGTTTTCAAAAGATCAGAAAAATATCCGAACAACACGTAGCCCCTTTACGTCAATATAAAAATGATATTTTACGCGATAAACATAAAAATTCGACGGAAATTCGTGAGGAAAGAAAAGAGATCTAAAAGGCGCCTCTGGTGTCCTTCGGTTCTAGGCTTCCAAAAAATCCGAAAAAATGCTGAAGTACTCATTGTACCCTTTACTTCAACCACGCAAGTGGTATTCTAGCCCAATGTTTCAATCTTCCGGAATAAACATAAAAATTCGATGGAAATTCGAGAAGAAAAAAAAAGAGATCTGAAAGGGGCCTCTGATGTCCTCCGGTTCTAGGCTTCCAAAAAATCCGAAAAAATGCTGAAGTACTCATTGTACCCTTTACTTCAACCACGCAAGTGGTATTCTAGCCCAATGTTTCAATCTTCCGGAATAAACATAAAAATTCGATGGAAATTCGTGAAGAAAAAAAAAGAGATCTAAAAGGGGCCTCTGATGTCCTCCGGTTCTAGGCTTCCAAAAAATCCGGAAAAATGCTGAAGTACTCATTGTACACATTACTTCAACCACGCAAGTGGTATTCTAGCCCAATATTTCAATCTTTCGGAATAAACATAAAAATTCGAGAGGGAACGGCCGGGCGCCGCGCCGCAGGATCGAAAAGTCGTCGGAGTACCAGTGATTCGGTCGGCGGTGCATTCGGTATTTCCGCGGGTGCATATTGCAGGGGATGTTGATACAAGGCAGCGGCCGATGCGCGACAATTTACGTCACCGGGCGAACTAGTGGATGATTTAAACGGGCCGTCGTTTAAACAACAGCTGCGTGCATGGCCCGCGAGCGCCGCGCGCGCCGTGCGCCCTGAGTGGATAATCGCGGGATGAAAAAGAGGGTTGGTTCTATTAGCGGTCGGCTATCGTTCGTTCGCATTAACCTGTAACACATTAATGACGCGTCAAATCAGCGCATGACAACGCCGGGCTTCAGCCCGCGCAGCTGATGTCCGGCTGCGATCCTCTATCCTCTCTACCGTCTCATTCTCTCATTCTCTCTACCGTCTCATTCGATGTGCTCTTTTTCCGCCACTTTTCATGCCTTTCCCTCCATCTCGTCTCTATCATCCCTCTGGGTTAGTCTGGGTAGGGAACCATCTTCCTCACTCTTCAAGCTTCCTGTCTTTTTTCTAGCTTTTCCAACTTCCCTATCCCTCTGTACCTTCTCCACCTATTTTCCTGGCTCCCCTCTCTATCTTCTCCATTTCCCTCTTCTCCATCCCTCTCTATCTTCTCTCTCTCTCTATCTTCTCCATCCCTCTCGTCCTCATCTTCAACCCTTCTCTATCCTCTCTATCTCACTCTTCAAGCCCCCTGTCCTTTTTCTGGCTTTTCCAACTTCTCTATCCCTCTATACCTTCTCCACCTCTTTTCCTGTATCCTCCTCTCTCTATTTTCTCCATTTCCCTCTTCTCCATCCCCCTCTATCTGCTCCAGCTCTGTCTACCCTTCTCTATCTTCCCTAGCTCCTACTCTTCCTCTCTTTGTGATGTCCATCTCCCTCACTTCCAGCTCCCTGTCTCTTAGCTACCTCTCTCTATCATTTCGATTTCCCTCTTCTCCATCCCTCTCTGTCTTCTCCAGCTCTGTCTACCCTTCTCTATCTTCCCTAGCTCCCAGTCTTCCTCTCTTTGTCATGTCCATCTCCCTCACTTCTAGCTCCCTGTCTCCTAGCTACCTCTCTCTATCATCACGATTTCCCTCTTCTCCCTCTCCGTCTTCTCCAGCTCTGTCTACTCTTCTCTATCTTCCCTATGTTCCAGTCTTCCTCTCTCTGTCATCTACAGTTCTGTCTACCCTTCTCTATCTTCCCTAGCTCCCACTCTTCCTCTCTTTGTCATGTCCATCTCCCTCATTTCTAGCTCCCTGTCTCTTAGCTACATCTTTCTATCATCTCGATTTCCCTCTTCTCCATCCCTCTCTGTCTTCCCCAGCGCTATCTACTCTTCTCTATCTTCCCTATGTTCCAGTCTTCCTCTCTCTGTCATCTGCAGTTCTGTCTACCCTTCTCTATCTTCCCTAGCTCCCACTCTTCCTCTCTTTGTCATGTTCATCTCCCTCACTTCTAGCTCCCTGTCTCCTAGCTACCTCTCTCTATCATCTCGATTTCCCTCTTCTCCATCCCTCTCTGTCTTCTCCAGCTCTATCTATCCTTTTCTATCTTCTCTATGTTCCAGTCTTCCTTTCTCTCTGTCATCTCTATCTCTGTCACATTTAGCTCCCTGGCTGATCTCTGTCTCTCTCAGCATTCCACCAGCAGTTTCCCTCCATCCAGCAGGGTTCCATCAGTCCGTCTCCGTCAGTCTCGCTGTCTCACCCCTCTGGTGAACTCTCTGCTACCAGCCCGAGCTCTGTGAGGAGGATCAATAGGGATCCCACACCCTCCGACATGCTGGAGGAGGACAAAGGTACTCTCGCTCTGATGTTCCACTCGCGGTGCTGCTGCTGCTGCTGCTACCGCTTCCTGTGTACGTGTGTACAGCACACATGACTCTGTTTGCGCGAATCACCGCCACCGTGTACAAGTCGTTGCGAATTTTACAGGGAGAAAGGGACGAACAACTGCGCCACGGCGAAATGTGCGCGAGAGGCGAGCGCGTGTCGCGCAAAGATTCAACGCGGAGAGGATACGGGGATTCCCGAGGAGAGATGGCTTTCCTTGCCGCCGGATCATTCGGAGGGTAGTATACGGTGATTAGGCTGGTTTTCTGCAGAGATTTTATGGATGATGGACTGCTGGGCACGGGTTAACTTTGAATTAGTATTTTGCAGGGACTGGCACATTTATGGGGAATATTTTTATACTGCGTTGTATATAAAAATGTACACAGACTTGTGTGGGTGTTCGAAATTGGTATCTGATCAGTAGACTTCAGATGTTTATGCAAAATAAAAAGAGTTTGCATCAATTACAAGACGCAGGAGCTAAATATAAATTTATATTCTTCATTAATAATTTTAATGTGGTGAGAATAATACATTAACACTCTTAAAGTCTTTTAATATTTCCACTGTAATAAATTGCACTTGCTTATTTTTGTTATAAAATCTGGTCTACTGATCTATTGATCAGTATTGTTGAAGTTATTAATGGAAAATTGAAAACATGTTGCAACTTTAGAGGAAACTATGGGGTGAAAGATTACAATTTGACTAGTGTACTGAAGAAACTAGTAAAATGGTGGATATTTTCGTAACAAAATTTTATGTGGTTGACATTGTTTAGTTCGCAATGTTCAATTAATAATAATTGAGAACATGGTACAACCAGTGTGGTCAGATCGAGACTTATCCCCCCACTTTGTCTTCCCTTTCCACAACGTCGAAGTCACGTGGCTCTGGCTCTGTAAGCACGTGGCCGTTACTAAGAGAGGGGGTAACTTTTCCCCTCGAGTCGTGATGTAGAAGAGGAATCGTAGCAGTTTAACTTTTAATTAGTATTGTGCTATATAACCGGTACATTTATAATTTACAATTTATAATAATTGCGTGTCACCATCCAGGGAATCATTCTCATCAGTAGGTTCTCATTCTGCTGAACAAAATGGTCCTCTTCAGGGTACTCCTTCCACACGGAATTGTCAACTTCCTGGAAACTAAAAATCGTAATAATTTCGTATCTTGCTTGAGGAATAATTCTCACTATTAATTGCACATTTAGTCAAACAAAATGGCCCCCTTCAGGGTATCTTTTCCACGCGAAATTGTCAAGTAAAAATAGCAATAATTTCGTGTCTTGCTCGAGGAATAATTCTTGCTATTAATTGCAGATTCTGCTGAACAAAATGGCCCCCTTCAGGGTACCCCTTCCACACGGAATTGTCAACTTCCTGGAAACTAAAAATCGCAATAATTTCGTGTCTTGCTTGAGGAATAATTCTTACTATCAATTGCACATTTAGGTAAACAAAATGGCCCCTCCAGGATACCCCTTCAACGCGAAATTGTGAACTAAAAATAGCAATAATTTTTATTCTTGCTCGAAGAATAGTTATCAACAGTGATCGCACATTCAGCAGTTTTTTGCAGGCTTAGTCGCGTGGACATTCCCGTTGATACTTTCTCCTCTCGACTGTGGTCCGACAATCGGCTCGAATAAGGATTTTTCATCTTCGGCGTAATCGATGTCTTTCGGTCGTTAAGACGCGACCGGACGAACACTATAACTTCGTCACGAATACTGTTGCGCATAAGTATATGAACGGTATCGCGGTGTCTCGTGCGGCACAGTAGCAAAACGGTGAAATTTTGTGAGAGCGTGTAACGCGTGGCTGTTAAAACCGCCAAACCCACGTGCACACACGTGCCCGGGAGAAGAAAGTGCACTCGCGGTTGCACCGGTTGTTGCACAGACTGCTCCACAAAACCACCAGCCACCGCGGCCGCACAAACGAATCGAAAGTCGCATCAGCCTGGCCCGGGTACACACAACCGGTAGTTGAAATTAATTAAGGGGATTAATTAATAGAGGAGATCGTCGACGATACCGCGCCGGTGTCGATTCAATCGGAACGCAGAAATGTTTCGCCGTTTACTTGCAGGTGCCTTGCGAGAGTATTGCAAATGATATGCACCGAGTGCAATTTATTGCATTAATGGTCCCACCCTTCTCCGCGTGTCATTTTTATGGTCCTCGATGCTTCTGGAAACGTGTAGTTGTCCTGCTGGCCAATTTATATTTATTATTCGCGGACAGACAATTTTTTAAAAATTTTCTAGCATGTGTAGCTTGTTTATTTCACAATATAAAAATAGAGAATTTATTATAACAATCGATTTTAGTATATTTCTTGCAACAAGGTTTGGTTTATTTAGGAAATTGTGGTCAACAGTGATTTTGAAGTTTAATAAAATATTGTGTGATCCATATGTGTGTCAGCGAAATTGTTAAAGAAATTCCAAGTTTCATTATTTATCATCTCGTCGTACTGATTTTTAATATTTTGTCAATTTGATGCCAGAGAGCGAGTTAGGTGTAATCTGACTGCCATCGATTTAATCTATTATTAATAATTGCATAAAGAGGACCAGGTTGATCACAGTTAATATTCATATTAATATTACATGAACATATTTAATATCGTATTATCTAGTTTTAGTTATACTTTTCGGAGTCAATGTTCTGTAGACAGCGAAGATGTTGAAGTTAATGTTGTGCAGACACAGAACTTCCTCTAAATCGATGCAAAGTTTTGTGTTGTAGTTTCAGAAGTTATGGCGCTTAGAAAGTTCCGGTGATACACGCTGTATTGCTTTTGTGCATAGTTACGTTTGTTCTCAGTTTTCTCCTTTACTAAAACATGGTGCTTACATGGTGGCCATTACTTTTTCAGTGCACGATCGTGTAGCACATTTCCGATAACACTTGACACACTTTTTACTTGCTACTTCTAGATTTATTTTCAAATTAAATATTGTACATGCAGCAAGTGTAATATAAAAGAAAAAAATTGCAAACAAGCATGAGTACTTCCACGAGGATTAACGTGGCTAATAATTAATTTCTGTAGACGAATTTTAAGAATGTCGAATCTAATCTTTTTAGCTCTGAAATAAATTAAAATCGTACTAAATTCGTACTATATTTTTTGAAAATCTTCAGCAGCCATAATAGCGTAAAAAGATCCGCAGTCTAGTGATTATACTGATCGCATTAAGAAAGAAATACTATTGGGTTGGCAAGAAAGTAATGTCGGTATAAAAAACCAAATTTTTTTGCACGATGACCTTTTGCCATCTTCCTGTAGCTTCACAATTCTTGCGCTCATAAAACTTCTGGTCCTTATCGGCTAAAAACTGATCCATGTGCGATTTCAGGTCATCATCATTAGTGAAAGTTAATTGCTTGAATAAAAAATTGGGTTCTATTTCACTTTAAAATTCCGAAATTACTTTCTGGCCAACCCAATAGATATCAGAAGCTGACAGGGAGCCTCGATGCCAGATTACTGATGCCCAATTAAAAAGCTAACGAGCAGAATAAATTAAAAGAGTACTACATTCTGTCGACTTTGATATCCAAACATTTTCTGAAAATTTTCAGCAGCCATAATTGCATAAAGATCAGAGATTGGCAAAAATTGTATTGAAATAAAAATTTCGAATAAAGTGGGTTTAAAACCCAATTGGAAAACCCCCACTTTACTCGAAATTTTTATTTCAATAAAATTCTTGCCCAACTCTGATAAAGATCCGCAGTCTAGTGATTAAAGACTGCTCGCATTAAGATCGAAGTGACTGGATTTCAGAAGCTGAAGGGGCGTCGATGCCAGCTTACTTATGCCCAATTAAAAAGCTAATGAACAGAACAAATTAAAATAAAATTTTTCTGAAAATTCAGCAGCCATAATTGCATAAAGATCGGAGATTGGCAAAAATTGTATTGAAATAAAAATTTCAATAAAGTGGGTTTAAAACCCACTTGGAGAAACCCCACTTACAACTCTGATAAAGATCCGCAGTCTAGTGATTAAAGACTGCTCGCATTAAGATCGAAGTGACTAAATTTCAGATTACTTATGCCCAATTAAAAAGCTAATAAACAGAACAAATAAAAATTTTTAATAAATTAAAATAAAATTTTTCCGAAAATTCAGCAGCGATAATTGTATAAAGATCAGAGTCGGGCAGAAATTGTATTGGAATAAAAATTCTTGCCCAACTCTGATAAAGATCCGCAGTCTAGTGATTAAAGACTGCTCGCATTAAGATCGAATTGACTAGACTTCAGAAGCTGAACGGGGCGTCGATGCCAGATTACTTGTGCCCAATTAAAAAGCTGATGAACAGAATCAACGACAGCCTACAGCGAGCATAGACCCAGCCCGACAGGTTCTGAAGACGCTACTAGCCGAAGAGTCAGCGTCAATCAGCGATAATTCCTCAAAATTCCGCGTTCTCAGGTGCAAAGCCGGTGAAACCGGGTCCCCGTGGTGCAGCGTGACGCATCCGCACAATGTGGCACACACAGGGAATCGCGTTGCGTACGAGCATCGTTCGTACGCGATATCCCCATCGAGTCCCGAGTGATCGAGCAACGTGTACGCGTGTATACGGCTGGCCTAACCGGCCGGGCCGATTCGGTCGCGAAGGGGCCAGCCACCTGTTCCTGTTCAGATGCCGGGCACAAAATAAAAGCGAAAAGAACCGCGACGACGACGACGATGTGGCATGTGCGGGATCGGTGGCGGCGGATCACGACGAGGAAGACGAAGAAGAAGACGATGGCGGTGCGGTGGCGTGGTGTCGGTGGCGGTGGCGGTAGGTGACTTGGGATATAAGGTGGTCATAATAGTCGCCGGCACCTGTCTCGGCGAGCAGAGCATCTGAGATCGAGACTGATGCAGCCGCCGAAGAAGTCGACGGACCCTGGTGGTGGGGAGGGAAGAGAAAAAGAAGAGAGGGAGAGAGAGAGAGGAGAGAACCGGGGAGAGAACGGTGAGCCTGCGGTGATGAGGAGAGAGTTGGAGGGAGGAGGAACAAGGAAGGATGTGGAGTGAGAAGGAGAAGCCTACAGGGACCTGGAGCAACAAGAAGAGTCCTAGGGAATCAAGGAAATCTAGAGGAACCTAGAAGAACAAGATCTAGAGATACCTGGAGCAACTTGGAGAAATCTAGGGGAGCTAGAAGAACAAGGTGAGACGTAGAGCGAGCTGGAGCAAGAAGGAGGAACCTAGAGGGATCTCGAGGAACAAGGGAGATCTGGAAGGATCAAGAGGAACAAAAGAAGAAACCAAGACGAAATTTAGAAGGACGGGGAAAATCCTGGAGAGACAAGGAGAAAAGTGATCTGAAAGAACAAGAAGGAGTCTAGAGGAGTAAAGGGAAACTTAGAGAAACAAGGATTCTAGGGGGACCTGGTGGAACAAGAAGGAGCCTACAGGAACAATAAGAGACCTGTAGAGGTGCAGAGGAACAAGGAGCGACCACTGCGAACCCGGAGTAACAAGGAGCGATCCGGAGGGACAAGGATGGGAGCAAGAGATGATACAGAGTACCGTAGGTGGGAGTCGAAGAGGGAATGAAAAAGTTAAAAGGAGAACGAAGACAACGAAGGTGAAACGAGATGGAGGGAGGATCTGCAGACGGTTACGGTGGGAAGGGAGGATGGAAGAGAGAGGGAGGATGTTAGTGAAAAAAGAACGGACAGAGTCATAGAGAGAGCACTCTCCGGGGCAAGGAGAAAGAGCATCAGAGCGAAGGAGCGTGCGCGTGCCACTGTTACACCGACACCTGCCACAAAACTTGGCTCCACTTTTTGGCGCACATGCACCCACCACACCTTTTACACGCGGACCCTCTCTCTGCCCTCACACCTTGAGGAGACCGTATGCAAATCGGAATCTTCCGTTTGGTAGCCGATAGAGGATGTCTTGTTGGAGGGAGAGATTAGGTTCCGCGGTTTTCGAGGAGTATACTGAATTTGGGGTCTGCTTTGTTCACGAGTGTGTGGATACTTCATCAATTCTTCAGAGGTATTTGAGGGTTGAGCTGTCTTTTAAATCATTCTTTTTTGGCTGTACTTACATTGGCTACATGGTAAGAACAAGGACAATCGTTCATTCAATCATTCAAACATCCATACCAGTGCAGAAAAAACAACATCCCCCGCAAGAATCTCCACAAACTTAATACCAAGAACTCTGCAAACAACCATGAAGCCGAACTCGGTAGCCACCCGCCGTCTCTCTCGCGATCCACCGTCAGCCTCGACCTCAAATAGGTCACTCCCACCATCCCATTCAATAACCCCAATTTATTAAAACCATCGTCGAATTCGCTGAAACTCCATCGTCATTGACAACCTACCCTGTACAATCTAGTCATACCTGATGATCCCCCACCCGAATGAAAAATCAAAGAAATAAGACTAAAGAAAAAAAAGAAGAAAACAATGCAACCCGGGTAAGACACGCGACGAGCTGACAGAAGCTCCGTTTCCCAACAGTGACGTCGACTACGAGGCTGCGGCGGGCGGAAATTTCAATTAACTTTATGGAGGCCGCGATGTAAATTGCGTAGGGGTCAACGCGTGTCGGTAGACTGGGGTCAAAGTGAGTGGGAGAGAGAGAGAGAGAGAGAGAGAGAGAGAGAGGAAGGGTGCTGCTGCTGTTGCTACTGCCGCTGCTGCTGGTAGCACTGCCGCTTAGGGGGTGGCAGTCGTAATGGTGGTGGGACGGTCGGTGGTGGTGGTTGGCGTTGGTGGTGGTGGTGGCGAGTTCAGGGGTGGTTAGAGGTGTAGGCACGGTCCACGGCCCCGTGGGCATAGGGTGGCGGGCAGAGGGTCGCTGGTTGGATGGGTATTGATCAGCCAGGCGGCCAACAAGACGCCTTTGCAGGATACCTACTGTACCCACCACCGCCATCAGCCAAAAGGGAGCGAGAGAGAGAGAGGGAGAGAGAGAGAGAGTAGAGGACCTGCACACAATGCCAGGACTCCCTGTGTCACGTAGCAGCCTCGTATACTCCGAGCGTGGTTCCCCTACACCGACGATGGGCCAACATAAACCAACCCCACCATCCATAACATCACCCACAACAGTTCCCCTACCTCTCTCTCCCTCTCGCTTCCGCTCTTCTAGCCTCCTATCCTCTTCTAGCTACCCATGCTCTTTCCTCCCATGTCTGTATCTCTCTGTCTACCGGCACGCGAAGTTCCAGAGAGAAAGACAGGGAGAGAGACTGCAAAGAAAGCTAGAGACGGAGGTACAAGCGTGATAAGGCTCGCCAGGGTAGCGTAGAAGAGGGAAAGGGAAGATTTTCACGATGTTACTAGCCAGCCAGCCAACAAGACGCTCTCTCGCGGAGAGACGGCATTGTACATAGCGCGAACCCGGATCGAATATACACCACCACCACACGGTTCGACATCATATACCCTACGGACATAAACCACCGCCGCCGCTGGTGTCCGTGAGAGACCACCTACAGAAACGGGTCTCTCCGAGCGAGAAAGAGGATTAGAAGGATAAGGAAGGAGGGAAATATTTCGCGATGCCAACTGGCTACCAGGCCTAAGCTATACTGTACATCGTCGCGCGTACGCCTATGTACATACGTCCACCGCTCTTGTTGGGTACCTCTACGTAGCATTATGATCGCCTGGCATGCCGCACAACGTTCGAGCTGAACGTCGTCACCTGGGTGGATTGAAAGAGGACCAACGAGACCGGTCAGCATAGATAAACAAAACATCAGAACCTCTGTCGCACTCGAGTTGTTTAGAGGATTGCCGAGGCGAAGGGCGGTTTTGCTGGCTAGCTTACCTATTGGGAAATCCATTAAAAAGTTTTCAGTTAACCTAATGTCTCTGATCGACGCTAGTCACCTAGTCTGAGGAGTTCTAGAAATGAAGAAGAAAGTGTAGTACTCCCCTATAGGAGAGCATTATCCCACTAGCTTGAGAATTCCCTGTGGCAGTCGGGCTGCTGAACCTAAGGACGCTTCTACTAGGTAGCCTAATGTCGCTAATCGACGCTGCACGCGTCTGACGAGTTTTAGAAATGAAGAAGAAAGTGTAGGGACTCCCCTGTAGAAGAGCATGGTCCCGCTAGGTTGGGGATTCCCCGCGGTAGTTGGGCTGCAGAAGTAACGACGCTTTTCCTGGCTACCCTAACACGTTTGTTGTTGCTCGTCTAGGAGTTCAAGAAATGGGGAAGAAAGTTTGGAAGAGTCTAGCTTCTCTATTGGGGTTTCCCATGGTAGCCAAGCAGGACTACCCTAGATGTCCTGCAGTATTCTATATCGGTCTTCTGTACCTAGTGTTCCATAGCCGCCACCTATACAGTCAGACTCCCACGCTGAAGATTCGCGTGTCTTCTCTTCGCATTAACGAGGAGGAGAGTCGCCGTGGAAGAGGACAGCTAGGTGTGTATATAGGTGGAGAGGTTTATACGGTTGGACGAGAGGATGAAGGAGGGAAAATCAGAGAAGGACAGCAGCTCGTAGGAGAAGGAAGAAGACAGGTGGATGAAGCGAGAGAAGGGGGTGGGGTAGTCCACGTCGACGCCACTGGCGCGACATAGTGCCCCCGATTACGATATATATCCACCCTCACTCTAACCAACCCTATGCTTCTGCCACCCACACGCTTCGATCTCTCCTGCTCTCTACACCCACGCCACCACCCTATTTTCATCCTCCTCCTACCTAGCTAGCTAGCTGCCTCTGCTGCTGCTGCTGCTGCTGCTGCTCACTCTCCCTCCCCCTTCCTCTTCCTCTTCGTCAACCCCATCTCTCCCAGCTACCAACACGCCAACCATCTCCTACCCTTTTACTCCTCCACTTCCATCTACGAACTAAACCCCGTACCACCTTGTCTCTCTCTTCACCACCACTGCGCTTTTACCTCCATTCCGCAATGCTCGGCCTCAGGGTTGCTCTCCCGTTGCCTCGAGGGGGTGAACCACGGTGTGATGGGGTAGGGGGTGAAGAGAGAGGGAGAGAGTGGTGGACGACTCTCTCGGCACCACTTCGTCCACGAAAAACGTGTATATACGTACCGCGGGAAAAGAGGGTGCTTCTGCGATGCCGTTTTTTCGACGCCGCTCCACCCCCCGGACAATGCCAATTTCTGACTAACTTCGGAGAACTGCGGAATGTTGTCAGTGACAGGTTTATTGGAAGTTGATGTAACAGTCTCGTAGGACACCTAGGTGCAATCTGATTAGGAGAATAAGCAGAGGGATGATTTTGATGTTTAGGGATTGTTCTCTGAGTTTCTTCAAGTTTGGAGATTTCTTTTTTGAGTTCGGTTCTCTTCGGTGAAGTTAATCTATGGTGTAGATTGGTTTAGTAGATTCCCTGGTTGCTTTGCTACTCGGTGTTAGGTTTGAGGATTGTGTCTGATCCCAGGGAACTTTACTTGGGGTGGTGTAGGTGGGAAGATTGTTGTCTGAAGTAAAGTAGGTTACTGGCAGCTGCTGGGTGAAATTGGTGGAACTGTTTCTGGGATTAATCGAATGTAGAATATGGATCGACGACTGGTCAAAATTAACAACAAAATTTTGAATGTTTCGCATGAAAAAAATTTTAAAATGTAGCACTCGGAACCAGTACACACCCTTGAAACATGATCTGAAAAAAAATTATATAACTCACGTAATCTTGATCATTTTTACTTGAAAAAAATAATAGACGTACTTCAAACACCCACGAATGTATGCGCAAAATCCTGATTCGGGTAGCATAATAGTTCTTCCGGAAAAAATTTCTAATCATTACTTGAAAATGACACTGAAAAAATCAGTACACGCTCTGAAAGGATGATTTATAAAAAATTACACAGTTCACATAATCTTGATCATTTTACTTGAAAAAAATAAGAGACGTACTTCAAACACCCACGAATGTATGCGCAAAATCCTGATTCGGGTAGCATAATAGTTCTTCCGGAAAAAATTACTAAACATTATTTAAAAGTGACACTGAAAACCAGTACACGCTCTGAAAGCACGATTTATAAAAAATTATACAGCTCACGTAATTTCGATTATTTTTACGTGAAAAAAATAAGAGACGTACTTCAAACACCCACGAATGTATGCGCAAAATCCTGATTCGGGTAGCATAATAGTTCTTCCGGAAAAAATTACTAAACATTATTTAAAAGTGACACTGAAAACCAGTACACGCTCTGAAAGCACGATTTATAAAAAATTATACAGCTCACGTAATTTCGATTATTTTTACGTGAAAAAAATACTAGACGTGCTTCAAACACCCACGAATGTATGCACAAAATCCTGATTCGGGTAGCATAATAGTTCTTCCGGAAAAAATTGCTAAACATTATTTTAAAGTGAGACTGAAAACCAGTACACGCTCTGAAAGCATGATTTATAAAAAATTATACAACTCACGTAATTTTGATTATTTTTACTTGAAAAAAACACTAGACGTACTTCAAATAACCAAAGATAAATGTACGAAATCCTGATTGAAGTAGTCTAATAGTACCTCCGGAAAAATCGTTTCCTAATCGACGTCTGATGAAATAAAATTGCACGAATCGGCGCATCTGCAATGAGTAGCGATCCGATATTCGTCCCCGAATAAATTGTGCATCAGTATAGCTCGGGCCAACGGTCGATTATGCGACCGCTCCTCGCGAGACATCTTGCGCAGCACGTATCCAGGTACAGGTGCTCGCAACAGGCGGCTCTTCGAGTCAAAGGTGTGCTCGAATTCTGCCGCGGTGGGCAGCAGGAGCCAACCAGGCAACGAAGCAAGCAGCTCGTGGCGAGCATACCACACCTTCAGAGAGAGGACTCGCAACCAAACCAGCCATCCGGGGGCACGTGGACAGTGTCTGTCGAGGATATAGACTGTGTGCCGGCGAGAAAACGATGAGGAGCGTGCGAGAACGGCAGGTGGGAATGCAGCGTGAAACCCGGCAATTGCCTCGACGCTTTATCGGCACGTGTCTTTAAAAACACGTAAAATAATAAGTCGAGCGGGTGGGGAGAGAGACAACGGGTGAAAACGGATCATCCGTTTCCGCGTCTCGAGCACTCGGACGACGGACATCCGGATATCCAATTACCCAATTCGGGAGGGAGCACGCGGAGACATCAGCTCGAGGACATTTGGCTGTCGACCGCCCATCGTTTCTACTAGAAAACGAAAATTTTAGACATCGTTTCTACTAGAAAACGAAAATTTTAGACATCTTTTCTACAAGAATTTTTCAATAAAATATGATTCTACGCTGCGAAGAGATTTCATGCATTTATATAATAACAAAAACAACGAAAAAGACGATAACTTTTTTTAGAGCAATTAGTTTACTACAGGAATGTGAAAAGAAATTTTTTCAGAAATTGCAATTGATCGGAGAATTGTAGAAAAAATACTAAAAGTTCCATTTTACATTTTTATGTGGGCCTTTATTGAAAATCTAAAAAGTACGTTTTGTAGATCTGTGTCAATTAAACATAACCTGAAAATTTCGTCAAAATCGGTCGACGTTGCAATGAGCTGCAAACGTTTAAAGATAGTAAGAATTGCAGATTTTCATATTTTTCGGCCTCTAACTGCAATAAATCTAAGGATTCTTACATCTTTCAATGCCTGCCGTTTCTCCCCGCATCAACCGATTTCGACGAAACTTTCACAGTGCATATAATTGGCACAGATCTACAAAACGTATTTTTTAAATTTTCAATATAGGCCCACATACAAAAGTTTTAGTATTTTTTCTAAAATTCCGATTAATTGCTATTTTTGACAAAATTTCTTTTCACATCCTGTAAAAAAGTTCAAATCGTATAGTACAATATTAAAAAAATTATCGTCTGCTTTACAGTGTCCGAATATTCATTAGTTTCACTGTATATGTATAGGATGTAGTCTGGTTTTGAATGCCATTTTGTTATCATTTTTCAGGAATTGTTTCCAGGAGAACTGTGGAACCTTTCGGATTAGGATTTTGCAGACATATTTATGGGTATTTCGAGCACGCACACTATTTTTTTCAAGTCAAAATCATTAAAATTATGTGAGTTATATACTTTTTTTGTAGGGTATGTTTTCAGAGGGTGTTTTGTTTCGAGTGCCATTTTGTCACTGGCATTTAGGAATTTTTTGCAGGAGAACTGTTGAACCTTTCGGATTAGGAATTTGCACATACCTTTATGGGTTCCTGAAGTACATACCGTATTTTTTTTTTAGTAAAATTACGATATTTATATATATATATATAAATATATATATATATTTGTAGGTTATGTTCAGAGAGAAACATACATAGTGGGCTCCAGATGAAGAAAGACAGACAGAGAAGATTCCAGAGCGAAAAAAAAACAGTAAGTTTGTCAGGTAAAAAGGATAAAAATTACGAGATTTATATATATATTTTTATAGGTTATGTTTAGACAGCAACATACAGAGAGGGTTCTAGAGAGAGAAAGAGAGTCGGAGAGAGTTGTGGAGGGCGAGGGACAGCGAGAGATTGCGAATAGGACTGGAAAGAGGGGGACGGAAGGTGAAAGAGGGCGAGTTCGTCTTTTCCTTCGGAGAAGCGTCGTGGAACGGAGAGAATCGCGAGGTTCCTACCATCACTGACGGTAGCATGAACCGAGAGAGGATCGCAGAGAGGGAGGAAGAGGCTCTGGAGAGCAAAGTGAGCGTGCGAGGGAGAGAAACTCGGCTTGGAGTGCCGTGAGTGAGTGACTGAGGGAGCCTGAGAGCGAGATGGGGACAGACGTTCAAGCTGTTCACAGGAGAGAGAAAGAGAGAGAGAGAGAGGAGAGAGGGACAGGGAGGGGAGAGAGACAGCCAGAGAAACGTTGCGGCAGTCTAGAGAGAGAGAGGGACAAAGAGGGAGAGAGGTGAGGTCCGCCGCAAAATACAAGTTGGTAGGATATCGACCAGCCGGAAGTCTGAGTAGTTGTTGCCATGGAGACGCTCAAGTCAATTTGACCTGGGCCAACAGTCACCGGCATACTGATGCACGATATGCCATCCCATTATTCATATGGTTTTTACACCGTGGAACATATTTCGCGGGCCGATACCTCCAAGCCCGTGGACACCACTCGAAACACGGAGAACGCGGACCTCCAATCGCACCCGCCACTTCCGGTACCCGCGTTTGCTCGCACAACTTCAGAACGGAGCTATGCAAAAATTCGGGAAGTTTGTTATTCGCTGGAATTCTACTCGGAGAAGATTTACCAATTTTTATCGACCCCTAACTCTCCTCTTACGCGGTCCTTTTGCGAGTTTTAATCACTTCTGCGTAGCCATTCCGCGAGTAGGTGACGTCAACCCATAGAATGTTTTTAGTAACATTCTTTTTTTGGTATAAGTGGACTTGCTGAAGATTCACAGACTTTTATTATACACCTTACGCATTTTACTTGCCTCCACAAGCCACTGAAAGTACAGCCAACCCTTCCAGCTTGACCACCTTAAATATCTTTGTTGTTTTTAAAGATACGTCAAATGTCTGAAGGACAAAGTTGAATGGTAAAATGGGGCTGGTACGATACCAAAACAATTTTTGTTTTTATGTAATTTTTTTTAGAGATATGAAGGTCACCTTCATTTTTTTTAAATGGAATAAGGTATTTTTTAATACAGCAATCGATGCAGCTGGCCATTCGTTATAAAAAACTACTAACCTATGTATGTCGAAAAGTTAGTAGTTCAGGAGATATTTCAATTTAAATAACTCTAAAACACCATTACTGTCGTACTAAGACGTTAGCGTTTACTTACTTGCGAATCCGATAAAGTTTGCTACATTACGCTGTCGAGGAATATCAGCCCCTAAATTGCGACTCTGTACAATAGCGAGCTAATTCGATTAGAATCAATTCGGATCAGTTTGTGTCTCAAACTTATTTTCCAACGCAGAATTCTGTTCGTAACTTTCTTATTTTTGATTGTTTATTTATGAAACCTCCACTGGCACACGGGCGGCTCTTTTCCGGTTAAAATGATATCCCACACGATGCAGTTCGAACTGTAATTGTTTGCCTAATCCACGATATAGTGGAGCCTCGACTATCCGAACCAGATCAGACACGACGTCTTCGAGACGATTTTAGAACGTGTTCCAGTGGAAGTTTTGCAACGTTCGAGGGCTTGAATGAAAGGTGAAGAATGGCGCTGTGTGATAGAGGTGGTCACGTTTAAAAAGTCAACAGAACCAGATTACGTACTTGTGTAACGTCTTACTACGACAGTAAAGGTGTTTTAGAGTTATTTAAATTGAAATATCTCCTGAACTACTAACTTTTCGACATACATAGGTTAGTACTTTTTTATAACGAATGGCCAGCTGCTCATTCCATTAAAAAAAAATGAAGGTGACCTTCATATATCCAAAAAAAAATTACATAAAAACAAAAATTCTTTTGGTATCGTATGAGCCACATTTTACCATTCAACTTTGTCCTTCAGACATTTGACGTATCTTTAAAAACAACAAGTAACAGGGTTCAAACAAATCAAGTAACAAACAAATAACAGGGTTCATGGGGTAGGCAGTTTTTGGAAATTTTTGTAAAAGAATCAGATGACTGTCTTATATTGAAATTTTGCAGACATATTTTCCATCGTTTGGAGTATACGATAGAATTTTCCAAGAGTTCAAATTCCCCGAAGAGGGGCATATTAAAAAAAGGAATAGTTCATTGACTGATCCGATTCTGGTCGTCCTGTTGGTCTGAAATTCAAAAACGAAGTAGCAATTGAATTAGTATGCATGTAGTTCTCGCTCGAACGAAAAGAAATTATAATTTCCAAAAATATAGCTGCGATATCAGTTCCCAAAAATACAGCTGCACTTAAAACTTTAAACAACCTCCTTCCGAAACGGAGATCCATATTTCATGAAAACTAATGGATCGATGAAACAGGATCTGAATAGAATTGTCTAGTTCTTGTTCTAAAATTGTTATTTTAACCTGTTCATGTTTTGTTGATAAGAATGGGATGATTCTTACTCTCGCCATCACATTATTCCTTTTAAATGGCATTTTTAAAATACATTAGGATCCAGATTTATTCTTGTATTCATCATTGTTTTAAAATATTCTAGGAAATGCACATTTTTTAAATTGAACGATAGGAGCATTAATTCTTGAGACACTTCCTTTTGTTTGTAATCGTTGTGACGAATGGCAGCATTATTTCTCGGATTCGCGACGAGCACACTCGGTTCTCGGTTAATCGAGCCGCGTGCAAATACATATATCCGTAGATTCGCGCAAGGATCGAACCCCAACTGAAATAGCACCGGCTCGCAATACAGCATGTTTTGATGTATAATACTATTTCTGCATTTGTTGCTTAAGAGAGCATGGTCCAAGTATCATTTTGCTTATTGTCCAAAACGAAGGACCATTGCTGTTAAAAATAGAGAGAGAGAGAAAAAGTAAATTTCAAGGTCAAAAGGTCAACTGTTTTCTTTTCATCGATTAAAAAATTTTGTTTATTTGCCTAACTGATTTTTCTTATATTATATTTTCGATGTATTTCACGCGGAACGAAATCATTTCCAACGTCTTCATCGATAACACATATCTGACCATAATTATGGAAGTGGTCTAAAAGTGAAAATGAAAAAAAAATGAGTTTATTCGTTAATTTCTTGTGCTCTTCGTCTAAACTGTTACGTTTGTGAAATAAGCGATACAATCAATCAATTACAGCTCTCCACGGTAACGATTACAGAGGCAGTAGTGTCCGAACGTGTTCAGTGTAGGTGACTGTACATATATTGTGTTGGTGGCGCGCCGGCGTTTTCGTGAATCGAAATAGCGTTCGTTTTTACGCGGGCCTGACAGCACTTGGTCACGTGCTTCGTTTAATGGAACGTTCTACGAGTTATTTCAAACTTATGTGTCATGCATTCTAGTTGCGTATAAATATAACCGGCATCGACGACGTGCGCTCGTACGCTGATCACTCACACAGAAGCGACTCCTCGCGCGAGTATGCGAACAAAAATTCTGGGTACTACGTTCGAACAAAAAAATATACCCTAGAAATCATTCAACGTTTGTCACTTCCCACTTTCATTCATATATTGCCGTCCCCGCTGATGAAATTGCTTTCTTAAGCAATTAAACAGTCGAATTTGTGACGCCTAAGCGTTACGAGGCTGAGGATATTCATTTCCCATTGTATAGTCAATGAATTATTTAATTAAAAATTTTCACGATCATTTGCTTAACATTAATTTTATTTCCTGCGTAGCCGATTGCACCTTCAGCTGCAGTTAGACGGACGCGGCAGTCAAAGTGTTGAAAAAAGCAATATGTGCAGGGTGCCTCAAAAATTTTGTACACCCTTGACAGGGGTGAATCCTGAGTTTATTTGAAGCAGCTTCTTCCCTTGCGAAAATGTTCTTTGAGGCTTCGTTGAAGAGTTATTAGCGAAAAACGTTGACCAACTACAGTGCCGCTGCCGCAGATAGACTCCGCCCTCGCGACAGGCCCCGCCTCAGTAGCCGCGCTCTGATTGGCCCGTGTTTTTCGTTGATAACTCCTGAACGAAGCCTCGGAGAAGTTTTTCGCAAAGGAAAAAGTTGCTTGAAATGACCCGAGGCATCAGTCCTATCAAGGAAGCGCAACATTCTCGGGTCACCCTGTATACGGAGAATTCGCGGGGAATAAAATTAGACAATAAATTGCACGATGTCGGTTTCCATCGCGGAAAGCGTTAAATCGGTATTTTTGTTAGCCGCGAGTTATAATCCCTTTGGGGAAAAGGGAGCGAGGGCGTGGGTGGATGGAAAATCGCGGTTTACAATGGGGGGTTTATTCACCGGTCCGCGGGCGCTGTTAGGAAATTTATCTATCGAATTAATTTAATATAATGAGCATTATAAATTACTTTCGCCAGCTTGACACCTACACGAATTCTGAAAGCTAATTACGTCCGCAACGGGAAATAATGGAAGCCCCTCCCGAAAAGCTATTCACCGCAACCCCGGCCCCCGCGTCGCGGCGTTACACGGTTTGAAAGCCTGGATAAATTAGAATCGACCGAGATGTATCCGCGAATCGTGTTGAATTAGCGGATCGTTCACTCGCAATATGGCCGCGCAACAAAATTCCCAAGTTCTCCCGGTTGGAAAGCGGCGGAGACAGGTGCGCGGCGATACGGGTTCGAAGAATCCCACCCTGATGACCTGATTTACTTCGCGCCGCACAATGTCGATCGAGCCGCAACTTTTTGCGCCGTACCACCACCTTCGAAGGGATGGAGCCCTGGCAGGGACGCGTGGCTGTTGCTCCTCCGATTTTCCACCCCCAGATCGCGCGCTGCGAATATTCTAAGACGCTTCGCGTATTTGTTTGCGTTTCCAGACATTTCAAGGTCAAAAGGTGATGCTTCTTTTTTTTTTTATTTCTTTTCTATAAATTTTTTAACATAACCAATCTGATTTTATTTATATTATATTTTCATTTAAAGTCGCATGGAGTTCATACGTGTTATTGATGAAGCGGTCACATATTGAAAATAAAATATATAAAAATCAGTTACTCCGACGAAAATGTTTTTTAATAATTTTTAGGAGAACGGTCGAGTGTTGACCCACGGTTTCTTCTGCACTTTTTATCCTCGTGTTAAGCAGAATCAGATGCGATAAAAAAAATGAACGACCTTTTGACCTTGAAATTAATTTTGCTGTTATTCCGAAGAGATTTTAATCTCGAGATCGTTGATGATAACGCGGTAATAAGGGACTGGGAGACGAGATCAGGATTGAGACGTCTAGTATGAGAATATAAGCTCTATCCTGGATCTCGGTTCTGGGTATGAAAGTTTTACGGGAAAGTTTGCACCCTCCTGAGGACGCGTCAACCTTGCCGCGAGACCAGACGCTCAAAAACGAAAAATGTATCCGAATACCACGGAATCCCGCTATTTTTAGGACAACCGCGGCATCGAGTTATAAGACTATTTCGAGAAAGAGAGGTGCTTCGACCCTCCGCCGAATCACGCCAGTCTACACAATCAGTCATCCTCCCTCGCCTCGTCTTCAAAGTTAGGCTCCCTCCCTTCTTCTTCTTCTTCTTCTTCTTCTTCTTCTCCACAGGCGAGCAGGAGTCTGCATAGTTCGAGAAGTAAGGGGTAATCCCCACCCTCGGTCCACCCCCGTTACTTCCTCGTCTTGTTTCCTATGGAAATCCCCCATTCCGTTTTGTAGTTTATCGCTTTTTCCCAAAACAGTTCCTTTCCGACAATTTTTTATACGCGTATACGGTTGGTTGGTTTGCAACCCTTCAATGATGAATTATTTTCATCGAGGGTGCTTGAAGCTATTTATCATTTAGCAATTTGTTTAAATAAATTTTTAAGCTGCTTGTTATTAGACCTATCGTTGTTCTTAATCGTTCAACCCTCGCTCTTCATTTTACCAACTTTGTTTATTATACAGGGTGAACAAAAATGCAATTCCTTGAATTGTTAATTATTGTAACAACTGTCACTTTATTATTTTCGATTTGGTCACTGCGTTCCTATTCAACCCTTCACGATCGTAGCGAAAGATTGAACCCTTTTCAACCCTACAACCCTATTATGCAGGGGTAGTTTTTCAATCGATCTGTGATGACCATTTTTGAAGGTCAACGAACATTTATTCTGAAATTAATTTAATAATTGCTTTTTATCAAATCGCGGTTTTGATACTTTCGGGATTTAATCCTGTGATTATGTCTTGCGGCCGATGGTAGAAACGAATAATAAATGTTAAATAATACGACGGGAACGTTAACGAACATTTCAACTTATACGATAATAAATGCCGAATAACAGTGAACGTACGTTAATGTAAAATTTCAGCTTCTCTGTAGTAATATAAATACAACAGCGGAGGATTACCTTTCGTTGTTCAAGTGTTATAATTATTATTTCCTGGAATAAATTACTATGCAGGTGGAATAAAACTCTGGCGCGCATATGCTTCTCACTGGATCGTAATTTATGTACTTTTTTCATGGAATTATTTTTCAAATACCCAGCACGGTCACAAAATAAAAATGTTGTTTAATCGAACTATCCTTCTTGAACTATTACTAAACATATTTATTCTACCAGTCGTATTTATTAAATTTCCAATATGGGCTCGTATAAAATTTACGGAACACAATTTCTAGTGTTCGCTATACAGGGTGAGTTACCTAACGTTGCCACCTCAAATATCTTCCTTGTTTTTAAAGATACGTCAAATGTCTGAAGGACAAAGTTGAATGGTAAAATGGGGCTCACACGATACCAAAAAAATTTTTCTTTTTATATATTTTTTTTTAGAGATATGAAGGTCACCTTCATTTTTTTGAATGGAATGTTGTATTTTTTACCATATGTCGATAGAATATCAAATTCTGAGTATAAAATTGTTGACCTTCATATGTCCTAAATCTAATAGTTGACGAGATATTATCGAAACAAGTTTCTTTTTTCTTTGGATAATATCTCGTTAACTATTAGGTTTAGGACATATGAAGGTCAACACTTTTATACTCAGAATTTGATATTCTATCGACATATAGTATAAAAAATAGGACATTCCATTCAAAAAAATGAAGGTGACCTTCATATCTCTAAAAAAAATTACATAATAAGAAAAATTTTTTTGGATCGTATGAGCCCCATTTTACCATTCAACTTTGTCCTTCAGACATTTGACGTATCTTTAAAAACAAGAAAGATATTTGACGTGGCAACGTTAGGTGACTCACCCTGTATACAGGGTGTCCCACGTAACGCTTTTCACGATTTTTCGTGCTTGAAAGTCGATCAGTTTTCGATTGGCTGTACATTGCAATAAAAAAGTTCGAAAATTTTCTTTTTAATTATCGCCAAGGCCACCTTCATTTTTTGAAATGGTACTTCAAGGTCATCCGAAGGTCATGGTATACTAGGTCGTTGAATTCGTCTTGGTACGGGCTATAATACTCTTAAGTCAAAAATACCATGTGCCATTTAAAAAAAACGAAGGTAGCCTTGAGAATACTAAAGAAAATTTCAAATTTTTTTTTATTGCGACATATATCCAATCGAAAACTGACCAACTTTCGTTGAAAATATTTTTTTGTCAGATTATCGCAAGTACTTGAAAAATCGTGAAAAGTGTTACGTGGGACACCCTGTATATTATTTTATAAAAATTACAAGGCTGAAATTACTTACATTTCTCACAATTTTTCTAATAATTTCTAATGGAAGCACCTTTATAATTTCAATAATCAAAAAATAATGAATTCGAAAATTGAATAAAGAAAATGAAGACTGTCCGAATATTATTGAAAAAAAATTAATAATTAAAGCTGCGAGCGGTCCTAAGCGTCGTCAATTATACAACCGTGAAAATGGTCGGACATTCGAGGGTTAATTGCATTAGATACCGTAATTTCGACCTCGAATCGCCACTCAAATCACAATGTTTGTCTTGTATATCCGGCCTCGGCGAAATCGACCTCTCCACCCCTTAAATTGCTCATCGCCGGCGCTCGTCGCACATTCGAGAAAGTAATTTTCGTTTCGGCTATTCTATCACCCTCGAAACCCACCACCACCCCTCGTCCCACCACCCCGCACACCCCCTTTCGAACGAATGATTACATCATCCACGAGGGGATGCATCATTCTCGCACCCGGGGCCAGGGGTGGATTAACTTGATGCGCAACCCCGTCACCGAAATTCATAATCTGTACAGGCTGGGCGAGAACCATATTCCCCCCCATTCCCGACTAGCAAACTCTAATATAAAGAACTCGAGATGCTATCGCTTCCCGTACTGTCACCTACCTATTCTATAAGCGTGACGCGACACGAGCGGATAATTCAGCGTGGGCGTTATGCTCCTAACAAGCTAATCCCTTGATCTTCCGATTCTTCGTTAAGTGTCATTCTTTGGCGGTATGCAGGATTTTCTTTCAGGAAAACTACTGGACCTTCTGGATCATGATTTTGCATATGCATTTGTGGGTATTTGGAGTACGTCAGATAATTTTTTCAAGTGAAAATAATCAAAATTGCTTGAGTTATATAATTTTTTATCGAGCATGCTTTCAGAGGGTATACCGGTTTCCAGTGGCATTTTCAAATAATCTTTAGGAATTTTTTCTGGAAAAACTATCGGACTTTCTGCATTAAGATTTTGCACGCATATTTATGGACATTTGAGGTACACATGGTATTTTTTCTAATGAAAAACAATCAAAATTGCGTGAGTTATATAATTTTTTATAGTTTTAAGGGGTTACTCTGATTTGAGTCTACAACCCCTTACGTTCAAGGCCACTTGAAAAAAATGGGTAAAATTAATTTGTCGAAGTTCACCACCAGAAAACCTTTACGTGTGAACCCTCAGGCGGAGGTGTCCGGGTCAACTGTGACCCAGAGTACCATTAAGTACCAAATTCGTGACAATAAAAATTTCCAAAAAATGCTGGCGTATGAAGTTCAACGGAATTTAGTACGATATTTATGTATTTCGGATCTAAAAATGCTATTTAATGAAAATAGAATTTTATTTGGTACCACTTTCTTAAAATTCGTCTACAAAAATCGAAAATTCCACGAACATGCGTAGTCTAGCCGTGAGGGTCATCAATAGTGTATCTACAAAAATGGTACGGCGCCGAGAGGAACCCAGGACGAAAATTTTAGGCAACTATTGGCCAACCGTCCGCTATTAATAGATGCATAGCGGGCTATCATTAGACGGTACGGGGGCCGGTAAAGTAAAGTTTGCCATTGACAGCGTCGACACTGATCTTCAAAGACAGCTTGACTCGATGACACAGCCGATGACGGGAATCGCTTTGATGTGGCGCGGAATTTAGTTCATCGAGTGGCTGGCTGCGTCGACTTCCAGAAAATAGATGTCGCGCAGGAGAGAGACGTCCAGGCGAGAGAAGAAAAACACGTCCGAGTATCGAAGATATCCTCCTCTGTTTACCTAGGGAATTCCTTCTCTCCATCTGCGTCGATGCAAACCTTTCAACGGATAGTTCGCTAATTTCTGCGATCAAAGTTCGAACAGATTCACGATTCGCAAATAAGTCCAATTTATCGCTGTATCGAAAGTCTCGAAATAAATCTCTAGCTGGACCATGTGCGCCAAGCGTGCTCATTTCGAAGACATCAGCAAAGTAGTCCGAAGTTTGAAGTCGCCACTTCATGGTGCATCGAAGTTTTAATGAGTTGGACAAATTGCTCGATTGCAAGCTTTTTTAATAATCAGCCACAAGATCACCTGGATCTTAACTGGTCATCTTTTTAGGAGATCGATGGCCAGATCGATGAAGACCTGATCAATACTGATCATCCCCTAACTCCGAATCTGGGTGTCGTTGAAAAAATCGAAGACATCAGCAAAGAAGCCCAAAGTCCCCACTTTATGGTGTATCGAAGTTTTAATGAGTTGGACAAAAGTTGTTTGACTGCAAGCTTTTTTAATAATAAGCCACAAGATCACCTGGATCTTGACTGGCCATCTTTTTAGGAGATCGATGCCCAGATCTATGAAGACCTGATCGATACTGATCATCTCTTAACCCCGAATCCCGCTGTCATAGAAAAATCGCGACTGTTGGATAGCCGGTGGTCCTTCCTGAAGCAAGATCTCGATCCGGCGCTCTTTGCTTAAGAAACTATTAGGTTACCGAATAATTCATGCGGGATCGCAACCCGCCAATCCGGTGGCGCTTGCAGCACACGACGACGCCGAATCCAAAGTTCGCGGGGTCGTGCAGGATGCAAGGCAGAGGGTGGCAGAGGCTAACACACAGAGAGAACGGTGTCCTGGTGGAGGGGTTGATAGGGTTTGCTACCGAGGAGAGAGAGACAGTGATAGACGACAGGGTAGCAAAAGGGTGACCGAGAGGCTACCACGTTGGACAGGGATGGAAACGTTAAAACTGAGAGCGCGTATACTCTGTTGCCAATCTCTCCCCGACACCCTATATCCTGTGGGGGACATAGCCACCCCGTTCGCCCCATAATCGTTTCTCTCGTTCCGCACACTCTCGATAGAGGCCCTCAGTTGAACAGAGGAAGGCGTCAGTCGAACAGGGAAAGACATACTCGAGCGAGAGCGAACATAGATGAAGACAGAAAGAGGACGCGAGACAGAGAGAGAGGTGGCGAAGGAAGGCTGCGAAAAAGGAAGCCTGAAAATGAAAATACGAGAGAGAGGGAAAGAGTTGGGGGTAGGAAGAGGTATGATGCTCGGGTAGAAAAAACGGGGAAATGAAAATAGAAGGGAGAGAGACGTTGCAGAGGGAGTGCGACGGGAACGTGGAAAAGGAAACGGGCTGATGGGGGTGAAAAGGAACCAAAGGGAAACAGAGGGAGCTGAAGAGAGTCGGAGGGTGGCTGAAGGAAGCCAGAGGGAGAGGCAAAGTGGCAGAAACTAACGGCAGAAAGAAAAAAGGCGTTCGTGAATAGAAGAAAAATAGGAATGGGAGGATGGAGATCGGAGCGAGAACGACGAAATTAGCACAGATAGAGAGAGGATGATGTTCTGGAGTGAGAGAGAGAGGATGGAAGAGAGACAGAGAGAGAGAGAGAGGAGAGCGTAAGTGTATAGCTACCGTCCCGACCCGACCTCTCATCCCCATTCCTGTCTCCACCTCTCTCCATCCCCCTAACCTAACCCCTCATCTCCACCCGGGGGTCCCCTTCTCTCTCCACCCACCATGGCACAAACCACCCACCTATCCAGCCCACCGACCAACCATACCACACAGTAACACCCCGACCGACAGATCAATACCTACCAACTACCAAGCTGCTCCCAGATTATCATTCTATCCGTCCACTTTGAACGGCCTCGAAAATCGAGTGACCGGTGGTAGACGGGTACATACACTACCGGACCCGGTGTGACGTTTAATGAAAATGCGGATTGGGAAAGTGTGTCATGGAGGAGCTAGCCTGGGGAAGCGTATGGGGCTGGCATGGGGGCTACAGAAGAACGAGGGAGAGAGGAAATGATCTGTGGATCAGTTGGAAAAGGAGATGCAGCAATCTGATGACTCTAGAGGATCTTCGTTGTTCAGGTTTAATATTTGTTCACCGTGTTTTCGATTGTGCGTTCGGGAAGTATCTGAACCTAGACTTTGGGTAGTTTCGGTCATCATTGGCTTAAGTTTGTTGACTTTTGGTCTTCTGGGTCATCAGACGGGTATAGATAGACACTTATGGAGGATCTTGATGGTCTCAACCACGTCTCAACGTGACACCTGTCTTCAGCAATCGCAGGCTGATCATGTCTATGGCAATTGCTGAAGACCTCAGTCCAAGAAGTTTCGGCGAAGGGGAGAAAAACCTGCCGTTTCGATTGAGTGGAATCGATACCCAGGCGCCGATCGATATCGTCCTAACACAGTCGCATCTCCCAAGCAATCTCACCCCTCATGCCACGGTAATGCTCACTTTTGATCGAATGAATATACAGGGCCGCCGGTGGTCGTCATATCGCGTCGCTACTATTTTAACGGCGAAGAGTACATCGAATGATCAGCACACACACACACAGAGAGGGAGACACCTGTTGCTCTTTAATTTGACGTAACGCGTATACGATCATAAGGTCGTTCGGCTTTGAAAAATTGCCGGCTCATTACGGACGGGGGTGAGGCGCGGGGAGAAAGAACGAAAGCAATAAATACGCTAAAAACTTTCCCCGCGGATAATAATTCTCTCGCAGCGGCGGCGGCGGCGACCACCCCCGGTCGCCTTTGTCTCACTTATCCCGTGCGTTGATTAACTTAAATGACCCCCGCGATAGGAAAAAGAGCCGATCCAGGGATTTATAAACCGATTTCCTTCGGTCGCTGATGAAATCCCCAGACCCAATTACTAACAATCGAACCCCCTCATCGAATCATTTATCAATTGATCTTTACGCAAAATATACTGTGGGTCGCACAAAGTGGTCGTACACCCTTTAAAAACGAATAACTTTTTCCAAATTGGACACAACTTCAGTTTTTTTTGTGAGACCTTAGAAAAATTAGTTTACTAGCTAATGTGTAAATAAATTCTTTTTTAGTAGTGTAGGTCACGATTTTTAAATTTTTTATCTGCGCCCGTAATGAAAATATGTATAAAACATGTATTTTGAAAATCTAAGTAAGTTGTGTACATGTGTACAAAGTTAATTGATCGAAAATAGTAAAAATTGTAAGTGGACTGCGGATCTCTATGCATTTATGGGTCCTAAAAATTTTCAAAAATTGTTAAAATATAAAATTCCACAGAATTTAGTACGATTTTTATTGATTTCGGAACTGCGAGGACCACTGCCATTGAAAAGCAGATTTTGCACGATTCCCCTTCCTCAAAATTTGCCTAGAAAAATTGAAAATTGCATAAACATCCGCAGCCTAATTGTAAGAACCTGCGATTTCAAAATTATCTGCTAAATTCAAATATTTTTACATCTTACTATGTCCATAGCTTTTTTATGCATCGACCGATTTCAATGAAACTTTGTAAAATATTTAAAAATCAACAAACCTCAAAAAACTTCAAGCTGTTGGATGCAATTTTGGAAAAACTATTCTAAAAATAAATTGTCCATGTCAATTCCACGATCGGGAAGCTAGAAAAAACAGCATCAGCTAATTTTCAGGACACCCTGTATACCCAAAGAATTGGATTAATTTTGACTCCGTCCCCCAAACCTAATTTTGAAGTGTGTCTATCTATGCTATTAAATCAATTTCAAGGTGTATCTACGGGGTTGATGGTGGTGGAAGCAGGAATTGATGATATCTCCTAACGATGGAATAGTCCCCCGACCTTTTTAAGTAAGAAGTCACGTACACGTGGACCGCAGAGGCGTCCCATTATACCTCACGACCTCAAGCATATCCTGGGCAAGGACGTTTCGCCGGGAGAGACGCTATACGTCACTGACGGACGTCCAACGTCACGGGGGCGCCTCCGGTGACGTCAGTGGCGTGCTAAACTCGATTAGAGTCGCGCCAGCTTATTTTACGCCCACGCGTTTTCGATTCGAACGCTGCGTTCCCCCAACTCTCCGCATCTACCGGTGGCCATTTTGGCGCGAAAATGTTTCGAACTTTTCACATCCGACCCTTCGACCTCTACAAACATTTGCTATGTCATAAAAATTACATGGTCGCAACTGTTGCGTCCACTGTCAGAAATACAGGGTGGTTCTGGGAACTGGGACAAGTTGCTGATCTTCTTAACGTAAAAAAAGATAAAAAAATGATACAGGACAAAATCATATGTCATAATACGTCCTAACTTCCCATGACCTTATTTTTTATCCACCAGATGCAATTGCACTTTATTCTTCCATGCAACTCAATGTTTTTGTTAAACCAATCGATCCCTTTTATTATCCTGCGTACAAAAGTACTAACCCAAGGTCATCGAAATGTCCATACTTGACGAGATATATGTCAAATTTGTCAAACATGATCTTCGGCAACTCGAGAGCTTCCGTTTCATGCTTCACGAGTGTCGGTTCGCGTGGACTTGACGCTTCATCGATTCGGACAAGGTGTACCGTCTTCTAAATGCAGGTATGTCAGCAGGAAGCCATCTGCGCGGGGAAATGGTGACGCGTGTTAGGTTATGTGACTTCGGTGTGTCACATTGTGTGCCGTTGCGCAGGCTAATCGCGAGAAGCGTATCCGTAAAACGAGCTATCATTATGAGCGACCGTGTGCGACCGATCGTGAGGTACACCGTCTGCATGGTGTTTCGGTGTTGCCGAAAGGACGACGGGACACCTTGAGGTCGTGGCATGCGCCACGATAGGCCACGGTGCAGCCACCGGTGCATGCACACGCGCGTGGACTATACCTGTGTTGCGCTGCATAGTAGAGGGGAAGGGGGTGGGGGTGCACTGAACGAGGAAAAAGAGAGACAGGAGGAGCAGAATCGGAGAAAGAAAGAAACAGAGCGAGAGCACAAAACCCCGCAAAAAGGAACGCGAGTAAAGGTGACCGACAGAGCAGTGGGAGCGAATGCGGAGGATGAGCGGGCAAAGAAACAGTGAGGAAGAAAGCCCCGATGGAAGGGGAGATAATAAAAGAAGGGGAACTGGAGTGAAGAGAAGAAAGGCGGAAAAGGACGAGTTGGTTGAAGGAAGAGGGAGAGGCAAAGAAAGCGCAAAAGAGAGGAAAGAGAGATCCTCTCGCAAGGCGTTCGGTACTACGGAGGGAGATAGAGAGACCGGTGGCATAAATCGGTCGAAGGGAAAACTTTTTGGGCGCGGAGTTACCAGTCAGTATCTTCGCCTGTATGTACGTACGTACACATATGTGTATGCGGTTTTATCTGGCGGTACTCGGGGATGTTGCGGGTTGATTTATCGCCTGTCGTTGCCATGGAAACCTCGGCGTGACCGGCTTGCGCGACACCCTCATATCCGAGTCGACTCTCTGCTTCACCCCCTCTCTTCAATATTATCCCCTTGTCTCTCTCTCTCTCCTTCCTTCCCGTTCGTCGCTCTCTCAACGAGCACACTCATTCGTACTCTCTGTCAGGTTCTGTCTGACTCACTAGCTGCCTCATCCTCTCTCTTTCTCTCTCCCTCTTTCTCTATTACTTCCATCTCTCTCCGACGTCATTTTCTCCCTCCTCCATCTCTCCGTGCCTCTCGTTCATCGTTCTCTCAACGAGCACACTCTCATTCGTACCCACTCGTTCATACCCTCTCGCGTTCATCCTCTACATCCCTTTCTCTCTAGCTCACCATCCACCCAAGCCATCTTCCTCTCGTTCGTCCTTGTCTCCTCTCTTTCCTCCAGCTTTACTCCTTCGAATACGTACATTCGAACTCTGTGTCCTTATTGCATTCCTGCTCTATTTGTCTTTACACCGTTCCTCTTACAGCCTCTCCCCTCTTCGTTCATCCTCGTGCTTCTCACCTTCTGCCCCCTATCTCGCTCCCACCACACCCTCCTCCAACTACCCGTCTCTGTCCCACCATCTTTCACCTCGTCCCCCTTAGACAGCTATCTCCCTCTTTCTTTTTCCATTCCACTTTGTACCCGCCGCCGTCGCCTCCCACCTTCGCGTCTTGCGTCTTCTTTCTTTGTTCTTCCTTTTCCGGATGGAAACTCACCCACGCCTCGAGCCCCACCTTCCTCCTCTTTCCTTCATATCCACCTCTTTCTCTCCTCCGACCTCCCCGACCGCCCTTTCCCTCACCGACACCAACACAACATCGTCATCGTCGTCGTCGCCGTCGTCTCTCGCTTCCTTCAGCATTCCCCCGACCACTTAGCCGACCTACCTACCAGCTCACCCTCTTCCTCCTCCTCCTCCACCCTGGCTTCCACCCACTCTCATCTTCCCTTCGATATGCACCCCACGCTGCTATCAGCCTCTACTCCCACGCGCGAGCTTGAAACCCCCCAGAGGAACGTCAAGGAGGCGACTACCGTAGAGGAGTTCTCTGCAAAGAACGAGAACTCCGCTCGCTCTCCTCTCTCCTGTGCCCCGAGACTCCCCCGAAACACCCCTAACCCAACGCACACACAGCCCCCTAGTCTACGTGTAGCTTTCGCCTGCTTCCGACCCGGCACAGTCCGCCAATCGAGTGTCGACTGGCTGCTGCTCCGGTGCACGTTTGCAGTGCTCCTGCTACTGCTGCTGCACTGGTTAGGCGATCGTTCTGCACGATCTAGATAAAGAGCGTTATCTAACCGTGTGGCTAATTAACTGACTCTTCGCCGAGCTTGCTTTGTCCCTCCTCCACCTGAACTATCGTCCTCTCTAGCTAATGGTAGACTTCTTTCGATCGGCTGGACTAGGTTAGGACACTGGGCTAGAACGCTGACCTCTCGATCAGGTTAACCTGCGCCCTTTACGGTCCACGCGGCCCGATTGCTGGCCGTCTAGTCTGTTTGTCCTCTAGTCTGCTGGCCATCTTGTATTTGTCCTCTAGTCTCCTAGTCATCTAGTCTATTAGTCCTCTAGTACAGTGCTCCCCAACCTTTTCATCGCCGCGGACCGGTCGACGTTTGATAATTTTACCGCGGCCCGCTAAGGGGAGGGGGACGTTGATTGTTTATATTTTAGATTGTTTTGATTCAATGATTTTAATTTAATTGTATTTAATGTTCCTTGGGCGGCCCGGTACCATTTGATCCACGGACCGGTACCGGCCCGGGGGTTGGGGACCACTGCTCTAGTACGCTAATCATCTAGTCTGCTGGCCATCTAGTCCCCTAATCTGCTGGTCTTCTAGCTACCAATCTAGACTTCTTTTCCTAACCTAGACTGAGGTGAGCACATTGGACAAGGACTCCATCCTCTGGATTAGGCTAACCTGTATAGACTATAAGGATTGATACTATACTTGGGCCCAAATAAGAAGGTACTTGTTCTGCGCATGTTGTTGCGCGTCAGCCATAAAATTGATGGCGTCAGCCAATGATCGCGTGGTCGGCGAAATACGAGTAGGAGGATTAGCCAATGAACGAGTTCCGTTACGAGTCATATGCTCAGTAGAGTCTTAAATTCGTCGGCTAGTAAGTACCTTCTTATTTGGGCTCAAGCATAGAGAACTTAAATTCATCAGATTATTTTGTCGCAGCAATTGCTATCAGATCTACAAACATGTTTGATAGATTAATTAGATCAAGTCTCGCGTTGTAGATCAACCTACAGCACTGTTCAGGTGTTTATCAAGTGGGAATCCCCTAACTTCTGAATGAGATTCCCGGGAGCCTAAGCGGTTTGCTATCTCTGTCGATAACATCCTCGAGAGCTTTGGATAGGAATTATCAGATTGGATACTTGGAGAATTATCATTTTATTGTAACTGTAGGTAGAATAGAAGAAATCGATGTAGAATATGGCATAAATACTGTGACCATATTTTTGCTAGAGACAGCGACGTTTAAATTAACCGATGATTAATTAAATACACTATGGTGCTCGCTATATTGCCGACAGTAGCTAACTCCATGGATATTTGATCGTAGGATAGAACAAAGAATTTGTAAATAAGCTGAATGTACAGATTGATAGTTTTGTCAGGAGTTGGCCGTTCATTTCCATAAAAATGGAAAAGTTCAACTTAAATGTCGATCCCTGGCAACCCGTTGTCCTTCTCTCTTGCACTGTTTCAACCTAAATGCGTGACTTTTAAGGGGGATCGATTGGCATATGCGGGCCCAATTAGAGATTCTACGGAGAATTACGAAACCTTTGCCACCCACCCCCCTCCCCCATGATTAAATTGCTTTCTTGAAAGACGAGTTTCATAACGAGTTCAATTACTTTCACGAAGAACGTTCTCTGTTGCTAGAAAACTTGCTCGGGCACACACCTACAAAACAGTTAATTGCAGAGCCGAAGAATTTCCGCAATGACAATCTTTCCTGTTGTTAACAAGAACTGAATTTAATTAGTAGAAACTACGAAACGCTTCTTTACGGTGTTTTCCATAATGTTATATTTCTCAATAAGCATATTTTCATAGTTGAGTCTCCTGACGACGAAAACAGTAAACTATAAAATAATAATTCAGTTAGTTGTAACGAACTGTATCGATTAAGCAGCAAACACCATTATTAAACAGTCACTTTTATCAGTTGTTAAAACAATCGTCCGGAGATTATGCTACATTATCAACGTTCGATAACGAAACTGAAATATCGACGTTGCTGGAAATTAGCAGATTACTCGCGCCATCTACCTAAATAGAACAATCAATTAGCGAACTACAGAAAACTGTGACGCAGAAGCTCGAGACTAGAGTTTACAGCGTTGCCAGATTTAAGAACGCTATCTTGCAATTTGACCTTGAAATCTTCAGGTCGTTAACAGTGACCTACTCGATTTATCTGATTTGTGTCGTGTTTAGGCTCGTTTCAATCGGGAAATCATTTCCAATCCATTGAAAATGCTTCTGCAACGTAATTACAAAGTACGACAATAATTTATATTGTCAGGCTAATCCATTTAAAAATTAGAGTTTAAAAAATAAGAATGAAAAGATTTTCGCAGATGATTTTGTATTACCATTAGCTGTGCGAGTGTAATAAATGGTAGTGACGAGTGCCTATTAATTTCTGCTAATTTCTGTGCATGATTGGGTGCTGGCAAAGCAAACATTCGAAAACGCATATAGGGCATCAATTATGATTGAGTTGCGCCTATGACCTTTCACGCAGGACTGCTTAAAGTTACGTCAATGGTGTGCATTGTACGAGAGAGCTGACTGGTTGGAAGGCGATAGACACCACGTGATCATGCTACCAATGACGCCAGGGAATACCAACGGGTCGATAACAATGAGACCGACAACGAAGCCTCGGGAATATTCTGTTTGCGTTGGTCCAACGCCCTTACACCTTTTCTTATTCTCCGTCCTGTTGTAACAAATATTTTCTACGCGAATCTCTCAATTATATTCCGTTTATCTTACTTGCGTAAATACATCGACAAAGTTCCCTGTACACAAAATACAAGTTTAAGCTAAAAGTAATCAGAAATTGTGTAACTGGCTAATTAGAGGATAGAACTTTGTTGTTCGTTATGCTTTTTTAATAAAAGTTGTACGGTAGTGTTGGTAACATTTTTCTGGTTAAAACAAGCCCAACCACGGTACAGTTCGAATTACATTTACGGGTATAATTTACAATGTTGTAGAATCTCGATTATCCGAACTAGGTCAGACAAAATCTCGATTTTAAAAGGGTTCTTTGAGACGCATTTAGAATGTGTTCCCGTAGGAACTTTTGGACGTTCGAAGGCTCAAATTAAAGCTGGAAAATAGCACTTGATGATACAGTCAGTTAGGTTAAGAAATGAGTACGAGATCTTATCAAAAATTTGATGAAATTCAGCAGTCAGCTCGGACGACATCAACGAGATTCATGGGTATCTTTGAGACAAGTTTGGAATGTGTTCCCGTAGGAATTTTTGGACGTTCGAGGGCTCAAATTAAAGCTGGAAGATGACACTTTGTAACAGGTGTAGTTGGGTTTAAAAGAAATTGCAAATCGTGTCCCGATTTTGAGGGGATTCTTCCAGACGATTTTAGGATATGACATGTGATTATATGTAGATACGGTCGAGTGAATAATAAAATGCAAGTGGGATTCAATTATTTATGCGATTAAAATTATGTATTGCACTATAGAGCGTGCAATGTGCACGATTCGAGCAGGCTGATAACGTTCATTTTCTTTACACGATTCAATTACGCCAGACAATGGTTGGCTATCCAGAGCTATGCACAGATGCAAACCAGGTTGCATATAATTAGGGACCGCATGGAAAATAGAACGACGCTTGTGCTTTTGATATGATAATTAACAACGTGACCACGGATTTAGGTTGTGCGGACATAGATATAATAAATACCGATCATAGTCGAGGTTGGCATTTGGCGCAGAGTTGACATATTCTTGCGTGCTATTCTTCGGTCACGTTTAACAGCTGCCTTTCCACGAGCTGCAAATAGTAATGAAACAACAACAATGTAATATTGATGTCAAGAATTATTCATTATTTTAAAAGTTCATATATTTTTGTGCAGTTTTGCAGTTTATTTGAGGACGACGTAAGTTTTGCATACATTGTTTCGGGACACAATGTTTCAGAACGTGTTACAGAAACTGCCGAACAGTTATACTTTAGGTTTTTTAATACTTCACAGTCTCGGATGCTAGTATATAAGCTGACTGACAAATTCGTTGGACACAGTGCTCGTGCCAGTGAGTTTTCCTAGAGCAAATTCTCATCATGTTGTGCTTCAGCACGTGGATTACTTTACTGATATTGATCGGTTCCGTCTGGTCACAGGTTAGATTTTCTGCAGTTATGTTTCGATGTGTTGGTATAGATAGCGTTTAAGAAATTCAGAGGAAGAATTCATTTTTTTCTTTTTTCAATACTGAAATCAGGCTTTTATGTTTATCATTCAATGAAGTAAATTTACGTTATAAGCGGATATTGTTATGCAAGTTAATTGATGTATGTAAAAAAATGGAAGTAATTCAATCGAGAAAAAAACGAAGTTAAAGTCACGTACGTGATCGTGATTCTGCGATCACTGTTATCATTCACGGTTACTGATTTCGCACGTCATCACTAGTGTCAACTGTTCATAGCATAATTATTTCTCTCGTGTATAAATGAAGAAAATGTGTAACAGGATTTTACAGAAATGATGCTTAAATTGCATTTTGAGCTCGAATTTGAGTTTGCTGATGGTTAATTGCTTTTTGTTACAGACACCAGATACAGAACCGTCTGCGAGGTCGTTGAGGTTCGGTGGCGCATTGTTGGAACCGGCGCGAGTAGTCTTTTGCGGTACCTTTTGCAAAAATCTTGGCAGATTGTTGTTTATTCGGAATATTGGTTGCTTTGTAAATTGTCCAGAATTGTGGAGGCCATCTACACCTATGAAACCAATGCCATCTACAACTATGAAACCAATGCCATCTACAACTATGAAACCAATGTCACCTACATCTATGACCACAATGCCAAATAAAACTCCTAAACCACCATCGGGCTAAACTTCCGAAGACGTCCATGCTCATGCATCGCCACAACTACAACTTTGAAAAAATACTAAGATGAAAGGAGGCAATACCTCCACTTTGTTAACTTAATACGACTAATATTATGCATTTATATTCAAGTTTGATTTATATTGTTTGAGAACACAGGTTAACCATTGTCAAATACAGGAACAGAAACAAATTTGAGATTAAATTAAAGTTAAGCCTAATATGTTGAATAATAAATAAACAAATTTATTTTATTGCGAACGGGCAGAAGAAAGCCTATCTTCGCGAATCAGGCTCTCCAATGTCGCCAGATTGGGGAAATAGAGGGGAATACAGTTTACCCCCTCTCTGATAACCAGATTAATATGTGAAACCAGTCTACGGTCTTAGTGGGGGATGTTGGAGTATGCTCATGGTAGTGAAATCAGATAGTGAAAAGGGAAAAGGCGGAGTGAGAAAATGGACCGTTTTTGGTCGATTCTGGCGACACCACAAAACTGATAATCTGACAACGTTGCATACTTTAGACTTGACAACGCTGTAGAAGTTTGGCCAGTCGAACCCGAGTCACCTGAGGATCTAGTTCTCGAATTCACAGTTCTCAAAGCGTAGAGGACGCTTAAATTACTGGCATTTTAAAGTGACGGTACTTCAGATTCCTGTGGACACCAAGTCCCATAAGAACCAACGAGATACTATATACATATGTATAGTATCTCGTCGGTGGTTGAGTCTCCTGAACGACAAAAACAGTAAACTATAAAATAATAATTTAGTTAATTGTAAGAACTGTATCGATTAAGCAGCAAACACCATTATTAAACAATCACATTTATCAGTTGTTGAGACAATGATCGTCCGGAGATTATGCTACATTATCAACGTTCGATAACGAAACTGAAATATCGATGTTGCTGGAAATTAGCAGTTTTCTCGCGCCATCTACGTAAATAGAACAATCAATTAGCGAACTACAGAAAACTGCAACATAGAAGTTAGAGATTCGAGACTAGAGTTTACAGCGTTGCCAGATTTAAGAACGCTATGACGCTATCTTGCAATTTGACCTTGAAATCTTCAGGTCGTTAACAGTGACCTACTCGATTTATCTGATTTGTGTCGTGTTTAGGCTCGTTTCAATCGGCAAATCATTTCCAATCCATTGAAAATGCTTCTGCAACGTAATTACAAAGTACGACAATAATTTATGCTGTCAGGCTTATCAATTTAAAAATCAGAGTCTAAAAAATAAGAATGAAAAGGTTTCGCAGATGATTTTGTATTACCGTTAGCTGTGCCAGTGTAATAAATGGCAGTGACGAGTGCCTATTAATTTCGGCTAATTTCTGTGAATGATTGGGAGCTGGCAAAGCAAACTTAGCAAACATTCGAAAACGCATATAGGACATCAATTATGATTGAGTTGCGTCTATGACCTTTCACGCAGGTCAATGGTGTGCATTGTATGAGAAAGCTGACTGGTTGGAAGGCGATAGACACCACGTGATCATGCTGTCACTGAGTCGGTGATGCTACCAATGACGCCAAGGATTCAGGAAATTCCAACGGGTCGATAATAATGTGACCGACAACGAGGCCTCGGGAATATTCTGTTTGCGTTGGTCCTACGCCCTTACACCTTTTCTTATTCCCCGTCCTGTTATAACAAATATTTTCTACGCGAATCTCTCAATTATATTCCGTTCATCTTACTTGCGTAAATAAATCGACAAAGTTCCCTGTACACGAAATACAAGTTTAAGCTAAAAGTAATCAGAAATTGTGTAACTGTCTCATTAGAAGATAGAACGTTGTTGTTCGTCATGCTTTTTTTATAAAAGTTGTACGGTAGTGTGAGTAACATTTTTCTGGTTAAAACAAGCCCAAACACGGTACAGTTCACATTACATTTACGCGTATAATTCACAATGTTGTAGAATCTCGATTATCCGAACTAGGTCGGACAAAATCGTCTCGATTTTAAGAGGGTTCTTTGAGACGCATTTATAATGTGTTCCCGTAGGAATTTTTGGACGTTTGAAGGCTCAAATTGAAGCTGGAAAATCGCACTTGATGATAGGGTCAGTTAGGTTAAGAAATGAGTACCAGATCTTATAAAAAATTTGATGAAATTCAGCCGTCAGCTCGGACGAAATCAACGAGATTCATGGGTATCTTTGAGACAAGTTTGGAATGCGTTCCCGTAGGAATCTTTGGACGTCCGAAGGTTCAAATTAAAGCTGGAAGATGACACTTTGTAACAGGTGTAGTTGGGTTTAAAAGAAATTGCAAATCGTGTCCCAATTTTGAGGGGATTCTTCCAGACGATTTTAGAATGTGACACGCGATTATATGTAGATACGGTCGAGTGAATAATAAAATGCAAGTGGGATTCAATTATTTATGCGATTAAAATTATGTATTGCACTATAGAGCGTGCAATGTGCACGATTCGAGCAGGCTGATAACCAGTGATGCCATATGGTATCCAAACGGATATCATGTACTCTCCTCCTTTTCCCCTTCCACTATCCCATTGCAGCATCATGCGCACGCTCCAACGTCCCCCACTAAGAGCGTAAACTACGGCGCCGTAGACTGGTCTGGTCATCAGAGAGGGGGTTATCATCCCACCGTGATTCCCCTCATATGGAATCACTGCTGATAACGTTCAATTTCTTTACACGATTCAATTACGCCAGACAATGGTTGGCTATCCAGAGCTATGCACAGATGCAAACCAGATTGCATATAATTAAGGACTGCATGGAAAATAGCACGGCGCTTATGCTTTTGATATGACAATTAACAACGTGACCACGGACTTAGATTGTGCGGACATAAATATAATAAATACCGATCATAGTCAAGGTTGTCATTTGACGCACAGTTGACATATTCTTCGTGTGCTATTCTTCGGTCACGTTCAACAGCTGCCTTTTCCTCGAACTGCAAATAATAATGAAACAACAACAATGTAATGTTGACGTCAAGATATATTCATTATCTTAAAAGTTCATATATTTTTGTGCAGTTTTGCAGTTTATTTGAGGACGACGTAAGTTTTGCATACATTGTTTCGCGACACAATGTTTCAGAACGTGTTACAGAAAATAGCGAACAGTTATACTTTAGGTTTTTTAATACTTCACGGTCTCGGATGATAGTATATAAGCTGACTGACAGATCCGTTGGACACAGTGCTCGTGCCAGTGAGTTTTCCTAGAGCAAATTCTCATCATGTTCTGCTTCAGCACGTGGATTACTTTACTGATATTGATCGGTTCCGTCTGGTCACAGGTTAGATTTTCTGCAGTTATGTTTCGATACGTTGGTATAGAGATACCAACGATTAAGATATTCAAATATTCAGAGGAAGAATTAATTTCTTTTTTCAATACTGAAATCAGCTTTTTAGTTTTCTCATTCGATGGAGTAAATTTATGTTATAAGCGGATATTGTTATGCAAGCTAATTGATGTATGTGAAAAAATGGAACTAATTCAATCGAGATAAAAACGAAGTTAAAGTCACGACCGTGATCGTGATTCTACGGTCACTGTGATTTTGCACGCCATCACTAGTGTCAACTGTTCATAGTATAATTATTTCTCTCGTGTATAAATAAAGAAAATGTGTAACAGTATTTTGAACACGAATTTGAATTTACAAATGGTTAATTGCTTTTTGTTACAGACACCAGATACAGAACCGTCTGGAAGGTCGTTGAAGTTCGGTCGTGCATTGATGGATCCCGTACGAGTACGTTGCGATGCTTCTTGCAAAAAGCTTAGCAAATTGTCGTTTATTGGGAATATTGGTTGCTTTGTAAATTGTCCTGAATTGTGGAGGCCACCTGCAACTACAAGACCAATTCGAACTGCAACTATACCACCAATAATTCCACCTGCAGCTATTACAACACCGCAAACTGCAAATACTATAACATTTAGACTACTTGCAACTGAATTCATTCCATCTACAACTACTATACCATTTAGTCCACTTGCAACTGGATTAATTCCATCTACAACTACTACACTACCACCATCGGGCTAAACTTCCACAACTACAACTTTGAAAAAATACTAATTGTAAGATGAAAAGAGGCACTACCTCCAGTTTGTTAATTTAATACGACTAATATTATGCATTTATATTCAAGTTTGATTTATATTGTTTGAGAACACAGGTTAACCATTGTCAAATACAGGAACAAGAACAAATTTGAGATTAAATTAAAGTTAAGCCTAATATGGTGAATAACGCGATAAAAAAATTTACTTTATTGCGAACAGGCAGAAGAAAGCCTCTCTTCGCGATCGGGCTCTCCAGTGTCGCCAGATTGGGGAAATGGAGGGGAATACAGTTTACCCCCTCTCTGATAACCAGATTAATATGTGAAACCAGTCTACGGCTTAGTCAGATCAGATAGTGGAAGGGGAAAAGACGGAGTGAGAAAATGGACCGTTTTTGGTCGATTCTGGCGACAATCACGAAACTGATAATCTGACAACATTGTATACTTTGGACTCGACAACACTGTTTGACCAGTCGAACCCAAGTCGCACTGTGGATCTAGTTCTCGAATTCACTGTTCTCAAAGCGTAGAAGGCGCTAAAATTATTAGCATTTTAAGGTGACGGTACTACAGATTCCTATGGTCACCAAGTCCCATAAGGTGTCGGGTCTATTTCTATATCACGTCTGTGATGCCAACTATGCACTAATATATTCTTAACATATCTTTAGTCGTACAATTTCTTGTATTAGTTGCACAACTTATTTGAAGTACAGCACGATAACTAGAAAATTTATTAGAAATATTTCCACAAGATCCTGTCGCAGTACAGTGCAGAAAACGATGATTAAGATTTTATAAGTCAATATTATTTTATTCATCAATTTATTAATTACTCGTTCAATAGATAACTTACCGGATGAAGATACTACAGAACATTTATGAAGTCATGCTGTTCCCGCATACTGGGAATTGGTGGCGCCACCGATCCTGTTTCGGACGATAGCGAAAGAATGTTTAAAAAACAATGCACATTCCACAATTTTTATAACTGATTGAAACTTGATTGAAAATAGCGAAAATTGTAAGAATCTAAATTCGATTTCAATAAAACTTTTTGTACATGTATATAATTAACTTTGATTTACCAAATACATGTTTCAATCTTTTATTAAAGGCACAGATAAAAAATTGAAATTCGTCACGTTTATTTTGAAAATTTTGAATTTGAATCGAATTGAGAATTTTGAAGAAGTTATTCGTTTTGAAAAGATATGTATGTACGAATAATTTTGTCCGCCCACTGTAAACAAAACTGTATTGCAATAAAAGTAAATTTATATGTAGAACAAATAAGAGAAACTTCACTTTCTATCAATTTTCCGCCAAATGAAGTTCTGAAAAAACATTTTCGAAGTTGTTCGAGCTCATTCTGGAGAAGTTATTCTATTTGAGAATTTGCCGACTGGCTGAATTTCTCTCAGAATCATTTATGCTGTGGTTTCCATTGGTTTAATTGGTGAACGGATTGGATTCGAATCGCAGTGGATTTTTGGCGACCTAACCCCCGAAAAGCTATGAAAGGAGGCAAAACGACGCATCCGCGCGAAAAAAATAAGACCTTGCTCCCGTTGTGAAAGTAATGTCGGGCAACCTATTACGAGAAGCGTATGTCCTCTCACTTTCTGCATACGTGCGCACAATGAGCTGCTGGGCGAATTACATCAAACGAGGATTAATACCGTAAAAGGTAGTCGGGATTAATTGCTACGAAAGCCTCGGCAGCTACGCCGATAAATCCTCGATCAAAGATCCACTCGTCCCCCTTGCAAATTCCCTTTTGTTTGCGCTTATCCACATATAAGAAATTCCTATTCTTCTACGTAGCCAATAGACAACAGATTTTATGCATTTATGACAGAGTTGGGCAAAAATTTAATCAACGATTGACGAATAAATTTCTGCTCCAATCGTTAATCGCAATTAACAATTAAACTCCTACTTTAGTCGTTAATTGCGGTTAACGTTACAGTCTTTTCAATTGTAATCGCCAATTGGATAATTGATTAATTAACTGCTGAAATTTCGAAATGAAATACGGAATCAAAACTGTATGCATACTGAAAAAAATGTAAACTGAGTTTTTGTTGATATATATTTCTGTCAATTCTCCATCTCCGCTCTCTGTCTCTCTCTTCCTACTTATTACAATTTATGGATAGACAGTGTGGCGATTAACTTCAACAATTGATTGAATCAGTCTCTGATTTTTCGACGATTTCTTTTTTTAATCAACGATTGACGATTAACTTCATCAATCGATTGAATCAGTCGTCCATTTTTCAATGATTACCTTTAAATCTTGGTTAAAATTTTAATTGATTAATGCCCAACTCCGATTTATGACAAAACTGAGTAATTTAAAATGGTATACACATTAGAAGATTTTAAGAATACTGTTATATTACTTTCAACCCACTAAACATATTAAAAGAGAAAATACATTTCTACTTCACTTCAGTTTGTTGCAATTCAGGTAGAAAAATTTTATTTATTTTATTCGAGTGGGTAGATGAAACGTAAAACATTAGGAAGATAAAAGTTAGCAGTATGAATATACATGGGGATCAATTTATTAGAATTATTGAAGGAATATATTTTTAGTTGGTTTTCCAGTACTTTGTAGTTGATGTGGACAATTAATAGTAGGTTCCTGTAAGCTTGTAATTGACGTGGACAATTTTTTAATTTACAATTTTGCAATTGACGTGGAAAAAAGAGCATTAACTTTTAAGGATCAAAGGTATTAGAGAACGTGATTATAATTAGATTTAACAGATAGTATACAACGTGATCGTTTAATAGTGTTCTGAAATGTAACAGAATACTCGTATCGAGTTGATTACACTGCAATCAGAAACCGAACGACTCGAAACTTTCTCAAATAGCAGAAATCGTTATCACAAGAAGCATAACAGAATCCGATCGACGAAGGCTAAAATTGTGATCGAGTAACTGGCTGACCGCTAACAGGACATCGAACAATAGGCATAACAGGATATAGTGATGCAGGATATACTCAGGTTAGGCTCGCCTGATGTGAATCACGCGGCGAGGTATGCAAAAGAATGAAAGTTCCGCCACGTCCTGCTCATAAACTCGATTCCTTCGCCAAAGTGTATGATCCAACATAGTTGGTACTGTATTTTACAAAGAATTTTACGAAGTTCCTAAATCCCAGATAGCAAAAAGACGTCTTAAAGACGTCTGCAGTTGGGCATTCAGACAATTAAAGATGTTCCGAATGTCCTACGAACATCTTCCGAACGTCTCCTGAACGTCTTGTTCGTAGGACATTCGGGAGGTCTTTAAGACGTCCCTAAGAAGTCTTGAAGGTCCATAAATGTTAATTACATTAAAAGAAGGGAAGAGTAAAAATAGATTTCGACAAAAACGAGTTTAAAGCTAAACCTAGCTTTATCAGAAGAACGTATGTGGAATTGACATACAAAGTGTAATAAAATTAACAATTGCAATTAAAATCACTATAAAAATAATAAAAATTGAAGTTGACATTGAAGAGTTGAAATTTAAGAGTTGAAATTGAAAGCGAATTTGAAGTTGTAGTTGAAGAGTTGACATTGAAGAGTTGAAATTAAAGAGTTGTAATTTAAGAGTTGAAATTGAAGAGTTGAAATTGAAATTTGTGTTAAAATTGAAGTTGAGATTGAAGAGTTGAAATTGATGTTAAACTTGAAATTGAAGTTGAAATTGGAGTTGAAGTTGAAGTTGAAGTTGAAGTTGAAATTGAAGCTGAGATAGAAGAGTTGAAATTGAAGAGTTAAAATTAATGAGTTCATATTGAACAGTTGAAATTGAAGAGTTAAAATTTTAGAGTTGAAATCGAAGAGTTGAATTTGAAATTGAAATTAATGTTACAATTGAAATTGAAGTGGGAATAGAAAAATTGAAAAGTTGAAATTGAAGAGTTGAAATTGTAGAGCTGAAATAGACGATTTGAAATTGAAATTGATGTTAAAATTGAAATTGAAAAATTGAACAGTTGAAATTGAAGTTTTTAAGAGTTGAAATTGAAATTAATGTTACAATTGAAGTTGAATCGATCAATTGTGAGAGCCAGGAATTAATTGGCGCCGCTAAGAACAACATAACAATACAACTGGAGCTCTACAATAATTTAATAGAACAATTCTCAGAGCCCGTGTTGATTAATTGAATATTAATTTCACGCACAATTGTATCTCCATTGTTCTTCAGAGCTTTCTCTTCGACTCCTCGTTCTCAGGAGTGTTGTTATCGTCGAATTGATTGATAACAATCTAAATAGCTCATTTGTCTCCAGAAAGTAAATCTTACTAGTCCAGCTGAGATGCTGGAAGGTAAATACAGAACGCTCGTTGTATTGTATTGTATATGTATATGTTCGAAACGTGAGTGATAGCTCGACGGGTATGAAACGAGAGGAAGAACGAGAAAGAAAGGGTTATGTGGATACCAAGGAGAAAGAGAAAGAGAGAGACAGATGATTTAATACATGTATACTGGTTGCGTATTCTGACCTAGTTTTCTTCCGAACTGAGTAGTCACTTCCAAGTTTCCCAGGCTGTTTTGATTGACTGGAAAGTAATTTTCCTGTTAACCCGATGACCGTTTCATTCTTTTAAGGTGAGCTGTTCTGAACGCGTAATTTGACACTGTTTGAAGTAGTATTAACCGATTATGATCAGACAGGGGACTGAGAAAAGGAAATTCTTTTCAACGCCCCACCTCGGAGACTGTAGATTCGGTAAAAATCGTTTTTTGATTTATTATAAGTAGACTGCGGATTTTATGCATTTATGACAAAAATAAGACAGCGGATTTTATGCAGAATTTTGTTTTGTAACATTTCCACTTAAATTCGGAAAGTAACGAGATAAGAGTTTCCCTCTATAATTTTTAATTAATAATGAAAGATGGACATAATCCCGAAATTTATTCTGCTCTGAAATTTAATCAGAAATTAATATATTTCGCGCAATATCACAGAGCAATGCATATATTAACTTCGACAGGCAACAGACAGTCGAACAGGATCGAATTTTGATAAAACAACCGCGTTGCATGTGAAATAGCCGCAAGTATAGCGAGCGTCATTATTTTTTATCCGGTCCATTACCAAAAGCACGTGCAGTTTGTTGCAACTTAACTTGCCAATAAAATCGCGATTAATTTTTGGTGTCGTCCGGAATGATGCTGCAGAGCGTTCCATGCGTGTAATACGCGACATAATGATGATTCGATTTTACCATTAATTCTTATTAAGGAGGACGATGTTTTTACGAATGTGGTCGAGATTATATTTTTGTTGGTGATGTCATGACAGGCGAGAATCGGGAAAAGATATGACGGTGCCTCGATAAAAATTAATGGCGATAAAAAAAGGTGAAATCATACAATTAATATATTAATCTATGGGCGACGGGTTAACTTTACAATTTTACAATTATTCTTTATTTTGAGAGTAGGCGAAGACTATACTTTACTATGCAATGTACACACACATATAATATATGTACTATACTATGTTATGTAATATACTATACTATATACTGCACTATGTAATATACTACATATAAACTCTATACTATACAGTGGCCGAAATTTCTATAAAGTCATCTTCTTTTTCATAGATATTTTTAAAATATCACCATTTTTGTGTTGATTTATCGTATCTGGTCTTGTGCTTTGTAGACACTCGGATAGAGGGACTGCGTACTCTAGACCGCTATGTTTACTATTTAAGTTTGTTTTGATTATTTTCTGTGTGGTGCAGAACACAAGTGCGAAGTTTCTATAAAGTCACTTACAGTGTTTCTCTGTATTCTGAGCAGAGAACTACGGAAAACTGCGAATATTCTAAAAGTATTAGTTTTAGAACTCACAGAAATTCTGTTTGTTATAATTTGATTCACGTGTATGAGAATGCCGCGAGGAAAAGTACTAACAAGTGAAGAAAAAGCATCAATCGATGCTTATAAAGATATGGGTTGCTCTAATCGCGCAATTGCTAAGAAAACTAATCGGTCATATACTGTGATTAATAATTATATGAATTTACGTGAAAATTACGGGAAAAATCATCTTGAAGGTAGTAATAAAAAATAGTCAAAGAGACAACATTAAATATTAATGAGGTCTGCAGCTAAGGAAAGGAAAAATACAGCACAATTTCGAGCTGAATTGGAGCTCTCAGTAACAACAAGACATGTGCAACAACCTTTAAATTCTTCTGGACAAAAATACAACGTAAACCAGGCCTTAAAGAAGTACATACATAAACCGGCCCGTATTGATTTCGCACGGGCGCAAAACACACTGACTTTATAGTTTCGGCCACTGTACATATAATATACTATACTATGTAATATACTATACTATAGTGCACTATGGACAATATTGTACTATTCAAATAATATACTACAGTATACTACACTATATGCTATGCAATATACTGTACATAATACATAATATACTACACTACACTATGTATACTATGCTATGTAATATGATATACATATAATATACCATAGTATATATTATACACTCCTATATATATATATGTATATATATATATACATCATATAATAGTATATTAGAATATACATATAATATACTTATAATACAATTATAATATATTTATAATATACTATTATACTATACGATAATATAATATACTATACTATGCTACGTAATATACTGTACATATAATATACTATACTGTGCTGTGTAATATGCTATACGATTCTATACCCAACCCGAAAAATGGGTGATTTTCGCGCGCCGCTGCGTGAAAAGCGGGTTGACCCGCCAATTACGATAATCACGGTACAAATGGTTTTCGCTAATTCGTCGGCTGCCGCGCGATCCAATCACAGATCTCGGTCTCTGATTTAGTGGAGAGTGTGTCGGCCGACCCTGATCGCAGCTGCTCGAACAGCCGCATTCTGGCTCGTGCGCTTGAGGATCGACTTTCGCTAAATCACATGATGCTAAGTCACATGCGTTCTGCGCAATCCTGCATCTCGGTGCAGTCACGAGGAGGAGAAGGAGAAGGAGAAAGAGAGATCCTCTCCATGGGAGAATCGTGTTTTCCCCGACACTCGTACAGGTGTACTCTCTTACGTTCAGGTCGTAGACACAGGGATCGATCCTCGCAGCCGAGCGATCTTTCTTTTCGCAGTTCCCCTTCACAATCAGAGAATAATAGGGTAGCTGGGGAAACATTTTGCCGCGTGATCCGATCGATCTCCTTTTTTTTATCGCACGCGAACTTCTGCCAAGATTGCGGAGCTGATGTTCCTCTTGAGAATTTCACCCTTCGTCCTCCGAGGAACAAATGTTAATCAATGTTGCTGGAATATTGTATAATTTCATTGTACTGTTTGGAAAATTAAGGGGAAAGTCGGCTAATGAAGGAACTATACAGGGTGTCGAAAAATTCCTTGATCAGGTTCCTGAGATGATTTGAAGCAACATTTTCCTTTGCAAAAATGTTATCCGCGGCTTTGTTTAGGAGTTATTAACGAAAAACACGACCGTGCCAACACGCGTCTAGATCGCGTTCTGATTGGTCCGTGTTTTTCGTTAATAACTCCTTAACAAAGCCGCGGACGCCATTTTTGCTCAGGAAAATGTAGCTTCAGATGATCTCAGAAACCTCTCATTTCCGGCTGTTCAAGGAATTTCCGGACACCCTGTATAGGGACAAAAACCTTACTAGATTTTGGGTCGAAACATGGGTTTGCGGGCTTCAGTTGTTTGTCCTTATTTGAGCAGATTTCGGGTTGGCTGAGGGCTCATTCTAAAGAGGGTAGCTTAAATACACCGCGCACAACTCATGATTTGACGAGATTATGTTTATATCTAATAATATGAGTGTCTAAAGTAGAGAAAAAATCGAATAAAAAACACTCGCAGATTCCAATGTATTTTTCTGTCTCTAAAAGACTTTTTTGACTGATATGTTGGGCACAGTGCGGTGCGATGAACCTTCCTCTATCAAATGAACCTTTGTGCAGCTCAAAATATGCTCGTATAACGATAAATAACCGAAGCCTGCAAACCCATGTTTCGGGTGCTCTTTACTTTACCGGACTCCAAATTTTTGCCTTTCTCCTACAAATTATGATGTATTTGGTATGTAATCCAGTAGATTTGTACCCGGGGCGGCTGCAGATCGAAGTTTCGATCCTGTAGGATCAATGGTTCAGAAGTTATGCTTGCTTAAAGTTGTCCATTTTTCAGTGTTTTTGACAGGTAAGGGCGCTGCCATATTAGTTTATAGTGTCGCGCGCCGCTTACCGAGCAGAGCCGCTAGATGGTAGTTGGTTGGTGGTTAGGTCGGGGGGGGGGCAAGGAAAGCGGCTCTTTCAAAAACACTGCAGATTGCTCAACTTTGAGCAAGCATAACTCCTGAATCATTGATCCTACAGGATCGAAACTTCGATCCGTAGCAGCCCCGGGTACAAATCTATTGGATTACATACCAAATACATCATAATTTATAGAAAGGCACAAATTTTTAGTTCGATAAAGTAAAGTTGACCCCATGTTTCGACCCAAAAATTAGTCAGATTTTAGTTCCCTCCAAAATTCCCTGCAGAAAAGTCACATGACTACACTTCCACCTTACGGGAACGTTAAACAATTTTTCGTGACGCAGACGTTCGGTGAATTTTATACCGCAATGTTTCATTTCTTTTGTTTTCACGGAGCACGAGTACCGGTTACATGAGTTACTCTTCTTAATCACACCGGGAGAGGCGTATCAATTATTTGCAAGTATTTTGAACGTGTGTTTCGGACGGATCGTATTGATCCCGTGACTTTTTGTTCTGTCGCCGACAATTAGCGTGACGGGTTGCGTCACCGATAATTCGTCGAATTATCATACAATTATCCTATACAGTGAGAGTAAAAAGTATTCGTACGCCCTTTAAAATAGCATAACTTTTTTATAATTGTACCAAATGACCTGATTTATTTATAATCGGTTAGAAGCATCGGTTTACGAAAAGGTATGCAAAGAAAATTTTCCAAAAATTATAATTTACAGGGTCAAAAACCGTCATTTTTTAATACTTTTTTATTTGGACCCTTAATGGAAATTTAAAATACATCTTTTGTAGATCTATGTTAGTTATACACATACTGAAAATTTCATCGAAATCGGTTGACGCAGGAGAAAACGACACGCATCGAAAAGTTGTACGATTCAGTGGATTTTAAAAACTGTGATTTTCACAATTTTTAACCGCTTGTAACTCGTGCGTATATTAATCGATTTCGATAGAATTTTCAGCATGTGTGTAAGTGACATAGATCTACAAAACACATATTTTAAATTTTCATTAAGGACCCAAATAAAAAAGTTTTAGTAAATGCATTTTTTATTTTTACATGTAACCATGTAAATTATAATTATTTGGAAAATCGTTTTTGCTTATCATTTCGTAAACCAATGCTTCTAATTGACGATAAGAAATCAGGTCGTTCGGTATAATTATTATAAAAATGTTATTCTGTTTTAAAGGGTGTACGAATACTTTTTACACTCACTGTATGTACCGATTCTTTGGTTTCTCGCGTGTTCTGTAATTGATTCGGTATTAAAGTAATTGGGCAGCTTCGGTTTCACCCACTCTCGCAACGCTTGGTAAAACGTATAATTTGTGGTCGCGCGAGTGACAAATCGTCGTATTCAGCGACGCATCTCGTCTCTTTCGTAATTTGCATTTTAAATAATCGTCCACTCTAATTCCTACTGGAACTCATTCCAAAATTGTCGCAAAGAACGAGAGCATAACGCCGCTTGCTCGAGGTATTTAGGTGTACGGAGTACGCGTTAGAGATTTGCTCTAATGCATCTGAATGGACGTGAAAGATGTTGCAGGGGCAGGAAGCGGCGAAGAAAAAGGGAAAGGATACTCTCCGACGGAGAATAACATGATCGAGACACGCGGAGAAGGAAAGACGCTCCAGCCTCTGAAATCGGCTAGACCCGGTTTTGCGATACAGTTTCTTCGCCAATTATATCTCTATCAATGCAATCCGCGAGATGACTGATCGGTGAGATAACTTACAATATTGTTTATGTTACACAACTTTCTGCGGAGCACATCGGCGATATTAAAACGTTATAAGGGAACTAAATGTGATCATTAGATTTCATGGAAACAACCGTGTAACTTCGAACAATAAGAAAACTTGTTTAAATTTATCAAGACCTTTTATACAGATTAACAGAACCACTAAAGAGAGGAATAGATTATGGTTTATAAATTTCTAATGAATAATAAATTTTAAATTTGGAAATATAATAAACATAAATTTGGAAATATAATAAACGTTATAAGGGAACTAAATGTGATCATTAGATTTTATGGAAACAACCGTGTAACTTCGAACAATAAGAAAATTTGTTTAAGTTTATCAAGACATTTTATACAGGTTAACAGAACCACTAAAGAGAGGAATAGATTATGGTTTGTAAATTTTTAATAAAGAATAAATTTTAAATTTGGAAATCTCTTTAAGTTTTAAAAATTGAGAATTTTTAAATATTAAATTCTTGGGGTAAACTTTACTTTACCGGACTCAAAATTTGCGCGTTTCTCCTATAAATTATGATGTATTTGGTATGTAATCCAGTAGATTTGTACCCGGAGAACCTGCAGATCGAAGTTTCGCTCCTGTAAGATCAGTGGTTCAGGAGTTATGGTTGCTTAAAGTTGAGCAATCTGCAGTGTTTTTGACAGGTAAGGGCGCTGCCATATTCGTTTTGTAGTGACGATCGCGAGCCGATTACCACTAATTAATTATTCTGCTCGGTAAGCGGCGCGCGATCGTCACTACAAACCAATATGGCGGCGCCCTTACCTGTCAAAAACACTGAAAAATGCACAACTTTAAGCAAGCATAACTTCTGAACGATTGATCCTATACGATCGAAACTTCGATCTGCGGCCGCCCCGGGTACAAATCTACTGGATTACATACGAAATATATCATAATTCGTAGGAGAAAGGCACAAATTTTGAGTCCGGTAAAGTAAAAGGCAGCCTGTTCTTGAATTACTTATTTTGCATGAAGGTCCCCAGGTCACCGATGACGTCCACGAGAATGAATCGTAGAGGGCCCAGCAGGTGGTTCAGTCATACCAACCGCGACTCACCCGAAAACTGTACACCGTGTTCGAGAATTACAGTGACAAGAAACCGTAGAAGGCCGGAGAGATTATTCGGGTCAAATTCGCGGGGAATGCCAAGGTTTCTACCCTCCCCGTTCTTTAAGCCCGTGCTCTGGCAAGTGCATTTCTTTTTCTGCATATTACAGGCACACTGTCCTTTATGCAGGCCTCTTTGTCCGAAGTATGCTCGCGTCGACGCGTCGACGCGCCGCCCGATTGAGTTTCGGTGTCTGTAATCAGGTTTTCGCAACGGGTGGGCGTACCCCGAGGATCAAAGAATGGCACACGAGTCTTATATAACAATACGTGGCCTTATCGGTTACTACACGACCGTGCTGTGTCTCAATAAAATCGATACACCCCTAGATCGCGTTTTTCCTGACTGAAATCTGCCGTTCAGAGACGATACTCTTTGATTGATTGCTGCTGGAGTATATCGCTTCTACATGACACCTTCATTGATGCATTCGTGGCGTTCTCCCGATTACAACGAGCCCAAACACGATGCAATTCGGTTCACGGATGTCTAATTAATCCACGATTTAGTGGGACCTCGACTATCCGAACTACGTCGGATAGAATTTAAGAGGGTTCTTTGAGGCGATTTTAGAACGTGTTCCCGTGGGTATTTTTGGACGTTCGACGGCTCAAATTAAAGCTAAAGGATCGCACTTTGTGATAGAGTAAGCTAGGTTAAGAAGTTAATACGACATCGTATAAAAAATTTGATGAAATTCAGCCGTCAGCTCGAGCGAAGTCGACGCGATTGCAAGGGCATCTTTGAGACGATTTTAAGATGTGGTCCCATCGGAATTTTTGGACGTTCGAGGTCTCAAATTAAAGGTAAAAGGTTGCACTTTATGATAGGGTCAGTTAGGTTCAAAAAGAAGTATTTCCAAGGAAGTCAGACTTCGGCTCGATAAATGACGATTTCTTTAGCAGAACGTTTGTATGAACATTAAACGTATTTACATATGTGTCGAGGAGCTGTGATGGCGCACGTGCGCACGCAGAATACATGAATGAGAAGATGGTGCTCACTCGGCATAAATCTCGCCATAATATGATGCATATTTCATTGTGCGGTAGCCGTGTAGATACAAAGAGATTATGTTCCAGTTTATCACGCGTTGGTACTTGGCTTGAATTAAAACTGGAGGATCGCGCTTCGCGATAGTTGATAGAGTAGTTGTTAGTGTAGAGAGTATTCATTTAATCTAAAATATAGTTATTATATATTTTGTTTATAAAAGCACGCTGCGTGCAAAGCACCCAGCTCACGTGATCCATTTTTGCGTGTGACGTTGCTGAATGATTTGCGAAAGTCCTTTATCCTTGGCGGCAGTCCGGGCGGCTCCGGAAATTCCGTCGTAAAATTTGTTTCAAACAGGTTTGATCGGTGTGGTCATGGCAGTGTTACCGAACCGAACAAATGTGAGCGGTATCGCGAACGGCCGTCGTCGCTGAGAAACGCCTTGAATCCGGGACAATGATATAACGTCGTGTTTCGTGCGTGTACGCAGAGGTTAGTGTACGTGCGCACGCACCGCTACACAATTGCAATTGCACGCGTGCCTGAGCATCTGGCAAGTCATTTACAAACGGTATCGGTCCTCCGAAACAGATCTCGAAAAAAGAAACACGAAAGCTGCGACACTTTGCTCACAATTTAACCGCGAGCAACTTCACACTTGAATTGTTAATTTTTCCAGACGCTCTCCTCTTTCACTTTGAATCTACTTGTCTGTATCGTGAAGTGTGTTCTTTCAGTTTTAATTTGAGTCCTCGAATGTCTAAAAATTCCTACGGGGACACATTCCAAACTTGTCTCAAAGACACCCCTGAATCTCGTTGATTTCGTCCGAGCTAACGGCGGAATTTCATCAAATTTTTTATAAGATTTCGTACTCATTTTTTTAACTAACCCACCCTATCACAAAGTTCGATCTTCCAGCTTTAATTTGAGCTCTCGAACGTCCAAAAATTCCTACGGGAACACATTCTAAAATCGTCTCGAAGAACCTCCTTAAAATGATACAACTTCATCCGATCTAATTCGGATTTTCTCTATTTTTTCGACAGGATTTGGAATTTCTTTTGAAACCTGCATAACTCTATGACAAAGTGTGATTTTCCAGCTTTAATTTGAGCTCTCGAGCGTCCAAAAATTCCTACAGCATCACATTCTAAATTCGTCTCAAAGATCCCCCTTGAAATCGGTAAAATTCTGTCCGACTTAGTTCGGATAATCGAGGCTCTACAATATCGTGGATTAAACGAGCAAGCAAAATCCAAATTGTGCCGTGCTTGGACTCATTTTAACCGGAAAAATATCCCCGAGCTGTTAGTAAAACTATCATAAAGAAATAATTAAGGATAAAAAAGATTTTGTAACATTCACATGTCTTATACAGTGCTGTATTATATTCTGATTGATACAGTATTATATAATGAATGGCAGGCATTTTGTCATTCGCATAATGAAAAGTCGCTGCTTAAATCGAGACCCACATCAAGCCCGAGAAATTGTGCAACGACTCTCAATGTTGCGAAACAAATTTGAAATTTTGATCGGATCATAAACTCATAATATATATTAGATACTGAAAGTTCTCCAGTTTCGTTTCTGTAATGCAACTTGCGCAAATTGCGTGAATCGTCACGAATTTAATAATATTATATAAACCATCGATAGCTCTGAAAATTGTTTTTGTTTCAGGTTTTGCTAGTAGCAGCAGTTCGGGTGAACGGTTACGCGAAGGATGGATCGCGGATCACGCGGGGTCACAGTATTATGGATCGGGCCAAACCATAAATGTTTTCTTACACGCGAATGAATTACGCGCGAGCATGCTTGTTAGAGAGTGATACCGAATAATAATAATAGCCCGGAGTTCGAAATACCGGTTTATTTATTTACTCATCGAGTGCCTCTTTCGATTCTCGATCGATCGATCGGTCGATCAAACTGGAATCGGGGAAACGCGGCCCTGAGGCGACGTCATGTTGCTCAATAGCGCTCCATTTATCCTTTTTTTTCAACCGTTGTTCGACATAAAAGTCCATGGGCGTGGAGTAGTTTCGTTAATAACAATGTCCGAGACCCCATACGTCTCTGCCACACATTCAAATTCAATGTTTTATGTGAGCTAAAAATTATCTGCAGCACATGCAAAACTTTCACTGGCATCGCCAACGAACATTATTCATATATTATTATTTTGTGAAACCTTTATTGATGTATCCGTGACGTTTTTCCAATTCAAACGAGCCCAAGCACGATACAGTTTGAATTAGGATCGCACGTTTAATCCACGATATTGTGGAACCTCCACTATCCAAACTAGGTCAGGCGAAATTTAAAGGGGTTCTTTGAAACGTTTTTAGAATACGTTTCGGTAGGAATTTTTGGACGTTCGAGGGCTTAAATTGAAGGTAAAGGATCGCACTTTATGATAGGGTCAGTTAGGTTAAAATATGAGTACGAAATCTTTTAAAAAACTTGATGAAATTCCGCCGTCAGCTCAGACGAAGTCGTCGCGATTGCAAGGCTATTTTTAAATCAATTTTAGAATGTGTGCCCGTAGGAATTTTTAGACGTTCCAGGACTCGAATTGAAGGTAAAAGATCGCACTTTACGACGGAGTCACTTAGGTTTAAAAAGAAATACGAGATCACGTCGAAAAATTGAGAGAACTCGACCGTCGTGCCCGTTCAATCACATTTTTCTCTAACCTAGATTATTTTTCTCTGTAAACTTGTTTCGTGCTGTATATCTCAGCTTGTTGTAACAGGATCAAGCACCCTACATCGATGGGTTGTGGCAACTTTGCTACAATATTGTCGGGGATTGCAATAACTCGCTTTCGAGCGAAAGTTGCGAAAGGCGAGGTTTGTAATAACAGTGTTAAACAGGATTGTCTGTAATTTTAATCAAACAATGGCTAATTAGCCTTTTCCAGGTAACTAAATTATCTTTTTCCAGGCGACCTCTGATCCAAAACGATCGATGCAACAAACCTGCAATTTCGAGGAATAAATTTTCATTGCGTTATACCGTCGGACGATCAAAGCTTCAGGGTATGGTATTAAAATTTCTGCAAATGTAGCAATTACCTCGAAAATAAAATGCGATGTATTAAACGTTTAATAAATTCGTTACTTTTTGCATCCATTGCGTTCACTAGAAAATATTCTTATCATTTTTTAAAATTCTGCTTCGCAAAGGGTTAAAATTATTAAACGAAGAGATAGATTTTCAAGTGCCATTTACAAACGTAACAAACGGCAGAAACAGATTTCGCATAATGCAGTCTAACCGACCGTCGAACCGGAGAACGAGTTTCATTTCTTCTTCGGTCCCTTTCCACTCGGACGATTTTTGGCTAACGAGAATGGTAAAAGGGGTACTTTCTCCACACAAGTGAACATTGAAAGTGACTCGAGGTGTCACGAGGTCATCGTGAGAACGCACCTCGCGGAGCTTACGCACCAGATTTCCTTGGGCGGGCTGCCTGCTGCGCACCGGAACGTTAAATACCACTGACATCATTCTCTTTTCGTAACGGACGTGTAAAAAAAAAGAGATTAAGAAGACGCTGGGGTACGTGATGAATCATGCGACCGGATTGCACGCGTTTGTTTGATGGGAGATAGTAGAACACGACGGCCGAGTTGAATGTCTTTGATGCGGTGCCATTTTCCGAAAACGGTAAATGGTACCGGGGCATTTTCATGTTTCAACATTGCGCGTACTTCATTGTACTTATTACTAGCTGTACCCGGCCACGCGTTGCTGTGGCATTACCATTTTGACCATATTTCTGCTTCTAACTTCTGTAAAACTGTTTGACTCATTTTGTAGACTTTCGCACGCTAAGTAAACCTGTTTGCCCAAAACTCATTTCCGACAAACGATTCAGGAGTTACGGCCGAAAATACCTTCAAACAAAACTATCAACATTTTCGAGTTTATATCGTTTTTTACCCCTTAGATCGCGTCGCAGAAAAAAGTGTCAAATATGAAAGTTGTAGAGAAATAAATTTCCAATTGCCAAGGTGATCTCAGATTTTTCCTAAAACCTACCGTTGAAAAGCTACAGCTGTTTAATAACTCGGTAAACCAAAAAGTTTAAGAAAAACGTACACTTTTTGTGTTATAACTCCTGAGCTATGCAACCTACAGAATCGGATCAGTGGCCATTTGAAAGAACTCGGCGAGCTGAATTCAGTGAGTACCTCAAATTGAATATTGGTGCTACCAGTCAGAAGTTATAAGCAGAAACGTGCCCAAAAGAGGGCGAAGAAGTCGTCTCTGGTCACTAATGACGTCACAACTTTTGAACGAATGGACTTTTTCTAAAACCTTCCCGAAAAAACGCTCAAAATGGCTGAAACCCCAGCTTTCTACGTTCAGCCGTTTCGGAGATCTTAGATTATGAACAAACAAACATTTACATTTTTATTTATATAGAAAATTGGGGTAGGAATCTCGTGAACTAAATTATTATTGATCGAGTTTATGTGCGGGATAGTTCTCGAATAATCAAAAATGGTAAATGGTACCTGGCCCAATCTCGTACATGCAGATTTCAGAATATCTTGAATAGAAACATAAATAGGATAGGATATATCTTGAATGGTTATTTTAGAATGCGACTCTATAGCCTGCATGAACTTGCGCGGTATTTGACCCTCTCTAGAAGCATTCTTACACTCCAGAAATGTGCAGCTACATACCGCAAAACTTGCTGTCCTCGGTTCGCTGTTTTCCTTCGTTCTTTAAAAACCTCTTTCGCATTTTATAGAAACTGTTCGTTTGAGTTGGCTGACGTTCGTTATTAATTAAGGATTATTAGAACAGTAGTTGAAAGTACTACTGTAAAGTACTAAATTTATTTCTACTGCTAATCACTTTAATAAGTTGACAATATTCCTATGAAATTCTTGAATTCTGTTGTCTTCGCTGTTTTAAGTTTCGACTACTAGTTTTTCTTATTATTGGCTCGGCGAGAAACAAATTTCGGTATTTTAAGGTGAAATAAAATCCAATTTTTCCATTCAAGCAATGAACTTTAATCAGTAAAATATTTTCCATTTTGTCCATTTTTTAGCTTCATAATTCATAATTATACAATACTTCATAATTCATTCGTAAAACTTCAGAATCTTCCCAAAATTGGGTTTTATTTCACCTTGAAATACCGAAATTACTTTCTTGCCAACCGAATAATAACTAATAATAAACATTTTTATGGTGAATTTAATATTTCTTTTCGTAACCCTAGTTCAAAGTCAAATGGCCACTTCTGACCCCAGTGATTTGCACAAGCTTAAACAGACATGAACTTGTTCCGAGGAATGACGACAAACCGGTGTGCGGCGCCTCTTAAATAATGATTCCGTATCAGCGAACCATAATGATGCATTTCTGGAAAATATTACGTCAGCGTAGAACGGACCCACGCTCTCCGTGTATGCTAACTCGATACACCTGTTTCTTTGTATATTATACATACTTTCTCGGAATTCTCTAACGTGGACAATTTCGTTTCGAAAGGTTGTCTTCAATAAACTTCGAAACAAGTTCGACAAGTGACTTTTCTCAGCCGGAAATTAAACAACCATAGTGTGTTCATCTATCGTGCATATTCATAAGTTGAACGATTCATTCAACTTGTTTATTTATTTTATAACTACAATGGTAAGATATTTATACAATACATTTATAAGATTTATAAACGTTCGCATTGACTGCAAGACACAAGAGCCAAACAAAAATTTCATTCTTCTTCTGATTATCTTGTTAAGGTGAAACTAATACACTGGTAGTCTTAAATCTCTTTAATACCTCCACTCTTTTAGGTTGTGCCTACCCATTTTTGTCATAAATGCACAAAATCCGCAGTCTAAAGTATATCCCACGAGAGAGTAACCCCGCGGAAAGACCAGTTTTCGTTCGTCTTTGCGCATCTTCGCCCTAATTGGTTCAAGAAAGTGGGGAATGGGTAATGGAGTGAGAGATGATAGGCTCGCTGCGCCCCAACCACCTTCTAAGCTGCGCGAAACAGGGTTACTCTCTCGTGGGATATACTTTAGTAATAATTGTAGAATAAATATTTAATATGGAGTAGAGAGTCAAATAAATAATATTGCCTTGTTTTCTAAGGTTTATAACTTAAAATAAAATTCCACAACATTGTAGTTGGAGGGGTTATGCACGGAGTCGCCAGATGAAGGGAGGGAGCACGAATTGAGGAGAAAAAGTGGCCCCCTCTCTGCCAGTGACGCATACGCGACAGATACGGAACGGGTCACGCGACCGGGCGGTAGAAGGGGAAGATGGAGTGGGGAGTAGTCGTAGAAGGGGAAGGTAGATCGGCGGCACAACTCTTAATCTGATAATACAGATACCATTCCCTCTCCGCCTTTTCCCCTTCCACTATCCCATTCCAGCACCATAAGCACACTGCAACTTCCCCCACTAAGACCGTAGACCACGGTGCCCGTGCTCTGATGCGTGGTCTAGTCATCAGAGAGCTTGTATTCCCCTCGATTTTCTCGACCTGGCGTCACTGTGACGCATACGCGACAGATACGGAACGCGTCATGTGACCGGGCGGTAGAAGGGGAAGGTTGAGTGGGGGCACAACTCTTAATCTGATAATACAGTAGGACCTCGATTAACCGGATCCCGATGATAAACAAATCTGCGTTTAAATATGATTATAACGCGAAGGAAAATAAATTTGCAAAAATAAAAGGTTTATTTTGGAATACAATGTACATTTTAATTATGTCCTTCGGGCCTTAATTTATCCAGGCTGTTTGTCTCCCGATCCAGCCGGTTAATCGAGGTCCTACTGTACTCTTCTTTTCACCGCGCCTGCTGAACCCGGCCACTAAATTCCGCACGCCACCGTAGGTGCTGGGCAGCATAATTAATCTTCGAAAGAGTAGTCCTTAGATACACGCTCGCGATTTCCATTCTTCATTGTACGCGAACGTACGAACCGAAACCTTCGGAAGCCTCTTTATCCGCGAAACGTCCGGCACACAAAGTGACTGTTTCCAAAGGACCCCGTCTCGCTGTAGTATTGCGCAAGCGAATATAAATCGTTGCTGTATAATTGAAACCGTTTATTCCATCGCGTCGTCGCGCACCGATCTCTGTAATCTCCGCGAATAATGTCGCTAATTAAACTGCAGACGCGATGTCGCACCTGCAACTCGCAGTTATCGCGTTTTCGGCCACTTATGCAACGGAATTTACGGGTTTACGCATTCTTCTGTGGGCGGACAAACATTAAATCACCGCGAAAATAAAAAATATATAAAAAAACTTTTAAAAACCACGCTTATATTACAATGCACTAAAGAGGAGAAACTAATTTTTCTTAGGCATTAGTGACTATAAATAAAAGCGTAGAGCGCTAAACTATATTGACGTAATCTTCGTGAGCGCTCCACGCTTTTTTATTTATAGTCACTAATGTCTAAAAAAATTATTTTCTCCTTTCTAGTGCATTTTAATATAAGCGTGGTTTTCAAAAAGTTTTTTTTTTATATATTTCTTTATTTTCTACTTTTAAGTCTTTTTTAAATGGAACGCAAGATGTAGTAATACCGGTGTGAAATAGGAAGATCTAGAAAAAAAAATTTTTCCGCGCGTGGTATTGGGAAAACCACAATTTTCTTGAAATTGTGCAAGTTTAACGAATTCTTTCGAGGTTAAAAAACGTTCGTACTACAATCTCCATAATTATCCCATATTCTGCAAAGTTTCAGCTTTCATTTTTAAAAAATTTCATCGCTCTATCTCATTTCTATCGAAAGTTCTTTGATTTTGACACAGATTCCGTCAGTTTGGCCCATAGTGCGACGTCTCTTGATGGAGTCCGAAATTGTGCGAAATGGAACTGAATGAACGGAACACCACACTGACCGAGCTCCTTCGGTGCGAAATGGGTCAGTGGAGTGGGGATGAGTCGGAGTGGGAACGCGTAGCGGAGTAGGGAGCGCTGGCGCGCATAGTGGGGATCGCTGAACGCGATCACGTACTACCGAGTGTCGCACGACGAAGTGTGACGGTTAATATTAACATTTTTTTTCTCCTGAACGCACAGTTTTTTAAAATTTGTTTTTTAATATTGCATTGTCATCCAGTTCTGAGCTATGTTTAAAGTTTCAAGTCTCTAGCTCATCGGCAACTGATTTAAAATTCAATTACAAGATTTGACGCATACAACAACAACAACGACAACTCGGCAAGCTAATATAAGCGTGGTAAAAATACGTTTCGAAATGTCTCTTTTTTTTATTCACCAGTTTCTCACCGATCACACATCAACTGTCCTGTCTACTGTGAACAGTATGTAAAAAATTGCTGACAATATTATATTTATTTGTAGTTTGTTGTATTATTATAAGGACTTGACGGACGAATGATATGTTGAACCGTTTTAAACATGAATATGATAAATCTAGCCGCTTTCACGTTTATTGTCCAAGTGAACGAGACAAACTAACCGCGTGCAGCCATCAATATCTCGCTCAATATGCGGAATGATCGCATCCACGTACGAAGCGGCTGATTTATTATGTACTGCATCATAGATCGTAGTTCAATCTTTCTACTTCTGCTACGATATTATTAAACAGAGCGCGCAGTACCCCGGCATGATAAATTTATTCCCCTGGCGACCACCTTATGTTCGGATGTAAACGTCTTAATGCACGCGAGCATGTTGCAAACGTCTTGTGCTGCATATGTGCAACGTCATATGCATAGATATCGGCTTATGAAAAATGATTCCTTATATTTACGGTACAAAGACCTTCTTCGCTAACAGAAAACGCAAATCTTGAAACGCTAACTTTCAAAAATTAACACTGAACCTACCACTGCCGGTCAAATGATCGGTTTTATATCTTTCATTTCACAGTTATCGAAATTATGAAGTTGCTTACATGGAAATTGATTCGATACATTTCTTTAACCAAGCAGACATTGCAATAAACATTGCACACAATCTAAATAAATAGAGCCTCGTCATTTTTGTAACGTAAAATATTTTCGTTGGTCGGTAAAGTGTTAAGAAAGGAAGTTAAGATTAAACAAAATATATAGAAAAACTTTTTAATAATCACGCGTATTTTTATTTTTTTCTATTATATGTATTTATATTTATTTTTATTATATTTAAATTTTGATATAAAAGTAGTGACATTAGTGACTAGCCTACGAAGATTACGTCAATATAGTTTAGCGCTCCACGCTTTTATTTAAATTTATATAAAATTTCTCTATCTATTCCGACAGTAATTTTATAACAGAAGAAATTTTGAACTAATTGCTTTTTTCGGGAAAAATATTATTAATTATTTAACTGGATTCGGTATTTTATGGAGAACCAGGAAAAAAATGATTTTCTCCTTTTTAGTGCATTTTAAAATAAGCGTGGTTTTTAAAAAGTTTTTTTTGCTGAACTTCCGAAGACGTCCATGCTCGAAATTGTTGTAGAGAGTATTATTAAAATGGTAAAAAATTTCTTTTCGAGCCGCCAAAAATTTTTCTGACAATCATCATTTTAGTTAAAAAGGAACCTGTTCTAAAAAATTTTATTCAATTCTGAACATGGACTTTTTCGGAAGTTTAGCCGTTTTTTTACACATTTTATTTTCTACTTTTATTGTCATCGGAAGCAAGTGTGTATACAAAATTTCAGCAAGATTGGACTGTGGGAAGAAGTTTAAAATTCGATTACAAGATTTGACGCGTACCACAACACGGCAAGTTAATATAAGCTTGGTAATAATAAAAAGTGCTACACACAATGACACTGCTGTATTAAATCGCCATTAATTCATCATAAATAATCGAAGAATTTATTAAGTAAGAATGATTTAGTTGCCCTTTGCTTGTTAAGTAACCGTATCGCCGACAATAAGTTGTATCCTGTCGATAATCACCTGCGAGGTCTCAAACTGTGCCGAGTACAATTGAACGTCCACCGCGTGATCGTTGATCGATCGCCACCGCTCTTCAATGATCCACAAGAACCGGTGATCACGATTTGTACTTGTCGCTTCGTTTTCTACCGCAATCATTGGTTAATGCAGTCTTTGTTACAGGATTTCGGTCAACTCGCGGCGATCCTTTTGATCAATCAAACTTTTTGCAAGATCTGGATCCGATCCGACACCGATCATTGACATGTTGCTTATTATGAGTCATGATGTGTTTCGATATTTTTTCGTAACTCGGTCGGACTGGTTTTAGAGATTTTCAATCTATTAGATAATTCGATGAAGGTTGAGCAAACCTGATGGACTGTATCTCGTTCACTTTCCTCGTTGATGAAAGTTGTGACCGTGAGTCCGGGTGTTGGACGTAACTGCGAGGAATGAATAATGAGACTGAGAATTCGAGTGTCCTCAAGTGCGATCCTTTAGCTTTAATTTGAGCCCTCGGACGTCCAAAAATTCCTACGGGAACGCGTTCCAAAATTGTCTCAAAGATACCCTTGCAATCGCGTCGACCACTTCCGAATCGATGACTGACTTTCATATTTTCATAAGATTTCGTGTTCATTTTTTAACCTAGCTTACCCTGTCACAAAGTGCGATCCTTTAGCTTTAATTTGAGCCCCGGAACGACCAAAAATTTCTACGGGAACACGTTCCAAAATCGTCTCAAAGATACCGTTGCAATCGCGTCGACTTCTTCCGAATCGACGACTGATTTTCATCAAATTTTTCACAAGATTTCGTGTTCATTTTTTAACCTAGCTTGCCCTATCACTAAGTGCGATCCTTTAGCTTTAATTTCAGCCGTGGAACGTCAAAAAATATCCACGGGAGCACGTTCTAAAATCATCTCAAAGAACCCCCTTAAATTCTATCCGACGTAGTTCGGATAGTCGAGGCCCCACTAAATCGTGGATTAACTAGACGTCCGTGAACCGAATAGTATCGTGTTTGGGCTCGTTTTAACCGGGAGATCGTGAGAAATACGTCGGTGAAAGTTGCATGATATTAACATGATGTTAAGAACAAAAGAGTATTATTAATAAATACATGAGGATAAAGAGATCTGTACAGGAACTTCGAGGTTTTCGCGACGGTGGGCCAGTGTGGGTGGACAAATTGGGACGGACAGGAACGGTACGGGCTAAGATCGATAAAAAATGGCGCCTGGAAAGGCGGTGGATAGTCGAGCAGGTCCAGTTCCATCGATCAAATCGACAAATGTATTTCGGCGAGCCCGGAGACACAATCGACGTGTCGAATCGAGGGCAGCAGCCGGCGGCTCGTTTAGAGAAAGGAAAGTAAAACGTAGACGGGAGTCTACGCCTCCTCCATCAGCTCTCCCTCTTTCTCTCTCTCTCTCGCGCACACACACACACTCTCACTCTCTCTCTCTTTCTCTCGATCGGGGGCCGTTTACTCCTGCGTTCTCTCTCACCTGGAGGTTGTTACCTCGAGGTAAGGTAACTTACTTTTCCCCTTCCTCTTCGTGCCCCTGGTTTTGGGGAGCTTTCCACCACCATGTGCAGGAGACCGGGTAGCCTCCGCGATAAAGAACTATACATATACACGACGACGACAGGACACGAGTGAAGTTACCGCATTAAACCAGACACTCGGTCAGTAAGCTTCTAACCAACAATCAAACAACACCAGCCACCCGAAAGTCAGTGGTCAGCTCAGTCCCTTCGTCAAAGTGGAGGCTCGAACCCGAGGCTTCACTCTCGCGCTTCATCCTCTAAGTTTGCCCCGAAGAGGTTTCGGGACTCTTGGTGGCCTGGTCTTCGATCGCTGATCGATCCTCTTCACGGTTTTCTAATCCTCTTTTTCTTTTTGACGTCGATCGTTCACTCGGGATCTTTATTATTGTTGATCGCGTCCGTCCGTGAGATCGCGACGCAAGAACAGTGCACCGGAAGTGATCCTCGAAGCGTATCCGGTGATCGATACTAGATCGTCGGCAGGGTCTAGATCGACTGGGTTCGGTCCTGTTTCGGTGGATTCTAGCCCGGCAACGTGGAGCGCAAGATCGCATTATGCACGGGTGAGTTGTTGTTAATATATTCTGTGCAATAGTTTTTCAATTCAACTACTTTTCCAAAAGTGGATCAATTCACTCGGATTCTTTAGAGGTTTAGAGGATCGACGGGAAATTAGGAGAGTTAGTTAATAATTCTAGAGAAAAATGCTGAAGGTTCCTCGTTGTAACTTTTTTCATATGGATTAAAGATTTTTTCAATTGTTCTCTCCAGTTGTTTGAATACTTATGCGCCTCGCTGTATTCCATTTTGCTATTATTCAAACTGTGAACATATTTCCATGGGAATCGATTGAATAAATTTGTTGTGTTCAAGCACAGATGCAGGAGACCTGAATAAATATTCAGTCTTGTCATTTTGATAATGCAACACGTGTCAATTGCTTTTATAGTGTTACACTAGTTTTAACGATTTCATGACAATCGTGACTAGATTAAGGAATTGGCAGCTTGTTTCAAGGTAATTATTTTAAGAGATCAGAAAATAAAAATTCGTAATAAATAAATTCAATAACAATGTTCCTAGAATTGTTTCAATGCTGATTTGTTGTTTCATGTGTTACTTTCACATAGTATCATGAACTGACATTTTTAATGCTCTCTTATCTTGGGTTTATACGCAAACGTTGCTACGGCACGAGTCGATTTTCCAAAGGCTCTCGTTGCTAGAATTTAATATCAACTTGATACAATGGATAGTTAGCGTCATTGGCTGCTACTCAGCATTACCACAGAATCTTTATTAGCTTGTACAGGTTCTCCATACATACTTTCAATGCTGTGATATTTCGTCGCTGCACGCATTCCATTTGTTAATCTTCTCGTAAATAAAAATTGGGCAAGAATGAGACCTATTTTATTCGTTATTTCATTCTCTAAAGTTTTAATTACTGATATTTGGGAATCCTTAGAGTAATCCTTAATTTCGGAATGCCTAGATTTAGTAATTTAGTAATATAGTAATTATAAATTTGGTAATCCCTAGATTTAATAATCCTTAATTTGGGAATCCCTAGATATAGTAATCCTTAATTTGGGAATTCCTAGGATTAGTAATCGTAAATTTGGTAATCTCTCGATTTGGTAATTTAGTAATTCTAAATTTCGTAATCTTTAATTTGAGAATCCCTAGATTTAATAATTCTTAATTTGGAACCAATAGATTTAGTAATCCTAAATTTGGGAATCCCTAGATTTAGTAATTTAGTTATTTAGTAATCCTAAATTTGGTAATTCCTAGATTTAGTAATCCTAAATTTGGTAATCCCTAGATTTAGTAATTTAGTAATTCCTAGATTTTAATTCGGTAGTCCTCAGATTTCAATTTGGTAATTCCGAGTTCAGTAATTTATTAATTTGGAAGTCCTCAGATTCCAATTTGGCATTCCTCAGATTTCAGTTTGGCAATGCTTGGATTCCAATTCTGCATCCGAACTATTTTAAGACCAACTTTTCCAACCACAAGAAATCATTGTACAACATGTGCTAACTATAGGAATCGCACAGGAATGCCCAGTAATTATTATGAGCAACCCAGTATAGAACGAATGATTGAGTTGATTTCTCCCGTACGTTACTAATTGTCCCGCAGTTGTGCAAAAATCATTAGTTGCCACTTCGCGATTACTGAACGGACACTATATACGTACATTTGAGTACTGTATTTAACAAGATAATGAAGACGAACTCAACTATTATAACCCAACATTCTTATTACGGTATTTAACAACTTAGTTTTAACGCCGTGACGTAAGGTGCGATTAGTAATTACAACGCACGGCATAATTATTCCGTAGGATCGTTAGGCTCTCGGTTCACCAATTGTTTCACGCAGTCGTAATTCGTTGCTGAACGAACTGTAGTTACGAACCTTAAAACGGTCGACTGTGATATAATGGTAGATCGCTAAGGAAGTAGCATTTTATTTGTGCAAATAAAAAATTACAATTGGCCACGCAGATTTTTATTAGCGTTTCACGGTTTTATTTATTTTTGCTGAAGAATTGTTAACTCCATTGATATAGATATACACATAAATCATAAATTTCTTTAAAATTTATTAAATTCAAAATTTATCTTTTCTTATTTTATATAGTTTGCATAATTTCATAATTAATTATTTTTACAACCCATTAAACATTAAAAACTTCTCGAATTCTTGTATAAAAAATTTCCAAGAATCTTAGTTTAACGATCTGACAAAATCGCTAAAATTTTTTATTGAAATCAACAAGTGGAAATAACGCAATTTTAAAGTTTTTGTATTGCCGTTTTTGTAATCAATGCATCAAATCCCCAATCAACTAGCAATATTTTATTACCGAAAAAACTGCCTGAATACTTTCGGTTTACGGCCTCTTAAATATAAAAGGCACTTCATGCTCCCCATTCGATTATGTTTTGTGCACAGTGTACACGCAAGAAATTCCTGCAGAATCTGTAATCGCATCTCGCCGGTGCACTCCGAATTGAAGCAATTAAGGGCAGAAGTTTTGGGGGACCGTCGTTGTCGGTGAAAGTGGAGAAAAAAGCGCCCCGAATTCGACAGAGTTACGAAACGGGATTGTCGTTAATTGTTAATTACTCGGCCGGAAAGAATCGGCACGTGATAAGGTTCTCAGGCTGCGGATATGCGTAACAACACGATTCAGATAACAGCCGGCAGGCTAATCGGAATAAAAGATCACAAGTGGATTACTTTCTCGTTGCGTCTACCGCGGATTCTCCTTTCACTTTCCTCGATGGCTCGATCGCAAACGTCCCCCCATGAGAAGACACATTTCGCGAGTTTTCGATACTCGACACTCGATCTGAGTGATGGGAAAATCGCGTACTTCGAACTAGGATTTTTCAAAGATTTTTCAAATTATTTATCCAATCGTGTAACGTTGCAACAAGATTTCCCAAGGGAAAGGCAACTCTCTGAATATTGTGTTCTATGATTCTGAACGCGTAAAATTAATTTTCAGGGACCAAAAATAACAGTTATTATAAAATTCTCTACGACAAAAATCATTAATGAAACGTTGATTATTATTGAAATTTAAGATAATGTACACAAAATATAATGAAAGGAATCGAAGAACAAAATCATTAATGAAACGTTGATTATTATTAAAATTTAAGGTAATGTACACAGAATATAATGAAAAAAATCGAAGAACAAAATCATTAATGAAACGTTGATTATTATTGAAATTTAAGATAATGTACACAAAATATGTATAATGGAAAAAATCGAAGAACAAAATGATTAAAAAATATCGATTTTTACACTTTTTACTTACAAGTAACAGTTATTAGTGTTCAAAAAATTGGATCCTCCTCGATAACTGTTATCGATGAAGAAAAACTTTCGATTGCTCAAAGGAGTTATCGATGAGAGAAGTTCATTTCGATCGCTCATAACAGTTATCGATGATCAAATTTCTTTTCACTTGTTCATAATAATTATTGATGAAAAACTTCATTTTGATTGCTTATTTAATTATTGAGTTGTCTACTCTTTTTCGTATGGAGCAAACCTGTGAAATTCATTGAGAAGGTTTCGTACAACAAGACGAATCAACAGACCATAAGAACAACACAAAATCTGTTTGTTTGTCACATTAAATTTGGATTGTAGCAATTAATTTTACGAATAAAAAATGTATGAAATAATTGATTGTCTACCATTTGAAAGTTATACTATTTAATAATAACTGTTACAAATTTCCTTCATCAATAACTGTTATGAGCCATCGAAATGAACGTCTCCCATCGATATCTGTTATGAGCGATCGAAATAAATTTCTCTCATTGCTAACTGTTATAAGTAGACTGCGTATCTTTATGCAAAATAAAAAATGTTTGCATTGATTGCAGGACACAGGAGCCAAATAAAAATTGAATTCTTCTTTTAATTATCCTATTAAACTGAAACTAATACATTGATGCCCTTAAATATTTTTAACATGTCCACAGCTTTATATTATTTATATTATTTATATACTTTATGTGTGTACCCATTTTTGTCATAAATGCATAAAATCCGCAGTCTAGTTATAAGTGATCGAAAAGAATTTCTCTCAACGATAAGATTTACCAAGAGAAAAAATTTTCGTCTACTTATAATCCTTAACCAATACGATTTTAGTCGACGAAATACTTGTTATTCTGTGACTTTTTTCCTTTTTGTTTGTAACAGTTATGGTCCCTGTTAATTTTTCTAATTTCTTTTACACGTGCAAAACCACGACCACGATTTGCAGAGTTGGGCAAAATTTTTATTTATATAAAAATTTGGAATAAAGTGAGTTTAGAACCCACTTGGAAAAAACCCACTGTATCCGAAATTTTTATTGAAACAAAATTTTTGTTCAACTCTGCTGATTTGGCGATAATCCAATAATCCCGTGATCCATCGATTTCCCTTCTCAAAGTTCCGATCCTTATGAATCACTCCACTCGATCGGGTATTCTAACCGCGCAACGGCAAGAAATCGGATCACTGGAACATAGGAAATCTGTTTCGGCGTGCCGGAAGAAAGGTGAAAACTCGAAAGAAGTCGCCCGCAAAAAATTGCGAAACCGCAACTTGCTTGGTTACAACGGACCGTGAAACAAAACCGTATTACATATCCCTGCCTGTACTAACAGATTAGTATAACAGCAGAGGTTAAAAACAGAGGTTTCGATTAAGGGGGTAGACCATCTTCACTATCTAAAAATGTTCTGCCTTTAATAAGTGGAAAATTTCGATTTTTTACTGTGATATTAATACTACTCTTAACTATGCTCTCAATTTTTTTCGAAAAAAAAATATGAAACAATGGCGGAGCTAAAAAATCCTTTTTAATTGCTCGTATGTAATCAATAAACTGCGGATCTTCATGCAAAATAAAAATTGTCTGCATCGATTGCAACAAATAGACACTAAATCGAATGTTAATTCTTCCCTTAATGATTTTAATAGAGGAGAAAACATATATTGACATCTTGAATTTTTTAAAATTTTCCAACACTTTCGAATTTCATTTATTAAATTTTGCTATAAATGCATAAAGCTCCGCAGTCTAATATAATCAACATCGAGCTGCAAATTAATTTGTGCACATAGCTTGTCACGGATCGACGAACATTGTACAACAAGACATAAATAAAAGTCTCGGTAAATGAAAATCGAAATTCGGAAGTCTGATGGTTGCCGGGAACGAGAAAGTCAGAAAGAGAAACGGGGCGAGCCAATAATAATCAATCGTGATATAATCCGCTTTTTGTACGCTCGAGAAATAAATGTATTATCTTATTGATCTGCGTCGAGGCGGTGCATTTATATAATTACCGTGGCGCGTTCCATTGATTGCGCCTTGCACAATTTGGAAATGAACGATGTGGACAGAAAGCAATACGAATAGACACGTCTCTGAAGCGGAGTGTCCGGACGAGGGGAAAAATTTGCCCCCTCTCTGCCAGTACCGGATCAGTCACGTGACATTGAGTCACGTGCGAGACAGAGACGGAGCGCGTCACGTGACCGGCCGTTGTAAGAGTGGGGGAAGACTAGACTGGCGTGGGGAGGAGCGTAGAGGTGGAGTGGGGGGACAAGTTTTAATCTGGCGACTCTGCTCTGAACAGAAGAGGCAATTTGCTCGATCAAGATCAAGTCCGCGTTGGATTTTATCGTGGATCTATATGCGAGCACGTAATTGTGCGCCGTCTTTCGCGAACGCATGAATAAGGCGGAGAGAAACTACGTTGCAAAATACGGAATAACTGTAACAAAGAAGCGACCGTAAAAAGCGTCCGATGCTCGCGCGTGACTATGAGGCACGTGACGCGAAATGATCGCTTCATTTTCCTGCGGACACTTTCAGCGAAACATGCGTTGCGAAATTCAGCGCGTGACGTAACCGTTGTACACATAGATTTTTATGTTCGGTCTTGTTAAAAAATATTTTTGTTTATTATGCAGGTGTACTGATATACGGTGGCTTCACTGAACGGAGAATTTGCAATTTTTGTGGCTCCGCAAAAAATAATCGTACGATAATAAAATTCCTCTCGTTTTCAAGCTTGAAGCCTCTACTTTCACACCCCTTTATTCATTTTTATCGACGATATTTTTATTTGATGCGGCGGGTGAAAAGCTCCATACGTGTTTTGTCTAGAAAATTCTACAAATTCAACGTTCTGTGGATAGCTTCGAAAATTTTTTCCCGGGATAGATGCATCGTGGATTTGAAGATTGCAGTCTCCTCTTTGAAATGAGATCTTGGAAATTGAGCTACGATTCCTTTTCACTGTTTTATGGAACAAAATCGAGGAACTAGTTCGAAACCAATACACTGCTCGTGGTGTACTCAGAGTTGTCTGTATATCCTGCGTTCAAAAATCCATAACTCGGCCAAAATAGATCGTAGTGCAAATTTCAAGGTATCATCCAAAAGAGGTGGCTTCAATCTTTAAATCCGTGATGGTTCCATTCCTAGAAAAAATTTATTGACTTTTTTACAGATGTGTAAACTTGCAGCATTAATTATTTAATTTTGTGCAAGTTTGATGATTGTTTGTTTCCACCATATTTTTAATAGAACACATTTGTACGCCTCGTCTAAGAGATTGATCTATAAATAGTCTGCGTAAACGATAATCCGCTGCTAATGAAATAAATTGTAATTTCATACGGTCTTGGTCTCGACGGCGTTCAACACCCGATCGGTAATTGTGGCGGCTTAAAATAAAGGTGAACGAACGCGGTCGTTCGAACATACCTGCTGCAGCCTATACATGTATCCAATAGTATTTTCTCTGTGAACGGACGGGAAAATATTCCTGCGATAACAAACTCCCGTTTGAACGGTTTTAATCTCGCGTCAAGGTGAACGTAAAATATTTCCACAGAACAGAAAATAATCAGCTGATTTACTAGATTAACCCTTTGCACTCTGAATTATTTTCCAATTTTACAGCCAACAACTTCCTATTATTTTAACTGTTTTATTTGAAATTTACTTCCAAGGACAGTTCCCTGACTGCTACTTATTCTAAACAATTATTTTTACTAATTATATTGAATATAGCTTTTAAACTTTGTTGTAATTTATATTTGTGAAACTTACAAAAACCCGTTTTATTTAAGTTTTTGTTTCTCCGATGTCGAGTCTCACTCGACAGAGGAGTGGTAGGGTCCCCAGAATGACCCTAGGTTCAGTGGTTCAGTAATTTAGTAATTTAGTAATCCTTCATTTGGGAATCTCTAGATTTAGTAACCCTTAATTTGAGAATCCCTAGATTTAGTAATCCTAAACTTGGTAATCCCTAGATTTAGTAATCCTACATTTGGTAATCCCTAGATTTAGTAATCCTAAATTTGGTAATTCCTAGATTTAGTAATTAATAATCCTAAATTTAGTCATCCTAAATTTGGGAATCCCTAAATTAAGTAATCTTAAATTTGGGAATCCCTAAATTTTGTAATCGCTAGATTTAGTAATCCTTAATTTGGAAATCCCTAAATTTAGTCATCCTTTATTTGAGGATCCCTAGATTTAGTAATCGACACAATCTTCACGATCCATTTGAAATCAACCTCGACGTCAATCCTCGATCCTTCAAAATTATATCGACATACCTTCATGAACAATGTTCACGGGTTCGAACGAAAGTAAACGCGCTCATCGCGTTCCACATATCGATCAGATAAGGAAAGGCGATCGACAGTTGCAGCGATTTCAGTTTCTTTCCTTGCGATTCGTGTTTCTCTGGTCACCTTGCTTATTCTGTACACCGATCACGATTCAAACGAAAAAAGAACCGGTCGCCGGTTTCATAAGTCCTATTAAAATCGCTCTTTCCGTCAATGACTTCGATCGAGATTCTATCGATACGACGCAGGGAATCCTTCGTGACAACTCGCAAAAACGTCACAATGCGACTTTCATGCATTTTTGTCATTGACTTTGATCGGTGGCGATCGATCTTCGAGAAACGATTCCTGAAATCGAGGGAAACCGGATTCGATTTATGTCTTACTAATCCGCAAAGAAATTTTTGCTTCTTCAGAGAAATCCTACAAATAAATCGGGTTCTAAAAATTTTTGTATTAAATATTTTACATATTATATATAAAACATTATTAAACCCTTGCCGTACTTTGACGAACTAGACTCTTGATGAAGGTTTTTAACAAAGTCTAACAAATATGAATATTACGCGTTTCATTTTAGATGAAATAAAATTTGATTCGTTTGTAATCGATATTTAATCATTAGAATAAATGTAGCCATACAAAAAATATACATTTTCTTTTCCCTTCTACGACATTTTTGTGCATGTAGTCATTCCAATCACTGTGGCTCTAAAAGAAAAGGTACGACAAGGGGTTAATGTTAAAAAATGATGTTTAAAAAAGTCAATGTTCAAAAATTAATGCTAGAAATTAATGTTTAAAAATTAGTATTAAAAATTAATGTTAGAAATTAATGTCTAAAAATTAATGTTTAAAAATTAATGCTAGAAATTAATGTTTAAAAATTAGTGTTTAAAAATCATTGATAATTGTGCAAGATAAAAATTGTTTGTACCAATTACAAGTGACAGGAGCAACAAACGCCGAGCGTGTAGAACTGTGAGGAAACAGATAGATAGTGGAAAGAATCACGGTGGCCGAGATTAAAAATGATCCGTGATTGTGAGAAGAGATCTAGAAGTGAGTTGAACCGAGAAATTGATCTGACACGGACGAAAGTAATTCGCGACAGTTACAAGGGACTAAAAGTAGTATAGCGGTTAAAGATCCAATATTCTGGCACGATCGGTTCGAGATACAGCGATGACGAGGAGAGATAATCGTTCCTATTATAATGTTGCAGATCCACGATAGGGCGGATACGATCCGCGATAATCAGACTGCTGCTGCTACTGGTCACGTGGAAATGCAATGGACTGCAGCAGTATCAGCCGATCGAGGCTTATGCAAACGGCGATGACTGTGCTTTGGTCCTAAACGGCCCGGGAAGGACGAGTGCTTACGATTATACTTATAATCTTCTCCGGGGATCCTTGTGAGTAAATTATTTTTCTATTCACTAAATTAGTTATTAATTTCGAGACTTCGCTATGAAACTATTACCAACATATTCGTGACATTTTTCCGAATAAAATGAGTCCAAACACGATACGATTCGGACGCAGGCAACCGTTCCAAATCCTAACACTCGCGATCTCTAGATCAATTCGGATAAGAGAGGTTCAATTTAATTGTGAATTAAACGAGTAAATACGGTCCGAATTGTGTCGTGTTTGGACTCTTTTTAATCGGCAAGTTGTGGCGCATATTCTGACGAAGGTTTCATAAAGTAATTATTATTAACAATAATCAACAGTCTTTAATTTAATTTAATAATCCAACATCGAAGAAGGTTGTGATATTTTTAATATGAACAATAGCCAAATAAATTGATGCGGCGTCGTATTCTGAAAATTCTGCTTTGAGTGCATTTTGATTACGCGAGTGATGCAACCTACGCGAGAGAATCGATCGACCAACCACGTGCACCGTGTAATCAGGTCTTTTTTCAATAAAAGGCATCGAACTATGAAAAAAAGTGACCAAATCGAAACATAATCTTACGCAACCGTGGCAAGACCTCTCCGCCGGCATTTTCGAAGTCTAGAGAAAGCAGGAACTCTGATCAGTAACAGCAATCAGGACTTTCACTATAACCAGCTAACCTTTGTTCCTGCGACAGTCACTTTGAGAAATAGGGCCATTTTTTCCTCGGTTCCCCGTTATCCTTTATGGACCTGGACACTGAAAGCGTGTTTACTGATCCATACTTGATTACAGGTTGTGCAATACTTAACAGGATGGTACAGTTACATTGAATTCCTCATGACACGTTACGATATTTTTGCACATTTTGAACTTCCCCGTTGGTTCTGTGTTTCCGCAACACAACCAGGAACATTGTACGGTTACTGATAATTAATCATCGTTGAATAAAAAAGTGCATCTGAATAACGGGTCGTGAGAACGTTCGTATAATGAGAACGCGCTGCTGGAAAACCAGATCTCCTTTTGTTTATCACCGGCGGATAACACAATGGAGAACTGTTGTAATTCCTGAGTTCAGAACCTTGAAATAAATCGCGGTGTTACGTTCCTTGCTACTATAAAGCGATGCGCTAATTATTTCGAAGACGTACGTTGCTGGCAAAATTAAATGAAATTTTTGGAGAAATTTTCATCGGTGGAGTTTTAAATCTCAATCATTTTCTGAACTGTAATATTACAATATTACTATATTACTATCATATATTAATATATTAATATACACTATTAATAGAGTATATATAGTAATCTGTATTAGAAATTGCTACATATACAGTGGGTGTACAACGTTGTCGTACACCTTTTAAGAACTAATAACTTTTTTATAATTGCACCAAACGACGTGATTTTGTATAATCAATTAGAAGCATTGGTTTACGAAATGGTATGCAAAAAAGATTTTCCGAAAATTATATTTACAAGGTTACATGCGAAAATAAAATAGACATTTTTCAAAAATTTTTTATTTGGGTCCTTAATGAAAATTTAAAATATATGTTTCGTAGATCTATGTTAGTAATACACATTCTGAAAATTTCATCGAAATCGATTGACGCAGGAAAAAACGACACGCATCGAAAGATGTACGACTCTGTGGATTTAGTAAAACCACGATTTTCATGATTTTTAACCGCTTGTAACTTGTGTGTATGTTAATCGATTTCGATGAAATTTTCAGCATGTGTGTAGCTACTATTGATCTACAAAACATATATTCTAAATTTTCTACGAGGGCCCAAATAAAAAAGTTTTGAAAAATGTCTATTTTATTTTTGCATGTGACCTTGTAAATTATAATTTTTGGAAAATCTTTTTTGCATATCATTTCGTAAACCAATGCTCCTATATGAAATGAAGAGAGGTGATAGACTAAGCACAAGTGGGACAAAATATAATATCACAGGAGTCGGACAGCATCGAATAAGTGACCCACGCGTTCTACACGCTGCGTTTCCAATCACAGTGAAAGCCAGATCAGCGTGCATTTATGCAGCTAAAGTGCACTCCGCATATTTTCGCAACTGGTCTAGCGAATCGGCCAAAGAATTTCCCATGGAATTTCTATATTCACGGTATGCTGGCCGTGATGCATCGCCGGCGGGCCTTCGTGAATGCAGAAGAATCGAAATCTGATCGGATTAATGGCTGACGGGCGCCGCGCGCCGCGCTGCACCGCCTCGCGTCACACCGCGCCGCGTTCGAAATTGTAATAGGAGTCTTCGCGTTTCACTGGGCAACAGATAACCAACAAACTCGCGATTTTTATACTTAATACCAGTTAGTATACCGTTACAATGCCGCCTTGTTTCTACCGATGCGTCTGTCAGCTGATACTGAATGAAACGGGAAATCTATAGCTTGTGGAATTAATGGTTCGGGTTCCCAGCTGTTGCTACGCGTGTACTAAACATTATTCATTTCATTATTCATTTTATCATATATTAACGTTATTATTAAATGTATTGTATATTAATTTTATTATACAGGGTCATCCGTTTTTAAACGGCCAAACGATAACCAGCTGTAGAGGACCCCAAATGCAACAACTTTTACCCCTATCACTTTTTTTGTTTCGGCCTTGATTTCCAGATAATTGCAAAAAACCATCACTCTTTGAGTTTACATAAAATTAAATATCTCAGGACTCCAATGATGAATCTTGATGGTTTTTCCTTTGTTTAGTTTAAAATAAGTAGGGGCATCTTTTTTATTGAATAAACTTTTTTGTATGACCTTCGGATCATGGTTTTTTTGGCGTGGTGCACACCGTGGAGCCTGAAAGAAATAAGTTGGAAAGTGGCGGTGTGCCCCCGCCAAAAAACCATGATCCGAAGATCATACAAAAAAGTTTATTTAATAAAAAAGATGTCCCTACTTATTTTAAACTAAACAAAGGAAAAACCATCAAGATTCATCATTGGAGTACTGAGATATTTAATTTTATGTAAACTCAAAGAGTGATGGTTCTTTGCAATTATCTGGAAATCAAGGCCGAAACAAAAAAAGTGATAGGGGTAAAAGTTGTTCCATTTGGGGTCCTCTACAGCTGGTTAACGTTTGGCCGTTTAAAAACGGATGACCCTGTATATTGATGTTATCATAAATATATTCATTTTATTATATGTATATTAGTAAGTAAGCCTGTTTGCGTTAAAATTCAATCATTATATTAATTTTATTATTACTTTCACTATATTATATAGTTTTACTATCTACTATTTAAGATACTGTTAGGGTTGAATGGAGGAAAAGGTTGGCCATGTTTACGACCGCGAACAGGAAAATATGTTGATACCTCCGCAGCGATATTTTATCTAAATTTACGTAACCGGTGCGTCGTTGAAAGTGTTGACTCGAATTTACAACCGAGAACAGTTTCCAGCCACTTTGAAATTGCTCTCGGTTGATTTTGTCATGTTGCCTCGACCGTGCAAGAGGCTGTAAAGGGAAACTTGTTTTCAACGCTACTTTTCCACGTACGGTTCCAGGCAATCGAACAGAATAAATATACACTAACACTAATGACACTGTTTCACACACGACTACCTTTTTATTCAGCTTCTTTCACAGTTCGCAAACTATTTCTTTCATTATACTATTCGATCCAGCAGAAGTTGTCCGTACACCCTGCGTTCAAAAATCCATAACTCGGCTAAAGAAAATCGTGGATCAACTTTAAAGGTCTCGTTGCAAAGAGGAATCTTCAGTCTTTAAATCCGTAAAAGATTCATTCTTGAGAAAAATTCTTCAAAGTTTTCACAGACCTTTAAATCACACTATCGTCAAGTTATCGGATAGACCTTCCACTAAAAAATCGATAGTTGGACCAAAAGAAATCGTAGGTCAATTTTCAAGGTCTCATTTTAAAGAGGAGACTTCAATCTTCAAATTCATAGTAGATCAGTTTCCAGAAAAAATTTTTCAACCTTTCCACAGATTGTTGAATTTGCACAATTTTCTAGACAAAACACCTACCGAGCTTTTCACTGGCCGTATCAAATAAAACTATCGTCGAACAAAATGAACAAAGTGAAGTGAAAGTAGAGGCTTCATGCTTCAAAATGAGACCAATTTTAGTATCATACTATCATTTTTTGCGGAGCTATAAAAATTGCAAATTCACCGTTCAGTGGAGCCACTGTAAATCACTCCTCATTCAAAGTTCAACAAAACAGCCAAAAAAAATGGTAGATCAATTTTTGAGAATTCATTTTAAAGAGAAAGCTACGATCTTGAAATCCGCGTTGGATTCATGCCGGGAAAAAATTTGTTAACCTTCGCACAGATGTTTGAAGTTGCAACATTTTCGAGTGCCAGACAATAGTCGCCGGTCGCGCGGGGTTAAACGGAAAAAGTGGAGAGCCATAACGGGTGTAGTGAATAGACATGATTGATCGTCCGTGGCGAATTCCGGACAAGGAAGTGCCCCGGTTAATTCAGAGTCCCGTCGACAAGGAGACAAAACCGCGCGGGTCAACCTTCGAAGGTAAAAGCCACGAGCGGCACGTCAATGCCAGTATATTTCGTTCCAAGAAACAAGATATGTCAATTCATGTGCTCTCGCATGGTTCGTATGATAGTTTCGGGTTACCTTGATACAGAATATCCGAGAAGCTAGAGAGACGGTAAACGCGTGTATAGTAAACGCGCACGACAGGAGACTTCTCACCAGGAAAGTAGGCTACAGGGTTAGGTAATTAACTCAACAAGAAAAAAAATGCGAAATAGAGACAGGGAGGAGAGGAGAGGAGGGGGGGAGATTAGAGGAGAAAGGGATGCCGGTAAATAATATTCGTATTCGGAGATCGAGAGCACGTGCTAACTTTCATTCTCGCATTTTTATTGTTGCAGCCCGCCGAGCGGAGGATCGCAGACCTGCATCACTTATGACGCCGTTAATCGGGCTTATGTTGATGCTAGGAAACGTATCAGTAAGTATACTGCAGTAGGTTCTCGTGTAACATAGTCAGAAATCGTTTAAGATTTAGTTTTAATTTTACGTATTTTCAAATGTATTCCAAGGGACCGTAAATCCAGCACAAAACATTTTTTTATAACACTGTGTGGGTGGATTTTATGTGGCAGTGAATGTACATGTACTTCTGCAAAGAATTGTTTAAAAAGGTTGATTATTATGAAGCTTTATTGCATAACTTTATTGAAGTTATGATAGTTTGAAGATCAATCATTTCTGCTGCTGATAACGTTCTTAATTTTCCACGTCAATGTCTTTTCCATACAGTTAGATTTTTAAATGTATTTTTGAACGAATTTCTAAATGCTAATTTTTCTTGATTAGATTTCTATATTTAAAAGTAAATCCTGATCTCAGTATTCGTGCCGGTCTAAATTATTCCAGTTAGTTAAATCTTTAGAATTTACCGCCGACGTTAACATTGCACGTGACGTCAATATTTTAAGTATTGCGATGATTTATGTAGATGTCGCGCAGCCGAAAGCTAAAATGTGGCGACCCGAAGACCTAGCGACGGTCGGTGAACTCTTATTGGATGTGACATCGAATCTCGCGAAAACGTAAGATCCTTATTTTTATAAACAACATTTCACTTGAATGTTTGGGGATGCAGCAAAATAATTTGTAAATCGTGTTATTGGATTAACGCTAGGTATGGGCTGAGCGTTGAAGAGATCGAGAAGAGTTTACCATTGATCGATACCTCGAAGACGCTGATCCACGAGGTCTGTCCAGCTTTTCTAAGCGAGGTGGAATGCAGACCAGGGAAATATAGGCGACACGATGGCCTCTGTACGAACCTGAGGAACCCAACGTGGGGCGCAACGCTATCTCCGTTCCAGAGGTAGATGATCTAATAGATCTGTACAGACCCTAAGATTTATGATTTTGCTACGTGTTCAACATCTTCGAATTATAGAGACACTCGGAATTAGAGAAATTAAACAATTTCTTCATCTATGAAATCATTTTTGTTTAAACAATCAATATACACGTCTCATTGCTTGATATTTGAGTAGTGTTTACTGAAAATTTCAGCTGGCTGTCTCAAACTATAAGGACATGGCAGCCATTTCCCCAAGCAAGATAAAAAAAATTCTGAAATCATTTTTGTTTAAACAATTTCATCATTTATGAAATAAATTTTGTTTAAACAATCAATATACACGTCTCATTGCTTGATGTTTGAGTATGTAGCACCAAAATTATGTAAAGCCTTGATCCAAGAAAAACCTGTGCTCCGGCAGTGGAGGGGGTACTCGTTTTTCTTAGATCAAGGCTTCACCGTTTTTTTAGCGAATTGTCCAAAGTAAATTCGAAAAAAATTCTGTAAAAAATATAGGAGTTGCTTATGATACTACAGAAATGTTCTGAGTCGTTTGCTTCTCTCCTTCGCAGATTGATGCCGCCAAGATTCGCGGACGGCCTAACTGCGCCGAGAATATCGGTAACCGGCCGAGATCTACCACTATCTCGCATAGTGTCGCGAACTATGCATCCCGACGACGGATATCACGATCACGCCGGCACAGTTATGGTAATAGCCTGGGGACAGTTCATGGACCACGACTATACGCTGACAGGAACGCCTCTGGGTACGATCATATCATCGATAGTCCTCCAACTATTCAAGTAAACTTTACCAACAGCATATATATACACGCAGTTGGCCGAATACGTCATTTGTCAATGGCCGATAACGATCCGAAAGAAAAGTAGTCGAATTAACCTTTTGACTGGGAAAAGTATAGTGTATTTGTTACGCAAGGGGGTGGGATCAGCGATCAAATGATTTCGAATCGAGGTTGGCATGCCTGTACACGCAACAACAGATTGCGAAATCGGCAGATAATGAAGTGGAAGAGCGATCCCAATCTTTCAAGAATTTAGATCTCGAATCGATTGGAGATGAATGACGGGTTGCTGGACGATCCAGAAAATGCACGGAATGCTAAAGATTAGGTGAACGATTTATGTGCTGGAGGCTTCAATCCTGTTTCTGAATTTTTAACATTCTTCATAGAGAAGCAAGAACAATTTTCGAGACTGACAATTTGTTGAATTTATACTACGTCATGCTTCTCTTTTTGCGAATTTCATGCACTATTTGTTCTTATTTATGAAAAACTTGGTTGGGTGAAATATAAAACGGTCAAAGATGACAAAAATTTAAGGGCATTCAATATTGTGTTCAATGTAACGAAGTCATGAGGGGATAAAGTCAATTTTTGTTTCACTTCTGCATCCCACAATCAATACAGAACATTTTGATTTTGCATATACAGGATTTGAAGAGAGATCATTTGAAGCAACATTTTCCTTTGCAGAATTGGCGTCCGCGGCTTTTTTAAAGAGTTATTAACGAAAAACACGATTGTGCCAACACGCGTCTAGGTCGCGCTCTGATTGGTCCATGTTTTTCGTTAATAACTCCTTAACAAAGCCGCCGACGCCATTTTTGCAAAGGAGAATGTTGCTTCGAATGATGTCAGGATCTCATTTCCGGATGTTGAAGGAATTTTTAGACACCCTGTAGATCCGCAGTCTATCCATTAATGCGATTCCCGTGCGGTCTTTCGAGGAGATTGTTGGTGACATTTTCTCAGCGACTGTGCAAAGAAATTTGTCTACGGACGGATAATGACTATCGGGCCAGTTCCTGCGGTTAATTACCGAGTTCCAGGATAGATTTGCGGACGCGTGCGATTTTGGCGTGGATCGCACGGTCTCGTGGAAACGGTAGTCACATGATCGGCCTCCTAGTTATCTGCACGGCGATCTGTTCGCTTTCTCTGGCAGTTACCCTAGTTTCGATAGGCGGTAAATATCCGACGTAGAAGGGCTTGGGAGCCGTCCGACGACGCTTGCTATATATGAACCTGCCGCTGATGTAATTGAACCGGGCGACGATTGCATAATTTGCTATTGACTGAAAATTGGGCCTCGGCGGTTCTTTTTTCCTCGTTCGCGAAGTCTCGGTCAGCGCGCCCATTCCGGAACAGACGCTTCCCTTCTCTCTCCTATTTTACTGTTGTTCCGACACTGTACACACAGAGACGTTTCGATGAACCAAACTTTTTGTCTAATTTTATTTTTGTGAATTGATGTGTTTGTTGTTCTACAAGTTGAATTAAAGGGGTCATCGATCTGGCTAACGAACGGAAAATTTTTGGATTTTTTCCTGGAAGAAATTAATGGAATCATTTTTTGATTCCTGAGATCATTCGAAGCAACTTTTTCGTTGCAATGAATCGCCCCCTTCAAGCTTAACATTATCAAGCTCAACAAAAGTGTTCGTACGCCCTTGAAAACAGAATCACTTATTTATAATTGTACCAAACGACCTGATGTTTTGTAAGCAATTAGAAGCATTGGTTTACTAAATGATGTGCAAAAAAGATTTTCCAAAAATTATAATTTACAAGGTTACATGCAATAAAAAAAGGCATTTTTAAAACTTCTTTATTTGGGCCCTAAGTGAAAATTTAAAATATGTTTTCTGTAGATCTATGTTAGTTATACACATACTGAAAATTTCATCGAAATCGATTGAGATACACACGAGTTACAAGCGGTTAAAAATGGTGGAAATCGTGGTTTTACTAAATCCACAGAATCGTACATCTTTCGATGCGTGTCGTTTTTTCCTGCGTCAACCGATTTCGATGAAGTTTTCAGTATGTGTATAACTAACATAGATCTACAAAACACATATTTTAAATTTTCATTAAGGGCCCAAATAAAAAAGTTTTAAAAATGCCTTTTTTATTTTTGCAAATTTTTTTGCATATCATTTAGTAAACCGATGCTTCTAAGTGCTTACAAAACATCAGGTCGCGTTTGATACAATTATAAAAATTTTATTCTGTTTTAAAGGACGTACGAACACTTTTGAGGGGCCACTGCATATTGGACACTCGTAGGAATGATGGACATTTCGAAAATTCATATATATATAAATTAACCGAGGAAGTGAACGAATGAGCCGTTTATTTTGAAAGTGGCCCAAGTCCATCTTCGAGAAAAATCAAGCTAGCAATTTTAATATTTACATTTCTACGTTATCTTTTCATTCTGAAGCAAATTGTAACTAGTAAAATCACAAAGATTTTGTAAAACGAAATTAGCTGGTTAATAGAATGATACAAATTTTCATTTTGAAAGTGGCCTAAGTCCATTTGTCAGTTGTTTGATGTTAAGGTAGTAGTAAAAATATTCGATACGTATATTTTTAATTTCATTCAAACGCAAACTCTGAAATATCTCAATTTAAACTTAAACGGACTTAGGCCACTTTCAAAATAAACGGCTCAAATGAAAGATCGAGACTCGTAACAACTTGAATATGATTAAATAGGTATTTACGAACAACTACCGGAAGGAAAGTAATCGAATTAGTACGTACAAATCACTGGCGAATAAAACAGATGAATACTATACCAGTTTCATATCGTCATGAATAATAATTATCGAGTCAATGAGGCGTGGCACGTTAAAAGCTGTCATTTACTCAACGAAAGTGAAAAAAACTAGTTGAGAAAGTAGAAGCTTCGCAATCATAACACTGATGATCTATGCACATCCTTTTATGTAAAGTACTCACAACGATTATTTAATTAATAACAATATAAATTATGTAATTCAGAGAACTTCGTTAAAATCAACAAGACGACATTCGTAATATTTTTCAAATAAAAGAACCTCCGCTCACTATACTCACTTATTACTCACTACAGTTAGGAGCAAAACTGATCACACACACTTTAAATCAGAATAACTTTTTTATGAATGTACCAAACGACCTCAATTTCCCTGTAAGGCTAGAAGAATTCGTTTAGTAAATGGCGTCTAAAAAATATGTTGAAAAAATGCATTTGTTCGGAATTGTGAAAACAATAGCAAAATTTGATTTTTACAACTTTTTGAAAATTTAAAAGATGTGTTTGGTCAACTCCTATAAATTATATACGTTTTGCAAATTTCATTGAAATTGGTTAATTGGTTTACGAGTTATAAACGATCGAAAGTGGTAAAAATTGCAATTTTTTCAAGATTCTCGGAATTTTTACCACTTTTGATCGTTTATACCTTGTAAACCAATTAACCGATTTCAATGAAATTTTCGGAGCGTATATAATTTATACGAGTCGACCAAACACATTTTTTAAATTTTCGTTATTGGCCCGGCTAAAAAAGTCATTAAAATCAATTTTTACTATTATTTTTCACGATTCCGACCTAATGCATTTTTTCAACATATTTCTTAGACGCCATTGACTAAACTAATTCTTTTGAAGTTGAAGTCGTTTGGTCCATTCATAAGAAAGTTATTTTGATTTAAAGTGTGTGTGATCGGTTTTACTCCTAACTGTATACAGTATACACTCTTCCCATCTAACAAGCACATGTTACATCTCGGCCAGATCGACAGGGAAAGTTAACTACGTCCACGGAATTAAATAACAAACGCCACCAGGCAACGGAATGCCAGTAGTTTTCATATGATCGATGATCCATCTCTCTCTTTCAGATCCACTGAATCGAAACGACCCGGAGGAATGTTGTCGAAGACCTCCACACCTGAAGAACCCTTACTGCAACGAGATCTACATACCTGAGGACGATTATTTCTACAGGTTGTTCAACGTAAAATGCTTGGACTTCGTCCGAGCCTTTCCTGCAGTACGACCAGGATGTCGATTAGGCTCTCGAGTGCCTTTCAATCTTCTCACTGGAGTTTTGGATGGAAATACTGTTTACGGAGTCACGGAGACTTTCGGAAGGTAATTGTGCATTGAAATATTTATTTGCAATTTTTTTCATCGTAGCCATTGTGCTGGAAAACTTACGAAACCGCGTCACGTGACCGAGCGGGAGCGTAGGGGAACAGCGACGTGGAAGGGGAAGGTAGAGTGGGGGTCAAGAATTTTTTAAAAAATTGAAAAAAATTACAAAATTGTCCGGACATTTTTTCCTCTGTTGATATTTTGATTGTTTAATTATTGAACATATTTGCAACGAATGCAAGTGAATAATGCGAAAGTGGTTCAGGTTGGTTCGATGCTGGCTTTCAGAGGCAACGTTGCATCCCTTACGTCATCCGCGACAATAAATCAGCACTACGTTTGTTCTATATTTTGCGAACGTAAGGATATATGTACATGCATTCTATAGTACTCGCACTTTCTAGTCCGCTCGCGTTATGAGATCTCCGCGCGGATTTCCCAATCGAGCACCCGCGGTCTTAAAGGCGTTCCACAACACGAAATTTCACGCGTCCGTGGCCGAGGCGATCATCGGACTAATTACACTAATCACCTCGCATGTACAGGTTGTATAAAAAGTAATCTTCCGTCCTAGGGGTGAATCTACACCTCTGGATCGGTGGACAGTTGTCAGAGAAACTTGCCGCGAAATTGTTTATAACAAAGAAAATTGTTGTTAAAGTTTGTTTTTACATTAATACCTTCTGAGTAGTAGTGATGAGTAACGAGAAGAGAGAGTTTGAAAGGAGACACAAATCGCAAACAAATAGTTATTGAGATATAAGCTGTTGAAGTTCTTGCGAAATTTGATTGTGTAGAATTATACGTATAGACAAAAGCCGGCTGCTCTTTACTTTACTCAAAATTTGTGCCTTTCTCCTATAAATTATGATGTATTTGGTATGTAATCCTGTAGAGTTGTACCCGAGGCGGCTGCAGATCGAAGTTTCGATCCCATAGGATCAATGGTTCAGGAGTTATGCTTGCTGAAAGTTGACGAATCTGCAGTGTTTGGGACAGGTAAGGGCGCCGCCATATTGGTTTATAGCGACGGTCGCGAGCTGCTTACCGAGTTGGTTGAGATTAGGCGGCAAGAACCGACGTTTCTGCTCGGTAAGCGGCTCGCGATCGTCACTACAAACCATTATAGCGGCGCCCTTACCCCTGTCAAACACTGCAAATTGCTCAACTTTAAGCAAGCATAACTCCTGAATCCACTCCATTGATCCTATAGGATCGAAACTTCGATCTGCAGCCGCCCCGGGTACAGATCTACTGGATGACATACCAAATACATCATAATTTATAGAAGAAAGGCACAAATTTTGAGTAAAGTAAAGAGCAGCCGGTTTTTGTCTATACATATAATTCTATATCTCAATAACTATTTGTTTGCAACATGTGGTTCCTTCCAAACTCTTCCTCTTCTCGATGAGTAGAAGGTATTGACGTAAAAACAAATTTTAACAACAATTTTCTTCGTTATAAACAATTTTGCGGCAAGTTTCTCTTACAAATGTTCACCGATCCAGAGGTGTGGATTCACTCCTAGGATGGATGAACATTACTTTTTATACACCCTGTACAACTCCTCATGTGCATGTACAACCTCACATTTATTACACAAAATATTATGCAAGAATTTAATCGAAAAGAACTCAAAATCTTTGGTTCTCGCGAAATTGTTGACAATAGTGATACCTTCGTTAAACAAATTGTTCACGGGTTCGTACGGACATTTTGGCAATTAGAAAACTATGCAGATATTGTCGAAACTGTAGTTGAGATTTAAAACGAAAAGTTTGTGCACCTGCCCTTTTTCGATCGGCCACGAAAAATTCTGAAAGATGGACTAAAAATACTTCCTTCATATTTGCAGTTACTAATTAGGTGAGAGCTGTGAAAATGAATAGAGTGCGATAATTAATCCTAATGGAGATCTTTATTGTTTTGATTTCCAGGAAACTGCGAACAGGGTATGGAGGATTGCTGCGAATGAATCCTGTTTTCTCAGAGTATGGTCTGAAGGATCTGTTGCCATTGAAACTGGACATCCCTGATGAGGGTTGCACGAGACCTAATAGATCGATGTATTGTTTCGAAGCAGGTAAATTTGTTCGTTTATTATTAACACAAAACAGTAAAAAATGATTAAAAAATTATTGTCTATGTAGATCCTGCATCATGCAATTAATTCAGACAATTTTTATTTACCATAAAAAATCCGCGGTCTGATTTTTTGGTTTGCAAGAAACTAATTTCGGTATTTGAAGGTGAAGTCAAAACCAATTTTTTTAATCGAGCAATAAACTGTAACTCATCAAATTTTCTTATTTATTTGTTTTGGTAGAAGATCATCGAACAAAATGGAAAATATCTTATTCATTAAAATGTATTGCTTGAATAAAAAAAATGGGCTCTATTTCACCTTAAAATACCCCGAGATTACTTTCTCGCCGACCCAATACTATTGTTATTCGTGTGTGTGTTCTCGAACTCTTAAAGTTGCTATTCGAGGACAAGGGTTAACTAATAATTGTGCACGACGTTACGCATCGTTGACGGATACCTAAACGATAATAGCCGTCGCGTTATCTGCCGGTGGCAGTGTCGAAATTCACTTTTAGAATGCTCGCATTCTGCACCGTCGAGTCGAAGAACGTCGATAGCCGTTCGATCGGTCGATTATCGGAAAGGGAGTGGCCGGAACCAAGGTCAACAGCTTCCATTGGAGTTCCTACAATGTTCCGCTGAAGGAAAATGTTCGTTCACGCAGAATTAATTGCGGCGATTAATACGGGAAACGTGACAGTTGTTTTGATTCCTTGCTTCACCGAGAGAACACACTACCGACACATTTTTTTAAATAAATAATCTACACGACTTTTCGTGGGTTCGTAGATGAAGTTTTTTGATTGATTGATTTTTATAGGTGAGATACGAGTTAACGAGCAGCTAGTGTTGACCTGCATGCACACGTTAATGGCGAGAGAGCACAACAGGATCGCCAAATCCTTGAACCAAATTAATCCCCACTGGGATGATGAGATCCTGTTCCAGGAGTCTAGAAGAATCGTCATTGCTCAGATTCAGCACATTACGTATAATGAATTCTTGCCCATCTTGCTCGGAAAGGATGTCATGGGGAAATTCGGTCTCCTCCTCGAGAAAAATGTTAGGGTTTTTCACACCGTTACTCGCACTAACAGAATCCTGACATTTTTCCGATTAAAACGAGTCCAAACACGACATAGTTCGGATCACATTTATCTGTACCATCCGCCATAGGATAGGGAGGTTCGCATAATCGAGATTCTGCCAAATCGCGGATTAAACAGGTAAATCTGGTCCGAATTGTATCGTGTTTGGACTCGTTTCAATCGGAGAAATGCCGCGGAGATGTTGGTGACCAAAGAAATTGTTAAAAATAACATCTTCGCAATTATCGAAAATAATATTTTAAAGGATTACTGGGACGGATATGACGATAGCGTGAACCCATCTGTGATAGATGCGTTTGCGGCTGCAGCGTTCAGATTTGGCCATTCCTTGTTGCCAACAGCGGTTGAGAGATGGAGTAAAGCTCACAAATTCATCGGTAATTTACCACATAATTATAAATCTTCACATTCAGAAATAATATCATTCTAAAACATGAGAATTTAACGTATTATACATTTCAATGAAGCTTCCAAGAGGCTGTCAGACCTGATCAGAAGACCCTACGATTTGTATCGAGCCGGTGTGTTCGATGAATACATCATGGGACTGATGAACCAAGTCGCTCAAGCTATGGACGACTCCATCACGCAAGAGGTATGAACATTTTCCATATTAATAACTAATATCGAATATGAAGAACATAGACTATGTACCATGATTTCAGGTTACCAATCACTTATTCAAAAAGGCTGGAGCGAAGTTCGGTCTGGACCTAGTTTCCTTCAATATGCAACGTGGTCGTGAATTTGCTATTCCAAGCTACATGGAATTCAGGTTAGCGAATTATGCTTACCACGTGACACGTATACGTCTCAGCTGACTAAAATTATCTGCCTCGTTTAATAAAAAAAATATTGACTACATATGTGCAGACTTATCTCATGCAAATCAATTTTATCACAGAAAATTCTGTGGCCTTCCCTGGGCGGACACTTTCGAAGAACTCTTCGGCTCCATGCCTAACGAGACCATCAGACGCTATAGCTCCATCTTCGAGTGAGTAAATAAATCAAATTTTAGATTCGTGTATCGATTATTATAGAAACGTGGAGTGCCTTGAAATCCCGCGAGGAATATTATTACAAAAGCATGCGGACATACTAAAAAGATCGCAAACAAAAGTTGAGATCGGACAACAGCGAATGAAGATTCATTGAATATTCGACCATAACTTCGTTAATAATTCAAGCCACGCTATATATAGAATTTGAGACGGACGAGTCCCAACTATTCGTCGTGATTACGCATCCCCGAATTCGCAGAATCGAGCGTATGATTTCATACTAATCGAACTTTCAGACACCCGGCCGATGTGGACCTATGGTCGGGAGGTGTCTCTGAGCGGCCACTTCCGGGTAGCATGCTCGGGCCAACCTTCGCCTGTGTAATTGCCACGCAATTTAGCTATTCTCGTCGCGGTGACCGATTTTGGTACGAGCTGCCGAACCAGCCATCGTCCTTCACTCCCGGTAAGCGAACCTTTCCAATCGAGGATCGCCAGCGTTGATCCGATCCAAGGACGCGATCGTCAATCACCGGAAAACAAGTGTACCGGCACACGCGAATCGTGAACGCACGCTCTCCGCTACGCAAGCTCACCTTTCACTTCTCTTTCCAGAACAACTGAACGAGATTCGGAAAATCAAGCTTGCCAGAGTGATCTGCGACAATACCGATCTTATCGACACTATACAGATCTACCCTATGGTACTACCTGACCATGAAATGTACGTATTCTCTTACACTGATCATCAGACTCCTAGGATGTTAGGAAGCTAGCTTCACTACGTTAGAGGAACACAACACATCGATATCAGGAGGTCCTCTGTCCTCTAAAAAGCAAGCAGCAATGCTTGAAACATTGTTAGCTGATCAATTAAAAGTCTCTCTTTTCTGATTGCCGAGCAATGAACCGCTAGCTAGGGCCACAAGATTAGGGGAACACCATCAGCTATGTCTCAGCTAGCTCTACTAGATTAGGGGACCTTTACAAAACCCACGTCTCTATCAGGAGGTCCTCTGTCCTCTGAAAAGCTAGTAGTAATGCTTGAAAGATTGTTGCCTGACCAATTAAAAGTGCCTCTTTTCTGATTGGCGAGTATTAAACCGCTAGCTAGGTCTACCAGATTAGGGGAACATCATCAGCTATGTCTAAGCTAGCTCTACTAGATTAGGGCACATCAATAGGTCTTCTGACTCCTGATGAAGCTAGCAACAATTGCCCAACTGATCAACTAGATCTCTCTTTTAGTAGAACCTCTGATGCAGCTGGTAATGAAGCCTTGCTTCCAATGACATGTTTATGGTTGTTCATAGAAATCCCAGAGTTCCCTGTCGAAGCGGGATCCTGCCCAGTATGGACCTGACAAAATGGGCGGATTATCCAACGTCGAATCACGCGCAATACGTGAGTAATCTAGAGGGCCAGTACCAACCATACGGAAAGTAAAAAGGCTGTTTTTTAGACATAAAGTAGAGAACCGCCTAGACGACACACCACCACGTAGTCAACAACAGTCACGAGCCGAGAAGCACGACCCCTTAGGCACCCCTTACTCGAGACACTATTACGGTACTGTAGTATAGTGAGCCCTAGATGCGTCTGCACACACGGTGTACTTTCTCGCATAAGCTGATGGCTTAGGGGACACTGCAGCAGACGGGTGAACACTTTAGCGACCTTGACACTTTGATGACTGCAGATTTCTTTTATTCAATTTTTCATTAATAATGCCTGACACATTGACTACCGTGTCACGTAATTCTATAATTTTATTTTACTGTAATTCTATATTTTTATAATTGGTCAATTTTACGATGTTATAATTTTGGTATTCTACAAAATCTACTCAGATTTAAAAATATTCAGTATCACACATCACGACTTTACAATTTTTGTTTCAATCAATGAATTAATTTATGAAGGTTTTGTGTGGGTACTGGTTTGGTAGCTAAAATACTGAAAACAAAGAAAAAAGAAATGAACTCACGCCCGCGTGACAGCGGCCCTCAAACTGTCGAGTACAATAATTATAAACCCCGAATACATCTTAGAAACACCGTAGCCTTAATTTATTGATTAGCGATGAGATTATAATTTATATTCACCGATGCTGGTTCGAATATCAATTATAATTCGATTGTAGAGCCCGTTACGATCTTACCCGTATGTTTTTACCTATTACGTGTGGCTAAGTAACATAATCAAGAAGTTCCATGACATTTAATATTGAACGTTGATGATTTGATATTGAAAGTTACCGTCCGTTTCGATTTTTATTTGGATACAGTTGCTTTTTCAGAAACTAACTAAATTATTTTGTAATTTCGCATCAGGCTAGTTCTCGTTAAAAAGATCTCGCACGTGTGCAGTTGCAATATGTGCAGCGAATCTAATCAGTTAATAGAACGATGCTAATTGAAGACCGTTTGCGTACATAAAGCCGAGTCTGGTCGAGTCTGCAATGAATCACGTTACGAGAATCTGCGGAATAAACCATCGATCGCGGAAACGTCTTATTTTCCGGGGCGCAGGTATAACGAGATTATTGATTGGCGATTCGTGCAGCAACTGTACCGATAAAACTTGAAATGGTTTAGAATTTCTCTCCGTGTGTATTTGCTGCATTGCAACTATTACGGAAATGGCAGGGACGAGGTGTAGGTTGCAATCGTGACCATTGCGTAACCAGAATGCATTTACGTAAAACAACTTTCCGCGTCGACTGCTTTTAATAATCGCTTCGGACGTACAGCATTGGCCAAAAGCGCGAGATCCGGTGCCATAATCGCTGGAATCTGTTGCAAGCTATTCCAAGTATCTGGGAAAAATCCAGGAAATTTTATACGAACGCATACAGCTCTCTTGTTTATTAAAACGATGCACGTGTGCGTCGGTGACGCGCGCCGGAGGATTTAGATCTCGAACGATTAGGCTAGTTCTCCGCCTTTCGTGGAATCATTGATCTCATTAGCAGATTGACCGAGCAACGAATGATTTCGTATCTTCGGAGAATTCAACTCGTTAAAAAATTGTTTAAAGAAAGAGTACATAGTTTTGTCTCGCATATTTTATAACGAGTTTATCTTGCATAAAATATGTTCCATATTACGTACGCTTTCTGAGAAGATTTCTCAGGTCATTTCAAGTAACTTTCCCCTTTACGAAAATGCTCTCCGTGGCTTCGTTCAGGAGTTATTAACGAAAAACACGGACCAATCAGAGCGCGGGGACGGACTCCGCCTCCGCGACACGCCCCGTTGAGTTTGCGTTTTTCGTTAATATCTCCTTAACGAAGCGACGTAGAAAATTTTCGCAAAGGACAAAGTTGCTTGAAATACTCCCGGGAATCGACTCCTCCCAGAAAACACGCAAAACTGACTAGATCCCGCAATGTTGGCCAGTGACGTATCATAGTCGACACAGTAGAAAAGTATAGTTTGCGGCCGCGGTATGCGAACGTCCTCACGGATTAACAGGTTGCGAAAACGATCGATACTCTTGCACACAGGATCACTCGTTGAACCGCTAGTTGGCGCTAGCTAGTAGATAGTACACACGCATAGAAACGTCATGCGTTAAATATCGATTACCTGACAAATACTCGAAATATTTATAACAACCGCCAGGCGAGCGTGTCTTTGCATGCTCCTCTCGAGTTCTGTTCTCCGGTGATCAATCATTGGGAATAGAAACGATCATTTAAAACTCGACCAGTACACATTCGATATACATTCACATTCGATAAAAACATTTATAATTCAATTCGTTTAATTCCAGCCGACACAATTGATCTCTCGATTGAGACTCTCATTTCTGACGAGAGAGGGGGTACTGTACTCCCCTCAATTCCTGTAGATTCCCCTAATCTGAGAACACTGAAAGTATGGCTCTTATACACAGTGGTCGAAGGGGACCGGGTTTTCTTAATAATTGTTCAAATAAGTATTCGAGATACAGAACCTGTTAAAAATACGATCAACAAATTTTAAGAATTTAAAGAATTTTTGGAATTAAAAAAGAAATATCGAAAAGTCCCACGGCACAGTACGACACCGTACGACACTGTCTAACGCCTACAATGTATGCCTATATTGTACTATAGCGATTGGTGGAGGAGCACTTGCATGACGCGCGAAGACGTCCAACAAGACCGAAGCCGGTGCGGAACAACTACAACAGAGAGGAAATCTTGCGCCTCTTCTTTGAGAGTATTAACGGCATTGCCTCGTATCTGGGATTCAGAAAGTAATCACGAATTATTGGAGCATCGATGCACCAGGGTGAATATCACAGAAATGTCTCCCCCACCACCAACCCATCAATTTAGAAACGACGCTTGAAACCCAAACTACACTGCATTTATTATATCCACAGTTGAATAAACAGCATATCCGTGTACTTTTATTTTATAATTATCTTCTCCGTGCGATAAAGGGCATTGCTGAGAACTACGTGAGAGGTCGAGGAACGTTCACGTTGGCAAAATACAGTAAAGTCTTGATCTAAGAAAATTGCCTACCCCCTCAATTAGCGGGCGTAGAACAGCATACGTGACGTCACGAAAGAATAGTAGCCCTACACGATCTTTGTCGGAGCACGGACCCGAGGATCCGGCCTTGGATCAAGACTTTACCGTAGTGTTTTGTGGAAGCAATGGCGTGGTTGAAATATTGCAGTTTTGTTGATTTCGATTTAAAAATGAGAAATTTTTAACCGGAAAATATTTTTAAAAATTTGCTAAAATCATTGAAGAATCAAGGTGATTTTTGTCTTTAGTAATTTCACGTTCACATACTTTTTATGGATCCACACAGTAGAATTGAAAAATTATTGTGTCAAATAAATGATGGAGAAGAGTCGCGAGGGAAATGATTATTTGAACAATCATTTCACGGTACACACGCGAATGACCATGCGACAACGACTAAAAGTAGTAAACTAAATACGTGTAGTAATTTATGCATCATATATCTACGTGCCCTAGTACATATCGTGTGACTCTACTTTACCTTATATATTTACCTTATTTATCGAAACGGCACGCCATTCCGTCATTGTTGTAGACCAGTTTCCTCCTCTTGAATCATTCGCGATTATTACGAATAAGAGGATGGGCCTGAAGGTGTGGAGTGTGAGTCTGGCATGCAGGAACAGCACTTTAGATCGCTTCGAGTATTATTGTATTATGTATTATGTATATATGTATGTGTGCACGGTGGCTCTGGTTGATGATAAATTCTATAGAAATTCCTTGATAGACTGAAATTAATTGGAGGACCATTTCTTTTGCCAGTATAATTCAATTATTAATCATTTCATTCAATTCTCTCAATATAAAGTGACGTTTCGTAGCTCGTATTGCAATTGTAACTGAACTAACTTTGTTCCAATTAATTTTTATATATATATAGTTTTGCAGAAATACTTGTTCTTCGTCGATTCTATTTGTTCTTACGAGATCGTCTTCCAATTAGTTTCAGTGGTCGTATAAATTGTTTTTAAGCATTCAGAAGAACGTTTCCCGAGCCACTGTACACCCAGTCCCTGTTTATATGTTGTATTTTGTACATAAGTACCGTCAACGAATAAAGTCACATTAACAAGAGTGCCATTTATGGAACTTCTATCAATTTTTCTGTCAATTCACCTTTCCCCGCACCGATTCGCGCGTTATCCTCTTAAATCCTCTTATCGCCACAAAATCAGCGCTCGGATTTACTTACTCGCGACGGCTGAGTTTCGAAGGCTACGCCCCCTCGTCCCGGCCGCCCGTCTCGCTCCCCGTGGCGGCCATAGTTCTCCTGGACGCCACGAATAGCGAGTATAACTAGGAACTAGGAGTAGAACTAGGGCTAGCACGGGGTAGCGAGACGCGCGGCCGGGTCGAGGGGGCGTAGCCTTCGGAACTTGGCCGTCGCGTGTAAGTAAATCCGAGCGCTGACATAAATTAATAAATCTTTTATATTAAAATAAAAATAAATTTTACATTGTCTTCTGAACAATTGAATCTACCCAAACAGAAATTATAATCAACAGGTGACGTCATTCTAAGAGAAATTCACAATTTTCAGAGCAACGGAGTCGATCGATCGATCAATTCACTTATTCGCCACGTAGAGGACGACGATATCAATGAAATTTACAATCTGATCGATCAGAGAGCTCGAGGCCATGTCAGAATACATGAAAAATTCAATAATCGACAAAAAATAATAAATATTAGACGTTCGAGACGTTCTTCGAACAAAAAGTCGAAACGAAACAGACTCTATCGTCATCCGAAGCTGAGCTACGAAGATCAGAGCAAACTGAAAGACGAGTTGCAGAAGGAAGCAATCAATCTGAACCTTGGAAACGCCCTGAAGAGGAGAGTTCAAGCCACGTTGAATCCGTCTGATCGATCTTACAAATTCGAATTCTCGTCTAGGGAGCCAGGGAAACACGGTTCCATTCCAAAGGCTAACTCTGCAGCAAACAACCGTAACAAATCCACTCCAGAAAGTTCAACAAATCTCAACGAGAAATATAAAACATATGAAACATTTGAAAATAATAAAAATCCTGGATCAGGAATTCGCAATCAGCAAAGGACGTTGGACCCAGAAAAGCAACAACAAGAGAAGACGTACATCAGCATACAGGATCATCAAAGGGACATTGAGATGACGACATCCTCCGACATCCCAGACTACGACCCATCGAAAATCCCGTACGTGGATGTTCCGGATTACTCGGACATCCGAGAAGAGAGTTTGGACGCGGAGGATCGTCGCCTAAGCAAAAAGAAAATGGCGGGTACAGACGTTGATCCTGGGGCACCGGATGCGAATTCGAACAGGAAGAATCAGGATGGAGAGGTGTCCTGGATGAACGACAATGGCGACAGTTTCAAAAGGAAATTGGAAATTTCGCAGAATGATGATTCGGCGAGGAAATTGGGGAGTAATGAAGATGGCGGATCGACCGGAGAGAAGTCTGCGATTTTCGATATAAACGAGTACAGAAAGCCGTTCAATTTAGACGAATTTCTTAAGGACGATCCGATAATGAAAAAGCTGCAGCTGCTTGGAAAGGAGACGACAGCCTTGTACGGTGGAAACAGGAAACGAGCTGGTTTATTTAATGAAACTGAGAGTGATAATCGTTCCACGGAACGGAGCGGGATGCCAGAAGAGGATAAAGATGATTATTTGCCGAAAACCTACGGAAACTGAGAGAAACAAAACAAGAATTATGTGACCAGTTTGCCCAGAAATTATATAATTCTAAATAATTTCTAAAATATTTTCTGATTTTTAAATATTTTTGTTTCACTGTTATTTTCCTCCCATGAAATTTTTCCCTTCTTGTACAGGGTGTAAAGAAATTAGGTAGTAATTTCAGAGTGTAAGAGAGCAAAATTAATTCCAAGGTCAAAAGGTCAAACTTCTTTTTGTTGCGTCTCATTTCACTCATCAATTTCCAGCAAACTGAGGGTGTAGAGATGATATTAGAACTAGAAATTCTTCGATTCCTGGAAAAATATTTGCAAAAGTAACTATGTTTTTGTAGCAGACTGTAGACGATTGGTACAACGTCGTCTTCGAGGTAAGAGACGAAGAAATTCTGTTGTATTTCGCCGACAATGCCACGGAATTTGCTAGATACGAAAAGAATTGTGGCAGAAAATGTCGAAGCGAAGAAGAAGAAAACATGTGTGAGCATTGTCCGGCGTCCTGGTCAAGAAAAGATATGTTCTATAGTTGAGCAAGGACTTCAATAAAGGGATCCAAGGAGGTGCCTGGGAGAAGTGACATGAAATAGTGACACTTAGTAAATCTAGTGTTAATAGTGGAAACTAGTCGACAAATATAATTGTTTAGCACACTGGAGTTAATTAGACAACGGATTTTTATGCGAAATGAAAATGTTGCACCTGAAAATAATGTAAAATATTTCTTTAACTCTTTGCACTCGCAGCTATTTATCTGGAAAATTAAACGTTTCAATTTCTATTTCAATTTCTATTTCAATTTCGATTTCAATTTCAATTTCAATTTTTATTATGATTTTAATTGTAATTGTAATTTAATTTTTATAATTTTTATTGCAATTTTCATTGCAACTGTTATTTTTATTACACTTTTTAAGTCAATTCCACATGCGTTCTTCTGATAAAGTTGTTGGGTTGGCAAGAAAGTAATTTCGGTATTTTAAGGTGAAATAGAGCCCAATTTTTTTTATGCGAGCAATGAGTTTTAATGAATAAGATATTCTTCCTTCTGTTCGATGATCTTCTGCTAAAAAGAATAAATAAGAATATATTTTATTGATTAAAGTTCATTGCTTGAACAAAGAAATTCGATTTTATTTCACCTTAAAATACCGAAATTACTTTCTTGCCAACCCAACATTTATTGGTTTAACTTTAAACTCGTTTTTGTCGAAATATATTTTTACTCTTCCCTTCTTTTAATTTAATTAACATTTATGGTCCTTCAAGACTTCTTAGGGACGTCTTAAAGACCTCCTGAATGTCCTACGAACGTCTCCTGAACGTCTTTTAGACGTCAAACACACGTCTTAAAGACATTTTTGTGCTATCTGGGTAATAATGGATACAATATTTTGAATAATGGTACTTTAGTGGTGCCTCAGAGGGGACAACCGAGTGCAAAGGCTTAAACTACAGTTTCCCATTTTTGTCATAAATGCATAAAATCTGCTGTCTATACATTATTGAGAAATTGTTGCTTTGAATAAATACTATTTATAGTAGGTTTCTATATGTATGTGAGTTATATTGTTGTTCAAATAAAAAATGCAAGTTCTATGATTCACTTCCTAATCACGTAAACAGATTAATATAATATGTACGCGTTCAATAGTAATTCTTCTCGTCTAGTTTATAGTAGCATGCAAAGTGAACGTGCAATGCCACTAGGAAAATTCCAAAAGTTGGTCGCGTGCACGTACCGGGTATTCCCAGAACGCGCGCATCAATAACGAATTTTGTTTTTCAAGAATTTTTCTCGATCACCACATTGTACCGATCATTGCAATTATATTTCCGACGAAGCGGAACGATTCAGTAAAAAGTTTTCAATGAAATATTTATTGAGAATGAAGCGCACGTCAGCGGATCTGTAACGTGACGTACGTGAACCGACTCTGAAATGTTACGTGTTGTTAGAATCAGTAGCACGCAATGACTTGAGAAAATTTATGTCGATTTATCAGCCAAAATAGAAAATTGGAAAAGGAAAACAATGTTTCTTTGTCGAGTCTACGTAATTCTAATCTTCTAATCATGTTCTATAATTAATTGCTGTTGCTATACTATTCGATAGGTGTTTAATCCTTGAATGTTTAACGAAAGTGAATGTTCTTTGTAAATCCCCTATCACTGTTTAGCTTAACTACTTCGTAATTCTTCCGTGCACTGCATTCAAATTATCCGAATACACATGTGAGTTTATTTAATATCAACAATTTTTTCAAACGTTTAAAAATCGTTGGGCGGTAGTAAAAAATCATGAAACATAATATTTGTCGTTCGAATGATCTAATTTTTCCTTGTTATACAGGCTGATCCAAAAGACACTTTGGAATAACTGTGCTACAATCGATTTTGTTAAATTCTGTACTAAAAATTAACCTGTTTTGAACCACACATTTTATATCGGTAGAAGTATAAAACTTTTATTTAAAAATAATGAGACTGTCCTTGTAAATGTTCACAATACTGTGGATCTTTATGCAAAATAACAATTTTCTACCGGAATTTCAACAATCTCGAATGAAATAGAAAATTATTTTTATGATAGGTTAAAAATAATATACAGGGTGGTCCACGCAACTTGCACACCTATAATAACTTCCAAAGTATGCGTTGCACGAGAAAGTTTTGTATACAGAAGTTGCATGGTCTGAAGGGGTACATTATGTAGTGTATTTATTTTTTTTACAGGTGGACGCGTGAAGGACATATGAAGGACAACTTCATTTTTTTAAACGGAATGAGATATTTCTTAATACATCAATCGATGCAGCTGGACGTTTTTTATAAAAAAGTACTAACCTATGTATGTCGAAAAGTTAGTAGTTCAGGAGTTATTTAAATTGAAATATCTTCTGAACTACTAACTTTTCGACATATATAGGTTAGTAGTAGTACTTTTTTAAATTGAAATATCTCCTGAACTACTAACTTTTCGACATACATGGGTTAGTACTTTTTTATAACGAACGCCCAGCTGCATCGATTGACGTATTAAGAAATACCTCATTCCGTTTAAAAGGATGAAATTGACCTTCATATGTCCTTTACGCGTCCACCTGTAAAAGAAATAAATAAACTACATAATGTACCCCTTCAGACCACGCAACTTCTGTATACAAAACTTCTTCGCGCAACGCATACTTTGGAAGTTATTGTAGGTGTGCAAGTTGCGTGGACCACCCTGTACATGTAACTGTATATAAATGCACAAAATGTTAAAAGATTAATCACAGCCGGACCACCCTGTATATAACAGCATTTTTAAATGTTTCCAATGGTTCTACTGTTTCGCGTTAACTGCACAAAATGTTAAAAATATTAATCACAGCCAACACTATCCTCTAAATCATCTCCCACCACGTTACATTTGCAACCACCTAATCGTAATTTCCACCGATCACGTTTCCACGACTAAACCTTCCCAGTAACCGTGTGGAATATACCATAAGAGACAATACGCGATTACTCATCAGCGTCAGACAGGAAGCTCCCCACAATTATTTCGCTAAATCCACCTCCGAGAGCGATCGATCTAACAACATCCCACTAGAAAAATAAAATCTCGGTAAGATATCTGGGTAGACTCAGTAGCAAACGAACCAAGACGAGCTAGGACCAACTGGATGCTGAGTATTCCAGCAGTCCCCTTGAAGCAATTACACCGGTTAGCCCCCGCGTTTCGATCGATCGAAATTTCCGCGACGGAATCCCATCGAGCGAGTGGCAGGAAATCGAAGAAATCGAATTAAGGTAAGATTGGCAGCGGGGTTTCCCTCTTTCCGAGGGATGAATCTGGCCTGAACGGATATATAAGGCCGTCATCGTGCCGGTGCTCAGTGTCACTCGTCTGGTTTTATCAATTCCAACAGCCTCGGCTTCGATCCGATCGCAAAACCGTGCCCCAGGTAAACACGCTGTCGAGATACCACGCGATCAGCCCGGGAGCTATACAGTGATCGTCTCCCGTAGATCGTTTCGTTGCCGATCAAGATCGGGATCTCTAATAAAACCGTTCCGAAACGAACGACGACGCGTGTCACGAGTTCTTCAAGTCCATTGATCCGCCGTGGATCACGGTGTTTCCGCGATCGATCGATCGATCCTTGGTCTTGAATCTGCAAGTGCTTCCTGGAGAGACGGCGAGAGAGAGAGGATAAACAGACACACCATCCATATTTATTATCTTTATGTGTTCACAATGCGGTTAAGGAGAACGCGGAAGCGCCGCGTCGCCCGGGGATTCCGGTTATAAATGACGGTGTATTTGAGAAAGGAAAAAAAAGGAACACGCACAAACACAAACGGGAACCGTACGTATATCTGTACGGGCGAGGATAAAAAACCGTGTAGCGGATACACCGTGCGGCGCGAAGTCTCCAGCGAGATCCTGGCGGAACAAGGACGCCTCCGGTCGAAAATGTTGAATCTAGTGGATCGTTTCGAGTTGTCGAACGAGTGTAACGTCGAGGTGACAGAGATGTGCGGATCTCTGAGGAATTTGTCAACCGAGACGTCGCACCTGCTCCGCGCCAGGTGAGACAATGCTAATTTTTTCGACATAACTCTTTTGTCACGGAATAGTTTTGCATGGATCTTTCGCCAACAGCTCCGCAACGTTTCTCCGAGTAAAATGATACCCAACACGGTACAGTTCGAGTCACGTTGAAGTGTGTAATCCGCGATTTAGTAGGACCTCTATTATCCGAACGCTTGTTTAGAATTTGATTTGAAGAGACACTATTATTACAGATTGATCCAGACGATTAAATACGTCCGCGATATAGTCGTGTGTCATTGATCAGTTCGGATAATCGAGATTCAACAAACGTACCTCGAACTGTGTTGTGTTTGGGCTCGTTTTAATCGGGAAATCGTGACGAACGTGTCTCGGTGAATGTTCCATTAAAAAATTATTCGGGATAAAGAAGTTGCGTCGTTAAATTAGTATTTTCTCATCTCGACACTATTCTTCTCTACGTTCGACGCAGCGGGAGACAGTGTTCGAACATGCATCGAGGCGTTACTGTACTTCTCCTGGTGGAACACGAAGTATAGTGTGCCGGTCTTACTTTCTGCGAAATTGTATTGTAACTTCAAGGAGGATCGGTTTGGTGCAACGAACCGACGTTCGTATAGTGATTGCATTACAGTGAATCGAAGAAATATTTCTCCGACTCCGACATATCCCTGAAAGTTCATGGATTTCTCTCGCCGTCTCTTTCTTTACTGCCGCACGAGACCGGTAATTAATTGAGGAAAGTGAATATGATATCGCTAAGGCTTCGGGCCATCCTCGAAACTTCTTGCATCCTGGAAATGTTACCTTCACCAGGACTCGTGTTGCGTCGAAAACTCGGAAAGTTTCCCAACTAGTCTCGGTAGCTGACGGTCAGACTAACTGATGAACTGATGAACTTAGTGGCTAATAGAGTAGCTGATGAACTTAGTAGCTAATAGAGTAGCTGATGAACTGAGTAGCTAACAGAGTAGCTGATGAATTGAGTAGCTAATAGTCAGAGTAGCTGATGAACTGAGTAGCTAATAGAGTATCTGATGAAGTGAGTAGCTAATAGAGTAGCTGATGAACTGAGTAGCTAATAGAGTATCTGATGAACTGAGTAGCTAATAGAGTAGCTGATAATCAGACTAGCCGATAAACTGAGTAGCTAATAGAGTATCTGATAATCAGACTAGCTGATGAACTGAGCAGCTAATAGAGTAGCTGATGAATTGAGTAGCTAATAGTCAGAGTAGCTGATGAACTGAGTAGCTAATAGAGTAGCTGATAATCAGACCAGCCGATAAATAAACGATTCGATTCTACTTTGACCTAATCAAATTCCTATTTCTTGCAGCCATGAACTCATACATTCGCATCCTATTCGTCCTCCTCGCAGCCTCTGCAATGATGTTCGCACTCTCTGCTGGAAGTTCTCTCTTCGATCGAGCCGTTGGTAAGCTTCCAACGATCAATAAATTATATTATCAATGAACACTTGAACAATCTACCATTCTATATACGTTTACAATTGCTGAACTCATGCGAACGTTCAAGTGAAAGTTAAATGCACCGGGATTCCCTGCAGAGATCATGAACTTTTTCGCATGACTTCCAGGCGTGTGCATACGGAACTGCGCTCAGTGCAAGAAAATGTTCGGACCATACTTCCTCGGGCAGAGTTGCGCCGATTCCTGTGTCAAGTACAAGGGCAAGATGATCCCCGACTGCGAGGACGAAAGAACCATCCAGCCCTTCCTCCAAGTATTGGACAGTGAAAATTATGAATAATATCCGCTAAGTGTACTATCGCTGCAATCTACAATGGTCAACGAGGATCGAAAACGCGATTCGCCTGCAACAGTATTCTTTTTTTTGTGTTTGTATACAAGTATAGAGGCATATTTAGGTGGAATCTCGATGGGTGTGTAACGCTGTGATTGATGATATCGCTTCTCTGTGACTGTGACAGACCGTGAATGTGTGTATGTGTATCATGCGTGTGTTTCTAGAGAATGGCAGCTCTATTGACGCACAAAAACATTCTAGAAAATCCTTTTATTTCGCATCACATGTCAACGTATTTATAAAACATACTCTAATACACATACTCTTAAGTACGAAAATATTCTGAAACGACGGCTAGAGAGAGCAACGAGAGAATAGTAGAAAAATCTCGTTGCCGGATTCGCTATGAGAAAGTACCAAAAAACTGTACAACAATCAACCAAGTTCACATAATCATAAAATCGTACACGCTTCGTTCATGTATCGCTAGATTTATCAGTAGACTGCGGATTACTCACCGGAAGAAGATTTTATTCGGGAGTCGTTAAATAACATTCTGGTATTGCCGACAATGTTTGCCTCGATTCCAGCTGTTGTACCTGAAACAGAGAAACAATCGCGCGAATTATGTTATGTTCCTTTATTGTAGCCTTGTTCGTGTGTTTTCCGTTAAGCGTATATTTACTCGTTGCCGAAGAGCTTTCTCGTTAATGGCTGCTCTCGATAATAAATGTTTCACTTTGTCTAAGAGCTCTGATTTGTGAGTCAATTGTTCCTTCAACACCATAATCTCCCCATTCTCGTCATCCTTTTGAACGTTTTGCAGCGCTGCTAGTCTTTGCTCTGCTAGCTGCAAATCCGTTTCCAACGCTACCACGCGCTTCTGCGCTTCCTCGTACTGTTTCTGGAGTAAACAATCGTTTTGTTTACCTGATAATTTCCCCTGAAAATGGAGAAGACTGTAGTTTTCATTCGAAGCAAGTAGAACAAATTTTTGATTGATAGATAATTATTTTAAAAATTATTTGGACAGCATAAATAATGAATTGTGCAAAGCAGTAGTGCCTCACTATTAGTCTCTGGGTGATACCCGTTAGTCACACTTCTCGACGAAGAAAGATGAGTAGTTAGATAAGTGGATAATTAGATAATAGAAGCCTGCAATCATTGAGAGAGAATGAAAATCGCCAAGTGCTGTTTTAGTATTTATAAAACACCTCAAGCATAATAATTACATGATGCCATGTTCCTACATATAGTACTGCACCGATAAAAACTCGCTGACTATTAGAGAGGCATCGCTGAAGAAAATATTAATTCCATGCCTGATGGACGACGTGATTCTTCTTCGAGCCCATTCTGAGCCGTTTGTTCTCCATCTGCAATTTTTCAATAATTCTTTTCAAAGTAAAGATCGTCTTCTCCATTTCGATGTTCGATTTCTTCTCACTGTACTCTGGTGACTCTTTATCTGATAATCTAGACGTCGAATCTGACGATTTTTCTACCTTCAATAACTGGATGTATCTAGATGGAAAGAAGGGATTTTTAAAACATAATACATGACTAATTTTCTCAACTGTATATAATTCAACTCACTTCTCTAAATGTTCAACTTTCTCTCGCAATTTTGGCGTGTCAGCGTTTGCCTTTTCTACTTCGAGTCGCAGCTCGAAATTCTCACTTTCCAAAGACAGGTTCATTTTCTCGAGAATGTCCTTGGTCATTTCTAGCTTTTCTAGTTGGACAGTGACGCAATTGCTACCCTGCAGTAAATTTACGAACGTAAATGGTTGAATTGATCAATGTTTAGAATACATGAACATCTCACCTGGGAGATGATTTCCAAAGCAGCAATACGTCTCTTCTGCTCCTCGATCTTCAACAACAATTTCTGGTTATCCTCGGTCTCAAATCTATCGGTCAGTTCCTTGATACGTTCCCTAAGAATCTGGCACTCCTTCTGAAGCTGCTCCATAACATTCTGCTGCGCCGTGGTCGCAGATCTAGCAGACAATCCTCCAACTATAGTGCCATTTTCCATTTTCAGTTTGCTCTTCAAGTACCACTTCTCCCTTTCCATACAGGTCACCACCAATCGAAGTTTCTCATAGCTCGACAGCAATTTCGTATACTCCTCAGTTTTCTCTTTGAGCTTCTGTTTCAATTTTTCTGCAGTTTGCTGCCATTTCTTTTGCTTCTCCCATAGCAAGAGCTCTTCTGCGGTCTGAGCAAAAGAATTATTCAATCTTACTTCGTTCATTTATTATTTATTAGTGAAACTTTGAATTATACTTTAGCCTTTTTTGCTTCCTGAGCGAAATACTCGCGGTCTAATTGAGCTCGTGCTTTCTCCAAATCTGCTTCTAACAGTTTGACTTTGTGTTCGAGCTGTGTTTCGCGTTGGGAAGCTTTCCGTTCTTGAGCTTTCACTCCCATGTATCTGTGAAAAATATTTGTCTTTATTTAGCTTTTTATTTATTATTTTATATAAATAATGCAGTACCTGCGACTAAGCTGTTGCTTCAACTCAGAAATTTCCTGTTTATACGTTTTCTCCTTTTCCATCAACGACTGCAACTGTTTGCGAACTGCATCCACATGTTGAGACTGATCTCGATGCAAAGTCTGCGTAACTTCGTGCACTTTCGATTCCGTTTCTCGCTGAGTTATTGCTCGCTGCGATCTGGTCTCCATTAGTTCCAGCTCATTCTTCATAGAAACATAATAAAATATTTAATAAATCTTCTAAGTTGACTTTATGTACTTTTTCAATACCTGGAGCTGTTGGCAGGTGAGACCGAGCTCGTTAATCTTGTCGTCCTTCTCCTGCAGCTCCTTCATCAAAGAAATGTTCCCTTTCGTCACCAACATTCGATTCTCGGACAATTGTTTTCGCATAATATCAGCCTCCGTTTGCCACTTTTTCAATTCGCCTCGATAACTTTCCAGCTCGCTTTTATGCTGCTCTTCGAGCCTGATGAGAAGTAGCTTTATTTAAATATACGTCGAGGCTTTTTGAACGCGATTAAATACTTTTTGCCAGAGTTTGTACAACTCCATGACATAGCAACTTACCTCTCCCTCATGCGATCCATATGCTTCAGCCTCTCTTCAGCCAGCAAATGCCATCGATCGCTCAGCTCCTTCGTAATATTCAGATCCGCTTCAAGAGTCGACACTCTCTCATTCAATCTCGCAATCTCCTCAGTCTGCATAATGCTGTTCTTACCATCAGCTCTTGTCTCTTCCACTTTACTTACTTTATCAATTAAATTCTCCGTCTCTACAACTCCATTGCCCCTTTTCATTGCAACCTTCTGAGCCTCAGCCTCCATCGCCTGAAGACGACTATGCAAGCTTCTGATTTCCTCTTGCAATCGAGCTGCAGCTTTACTGTGCTCGTCCCTGTCCTCTTTCAGAAGACTCTGGTACCTGCTTATGGTCTCCTCTTTCTGTTGTATCAATTGCTGCAAACTGTTTATCGTTGACTTCAATGCTAGCCTCTCACTGCTCTCCGAACCTGCTGGTTGTGATTGAGGAGCCAGCTTGTACTCTTCCAGGAGCTTGTCTTTCTCCTTCAATTGCGAATCCTTGTTTTCTATTGTTCTATTCAATGCTTCTACTTTTGTACGATACTCGGTCATCTGCACCTCATATTTAATTAACGTCGTGGATCTTTCAGAGGCTAGTTTCAGGGCGTGGTTTAATTGATCTCGGAGCAAGGATGCTTCTTGATCGTTTCCTCTTGTTTTCCTCATCAACTCTTCTATCAATTGCTCTTTCTCCTTATTCCCATTCTTCTCTTTTTCATTTGTCTCTGTGTCTTTACATCTTGTTTCCTCTAACTGATCCAGCTTCTTCTCTATTGATTCTAATTGTGGTTTCAAATTAATGTCTTTCAACGTCAAGGTTGTCTGCACCTCCATGTCACCGGTACTCTTCTTCTCCAAGCAACAAATGTACGGATCGGTCTGTACCTCCTCCGATTTTGTAGATATTGCTGCTTCCACTGATTCTTCTTTGGTTGCTGATGGTACGGGACTCGTTCCTGTGTCTTTTGTGTCGATTTGTAATTGTTGCTCTTGAGTCTTGCCCCAAGCTTTCTGGATCTGGATCATTTCCTGCTCCATGCCAGTTATGAGCGACTCGTACTCCATGAATTTATTGTTGGACACCTGTAGCTCGTTCTCTAGTTGCGCCATTTTCCTTTTGTATTTGAAGTCCTGAGAAATCATTGGAAAGTCAGTACAATCAATCAGAACCCTGAGGGCTCCCGAAAAAAATTCAAAAGTAGAAAATAAGGCCACCCTATTGCATACGTAATTATTTCCACAAATATAAATAAAATAATGGATCGAATAAAAATAAAATAATACAAAGCATTGAAGATTAAATTCGTTTATGCGTTAAAAGATTAAATTGATAATCAACGTACATTTAAAGTGTACTGCGAGTACTCCGAAAAACGCTGCATAATATCCTGCACGCTATTGCTCCCAATTTGTTGCTCCAAAATCCCTTTCAAGCTCTCCACAATTTGCAATCGATTTACAAGCGTTTCCTGTTGCAATTTAGCGCTCTCACGATTCTCTTTCGCGTTCGCTAATTCAGAATCAATACTCTGCCGCTCGTCCTTCAATTTAGAGGATAACAGAGTTATTCTATCAAGAGCACTGATTGAAGTGCAACCCGCATATTGATTCTGTAGAAACCCTATGACGTCTACGTATGTTCTGCAATGAAATTGTCATTATTATCCTACGATTGCAATTTCGAGAGTTCCATTAGTTTAAAAGTGAAAATCATTCGATAGAACAATTCAGTCAATAGTTAATCGTAAATTGTATAATTAAATTTTGCCTTGGATGGATATTTGTTTAAATATGTTTGAGTGTCCATAAATGTTACAAAAAATATCTACAGAGTAGTTCTATGTAGCAGAGAAGCTGAAATTCATAAAACTAGCATCACCTGCATCGATTTTCGCACTGTTTCCTGCAGTCCTGAACATAATTGCGCAATCCTTCGCACGCAGCTCTACACTTCTCCCACTCCTCCTGCAAACAGGCAACCTCCTTCTCCAGTTGTACTTTCCTAGCATTCAATTCCATCTCCAGCATACTTTTACTCGATAATTCAAAGCTCAGCCTGGAGATTGTAGCTTTGTCCTCGCTGACAGCTTGCAAGTCAAGAATCTGGTGTCTCAAATTATCCAACTCCAAAGTCTTCATCGAATTCAACGAGTACTGCTTCTCAGCCTCTTGCCGAGACACCTCGAGCAGCTTCTTCAGACTCTGAACCTCCAGATTCAACTCCTCGTTGTTATCCTTCAGCTCTTTTATTTTATTATCATCGAATTGCTCAGACTTCTCGAAAGACATTTCTTTCGACATCCTCTTGTGAAGTATAATCAACTCCTCTTGCAATTCTGATTTCGCTGCGACGACATCTTTGATATTCTCCTCGCACTTCGCTAATTGTCCTTTCAAAATTTCATGCAGGCTAGTTACATGATCGGCTCGTTGCTTTTCTAATAATTCATTCGCATTTGCTTCCTTCAACTGACGTATTAAATCTTCTTCATTTTCGTAAGCTATGTTCTTCTTCATCAGGTCCACGATCCGACTCTTCTCTTCTTTTACTAGCTCCAATTCACTCTTCAACGCCTGCACTTCTTTGTCATCTTGCAAGGCGATACTATTCTCAAATAAATTCCTAACTCGTATACTAAGCTCCTGATGCTTCTCCTTCAGCTCGTTGTAAATCGTTTTACTGACCGAGTTGAGCAAATTGCTTCTCAACGTGGAAATTTCTCTCTCCATGATTTGATTATGTTTATTCGCATCAGCCAGTGATCTTCTTAGATTGGTCTCGTTCTTTATAGCTTCCTTTTGCTCCTGGTAGCCTTTCGCAGTCTCTCTGTTCAACAATTGCTGAAGAGCATCGTTCTTCCTGCTCGTAACAAGAACTTCCCCAGCAGCTTCAACGTACTCCTTAGTTTTAATAACAAAAGCTTTCTTCACCTCGTCGTCGCCCTCTTCCAAAATTTGTGCGCTCTTCTCGTAAACTTCTAGCTGTAATCTCAACTTCTCAATGTCATTTATTAATTTATCATTCTGCTGGGACAGCGAGTCCTTTTGTCTACTCCATTCCTCAGCGTGGTTCTCGTAAGCTTCCTGCAATTTCTTCATCTCGGTCAGATACATCGCCATCTTCTCGTTGTCCGATTCCTCCGCGTATATTTTTTCGATGTTCGTGTCCTTGTTCAGGGCCAGGGTTTGGAGTATGTTGTCCTTTCTTTGCAGCTCTTTTCTGCAATTAGTGTGACTCTTTGAATCGAGTGCCTCTGTATTTCAATATTAATAACTAGACTCTGGATTTTATGCAGTTCTAACAAATATGAGCGAGTGCAATTTAAATCAGTGAAAATATTGAAAGACTTTAAGAGTATTAATATATTATTTTCACCACATTAAAATGATTGATGGAGTCTATTAATAACTAGCCTGCGGATCTTTATGTGGATATTGTTGAGCAATTTTAAATATTGAAAATGTCAATATACAATGATTCCTCCTTTATTAAAATCATTAAGGGAAGAAATAACACATTCGATTTAGTTTCTGTTCAATCTGTTCATCGGTCTATTGATAACTAATGTATTTCGTACTAGTTCGTAGAATGGAGCTTTAAGGAAAATTATTTGCTCGGCATATTTACTAACTACTGTTTTATGCGTGTACCTCAACAGCTTTAGTTGACCTCTCAACTCTGCATTAGTACCCTGCACAACGTTTAGGTGTTCCTGCAACCTCATAGCCGGATGATACCAGCCAGCCAAGTGTCTCACGTCCAGTGCTTCCAGCAGTCTTTCTAACGTACTAGACTGTATTTCGACTAAGCTTTTACCTGCGACATTAAATAATTAAATACTAAACTGTAATTTCTCGTACATTCAGCGAGCAACGAGGACCCTTATCCTAATGTATCTGTCCGAGAGAAAATCCTGTCGCAAACGTAATTGTCTCACTTGTATAGACAATACAAGATAAATTATGAAATACATTTTAATACATAACGTCGAATACAGTGGCGCACCCAGGGGGGGAGCCAGGGGGCCAAGTCCCCCACCAAGAAAAAAATGTTCAGCTTCCAAAATTAAAATCGCGGAATAGCCCTGGGTACCGTTGATAGATATTTTGGCTTAAAAAAAGGTCATCACGCAAAACCTAGGGCTGGGTTCAACTCGGCCCCCCCCCCCCAAGATTACATCCTGGATGCGCCACTGGTCGAATACATCATATACCTTGCAGAGTTTAAGATTTTAATTAAAATGCATAATAACGAAAGAGAGTCGACAGAATTTTCCACCGAAATTAATTTGTAACTGTGGTTAATATACAAGTGTCTTGTAGCGATCGTGAGTTAAAGATAGTTGGAAGTTAGAGAGTTTTAGGGTGAAAAAGGGGCAGAAAACAGTGCATCATTAAAGTACCATTAAAACTAGTGAAAATTCACCATCTTGGGTACGAATACAATCCAGAATTTCGTGCATGCCTGTTCTCAAGGCCTCGTTCTCTTCTATGACTAATTGCAGATTCTGTTGCAGTGTAGACATTCTCGATTTACTATGTGGCAATTTCGAATCAGATTCGATCAATTTCGTCGAATGTAAGAACTCTTCGCTACCGTCTACAGTACTGCCTGAAAAATCGAACTCTTTGGAAGTTGTATTCAGTTTGTATTTCATTACCCTCATCTAAAAAATATTAATTTCAGTCGAACAATAGAAATTCATTGATTAATGTCTTAATCTTACGTCAGACTTGATTTCCAAATTTTCTTGAACAAGCATCTTATTTTGTTGCACGAGTTCTTTCATTCGTTTTGCTTCCTGTTTGCGTCTCTCTAAAATATTCTGTATCGATACTGATTCGTCCTCTGGGATCCCCAGCTTTTCCCTGAGAGTTTCAATAATTAATATTATTATTTTTATCATTCTTCAGCAACGTATAATTACCTAAGAGTTATAATCTCCATTTCTTGATACGAATTTAACATTTCCAATTTATTGACAACGTTAATCAACTCTCTTATGTGTTCATTTCTATCTTTCAAAGCAGCCTTTAACTCCTTTATGTCGTTTAAGGCGCTTGTTAACGCTTCGTTTTCGTCCTCGTATTTTTTTAACGTTGCCAATACTTCACACAACTAAATAAAAACATGATTAAAAACTTCGTTAACAATTGTTGCATGCTAGTATATAGGAAACTGACTTTACTACTCCTCGAATTAGCATCTTCCTCTGCCTCAATTATCTTCATTTGCAGTTTCGACACCTGCTCGTTTGCATCATGCAGCTTTTTCAACAAATCTTTCACCTCTCTCCTTTTACTATTCTTTCCAGCTCTACACAAAATATTAATGAAATATATATATATATAAATCCAACTCTATCGCCAATATTATTGTACATACTTCTGAGCATCTGTTTTTAATTTCTCAATTAATGCAGCACTTTCATTAATTTCGACTGCAGCCTCCTGAAGCTTCGTTGTTAATTCAGTTATAATTTTATCACGACAATCTATCTCTCCATTTAAACGAACTATTTCAGATTTGTCCTGCTCTTGAACGGTGACTATAGACTGCATAACTGACTGTGATAAATTTTCTTGTAGTTGTTGAATCGTTGTATCTTTCTCATCCAGTACAGCCTAATTTAATTTTTTATTAATACGAGGATACAATTAACATTAAGTAGTCAAGAAAATCTTATACCTTCCATTCATTAATTCTAGTGTCAATCGCTGCACCAAATTCATCTATTGCTTTATCCCTATCTATTTGCTGAGCCGTCACTTCCTCGATTTGAACAACTAATGCAGCGTTCTCTTGTTCCAAGTAACATATCTTTTCTGAAAGAAAGATTCCCTTCGGTTTGATTGTGGCCTTACGATTATTAACATTGAACAGAGTCATGTTTAGCTACCTTTGTATTCTACCGATTTAATTTGTACAGAAGACAATTCCTCCGTCATTTCGTTCATCTTTTGAGTAGCATCCCTCATCTCTTGGGTCAATGTTGTTAGTTGTTCTTTTAAAATAGCATTGTCTTTCTCTAAACTCTACAAATAGTACAAATGAAGAGTATTCAATTATATTAGGTTAATGCAAAAGTTTTCTTTTCATTCATTTTCATTCTTATAAATAAATATTCATTTCTTTTCTATTACACTTACCTCCAACTCAGACATCAGAATTTTAATTTTCGTATTTTTGCCTGCTAACTCACTGTTCTCTGATCCATCCAAATGCTAAAATGATTACATACATTTTTTTATAAACATTACTATAAACATACATCTATTATACAGTTAGTAGAATATCTTACCTTAGATAAATCATTGGTTTCGTGTTGTGTAATAGTTGAATCCTGTTCTACATGAAGAAATTTTCACATGATTATTCGAGAGAGAAAGAGAGAGAGTACATGCAGCCGTAACAGCGGCAGTGAGCACGGGATAGTGACAAAAGGACGATTCGAAGAAGACGATTAAAAGATGTGGAGAAAGACTAGGGGAAAAGACGATCGAAACGTTTTTGAGTGCATAAAGATAACTGCGAGAGTAACCTCAGACGGAGGCGAATTTCACCAATCTGAACATAGACTCAGTTTATATAATTTTTGTGTTTTGTAAAGTGCCTTATTAAAGTTTTTTTTTCGTTCCTATGAGTGACCGGTATTTCCTACCACCTCTGTTCCCACAGTATTGTACTTATAAATTCAAATAAATTGAGAAACAGTTTAATTCCAAATATAGTTACCTTTCTTTCTACGCTTAGCAGGTTCAGGTTTCATAGAGGAAATGCTCTGTTTTAATTCGCCGCATTCTAAGAGCAACGATTCTACCTACCAGAAAAGAATATTAACAGTTACATGTCGCCTGTTTAACGCAGAAATAACAAGAATGTATGTAATTTAGAGCCATTTTTTAAAAAGAACCCAATGGAATAAATTTGCTACGATAGATATGATTTATCAATACTATTTTAAGACGAGGAAATATTTATTCTTACTTGATTATCCTTATACTGCAGAATTTCTTGAGACAGCTTCATCAGAGTACGTAGGTTATGAACATCACTAATCTCGTCCACATCGCAGCTAATTAGCGTAGGATAAAAATCTTCTATATCATCATCGGTTAATGATGATGGATCTGACGCCAATATTCGTTCCCAATCTGTTCGACCCATTTTACCACTTTATTTCACCAGTTATTTCCACTGGAAATCGCGTAACCTAATCATTCGTTTGACGTTTAAAAGACGCCACCTGTGCACCTGACGCTGTGTTTGTTGTTCCCTTAGACTATATATATGTACTTATATACATAAATATATAGTCCTTATATATAGATTATAGACCCGGCTTCAAATAACATGCCGTGTTCCAAGATTACTTCATCTACCAGATGACGAATGTGGGCAAAGTGTTATATAGTCTGTTGAGACATTTCTTTCAACCCAGATCATTTTTATTCTATATGTAATCTTATTTACATTGTGCACGTGAAATTGAACCTGTTTTCTCATACCCCACAGTTGAGCTTTTTACAATTTACAGAATACAGACTCTGATACTTTTGAGCGGTAGTGTATATTGGCGAGAAAGTACCGATATTTTACGGGGCATTCAAGGTACCCCATATTATCGAGAATTTTACTTTGCTGACTGAGGCTAAATCAGGCTAAATGGGCTAAAATCGCCGCGCATTAGCGCATATCATAGACATATAGATATATATAGACATATATGTCTATGGCGCATATGCGAGAAATCTTGCACAATATCTCACCAATGGTTGCACAAGCGATAGTACTGCACCAAGTGGATGATCGACGTAATCAATGTTAACATTAGTGTCTATATTTGCGACTTGGTGCAGCACTATACTTGCATTAAAACGACAAGCGTGTGCACTTCATGGATATTATTCCTATATCCATGGTGCACTACTCTCGTTCCTGGTATCAGCTGATACCAGTATGATTTGACAATGAGTAATTTGTTTGGGGAACCTATCTGAGATAATCTAACATAAATAATATCTGCAACATGAAATAGGTTCCCTGCAATAAAACAGGAATGTGTCAGTATTATAAGACGTCTGTGTGAAACATGGAAATTCAAATCACTCTGCTGATATACTGCATGTGTTTTGTTATTCACCACAGTAGTAAGTATTCTAAATTAATCCATAATTCCAATTAATCCTGATTAATCCATAATAATTCATTTTTACAAAGATGTCATTGTGGACGGACTTCATAGAAACTTGAGGTACTACGAGACTTTACATTCGTCTCATTTGCAACACAAAATTGTCAAGCGGGGTATCCAACACAGTTATCATCCTTATAATAAAATAAGCGAATTGGAATTTTACTCCCATGGACGGTAAGATTGTATATTACGAAAATTATACATTTTTATTACATATAGCATAAAAAAGCAACTTTTTTATGTTATGATACTTATTGAATTCGCCTTGAAATCCTCTAACAAAAAAAAAAGAACAGAAATAGACTTATTTATTTATATGTGGCACAAAGATTCTGGCATAAACTCGTCTAAATCGCATGAAATGAATCGTAAAAATAGATTGGATGATAAGTCTATCCTTATACCTAGGCGGTGATACTAGATCAAAACAGATCCACCGCTGCCCATCCGTGTAACGTTTTTCCCTTTTCCAGATATTTTCGTTTAATTTTAACACCGAGAAGAGAAGTGATTCATTCGAAATTCAAAGCGTACGAAGTGAACGGCGACGGCGAAGAGAGGACCGTTCATCTAGGTAAAATAACACACGTGCATTTATGCGGTACACGCTCACAAACTCTAATATTTCAGACCACGAAAGGTTTTATCACGGACGTGTATTCGGTGAGATTGACTCTCACGCACAAGTGCATATCGACGATGGAATTCTTACTGCCAGTATTACAATAGACGACGAAACGTTTCACATTGAGGTATTATTTGAATAAAAACGATTCATTCTCACAGTATTTACAACTATGTTCTGTATTTAGCCATCCTGGAGGCACTTGCCTCATTTAGGTAACGAAACGATGATTGTTTACAAATCGTCGGACGTTCAATTAAGTTGGGAGCATATTGAGAATGGAGAGGGACATACTCACGGCGCTCCTAAGACTTGTGGATATGTGAAAGAAGAATTAGGTCAGTCACTCTCTGTCGTAGATACTTATTTAAACAATACTCTGCTTTTATTTAGTCATCTGTATGTATTACAGACATTCCGATAGATAACAGGGAAGAAATCAGAGGAGTTATGGAGGACAAACATTCCAGAATAAAAAGACAAACGGAGACGTACGAGTATACACCGACAAAAACAAGATGCCCTTTGTTGCTAGTCGCTGATTATCGTTTTTATCAAGAGATGGGTGCTAGCAGTACAAAAACAACAATCAATTATTTGGTAGGACTATATTCCTATAAGAATCTGTCGTTCCGTATTGTTTCACGATAATGTTCTCTTGTATCTTTCATAGATAAGCTTAATCGATAGAGTACATAAAATTTATAACGATACCTTGTGGCAAGATCGGCAAGAACAGGATGGCTTTAAAGGAATGGGTTTCGTTATTAAGAAAATTGTTGTTCACAGCGAGCCAACTCGCGTGAGAGGCGGTGAAACGCATTATAATATGGTTAGAGAAAAGTGGGACGTGCGCACGCTGCTAGAGGTACATCTTTTAATCTTCGTTTAAAGTGTTTCGCAATTAATATAGTTACGACAGCGTGCGTTTTCAGGTGTTCAGCCGGGAATACAGTCATAAGGACTTTTGCTTAGCTCATTTGTTCACCGACTTGAAATTCGAAGGTGGTATACTGGGATTAGCGTATGTTGGTTCACCTCGTAGAAACTCAGTGGGTGGAATTTGCACACCAGGTACATTGAGAGACGTTTCAATATTTTTTATCCACGAATATTCAAGCAAACTTCAATGAACACTGTTGCAGAGTATTTTAAGAATGGCTACACGCTGTATCTTAATTCGGGACTGAGTTCTAGTAGAAATCATTATGGGCAAAGGGTAATTACCAGAGAAGCGGATTTAGTTACTGCACACGAGTTTGGGCATAATTGGGGTTCCGAACATGATCCGGATGTAACGGTAGAGCATTCATTATTTAGTAAAACGTTAGGGAAGAAACGATCACTTCTATAGGTTTCTAATTGCTTGAAAATTGTGGAAATTTAATAGGAATGCAGTCCGAGTGCTAGTCAAGGAGGATCGTACTTAATGTATACATATAGTGTTAGCGGATATGATGTGAATAATAAGGTAAACTATCATCGGACAGCAGATTTTATTCTAATTGAGAGACTGGTACTAATTATATTATTTCTGCAGCGTTTTTCACCCTGTAGTTTACGATCCATTCGGAAGGTTCTACAAGCGAAATCAGGTCGTTGTTTCTCCGAACCGGAAGAATCGTTTTGCGGTAATCTGCGCGTCGAAGGAGATGAAGAATGCGATGCTGGGTTACTTGGTACCGAAGATAACGATGCTTGTTGCGATAAAAATTGTAAATTACGTATCAGTCAGGGAGCAGTTTGTAGGTGTGTAGAAATATAATCTGAATTCTCTTCGAAACGTGATAAACGTGAAACATAAATTTCAGCGACAAGAATTCACCTTGCTGCCAAGGATGCGCGTTCATGCCACTTGGTGTGAAATGTAGAGACGCTCAATATGCTACTTGTGAACAAGAATCACGTTGCACGGGAGCGTCCAGCGAATGCCCTAGATCTCCACCTATGAAAGATGGAACAGGTTGTCTGGAGAGAGGTCAATGCAGGCTTGGAAAATGTGTACCGTACTGCGAGACGCAAGGCTTGCAAAGCTGCATGTGCGACACAAGTATGGTCACTTGCCGTTAACTTATTTGGCGTACCGTAAAGTCTAAGTTTAGAAATTGGAGTTGGTTTACAATGTTTGTCTTATAACACCCGTCCTTCCGTCTATCCATCCATATTCCATGCCATACCCTATACCTAATTGTCTATAATCGATGCTAATCTATCCTACCTAATACCTTACATCAAATATTGCCTCCCCCTCCCTCCTCCTAAGCCAGTCTATGTACTATGTCTCCCACTCTTTTATCTTATACTATCTTTTCACTATTTATATTTATTCTCTTCCATAAAATCTAAGTTTCTGAATTCTGATTCACAGTTGGAGACGCGTGTAAAAGATGCTGTAGAATGAGTTTGAACGAAACGTGCTTCCCCATAGATCCTCAAGATATTTTGCCTGACGGAACCCCGTGCATTCAAGGCTTCTGCAATAAGGTAATATCAGCTGTAATTTGTAAATGTGTGAATTTAAAATTTGAAAATACTTTTAGGGTATCTGTGAGAAGACGATTCAAGACGTGGTCGAAAGATTCTGGGACATAATCGAGGATATAAATATTAATAAAGTGATGCGATTTTTAAAAGACAATATAGTGGGGGCAGTTATAATTATAAGCGCCATCGTATGGATTCCGACTAGTTGCGTTATCAGTTACATCGACCACAGGCGCGTCAAGGAAAGCGAAAAGAAATGGCGCTGGAAGCATACAGAAGAACTTATTCATCCTGACGAACACAGACAATCCATTTACATAGATCTACAAAGGCAGAGAATGCAACAAGTTTCCCAACAATCATAAATTATTTCTGAGTAATGAAACTTCTAGTCACGCATGTTCTCATTACATTTCTTCTTTGTTATGTACATACAAATATGATTTGAACAACGTCTACAGTAATATACACATATAAATAGACTGCGGATTTTATGCATTCATGACAAAAATGAGTATAGTGTAATTTAAAATAGCAAAAACATTAGGAAAATTTGAACATACTACTATATTATTTTCAACCTACTAAACATATAATAGGGAAGAAAATAAATTTTTATTTCATCACATAAATTGCACAATTTGTTGCAATTCAGATGAGAAATTTTCATTTTGCATAAAGATCCGCAGTCTACGCGAAAATAATTTAAGTGAGAATGCACCAAATCAATCGCAACACGTATATTTCATAAGACCTACCGACGTACTTATTATATAACTTTATATAAACACAAAAATATATTTGTATTCAGTTTTATTTACGATCTAAACGCAGAGAAGAAATAAAAGATTGAAAAACTGATTGGATTACAGCATTGTAATTTGTCTGAAAATAATTTACTACGAAATTATAGTTCGAGCTTCCAGATTATATTTTTTCTCAAACAGTTTAAACAATATGGAGAAATTAAAGATCGGAGATTGAAATGCAATATCGTACAAGTCCAAGAATACACGTGCACGATCTATTTATAAATGAATCTACAGGCCGTAAATAAATAGGTATGCAACTGCATTATTTAAAAGGTTAACAATAAATAATTGATTACTAAATTTTATTTAGTAGACAATGGTTAGAACGTTATATATTGCATGGTATATGCATGATATCTGTATTTGTATCGTATTTCGTTCGATAAGATTTCAAAGTTGAACCTGGTTGAACCTGAAGGATGTGGTTCTCAACCTCTATATCTGAACAGAGAAATATTACCTTCTCAGGCACACGCAGTGCTGCCAGATGAGGGGAATCACGCCGATTTTAGGTACCCCCTCCCCGACGACCACCAGAGTAAGTGACACGTTGCGCGTGCGCGACGGGGATTGAGTAGGGGCAAATGGGGGACACGTTGCGCGTGCGCGATGGGGACGGGGACGCACACACACGCAACGATGACAGATGAGATGATATGACATTTCGCAGGTTTTAGGTTATTGCCGCGTATCGTATCGAACTCATGTACATATACGTACTTAATGAAATTAATAATATGAATCGATCTAAATAGACATTGTAAACATTCTTTATTATAAATAAAATGAATTGTGGGAGTTTCAGTCGTGAAGCGAAGTATGAAGTATGAATTTTCACACTGTGGATTTTGAAACTACCTTTTTCAATGCATATATTCGAAAGTTTGGTATTGGGATTATTGGGAAGGCGAAACGAATTGTAGAATTGAATACTGAATATAATAAATATATTATACATAATAATATACACCAGCTCGGTTGGTTGAGCGCGTTAGGTATTCAAGTGTAGACGTACTTGTACATAATAGTATACAATAAAATACAATATGATATAAATATACACATACACACACACACACACGTAATAATCAAACTAATATTCAACATGTATCACTCTCACTGCTGCTATTTTCGGTTTCGTCAGGGAGCAAGATCCCATCTAATTCGGAAGGTACTTCTTTGCTGTGGTACATGTCAGAATTAAAATATTCCAACACATTGTCCGGTACATTGTAGCTGCATGCATCAACGTTCTTTGACTTTAAATATAATTTAATTCTAGTTATAGCGGAAAGCATCTGCGTACCTAAGCAATTTCTTTTTAAATTTTTCATGTCCGTGATTATTGAAAAATACCTTTCCACATCTGCATTGGAATGCGGTAGTGATAGGCATATAAATGCTAGTTTTGCAAGTTCGCCATACATTAATTCACCTGAACAATCTTTTAAATTTCTTACGGTGCTCCAAAATGCTATAACATCTAATTTTTTAAACTGTTCTTTTTGTTCATATGTTGAACCCGCAGACAATGTGAACCATTGGTCAATTGCTATTTCAGCTGTCACTTTGGATGGAAAATGTTCTGCAATGATATCGATTTGACCTACGTGTTTACTGTGATCTAATGCTACGTTTGGATCTAAAAAATTCAATGCATTTACAAACTTGTCGTTAACCGGAAGTCTTTTGATGGACTCTTTGTACGCAGTTTTATAAAATTGTTGAATATTTGTATAGAATTGTGTGACTTCCTCGGGCTGACTTTCTCTTAAATCATCTATCAAATTGGTTGCTGCTGCCCCAATATAAATTTCATTTAACGGCAATAATATCGTTGTATCTTCTACATTTAATTTGTCCAGATTATTATCCACCGAAAACTCCGGTTTAACGATATCATTGCAGAACATTTTCCATCCAAAGTGACAGCTGAAATAGCAATTGACCAATGGTTCACATTGTCTGCGGGTTCAACATATGAACAAAAAGAACAGTTTAAAAAATTAGATGTTATAGCATTTTGGAGCACCGTAAGAAATTTAAAAGATTGTTCAGGTGAATTAATGTATGGCGAACTTGCAAAACTAGCATTTATATGCCTATCACTACCGCATTCCAATGCAGATGTGGAAAGGTATTTTTCAATAATCACGGACATGAAAAATTTAAAAAGAAATTGCTTAGGTACGCAGATGCTTTCCGCTATAACTAGAATTAAATTATATTTAAAGTCAAAGAACGTTGATGCATGCAGCTACAATGTACCGGACAATGTGTTGGAATATTTTAATTCTGACATGTACCACAGCAAAGAAGTACCTTCCGAATTAGATGGGATCTTGCTCCCTGACGAAACCGAAAATAGCAGCAGTGAGAGTGATACATGTTGAATATTAGTTTGATTATTACGTGTGTGTGTGTGTGTATGTGTATATTTATATCATATTGTATTTTATTGTATACTATTATGTACAAGTACGTCTACACTTGAATACCTAACGCGCTCAACCAACCGAGCTGGTGTATATTATTATGTATAATATATTTATTATATTCAGTATTCAATTCTACAATTCGTTTCGCCTTCCCAATAATCCCAATACCAAACTTTCGAATATATGCATTGAAAAAGGTAGTTTCAAAATCCACAGTGTGAAAATTCATACTTCATACTTCGCTTCACGACTGAAACTCCCACAATTCATTTTATTTATAATAAAGAATGTTTACAATGTCTATTTAGATCGATTCATATTATTAATTTCATTAAGTACGTATATGTACATGAGTTCGATACGATACGCGGCAATAACCTAAAACCTGCGAAATGTCATATCATCTCATCTGTCATCGTTGCGTGTGTGTGCGTCCCCGTCCCCATCGCGCACGCGCAACGTGTCCCCCATTTGCCCCTACTCAATCCCCGTCGCGCACGCGCAACGTGTCTCCCATTTGCCCCACTCAATCCTAAAGCGATGGAATAGGATAGTGGAAGGGGAAAAGTAGGAGAGTACCTGGTTGCGATCTCACAACCATCTGGCAGCACTGGGCACACGTGTAACGATTTATAACGCTAACCTCTCTGAGATAAGATTACGTGTAAAGTAACGTGTCTTTCATGCATGACATTTTGAACCTTGTTGTTGCGTCAGTACCAGCCGGTACCGAATAATTCTGACAAACATTCGAGTAAAACTACCTCAGAAAAATGATAGAAAAGCTGCCGGAGACGATTAACTTTCCAAAGGAGGAGGAGGCGATTTTGGAGTTGTGGAAGAAACTGGACGTTTTCGAAAATTGCTTGAAACAGTCCAAAGACAGGCCAAAATACGCGTTCTACGATGGTCCACCTTTCGCCACCGGTTTGCCTCATTACGGGCACATACTAGCCGGCACGATCAAGGACGTTCTAACAAGGTACGCTCACCAATCTGGTTACCATGTGGAGAGAAGATTTGGCTGGGACACTCATGGTTTACCTGTCGAGTTTGAGATAGATAAAACACTGGGTATCAAAGGTCCTGACGATGTCGCCAAGTTAGGTATAGCCAACTATAATCAGGAATGTAGAAAGATTGTGATGAGATATGCGACCGAATGGGAGTGCATTGTAACTAGAATCGGTCGATGGATAGATTTCAAGAACGACTACAAAACTCTGTACCCTTGGTACATGGAATCGATTTGGTGGATCTTCAAGGAGATGTACAACAAAGGTCTGGTCTACCAAGGCGTTAAAGTAATGCCTTTTTCGACCAGCTGTAACACGCCGTTATCTAACTTCGAATCGGGACAGAACTACAAAGAAGTGGTCGATCCTTCTATAGTAGTCTCGTTTCCTTTGGTAGACGAGCCTGGTGTTTCTGTACTTGCGTGGACTACCACCCCATGGACCTTACCCAGTAACATGGCTCTTTGTTGTAATCCTAACTTCGAATACGTAGAAGTGAAAGATGAAACTTCTGGTAACGTCTATATTATACTAGAATCGAGTTTAGAGCTTGTATACAAATCTAAAGATATGTACACTGTACAAGGTAAAAGGAAAGGGTCGGATTTAAAGGGAAAGGCATACGTACCTCCTTTCCCATACTTTCTACACTTGAGAGAGAAAGGAGCTTTCAAAGTATTAAATGACACTTACGTCACTGCCGAAACCGGTACTGGTACTGTTCACCAGGCTCCTTATTTCGGCGAGGACGATTACAGGTGTTGTCTTGCAGCTGGAGTGGTAACGAGGGATCAAGAAATGATTTGTCCTATCGATAGCTGCGGACGTTTCACAGAACCAGTTAGCGATTTTGTTGGGAAATATGTAAAAGATGCTGACAAAGAAATCATTAAGTATCTCCAAACGAATAAAAGATTGATTCATTCTGGTTCTACCAAGCATAGCTATCCGTTTTGTTGGAGGTCCGACACTCCGTTGATTTACAAAGCCGTACCGTCTTGGTTTATTCGAGTGGAGTCGATGAAAGATAAGCTTGTCGCAGCCAACAGCAGTACTTACTGGGTGCCGGAGTACGTTAAAGAGAAACGGTTCGGCAATTGGTTGAGGGACGCTCGTGATTGGGCTATTAGCAGGAACCGTTATTGGGGTAATCCGATTCCTTTGTGGATTTCAGAAGATGGACAGGAGGTGGTTTGCGTGGGAAGCATCGCAGAATTGGAAGAACTAACGAATACCAAGGTAATGGATATTCATAGGGAAAGCATAGACCACTTGACCATTCCCTCGAAACGACCTGGACATCCGCCATTGAAAAGGGTGCCCGAGGTCTTCGACTGCTGGTTTGAATCTGGCTCCATGCCGTACGCACAGATGCATTATCCCTTTGAACGTAAAAAGGAGTTCGAAGATAATTTCCCAGCTGATTTCATCGGCGAAGGTATCGATCAAACTCGCGGATGGTTTTACACTCTTCTAGTTATATCGACTGCTCTCTTCGGTAAAGCCCCGTTTAAGAATCTTGTCGCCAATGGTTTGATACTGGCCTCCGACGGACAGAAAATGTCCAAACGCAAGAAGAATTATCCAGATCCGATAGAGATCGTGAACAAATACGGAGCGGACGCTCTTCGTTTGTATCTAATTAACTCGCCTGTTGTGAGGGCTGAGAATCTACGTTTCATGGAGGGAGGGGTTCGAGATGTTATAAAAGATGTATTTTTACCTTGGTACAACGCGTTTAGATTCTTAATGCAGAATATCGAGAGATTCGAGAGAGAAGAGAAAACTACTTTCGTGTACGACGATGCTAAAGACGTCACTTCTAGTAATATAATGGACAGATGGATTCTGTCTTTCACTCAGACGCTATTGCAATTCGTTAAAAAAGAAATGCAAGCTTATAAATTGTACACGGTGGTGCCGCACTTGGTGAAGTACATAGATAATCTCACTAATTGGTATGTAAGAATGAATAGAAAGCGTATCAAAGGCGACGGCGGTTTAGCCGATTGCCAGCAAGCATTGAACACATTGTTTTCTGTTCTTTACACTATGGTACGTATAAACTCGCCGTTCACGCCGTTTCTAACAGAATTTATGTTCCAGCATTTGGTAAAATTACTTCCGCCGTCCAAGACGAATATGGACAGCGTTCATTACCAAATGCTACCTCAGCCTTGCTCGCAGATAATCAACGAGAACATCGAGAAAGCTGTGTCGTACATGCAAACGGTAATCGAACTGGGACGCGTCGTGAGAGACAGGAAAACAATGCCTATTAAATATCCATTACCAGAAATCGTGGTAATTCATCAAGACGCTGAAGTATTGAAGGAAATAGTCTCTCTGAAGGCGTACGTTCTCGAAGAGCTGAACGTGAAGGAATTAACAGTTACCACGGATAAGCAGAAGTACGGCGTTACGTTGAGAGCAGAGCCAGATCATAAAATACTCGGAGCCCGTCTCAAGGGAGAGTTCAAATCTGTGACTCAAGCTATCAAGGAACTTTCCGACGAACAGTTGCAAACGTTCGTTGAGACGAAAGAGATTGTGGTGCAGGGACATAAACTGGGAGAACAGGATCTACGTTTGATGTTCAGTTTCACTGGACCAGCTGCCGAACAATTATCGAAACAATATGAAGCGCATAGCGAAGGAAACGTTTTAATTCTGTTGGACGTTACTCCGGATGAGAGTATGCATAACGAAGGAATAGCGAGGGAAGTGATCAATAGAGTTCAGAAATTGAGGAAGAAAGCTCAGCTGGTTCCGTCGGACGAGGCGATTGCGTATTACGATGTTCAAGATAAGAATAGTAATTTGACGAAAGTGATCGTTAGCCATAAAGAGTTTATCGAGAATTCGACTAAAACGCCGCAGGATGATATGTTAAAAATGCCGAAAGGAGCAAGCGTAATTATAGAGGAGATGCAAAAGATTAAGGGAGTGAATATGAAATTGGTTCTGGTCAAATCTGGACATCGGAATGATACAACAAATGCAGAGCCGTTATTAAAATACGTAAATGTTGAAGTTGTAGATATAAAACCGAGACTTGGCGCTACAAGTTCTGTCGGTACTATTTTATTAGAAGCTCCGAAAACGTTAACTCCTATCTCGTACGAACAGTTAACGCAAGAGATTGAATTGCTGTTCGGTATTCATGGCTGCCCTTATAAAATGTACATCAATAGTAAGCCATTGTCGGGAATAACTAACATTTCCTTGTTACATAAACAAACTATACAAATATTGAAAGCTGGACCACCCGCAAATCAATCGTCGACTATGTTATCAGTACCCGCTTGTAGATATGTTAATGTAGATAGTTCTACGGGTAAAGGTACTATCTTTCTAGAAAATCCAAAAGGAAGTTTCTGTTTAGATCATGCAATGTTGAAACAACGATTGAATCTGTTTTTCGATAAAGCAATGATTTCCGAACCTTTACCTGCTGTGTTAAATCATTTGCATGGCACAACGTTGAAGTTAAGTTAACTTCATTTCTTTTCCTCGTGTTTATTTATTCACCGGAAATATTGTAGTCCAATTTGCTGATTTCCATTTACGAACTATACTATTTATTTTACATAGGATTGAAAAATTTCTTTTTTTTCTCGGCGAAAGAACAATGTGTAATTTTAATAATTTTGTATAATAAAAAGATAATAAACGACTACAATGCGTACGCTAAGTAAGTACATTTTTAATTCTATTACGAGACAGCGGATCTTTATGCAAAATAAAAATTTTCTGTCCGAATTGCAACAAACTTGAGTGAAATGAAAATTTATTTTCTTTCTTTCAACTTTAATGGTTTCATCTTACACCTACTCATTTTTGTTATAAATGCATAAAATCCGCTATCTAACTATTACATATACATCCTTCGGTTCCCATTCGGCTATACGCGAAAAATAAATGCATTTACATTGTACATATAGATATTCATATACCAAAAAACATGCGAATGCAGCGAAATATACTGTATATGGATTATTTATTCACATTCAGTAAAACAACTGCGATAATGTTACGTACTTACATTTCTCTACAAAATACTAATAGTACAATGCAGTACGGAAGTAATAGAAATCCTCTCTTCGAATTTGTCCATTATAAATCGCTGCCTTTGTTGACGCTATTCGCAAGAAACAATCACGAAATTTTCAATTTTCTGGAAGTGATAAGAAGTGTATCTCCCAGTAAATAGTTACAATCACGATTACTTTTAATGCGTTTATGAATTATGTATATATATACACTCTTGATCTCTTTTATTTCTCAGTAACGATGAATAGAATGGTGCTTCGAAAATATGTTCACATTCAACTTCCACGTTCTAGAATTGTGAGCTCCAACGTTTACAACTTTCTTGCGCCGAAATTAAATGTTCCATTCTAACGGTAACTTCCACCTATTGTATTAGGTCGTTCGAAAAGTAATTTTGTTTTTCGGGAAGCAAAAATAAAATAAAAATTGATTTCATCTCTTAGTGACTTTGTTACATTAAAAACAGCATTACGATATTCTTAAATTTTCCTAATCCTTTACTGTTTTATATTTTACCCAACCAATTCTTCATAAATGCATAAAAGAAAGGTAAATGGTAAAAAATTGGTTTTCATTTTCCCTTGATAAAACGAAATGGCTTTCCGAACGGCCTAATAATTATACAAATTGATGTCCATCGACGAAACACGTAACAAAACTTGTTTGCTTGAAAGTACATAGTAATATAATACAGCACCATTGTAACCACAGTACATAATATTTATTACACAACTAATTCAACAATCGAATAATATATATCAAAGAGTAATTTCACATATATTGAAACGAACAAGTATCGTCTACTCGCTAAAAAGATTTCTCGATACAAATTTCATGTGATAACATACGGGGGCTCTCTCTTAATCTATTATACCATTATATTAACTCAGCGAAAAGCTTTTCTACGTACATAAATTAATTTCGAATATATTACAAATTCATTTCAACTGAAACGCGGCCGTACTAAACTCTCTCTATATATGTATACACGTATATATATATACATATAAAGGTGTGTATTTATTTCTTACTCAAACGAGCTGTTTTAGAACAATCGATAAAAATCACAATAAACCACCACGTTCTCTTCGTAATGTTAGGAACATACACGTTCAAATGATGTTAATATTACTGTTACAAAATCATGTTCGAAAAAAGTACTTCTTGACACGGCTAATTTACATTTATTCAATGTTTCTGATACTATCGTGGTTCGGAAAGTAGTTGCTGAACAACGAAGCCGAGAATATTGCGGTGAGCGCGTATAATGCAAGCGTGGTGGTCGCGGTAAAAAGTTGAGCATAGTGATATTTAGAATACCAAGCTAAACATAACATCAGCGTAAAGATGCTCACTAACAGTCTACTCAAATTCCATTCGTTATGTACCGAACGGATCCCTGTACCAGCAGGTATGTCCGAGAATGATTGAGGATTGAAATAAATCGACGATGAATTATTCAACGTCGATGTTTGCGGTGATACAGAGTTAAGCCCAGGTTGATGTACTAGGCAGTGAACTACACAATTATTGTACAATCCGCATTGTTCCAATGTTTGATTATCAGGCTGCAATACCCGACCTTTAAATATTAATCGCACCTTTTTCTGCGATTCAAGCTCCATTTGGAAATGTCTCCTGTAACAGTATAAAACATGATTAGACTTTCGTCTCGTTTACATACAGAAAACTTTCAAGATAGCAACCTTTTAAAGTCTCCCAGCAACTCTTTCAGGCTACCGGTGACTACTTTCTGATCGTCGTTAATAAATATCAGCTTCACGCTAATTTCATTCGCGTTATTCGCAGAAAGATTCTCAGCTGGACATTCTATCGTATCATCGTTCGTCGACGGTAGTATGTTGCTTTCCCCTGCGGCGTTCACTTTGGCTTGTTCATCATTGGTAAACGAGTCCATAGCTTCGATGAGCACTTCCTCTGTAGCGGTTGCCTCGGGTGTTCTGAACGTTTCCGGAGAAACTCCGCCGTTCGTACCTGCTGCAAATAATGAATAAGAATAATAAAATAATGCAAATTACACCTTGTAAATGTAAAAGTAGGACATTTGAGGGAGATCGCGGCCTAGATTGATCTTTTATCTAGCACTTTAGACTACTAAAAAACTGTGTCTTTGCATTATCGCACCCTTGCAGTCCTAAAAACGAGTCTAAATAGGATACATTACTTGTAACAGATGGTTCAGCATGACTTTGTTCGTTGTCGCTGCTCTCGACTGTGATCGGTTCTTCATATTCTTCTTCTCTTATTTCCATATCTGGGTGACGATCGAAGAAGAATTCACTGGCATGAGTAGATCGAAGCTCGGCGAATTGTGTGCGTGTACGATGTTGCAAAATAAGTACTGTGCGTATTAACGGCTGATCTGTAATACTTGTAGAACACCAGGCAAGCCAGCCTATCAAGAGCACGACCACAACAATAAAAAAATCTGTGACTTCGTCTCCAACACCCTCAATAAGAGTCATCTCTATAATTTAGGATTAACTTGTGCAAGTAAGAAAATAGCAATCAATCCTAAAACAATAATAATACCACTGTGAAACACATAGTGACATATGTCTGTATGTGTTTGTATGTTTTATTATCCGTAGAAATTTGTATGCGAATGAAAATAGCAGATGGATTTACTGTTCGTCGATTTTAGGAAACAGTACGAAATGTTAATGCTACAGGTTTCCCCAGAAAGTTTGTCCAGTTTTTGTAAATAAAAATTTATACATATATACATATATATACATATATATATGTATGTAGGTATTTAATTCGTGAAACTTTTACGACAATAAAGACGAAGAAGACCGTAGCGGTTAACTAAAATACATTTGTATTACTTTTCTTCGTGTTTCACCGACGTAGACAAACGGATGTTATTTACACGTATAATAAAGATCTGCGTGGAAAGAACGATCCCATGTATATATATTTTTCTCCGTTACATTGCAAAAGGAAAATTCAGATCGCCATTCTTGTCTTTTTCTTGGTCACTCATTTGTCACTGCTCTCACCTTGATTTTAATACGAAACACAAACAGAACGAAATGAAAACTACATGGATAAAAAGAACACTTTCATCAAAATTTTCATCTAAAAATATATATATCTGCGAGATGACGCAAATAGTTTGTGACAGACAGCGATGTACGTGAACTAGTTCATAATTAATGGAAACATACACGTAGGCGAAACGCGTTTTCTTTTAACGATTCGAAAACGAAATATTACATAGTCACAGTTCATTTATAACACCCGTTAAAAAGTCTCTCAATACACGCGAGATAGAGGGGTGCTGTAAAACCAGCCGATAAAACATTCAAATCTATCGTTACGAACTAGGTATATGTGTTATTAAATCAAATGGTAATTATGTTTTTTTTTTAAACGCGTACACTTCGGAAAGTGAATTAATAAAACGCGTTAATGTGCAAACGCATCATATTGAACGCAAATTTTATCCCACGTATGTCACGTATGTATATACCCCGACGGCACACCGGCTCGGTTTCAGCCTGGCCCCTGTGCACAAAAGGGCGCGTTTTCCGCCTGCCGAGGGCTCGAGCCCAGGGCCTGCCGGCCGGGCTAGGATTCAGCCGATTTGCAAGATTGCAAGGGTGCGGGATTCGCGTTCTCATTGCGTGATAATACAAACACGGGTTTTTTCAGTAGTCAAAAACGCCAAATAAAGGTCAATCTAGGCAGCAATCGCCCTCAAAGGTCTTATTTATTAACTTATTATACTTTTGTCGGTAACAAGGGAGACTGCTACGCATTTGCAAAGTACTGCCACATTGATGCGACCCGCCCTGTGTCGCGCATGCGCGAGAAAAGTTGGGCCCAATCGAAGCACTGATTGGCCACATTAGTGTGATACCGTGCTGCCCTCTCAAAAACAGGCTGAATCCCAGCCCGGCCGTCAGGCTCTGGGCTCGAGCCCCCGGCAGGTGAAAATCGCGCCCTTTTGTGCACAGGGGCCAGGCTAAATCGTCCTGATTTGGTCTCAACGCTGAGCCAAGCATTGCGTTAGCCCGTAACGTGTCGGGCTGGGGCTCGGCTAGCTGGGTCCGGCGGTGGGCTCGGGCAGACTGTGCTGTCGGGGTATATATGTATATACGCGACAATACGCGTGTGTATGTATATATTCTATATCTCGTCGATGATATACATATATATACATATACGTAGCTTAATTTTATTTTCATACATTTATTTCAATACTTATCGAAGATTGTAAATGTCATTCATACGGAACGTCATTTTTAAGATCAAGACTTTCTATTCGTAATTAGGTCAACAATTTTAAAAAGAACATAGTCGATAATTTTGATTTTAAATCTTGTTTGATTCTAATTGAAATATAGTTCCTTTTGTTATAACGTTTAATAATTGGAAATAACGTTATGAATGATATTTCATTCATTTCGAATTGCTCATGGCAAGATTCGGAATATGCGAGTGATGCGCTCTTGCGGACCAGCACCGAACATTTCTCGTGACACAAAAGTAATCTGTAATACCGTTATTCTTCTGTGGCTCAATTCAAGTAGGTTCATCGGAACTGAACCTTGGAACATATAAACTTAGACCCGGCTTCGGATAGGTTCTGATCGTTCTGAAATTTAAAAAAAATCAAATCCGCGCGATTTCCATCTTCGTACTGAGCTGTACTGAGCTAAAACTTTGCCCGTCTCCTGCATGTACGCCAATGTACGCACGGTTACCGCCTCATCCTGAACGACTGACTGTCAATTTTGACGCGGTTCAAATCACGCGGATTCCGCGGATTCTGAACGGGCCCTTATTCATATGTAGAGAGGACAGAGAGGATATCTGGGATATCCTTCTTATCCTCTCTGTCATATGTCATATGAATGTCATTACAGGGTGGGGCACCATAAACAGGTCACCTGAATAACTCGCTTGCTTTTGAAGATAGAAGAAAATGCATCAGACCAAACTTACTTGATATCGAGGCGCTCGTAATCTGATATTATTAATTTTTTTATAGGAGACGTTATAAATCTTGTAAGTATTGATAAGGGTCACAGAACATAAATAAACATACAATCACATTGTATGCTTACCACTCCAGAAATGTTATTAGTATAGTTTGACTACCGACTAGAGTACGGCTTCGTAATATTCAATCGGAGTGTTTAATTTTCAAGAATGCGTTACACAATAGCAGAGAAAGTGGAAATGGTTATCATTTATGGTGAATGTTATAAGCGGACCCTACACGGTCAATCAGGAATGACAGTCTGATTGAACAGTCAGACTGTCAATCTTTACTTCAATCACGAAGGAATATTTCCAAATATCTGGAAATCCGTCAGTCCATTTCATCAGTCCGTCAGTATTAATCTTTCACGATCAATCCGAATGTCAATCTTCGACGTGACTGTCATTCCGATTGACCGTGTAGGGTCCGCTATAGAATTATGAGAAAAGCGGTACGCGTGTATGGTGAAAGATTTGCCGATCGTAATCGTCCTTCACTTTCTGTGTTTGCAAACATTATAAAAAAGTTTCGAGAAACTGGAAATGTGGATAAGAAAAAACGCACTCGAGTCAAAAAAGCAACTGATGATGGAAACACGATAAACATTTTAGCAAGTGTAATACAAAATCCACATATTGGTACGCGGCAACTTGAACGCGAAAGTGGCATCAGTCAACGAAGTATTTTGCGGGGGGCCGGCGCGGCCGTGCAAGAGTGTGTGGGCACACGCACACATCGCTAAATTCGCATATACGTATATGTATACGTATGTATATATATACGTACACACTCTTGCACGGCCGCGCCGGCCCCCTTACAGTTAACAAATTTTACCCATTTCACATTTCACTACATCAACAATTAAGTGAAAATGATTTTCAAAAACGTTTACGGTTTTGCGAATGGGGCCTACGGAAACTGCAAGATGATCAAATGTTCTTGAATAAAATTTTGTTTACGAGTGAGGCCACATTTACAAACCACGGACAAGTTAACTGTTACAACATGCATTACTGGTCAGTAGATAATGGTAGATAATCCACAATGGCTACAAGAACTGGACAAGCAGAGACCTTGGTCTGTCAACGTCTGGTGCGGCCTTCTTCATAATAAAATAATTGGTCCATATTTCATTGATGGCACGCTAAATAGTCATAAATACGAGAGAATCTTAAAAGACGTTTTGTCAGAATTGTTAGAGGACATTTCACTGGACATGCGACAGTCCATGTGGTTCCAACAAGACAGATGTCCTGCTCATTCAGCACGAAATGTTACAGAATTACTGAACAGGACATTTGAAGGTCGTTGGATTGGTCGATCAGGAAGTAATAAATGGCCAGCACGTTCCCCAGACCTGACACCACTAGATTTTTATTTGTGGGGAAAATTAAAGGAACAAGTGTACCGCGAAAAACCAACAACCACAGTTGATATGCAAGAACGTATAAAAAGAGCTTGCTCTGTAATAGATACAAATGAAATTTGTCAGACAGTATCATCAGTATTGCAACGTTTTAGCTTATGTCTCCGTGTTCAAGGTCGTCATTTTGAACACTTGAAGTAGCAGTGAATACGTAAATAACATGTTACATGTAAATCGTTGTAGTGTTCGAAGAGTGCTTTGAGACACTTTATTTTCTATTGCATTTGACCTTGCGTGACCTTGAACGACTTTCAAAATAGGTCATTGTATTCGTCTTGAAACACACTATCAGAATGTAAATAAAAAACCATACCGTTCCATTTAAAAAGCAGAGTTGACCTTCAGATCTCCTTGACGTCTCCACCTATAAAAAAAATTAATGACCTCAGATTATAAGCGTCTAAGACCTCAGATATCAAGTAAGTTTGGGTCTGATGCATTTTCTTCTATCTTCAAAAGCAAGCGAGTTATTCAAGTGACCTGTTTATAGTGCCCCACCCTGTATAATGAAACAGATCAAACGGAGTTGACGTTGTAAATAAAAGAGAACGCGTTAAATATGAATGTTTAATGATCTCTCGAGTCTCTTTCCCTATGAAAATAACAAAGTGAACATGACTTATACCCATTTCTTCTTTCGGAAACGTAATTCCGACAACGTTAGGAAAATAATATATCTTTACATCTTAAAATTAAAGTGTCCTCCTTAAATATTACATAGCACGTGAATCGAAATCTATACGCATGCTTAAAGATCACTGAGATCGACAGCCTCCACTTGTGTGCTGATGGTCTCATCATTATTGACGCTCTCATCGATTTCTGTCTTATCTTCTCTAGGGAAATATAATTTCACCCATGAACCAGGCTCGGCTTTCCTCAATTTGATTTCTACTTTAGTAGGAAGCATACTAACGCTGCTTTGTGCAATATCGACAACCTGCAAATATCAAATTATAAATATGTGATATTTAAATTCAAAGATTGTTCAAGACTTCAAATACCTACCCCTCTTAATTCTAAATCGCGAGAATACCTAGAATTATCTTCTGCGAAAGATAAATCCACAATTAAACGTATAGGATTTAACTTAACTGTGGACAAGTCTGGCAGATACTTCTTAGCGAAAACAGAGACCACAACAAACGTTCCTGTTTGATGCCAATCCAGTCTGCATTCTTTCGTTTTACCAGCAGTCTGAAAAGGAATCAAATTATTCATTTATTTCGCAAAGTATGGGAATAATCAAAATTCCCATTTTACCTTAGAGATCCACGTATGTTGTCCCTGCGTACAACCTGGTTGTTCCAAGAACGTAGAGAAATCTGTAGTTCTCTTCTGACAACAGGACCAATATTTCATGCCTTCGTGAAAGATAGGCGTGCCAGGATGATGATTACAGATCTCGTTATTAGATTCAGGCCCGTTATACGTAGCTTTACACGCATTGTTTTTACAGGCCTGTCCTATTTGAATGTTAGCTTCCGATGCAGTTCCTAATTCTAACGACTTTAATCCTTTAATTTGTTCTAACAATGCAGGCGACACAGTCGGTACTAAAGTAACTTGTGGAGTGTCGAAAGGAGGCCTTTGCAGAACAGGTACATTATTAAGAGGCTTAGCGATCACTTCTATCACTTCGTTGGCTTTAGACTTATCCGCTGCAGATTTCTCAGGCTCCGGTGGTTTGACGTTCGAGTGGCACGATTTGGTACAGCCCTTAATATTTAAGAATTCTGTGAAATCTGTACATTTCTTGTTGCAACAAGACCAGCCTTTGTACGCGTCGTGAAACACTGGGTGGCCAGGATGATGAACACAATCGTCTAGAAGTAGGATCACAAATTTAGACAGGAAATTATTTTATTTTGCAAGCTTTTGTCAGACGAAATTGAATGACATACCTTCTTTGTTGTTATTGGGATCGAATTTCTTCCCACAACCACGGTTGTAGCAGTGTAACAATGTTACTTCTTGCGACATTTCGAATTCGATTTGAATGAAAAAGCAGGCAAGCTTGTTTTAATAAATTTTGTTTGACACTGTACGTCACAGGAGAACACGAATCTTGTGGAGAACACAATTCTTGTCTCCGACAGATCGGAACTGAATGGATCGTCGATCGTCGCCTCTGCAGATCCGAAAAACTTCTAGCACGTTCTATATAGAATATCTATATGTATACGCGACTTCTAAATGCGGCACGCGCATAATATGTAGCGAAATTTCAAATCGATTAATTTTTCATTGAACACTTCCATCGTGGCGAATGCGATATTTAAAAATAGGCACATTGCCCTAATAGTTCTGATTCAGAAGGTTTTTTTCACAATATTACAGTCTTCTGTTATCTAGGCTATAAATACTATATCTGACTATGTGTAATTATTTGAACGTGGAATACATGGATATAAATTCATATTCTTATAAATAGATTTGCGATTAAATAAAAATCTCAATTCCACTGAATTCATCGTACACCAATTATAAATTACATTCTATAGTTATATTTCAGGTGGTGTAGGACTTCCAAGATAACGGAGTATCTGGTGCCCACAACTCACGTCACAAGAGAACTCAGAGTATGTATAAAGTATAAATAAATATATATGTATATATATATACAAGTATATGATACAAATATATCTTTTCACAAATAAGGATTCGCATATATATATTGCTCTTACTATTCTTTTTTTTTAATAAAGTAGGTTGTGAAGAAATAAACTAAGTATAAGTATATAAGGAATGTAAAAATGAACAAGTGATGAATATAAAATAAAAATAATAGATGAAGTAATCTTGGAACACGGCATGTTATTCGAAGCGGGTCTATAAGATATATATATAGTCTAAGATGCAAACAACCTATATATATATGTATACAGTATACTGTCTATTTATACTGTATACTATTGTATACACAGTGTCTTATTTTCTAATAAATCAAATCAACTTATTTACACTTCCATCAGATGTTATGGCAAGTACAAAATTAAAGGTGAGAAATTGTTAACAATTCTAAATAAGTACAAAGCAATATATACATCATTCTCATGAAATGTACACTTATAGATACTTGCCATTCATGGATATGCTCAATCGGATACTATTTTCTACACGAAATTGGGCTCCTTAAGGAAAGGATTTAAGAAAGAAGTGGAGTTTGTGTTTTTGAGAGCTCCGCATGATGTGCCGATGAAAATTAACTTTGGTATTGATGAGTCAGAGGAAGGTATCATTCAAACAATATAATGTTGTCTTTGTAAAATCAACATTTGCTGAGTTTTTACCCAACTATATCAGTGGCTAGATTTTAAACGATAGTTTATATTGTTTTTTAGGATACGGATGGTGGTTCAATACAGAGGACCATGTATTCAAAGCAACTGTACCAAGTAAATTATGCGTAGGTTTCGAAGATAGTGTAGCTTCGATTGAAAAAGTATTTCAAGAATCTGGACCATTCGATGGTATCTTGGGATTCTCGCAAGGAGCAGCGTTTGCTACTATACTTTGTTCCATGCAACAGAAAAAACGTAAATAAATATTATTTATTTAATTATATATAAATTGTAATTGAAGCAATTTATGTTTCAGTACTGCAAGCTGCATTTAATTTTGCAATCATTATATCAGGATTTAACTCATTGTGTGCACCTCATGCGATCTATTACAACGACAAAATAGCGATACCCTCTTTACACATTTACGGGGAAACTGATCAAGTTATCCCAACAGGTTAGTTTTGCATTCATTAAATTAAATGTTAACAATATACTATCCAAATATTGTTGTTTTACAGAAATGGCAGAAAAAGTTAACGAATTATTCACAAATAAGAAGATAATAAAGCATGAAGGTGGCCACTATATACCAAGCAAAAAGGAGTTATACAAAGACTTTATTACGGAAATGTTGTTGAACAAAAACAAAAGTAGTTGTTAATGTTCACTTATTATACCAGGGGATATTTAAAAATTACCGAAACACCTAATGCTGATTTAGCGTATGTTAAGTTTATTTTCTGAAGGAATAGATCATAGACAGTTTTGTAATTGATTTAGTTTATTGTTCTACATTTAAATATTTATAGTTTACGAATCATATATATACAAAACAAGTCTTCAAATTTTGTTAAAACTCAAGCTGCTTATAAACACATTTCTGTCACTCGGTTTACAACAAAAGTTCAGATTTTCGTGGATTGTAAAATATTTAAAATCATTGGTAAAATATGAAACATTTATAAATTCGGTAATATTAATAGATTTGATTTACAGGAAATAATCAAATCCAAACACCACAGAATATATATATTGAAAAAATCATTAAAAGTTTGGATCTGGATTTTTGATGCAATAAATTGCAACGAACCTTAGACTCTTTATACTTATAAATCCAGCTTCAAATAACATGTCGTGTTTCAAGATTACTTCATCTACCAGATGACGAATGTAGGCAAAGTGCTATAGCCTGTTGAGAAGTTGCAGTACCACGAAGCTAAAGTGCACCTAGAGGGGAAAGGGGAATCGTTGCCGTATCTGATTCTGTATAAATATTTATGGAAACTGTAACTGTAATATATACTTTATCTTATTACTCGTTCAATTTACTTTACTCTTTATCAAGCTTCATGTAAATGTTAATAATATGAAATCTGTCTATTTCCTAACAATTTACTTTATTTTAAAAAAGAATAGTAAGAACAATACATATGCGATATTAAGTATAAAATACTTACTTGTGAAAAGATATACAGTAAATCCTCTATCGACGCAAAAGCCTCGGGGAGGTTCGTTTGCATCGACCGTAGAGGAACACGATTTTTTGAGCTTCAAAGAAAGAGCCGAACGTAGAGAAAGACAGCGCGTGTAAAGAGAGACCGCGCGCGGTCGAAGCGAATGCGACTCTCCGCGTCTCTTTCTTTCCCATACGCTGTCCTTCTCTACGTTCGGCTCGGCCTCTGAAGCTCAAAAAAATAGTGTCCCTCTACGATCGATGCAAACGAGCCTTCCCGAGGCTTTTACGTTGATAGAGGATTTACTTTATGCAGATTTATTGCATAATCCATTGCAAAGAAACGCGCACATGTTATTGGCATTATGCATGAAATGTCCTCAGTAATGCTGATCTACAGATTTGGTCGTTATTGAAACGAAATTTCAATGAATGAAATAGATAAAAAAGAAAAAAATTCATTGAATGAATTCTACACCATCTTGAATTCAGCATACATACTATGCGACACTTAAATTCCTGTAAATCGTCGTAGGCTCAAATTACTCAAATCCAAATTTATCTTTAGATGTTTCACCATTTTACACAACAATACTGTAATACATTTTCGAAGATATTTCGCGACAGGTGGCACAGAAATTTTGCATTTATAATTCTACGTGGTAGAAATATGAATCGCATTCTTCGGTGCATCGTAACGATGGTTTATCAAGTAGATTATAAAAACTAATATTTAAATGCTTCCATGATCCAGTGTATTTTCATTGCATGAATACGATAAATATATCAACATTATTGATACTCTGCGAAATTTCATCTTGTGTTCCGTCAAAGATATTTAATACTAAATAAGATGTATTCAGAAAATATTTCGAGACTATGCGACCAAGTTTAACAGATTCATGTTATTATGTTCTAAGATCTGCCTCGTGTTTACTCAAGCTGACAATCACAAAATTATATTGAATTAAACACCTTATCGTCAACTGATTCAATGCTTCGGAATGAGACTAGGCAAATGTTCGAAATCACTGCTTTCTTGAGACTTCATCACATCTGGTAGATCGGGTGGTAAAGAGTAAGGAGTCATCGATAAGAGTTCGAATCGACCGTTCTCTTCGCGTATAGCCAATCCCACTAATGCAGGACATTGTGGTTTCGCAGTTGCCGATGTTATTCCGTATGCTGATAAGCTTGATCCGTTCGACATCACTATATTGTCCTTGTTGTATAGTTGCTGATTCGCAGGCGGTATTTTTATTATACCTACGAGAGAATGGTTAATCAATTACTTGTTTCTAATTTCTATTTTACATATCTGGTTGACATGACGATACACTAAGAGGAAAAAACTGACATCTATCGATTGAACAGTGATGTCATACTTGAGAGAAATGTCAGATTTAGTTTCATTTATTCGTAGATGTGTATAGATTATGCATTTTTACCTTCGATCATACTCTTGAGTTCCAAAACTGAAGTATGCTCAGTCGCATTCGTAAATATAGTCATATTCTTTCGTCGGACCATAAGAAATACATCCTAAATACAACGAAGATTCTTTTTGAGGTTATGCGAACTTGAAATAAATTCCGTAAATATTATCAGAAATAATTAGATATCGATCGAAACTTACCATTATATATATATATTTTTAATACTATTACAACTAACACTGATAAGAACAACTATTAGGCAGCTTTTGACAAGCCTCCTTCGATTGTTGTTATGTTGCTGATTCACAGGTTAGAGGGACATTCATGGACATCTGTGTCGTATAAAAGAAGCTTTACGATTGGCTCCTTTTTTCAACTGCATACACAAATATATTTACGTGCAGTGAATTCGTCGATTTATCAACCAATTACACGCCGATTTTCAATCTTATCAGAAATGATAGTGTCGAGGATTGCAGATAATTCGCTAATGATGCGCTGAAGTAGATTGATATCAACATTATACAGACAATAATCCTTTCAAACCCTTAAAATTAATAAGTTGCAGGAACAACATTTTTCAAAGTATATAAGTCTCGCGAGGTATTTCCGTGCAATGAAATATTACAGAAAACATATCAATTTATAAAAATATATATATATGTTTAATATTATTAAATGATATAATCTCCGTTATTTGTAATAACTTAAGTTAAGTTAACAATAATTATTGTTGCCATCTTTCAGATAATCTGTCAATTCCTGCGTTTTTGATTTACAAGCAAAATCACCTGCTTATTTAAAATATGACAGAATTCGAACATTTCATGTATAATACCATCTTCTCCGTTTTGTCCATATGAAAAATGCATTACGCACAGAAACTAACTTTTAAATGTCGAGTTTCAATCATAAAAAAAGGTTCCGTCTACACTAGAAAATATCTATTTTGCATTGAAGTAATTATTACATATTGAATAAACATTTTATTATGTTTTATAGAGTTCTATGCGTAAACAGTTCTGTAGAAAATGGAGTGCGAGTACTGATGAAGGTTAAACCCAAGGATATTTAACAATGTGTACGGTCTGTTTTTAATTATCAGCGGTGTCTCAGAGAGTGCAAAGGGGATGCGAGGGACAGTCGCAAATTGATTGCAATGCGTATTGTATCTGCGAAGGTATAAATATATGTATAAATCAGCTCATAAGTGTTTTGGGTTGTTGTATATATTCGTGCAGGAACGTGTAGCCTAATTCGCGCGTCTCGTTGGTTTCCAAGGGAAGGTCCTTGGCCTTAGCGTCGAACATTCGTGAATGAATTTCCCTTCCGCAATGACGTCATTGGTTACCATCGGCCCGGTACAGGTTCGTCCATGAGAAAAGCGCGATCTATGAAGAAGCGCTTGCGCTTTTCGGGACAACCCCTGTGCGGCGCTTGCGAGCTTTTTCGTTAGATTCCGTGGAGGCTCCGCGGTGCCTTTTCGGTCACAGCTCGAGGTTCCCCTGCGACGAGAACGAGATGTGACCGTGTGGCACCTGTTGTCGGACCACATCTTCCTCAGAATAGTCGAGCGAAATCATGAGCCCGTGAAACTTACGTCGCCGCAAGAAAAGGGGGCGGTTGTATATTACGATACTCGTGACTCCGTCGCGACATATCCTGGTGCACACGGGTGGATCGTGATTGAAAAAATTTCGCATAACCGCCGTGCGACGGTCTACGAAACGGGTGCTAAAATTTTCCTAAAATCAAGGTATCGTTCGTTGTGTTATTGTTGTTCGGAATCACGTTCCGAGTGCACGAGGACGCTTCACTTTCGATTGATCGATAACACCGTGAACTAGGTCGTCCACGAGTCGCGCCCCGAATTGTGGACACATACGTAAAAGCCTGAAGAAAAAGCTGAAGAGATTCCGAGCTTGTATCGGCGTGTTCTCTTCGAAGCGAGAACACCAACGACGCATCCGACGATCTTACATGCCTCTGATCCACGTTCGCGTATATGATGAAATTACAGCTGCTTGTTATCGAAACGGAATACTGCTGGAGGAAAGCGTTGCTTAGGTAAGCTGGTAACATTCTCCCCAAGCTGCTTATACGCCTTTAGCACTTGTCCGTTAAGCTTGTTTGCCGATACTCACCACATCCGACGTAATCACGTCATGTTCTTACCTCGATACTTCATCGCATCATCCTGAAACACAGTTACTTAATCATTCTCTTATCAGTACATCTGTTGAACTTCATTTTGTAAATACATTTTTCTCTAAATTTCTTACAAAATGTCCTCGGACCCAGTGTCTATAGGATAAGTGGCTCGTTCAAGGATTCATTCGTTTCATTTATCGACTCGAATTTACCGCCATTTTCTCGTCGGTAAGATAACGCGTGTACCGACGGTCGGTAATAAAGTTTCTTGGCTTGGTCGAACTTGAATCGATCGCCGCCACCCTCGTGGCGCTCGACGAATCAGATGGATAGCGCGAGAGCAAACTGCAGCAAACTGGCTCGACGATGATTCAGAACGCTTCGAGTTTCTCGACCCGTTCCTCTCGGTCTTCTCGTTCGTGGCTGTCCGGCTGACGCCATCTTTTTTCTTCTTTTTTTCTTATTTTGTTGTTTAGTGTCAAGTTTTCGGGATCGTATCCAATCGTATCGCCGATCGAAGTACAAGTGAATCTCTCGTGCGGAGAGTTGTGAGAGTGCGGAATAAGTTGCGATGAACGAACGCTGAAACCGTTCTCGCCCCGGGACCTCGAAAACAATGATATAAAGTGTGACAACGCGATATGAGTTTGCGTCGCCGTAACTCTAGCCTACATCCCTGAAAGATTGCGAGCCATAAAGAAGTCGTTAGAGCCATCCAAGTGTCCATGTAAAAGTCATTCACTAGAAAAAAAGCTCTTCCCCCTTTGAAGTATTGTTGGTTAGTTTATGTGTTGTTTGTTAAATGTGTTTTTTTTTTAATTCTCTCATTAATCTCTCGCCTTCCTGTTGCACACTCGTGGACGGGCATTGGTCTTGAATGGGTCCTCGAGTTCTCGGGTTGACCATCTTTGCCATTTATTGGTTATGTTCTCTATTACGAATCCGTTTGCCCGTAAATCGCACGCTTCTCTAGCACGTACCGAAAGTAGTGGAGAGACTAGAACGATATACATACAAGTAGTGCGTGTACGTAGCAAAAAAGTAAAATGCACAAGTTAAGATTGCCTGTCAAGGTCGAATTGCCCAGTGCTATAACAAGGTATGGTGGATATTTGATCTTAGAGAGTATCTCGATATACTGTTGCTCCTACCTATCTCACGACTTTTTCCTTACACTCTATAGAATAATTAGCTCTGTTGGCATGGTGCCGTTCGAGCTTGTCGCAAGCCAGATTGTAAACAACCGTGCCACAATGATGGCCGAATGCTATCCAGACGGTCTACATTTCTCTTCTTGTAAATGTGTTGCACGGGACAGACGATTATGTCTCGGGTACGCAGTTCGAATCTATTTCCGTCCTCTCGCGCGAAAGTCTCGCTATATAGCGTAATTGTTCGAAATAGAGGATCGTTGTTGCATGGTTGGAACCTTAGACCATATACCGTCCATAAGTTACCATACACTTATTCAAATTTGGATTTTTTGTTAAAGGACCTGTATTATGAAATGAAAATGTTACTTGCTAATTTTCTCGAATGTAGAGAACGGGTGAATCGAATCTGACCAAAATATCCTACAGTTTCTAAATTTTAATTATTATTCTTATATTTTCTAATTGTTTAAATTCAAGTGGGGTAATTGTTTTCAAATTTCGCTTCTACATAGAGCTGCCCATAATTATCCCACAATTTCTCAATCTCCTTTGTCCAACATTTATTCAAATAGTATATGTATATGTATATTTAATTTTGCATTGAAATATTATCGTATAATATTAAAACAATAAGATCAAGCTGGAAGCTTGTATTCTTTAATGACCTTTTAGTTGAAGATAAATAAGTGTCCGGCAATTTATGGACGCGGGAGTTATTGTCTATGGTTGGAACAATTAGGCTTTTCTTTTCTCTCTTCAAACACGACGTTATCCGTTCTTATTAATACGCCTAGATAGAATATTTTTCAATAACATCTGGCGCATTATCTGCGCCATATTCAAGGTTTGTATCATACATTGCTTTTCGCGTTACGTATATGCTGAAAGTGAACGCGAATTACTCATCGTCTAATCTATTCAGGTATCAGAGTTCACTGAATCGTAAATCCTGACGCGTTCCGATCATTCCAGAACTAATATCTACAAGCTGCTAATTTTTCAATGGTCGAAATAATTTAACGATATGTTTCGACGAAGTTTAATACTTCATTTATTTACAACGGTGTTACAAAGAACAGCGACCGATAAACCTGCACAACACCAGATAGTAAATAACTGATTCGATTGTCTCACGACGCTTATCTACATAGAGATCGATTGGTCAATGACCGTCGCGAAATCAGCTCAGCCGCCCGCAAGATATTCAAGCCTTTATTAAATAAAAGGGTATAGCCGGATAAATTTATTTTTGCTCAGACCCTTCGATAGGGCTTTAAGTTCCATGAATTATGCTCTATTCCTTCTGTTCTGCTGAATAAAAAATTACGAAAAAATTCATGAACATTCTACCCAATAGCACGCACGACAGTGAATTATTTCAGAATTTTTGGTTGCAAGATCGACGTTTAAAAAAATCCGGAAGCATAAAACTCCAAAAATTCGCAAGATTGCATATTTCGTATTGAAATCTTCGAGATACCACTTTTATAAAAATTCAGTAATGAGATATTGAATTTTTCCTGAATTTTTAATATGTATGTGGTGTATCGTAGTTAAAAAGAATAAAAATCAATTTCATTCGATATTTCTTACTTTTTCGTAGGTGTATTATGTAATGTTAAACATTTTTATATTCAGAAAGATAATGTACAAATTTGAAAATGCAATATAAAATACTAGATTTGCCTTGTACATCTTATCCGGCTGTATCTTTTCTTGCGTTTAGATTTAATGAGATCACGACAAAAGAGAATGGGTCAAACATTTCGTACTTACAAGAAGACGACCCGTTGTTCCGTCGGGACCGTTGAATGCTTGTTCTTCTCCGGTTAATTGAGCCGCAATGTTAAGACGTTTACGCCGCCATTCTTATGGAAAGCAAATGGCCTTGACAGTCATAAAACCTAATGCAAGCTGCATGATCCTGTCCATCTCTATACGTATAACACTCCTACCACCCAGTTTCTCGTTTCCAGCGAATACGTCGAACCTTTCGTGTAGTTTCCTTTCGGACAGCCGACTCGGTGGCTCTCGCGCTCTCCCGGGGGGCTACTCGCAACCATAATTTCCGATTCATTCAAGTAAGTCTCGGAACTCGGAATCTGAGCGTTATTATGGTGGGGAGTGTCACAAAATTTTTGATTTAGATCACAACGACGTGACAAGGTGAAATACAGATAAAGATGTGTGCAAACAATGGTGCCTATGTCTTAAAAAATATTTAAATACACTTGCATTAATGTATCCTCATTTGAATTTGCATAATTTTTAGAACGTTGATATTAATTTATTTGATGTCATTCGTGATTATATTTTGTTTTCCGAGTTATGCGCGCTGCATCTCACATTTTTCTGCGGATGTTTATGCTATTTGCAATTTTTGCTGACGTATTTTAAGAAAGTGGAGTCAAATATAATTTTATTCTCAGTGGTGATAATCTTTTTGTAGATCCGGAATATATATATATATATATATATATATAAAAACCATACTACAAATGTTATGTTTTAGCATTTTCTAAAACTTTTCAGAAGCCACATAAGATGCATGAGGGTCCGCATTAATTGTGGAATAGTGCGCGCGTATTTAAATACACGTGAAATGGGGATCTCCAGGAATCCGAGGCAAAGTGCGTTATCATTTTCGAAGGCAAGGAACAGAAATCCATTATCGGCGCGTTCCGAGGAATAATCGATCGATTGCGGTCGGCTGTCGAAGGGTGACGAGGGCGCAGAGACCTACGAACTAGTCCGAACCACCTGTACGTGCTTCCGAGTGCGCGCGTCCTCGTGGTTCGTCGAGTGCACGTGCACCGAGCCATCTAGACACGGAAATAAGCGCGGGCTATTCGATTTAAATCCGAGCGCTCGCGTACGCTACGACTTCGCAGTGTATTTTGGGCGTGCATCGGGAGACCTTACGCGCTCCGCTTCAGTATGTGAATCAAAATCGTGGCGATGGCCTCGCGTAAAATTCGTTCAGTTTCACGGGTGCAAAACAGTGCGAGTGACTTGTGGAAAACGATTCGCACGCATGATCTCAGCTGAATGGAATCGCCCGAATACATCTGCCTCGTTCATGCGATCTCGAGGAAAGGCGCGCGCGATAGTGGTTTAAAATCATTTGCTGCGGGTGATCCTTTGTCAAGGTAAATTGTTGGCCAATTCTTTAACGAGATTTCAAGGTCGTCGGTATTTGTTTTATAGATATTCTGGTAGAGCACGAAGAGACGAGTCCAACGATTGTCCGCACAATTGCGATCATTCAATCCCGAGATATCTGAGAGCCTCAAGTAGACGCTATCTTTCAGAAATACTCTGATTATGTCTGCCTCGTTCATGCGATCTCGAAGATAGGCGCGCGCGATAGTGGATAAAATCATTTGCTGCGGGTGATTCTTCGTCAAGGTAAATTGTTGGGCAATTCTTCAACGAGATTTCAAGGTCGCCGGTATTCTTTTATAGATATTCTGGTAGAGCACGAAGAGACGAGTCCAACGAGTATAATGACCGTATCATTGCGATCATTCAATCCCGAGATATCTGAGAGTCTCAAGTTCGCTGCCTATCAGAAATACTCTGGATATGTCTGCCTCGTTCATGCGATCTCGAAGATAGGCTCGCGCGATAGTGGATAAAATCATTTGCCGCGGGTGATCCTTTGTCAAGGTAAATTGTTGGCCAATTCTTTAACGAGATTTCAAGGTCGTCGGTATTTGTTTTATAGATATTCTGGTAGAGCACGCAGAGACGAGTCCAACGAGTATAATGACCGCACAATTGCGATCATTCAATCCCGAGATATCTGAGAGCCTCAAGTAGACGGTACCTTTCAGAAATATTCCTGACGCGTCGAGTATTTTGAGAATCACGGCGGTAAATCGTGCGGAAGCCTTCATTGCCGCCCAGTCAGCACGATATCCGGTCAGTTCTTCGACGTCGTACCTTTCACGAGACCTTGTGTGCACACATACACGTTCGACCGGGATTGCTCTCCTAAACGTCGTATGGTAGCGTTCGAGTATTCACCGTCGGAATCTGGATTGCGTCGGAGATCGATCTTGTCGTTACGCGAATATAGACATTGTTGATACCACTCGTCAAGGCGCCAACAACGCTAGACGGACCACCAGTCGCAAACGTGATCGAACAATTACAACCACGAAGCTCGGTACCAAGTTCCTTCATCGTTCAATCTTCCACTGGATCTCCCTGAAATCCTCTGCCCGTTTCTATTCGTTTTGGATGAGTTTTCATCATTCGAGGGTCAGATTTTCGATCAAGACCGCTCTTGGTCTTCGAGGGAGCTAAACAAGTGTATATCGATGCGTATGTAGGACGACTATAGTGCTGTTTTCAGTAATATGGTCGCGCCGCTCTTTACCGGTCACATACCGTAGCACAGTCTCTCGCTCTCTTGCTCCCTCTTTTCTTCGCTTCGCTCTCCTTTTCCGTCTTCCTCCTGTTCCCCTGCCTACTTACCGAGAGCTCCGTGGCCCGTAGTATTTACGTTGAGCGCGAACATGAAGCCGGTGCAAACTGTTATTTTGCTGGACGCGTAAGTAGCAGATTCCGCCAGAGAACGGTCTTTCTTGCTCCATCTTCCTCGCTTTGCTAGACTCTGCGACAAACAGAGCACCCGAGCAGCATTAATCATTCTCCCGAACACTCAGTAATCCCTCGATACTTATTAATCGCGTGCAACGTAGAAAATGATCTATAACTCTTCTGTTCCTCATGATCTCTGTACGAAACTTGCACTGGTACGTTCCTCGCTCTTCCCCGAGTAAAATGATACCAAGCTCGATACACTCGACTTTACATTTGCCTGTGTTATCCACGGTATATTCCGGAACCTCTACTATCCGAACTAGTCGACAGGATTAGGATAATAGTCTTCATCGATTTACACGGCGAATCGCGTTCTATACGGGTCATTTCCGATCGGACTGTGTGAAACAATGGAGAGCCGGTTCGGATAACAGAGGTTGTACTAAATCGTGCGTTGCATGGACAAACGTGGTCGGAATGGTGTCGTGTTTGGTATCATTTTTCACAGAAAAGTGTCAGAAGTCGGCCAGTGAACGTTTTACAAAGCAGCAATTAAAAGTGATTCCGATGTTGATCTCTGTGTCACAAGTAAACCGAGCGGTATCGAAATAAAACGAGCAATATCCAAATGAAATGAACGGTGTTTAAACAACGATAAGCGTGTTTGCCGTTCCTTTTAATTGCATTGTAGAACAATGGTCTAACCTAACGCGTGTGTTGATTCGATTCTCGTAGACCCTTCGCAGGAAACGTTTGCTCAGGCTTACGTAAGCGAGCAATTATTTTCTGTTTACGGTCGGGCATTCGTGCCGCTCTCCGCTCCGCGTTTTCCATGTTCGAAAAAGAAAAAAAGTAGGGAAACAAGTATATATCATAGTGAACGCGACAAACGATGCGGGCGTGCTGCAAGTTATCGGTGACGTGTGCCGCTCCTGTTGACGGAAACTTTTTTCTGGACAAATTGCTCTCCGCGACAATTAACTCGCCCGCGTATTTAACGGAGAGTGGTTAATATCGAACGATTGCGAACCGTTCGCGTTGTGTTCGACCGGAAATCGTATTTCACCGACTGTATCACGTTTCGGCCGAAAATAAAATTGTGTACGCATAATCGAGCATGTTGAGTCAGCGGGAACAATGGCGGCACGGAGTTGAAAGAAACTTGTGCGCCTCGCGTTAAACGTTGATATTTGCATCGGGACAAGAAAGCTTACGAAAAACGAATACAGTGCGCACGGTTTTCATCGTTGGCTGACGATTTCACTCGCATAACCGTGTCGGCGCTATGGAATTCGATTTGTTGCCTTGGGGAGCCTCGATGCCTGAACGCAGGTATTTCTCAATTCATTTTTTCAATCTTTCCGCACATTCTTCTTCGCGACGAGACACGTACAATGTGAAAGACTCGTTTGTCATCGTGCTAGAATTAATATTGTCTAGTAAATCCATAAAAATTTAATCATAGAGAAGATAACTTCGCTGTTGCGTTGAACGAAGCCGTTGAAATTCTGCAAGCGAGCACAATTCCAACTTCAGCCTAATTGCCGGCTATTTGCCCGAGTAGTTAATACAATTCTCCGCGTTGGAGAATTATTAGCATCGATTTGTTTGTTCTGGTAATACGTAATAATTGGTCGTGACCTCGACGAGCTTCCCATCCGTCGGGAAACAATATCTCGAACAATGTTGCACTGTGGGGCAGCGCGAAACCGAATCGATACGGCTCGACAATGGGGGAGAAACAGAAGTTCCGATTGTTATGCTACCGTTCTGAAAAAGCTTGTTCTTGACGGGGGCACAAAGTGAGCATAGTATTACCTCACGCGGATCATTAACGAATCGATTTTTAATTGAAAAGAATAATAATCACCGGTTATGTAATAGCTTCGCAAGGGAAATCTTGATCCGGAGAATTTCGGGCTTGTTTTATCGCACAGGCCCGATCAAATTTGACACGGATAGATTACCGATATCTGTTCACTGACCGTGGACCGTTCGTCACGTGATCGCGATTAGTATCGCGATAAGGGACGACCTGTGTCACGCAGCTTTTCGATATTTATATTTATACACTACAAAGATATCTAGAACCGATGGCACACGAGTCAGGTATCTGTAAGACCAATCTGCAGTTAGGAATGAACGGCTCACGGTGTAGTTGAAGTCTCTTCCGAACATCGTCGAACATCTACAATGTTTAAAGTCGTTAGTAAGTGTCGATTGCTCTAATTATTGTCCTCACTCGGATCACCATGTGCACGTTTGCTCGTCCGTTGATTGTTTTCGCGTTTTAACGTTCACACGAGTCGGGCCTGAACAAGCTTCGAGAACTGCGGGATCGTTTCGACGAAAAACAGGCGGGCCGGTTGCGAATCAAGGATCCGCCGATCCGAGGTATCACAGTGCGTCAATCGTTGTAGGTGGAGCAGTGAATCAGTTATACGGGGAAAGAGGAAATGAGTCACGAGCCGAGTCCGTTTATTTGTGACGTAAACACTGCTCCTGTAACGAATGCCGTGTTTTCGTGCGGCTTTACCGTGAATCGTCACGACGTAGATGACGTCCACGTTTCCGAGGGTAGGCATGGCGGACGCGGTCGCCCCTGTTTGTTTACAACTCCGCGTCTGAGAGTCGCGTAACGGTTTTTCTGTAACTCTTCTCGAAGGATCTTGAAATTCCGTAGTTAAATTAATAATATGAATAAATTCTGAGGGCTGCAACCTTGCGAGCAACCAGAAACGATTTGTTCTACTGATCTCAATCGTTCCCACCGTTCGACGAAGCTTGTACATATGTAATTAGTTTATCGTCGAAATCAACCACCGTTTCACCAGTATCTTCATCGCGTGGTATCGATTTTGGCCGAGGGTTGTTTCCCGGCGATTTCACGCGACGCCTTTCATCGATCGTGTCTCGACGATAATTATTTATCGGCCAGGGAGATAATAAATAACCGGCCACCGTTCGGGTCTAAACGTAACTTGGCGTTTGACGTAACCGAGACGATTCTGATGATCGTTTAGATAACCGCTACTGTTGCTCGTTGATGGCTGCTATCAAACAATTCGTGTGTAGGTAGTCCATGTAGAACCATGAACACAGCGAACACTGCGACCGGACACGTATGACGCTCTGCCATCATGTTTATTTTCGATGGAGTTCGTAATACACTTGCTCCTTTCACCGACGCGTTGTCGTTCTGCCATGCAATTGATCTGATGATTTTTAATCTGGCTCGTTTCTCGCGCGGGAACCGATCGGATGACGTCACAGCTGCTATTGAACTTCTGGTCTTTTGTTCTGAAAGAATATAGGAGCCGTTTATTTTGAATGTGGCCTATGTCCATTTAAGTTTAAATTGAGATATTTAAGAGTTTGCGCGTGTTTCAATGAAATTAAAAATATACGTATTGGATACCAATGTATCACACTCGTTAAGTGTATCTAAGAGAGTTAAATTTACAATTCGTATTAAAATAATAGCAATTATTAAGTGAATAATGTGTATGTGTTTTCTTACCAAGAATGGACTTGAGCCACTTTCAAAATTAACGACTGGATTTGTCATAAAATTTGAAACAGCCAAAGTCCATTCGATGGAATTTAAAATGCTTCAAATTGAGAAAACAATATTCAATTTATTTCATATTTCATTACAAAACTTAAAAAACACCATTTATGCAATTCGGGAAATCTTCTAACTATATAAATTACATAACAATTTACTTCCCGTTTACATTTTGTGTATTTTTGGGAGGGATTTGAAAGAATTTCGTAGAAAGTCCATCATATCCTTCTATTTCGCTGTTGTAATTTGTCTTATATTGTTATAAAGTGGTATCAATACAATATTTTCGAATTGTCTTGGTCTACCCCGATGTGGTAATAAATTCAGCTTTTTAAACTCTGCATTCACATCCATTGATATCTTATACAAAATTTTATGTGGTTCATTTCTCAAAAAACGCATCCAGCATATTTTTAACCAATTTATTGTTTCTCCGTTAGAATTCTTCACTCTTTTAAAGATTGCATCCTACAAAAATCTTGTTAATATGAAATCCTCTTGTTCTTTCATTTAAAATAAAGTTATTACCTTCCCGACACTTCTTGATAACATTATAATAATCTTGGGGGATAAACAGTAAATTATTTTTCTTTAATGACATTTCTACGACGCCAAAATCTCTTTGTCAACTAACAAATAGACTTGAGCCACTTTCAAAATAAAAATTTGTATTATTCTATTAACTAGCTAATTTCCTTTTTACAAAATCTTCGTGATTCTAAATATATTAGGTTGGGGAATAAGAAATCCATCATTTCTCTGCTTGAGATAACGTAAAAAGAATGGATTTCTTTTTCCCCAACCTAATATTAGTTACAATTTGCTTCAGGATGAAAAGATAACGTAGAAATGTAAATATTAAAATTGCTAGCTCAATTTTTCTCGAAAATGGACTTGGGCCACTTTCAAAATAAACGGCTCATAAGGATTTTAATATTTCCAGTCTCAATGATTGTTTAAATTTGTTGGCTACGAAATTTTAATGGCGCCTCAGAGCCACCACTCGACCGCTAAGGGTTAAGTCTGCTGTTACTGTCGAAAAAATCTACCGCTTGAAAAGTACGGTTCACATTTCTTCTACGCGTCGCAAAAAGGACACTCGCAGAATTGATTGCATATAATTAGCATCCCTTCCGTTGTGTAACTGGCGCACGTACATTTCCCGCGACTGATAAGTGCAATTGCACTGCAAAGTTCCCAGCGCTAAATTAATGGTCTCTAATGGCGCCCGTGTGTGTCCACTTTGGCCATTTTCTTTCCGCGGTACGAGTCAGTCAACGTACAGCTAGAATTAAAATAAGTGGTGTTACAATTTCACAGCTCTGACAAGTTAGGAAACGTTAAATAAAAATAATCGATTGAAATTTAATTGGAGATATAGACGACTTAATTTGTTGTACAGGGAAATATAATTTAGTGATCGGTAGACTGCGGAAGTTTATGCAGTTTGCAATTTCTCGAGATCTAACCAAATCAAATATTATTTTTCAGTGGTGGTAGCCTTTGTAGATGTGAAATATGTTCCCTGAAAATTTTCAGAAGCCATAATTGTATCAAGATTAGTACAATGCACTTCGAGACTTTCCCCTAATTCTCGAACTGTGTCTCGCATTTTCTCCATTTTGTAATCCCTGGACGTTGTGCGAGCTCGTTGCATGCAACAACGCGATCGAACTTTTTCGCTGGCAACTTTCTCCACCGTTGACTAATTAAAAATCGATCGCGATGGAACGATCGTTCTGCGCTTTCGAAAAATCTCTCGAAAACAGCATGGGAGAGCGGTTGGTATGGCGTCGCGTCGTCCTTCGATTTGCGAGACGTGTACGATTCCATCGATTTCCTATACGTGTTTATTTCGGTTCTAGTCTTGAGTGCATCGTTCCGCGGATATTAAACGCGAATCGCTCGAATAAATATTTTCTAGAATTCCCCGTTCTCAGTCTCACGTTCGCGAAAATCTCTTAGACGTTCACTACAGCGAAAGATCGATCGACCTCCATCAACGTTGATAGACCGTGATCAGTTGGATCAATCGCCGATTCATTTTTATAATCTTCAGCATCCATCATTCAATCAAACTAAAAATTAAAATCGTTTAACGGCCAACTCTGTGCAGTGATTGGTAGTCTCGGCTTTCCCCCCTCTTTATTTCTGCAAAATAAAAATGATTCGCAACAATTACATGACAGTCAATAATCAACTTGATAACATCGGCACTCGTAAATCCTTTTCTACTGTTTTAAATTGGTTATTTTGCATAAATGTGCCCATAATTATGAAAGTGGTCCAAGTCATATATTAATTCATTTAGTTTTTTAAAATAGTGTTAAATAGTGTTAAAATAGTGTCCGGATCGAAACGTTGAGAATGATTTAAAAATTCGCAAAATTGCTTGTTAGTTAAAATTTGTTCGAACCTATGCGCCGAAAACATTAATGAAAAGTTTATTTAAAATAGTGTGACGTGAAACATTGATAATTATGGGCGCATATATCCTAGGTTAACAATCTCGACGTTGACGCAAGTTCGACGAAAAATAGTTTAAATATACCGGCGTCCCAGCGAGAAAATAAAAAACGCATCGTGAGTTAATTTAGGACTCGAGTGCCTCCTCCCACTCTGTGTTAACCTGTTGCTAAATCAACACCCCGATAGACTTGCTAGACACTGTTGAATCGATGAGAACGACGTCAGTCGATTTTTCTATAAACCGACAAAATTGTCAGTCGGTTTGTTCTCTACAGAAAAGAAACATCTTAAAAACATTACCCACCTTTTATCAGGCGGACGTTTGACCACGGTGTTCTTCATCCGGCGTCGCGATAACTCGTGTTATTCGGAGGAAACGAGCTCGCGGATATATCGGACATTGAGTAAGCACTTTTTTAAAAGCTGTTGCATAAACAGATAATGGCTCGTCCTTCCACGTAACGCGGAGAATTTTCGCGAATCTCCGCTCTGCACACACAAATTCAAACATTCTGTAATATTCTCCAAGGTTATTTGAAGGACGATGCCCAAGATAATTCGAAGTGACTTTTTCCTTTGCGAAAATGTTCTTCGTGAAGGAGTTATTAAGGAGTTAAGGACTACCAATTGATTGGTCTGTGTTTTTCGTTGATAACTCCTGATCAAAGCAGTGGAGAACATTCTCGTTGCGGCTCTAGTTCTCCTAAGTGCCACGAATAGCGAGTATGGGACGCGCCTGAGGAGCTCCGAGCTAGGGCCGCCACGGGGAGCGAGACGCGCGGCCGGGTCGAGGGGGCGTAGCCTTCGAAACTCGGCCGTCGCGAGTAAGTAACTCCGAGCACTGGACTTATCAATCGAGACCTACAAATCCCTTGTTCTGATATTAATGTTTATTCAACGTGTGATGCATCGAAAGCGCTATGAATTTGTTGACAATAGTTCTATACTTGAGTTATTCTGATTTGGCGCCATCAATTATGAGAAGACCGACTGTATATGCTAATTGTTGGTACCGTAGCGAACGACCGATTCGACGGTACGTGAATAACACGATGACGCAAAGTTATAATTAAACCGGGCGAACGCAGTTCGCTGGTCAACAAAGAATTTATTGTCTGCCGATGCGAGGCTTCCGCAGATAGTTCTTGCATGATAACGATGCAAGCCGGAATTAAGGTTAAGCCTCTTTTCTCGTCGTTGTCGCGAATTCGTACGATTGCGGTTATCAAACCGCACGCGAACAGTCGGTTGTGTATCCTCCTGTAAATAAATAGAGCCTCCGTTGATCCGTTTACAAGAACGGCCGATTCGCTTTCCGAGCCTTTCAAGATATGATGGACGCCTAATCTAAGGACGACATGGCTATCGTGGTTGAAGTGCTTCTAAAATTATATCTGATGCGGCTCAATACGCGACCCCTTTTTAAAACGGATTACCGAGTTCAAGTTGCCGTGCGAAACTCAACGCTCCGCCCGCCGAAATTAGAATATCTTTTCTGGTAAATGTCCTAACAAATATCCCGACTCGATCCCACAGTGAACCACTATAGTAAACAGTACAGCAAAAAAAATATACATAAAAGAGAAACTTTTTAAAAACCACGCTTATATTAAAATGCACTAAACGGGAGAAAATAATTTTTTTAGGCATTAGTGACTATAAATAAAAGCGTGAAGTGCTAAACTATTTATTAGGCATTAGTGACTAAACTTATTTATAGTCACTGATGCCTAAAAAAATTATTTTCTCCTTTTTAGTGCATTTTAATATAAGCGTGGTTTTTAAGAAAGTTTTTATATATTTTTTTATTTCATCCCTCATCGGGAAGTGGTTTAAAATTCGATTACAAAATTTGACGCATACAACAACAACTCGGCAAGCTAATATAAGCGTGGCAATGAAACAGAAACAGAGCATACCCAGGTCCAGCATGGAACAGAATCTGTACCCACATTTAGCGTGTTCTACAGTTCTAAATTCTAGAACTCCAAATTCTAAACCTTTTTTTGTTAAGGGTGATGGAAAAAATACGTAGTGTGGGGCTCAGGGGATCGGATGTTCGGATGTCCCACGACCCACTAAAAACCGTCACCCAGGCCCAGGACTTACGCCCTTTCCTTCCACAGCTGCAGGCTCGTATGTGGAGCGGCCGGGGCCCCGCTCTTCGCATTTCTCTCGCTTGATGTGCGAGCTAATCCCACGCCTGGTTTTGTCTAGTTCTAAATTCTAAACCCGGCTTTACTCTGTCTATATCGACAAAAGTGCTGGCAGACTGCGGATGAAAATGTTGAAAGAATGCCAGAAAGTAAAAATCCGCAGAATTTATTACAAATTTTTACGTATTTCGGATCAGCAAAGGCTGCTACCACTGAAAATAAGATTTTCTTTGTTCCCACTTTCTCTTGAAATTTAGCCAGCAAAAATGAAAAATTGTGTAACCATCCGCATTCTTACCTGGCGTACCTACGCAGCCGATAGCGATCTCCCTCTTCTCATTCGCATAAACGGACCTAGCGTCGATCGCGGATTATCTGCGCGGAATTTATATCGCTGGTGCGAAACGCAATGGGTTCCGCCTACATAGAGGACTGCTGTCCACCCACGCATGATTTTTCATCGCCTCTGTGGCGGGGGGAACGAAGTTATGCTTGTACGAACGTGTTCAGATAAGTCGGCAATTAACCGTGACTCTGTTAATCAAACTGGTCAGGCACCCTGCAACATTTCTCGGACAAGTTCATCACGTTGTGGAAAAAAAATGGCGACGTCGAGTTAGGCTTCTATGAAACGTGCCATGGGAAATTCAATTAACCGGGAAACCTTTTCTATGACTCATTCTTGGAAGCTTCTCTTGGGTTTCTTTCACTTTTCTATTGACCGGCTAGCGATATTCATTATCAGGATGTTTATGCGAAACAACAATATTTCCTCAGGTCATTTCAAAACTTTTTCGACGAAAAGCACGTGTCATCCGTGAAACTTTCAAGGACGTACGTTTTTCAGAGACCTTCGGTTCTTTTCCTGATGAAAATAAATACGATTTTAAACGGCGCGTAAAATGCATTCGCAGGGGAAGTTCGGTTAACGGTAAACATTTTTATAGTTCGTTTTGGGAGCTTGTTTATTGCTTTCGCGTATCGGCGAGCTTGCAGTACACGTCCTCGTGCTATTCGCGGATATTTTCCTTCGTCCAGATATCTTTCGCCTCGCCCATCCGCGATCTTGTGGAAGCCTGTTCCTGAAAACGGCCGACAAGTATCCTTAACACGATAACCTTTCGCTGGTTGCGACGATAACTGAAAAGTGGAACGTTATAACAGCGAGATGCATCGTTGAGCGTGCAACGAGCCGGCTGCATGTGGACTGCATGCTTTGTGGAACGATAAAAACCTAAGCCTGGCATCGTCCCGGAAAGATTAGATATACGCATATCGAATTTGTATTTTCCCAGAAAATTCATTTTCTCCCTATCGATTGAAATAATTCGGTAAAAATGCCCGAGATAGCGGAGATACTGCGGAAGCACTGTGTTCAATTAACTTTGTTAGAATAGAGAGTACTTGGCCTGATAGCGATAATGCTGCTTAATTTAGAAATGAAGTGTATATGTATTAATAAAATTGGGTCGGGTGAGAAGTAGGCTGTGAACGTTCGTAGAAATTTATGGATGTATTATGTTGTTTAAACAGTTTAGAATGTTTAGTACCAATTTGTGATTCTAATCCGGTGAACAAAAACGTTCGTGTTGGTTTAACTGGTAGAAAAAGATACTCAGAATGCATTTATTTTATTCAACAGTAGAGTTACCGGCCATTTGCTTGAATTTATGGGAACTGTTAAAAAAATGCATTTCTTTATGAAATATTAAATTAATGTACCATATTGAGCAACCAGCCAACTTCTGAAATATTTCCGTTCCGAACGAATCGAACTTGAATGCACCGAGGACGATGCTAGTTGTATTGGAAATAATGTGTTTATATGAACATGGGTTGACATTCGATGACCCAGCTAGAAGGCAATACGTACTTGACTTCGGTGTTATGTTTCAGCATGCGGCAAGGAAACAGTTCGCTCGCATACGCTTATAAATAGTTACTCTTTGCATGCTCATTGATAATTCCATAATGTTTTCATCGTACTTACGTCGTATCGAAATGACAATGCAGAATTAACGTTACCTGTCGGGCTCGTGGAAATGACGAGATTCGCAGTTGTAAAACATTGTACAAACTATTGTGTATTTGTGAACGTGTTTGTATTTAAAGAAATTTCATTGAAAAAGGTTAACGAATAAACTTGGGGAGAAATGTAACGTTGTTTGTCCTGTATATAGTTAATATAAAGTACTGTGTGTTTTTTCATTTGTACTGTACTCTTTCTTGAGAAACAGACTGTAGTCACATTTAGTGCACGGTAGTTCCAGCCTCAAGCCATAGTGTGGAGCAAAATGTAATGGTCATTTAAACAATACATTCATGTAACTGGTCTAACAATTTATAGATGCATGTACTATCATACTAGAGTATGATTAGACTGCTTAGGACAACTAAAAAAAAGATGATTATACTCCCACTAGAGAACGGACTCGTTCTGCGCAGCCTTCTGAGCTGATCTAGTCCGTTCTCCCGTGGGATATAGAATAGAAATTATTCCTGATAGAGAGCTTTAGAAAAACGCCAGAACACAAGAATTAAATTGATGAATCGTTTGTTTGTACAAAGTATGCAGTCTGATCATTGTCCTCATAGAACCGACTTCGCCAAAGCAATTGGATACACCCGATGGCCCCGCATCGAAACGATCGATCACCTTGATCGATTTCTGATCACCAGAAAAAAAAATAAGAAACCGATCGCCTAGAGAGGCAGTAGCGAAACAGTACCGAGAAACTAAACTCGAGACTTCAAATGATCGAGAGACAAAAAGCGTGCTTCTCTCTCTGCAACGTACTTTGCTCCGATACCTCGAGAGAAAGAAGAAGGTCCGTGTGCATTAGGTCTCCTTTGATCTATTTGTTCTTTTTTTCCATGGAACTCGCGATCTCGGATCCCCTGAATCGGAGGGATCGCGGAGAGTCGATTCGATTTCCATGGAAAATCGTGGATTCTCTCTGTTCGATCGATGCCGGATGGATCTCGCCACCTGTTGTGTCTCACGTGGCCGATCGGCTTTTGTTCGCAGGATGATAGTGGACCCCAAGGTCACAAGTCTGCATAACGATTACGGAAGCTTCGATCGACCATTGGGCGCCGGCGAGGGTCACGAGAGAGACGTCGAGGCGGCAGTTGATGGAAGTAGCAACGGAATGGCACAGTCCAGCGACGTTTACCAACGGCAGCCATTGTTACCCGGTGCACCGGCCAAGGGGAAGGACAAGTGGTCCGGGGTGGCATCCAGCTCGGATTATTATGTCGACGAGGACGAGAAGATCGACAGCCTCGGACGACATCCCGGGATACCGAACGGCTCCGGGAACGGCATCGTCAAGTTGGACATACCGGCGCCTCTGCGAGAGGAGCCTAGATTCCCCAAGGAAAAGTGGAAAACCTTCCTTGGTGAGCACGCCCACACCTCTCCCATGAACCCCTCGTTCACCTTCTGCAGCAATCCTCCAAGATACGCGAGCAAATCCAGATCGAAATCGCTTTTTCTTCACCTCTCGCAGCTACAGTGACTCCCACAAATATTCGGACACTCTTAAAAAGGCGATAATTTGTTAAATATTGTACTATACGATTTGAACTTTTTTGGGAAAGCTAGAGCAATTAGTTTACTACAAGATGTGAAAAAAATTTTTCCAAAAATTGCAATTCATCGGAATTGTAGAAAAAAATACTAAAAGTTGCATTTTACAACTTTTTTATGCGGACATATATTGAAAATTTAAAAAATACGTTTCGTAGATCTTTGTGAATTAAACATATTCTGAAAATTATCATTTATTATTTATTATTTATTAACAAACGTTTAAAGATGGTAAAAATTGCAGATTTTCACGATTCTCGGCCTATAACTGCAGATTCTTACATTTTTCAATGCCTGTCGCTTTTCTCCGCATCAACCGATTTCGATGAAACTTTCACAGTGCATATAATTGACACGGATCTACAAAACGTATTTTTTTAAATTTTCAATATAGGCCCACATTAAAAAGTTTTGAAACACAACTTTTAGTACATTGTATACAATTCCGACCAATTGCAATTTTCAAAAATATTTCTTTACACATCCTGTAGTAAATTAATTGCTCTAGCTTCCCAAAAAAGTTCGAATCGTATAGTCCAATTGTAAAAAAGTTATCGGCTTTTTAAGGATGTCCGAATATTTGTGGGAGTCACTGTAGCTTCGAACTAAAAGTTGATAAAACTTTCTTATTTCCAATGATTTTTGTCGTCGCACCGTTTCCAGCGTGTCGCCGACTCTTTCCCGATTAAAATGACACCCCACACGACGCACTGCCGGTCGCATTTGCTCGCTTAATCCGCGATTCAACGGAACCTCCGCTATCCGAACTTCTCAAAGGGACCTGTTCCGAATTGTTATAAATTGAACTCATTGTCATCACAAGTTGTCCCTAGCCTTCCGATTGGTCATTCCACAAGGTCTCTTAGTTCTAGCCGAATAAATTCCACATCGGTTCGGATAATAGAGGCTCCAATTTATCGCGAATCGCACAAGCAAATACGCTCCGAATTGTGTCGTGTCGCGACTCATTTTAATCAGCAAAGCGCCACCGACGTACCTGTGAATGTTTCACGTAAAGACGATCAGAGACAACAGAGTTTTATCAAGAAACGACTGTTGTTGTTGCATCTCGACTAGCTTGACTAGCTTCGTTCGCATGGGTAATTTATGCGGCATACATAAAAATATCTAGAACAGGTTTGTTTGTCTACGGAGTTATGCGAGCGTGTTACGAAACAGGTTGTGGGAAGTTAGAAGGCGAACTTTTCCTGTAATTTTGTCGGCAATGAACTCTTTAGGGCAGTTGCTCGCAATTCGTTCGCACGGCGGGGTGTCGATCGAGATCGAGGTCATCGCGTGGTCTGGTATTTCGCTGCGCCGAGAGCGCCTGATTCAATGCAGTTCAATGCGTTCTTCAATGATGAATCGGATACGACCGATTCATTAGAACGAGGATACTGGTTCTCCCGTTTAATTGGTCGCTTTGTACCTTGCGATTCTCCTCGATGAACCTGCAAGCAACGCGCCATGTTAAACAGACTCGCGAACGTCTCTTGCACAAAATATTTCGAGATGCAACATTTTCGCTGTCGTTATTAACATCTAGAAATATCTAGAAATGCAACATGAATAGAATAGATGAATAGACAACGGATTTTATGGATTTATAACAAAAATGAGAAGGTGCTGTATATTGTTTTCAACCTAATACATAAACCTATTCTAATACATTACAATAAAGCTACCCGGTAGCTGCCCAGTATACACTACGGAGTAATAAATAACTAGACAATGAAAAATGAGTAGGTATAAATTGAAATATATTATTTTTAACCTATTAATCATATCGCACCCCGCAAGAAAAGTGACACAAGTCAGAAAATGGCAATTATGAGGTTATGTCATTGAAAAATATGTATTTATATAAGTTTTATAGTATTCTTTAATTTTTCTCAAATACTGCATTTTTGAGTTTCACTCCAGTTTGTTGCAATTCAGGTAGAAACTTGTTATTTTCCATAAAAATCCGCTGTCTAGTGGTCAGGTATACATCTGATGTACGATGCAGCACTTGTTCGCTGCAAAGTTGCAATTGCAGTTTGTAACATAATCGATGTTCTTTACAGTCCGTTTTATGCGCCTCTGCTTATCGCATTTTCATCGTTGACTCATAGTTCATTCACGACGTACGCCACAATTTTTCGTTATCTCTTTGTTGCGTTGTACTTCCGTTGGTATTATTCTTCTGCGCTTCTCGGTAGCTACATTTCGATTACTCGTGTCGTAAGGGCGTCGTGTATTGTCATACTTCGTAGTCTAATCGATGATTCAGTAGAGTTGAGTATACTTCCCAGAAAGAATGCATTCGTATCATGTGCATAGTTAGATAGGATATAAACGTGCTTCAAGGATCTAGCAGGAGGACATAATACGACGTCTATCGATTTTAATAATAAGAACACCCTGTAGGGCGAAGGTACCACTTACCGTGCCCCACCCGGTTATCGGTTGCGATACAAACTTCTTAGAAATTCATAAAAATAACACGAAGCATCTAGTGTTACTTTATTTTTAAAAATAAAACTGGTGCTTCCCCTTCGTATACAAATCAAAAGTATTGCAATAATTTTTGTTTAAGATGTGGAAAACATTGGTTAAAAATCTTCGTTTCCGATTATAGAAAATGCTAAAATTAATTAATTAATTTGTTATCACAAATTTCTTGTTAATATTGTTTTTGCTTTTGTAACAAAATCGTCCAGAAAAATTTGACGCTACAGAAAAAGTTTGATAATCGATCGTTTATCACGAATAATGTAAAATAAATTACAAAATGCCTTCAAATTGATAAGAAACTTCCAAGTGCTCACGAAATAACCGGTAACTGGTATCTTTATCCGAATAATTAATTTGTTGCTTCGTAGTGGGGAGGATTGAACGACGATCTAACGAATTCCATGGTTTCTGTTGCAGCATTTTTATTTATGGTAGTGAACTTTATATTAACGACAGCGTCCCTTGCAATGGTGCACGAAAAGGTCCCGGATAGAAACACGTACGGGCCATTACCGGATGTGGTGTTGGACAACGTCGCTGCTCAGGATTGGGCCCTAAATGTGTCGGAAGTTCTGATTATGATACTGTCCAACTTAGCCATGGTTTTTATTATTTTCCATAAACATAGGTATGCAACTAGACTACGGATTTTGATGCTTTCATTTGAATCTTTGAATAATTGTGCATCGCTTTGGTTTTGTTGCAGGTTTATCGTTGTTAGGCGAGTGTTTCTCTTGATGGGATTGTTGTACATGATGAGGAGCGTCACGATGTTCGTGACAGTACTGCCGGTAGCCAGTAAGACGTATTTCTGCAGCCCCAAAGCGAACAACACGAGTCCGCTTCTCGTTATGAAGAGGGTTCTGCAGCTGATTTCTGGCTTCGGCTTGTCTATAAACGGCAAGCATACTTACTGCGGGGATTACATTTACAGCGGTCACACGGTCGTGCTTGTACTTAGTTACCTGATTATCGAGGAGTGTACGTACTTTCATACATACGAAACTATTGTTACATAAACTCCGGACGACACGACAAAATGTTAAACACCAAGTTCCTTGACACTGTCCCCAATTTAGTTCAATGAAACGCTAATCAATAGTTCGTTTAGGACGGTCTAAATGTGGACCGGCGGTCTACCCGAGGTTTCACTGTCAAACCTGTTGAAAGTTTACGTAACAAACGTGAAACTTGGTGGATGGAAAATATTAGGATGATTTTCGGTTGTAGATTCCCCGAAAAGGTGTAAACCAATTCATTGGCTGGCAGGCATCACGGTTCTCGTTGGGGTAATTATGGTCTTGGTGGCCCACGGACATTATACTGTGGACGTCCTCATAGCTTACTACGTAACCACACGCTTATGGTATATTTATCATACGTTAGCCAATAATCCTCACCTTAAGGTAAGTGAGTGTGGACGCATCGAGTAGAGATCCTGGTTTTGAACGTGTACACCTGTATTTACCCAGTAAGTCAATTGCTCGGTTTTGGCCCGGTAGTGCTGCCAGGCAGATGGAAGGAGCTCGGTTCTGGAACCTGCCTGCGTCGCACTAATATTAGTGCGACCTGCCCTGTATAACGGCATTCGCCACACTAGTGAGACCGTGCTGCCCTCTTACGGCGAGGCAGAATCCAGGACGAGCTGCTATCCATCTGCCCTGAAGCTTCTGCTGGGCAGACGCTGCCAGGAGAATACCACGCAGATGCGTTAGTAGAGGTGACGCTTTATGCTGACAGGGTATGCCCGGCAGAATCGACCAGATTCCGAGCATCCTATGTTTCGAGCAGCTTCGAGCGTCGTTCGGACAGGATAATGCCCGCCATCTGCTCGATATCTGCTCGAGGCAGGCCTGGCTGACTGGGTACATACACATGCATCCTTTTCTACGTTTGCAACTATATAAACGAACCTCTATGCAAACTTGTAACTGTATCCTGAAAATGAAGACGAATTAAAATACGGATACGTTAATACACGTGAAACAGGGATCTCTAGTAACGAGCCACGGAAATCATTGTTTCTAATAATCATTGGTGCTAAGGAATTCGACCAGTTTCATAAACAGCCCCACACGCGAATCCAAATACAACATGTACATGAACATACAAATCCACATGTTTTATCAGTATCATTCTCGAATTAAACAACGGCGAATTTCCTTAACCGCATTATCCTTAAATTTTACAACCGTGTTCTATACGTGCAATATATGGTATACGTCACTCGATCCTTGGCACCAACCTAACAGGACAGTTGTATTTAATGGCGCATTCTGATTTTTCCAGCAATACGAACCAAACAACTTTTTGACCCGGCTCTGGTGGTTTCGTATGTTCAAGTATTTCGAGAAAAATGTGGGCGGCACGGTGCCACGACAATACGACTGGCCTCTACCCTGGCCTCGACGATTCCTTGCCAAGCACCCAAACCGGGACAGTTAATGTTCGCCGTGATCGTACGATAGAGGCTCTCAGACAACAGAGTTACTTTTGTTGTATTTGTATATATACAAACATATATAAAAGCTTTACTAGAAATGTGGTACAAGAGATGCGCCCAAGCTTCCGTCAAACTTCCATGCCGAGGTCTTGACAGAAGTTTTCAGCAGTGTTCACTTCCTCGAGAACTATTATAAACGACACGAACAGATAGGCCACGAGAAAATGAGAGAAAGAGAGAGAGGGAAAGAAAAAAAAACAAAAAATGTACGTGAACGAGAGAAGCATTCACCATCCGGAAGAGGCACGCTCGTACTATCACGTTCGTTATCGTCCAATCGCGAAACCTATTTTTCCTTGATTTTGATACGACTTATACATAAATGTAAGGGATAGGCAACTCGATAGTACTGACGTTTAGTCCTTTATCAGGAGAATTCATATTAGACGACGAGGTGGAGAGAGGGAGGGAGAAAGAGGAGAAGGTATTTCGAAGAGTTACCGGTCAGATTAGTGTATAAAACGAAAGAAGAAGAAAGGAAAGAAAAAAAAACAAATGCTTAGATATCTCTATTTTCAGATACTCCGAGATGTGAATGATACTTAGGATTAAATCGCTGGATCCAGCGTGTTTACCACTCGCGAAACTGTAACTAATTGTTAATAACATAGAATCATGTCGCAAGATAGCGGGCTCTTTTGTAAACTTTCGAACAACGACACTACTCGAGAATATTCGGAGGCGTCGCGATGATGTACGCGGGACGCAGTCTTCTTTCAGGCCTGGGCGTCGATCATTTTCAACTGAACAATACATAATAAAATATTAGCGAATTGTATTTTACATCGATTGTGCCGGTGATTATGTGAGTGGCGTGAAAAGTATTTCATTGTTTTTTCTGTTCGTAATGATCTGGAAAAAGTTCTTCCATGATGCAAGAATAGAGAATATGAAAAAATTGACATTTTCTTGCACACCACTTTCGTAAGTACCGGCGCAATAGACAGTTCTTAAAGAACATTCTCTCTGTTTTACGAGTACGGTATAAATTAATTGGTGTTAAGCTGCCTGAGCTAATAGATGACCAGTAAACGATGTTAAATATTAATTGTATCGTTGAATGGCGCCTTGGTCTGCTTAGTATGCCGCGAGACCTTCCTGTGGTAGCTACGTTTCAGCGTGTTATTAATCTCAATCGACTTCCAAGTAACTAAGACGAGATGTCGTTTTTTTGTAATTACTGTGGAGACAAAACGAAAACGGCGGCATGCCTTATTCCGATGAAAGTCAACTGAATGCGTATTAGAATCTTTGCATTTCCGATTGGTCAATTACTGTATTCGTTTCTCTCTAGTTTGTAAACATGATCGTAGAAAATTGGTATCCTGATCCGTTCGCGCAGAGATCGAATTGGCAATTGGCTCACATTTGTGTACTTTTCTCGAGCGATCGCGCAATTTTCGTGGGACCAAGCAGAGAACAGAGACACATACACACACGCGCGTAACAAAAAAAAAATGAAAAAACGCAAAACAAAAAGAAGCGTATAATATAGAACCGATTCGAAAGTAATTAAAAGGATCTGTTAGTAGCCATTGGATTCCTTAAGGAAAACGGAGTGTTCCGATACGTAAGACACCGTTGCTCTAGCTTTTCTTTTAGATGATAGTTTTTTTAAAAACGTTGTCGATTGGAGAGACTGTAATGTGTTCTATTCGAAGGGCTTACGAAAAAAAATCACAATCTCTAACGACGCTTCAAGACGTTCCGATCACTTTGATCGATTGTGATAAGATACTAATTACGCAGCTGCGAGATTCGTGATTCCTCGGAATAAGGACGTCTTTGCATTCTGTATACACACCAAATGTTGTCACGCGTACACGATCATGGAGATGCGAACCGTGCGAGGAAAAATAATCTGCGAACACAGTAATGCCATTGTTCAGAGCTCCGGACGCTTCTATCTCTGCCAATCGTTCTAAAAAAGCACACGGAACGTACGAAGAAGTACTTTATGAATAGTACACGATCACTAGACTGTGGGTCTTCGTGGAAATTTATATTTTCAGAGGCTGTAAGAAACTAGATGTAGGTAAACATTTACTTTGTCGATTAGAAGAGTCCTCAAGGTCAACGCGGGGCTCACGGAGCATTAGAAGAAACATGCGCACACAGTCTAATGATCGATTACGAAATTTGTTAGCTTCCGAACAGGATGCGCATGCCGTTCAAAATTGCATTAACTGTGACTCTGTGAGAATTCATTGGTACAGCTTGCAACGTTTGCGATGTAAAAGCGGATTTTTGTGTTGCGCTCGCGAACTTTTTCGCACGGTTCCCTGATCCAGCAGGTCTTCTAGCATCTCGTTATTTCGCGATACAATGATTCCTTGCGATTCTTGCCCCGCTCTGACGTCAATGAGCTTCAGTTTCATCTCATCATCGAGCTACTAGCACAAACGCTTTCGGGGGTAATTCAGTGAATCTCAATGAATTCCGTTTATTCGCGTGCGCGCGGGTACGGTCGAACTTGTCCAGTACAATTGGAGAGAAAGCGAGAAAAGTGTTGAACGATTCGGCGGTTTTAGAAATTGCGAATTCTCGTGCATAGTTTAACCGACGTTAACCAGCGATTTGTTGTCCTCTGCACACATGGTTTATTATTGTTGAATGCTCGTGCAGAATCTTTTCCGTTGATCGTCGCGCGAGTGTCCCGATGGACGTCTTTGTTCCTCCCGGCGTGCGTCTCGACGTCGCCGTGGAAAGTTGAAACGGTTATAATATAAAACGAGAAATGGCAAGAACGTAAAACTGTCTGGCTCGAACAGAAAGCAAAACGAAGCGTCTCTCGGTGCGCGAGTCCTGTGTTTTCTCGCTTGGAACTTTAATCGAACTTGTACAGAAAGACATGCGAGAAGAACGTGGGACGGAACTCGTCGACCCTTCGCTACATATTATAATTAAGTCTTTTTCCGTCTGTGATGATAGATGAGAACGAGTTGTCGTCGCGCGATTAATAAATCGTTGAACATGATCCATGTACTCGACACACGACCACTGATATTTCCTCTTAACTCTCTACGGACCAACCCGTTGCTGTCTCTTCTTCTACCGAATCGATTCCACAATGGAAACTGGATTCACCGCTGAATCGGAATTCATTCAAGGACGCTACGATGTTGGACTGATCATCTTACAGTGACTCAGAACTGAAAGCGACCTTAATTAATTCAGTTTCGCGGAGCTGCGATGTCCTCGATGATTCAATGCGAAACAGATCATTTCATTAGTAGCGTCATTCTTATTTTTTTTTTTTTTTGAGAAACTACTGAACCTTTTGCGTTGCGATTTTGTATACACTTTTATGAGTATTTCACGTGCAATCCTGATTTTTATTTGAGTGGAAGCTGCGAAAATTCCACGAGCTATATATTTTTTATTTTATCGAGTTTTTTGAAAGACATGGGTCACACAGATGTTTCCGTGATTGAAACAAAAAGAAAGTGAAGTTGTTTATTAATCGGTGTAGATTAATAGAAATGCGAAATCTTGATTATTTGAATCGCCATGATCAGAGCGCATCACCGATTGGCCCGTAGACTGTTAACGTTCAGCTGCGTGTATCCGATATATTTTATTAAGATTAAATGTGGTTCGTAGCGATTCTTGTGCGACGCAGTGTAACGCGGATCATCCGACTATGTTTCTCAATGTGCGTGTAATAGAACAAATACGTATAAGCGCATACTAACTGGACTGTGGATGCGACTGCGCCGTTAGTTTGGGAAATCCAGTTCCGTTTTTTCTATGAACAATTTTATTACGCTGTCTTATCCTAACCACTCCTGGACTCTTTTTATACACGAATTATATACGATACTTTACCGCATGTTTTTTGTGCCTTTATTTTTATTTTATTCCGGAGAGATGAAAGGCCAAAGGGACCTTTATGTTTCGCTTCGAATCCGTGGATCACCGACGCGAGTGTGTTTGTGCGAGAGAGAGAGGGAAATTGTATAAAATTGTTTTTATTATTGTATTTGTTCATAAGATCAGCAAATAAATACCGGCGGTTCTCAAGGCAGGAGTCAGTGATTTTAAACCGTTCGAAATGTATTAAATACAGCGACGAATTTGTTACTGCGTTTGGTCGATCATACTCTCAGAGTTGTGTTGAATTACGATTGAATTACTTCACGAATTATAATTGCGAAGCGATTCAATTACATTGTATTTTCGATTATTCAATTAACCCTTTGCACTCGGAGCTATTCTAATCCGAAAACCGAATTTTTCCTGAAATATTTCCATTTTATATGATTTTCTTCATATTTCGATTACACTCACGATTCGCGTAATTACCAATTAAATTAAGTGAAAGGTTCGAATTATATAATTCAAATACTATGCATATAAAATACAATGTAATTCGATTACAATGTATGTTTAAATTAGCACAACTCTGATCATTCAGAACCGTTCGAAGCGCACAGAAAACAGTGAGAATTTTATTGTTACGCAAAGTCCGCAGTCCAATTACGATTAATCGGAGCAAACTGGTTAGATGAAGCGCGAACGCTTACCGTGTATCTGTAACAAAAAAGTAGCTGTTATTCCCTTCGGTTTGACGTGAGCGGCACGACTGTGCTGTTTAGAAACGACGTCCAAACCATTAGCAAAAACTGTCAGTGAATCTGTCACAATCTGCCAGTGAGATATTAATAAAAGCGCGGCGAGCTCGAGCCAATATATAAAAACGAACGGCGCAAAGTTGCACGCGCGTCGTGTACTCACGCGATGGGTTTATGAGTTAATCCAGCGGATAAACAATGAACAATAAACATTTGTGTACTATGTACACCTCGGGGTAGCGATTCACATTGATGTAGAGCAGGCATGTCCAGCAGTTGCTCGATCGGAGGCATTCTCAAGGAATACCCCCACTTCTCCCGCCCGCGCTTCTCGCTCCCCGTGGCGGCCATAGTACTCGAGAAGTGGGGGTATTCCACGGGTATTCCTTGAGAATGCTTCTGATCGAGCAACTTCTGGAAATGCCTGATGTAGAGGATCCATTGGGGCTATAATTGTTTGCTCTGGGTCCTGGGGATCTGGGACTGTCTTTCATTCTCAATAGACTGCGGATCTTTATGCAACATGAAAATTGTCTACATCGGTTGCAGGAAATGGAAACCAAACCGAATGTTATTTCTTCCCTTGGGGGGGTAGCTACATCGATTGCAGGAAATGGAAACCAAATCGAATGTTATTCCTTCCCTTAACACTAAATCTACCGAGCACTGAAAGCGATTAGAATGTTTTAGTTGGTAAAATTGACAAGGTATTTATTCAGATTTCGTACAATTTTTATTGAAATATGTGCTTGGATAAAGAAATTTATTGAATCAATTTCCTTACAAGCAACGTGATAATTTGAATAATTACAAAATTAAGAACGTAAGACTGGTCATTTGACCGACAGTGGTAGGTTTAGAGTTAAGGCAGGCATGCACAACTCGTAGCTCCAAGAGATAATGCCGATAGTATGTACGTTTTAAAAATTTTCTCCGAATTCCGTCTAGTCAATTTTCCTATAAATGCATAAAGATCCGCAGTCTAATTCTCAAATTGGTCTAAAAGCAATTCTCTGTGCAGATCAGGCATGCACAACTGGACGATTCGGGAGCGGGAGCTCTCGACTCGGCTCGTGAGCCGGCCGCTCTTGGAGCTACGAGTTGGACATGCCTGGTGTAGATGTACATAGTGACATTAAATTTAGAAATTCAGGATAGCTTCATACTGAATTTCTGAACAACAACTCGGTGCTATAACTCAGTTTCCGCTAATTTTAGAAATTATTTTTGAAACCCTTGTTAATTGATTCACTATACCGTCATCCCAATGTGTACACACGCGCGTGCACGCACGTGGGGAACATAATTCACACGCACACGACGAAGGGAGAATTACGCTTCTTCCATGAACCGGAAGGACATTGTAAAATAAAGGAGATAGTGTTATTCGTGGTACATAAACAAGTAAGATTACGGTGCGAACCAAAAAATGGGGAACGGAATTGGTCTCCGTTCGCTGTTGGAGATTTTGTCGAGCAGATGTGATTGTATGTCGCTTGTATGGCCATTGAAAGAAAATTGATTTGTACAGCCGATTATGTGTTTTCTTCAACCCTCGAGCTAAATTGTAATTCATCTTATAATTCTTCAATTCATTGTCCACTGTTCCATGATGCGTTTGCATGTGTAAATTTTTAACGAATTGTTGGTCGGTCATACCAAATTGTGTCTGATTTATGTTTTATTTATTTCTATTTGCAGTAAACAGAGTAATACAAATTGGAGCAATTAGTAATGCATATTTAAAGATCAATTAATGAATCTCTGAATCTTTCCTTCAACTTTCGCTAACTTCAAATTTGCAGATGATTCTTTGCGCAAAGAATTATATTTTTCAGTTGGTCGTATCCACGAATAACACGACAGTTTGCGTGAAAAATCAATTATCTCGAACACGAGAAGCTGAAACAGACCAGGGGGTGGAAACCGAAATATTGTTGCCAAGAAATTTTGCGAATAAACGAACGATTGTTCCGTTCACCGCGTCTGAAATGAAAATGAAATGTCAAGTAAATGTTTCGATTTCGACCGCCTGCAGGCTGGTCATTGTAATTAGTAAGGAAATATGACGAAGGGAAAATGAACGAAGAAAACTCGTGACACACGCACGTATACACGAGCGACATACTGTGTATGTGTGTTTATAATGTACATATTATATATATTTTTACGTGTAGATATTTTTTGGCAAAATTGTTGCAATAATTGAGCAATATACATGTATAAATATAAATACGTGTTGTAAATACGAGAAATATAGATAATTGGCGAAACGTGCTTTTTCGTCGCCCAGGTAGAGATCCTCGTGAAAAATGTTTCAGAAAGAAAAAGAAAGAAGGAGGAGTAATTAAAAAGTAATTAAAGAAAAAAAACATTGTAGAGACCACTTTGTATCGATCTAGTATATATACTGTATATATAAACAGGTTTGTTCGATATAATTCGCGCCTCTACACTATTCCTAATTGTCGATGGATGGCTAACAAAAGTTGCAATCGTTTTCCATTGCTTTCTCAATATATATCTTCGCGATTAATTAATATTTAATTTCATTCAAAGGATTTGCCGTTTAGTCGTCGACCTTCCCCGCATTACAATGAAAAATAATCAGCAAGTTATTATATACATATATATTCGACTCCTGTTAATTTATATACTTATATTTATAATATTTATTACGTTTTTTTATATGTTGATGGAATAAAGTTACGGCTATTCTTTGCAACAATGCCTCCGCCTCTCTTAACCCGACACCCAGATAGCATACGACGTCCTAAAAACGTCCATTTTACGTCTATTTAAGGTCTGAAAGTCTTACGTACTAAAAAGACGTCTTCGAGACCGTAAACAGTATGGTTTTTACATACCCATAATCTAGCAGCATTGGTGTTATTTGTTGGAGTTAGTGTTTTTGCTTCAATTCCAATTTCAATTCCAAGTTCAATTCCAAGTACAATTCCAATTTTTATTTCAATTTCTATTCCAATTTCCATTTCAATTCTAATTTCTATTTCAATTTCCATTTCAATTCCAATTTCAATTCCAATTTGAATTTCAATTCCAATTTGAATTTAAATTCCAATTCGAATTCCAATTTGAATTCGAATTTCAATTCTTATTGTGATTTTAATTGTAATTGTAATTTTAATTTTTATTATTTTTATTGTTATTTTAATTGCAATTGTTACTTTTATTAAATTATAATTATAAAGCTGAGTTTAACTTGAAACTCGTTTTTGTCAAAATGTATTTTTACTCTTCCCTTCTTTTAATGTAATTAACATTATGGGCCTTTAAGACTTCTTAGGGACGTCTTAAAGACCTCCCGAATGTCCTACGAACGTCTCCTGAGCATCTTTTCGACGTCAAGCAGACGTCTTTAAGACGCACCGTTTTCTAACACGAGACTTTCAGGAGATGTTCGTAGAACATTCGGGACAACTTTAAAACGTCTGAATGTCCAACTGCAGACGTCTTAAAGTTGTTTTTAACACGTCTTTGTGCTATCTGGGAATTTATATTTTCTCCGCCTGTATTTTATTGTCTATTCTGTATGTTAATTATAGTTTCTGTTCTGTTCGTGTATTATGAGTTTATGTATTATATATGTATACTTATCAGTGTATAATTTCTTTTTTAAATAAAACTTTCGAGACGTTTCGCCAGGTAAGTAAAGTTATTGATTCAACCATTTTATACTAATAAAAGTATATTTAGTAACAATAATTATTGATGCTAGAAAACGAACAATTTGATAAACAATTTAGGTCTGAACATTGATTACAAACTTCACCGTATCGATATTGACATCAATTGTCATTTCGTTTGGTTAACTTTCATACGCGAGTAGACATAAATTCACAAGTGAACAAAAAGGAAGACAAATTTTCATCCAAGTTTCGGCTAATTTGCATGTACGAGTAGAAAATTTACAAGTGAACAAAGAGAAGAAGACAATTTTGAATAAAAGTTTTCAAAACTAATTTGCATGTACCAGTAAAAAATTTACAAGTAAACAGAAGGGAAGACAATTTTTAATAGAAGAAAATTTTACAACTGAACAAAGGCGAGAGGACAATTCTGAATATCCTCTCCGATTTCCCAAAACAATGGTTCAGAATTTCTAACTAATATACCGAGAGCAACAGGGGGCAAGTACATTTTACATTTCAAACTAATTATAATCATAATCGATAGAGGAATCTCGTTTTAAAAATACTAAATGTCCTTCGAGAAAGTCGTTGTTGAAGAACCCGTTCTCTTCAGAATTGTATCCTCTAGCCCTAACCCAGACGCATCATGACGACACCGTCTAAGAAGGAAGGTCCCAAAAAGGATTCGAGCAAGATCGGGTCAGTGCAAGAATCCCCAGGGACAGTGGGCGAAGGAGACGCGCCCCTGAAGAAGGCTCCGGCGCGATCATTCGGGAAGAGATGGCACAAGTTCCGCGCTTTGAACAGCAACTCGGCGATCCTGCGTGGATCGTTTGCCATGACGGATCCCCACTTCAAGTACCGAAGTCGAGGTCGGCAAGCGGCTCCAGCTTCGGTGGTGGCAATCGTGTACGGCCGGCTGTTCGAACCGAAAGAGTGGATCAAGGAGTACGTGGACCAGGTGTTGGAGAACGCGGACAAGGTGTACCGAACAAGTGCGATGAGGAACCACGTGAAGGAGGACGAGTACATGAAGGCGAGGTTGATCCACCCGGAGTTCTACATCTCGAACTACAAGGTGATGGTGTGCGTGGAGGAGACTGGGATTTACGGGAACCTCTTCAGCGAGACTGTGGGTTGTCCGGACTTCGCTGATGGCCTACGGAAGTTCTTCCAGTCGGCGGATGCTGGAGTGATCACTGCTCAGGGAACCTCTATCGCCATGTGGAGACACCCTGACATTGGCTTCTTATACTTCGACCCTGCGCCATGCGACGAGGATGGCGTCCGGGATGCTAACGGAGTGGCTTGCGCGATGAGGTTCAAGTGTATGAACGATCTGAGAGACCACTTCCTGAAGAGCATGGATCAGCGCTACGACTCCAGGTACTGCATCGACAAGGTGACCGTTCAGCGAGTCAGCGAGGTCGGTAAAGGATACATAGATCGGATCCCAAGCAGCAATCGCCTAACCGTGGACAAGAGTGTGCTGCGAGCGATCAACCCTGTGGACATCGACGAGAACAAGATGGACTGCACGAAGCCAGTGCCTAAAGGGGACAAGGTGAAGACTACCACCACTGCTAAGATCCACAGGGAACCCTTGTCGATCACTATATCCAACTACAGCATCGACAAGAAGTTTGCTACCGATCCTCTGGTGGATCAGAATAAGTTTGACACGGGCTACACCTACGAAAACATGCACGCGAACGTTCCCTCGACGTTCAGGGAGCTGTCGGGCTACATGGCGATTCTTCATGGTCTGACTCACGAGGCTAGTGACGTTTACAAGGCCAAGGGGCCGCAGAACGTGGCGAACTGCGTGATGGCGATTGCTATGAAGAAGGTCCATCCGGTGAGGACGTGGTTCAGGCCGAAGCTGGATGAGATCCTATCGTTGGGGGATAACCTGTACGCTGACGTGAAGGCTGAGAAGCCGGCGATCAAGTCGATGACTGCTTCGGACTTGAATGACGTGAAGATCCAGCTGGAGGATCGTAAGCTGGTGATCGACGTGGATCTGATCACTGTCACTGGGACTATCAGCTCCAAGATCCCCACGGTGTTGAACCTGAAGCAAGCTTTGGAGGAGTTCTTCCTGGTGAACACGGAAGGGATCATCGAGTCTTCCTCGATGTCCGTGGCGATCTGGAGCCAGGATGATTGCTACTACATGTTCGATCCGAGACAGTGCGATACTCACGGCGTTAGGATCCGGGACGAGAAGGGGAAGGGGAAGGGGAACGACGAAGAGAAGAAGAAAGGAAATTGTTGTGTAATGAGATTCCCCAACACCGAGACCCTCGCCATTCTCTTCTGGAAAGACCTGGAGCTGTTCAAGAAGAACGACAGGTTCACCATCAGACACATCACTATACTCGACGATGTCCCAGGGACCAGGACTTGGCACGACTTCCAACCTGGAACAGCAGGAGAGACTTGGGTTCTTCGGGGAACAACTGCGAACGACGATGAAGGATTTGAAGATGAGAACAGAGGTAACCAGGGTCTAGCTATGCCGATAGTTGGCCTAATCGCTGCTAAGGAGACACCGCCTCCCAAGTGGACCAGCGACACCATCGACGTTGCTCTTCACGAAGGTGACGCTTACTATACCTGGTGCAATCCCCCGATTGAGGCGGACGAAGAGGAGACGAGGTACTTCTTCGTGACGAACCTGAAGAAAAACCTGTACTATAAGAACAGGAAAGTGAAGATCGACATAGAAGACGGTACGGTGACAGGAAACCTGTCCGCAGCGGACGATAGCGATTTCCTGAACATGACGAGAGCCTTGACGCATTTCTTCGCGGACAATCAGTACGGGGTTGTCGACGTGAAGAACCTGAGCGTAGCGGTGTGGAAGGTGGAGGAGGACGTGAAGGAGAAAGAGGAGATAATCCAGCAGCCGGTTTACTATTGCTTCGACCCTAACCCGAGGAACAGTCGTGGTCTATCAGAGGTCACGGACGAAGAGGATATACCTGTAGCTTGCGTAGTTAGGACCTTAAGTATTCCTGTGTTAGCAAAACTGATTAAAGCAAACGCGGAGCAGGAGGAAGAGGCTCCCACCAGCGACGAGTTCGCAATCAACGCCATGAAGAGCATACAAATCGGGCCGGAGATGACTGAGGAAGAGATCGAAGCGGACAAGCTGATCCCGGTGAAGCCAGATCTGAACAACTACTCGAGTTTAGGGGACACCGGAGCTATCTTGATGGGCAGCTTCAACCAGGCCAACGAGACCATGTTCAAACGTCAGACCAGGGACAAGCAGCAAGCCGCCTCAGCGTTGGCTACTCTAGCCATGACGAAATTATACAATCCTCATCTTTGGTATCGGGAAGTGGTCGATGATATCTTGAAGATAGGGGACAAGATCGCTACGGAGAATTTGCCGAACCTCCCGATGGAAGAGGCGGAAGAGGAAGAGACTCCTAGGACGTATCTGATACCCGATGAAATTGGGGAAGAGTTTAACGTTGGGGTGAACAGGATGTACGTGGAGCTGGAAGCTGAGAACGCGAGCGGCAGGATGACGGAGCTGGACAGTCAGCTGGAGACGTTCTTCGAGGCGAACATCATGGGCATCTTCAGGCAGGAGAACATCATGATGCCGTTCTGGAGAGAGGGAGAGGTGTTCTTCATGATGGACCCGAAGGGACGAGACTCGAGAGGCGAGCCTAGAGAGAGAGATGGGGTGGCGGTGATCATGTGGTTCACGGACATCGCGTCGCTGGTGGCGGCGATTGGGCAAGTCGCGACTGGCGATGAATTCGTCATAGACGCTGTTACGTTGAGCAACGCCTACGAGACCAGAGTAGCTGAGGAAGAACGAGCAGCTAAGCCAACTTCAGGGGACAGTCTTTGGTACCACTTCGTCAAGGTGAAGGACGGAGTTTGGGGGATTGATGGAACAATCAAAATGGACAACGAGAGGTTCGAAGAGGAGAATCGGAACAAGCAGTCGGCTGCTGTTGCGGTGATGACCATAGTCTTCGCGAAGGTGTACGAGCCTAGATACTGGACGCAGGCGATTCTAGACGAAGTGATCGTCACCGGGGATAAACTGCACTCGAAATGCGTCGACAGACTCGGCGAAGGAGCTATTCCCCGCATCAACGAGATCATGACCGAGTTCTTCCTCTCCACCAGACGCATCAACCTCAGCATCAAGGACTGCGTGGAGGCTGGCAGCCTGACAGCCAAGCCGCCTAAGGTGCAGGGCTTGCAGGACGGGATAGACAAGTTCTTCGCGAGGTACTCTTCGGGAGCGCTGACTGTCAGCGGGAACAGGAACATCCCCGTGTGGAAGTTTGATAATTTCTATTACACCGTACTACCTGAACAGCTAGGTAGCTCTGGTGAGGAGTCGTCGGGTGCCTCGAAAGTTCTAAGAGTCTCTAATACAGAGACCTTGGTGGAGTATCTGATAGATTATCTAGGCACCGAGAGTGACTACGAGATGATCGTGATCGACGTCCTCAATTGGAACAAGTTCCCTCCGTGGAAGTTCGACCCTAGCGCAGCTGTCCGTCCCTCGAATCTTCCTCCGCTGAACGCCTACAGAAGAGTCCAAGGCGAGGCTAGAGCGATCCTGCGTGGTTCCTATCACCAGGGAGACAGGATCTTCCCGGAGTCCTTCAGGAACAAGCAGACAGCGGCGAACTGCGTGGTAGCCATCGGTATGTCCGTCGTGAAGAACACAATCACTTGGACCAAGAGGACTATGGACGAGATCCTTGCTATCGGAGCTAACGTGCACAGACTGACGCAGAAGGCGAAGCCGACCATTGTGAGGATCAAGCCTAAGGACATCATCAGAGTGTTCTACGTAGGAGTGAACATTCTAACTGCTGATATAGAAGCCAGCACAGTGACTGGTATAGTAGCCATTCCTCCTCCCCAGCCCGAAGACAAGAAGAAGAAGAAACGAGGAGGAACCAGAAGGGCTAAAGGTGGCAGGAGGTCTAAGAAGGCTAGAGGACCAACCAGAGTCCGTCCACCACCTCCACCGCCGATTCTATTGGAGAAGGGGATTCAGAAGTTCTTCGAGAACAATCGAGCAGGTGTCCTGGTGACTGATCGAGGGGCTGTGGCGATCTGGAAGGACATGGGGATCTATTTCATGTACGATCCCAGGGCCCGCAGCGATCAGGGTCTGCCTGACTTCTATGGGACCTCTTGCGTCATGTGGTTCGCCTGTATAGAGCCTCTGTACGAAGTCTTGTTCACGAACATCGACGAGCAGGAGAAGTATGGACGCTACCAGATTTGTAGAGTGATCATCAAGACTGCTAACATCGAGCCTCTGCCTTGTCCAGCTGGGTTCAGGCCTCATTTCGAATGCGTCACTCCTCCGATACCTGTCACTCATGGCAATAAAAACACCACTTTGGATGTGGAGACTGTGACAGAGTATAATTTCGTTGATGAGGAACTGAGCGTCCTGCGGGGAACCCTGCATATGAACCATCGCACCTGGAGCAGCACCAGCAGAGGCTACCAGAGCACCGCCATAGCTGCTGTTGCTATTGTAGTTGGCCTCCTCCATGTTCCTTCCACCTGGACACCAGAGTTAATAGATGCTATACTCAAGTATGGCAATCTCTTGCATCTAGACACCGTCAGAGCTGCTCGACCAGGCTCCAGGAACCTCTCACCTAGCGAACTCCTCACCGTCTTCATCATAGGAGATTTCAGAGCTACCATTCATGTTCATAATCATACCGCGGCTGGTCTTCTCCTCGCATTCGACCTGGCAGAGTCCTTGGCCATGTTCTTCAGGTCCAACTGCGCGGGGATTCTTCACACAACGAATATTGCTGTCGCTGTGATGCAGCATTATGGGAAGTTCTATCTTTTCGATCCCTGCGCGAGGGACGATCAAGGGAGGCCTAACTTCGATGGAGCCGCCTGCGTGATGAAGTGCGAGAGCATCATGAAGATGGCCAAGGTCTTCGTGGCGAACTGTAACTTGAAGACTCCGAACATTTATACTTTGAATGCTGTGAATGTCCTTAGTTTGTTCTTCTTCTCCGATGCGAAGACTGGTTGTCCACCGAAGTGCGAACAGTGACGAAGATCAGCATTTTCTAAGTAGCTTCTTCAAGAACGATTGCTAAAATGATTAGAGGAAGTTGTGCGTAAAAATAATCTGTTGAGCATGTATTTGTTGGACGAACAGGCTGTTTTCGAAATATATACTCGTGTATTTAAAAAAAAAAACGAGTTTTGATGTTTCTCTGGTTTTGTAAAGTGTATACGATGGTCTCAAAGGTGTTAATTGTTAGCTGTAGGAAGATCGAATTTTATTGAAATTTTTAAAGTAAAATAGTTAAAACAATGACAGATCTTCACGGAAAATAATAAACATTTTCAATCTAAATTGCAACAAACTGGAGTGAAATAGAAATTAATTTTCTTTCTTGATACAGTAAATATATTCGATGGACGCAAGGGCCTCGGGGAGGTTCATTTACATAGTTCGTAGAGAGGCATTATTTTTTTTGTGCTTCAAAGACCAAGCCGAGTGTGGAAAGACCGCTTCGTGCAATAAATGAAACGTGTTTGTTTTTACAGCAGTGGAGGGGATATTTCCTCGCAGTGGAGGGGATATTTCTTTTGCATCCAACGTGTGACACCTTCTTGCGTCCATAGAATATTTACTGTACATTTATTAGGTCGAAAATAATATAACAATATTTTTAAATTCTTTCAATATCTTTACTGTTTTAAATTACATCTATTCATTTTTCTCGTAAATGCCACCATTTTTGCCACCTCCATTTTCGGGCGAGGGTCGTGTGCGCGAAATGAATGGACGCGCTCGACAACATTCTCAAATTGCTAATTTTATTTATAGGTATTTCTTTATGACACAAATCACTTTTAGCATCTACATGAGTAGGAGATACAGGTTATACGAGAATGAATTTGATACAGATCACTTATTTAGTGTAAATACAATGTGTCTTCAATTACACACTATAAACTAGATACTTAGAAAACACTGTACAACGCAGCTGAAAACTGTCGATGATACTTTACAATATGTTACAAGCATACTCCCTTATCGTTAGGAGTGACGAAGCCTAGCCGCGACTGTAACATTTATTTATTTATTATGCACTTTGTCGTCCTGCAAAACATACATCAGACTTTTCCTGTCCGTTTTATTTCGCGATTTATCAGTCGCGGTTAGGCTTGTATACTCGAGCGATATTTCGATGACGTCTGGCGCGGTCTGTAGGCCGTGTTTACCGGATCTCGGAAGCTGTACCACTCTGAATAACTTCTTCTTCTTATTCTTCTTCATCTTCTTTCTTGCTTATACTGATTCAGCTACAATGAAAACTCGCACGACAGTCTCGCGGAAATCGTGAGAACAGCTTCCTCGTTCTTTTTGACCATCGGTGGGGACCGAAACGGACCACCCTCGTGACGTCTTCTTATTCCTCGCAAAAGTGAACTAATGCGCCGAGTTGCCAGGGCAGGGACAACAAACAACCAGGTAAATTGTTAACGAGACTGGACATTGTCGAATCTTTATGCAAAATAAATATGTTCCACCGGAATCGCAACAAACTAGAACTAGAATTTGATTTTCTCTCTTAATTTGATCAACCCTTTGCACTCGAACGGTGACTCTGGTCTCTTTCATTATTAAATACGTTGGTATCTAATCAACTACTAAACATTTCAGTATTGTGCGAGTTATCACATCAATTTCGTACCCATGAAATTTAAAAAATCACAGAGAATGGAAATATTCTTATTTTCATTTTATACGATTATTTAACTGGTATAATTTAATAAGTACGAATAAATTTAATAATGTAAACAATGTTTTGAATAATGGTGTAGCAATTTTGACTTACGCCTCAGAGTAGCCATTCAAAGAGTTAACAGGTTGAGAATGGTATGAGAAATATTTTGAAATTCTTCTAATGATTTCACTGTTTTCGATTACACCCACTTATTTTCGTCATAAACGCATAAAATCCGCTATCTGAATATAAAACTGAATTTGGAGTACTTTGTGTGTACGCAACAATAGAGTGAGCCACAAGTAGACATTTGCATTCTTCATTGAATTTGAAACATTGATAAAAATTAACTTGGGAAATTCAACAACAATTTATATCTGACCTTGTGGCTCCATATATTCACCATATTGTTGTTCAAGCCTTGGGATTCTACTTAATTGTTTGTTGCAATTCTTTGATGATGTTCTACATTTCTTCAATTCAATTCTGTTTAAATAATTCTGTATTAAAGTGCAAGGTGTATAAACAGCGAATCTTCATGTAAAATAAAAAACGTCTGCATTGTAACAAAGCGGATTGAATTAGAAAAATTGATTCTCTTTCAAAGTAGGTTAGGTTAGGTTACTACCTTACCCATTGCTATTCTTGATCGCAAACTCGAAGCAACGTCCAGCGTGTATAAATGAGTTTAAATGCATATCGTCTTTGCATCCCTGCGCTCGCAACTCGGCAATCCTCGTACAACAGTGATCGTCGTGTCCCATGCACACACCTGCAGTCGCACTCGCACGCATACAAAACCACACTCGGAATAATACATCGCACGGCTTTAAGAGTCTTTTTCTTTGTGGCTTAACGTCTGTCAGTACTATCCGGTAGTCCTTCTTATCATTTCTTTTTTCTCGCGCTCATCTCCGTGAAACCGATGGTCGTCCTTGCCCCGTACTTACTCGCTTGATGCCTCGGCTACTCGATCGATAGATCAGCCCGTTTCTCATTCTATCGTCATTTTTAGGTGTCAGGTTAATTTAGAAAACTCGCTGAAGACAAGTTGATATCAAATATAATTTTGTGAAATTATACTAGACAGAGAAAATGTAACAACCACAGAAGAATAATAAAAATAGGTCGCGGATCTTTATGCATTTCTGAAGAAATTGGTTGGGTGAGATAGAAAATGGTAAAAGATTTTTAAAAATTCGAGAATGTTGTAATATACTGCTTCCAAGGGATGAAATCAATTTTTATGTTATTCCTGCTTCCCACAATCAATGCAAAACATTTTTGTGTAATTACGAATAGCAAAATTGTGAATTTTCAAACCGAGAACTTTGTGGAGAAGAAGCTAGAGAGTTGCTACAGAATAGGAGCCAGGTTTAGCTCAACGGAAAAGTAAGTACAAATAATTTTCACGATTTAGAGAGGCTCTAGATGAGAAAGCCGACGCACAGTGATCCAGGAATGGTCCCGGGACCTCGATCGAGACGCGCCGAGGCAAATAAAGGGGAGAACACGTAAAAACACGGCAAAAGAACCAAGCGACACACAGGCGTGCCCGTGAATTAGCAACGCCATTCGTCGCTGACAGAACGAACTCGGGAACAGAGCGTTAATTGTAAAAAATATGTATTATCAATAATATTGGCATGATGTCGTTATGGCACGTTTAGTTTACTGTTTCATTGACGCGTTTACAGGTTTATCTTAAGTTCTCGCTATACAGACATCGTGGTTTAGCTCAGTCGTGTTTGTGAGGGGGTTTGTTCGGGGGGAAGGGAATAGAGGGTTGCGAATGAACGTCTCGATAGATGAAAGAGATAACAGAAAGAAAACATGATGAAATAAAGAGGAAAAAATGCATCGCTAAAAAAAAGGTTCTTTCTTTCTTGTCTTTGCTCTCTGTCTCACGCACGCATACGCACTCGTCACTTTCATTCAGATTCTTCTCTCTCTCTCTCTCTCTCGCTCTCTCGCGGATTCTCTCTGATTCTCTCGCGTTCTATAACATACTCTTTCGTGTCTCTTCCATGCTCGGTTTGTCTCATTCCTTTTCCAACAATCAGCATGTATCATCGTTATCAAAGTCCTCCATTGCACTTTCCCATTCGACGCAACAAATGCACCTTAAAATGTATTTATTTTATGTACAAAAGCTGCTGCTCCGTAACGCAAAAAACGCACCAAAACGATCTCTCTTCCCGGGTTTCACTATTGCTCGATCTCTTTTTCCTTGCTCTTTCTTTCATTGTTTAGGGTGTTCTTTCTCAGAGGAACGGACGGGGTTGGGAGCGAACCGGGGAGTCACGCAACAGAACGGCAATTGTTAACCCTTCGCACTCGGGAGTTTTTTAACACGAAAGCTAAACACTTCTCCCGACCTAGAATATTTTCATTCTACGCGTATTAATTGGTTTCGTAATTTATTAGATACGAAAACGAATATAGTAATGTAGAAAATATTTTGAATAATCATGTAGCATTTTTAGTGGTGCCTCAGGGTCAACGCTCGAGTGCTCAGGGTTAACTCAAACAACGCAAGAGAATGCTGGCTCGTTTTGAACAATTTTAATTGATTTTCTATCGATCAGAAATTTCTCAGAGCAGAAATGAACGGAAGGAATTCGTCGTTTATTTTACAGCGACGAGGATTCCAAAAATCGTGAAAATGAAATGCACATTTATCGATTTATTATAACAACGAATGGTATTGCCGCTTCCGGTTAGATTCGCGAGATAAAAGCGAAACAATCGAACAAAATCTCAATCGGATAAAGAAAAAAAAGAAAAGGAAAGATAAGTCGAAGGACCATGCTTGGAAAAGAATCAAACTCTTCGAGTCCCAAAGGCGCTGTTCTTTCCGATCCGTTCTCGAATATTCTCATAATTTATACAAATCACTGAATGTCTCGCTCGACTTCGGACATTTACGCGTGTCAACGTAAAACATGGATTAAATTTCTTACAATTATAACGCATCGATCGATCTCACGCAACGCAACAGAACTTTTTTTAATAAAACGGAATCGAATCTCTGTGATCAAAGACATCTCGCAAATTCTTGCACATTAACGGGGAAAAAAACGCTCGTTTTCGATTGCATAAACGTCCGTAGTCCGATTCATCTCGTTCTCCGCTAAAAACGCTTCGCACGCTTTTCACAAATTAAAGTTTCTGAACAGCTGGATATGGGCAGAAAGTTGGACAGCGCGAATTTTCGTTCACAACAATTTCGCTCGTTCGAGACAATTATCTAAGCGTGGGATTTCCGAAGAAATTTGTTTAAAACGAAATATCCTGCTAGCTGCACAGACGAGAGACTGTACAAACTGATTCGTAGCCCTAATAACAACATCGTTTCGAACTTCGATCGTTCACCCCTATATTGGAGAATTATTTATTGATCGTGAGATAGAAGAAATGAGATTATTCAAACAAGTCCGAGGGCTACGAAAATTCATTCGATACGAACACACGGATTTCCTTATATTTACATAAAATATTTCATTCTGTTCCGAGACTCTTTCTGCCCATTTCCGCGCGTCTTAACGATCTTATCTTAGGAGAAAATTTAAAAAAACAAATTCATAGAGAAGATCTATAACAAGATTTCTCAATCCGGATAGATTTACAGATCGGGGAAGATCGAGAGAACGAAAAGGGGACAGGTGACATCGCGCGAGAAAGCGTATCATCGTGCCCGATAAATAACGCCAACGTTTATTTTCTCGATCGTGAACGATCACGAAGACGGATCCGATCGAACGCGACACACACACGATTTCTAAATGGAAGCTCTCGATTGCGTTCGAATTTCAGAACAGTCTCTTTTTTCCCCCGTGGTTATTGTCCTCGATCGAAAGTGCGTTCGTCTCGATCGTCCCTCGATCGTTCTCTCGATCGTCGATCGAACGGGGAAGAACGGAACGAGGATCAACGGTTTTTACTTTCGATAGGGTGATCGTTCACGGAAAAGAATTTCAATTTCTAGTTCGGACAGATTATTCCTGAGATTTTACCTAAAAACATTCGTCATTAGACTGCGGACTTGATGCACTTGTTGTGAACATCACTGGGTCAAATTAAAAACAGCAGAGACGGTCAAAGAATTCGAGAATGTTGATATTAGACGATTGCATAAGTTCGTACTGCATGGACAATAAAAAAAGAATTATATGGTCATCGTTCTTTTCTAATTGTAGAAAAGAATTTTAAAGAATGCAGCTTTATTAATCAGTTATACGGTCACCATTCTTTTCTACAGTTAGAAAAAAAATTAGGGAAGAATGGTGACTATATAATTGACTAATAAAGCGGTGTACTCTTTAAAATTTAATCATTGAATTTTATTTTCAAATCGGGCACGAGCTTATGCAATCATCTGATATATTCTTTCCAACCCTTCGCACTCGACTGGCGCCACCAATAATTACGTTAATAAATAATTGCGTTATTGAATCTGTATTCAACGAATAACTAAACGTATTTAACATTTTGGTAAACTACTGAAAGTATTGTACAAGGTGTTATATCAGTTTTATATAAATGAAGAAAGATTCGGTGTTCGAATTAGAACATCTTCGAGTGCAAAGGGTTAATCGACCATAATCTTTTCTATTTTAGAGATCCGCACAGACTCCAAATAAATCCAACTATTCGATCAGTAGTAGTTTGTTATTTATTCTTTTTATTCGAAAGAGCATTTTGCACGAAGATCCGCAGCCTATTACATTATGCAATGGAGATCCACGGACCGGAGATCCATGATCCTAGAGATCACGAAGCCCCTGCGTCCAACGATTGCGTTTTCGTCGATCATGAACGGTTAGAATCGTCTCCTCGTCGTCTCTCCTCGGAAGCTGCGACGAAAACGACGATATCCAGCGGTGATGATCGTCGAACGAAGATAGAAGAGGATAATCAACGACATATTAGAAAATTTCTAGGTAGAGTGGGCGAGGGGTCGCGATCTACAACATACGGGGTTGGGGGAGGGGCTTAAACGAAAGAGATCTTACACGCTAATTAATCGCACTGTGTATAGACTTTTAAAAAAATAACAAATTACATACAGAAGATAGGTATCTTGACACCGTGAGGTCGAATAAATGAATGACAATCGAATGTCCCGCTCCGCGACTCATCATAGACTGCGGGGCTTTCATGCGTCCCCTACGAGGTAGCAAAGACTCCATAAAAGACACTTACGCCGAGCGGCCAAAACATTTGACGAATTTCTCAAAACGTATTTTGTACGTTCTACAAATATTTAAAGAAGTATCTGTGTATAGCTACCGTCTTGCAAACTGACTTGCAAGTAATTTTACAACAAAGATGGCTTCGGAAACAAATGTCTGAAATGTAACTCTTGCTACTTCGATTCGGAGGATCTCTGTTCAGCACAAAGCTCCGCAGTCTACTCATGATCGTCTTCGATCCTCTTTCTCTCGCACGCTCTCTTTCACTTCCTTTCTCTCCTCCTCTGTCATGCGTCTCGCGTTCACACTGTCTCGCTCTCACTCTCTCTCTCTCTCTCGTATTCTGCTCGTGTTACCTTTAGCTTATACGTCTGCGGTATAATTACTTTATAGAATATAGTACCTGGCACAGGAACATGACCTCTCAGTCATTGGCATCACAACGTAACAAGGACTACAAGCTGTGTCACGCGCACCTTCTCTCTTCTCATCAACTCTCTCTCTGTTACATTCTCTCTCTCCCTCTCAATCATACAAGATCATCCACGCAACGAACCACTATCGCCATCATCATCATCATCATCATCATCACGCATCCTCTAGCACGCAGAATTTCCTCGAGCGGGTGACTACAGCCAGACACTTGGTCCTGAGTATTTCTCATCTTCGAATTTGTTCGTGTTTCTCGTATTTGTTCGTTCTTCGTTACACGGCATGAACGTCCATCACCCGGCAGCCATAAACTGGCTTGCGCGGGGCCATAAAAACCTGGCGAACGAGCGCGGCGAGGCTCTGACACTGTCCTAAGACCCTAACCCAGCTGACCGACTCTCCCAGTCGCGAGAAGTGTTCGTTCCTCACTTGTTCAAGGACTCGGAAGCGTGTAGCAGCTCGTTGTGCATCCTCTTGAGGTTGAGACCCTAGAGGTAGACTGCAAACGATGACGAGTTATTCCCTCGAGTATCTCTCAGAGGAGCAGCCGCCAGGCCACCGCAAGTTTCTTCGGCATTTTTCCCCAAATGGCCTTGACCACCGTAATTCCCGTCTGTACACGTACACGGACCCTGCGGATGACACGGTGTATTGCAACAGTCTTGTCACGTGGGTCCGGCCGGGGCTACGTAACACTGATCGCCGGGTTGGAGGTGCCCGATGGTGCTGGGACCACTTCACTCTTTATACACTGTCCGGTCAGTTGGTTCACGCTTAGGGGATTGTTGATGTCGTGGGGATTCGTGCCGACCGGGTTACGATGCGGTGGAGGCAGCTGACCCGGTTGTTGGTTATTCATCGATTGCTGACTGTTAGAGTTGGTGGACAAAGGCGGAGGCGGCACCGGAGGCGTCAAAGGGCAAGGACACGGACTGGCCAAGCTCGAGGGAGACGGTAACACCAGCGACGGACTAGCCAGACTAGACAACGCTGACAAACCACCCGGACTGCTCAGAGACTCGTCCTCTTCGGGAGTGCCTGCCTCCCCAACGCTCCCCAGGTTGTCCTCCGAGTGATCGTCCTCACCTTCGCCGTCACCTTCGCCATCGCCATCTCCTCCCTCCCCCATGTATCTGATACATTTCTTCTTACGTCTGCGAACAAGCGGTGAACTGTTAGTCCTTCTGCCACGTTCACTTACATCTATTTTCAGCTGATGGTTAGCTGGATTGAACGTTCACCCCTGCGCCCCTAGCTGATGAAGACTCGGCGCTTCGAGCTGATGGTCTCGATCAGCAGCTGAGCATCGATCGTGAAGACTCAGGTTTGTTAGTTTATAGAGGTTTCAGGGAGTCTTCATCGGGCGGGTTTCGGGGACAACGTTCCATCCGTTAAACAAGGTTACATTCAGAATGATTACCAACTAAAAGAACATGCTTTCACTCGGAGTCGTTGCAAGCCTGGCTGCGCAGAAGTTGCTACTTGAAACTTTCATCATGGATCTCTCACGAGTCTCTGGACTTGGGGGAGAGATTGTCGTGTTCAGGGGAGTCGAGGCGGAAGTCTTTGTGAGAGGTGAGTCTTGCCGAGAGACCGTGGGCTCTTTTCATTGATACGAACGGGAGAGGTTAGGAACATTACTTAACACGCCGATTTTAATGAAATTTTTGAAAAATATTTGACACGTGCTTTTTTATAGCTGTCGATAGTCGTGTTGAGGGGGTGAAAAATCCATTTCATTGAACATCTCCGAAACTATTAGGGCTAGAGAAAAATCTCAACATCCGATCTGTGCGTCTTTGGATGACGAATCTTCTCGTGTAAACTGACTTTCGATAAAATAATTTGTTTAAACAAGAGAAAGTTAGTTCTCAACATAATCTTTAAACAAATTATTCTTTTTCAAAATCAGTTTACGCTTTAGTGTATTTTCTAATTTTTAATTCATTTAAGATTCGCCATTCAGAGACGCACAAATCGGATTTTGAAATTTTCGTTCAGGTCCAATAGTTTCGGAGACAGTCAATAAAATTGATTCTTCACACCCACTTTGTGGACTATTTCCACCCCCTTAACGAAAATCTCGGCAGCTATAAAAAAAATACGTGTCAAATATTGTTTTCAGTTCTATATAATCCCAAAATATCATGAAATACGTGTCAAATATTTTTTCGGCGTGTTAAGGTTAGGTAACCTCGCTGTAAGCGTCAGTTAGCGTTGGCGCAGGGCTCCACGCTAACTGTGCGACTATGAACGGCCAAGATCTTCCGCCTCCAACGTCTCAAGCGTTTCTGCACAACCAGCGCGGTTCAACTTGTTCGACACGGATCACTCGCTGCAAATGCCATGCTCAAAACGTTCGGACGTAACAAGCAATAATAACTGTGTAATAAACGTATACGTGGAAAACGAAAGTCTGAATGAAAACAATCGAAATATATATAAGTATATATCATATATACTGTATATGTATATGTATGCCGGGGCACAAGGTGGGCTGGGTGGGGGGTGGTTGTGGAAGGGTGTCAATTAAACCGTTGTTTATCGTCATGATCCGCAGGCGAGAACTACACGGTGTCTCGAGTAACAAAAAAAAAAAAGAAAAAGAAATAACGGGCTTGCGACTCGGATGTTACGTGGAGAAAGAGTCAGTTGTGTGATGGCCGAATTGCAAAGAGTAGAAATGAATTGGGAGAATATCTAGAGACTTGTGAAGATCATTTGCATTGTTGTCGTGATCGCGAGAAAAAACGTGGGAAAGCTACTGCACAAAGTTCCCGAAAAGTGAGTTTTCCCGACCGACCTCGTGTGGTAACTGCCATATCGCAGTCGAGACCAGAGTGGCCAGATTGAGCGTCCCCACTCTACGACGCTACTTCCCCCACTACCCGGTCACGTGACGCGTTCCGCCTCTGTCTGGTACTGGCAGAGAGGGGGTAACCGTTAGACCGGATTGGGAGAACAGTAGCACGGGAAAAGTTGTGGTTCGACGCCCTTAATGACAATCGTGTTTAACACTAGGTTCACGGAGGTCTAGAAATATTATTTTATAAACATAACCAGAATTTTTGACCATTTTCCCATTGGTATACACCCCGAGAACTAAATTTGGTAAATAATTCCTCAGGGAAGCATCTTTGCAATGTTAATAATCGCAAATTAAGAATATCAGAACCCGCCATTTTGAAACCGTAAACCTAGTGTTAATGATACTGTTTAATTGCCCTTACGCTGTGTATATAATTTTGGGGTCAATGCGCATCTGATGGCATCATCGCACAACTTTGGGATCTTAATCTTGTCATTAGGGCGTGAAACCACAATGTTTCCAGTGTCGAGCGTCTTCGATCAGGTATAGAGACCGTTTTCCCTCGATTCGTACCCCCTCCCCTCATCAGGCGACTCTGGTCGGGACATTCAATCGCTCTGCCATTGGCTCTCATTATTCATCTCTTGGCCAGGTAGAATAGTAGACTGTCTTTTTGCGTGAAACACGGTTTTCTCGGACGCGCGGGGTCACCCGTCGATTTTCCGAGGTCCGCGGGGCCCTGGGTTGTCATGCTAACTTCGAGTACTGCGAATGATTCGTGCTGTTCGACATCCGTCGATAGAGGTCGTCAATAATGATCTTAACAGATAGGTGTTGACTATTTATACATCTGCTGGCAAGAGTATGTTTTTAAAAAATTAAGTAATGAAAAATTGGAGCAATGTCACTTGATTGATTTGGATTCCAGGTGGTCGGGTCTGCAGGAACAAAGTGAAAATCAAGTACCATCATAGTTAACCCTCGCAAGGTAAGGTCTAATAACACATAAATAGTAAGGTGGTGTCTGTTAGACCCCAACAAATGAATTTCATAAATAGCCTCGTTTTTAATAAATTACCGGAGACAAAATTTGTGTCTTTCTCCTACAAATTATGATGTTTTTGGTATGTAATCCAGTAGATTTGTATCCGGGACGGTTGCAGATCGAAGTTCGATCCTGTAGGATCAATGGTTCAGGAGTTATGCTTGCTTAAAGTTGAGCAACCTGCAGCGTTTTTGATAGGTAAGCGCGACGCCATATTGGTTTGTAGTGACGACTGCGAGCCGCTTACCGAGCAAAACCGCCGGTTCCTCACCAACCAACTCGGTAAGCAGCGCGCGACCGTCACTACAAACCAATGTGGCGGTGCCCTTACCAAAAACACTGCAACTTGCTCAACTTTAAGCAGGCATAACTCCTAAACCATTGATCCTACGGGATCAAAACTTCGTTCAGCAGCCAAATTTTGAGTCTGGTAAAGTAAAGAGCGCGCAGCCAACAGATTTAATTTCATATAAAAATTATTTTCAAAAATCTGAAGCTGTGGGGTGTCTCTAAGACTCCACATTACCTTGCTCAGGTTAACGATGTATGTGGAACAGATATCAGTACCTAGACATTAAACATTTCTAGAAATGATGCGACGAATGCTGGAAATAAATTGTACAGGGTTTTAAATCTTACTTTTCCATCCAGCATAATAAAAATGGTACGAAAATAAGCAGGTGTCAAGTCGGAAGACACAAGAATGTTTCTTCTCTCTCTCTCTCTCTCGATTTCTGGACTGATTAGAACAGCACGAATCAACGCGATGACTTTCCAAGCCTCTGCAAAGCGAAATCCGCGGGAAAAACATAATCGAGAACTGTCAACGATCATGAGAGCTCCTCCGAGCACTTTGGTCTGACCAAGGTCCAGACCTCCTTTCCATTCAAAGGTACCATTGATTCTGAACGACTACGCGCGGCCACGTACGGTAACAATTACACAATGATCAAAAGAACTGCCAGCGAAACGAAAAACGAGAAGTCGGACGTGACAGACGTCCAATATCAAAGGAACAAACAATTAAGAAACAGATTAACGAAACGTAAAAATCAGAAAACAATGTCCACGTTAACTAGAGAAAAAGGTATATATATATATATATAAAAACGATTACAACACATAAATTGTTCGTCGTGAACCGTGACGAGCTCTGCCATGCCATAAAAAAAAGAAAGAAAAAATCAGAGTCACAAAGTATGTAAATATATATTAATCGTTCAACACTATGTAATATATATGTATGTATGCCAAACGTTCCGAACCGAGGAGAGAAAAAAAACGCAACTTAAATGGTAAGAAATGTAAAAAAAATAAAAAGAGAAGAAACAAAATTATAAGAAAAGAAAAAGAGAGAACAAATCTGGTTACACGTTAAACAGTATATAAATGTATAAGACGTACGTAAAAAGACATGTATATATTTATATATACATACATATTTAAACAAAAAGTATATATATATATTGTATATATAGAACAACATACACGGTATATATAGAATATATACATATAGATCATATATGTATTACAGACCAGCCATGCTAAGGGCAACACTGAGTAAAGTCCAACTAAACGAGGGTAAATCAAAGAACAATAATAAGCTGCAAAGAGCCACAACAATGAGAAACAATGCGAGCATTAGGGCGTCGCTGGGCCGCTCACTATGCCATCCCCGCTTGCTTTCTCTGCCTCTGCCTTTGCCAAAATGGCGTCCCTCTGTCAGAATTTACCTCTACTTTCAACTATTCTCCAAGATTTCAATTGTTACTCGCTATTTCCATAGGCGTGTCAGTTGCGTTACAGATTTCACTTATCCGCCATTGCGGTTTGATCATTCTTTTTCGAGGACTGTCACACACAGTTTAGGGGGCCAACGAGCAGAGTTGGCTTGGGATAGCGAGGGCTAGCGACCCCGTAGGTTTAAGTCGGGACTGACCACTGTTTAAGAAGAAGTGTTGCAGTAGAAGGGAGGCGATAGGCTTGACTAGAGATTAACATAAGTGGGTTCTTGCTGAGGCGAGGAGGCATTGGAGGCAGTGTTGGTGTTTGGGGGGGCAGTCGGTGCCCCAACCGTCCCTCCACCGCCTCCAGCCCCGACCCCTGCCCCCGCGCTACTTCCCACACCGTGATGGATTATGCTCGCGTGGATGCCCATCCCCGCTCCATGCTCCACTGGGCTGCCAAAACCAACCACCAGCCATTAAAGGGGCGCTCGTCACATCGACGTTATCACTTTAATCCCACCTCAATCCCACAACCGTGTCCTCGTCACCCACACGCAATCGCGATCGTCTTCGAGGGACCTCTAGCAAAACTCTCCTCAACGTCTCAGATCAGCAATTCCTCGCGTCAAGGCACCAGAAAATCCTCCCACTTATTCGGATTTCGTCTACCTTCAGTTTCGCTGGCCTAGCTGCAGTTGGATTTCATCTAGCTTCAGCTCTATTTCATCTAGTTTGAGTTGAACTTCATCTACCTCGAGTTTGACTGGTCTAATTGCAGTTGCATTTGATCTAGCATGAGTTCTAGATGGTCTAGCTTGAGCTGTGCTTGATCTAGCTTGAGTTGAATTTGATCTGGCTTCAATTGGATTTGAGCTACTATGAGTTCTAGTGGTCTAGCTTCAGCTTTACATGATCTAGCTTGAGTTCTACTGATGTAGCTTCGGTTGAATTTGACCTACCATGAGTTCTAGTGGTCTAGCTTGAGCTGTGCTTGATCTAGCTTGAGTTCTATTGATCTAGCTTCAGTTGGATTTGATCTAGCTTGTAGTTTGACTAGTCTCAAGAGCTGTACTTGATCTAGCTTGAGTTGTGCTTGATCTACCTTGAGTTGAATTTGATCTAGCTTGAGTTCTACTGATCTAGCTTCAGTTGGATTTGACCTAGCTTGAGTTTGACTAGTCTCAAGAGCTGTACTTGATCTAGCTTGAGCTGTGCTTGATCTACCTTGAGTTGAATTTGATCTAGCTTGAGTTCTACTGATCTAGCTTCAGTTTGATTTGACCTAGCTTGAGTTTGACTAGTCTCAAGAGCTGTATTTGATCTAGCTTGAGCTGTGCTTGATCTAGCTTGGATTGAACTGGCCTGGTTCCAGTTTGGGATCTTCCTGGTGCCTTTAATCGCGCAACGCCGAGTCGTTATCAGAGAAATCTGACCGAACGTGTTCGCGATTTTTCTGCTATCAGAAAATATGTCTCCCAAATGTCCGCAATTATCAGATTCCGGGCAATGTTCATCCTCCGGCCGCTGTTGTCGCAAAATAAATCAGCTACTCTACTTGAAAATTTTGTGACTATGAACGATTGCATTAAGCTCTAACGCTAGCAATAATGTCACCGATCAGATCAATAATTAGCGAATGGTGGACAGCTATTCTCATCATGGCTGGGATTCGTTCTCGCCCCTTTAATGAGGTCCATAGTGATTCACAAACCCAGGAGTCGGGGCGTTTCGGGCGCGCAAGTGCGGCAATGTACAAGTGAACAGAACTGTTTATTCGACGCCGCCACGGCAAACACTACAGCGTGGTTTTTTTCTAATGAGTAGATATATATATTTACAAGCAAAGTACAGCGGATAGATCCGGTTGGACATCGATCCAACGAGAAGTAGGAAGAAATTCCTTCTTCTGAAATGCTTTTCTGATCTCTACGGTGTTCTCCTAACGTGTGTTGCATTTTTTGGAAGACACATTTTCTGAACGGTGCATCATCGGTTACTCCGGTATATTCGATATATCTCTGTACGTTCTCGAGATCTCGAGCTACTTTGTATTTGTACACGTGCACAGGTTCCACGAGAACATGTGGATGACGGAACGGAGTAGACGATTACAATAAAAGAAGTGGTGATCATCGAGAATACTATGTTCGTGCCCGGGTTGCAAGTATCTTACTGCGAAACGTGACGGCCCGATTCACCACGTATTTTACATTTTGATCCGGTCGCTTGGCCTGCTCGAGCACCTTCGTCAAACGTCCTCTAGCGAGCTTCAACCCTTCGGTGGTGCCGTAATCACTGTACAATATTAAAGTAAAAATTCCCCGACAGAGCTTCGGCGTCTAGTTTGAGATTGGAAACTGCAAATGTCCCGGAAGAAGTTCAGCCAACTTCAATTTTAGATAGACAAAGTCTCCTAACCCTCCGACGGCTGTGCCTGAGTCTATTTTGACCGGGATCATCCAAATCGTCATTTAAGTACTCAATTTGTGGCAATTCAATTAACTGAATAGCTGTTTCACTGAGGACATCGGAAAGACTAATGTGTATACACGAGATATCATCAAAAGTAAATTTTTAAAAATTATTAATTAGAGCTGTGAAATTATTAATTGCCAATTATGTATACTCGATTTTGGACAGCACACCCTACCAGCATAAAGCGATACTTATTCGGACGCAGAAGTATCGTTTTATGCTGGTCCGGTTTGAGTTAGGTCCTCCGTTTAAGAGGGCAGCACGGTCGCACTAATATGGCGGATGGTGATCATGTATATCCCTTGTGTAGTCCCTTGTGTATTTCTTTCAACAATTCGTTAATGTTCCTCTAAAATATATTACAAAATTTCTCTGAATGTCCATTCTTTACTCGCTAATATATTAATTTATAGCCTTATAATGAGAATTTGTGCAATCATGTTAAATATAAAAAGGTTTTAAATAATCTACACATTTAGGTTAACCACACAAGAGATATTATCCGACGTCCGTCACATTAGCGCGACTGTGCTGCCCTCAGCTTGTACTGGTAGGGTGTGCTGTCCAAAATCGAGCATGTTTGCTTACTGGGTAGCTATAAAAATCGTCCGTTGTCCGAGGGTTAACACTAAACCTACCGAGCCTTAAAAGTAGCTGGTATTTGTTCCCTTATAAAAATGACAAGATTAATTTTATATAGACTTTGTGCAGCCCCTATTGTAATACATGCTCTACTAAAGATATCTATACAACCATTCCTTATAAAATCATTGTTATTATTTCAATAATTGTAAAATAAAAAATCTGACACCGATCATTTCGACCGGTGGTGGTAGGTTTAGTGTTGATAATAAAGACTATGCTCGTATAGGTATACCCAACGAAATAAATTTACAAGTAAACCCAGCGTTACGTTTGCATAGAACAGGCATGGCCAATTCGTAGCTCGATCGATGGCACTCTCAAGGAATACCCCCACTTCTCCCGCCCTCCCGTCTCGCTCCCCTTGGCGGCCGTAGTGCTCGGTGCAACTATGGCCGCCAAGGGGAGCGAGACGCGCGGCCGGGAGAAGTGGGGGTATTCGTTGAAAATGCCTCCGATCGAGCCACGAATTGGACATGCCTGGCATAGAAACATTTGCAGTTTCCGCACAGTACAGAAATTGATCTACAGAAGCTTCGTAGCGTTTTCCGACACCACTTCAGGGTCCGAGAGTCTCTAGACTATTTATCTGACCCTTGGAAAGCGGAATTAGTATTAAGTTTGAAGATCCAGCGATCGGAATGTCTCGTTTGAAAGGAAGGGGATCGAGCAGCTCAACTAGCTCGCAAGTCGACCAATCATTCACCACATATAAAAGTAACTTCTTCTAGTGGAACTACATGACTGACGTGAGACTTCTAGGTCCTTCTCAACACTTCTCAAGATCGAATACGTATATACACGCGACCGGAACAGCGTGCTCAGCTTGTCGACAAGACGGTATGTAATTCTCCTCTCAAGAAGCAGCGAGTCAAACCCTCTACACGATGCACACGTACCTGCACGGTTTGCACCACTGGCTTTGTTGATCTAATCCGTACCTGGCGCGACACTTCTTCATGTTATTACCTAGAAAACCAGAGATCACAACGATTAGCATTTCGCAGACGCAGTTGGGAAGAGGGGAGTGGCGGATATACACGTCTATACATTATCGCGTTTCACTCGTTTCCACGAATCACTTGGTTGACAAACATTCTATGGAGCATACTGATCCTGTACAACATCTGGGTACATATTGTTCCAACATCGAGCGTTCAATTATTTGTACATTTAATTTGCTATTGATACTAGAGCTATTGACAACTAGATTGTTAAACTTTCGAAGACATTCAAATTTTCCTTATTCTCTTTTACATCCAGTTTGCTATTAATACCAGAGTTATTAACGCTAAACCTACCGACCATCAGAAGTGACTGATGTGTAGACAGCGGATCTTTATGGAAAATAAAAATTTTTGGCTGCTCTTTACTTTACCGGACTCAAAATTTTTGCCTTTCTCCTACAAATTATGATGCATTTGGTATGTAATCCAGTAGATTTGTACCCTGGGCGGCTGCAGATCGAACTTCGATCCTGTAGGATCAATGGTTCAGGAGTTAGCACAGGAGTTAGCTTAGCACATTTTTTTTTTGTACATTATCGTAGCAATCATAAATTGTTCATGGACTTGTCCAGACTGTTTCGCTGCAATCGGCAGAAAAATTCGCCAAGTTGTACAGGACTGTATGAAATCAGCTATTTTGGAGGAGAGCAATGTTCATCCAATGATGGACAATACTGAGAACGTGGAACGAAATTCGATGTTTGTCAACTAGTCATGCGTGTAACAGAACGATCGCGACCGATTGAGCTTGATCTGATTAATGACGGCCGGTGATTTTTCCGATTAACGACAGGCGGCCTCGCCGATGAACTCTCACCTCACCGGAAACATTATTTCCACGCGGCTGTCTAGCTCATTTCTACGGTGAATTAATAGCCGCTGTAGAAGTACTAATTGTTTCTAAACAATTTCCCAAGCTCAAACGGTCCGGAAACCTGACAATGTATCCGAAGCGAAGGACCTTCTCGGAAGACTAATTAATCCTACTTGTTAACCCCTTAAGCGGACCGTCAAATTGTTAAAAATTATATTTGACATTCATGAGAACAAAGTTCCATTTTAATCCACAAATATTGTGAACAGACTGCGGATCTTTATGCATTTGTGGCTTATGGAAATGTTGAAAAAAGGCTAGAATATTCATTTTATAGAATGAATATCAAAAAGAATAGAATTTTAATTTGTTTTGGATCTACAGACACTTTCTGAAAATTCGTCGTCGAAAATTGGAAAACGCATAAACAACCGCAGTCTAGAAATTCAAGTGGGGTAAACAATTCAACGGAACGGTCGAACTCTGGATGGGCTTCCGAGAAGGGTCCGCCGCCTCGACGGTACAAAAAAGAAAGAGATATATTCTGTCAAGCTGAGTAATAAACGGCATGCAGCGTAAAAAACGTTAAACGGCGTATAAAAAACACGATCAAAGATCATATCTACTCAATTAATGTCGTGATTCTGTATTGAAACGCAAGCCTCTAGAAAAAATATCGAAGACGAATGTCGAAGAAAAAATTTGAGAACAAAAAAAAAAAGAAAAATAAAGAGAAACGAGAAGAGTGAAGAGAAAAAGAGACAAACTAAGTCGGAGGTGAACAGAGAGACAGTGGGAGCACATGTATATAGGGGGTTTCAGAATAATTTGTATGAATATAGTCCGAGTCGAAAGAAATAGTGGAAAGAATAAAATTGGGGCTCGTGTAGAATAACGCCGTGATTAAAAAATAAAGAAAGAAAACAAGAATTAAAAAGAAATAAGGATATCAATGTGGGGGAAGGTTAGAAACAGGCAACGTTGAAACGATCAAACGTGGAGGGGGTGTCAGTGAGAAAATAAATTTCGTAACCAATCAGTATCGTACAGAAACAAAGAGAGAGACAGAGAGAGATATGAATGGAAAAGTACAGAGAAGAATAGAAATAGAATAATAAAGGAAACACACACACACACGTAAATAGAGAGAGAGAGAGAGAGAGAGAGAGAGAGAAGAGGGGAGGGGGAATAGAAAAAATCTAGGAAAGCGAGAGAAAAACAGAAACAGACTGAGTGGAAATTAAAAACGCTCAGGATTGTCTGATTGCGGAGTAGGTCCCTGTAAAAATGCAAGATGGCCAGCGTCCCCAAAGTTGTATACGTAATTAATAATTAATAAATGCTGTGTTCATGTGCGTGTACGTGTGTACCGAATACGCGCGCTCGTGTTTTTCGATGCTTCCCGTTATATATGTATATATATATACATATATATATATATATATGTCTCTCCTCGAAATCTATACATATAAAGATCTGTTCTGAACAAAAGCACATCGGGACACCGACTTCTTTCCGTTTATCGCCGTTATATGTATACATACATGTATATATGCATATATATATAGTAAATTATTCTCTTCTTTCGTCGATATAATATTGTATTTACTCGATGCTTTGCAGCCACGGCATTTTATCTTGACGAAAAAGAAAAAAGTCAACAGTATATATATATGTATATATATATTTATATATGTATATATATCCACATACGTATATATATATATACAAATATATATATATATATATACACACACACATGGAACGGAGAAACAAAAGAAAAAGTACGGATAATAGATTATAGTCATACGTACACGTATATGTATATACGTATGTGTATGTATATATACTTATATCTAGACTGCCGATTTTATGCATTTACTATATATACTTCAGGATTTATATTTTCAACATAATTAAAATGATCAGCAAAATTTTGCATGGAGATCTGCAGTCTATATTCATATATAAATATATATATATATATATATATATATATATATATATATATATATATACATATATGTATACAGTGGTAACATGATGACAATTTATATATATATGAAATATATATATATATATATATAGATATATATGTATATAATAATAATAATAATATCGACCCAAAACCCCAAGACGGGGGGAAAACATGCAACATAATGTAGTGTAGCAATATAAGAATGTATATAATAATTATAATATAGTATATGTAATAATGAGGGGGTAGGGGGGGCTGCTGAGGGGGGTTTGCTTGTCGACAAAAGATCTCTTGATTGTTGCTGTTTTAATTCAAAAAGAGGGGGTGGTTGGGGGTGGTGGTTGGGGGTTTTTCGGGGGGGAGGAGTATTTTTCTGTAAGAATGTGTGGATGTGAGGCATGTGGGTACCTCCAGGATCACTGTTTGTGTCTTGTTTGCGCTTCCTCTTCTTAGTTCGGTTGGTATTTGCGCGGGAAGACCAGTCAGGGTACAGCTGCATGTGCAACTGTCTCTCCCGTCGCGCCAACTCATAATACTTGGCCTGTTCCTCTCGCCCTAGCGCGTGCCACTACCGAGAGAGAACCAAACACTATTTGTAATTGTGCATGAACCGTGGGCTAAACAACAGTTTAATCAAGAAGACAAAAAAAAAATGAGAGTTTCACTAAACGCTACTGCCGCCACCCTAATTGGACATCTCGAACAATTCTGTGTTTTGCTTTTTTCTTTTTCTCTGTTCCTGGGATTGCTTTTGCTCGGAATTACTCGAAAGATCCTTTCCACTTATTAATATGCTGTTCCACATATATACATATAAATATAAATTCCTTCGTCCCGTTTATATTTATATATATAGATGCGTGTACACAATGTGTCGATGCGTTCGACGCATTATTTATTTATCTTTTGTTTAGCATCTCGGTAACACTGGGGTCCCTACTTTCCGTTTAAAGTGCTAGAAGAACAGCCTAGATTCTCCCCTCCCCCTCGGTCGCACCGCTATTCGTCGTTTTATCAAATGAACTTTCGATCTGTACAGCCTGTCTGATAGAGGATCCTCGATCGCTATCTCGCATTCTTAGAGTGGCTACTATGCCGGCCATTTTCGCCGGAGGACCGCTGTTTCTGCTGTCCTGACTTGTCTATACACTGGAAAAATATACTGTCAATATGCTAAACACTAGAGATCCTGGCTCTGCATTAATCGCACACGTGTATTTGAATACACGCACCTGAGCACGTGACATTTCAATCGTATATTGAAATACACTGTATTACATGCGTATCAACGCATCCTCATTTTAATTCGTATAATTTTTAGAACGTTCATATTAATTTAAGTTTCGAGACTCAACAATATATTTAAAAACACCATCCTTCTCTAATACACTTGAGGTTTAGTTGATAACATTTTTCTTTATTGCGAGAGGTTTCCGGATGAATTTTTTCTGTATATTTTATATACACTTCTGTGCAAAAGAAACACCCAGTATAATTATGAGATATAATGGCAAACAATATCTTCATCTATTATCTTTTAAACAGCGAATTACTTTTCCAAAACTGTCTGTGTTATTATTTCATTTTTTACGCTTTTCTATTAAATATGGCCGGTGTTTCTTTCTTTTGCACAGTAGTGTACATACCCATACAGGATTTCTCAAAATTCCTTCAACAACCTGAAATGGGAGGTTCCTGAGATCATTTGAAGCAACATTTTCATTTGAAAAAATGGCGTCCGCGGCTTCGTTAAGGAGTTATTCACGAAAAACACGACTGTGCCAACACGCGTCAAGGTCGCGCTCTGATTGGTCCGTGTTTTTCGCAAATAACTCCTTAACAAAGCCGCGGACGACATTTTCGCAAAGGAAAATGTTGCTTGAAATAACCTCGGGAACCTCCCATTTCCGGATGTTGAAGGAACTTCGAGACATCCTGTAATTTATACGACATTAATACGTAAAAACAATAAAAATTAATACGGATTCAAATGTGGACACGTTAATACCGTGTACTCGAAATGACATGCACCGAAGTGCTTGTACGTGAAATACACGTGTACTGTATATATGTATTATATGTCGCAGTAAATGTACATGTACATGTAAGTACACTTACTGCCACAGAAGATACACAGTAATTTTAACCAATTTCTTCATGTCGTTATGTGGGAGTCTACTGTGCCAGACATCTTGAAGAACAATGTACCAACAGAGACACCTACTTGTTTATAATAATTAGACTGCGGGTCTTTATGCATTTCATTGCTCAAATACATTTTAACGATGCTGTTACATTATTCCGAACTTGTTAAAAAATTGTTCGAAGTAGAAACGCATCTTTACCTTGTCCCTTACAGTTTTTATTTTACATAAAAGTCCGCAGTCTATTTATAATAATACAGTTCGCAGCAACGTCTGTTGGATCTATCACAATAAAACATCAACTCGTTAGCTACCAGAGTCACGCAAGAAATTTAAATTAATTATCTGCATCAGTTTATAAAATTTCTGTGAAGACCATTGGTCTGGCAGCGAACGTGCTGACACGGTCAGGTGCTCGGGAGCTCACAAAATCTCTGTACAGTATAATCAGTGATAAGAAAGAAAGGTCCAGAGTTAATTACAGTAACATATTTCTCAGTGTATCCATGCTCTTCAACATTTACAGTCGACAGAAAGCTGCATCGAGTGGAGGCACACTTACCCTTTCAATTTTAGGGGATGCTAAAGATCGCAAAGGTCGCGAACACACATCGAGAAGAATAGTTATTAAAAATCGACGCAGGCTTTTCGTCGGACTGTCAAATAGGAGAATTGTATCTCCGGTTACAAAATGTTCCAGGACGAGCAGGTCTAATGACGGGGATCACAGCGGTCCCTGATTTCAAGATGGTCGCGATTTGTTATCCTGTCGGCTCTATCAGACATTCGGTACTTGGGTCTCTGATCGAGTCGTCGCAGGACTCTTGTCGCTCTTGAAGCACATCTCTTCGCCACGTATACTTGATCGTTTCTTTCGTATGCACGATTTCTTTTTCAAAAAAACGTGAACGGATACCGCTTTAGGGAGTTTGGCCAAATACAAACAAAAATTGATTGATGACAAAATCATCGTGAAACGATGGTGATATATCTCGCATTATATATGGATTAACCGCGGTCAGAGTCCGTTTCTCCCTGCGGCCGACGCATCGTCTCCGCAGTATATTTGCCTCTAACAATATTATATATACTTTTTCCCCAACAGACAATCCAATGATACAAAAATCGAAGATCGAAAAAATCGGAAACAATCTACAGAGAACGGAACAGCGTACCCGCGTACAAGTGAGACGGGTTCCGCTGTTGGTTCGTACAAACAAACAACGATTTCGACGCGCCAAGAAAGCGGTCTCGTTTCAATTTTATTTATTCATTGATTTTCTCGTTTCTACCACACGTATAGAACATATCTTTCCGTTTTGCTTTCGTTTCTTTTTTCTCGAGAACGTGACCAGAATCGACGATGACAAAAAGAAAAAATAATAAACGAACCGACGAATCGTTAACAACGTAACAACAAAAAGAAAGTTAATACATACATATATATATATATATATATATATACGATATCGCCGAGAGAAACAAGTGGCGATTAAGATTCAAAACAAAACAAAAAAGGCAACAAACCAACAACGACGAAATTAAACGAAGAAAAGAAAAAATATACAAAAAACGAAACTATGACAAAATCTATGTGAACGTAGAGAAACAACGGAAAGAGATATATATATGAACACAAAAGTAAAGTGAATGAAAAAACGCACAAAAGAAACTTTGATCGTTTCAAATATTGAACCAGTATATATGAAGGTGTGATCTATAAATATATATGTATATTTATGTATATATATATATATTTTATATATATTGGTAATTATTAAGGGCCTGCTGTTCTAGCACTGGAAAGTGGTACCTCCGGTGGGATCTGCGGAGCGCTCTTTCTTCCTCTTCTTCTTCTTGCTGCCGTATCCGTAGTTATCCCTGGCACTCCAGCCGGGGTATCGTTGCTGATGGAGATGGCGTTCCTGCCTGGCCGCCTCATAATACCGCGCCTGCTCCTCCCGGCTTAGCGAGTGCCACTGCGTGTCATACCCCCAAAATTCAGACTCAGTTTCACAGTATTCCAGCCGTGCACCGTGTCCCTTATCCACGCCGTTTTTTTTTCTCTACGTATTTTTTTTTCGAACTATTCTCGCCGTGTACGTCTTTCTCGATATATCCGGAATGATATCTGGACCGGCCGGCGCCTCGTCCGTCGCAACGCACACACCCAAAACCCTCTTTTAATCGACGGCCCCAACCCTCCATTTATTTATTTATTTATTTTTTTTTTCGTTTCTCGTTTATCCATAGATCCCACCTATATTCGATGCTCTCTTTTCGTTTATGTTTATTTCGCAGTGCCTCGAATCGTATACTTGAAACGCATGCAACTTTATACATATACAGATTATACACACATCTGGGTGGGGGGATGTCTGAGGTTATTATAGTTCGGGGGTGGGGGGAAGCGCCAAGTCAACATTTTGCTTCCGAGCGTCAAGGCAATCCGAAGAATGGTCCTTTGGATCTATGGTGGTCGCTGATCAGCAAACTGTGGATTTTCATTTAATTTCATTTATGACTCGCTTCACAGTTTGTTGATCAGCTCCGAGAATACCTTCGTCTCGAAGACTAGAATGTCCGGAGACTGGGTCGACGCCACTCGTATACAATGTTTCAATAATTGTTCAGTATTCTCGTCCATGAGTTCGCGTGAATGATCATGGAGGATATTGTGGCTCTGTCGACGAAGTCTAAGTGACGGCAACGCGTTCGGAAACGGAAAAGGAGAAACAGAAGAAAATCTTGACTTTGGCATGTGTCTGTCGCTTTTGCGGCCGGGCTGTGCAGTGCTTTTATCGTCGAATAGTTCGAACGTTGATCTTCAAGATCAGCACACTCGGAGGGACTCGATTGTTAACCCTTTGTAGACGAAACAACATTCTCCTGAAGGTCAAAGTCCTCTGTTTCGGGAGAACGCGAAGATACATTTCTTTCGTTGATGAAGGGGGTGGATTCGTTTCCAGGATTTCCGAGGATGGGGTTTTTCAGTGGTGAAACGCGCGAGATAAAACATCAATTTAGGCCGCAGTCGCCCTCAAATAATTCTAGTTTTACGAGGCGTAATTTGCATTATTATTGAAAATAGCTTCATACGCAGCTGTGGGCTTCCAAATAATACAAATTACGCCTCGTAAACGTAAAAATAGGAAATTTGGGGGCGACCGAGACCTAGATCGATCTTTTATCTCGCGCGATTCGCCACTGGAAAACCCCATCCTTGCATTATCGAGAAGTGAATCCTGGAAATGAATGTACACCCCTTAAATTATAATTGCAACTTCAACACTAGGTTCACGAATGATAAAAATACGGCTGGATACAGTTAGCCGGTTTTAGAGCTCCGTGAACCCAGCGTCGATCGAATAGAGACCTGACGTTGCCAATATGGCGGCTGATTTGTTCTCAAAGGGTTAATACGTGGAAGAACTCGATATCACCGAACATGGAAGACGTTCTGAAACGAACTCACTATAATTCTCAGTTGATACAGTAATCCCGCGATTTAACCTACCCCTTTCACTGGGGGTCATACTTCATCTTTATTCTTCATTATGTTTTGATGGGACCTCGACCAACATATTCGTGGCATTTTTCTAATGAAAATAACACCAAATATGATAGAATTCCGATGATATTTAGTTGTGCAACGAACGATGAAAGTTTCGTTCCTTCCCATACGCTGTCCTTTGCATCGAAAACTTTCATCGTTCATTACACAGGTAAATATAATCGGAATTATATCGTATTCGGCGCCATTTCCATTAGAAAGGTGCCACGAACATATTTGCGAAAGTCTCATAAAGAAATAATGAAGAATGAAGAAGTTTTGTTATTGGATCCAGTTATGTTTAGAAAGAACTTCACGATCTCTGTCCTTGGCTTAGATCGCGGGATTGCTGTATCTCCGATGAATTTTGATGGTTGAGCACAGCGTTGGCAAAGCGATGATACCGAGAACAGTCTCCGGCAGCCCGACAGCAGAAGCGTCCGAGAACTAGAAGATTCGTAATATAATAAGTTCAGATGGAAATAATGTGTCAGCTACTCACTCGTCTTCCCAATATCTGATTGATCGCAGCGCTCTCTTTTAAGGTACACTCTGCGACGACCTTCGCCCTCATCTCCTTCATGTACAGCATAAATGCGTTCAAAGGCTTTTTTATATGGGGTTTCTTTTTATCTGTGCAAACATCATCGATGTATGGTATGAGAGGTGGCCTCTACAGTGAAAATCATAGGATAAACTGATCACGGATGCCCAGGTTCATTAAGCGATCCTTACCTTGGTTATTCTGCTGCGACGAGTCCACGGACTTCCCGTTGTCTGGGTTCACCAGCGACGTAGAGTTCTTCTGGTCCACCGCAGACCTGCCGAGAATGAACAATAATTAGTCACGAAGCACTGTAAACGGACGGGAAACCTAGCTGAAATTCTTCGGAACCTGAAGTCCTTCAGCTCTAAAGCTCTCTTCTAGCTTGAAATCAGTAAATTTTATAATCAAGGTACAAAGGTATTCGTTAATTATTATTCGATATTCAAATCTACCACGGCTTCTTCGACTGCTCGTTGTAATAGATAAGCATTAGTTACATTTCCGGAGTAGTAGACTAGCTTCTACCTTAGAGGACCATCAACCACCAGAAAATAAGATTACCTCGAAATTTGAAATAGCATATAAATTTCACTCCACTGTTTACCATCTCATAAAATGGAACAATGCTAGTTGCTAATTCCTCGTTACGTCCTCATGGCTGAAGTGCGGCAAGCTACTATATGACCACCCAGTATATGGAGGACTAAAACGGTTTGTCAGGATCAAAAATGTTCCAAGGTCAGAGTTGTTTGGAAACAAAGTCCTTCTAGGATTAGGATCAGAAATGTTTCAGGATCAGAGTCGTTCAGAATCAGAAGTGTCTGAGGGACAGAAATGTTCCAGGGTCAAAGTCATTTAGGATCAGAGTCCTATGTTCCAAGATTAGAGTCGTTCAAGATCAAAGTCTTTCTAGTATCAGGATCAGAAATGTCGTTCGAGGATCAGAGCCGTTCAGCATTAGAAGTGTCTGAGGATCAGAAATGTTCCAGGATCAAAATCATCAGGATCAGAGTCCTAAGATCAGAGGTGTCTGAGGATCAGAGTATACTAAGATCAGATATGTCCAGGATCAAGAAAGTTCTAAGATTAGAGTTGTTCAAGATCAAAGTCTTACTAGTATCAGGATCAGAGTCGTTCAGAATCAGAAGTGTCTGAGGATCAGAATAGTTCAGGGTCAGAAGTGTCTGAGGATCAGAGTTCTACCAAGATCAGAGTTCTATGTTCCAAGATTAGAGTCCTTCAAGATCAAAGTCCTTCTAGAATCAGGATCAGAAATGTTGTTCGAGGATCAGAGTCGTTCAGAGTCAGAAGTGTCTGAGGATCAGAAATAATCCAGGGTCAAAGTCATTCAGAATCAGAGTCCTAGGATCAGAAGTGTCTGAGGGTCAGAGTCCTACCAAGATCAGAGTCCTATCTTCCAAGATTAGAGTCGTACAAGATCAAAGTCCTTCTAGTATCAGGATCAGAAATGTTGTTCGAGAATTAGAGTCGTTCAGAGTCAGAAGTGTCTGAGGATCAGAAATAATCCAGGGTCAAAGTCATTCAGGATCAGAGTCCTAGGATCAGAAATGTTCCAGGATCAGAAGTGTTTGAGGGTCAGAGTCCTATGTTCCAAGATTAGAGTCGTTCAAGATCAAAGTCCTTCTAGTATCAGGATCAGAGTCGTTCAGAATCAGAAGTGTCTGAGGATCAGAATAGTTCAGGGTCAGAAGTGTCTGAGGATCAGAGTTCTACCAAGATCAGAGTTCTATGTTCCAAGATTAGAGTCCTTCAAGATCAAAGTCCTTCTAGAATCAGGATCAGAAATGTCGTTCGAGGATCAGAGTTGTTCAGAATCAGAAGTGTCTGAGGATCAGAAATGTTCCAAGGTCAAAGTCATTCAGGATCAGAGTCCTAGGATCAGAAGTGTCTGAGGATCAGAGTCCTACCAAGATCAGAAATGTTCAGGATCAAGAATGTTCCAAGATTAGAGTCGTCCAAGATTAAAGTCCTTCTAGAATCAGGATCAGACATGGTCCAAGATCAGACTTGTTCAGGATCAGACATAATCCAAGACCAGACTCGTTCAGGATCAGACATGGTCCAAGATCAGACTTGTTGAGGATCAGAATCAAAGGTGATTCAGGATAAGAAGTGGTTGAGGATCGGAATCGTTCAGTCTGAAAATCGTCCAGGATCAGAAATGTTCACCATGAACCAGCCTCGTTACCGTTTGAAGTAGCTCTGCTTGTTGGTCTCATGATTAAGCGGTTGCTCAGGCTTGGCGCAGGGCATAGAGTAGCCCGTCGCGGAGTTCTGACTATTGCAGAGCTGCTCGGCAAGATTGGATCCTGGTCCATCGAAATACGGCTGGGGTATCGCTAGTGGGTTTCTATGAAAATTCTGCGGCATGGGCCAGTTGATCTGCTGCCACATGCGATGTCTCGCTTCCACCATCGCCAGCAGCTGCACGAAATTATGTTGTGCACCATATGGCGGCGGTGTAACACTCCTTGGCACGTTCATGTTCGACATCTGCATCAGGCTGCTCATATAGAGCGCCGTGAGGATCTTATGATCGGCCGTGGGTAGGCCAGCCTCTCCAGCTTTCACTGCTTCCTGGAGTATCGTCATATTGTCCTCGAGTTTCTCCTGTTGCGTCTTCTCCTCGTCGATACCGCTCAGGGTCTCCTCGATCCTGTTCGAAGCTTCGATCGTCGCGCCCTCGATCCCCGCGGCGTCGTCCTTCTTGATCACCAGGTTCAGTGGCTCCAGACACTCGGGCTCCATCGCCGGTGCACGAGGTCGACGTGTGCTTGCACACACGCTATGTGGGCCCAACTACACCCACTGATCCATGGAATCACACTCTAAATCATAGAGTCAACCTCTTTTCGCTTCTTCAATTCCAGATTATCGGTAGGTAAGTCGCACACTGTTCTCATGTTGATGCAGACAGAACACACAGCTCGGCTCTTCAACCGTTCAAGACTATCGGTAGCTAATGCGCACACTGTTCTCATTATACTGGGACTAGTGTCTTCCCTCAGACTTGTCAAGACAGGTGGCAGCTAATTCCCACAGTATTCTGATGTTGAAACCAGGCGATCCTCATTCTCACGACTCAGTCTTGATGCTGCGTCTCAAGGATCAGAGCAGCTCTCGCGGAAGCAGTTCGTCTCGGAACATTTGAGAGACTCATCGTGCTGTACGAATGCGGCACTGACACGGACAGCCTCATACACACACCTACACACGCACGTAGGCTCATGCGAGCAGGTAGAGAGACCCGGTGAAGCACGCGCGCGCGATTTCTGCAGGAGCGTGGTGTTCATAGAGCCAGCACACGCCGGTGGCCACGTATCATCTTCAAGTCGAGACACTGTCCTATCCTAATCTCAACAGCTCCATATCCGTCGTACGTTGTTCAAGATTCATGGCCAATTCGCCCGTAAAATGTCTCCAGGGGCGGCACACGTCTAGTAGCGTCGTCGTCGTCTGTCTCCTCGTCTCTCCCGAAACGTCTGCTCTTCTCGGGAATATAAAACGAGACCTCTCTCTCTCCTCATGTATGAAAATTAATGTTTCTACGTGTACCCTGTTTACTCCTTATCCGGTCCGCGAGACGCGTCGTTCCTGGCGTCGGCGGAATCACCGAGCGGTGTTACGACGATTGATTATCCGCGAGTGTGGAAGGGGCGGCGGGGAGGAGGGTTGCACCGTGGGGCCATCATCGCGATTCATGGCTCCGCAGCAACGACACCCTACCATCCGCCGATGTATAATTCGCGCGTGGGGGGTGAAGATTGCATTCTCTCTGCTTTCCCTGCGTGGCGGATCTTTTTTTTTTTGGCGGGCTGCGCGGCGCTGCCGTCGCCCCGCCGCCGTCCGTCCGGCGTCGTCCCTTCAAACACGTCTAAACGGCTTCCGACACCATCCAGCACCGTGCGATCAGCTGGTCCACGTCCGAACACCCCGGGAACGATCCTCCACGACGTTCACGCGATACGCTGCACCCCTCACTCTCTCTCGATCTCTTTGGGATCAGCTGGCGCACGTCGGAGATTCAAGTCTGAACGATCCTTTATCGTCCACGGACGCGATGCTCTAGCTGGAACACTCCTTCCTCTGGGGATCCCCTGCGGAATCCTTGCTCCAGGTTGGGATGATGCTGTTCAGCGCAAACTGGGTTAGGTCTGGTTCTGAGCACGTGGCCGAACACCGAAGGTCAATAGGATCGTCTACGTGGCAACGACTCGTCACGGTTCGTCGTCTAAGCTGGTGAGCGTCCATGTACCTCGTCTACGTGGTCGTCGCCTGCGTCGTCGGCGTCGTCGTCATCGTTGTCGTCTGATAGTCCCGCGGTTCGCTCGGCTCGCGAGAACAAGTAGAACGGCTCAGCTGATCGGCCATGGCTCCACGCGTGCCTCGAACAACCCGTGCGTGCATGCGGCTTTTGTGTATACTATACTCTCTCTCGGTACGCTCTCGGGGGCCAGCCGATCGGCCTGCTACTAATGCAAATTAGAAATCTGTTTAAGAGGGTAATGATCAATACATAACCGGCGGCGACGGTGGCGGCGGTGGCGGCCGACAGGCGCAGACGCTGTGCGAAGAGAGTCATTCAATAAGTGTTATATACGCGACGCAACGCCGAAGGGGAAACACGACTGGCAACGACGGGGTTGAAAGGACCGTTCACAGGGACGTGCTACCCCCTATGGTCGGCCATGAAACTAGCCCGTCAAAACCATCCCCCGATACACCCGGCCTTCTTTATCTACCGCTGAAATCACGTTGACTCCCCGCACCACCTCGCGGAGTTTATCGATGCGAGGATACTGACGATACTCCATTGATATTTTTATGTTGCCTACAGATGCTCATCATCCCTTACGGAACCAACCGTTTCTCCATTTTGATTGTACTTTGGGTGCCTCGTTAGCCAGTAGATGGATCAATCTGTACAATAGAATGGTGCTTGCCCCTTTAGTCGGATCTACACGTTCTGCAGGTCTTCACCGTCTGTGCTCGGATTTGATTATTGGATTGCGGATTTTAGGCGTGCGTGATTGGAATGTATAGCTCGGCAGTATTTGAAATAATCAGTATCTTCGGTGTGTAAGTTGTTTAGGAAATGTATTCTTGATTAACTATTTTTAATGGGCAGCTTTATTTGGTTGCCCATCCCCAAATTTTGCGTCGAGATCAAGAATAAGTAATAGAAATACTGTTTTCAACAGATTTAAATTATTCCGGAGGCAAATAGATCAATAATATTGTTAACTTGTTAGTTTTAGCTTGTTAGGATTATCGAAAGAGCAAAGTTTGTGGATCTTGTGCAATTCTAACAAGAATAATTATGCAATAAAAAGGATAAATACTATTTTCGACAGATTAATGAATTAAAATTAAAAAAATTAAAAAGGTTAATTAACTAAAATGATTCAGGAGGAAAATAAATGTCTGTTCAGCTTGCTCAGCTTGTGCAGCTTGCCATCGATGCATGCTTTGCACAAAGACCTGTGCACTAATAAATATAGAATTTTTTAGGGATCCTTTCGATAGTCGATCGATTCTTGGTGGCTTGTGCTGATTTGTTGAAGTCGTTTATCTTCGAGGATACTGTAGATGGTCGTAGACAGTATCGAGTTCATAGTATTGATTCTAGCAATTCTAGCCTCTTGGGTTTCTAGAGGATCCATTTCTTCTGTTAATCACGACTGGCTCTGATCGATTGGTTGGGCAGTGATATATTGACAAGATTGGCACATTCGAAAAACAGTACCACTTTTGATAGACTTCAACATGTGCTTGATTGTTACATGTACATGAACATTGTGCTTTCATTGTTACATGAACATGAACATGGACATTGTATTTCTATTATTACATGTACATGAACATGGACATTGTATTTTTATTATTACTTGTACATGAACATGAACATTGTCTTCCAATTATTACATGGACATGTACATGAACATGAACATTATCCTATAATTATTACATGTACATGAACATGGACACTGTATTTTTATTATTACTCGTATATGAACATGAACATTGTCCTCTAATTATTACATGGACATGAACATGATCATTGTCGTTTAATTATTATATGTACTTGAACATGGACATTGTATTTGTATTATTACATGTACATGAACATGAACATGAACATTGTCCTTTAATTATTTAAATGTACATGAACATGGACATTGTACTTTCATTATCATTGTACATGTACATGAACATGGACATTGTGCTTTCATTATTATGCTAGCCTAGTACAGAGTGTACGTAATGGGACACTTGATGGTGGTTGATGGTCTGATGGTTTGGTTGATGGTACATAGGATTCCAAGGTAGTTACTTAGAGGATAAGGACAGTCTGATTCGCAATGGGCGATTCAGGTGTCGCTAACAGCCAGAAAGTAGGAAAACCAACGAACCTGTGATTGTGATCCAAGGAAGAATGGTCCGTCTTCGGCGTCGATGGCACCAGTGCGTGTGACGTCAGCGCGTGTGCGTGCGGACTCAGGCCAGGATGCGGGGGCATCAGACCCGTCGGCGAAAACCGGTAGAGATCACTGGAAAAATCGTGGTCCTTAGAATTCTCGCATCGCGATATGATTTTAGTTGACTCAGTCATTTAATCCTATCGGAAACTGAACGTTCTGAAGCAACTCTTCAAGTTTTATTTTAAATCTTCATTGGAAACAAATATTAGGGTGGCAACTTATTTATTCCATACAGAAATGGGAGGTTCCTGAGATCATTTGAAGCAACATTTTCCTTTTCAAAAATGGACCAATCAGAGCGCGACCTAGACGCGTGTTGGCACAGTCGGGTTTTTCGTTAATAACTCCTTAACAAAGCCGCGGACGCCATTTTTGCAAAGGAAAATGTTGCTCCGAATGATCTCGAGAACCTCATTTTTGTATCAAATTATATAAATTTAATATTTGAATAAGTAAATAATTAAATTTAATGTAATTTAATATTTTATATCAAATTAATCGCAAAATTCAGAGCTTTCAAATGATATGCAGTTCAAAAGGAATGGTCACTGAATGAGATTATAATGATACAATAAGTTACGAAACTACAGCTCGCGAATTTAGTCGCCAACCTAATAGATAGCGATCTCTTTGTGTTTTGGCTAGAATCTTAAACTTGTGTACTGAAATTCTGAGAAAACGCTTAAAAATTGAAATTGTACTGTTCAGAAAACTATATCAGGATCTAAGCAAAAATTGATCACAGTTTCTTAGGGCAGTTATCAGGTGAATGAGGGAACGTTCAGTGATTTGGGCAGATCCCAGAGTTATGTAACCGGAATTTTCGTGGTACAGTGAATAACTTCGACTTCGATCACCTACTAACCTTGGTAAACTAGAACTTGGGATGGGTAAACTCGTCGGATACGGACTTCGGAAGCCCGCGCTTGCCGGGGAGATGGGGTACATGCTTGGTGTATGCCTGAAACGAAAAGTATGCCATCAAAATCACCCTAAACTCACCCACGAGCAGTTACCTGAACCGTTATGTCAATAACCAACATTTCCTAACACTCAAATATGAATTAATCCGTGATACCCGAAGAATTAGTGTAAAAATTAAATTGATCAATTCATTTTGCCGACTCTCAACAAAAATATTAACGCTAAACTTCTTTATAAAAAGAAATTCAAAGTGGGTATCCGGTTATCGACGTAAGGGTTGAAGCAGCAATTCTGTAAGAGACATCAATGGTTTAGTTTAATTGTTTTGACAATTTTCATTCTTCTAGCAGTTCGGCAACAGTCGAAAGCCTAGAGGAGACAGGAGCCAAAAATACGCACTTTCGTGTCGCATCCCCCGTTCCGGAGAAAAAACACGGTTCCGCCCTCCTAATTGGAAAGAACGGGCTTAATCATCTGTGGAAAATCTCAATTTGGGGCGGTTCGGGCAGAAAGCAAATAACAAGGAGGGCAGGATGAGGGATCCGCTCGCTGGAGGAGAATTTTCTGCGGTCGGCGTGTGTTATATAGCGTCTCCGAGCACCGACGACGACGGTGGTTAGCTCTAATAGACCGGAACTGAGAGGATGACCGGTTGGCCAAATCAGAAAGAGGGGGGTGGTTCTGATTTTCCTCGAAGAAACGGGATACGAATAGGGAACGCTACCCTTGGCTATTAACCCTCGGACGCTTGGACACTTCGGACCTTTTTCATTTCGGCCACAAACACGTGGCAAATTTACTTCAATCACACACGATGATCCAAAAATCTCGCTGCTGAAGACGTGTATGTCTAACAAGGGAAGCACCCCAAGTGTCCGACTTCGATCTTGATAATTCTTTGTGAGATGATGGTACATGGATCCCTAATTATATATGCAAAATATTAGGTGTAGTTACTCAATAGTTTTAAAGATACAAACAATTCAAGTTTGATACAGCTCAAATGATAGTATATCAACAAGGTATGAAACTTTAATTGTTTATATCTTTAAAACTATTGAGTCACTACAGCTAATATTTTGCATACATAATTAGGGATCCATACACCATCATCTCACAAAAAATTATCAAAACCGAGGTCGGACATTTGGGGCCCTTCCCTTGTAAAAGAAATTACTATGGCGGGCCCGTCAGACTGGCCCGCGGCCCGCGGTAGGACCGTTCCCCCACTTCTTCATTCCGCTCAGTGGGCGGTGACATTCCCCCACTATTTGACGCGTCAGAGTCGCCATATTAAGAAAATAGGTACACTCCCGTCCAAAAGTCAACGGACAATTGTTATTAAAGGATTTATATTATGAAATAAAGATGGTACTTACTACTAATTTTTTCAAATCTGGCCAAATCATCCTATATTTTAAAAATTTTTATTATTATTCTTATATTTTCTAATTTTTTAAATTTAGCATTTTCTCAATCTCTTTTGTCATGTGACTAATCGGTACTGGCAGAGAGAGGGGGTAACTTTTCCTCCTGATTTGGTGAGTCCGGGGATTTGTAGTGGGGGAACGGAACGAACAAGAACGGCGACGAGACAGAATTTATCGAGTTCACGATTTCTACGCGTGCTTGACCGAAGAATAATTGCACATCTAACGAATTAATTTATTCAGCAGGTTTTTTTCGACAGGCAGTCAACTTGGCGAAAGTAGACTGGCCGAATAATGACAACCAAAGATAGTAATCGTTATAGTTTCTCGGGGGGGATGAACGACTGATCAAAACCGAGCGTTTGCGATGTAAATCGGGCCACTCGGCATACAATCGTCGACTTTATTACTGTAAAAGTGTATTGTAATCGGAACAAGACTCGCCCTGTGACGCTTTTTCCCAACCCCCGTTTACCCGCCCCTCTTTCTCTACCGCGCCACTCGAAATCTCAATATTTGTCTCTTCGCCGCGGTTTTCCGATACAAAAATCGCGGAGATCTGGTAATCGGCATATCTAGCTTGCTTCCGGAATGAAAATTCCAATCAACCCGGCCGGATTATCTCGGGGTAACGAGATTAATGGACTCCCACCGGCGGAACGAACTGTTCGCGGAATCGTTAATTCGAGCCTGCACGTGCGCGAGCGAAAGAGAAAGGGTGATATGCTGGCGCACGTGTATGGGTTTTAATCGTTCCTTTTATCCGAGCAGAAGAAGCAGCGTCCCGGGGTGGGGAGAGGGATCGATCTCGCCGGGAAAAACCCTCTCGGAAGACAAAGATGAGATTCATCATCGGAGCTGTTTGCCGGTGACGTTTTTCAATCGGCGAAAGCGTGTATAGAACTTACCAGGAAGCGGCGACTTGCGTCATTTCCGGGCTAAGCATGGGGTACGGATATTGACCCGCGGAGAAGGGATACATCGGCGCCCTCGTCAGACCTGGAACAGAAATCAGGATGCTCGTTGAGTACCTCCGATCCGCTGCAAACATTTTTATTTCTTATCTTTTATTTATTGCAAAGAAGATGCAAGGAAACGTTCGGTCTTTGGAAATATTGTCGTTAACCTTGAAAACAATTTCACCCTGAAGTTCAAGCCAGCTCCCTTGGAAGTGAAACTTGAGTAGTGAAATTCTGAGAAAGTGCTGAGAAAACACTTTTTCAACTGGAAGAACCGAATCAAAGAAAGAAATTTCTTGTTATTTATTTCAGATCTGCAAAGGCAACTACCACCGGAAGTAACATTCTATTTTATGTTCCACGTTTTTAAAATTCGTTTACAAAAATTGCAAAATTGTATAAACATCTACTAATAATTAGATTGCGGATTTTTATGCTTTCATGGCTCATAGAAATGTTCAAAAAATGCTGTGGTATCAAATTCAACAAGAATTTCGTACGGTGTTTATTTATTCTCGATCTACAAACGCTATAATGTACTAGACTGCGGATCTTTATGCAAAATAAAAAATGTTCACATCGATTGCAAGACACACGAGTCAAATATAAATTGTGTTCTTCTTTTAATCATTCTACAGTACATGCTCCTTCGTTGTCCGGGATCGTGGGCACGGTCGTTGTCCAGCGCCTACCCACTCCACTGCCTGTCAACGCCGCGTCGCGACGATTGATATCGGCTCGGGTATGTCGGTGTGGACACCACGGCATTGACTCGAATGAATCGAATTTTCAAACTGCTTAATTTCCATTATTTTCTAATGGGACTTTCACTAACTTGTTTCTGGCATTTCTCTGATTAAAATGACACCAAACACGATATAATTTCAACTGTACCGTAAATTTTCTATAGATGCGAAAATTTTTGTACGACAGATGCGAAAGAAATATCCCCTCCAACTTAGTAATCTGATCTCGGCTCGGTATATCGGCGTGAACCACTACTAACGTGACGCGGAGAGTCGCAGCAGTCGTCGGCACAGTTCAAACGCCCGTGCGTCATCACAATGTAACACCAATATTTAATCTTCTTTATTCTTCATAATTTTTTTATGGAACTTTCAGCAACATATTCCTGGCATTTTTCTAATGCAAAATGATACCAAACACGATATAATTTCAACTGTATTTAGTGGTTTAATCGATGACGAGAGTTTCGAAAGAGACGCGGACAGTTGCCGTCGCATCGACAGTTGCCATGGTCTCTCTTTACACGCGCTGTCCTTCTCTACGTTCGGCTCGGCCTTTGAAGCTCAAATAGTAGGACCAAATGCGATAGATGCGAAGAAATCCCCCCGAGGCCTTCGCATCTATAGAAAATTTACTGTATTTAGTGGTTTAATCGACGATGAAACTTTCGAACGCAACGAAGAACAGCGTATGGGACATTCTTTGTACTGTACCAGCGACGGCCATTTCATTCTGTCCTTCTCTATGTTCGGCTCTCTACTGAAGTCTCGCTCGGCGCGATCTAAACGCAGTCATAAATAAAAAGAGGTGTCCGGGCACGATCGTTGTCCGTGCAAACCACGGCTTTCGGACAACGAAGGAGCATTTACTGTATTATGAAAATAATACATTGATGCGCTTAAATATTTTTGGCTGTGTTTCCATTTACGTCCGACGTCAGAATTGGATGAAATTTTGGGAACACGTTCGTTTTTGACTAAATGATGATTGTCAGAAGGATTTTTGGCGACTCGAAAAAAAAATTTTTACCATTTCAATGTCAATCTATAGGAGTCTAAGTAGAGGTCGCATGATTATTCAATCATAGCTCACATGTTTGAATTTTTATGGCGCTATGAGGTCAACAAAGCTGGTGATGATCCATTTTTGCAATTAATTGAAGATATTAACTATGTATATTCTGGAAATTAATATAAAATGTTTTCAAAATTCCAATTGTTAGACCAATTAATTGAATATCTACAATGCGAAGATTATGCGATCAGAATTAGTTAGGATTAGGTGGTAGGGGGAGGGGGGCGGAAAGGGTAAGGTAGGGAGTGACATTGAAATGATACAAAACTTCGCAAAAAATCCTTCTGACAATCATCATTTTAGTCAAAAAGGAACCTATTTCCAAAATTTCATCCAATTCTGACGATGGACGTAAACGGAAACTTCGCCATATTTGCAATACATCCACTGCTTTAAATTGTACGCGGCCATTTTCGTCATAATTGCATAAAATCCGCAGTCAAGCTATTACCAATGAAAATAGGATTTGATGTAGAACCACTCTCTCAAAATTCGTCCACAAAACTTGAAGATAAAAATGAGCGGTCCGCTAATGACCGTTGTCATTGTTCGGTCAGCGTCTGTATCAAGTTGTATCAGCACCCCGGCGGCGCGTCCGCTGATCATTACGCGAGGAGACACACGGGGAGCGATTGGAAAGGGGTGGCAGCAGCTTTCATAGTAGCGGTATCTAATATAAACCGGGTACGTGCTGCGGAATCGGCCCCGAAGAACCCCAGAAACGTCGGCTGGCTGGTATAAGTGGGGTGCCTTTGGCGAGGCAAAGTGTAATTGGCTTCATAAGAGTCGACGAGAAGCGGCCCGGAATATCGGCAAGCCTGAAACCGCTTGACGAGGCCAATACTTTACCCCCTTCGACCGTCCCCCTCCTCCGCGCCACCACCTCTTTCTATATCGTCCTCGTTGTGGCGTATGGACTGGATAGATGGACTCTTTTTTCACTTTCAGTCGCCGCCGCCGCCGCCACCCCCCCCCAGAACCCACTACTCTTCAGACTCCTTTTTCGCGGTTGAACATGTCCGGGAGGCGTGTTTCTCCGCAAATCACCAGCCTCGGCTCTGTCCGCCTGCACGAAATCGGTCAACGCGTGGTTTTCCGCGATAGGGCCACTCCAACCCCCCGTGGATAACGACTGTCTCTGTCCCCGGACCATAAAGAGATCGGTCCTCGGCCTCCGCCGATCACTATAGCCCTCTACCATCCCCTGTTTGTGAAACAAGACCGCTCGAACGTCGTAAAACTTGGCGAATCCAATCTTCAGACTGACTCGAACTCGATGGAATTTTCGGTGACATACTCTCGAAACCGTAGACCACGTTATGAAACAGTCAAATCTCGTTGTGCGCCAGCTGAAACTCGTAGACCAGGCTTCGAACATCGAGAGAAAGCTGGAGAACGGTGTCAACCTTTTGGAAATTGTTAAATAACTTTGTTGTTGTTCATTATTTTTGCATGAAACTTTGACTGGTATATAGCTGACAGTTCCCCGATTAAAACGATACCCCACACGATACAGATCGGCTTGTATTTGTAGGTGTAATGCACGATTTAGTAGAGCCTCTGTTATCCGAACGGTCCGCTGAAGGACAAGCGATCAGGGTGATAAAACAGTCACCGCGCGAGATAATCGAACGGAATAAACGCGATTCGATTTTACATGAATTGAGCGATCAGACGAGGGGAAATATCCAGCGGTGTCTTCGTGTCGGAGGCTTGCGGCGACGTAAACACACTTTTCGTTCTGCTGGAGTGTTAAAATACCACTCGAACGTGTCTCCTCCTTGTCGGAGCAGCTCGAGGGACACTCGAGAGACCAGATTGAACGCAGGATTCCGGGTTTATTCTTTGAGGAGCAAGAAAGGTTCGAGCGATACACATTCCCGACACGACCGACACTCGAACCGTGCTCACTTCTGGCCGATTAAACGAGCTGGCCGCTTTCTTCGCTAATTTTCGTTGAGAATCGTTTCTCTCAGTCTTCTTCCTATTTGAAATTGCACAATTTTTCAATTCAGGGGAACCAGTTACCCCCTCTCTCCAAGTACCAGATTAGTCACGTGATCTGGCGGAAGGGTGGGGGAATTGTAGAACCGGAGTGAGAAGCAAAATGTTTTTATTCCAAATCCCTCATAAATCAATGAAGAGCCTGCAGAATGGATTTCCCACCGAAACAGTTCGACTAAACCAATTCTGAAAATGTCAGTGCACCACAATCTTCCTCGGTTCCTCGTTTAGATCAGCCGGAGTGCTCCAATCAAATTGATCTATCGCGCGCGCGGATCGCAGCTAAGAGGTTCGCACAAGATTCCTCGAGGACGTTGCGTGTGAACTCGCGCAAAAAAATCACCGATCCGTAAGATAAAATGCGTTCAATTAATTCTAGAGAAAAACGAGAGCCCGCTCTCGGCCGAATGAAGAATCGCTGAAATCCCGCGCAACCACTCTGCGCGAGTTAAGAAAAAAGCCCGCGACCGATCGGAAGACCAATTAAAACTTGAAGATAGTGGGATAGGGGGCCGGCGCAGTGAGTCGTGTTCACGTCGGAGCATCCCTTTGTCGAAATCCTGCGCGCTTCCTCCCTCATCGAGACACGCACGTCGGAGAAACCACGGCCGAATAAATGCTAACGATAGTCTCTAATAGAGCGAAATAGACACAGAACCGTGACGGATCCTCTCCCACCCACCCCCCCCTCTCTCTCTCTCTCTCTCTCTCTCTCTCTCTCGGAAAAAACGTCGAAAACCATCGAAGTCGTCGGAGCAGAGGGATGATGAAGGACGAGAAAGCTGCAGGTTGGAAAGACAGAGAATGATCGCGGTGTACGGAACACACCGGGAGCTCGAGTTGTTCGAGAATAAAAGAGTAATTTTCCGGGTGGTGAGACCCCGATAATGGGGTTGCAGACTGCCGAGTCGACTGGAAAGTGATTAAGCACACATGACGGAGCCCGCGGACTCGCCAGGATATTACGAGCCACCCCTTTCAATCCACCTCCGCCGTCCTTCCACCTTCTCCTCTACCTTCTCTCTCCCGCCCCCCCTCCCGTCCACACCCCCTTTTTACCTCTCTCCACCCTTACATCCACCTTCTTCTCCTACTAGCGAACGCGGCGCGGATCGTCGTGCTTCTAATTCTCTCGTCCCTTACCTTATTCGTACACGATATTGGACAGATAACGACCCTTTCCTGCGAGCATTTCAGAAACCATACCCCCCCTCTTTCACCCTCGGTCTTCTCGTTCGTGGATCCGGTAACCGGTCTCGATATCGATTCTCCTCCTCGACTACTCTCCTCTTCCGGGACTTCGATTCTTCCTGGTTACTTCAGGATACCACCCCCCGGACTACTCCGTGCCACCTCTTTCACGGCAGAATGTAAATGAATCGTCCTACGAGAATCGAGGAGGGGATGATGTCTTAAGTAATTCCTCCCGGGAGGTTGTTCAAGAAATATCGGGATTTGTTGCACCCCTTTGAAACTGCCACGATTGTGGCTTTAGGCCCCGGTTCCCCGAGGACGATTGATCCGGAATTGGACCTCGCCGCACGCTGGGAAATACCCACCCTTAACGCGAACACTGGGGACACTTTCGTCCCCGGAATTTGTTGTGACGACGTTCAACTAGATTTGCAAGTTTTATCCGTGGGGGTTGCAAAGTACCTTCCTTTGTCTTTAATTTGAGCCCTCGAACGGCGAGAAATTCGTACTAGAACGCGTTTTAAGATCGCGCAGAAGAATCTCGAAATCGAGTGAATTTTGTCCGAGTTTTGATTGTCGGGTTTTGTTGATTTTCCCGCGAGCTCTCAACATCCTTTTCAAACCTAATCACTCTTATCACAAAGTACCTTCCGTCGCCTTTAATTTGGGCCCTCGAACGGCGAGAAATTCGTGCCGGAACGCGTTTTAAGATCGCGCAGAAGAATCTTGAAATGGGGTGAATTTTGTCCGAGTTGTGATTGTCGGGTTTTGTTGATTTTCCCACGAGCTCTCAACATCCTTTTCAAACCTAATCACTCCCATCACAAAGTACCTTCCTTCACCTTTAATTTGAGCCGTGGAACATCGAAAAGTTCCTAGTGGAACGCGTTCTAAAATCGTGTCGAGGAATCTCTGTAAAATCGAGACACCAGGTTCGGATAGCAGAGGTTCCACTATATCGTGTGTTACGCGAACAGTTGTGATCGGAACTGCATCGTGTTGGGTATCGTTTTAAACAGGAAAGCGTCAGGAATACGCAGACATAAGTTTCATGTAGAAATAACTAACAACAAACAAGTTATTCAACACTTTCCAAAATGTTGACACCGTTTCCCCTGATTCTCTCTATCTTCGAAGCTTCGGCTACAAGTTACGCGTTTCATAGGATAGCGAACCCTCGTCGGGAGTGTACAGATAAATAAATAAATAGATATTAGTCAAGTATTGTCCCGTTGTACCGCTTCCGTCTGGAAGATTCGCGTCGCGTCGCCGCGATACGTGGAAGAAATTTATACCGTTTCTCGGTGACACAGAGCGAGGCATTCCAGTAATTGGTAAGTGTTTTCGAGGGAAACCGAGCCGGCACAAAAGCGGGTAGATTAAAAAATGTACGCGGGGGATCGCAGTAAAATCGGCGAGAAGAAGGAACGCCTCATAATCGCGAAAAAAGGAGATCGCCGGGGGCCGTTGAGGGAGAGAGGGCTTGGGGGGTGGTCGGCTGACTAGAGAGAAGAGAAAAATTAAGCGGATCAATGGCGGACTGCCGGCGTTTCATACCGGGAATCGTGGTCCCTCTCTCCCTCCCTCTCGTTCGCTCCCTTACCTCCTCCCTTCTCGCGTCTGCTCTTCTCCACGGAATCCTGAAATAAACACGCGGCGGAGATCGAAAAGTGGAGCTAATTAGAAATATATTCGTGGAAGCGGGAGAGATCCGTGCGCGGCACCAAGGGGTTGGGTAGACACGAGGGGGCTGGAACCACCGTGGAGAGAGAGAGAGAGAGAGAAGCATTCGGAATCGCGAGCAGAAAGCGAGAAAGAGAGAGAAAGTGGAAGATGGACGTTGGAGCGGGAAAGACGGAAGAAGATGAATAGGCGGAGAAGTTAGGGGAGGGTCTGAACGAGAGAGGGATGGAAGTCAGTGCCGCCACCTCTGCTCTCTGGGGGCGGAGGGGTGGTGGCAGAAGGAGGGAAAGATGGGGAACGCTGTCGTTCGGAGAGCGACGGAGGGATGCAAAACCGAGGGTGAAACTCGAAGGGGATGGGGGAAGGAAGCCGGAGGGTCCGCGGACACGGTGGGGGTAAAATGCTCGCTCGTTTGCAAGACAAAGAACCCGAGCCGCCGTACGAACTCGTAGTTGTGCATAAACGCTATCAACCCCATCTACATATTCTAGGGACAGGGGTGGCGACGAGGAGGAGGGGTGCGACGGAGGGCGGCCAGGCCCGAGGCAGAACGAGAGGAGAGAAAGATAGCGCGCGCGCAAATACGTCCCAACTACCCTTCTTCCTCTTCATCCTCTCTCTCCTTCTCTCTCTCTTTCAGTTTCTCTCTTTCTGCTCGTGACTCCGCAGAGGTGAAAAGATACCCCGAGCCCTCCGAGAAGTAGCTCCGACGACGACTACACCACCCGAACTGAATTAGAATTCTTCAGTTTCAAGGATTTTATTGTGAGACCCTTCGCCCGCCGGATTAATGGACCGTAATTAGAGTTATCGACGCCGGAAACGGCGGACATCTTTGAAAGTCGCCGGGGGACTGCGGCTTTCCACGCCGAGGATCCCCCTTTGTTGCGGCCGCGGCCCAAATTATTGTCCAAGCTACGATTTTAGACGAAATACCCAGTTGGACGAAATCTCGACTGACTTAGCGGTGCGCGTACTGGTTCATCATTTACCTCTTCGTCGTGGTAGATACGAAATAAGAACTCAATTTTGTCAATTTCTCAATATATGTCTATCCTTCACCTTCAATTTAAGCCCTCGAACGTCGTGATACTCCTACTGGAACGCATTCTAAAAACGTCTCGAAGAAGTCGCTTACAATCGATACGGATAATAGAGGGTAAGCTGTACCGAGGATTAAACGAACATTCGTGATCCAAAGTGTATCATGTTGGGTATCGTTTTAATCGGAAAAGCGCCAGGAATAGGAAGACAGTATTCGATAATATCTATCATTACTTAAATCGTGTAGGTCTGACTCTATAAGCACCGTGTTGCTTCAGATTATTACAGCTGCTTTCTCCAGCTTGTCAACGTAATTAAAAAGAAAAAAACGTAGAAAATTTATATTTTGCGTAAACATCCGCAGTCTAGTGATCACAGTTCAGCTGTCGCGTGGATGAGGATAATGAAGATGGCGGCAGGTCCACGCGACAGGTATCTGATGAATCGGTGCAGCGGATCGTCGATCGATTGTTAATCCACACCGCTACACAAAGATGATAGTCAGGGGTTTCCTCAGGGTTGGAGGATGGTCTGGGAGGCGTGTGCAACGTTCGTAGGAAGGAGAGAAGCTGTAGAAATAGAGAGGCAGGTTGAAACCCCCTTGACCCGGCGCCAGAGGGAGGCTGCATGCCTGGCTGATTAGCCTAATGGTGAGTCCTCCTCTTATTCTCCTACTTGACGCCAGTTCGCGAGCCTCTCTTCTCTCTCTCTTATCCCACCGCCACTTCCGTTCTCTCTCTCTCTCTCTCTCTCTCTTTTGCTCTCCTCCCCTCTTCTTGCTTCTCTCCACTCCTCTCTCTCTCCCGCAGTCTTTGTCTCTCACTCTCTCCTTCGTTTTCCCTGTATTTTACCCTCTGGGGACGCCTGGGCCTCTTCACATCCCTAGTTCGAGCCGCGGCATCGGCTCAGACCCTTGACTCGATAAGAAATATTCCTTCAATTAGGAGCCCGCTGAAATATCAATGTTTGCACGGCTACCAACAACCGGACTCTTTTTTAATTCACCGCAAGAGCACGGTCAATGGAAACGCTTATTCAAGACCAAGGTAGCATTGCGGAACCCTCGAACTCGCGGTTACTCGAGCCACGCTGCAACGAGATGAAAATTTATACCAACGAAAAATGTTCTACCTCCTACGGGACGATGTCCGAGGACATTTCCAGTAACTTTTTCCTTTGCAAAAATGCCTTACGCAGCTCCGTTGCTACGTTATTCGCGAAAAACGCGGACCAATCAGCGCGCCTCGCCGACAGACCCCGTTGAGCGCGGCGCCGGCATTGGCCGAGCCGGGGCCTGTTCACTCTAGCTGCGCTTTTTCGTTAATAACTCCGCAACGGAGCCGCGGAGAACATTTCCGCAAAGGAAAAAGTTGTTTGAAATTACGTTAGGAATTATCCCTCCCAAGTACAACATTTTTGGGACAATTGTCGGATCTTCAACGCGGTCCAAAAGCGTAGATAACAGCGAAAAAATTCGTATAAATGCCGAATTGTATTTTGCAATGTCTACCGAAGTCGAAACAAATTCGATTACGCAAATCATGTTGCTATTCCCCGTATATATAAAATATGTGGGTGTTGATATTTGCGCGGATCGGTGAAACGATACGAGAAGAGACCAGAAGTATTCCATCAATTACAATTCGAGGGGGTTGTCAATATTTGCGCCGACACCAGCGGCTCAAGTTCCCGAACGAATTATTGATTCAAACGTGATATCATCGAGAGAGGGTGAGAGAGTGAGAGAGAGAGAGAGAGAGAGAGAGAGAGAGAGAGAGAGAGAGAGAGAGAGAGAGAGAGAAGAGGAACGCGAATATATATATTTACATATATTTTTTGCAGAAACATACACGATCTGTGTCAGACCCTTTGAGCAATTATGATTGATTAAAGTGTAAACGTCACCCACGCAGAAATAGTCGAACGCCCCGTCGAATTCCAATATTTAAGATTCATTTCGTTAGCGTTTGCATTCGATCAAATTCATGGACGGAGTACACGCGAACGTGTATCGGAATGTCGAGCGTGCGCTCGCCATTTTATTCCGAATGATTTTATTGTTTGATCTCGTTGTTTGAATTTTCGCAAGAACAGAGTCGAATTCGCATCAGCAGGTTTCAACGATTATTTTATCGCTGGGACATAGTGATTTTTATCCTAATAAATATTCATCGTCCGTTTGCAACATCAAAGATTTCGTCCATCTGGAAGTTGAGTGAAACATAGGGAACGCGAGAGCAACCTCCACCTTAGCTACTACCACCATTTTGTTGAGCCAAACCGCGCGTGTTCGAAAGTGTACCAATTCAATCACCAACAAACCCTTGCATCGTTGAAAAACATGCTTCTTTCCATCAAAATCGTCCCTAGACCTATATGCACAAAATTAAATCAACAAAACAGAGAAAATACGATTAAAAAGACACGAGTGGCAACATGAGAAAACGGGAACGACAATAATGAAAATCGTGTCACCAATTCCTCTCTTTTTGACCTTGAAAAGACATTGACACTCCGCTGCACTTAATTAACTAACAAAACACGTAACCTTGTAAATTTATATTGTCTGAGAGAGAGGGAGAGAGAGAGAGAGAGAGACAGAGAGAGAGACAGAGAGAAAGAAATTTCTAAAAAATTAATCGATCATTTTTTAAGACCCTCCAAAATTAATTTTAGTCAACCATTTACTGTGAAATCGCCCGAGAGATTTTGTCCAAAAAATTAATATCAACTGACTATATCAATAATTAAGTCCATCTGAGAAATAAGAAGCTAAAAGAGAAACGAAAACGCTGCTTCTAGAGTCTACATAGAGGTCTGAGTATAATAATTAATGGTGGACGATAATCGAGATGATCTCCGAGAAAGAGGCAGGTTTTTCGCCGAAAAGATCGTAGACGAAAGAGAGTGTCTTCCATCCTTGTGGCTCAACAGGGAGGGGGGGATGAGCAGGACGTTACATCAGAGGATCAAGGACCAATCGAGGAACCTCGGGGAGGAGCTAACCTGTGGAGGCTGCCGCAGCTAGAAGACGTTTCCAGTGTTCGGGGTGGGTGGGTGATGGTTGTCCAGGGGTGGCTGATGACCAGTACTCACCGGCCGCTGCGGCCGCTTTGCCCGCATCCAACGTTCCATAAGGTGGAATCCCCATATGGGCTGGTGGTGGTTGAGTCAGATGGTCCCCGTTTGGACAGAAGAACGGCAACCCGCTCGGATGCGTCCCTGCGAGGCCCATCTTGCTCGCCTGCGAACATAAAACAAAGTAATCGTCAATACAGCATGTTCCAATCAGTTCCTCTCTTCATCCCCTAACTGGGATTTTATGACAAAAATAAGTAGGGGAAGTACAGTGAAAGTACCAGAATTTAGAACTCTGGTATTTGCCACCTGTTAAATCAGCATAATCTTAAATACGCTATGTTCCAATCAGTTCTTCACCCTCTTCATCCCCTAACTAGGATTTTACGACAAAAACGAGTAGGGGGCATTCAGTGAAAATGCCAGAATTGAGAACTCACATTATTATTTGCTCCAGAGACTTTTTATTTTTTAAAAATTCATATTCGAATGCTATTTAATCAGAATGAAGCAATATTAAATTTGCAACCCATTCAGACTCCTTATGTGTTACTAAATTTCGAATAGAATACAATTATGAAATAAAATAAAATAAAAAAGTATTTTTTACTTAGTTTCTTGGTATAGTTGCTTGGACAAGGAAATTGATTCCATTATTCTCCACAAACGAATTTTTATAATCGCAATAAATGTAAAATATGAAAACCGGTTGTGTTCGCTAATGTTTATGTGCTCTTTTATGATCTACTTGGACAGGCCGGAGATCGAAAGGGTTTCTCTCTAATAGTTTTAACTACTGCGAAATAGCCCGAGCATGATGTAGTCGCGTGATAGCCTAGCATTATCGTTATCAAGTAATTAATAATACGTTTATTAATGCACCGTTAATGTGACCAGCTAATTAGCAGTCCGCCGAGGATTATCAATTAATTAACTGATGCCCGGAAGCCTCGGAGCGAGGCGGCGGCGACAGGTGTTTGCGTGACACGAATTAATATTTTCCTTCTGCAGCATGATCGATAGTGTTGTTATAAAACCGCCTCTAATTCGCTCGACGCCGAGATACTCATCAGAAGTAACAACTGCCGATCAGATAGCATTTTCATTAGAATGATTGCGTGCAGGATGTTCCTGTTCAAATTATTATTTTTCGCTAACCAGCAATCACAATCTAGTACGTCTTCTCGCTAGCCGTATAATCTGCTTTCCATAGTAAACAAACGGAAATTGTTAGACGTATTTTCTTATAAATTAGACTAGTTTGGAGCCAGTAGTTGCAACAGGGAAGAATTTCCAGCGTGTACTAGTATTCGCAAGAAGTAGAATCGGTTGACAATTTTCAAAAAACTGTACAATGTTCAATTTTGAAAATTCAAGAAAATTTTGTCTCACTTATTTCTCCAGATAGGACACCACTGCTTGCACCGGCTGTTCCGAGACACCCTGTATAAAGCTTCTAGAGTCTACAATTTTATTATTGACCTATCTATTTTATAATTAAACTAACTGTACCCGGCCACGCTGTAGCTCTCGTAAAATAGTTAGTATAGAATAGTTAGTATCGCGTCGGAGAAAAAAATGTCAAATATGAAAGTTGTAGAGAATGAAATTTCCAATCGCCAAGGTGGTCTCAGATTTTTTCCTGAAACCTACCGTTGAAAAGCTACACCTGTTTAAAAAGTCGGTAAACCAAAAAGTTTAAGAAAAACTCAAACTTTTTGTGTCATAACTCCTAAACCACGCGACCTACAGAATTGAATCAGTAGTCATTTGAAAGAACTCGGCGAGCTGAATCCAATGAGTACCTCAAATTGAATATAGATGATACCAGAGTCAAAAGTTATAAGCAAAAACGTGCCCAAAAGAGGGCGAAAAAGTCTGGTCACTAATGACGTCACAACTTTTGAACGAATGCACTTTTTCGAATGCGGATTGTCCTAAAACCTTCCCGAAGGAACGCTGCGTCTAATGGCTCAAACCCAAGATTTCTACGTTCAGCCGTTTCGGAGTTGTTAGATTTTGAACAAACAAACAGTACAGTTTTATTTAACCGGGTATTTTACCTAATTTGACCACCATGAATACCTTTGTTGTTTTTAAAGACACGTCAAATGTCTGAAGGACAAAATTGAATGGTAAAATGGGGCTCATACGATAACAAAAAGATTTTTGTTATTATGTAATTCTTTTTAGAGATATGAAGGTCACCTTCATTTTTTTAAATGGAATGTGTTCTTTTTTAATACATCAATCGATGCTGCTGGACATTTGTTATAAAAAAGTACGAACCTATGTATGTCGAAAAGTTAGTAGTTTAGGAGATATTTCAATTTAAATAACTCTTAAACACCATTACTGTCGTATTAAAACGTTACACAAGTAAGTAAACTGGTTCTGTTGACTTTTTAAACGCGATCATCTCTATCACACAGCGCCATTCTTCACCTTTCATTCAAGCCCTCGAACGTTGCAAAACTCCCACTGGAACACGTTTTAAAATCGTCTCGAAGACGTTGTGTCTGATTTAGTTCGGATAATCGAGGCTCCACTATATCGTGGATTAGTCAAACAATTATAGTTCGAACTGCATCGTGTGGGGTATCACTTTAACCGGAAAAGAGCCGCCCATGTGCCAGTGGAGATTTCACAAATAAACAATCAAAAATAAGAAAGTTACGAACAGAATTCCGCGTTGTAAAATAAGTTTGAGACACAAATTGATCCGAATTGATTCTAATCGAATTCGTTCGCTAGTGCACACAGTCGCAATTAAGGGGCTGGCATTCCTCGACAGCGTAATGTAGCAAACTTTATCGAATTCGCAAGTAAGTAAACGCTAGCGTCTTAGTACGACAGTAATGGTGTTCTAGAGTTATTTCAATTGAAATATCTTCTGAATTACTAACTTTCCGACATACATAGGTTAGTACTATTTTATAACGAATGTCCAGCTGCATCGATTGATGTATTAAAAAATACCTCATTCCATTTAAAAAAATGAAGGTGACTTTCAAATCTCTAAAAAAAATTACACAAAAACAAAAATATTGTTGGTATCGTATGAGCCCGATTTTACCATTCAACTCTGTCCGGCAGACATTTGACGTATCTTTAAAAACAACAAAGATATTCAAGCTGGTCGAGTTAGGTGAAATACCCGGCAGATTATAAAATCTGCGACACCCCCTGCATAAACATTTCCAGAGTCTACAATCTTCTGCTTGACCTACCCGATTCTGTTATAAATTCTGAAATTATAATGATTAACCAGCAGAGAGCGAGACAAGGCGATTACGCAACATTCGAGACATCGTCTATCCTAGACAGAGCCGTTAACGACAGCACAATCTCCGTGAGCTAAACAGAGGGACTGGGATTTAACGATCAGCCGCGGAGCCGAGTTCTTTGATCGCGGTTGTAGTACCATTCGGTATCCTGGGGGCTGTTTAACATAGACATTAGCCTCATTTCCATCCGGTCTGCAACCTGGACCAGGATCAGGAGACAGGCTAAAAAGCCCTCGGGAGAGAGGAGATATATTATACAATTCAATAAACCCTCTCGAAAAGGGAGGGGGAGAGCTTATCGAGGACGAGGAGAGAGGCTGGTAGCATTAATTTGCAAAGACGGGCGGCGCGCGTGCTCCTCGAACCGGTTCGAGGGGTTCGTTCGGCTTTTCCGTCTGCGGGGGTGTATCGCCGAATTCAAGTGACCCTTGAGCGTTCTCGCGCGACCCATCTCCCGGCTCCTTTTGACCCTTTCCACCTTTTTTCCTGAGAGTCTGAGCGATGGATGAGAATTAGTTCAATCTGGCCACCACGTCGAGACAAGGTCGGTCCCTTTCTCTCTCTCTCTCACTCTCTACCCCCTCTTCCAGGTCTCCGATCGATAGCCCGAGTGGTTGTCTCTTATCAGTCGGTGCTTACCATGAGTGCGGCGGTATCGCGCATCGATCTGACGGCGAGTAACAGTCCTGGATCGAGAGGTTCCCTTTCCATCCAAGTCAGCACCCTCGACAGCAGACCGACCGCCTCTTTCGCGGTTGGCTCGTCTTCGTCGTCCTCTTCCTCCGGTTCCTCGGCGTCCTCGTAATCGGTTGACCTCTCCTCCGCCTCGATCTTCACGCAGCAATGATCCTCCTCGAGCTCCTTGATCTTAACGCAACGCGCCAGCTCGCTCTCCTCATCCAGGATCCACTTGCTCAACTCCTCCTCGCTGACCTCGAGACCCACTTCCCGAGCCAGGCTCTGCAGCTTGATCAACAACAGCCTGTCCTTCTCATGATCGGCCAACACCTGAATCCTCGGCGACAAGCTCAGCCCGGGATTCGAACAGCCTACAGAGTTATCCTCCAGGATCCAACTCCTGGCGAACGTCTCCGATCGGACACTCAACCAGGCCTTGTGGAGATCGGCAAACGCCTCTTTCAGAGTGAATCGTCTCAGATAGGCGAACAACGATTCGTCCTCTGTTCTCTGGTAGACACCGTAAGACGCTCTGGAGAGGACACCGGTGGCTAGTATGACTCTCAACTCCTTGATCACGATCCTCGTCTCTAGGTAATCTTTCGGGACGATCACCAACCGGACCAATCCACCGGCGGCGACGCAGTCAGCCTCCGGAGGCAGATAGTCCGCGGTCTCGGCGACGAGGACCGCTCCGTCCGGGTGCATCGCCATTGCTGTCACCGCGAACTCTTTGTGGAACCACCATAAGAAGAGGTCGACGGTTAGCGAGCCTCTTCCGCCGCCAGCGTAGATAACCGGTTGGCTCAGCATGTTTACTCGTCTGAGGCAACGGGGCCGCCAGTGGCGACCGGTCACCAGCAGTCTGGTTCTATGGTGTCCTTCGTGATCAGCGGCCCCCACCACCCACACTCTCTCGACGTTGCCAGCTGGGCCGACAGTGGCGCCCCGATGACATCCAGGCAGGTCCCGCCAATCCAGGAAGGACACATGTGCGAGGTAGATGCGGTCGCGGCTGTAACCCTCCAGGACACTCCTCAGAGCCTCGACTTCCACCTGGGTCGAGGTTCCGGGGTTCGGCTGAGCCGAGTCGGTGATCGTCTCCGACGTGGTGGACACCGAGGAGTAGGACGAGGACGAGGAGATTGTGGACGAAGGTGCACAGATGGCGGAACAATTTTCCGGGGAGTCCCTGTCGAACGTTGACCTGCTGGCACACTGTCTCTCCTGCCTCCGAGTCCTCAGTCTGTTGTCCTGCTCACTGTGTCTAGACTCTACGGACCTTTCCTCGGAGCTTGGCTCGAGCCTGACCTCGTATTTCGGCTCTTCCGGTTTCTCCCGGGAGACGTAGGTCGCGTCGTATGTCGGCGAGGAGGCGGTCGAAGGCGGAGAGGTGCAGTTCCCGAAGCACGGGTCCGACGAGGAGAACAGGTGCGTCGACGACGACACGTCTCCATGGTTCTGATGGAGACATCGAGCAGAGTCTCCGGGACGATCGTTGGACGGGCTGCTGTGATCCCAGCGTTTCGTCTGGCATCTATGCTGGCGGAAGCCGTTTTCATGGGGCTGAGTAATCTCGTTGTGGCGCATGCGCGGCTCCGACGACGATCGACCCTCGCACGCCGCCACGGACTTATTGGCTGTGCTGTTGGCGATCGTTCCGCTGGACGGGCTCCGTGCCGGGTCCTCGGGGGATCGATGATAACGATGATTATGATTATTGTATCCCCCTCCTACCAGCCGTACTTTCTTAGGTAGCTTGTTGTTAGCGCCGCAGGTACACTTGCCGCGGGGTGACATGTTCCTCGCGAGACCGTCGGAGGAACCACCACCCCCCGCCCCCAGGGCCTCCGTCGTTCTTAAGGATCGTCTCCGAGACCCTGGGACGACTTATCCGGGACGTGTCTCGCGAATTTCGGGAAGGATTCGCTCGCGCGCGCGTGCGACCGCTCATCCACGGCGTGCCGGCTTCGCCTACCGAGCGATGACTGAGCGAACGGCCGCGACGCAGCCGTCAAAGGCCGGAGCGGGAACTAGAAGGCTTTGATGTACCGCCGCCCCGGCGCGCACAAAACGAAAGCGGACCCGACTCGTTGGTTGGCATGCCACGGAGAGAGAACGGGATAGAGCGCGCGAGAGAGAGAGAGAGATAGAGGGAGAGGGTTTCGCGGGATGAAGAGAGAGGACTGGGAACACGGCCAAGCAAGCGCCACCCGTAACCAACAGAGACAGACACCGATGGGACGCGAGAAGGAGAGGAAATCCGGGAGAGAGAAACAGAGCGTCAGCGGAGAGCAACGATGGAACGAGATGACGTATCACGACGGACGTATGGTCACCGGGTTCGAGGACGTCCACGCAACACGACGGGCTCCATTACCGGACCGATATACAGTGCTCCCACGCGGGGGGTTGGGGACGAGGACTACGGCTCTCTCTCTCGCGTACACTGGAAATCCCCGTAGTTACCGAGCCCTCCCGTGCAAATACAATTTTATACATTTTTATCATTTTGTTGTCAAGGCCGTCGATAGTTGCACGTCAGTGACGCGATACGTACTAGTAGTGTGTGTTGTTTATATTCTAACAATATTTTCTTCAATAGGTGTACATAATAGTATGTAATAATATTGGTCCCCGGTAAAGTAGGGCACGTTCACCCCAATCCCTCATTTTCGTATTCCAATTTTAACACATGTTCTCGGCATTCTTTTCAAACCTAATTGCCCCCATCAGAAAAAGCATCCCTCCACCTTCAATTTAAACCCTCAAACGTCGAAAAACTCCTACTGGAACACATTCTAAAATCGTCTCGAAGAATCCACTTAAAATCGAGACAATCGGTAGAGGGTCCACTATACCGTGGATTAAACGAACATTTCTGATCGAAAGTGTTAAAGCATTAATTGAAGTATTAAATATTGGGTTGGAAGGAAAGGTCGTGAGGTTTGTAAATTGAAATTGAAAGCTAAAATTCAGATATTTGTTCACAGATTTATTCAACAACATATTTTCTATTCGGTTCTTATTACTTTTTGCCATTCTCGAGATGACCTCTGGTGTTATTGAGTAAACATATGAATAAATACCTTAATTTTATCTTCGATTCTTAATTTGAAGACGCTATGAATTTTCTTCCCAACCCAATATGTAGTATCTTTTTCATTACTTAAATCGTGTAGGTCTGGTTCTATAAGCACCGTGTTGCTCCTGATCATTACTGTTACACCAAACGATGCATCTTCGATTTTTAACCCGGCGTTGGTAAGGTGGGAAATGTATCGTAAGTGGCAAGGTGGGGTCTCACAGACCCACCGAAATAATATATTGTATTATAGAAATAAATAACTTTCTCATAAATATAAGATTAGGTATTGCTTAAGAGGCTTGTAATTTATCAGAGTAAAAACGCAGATCCACGAAATTAAATTTTTATGATTCAAAAATACTTAACTAATGAAACATCTTTATAATGTCACAATCAATCTAAAATCTCTGGGGTCTGTGAGAGCCCACCTAACTAACGCCGGGTTAAGTTGAAAACGCTACGAACTTTCTCTCCAATCCAATAGTATCTATCATTACTTAAATCGTGTAGGTCTGGTTCTATAAGCACCGTGTTGCTCCTGATTATTACTGTTACACCAAACGGTGCTGCACCGACGTTGTTAAGATCCAAACAATGTTTTCTCCGATGTGTACAATGGCCTAAGGACATGATGTATCTACGACGGGTTCGGTAAAGGTTAAGGGCGATGCTGGTTACCCGAAGATCGAGGGGCAAGTTTCATTAGTCATCTCTCGCGGAGCGATTAATATGATCGGAATTGATGGCTCTGTATTGGGTCATGATCGGCACGCGGCGGATTCAAAGCGGTCGTAAAAATGTCAAGTGTGACAGCATGAAAGGCGCCGCCGCGCGGTGCGTTGGAACTCCCGAGCTCCGTGCAGTTCAGGATACAATCAAAACAAGCACGCCGCGCGGTGGCATCGATCGATGTCGCTTCTTAAAACTTTGTTTACGAATCTCTTATCTCGATGTCCGCGACTCGTGCTACCAGAACTGTTCGAGTAGCGGATAGGCAATTTTGTAGGTCACTTTAGACGAGACTTCAGTCACTAGGAGCAATCTAAGGACCTGGAACGGTGAGTCAAGGCCGATGGGGAGTATGCTTGCGCAATCGCTATGCGTCAGAGTCCTCTGCGTATGGTAAAATTTACCTGGTTATGCATACGAGCGTGGAGGTTGAATCATGGGAATGGGAATAGGCGTAAGTTACTTCGAAACGCAGAATACGATATGTATTGCGGTTGGTGTCACGAGGTTACCCCCTCTCTGCCGCCACTAGTTTAGTCACGTGACGCGACGCGTGGGGAGTGGAGTGGGGACAGAAGTTTTGATCTGGATACTCTGGTCACTTCATTTTATATTTGTTCCTTCCTTTCTGTGGAAGGAAAATTAATAATAAAGTTAGCAAAAATAGGAAGAACTGGTTGCTTGGCAGCTGTAGAATCGATGCAGAAAATTTTCATTTTGTAAAAAGATCCGAATGATCATTGGCTGTTTAAGTCCCCCACCACCGTACCGGATAATGTCAAGTGGGTCAGTAGGTGTGTTCCAGAAACATGTTCGAAGAACAGAAAATATAGCAAACAAATGTAAAACGATGGCAGGAAAAATTATGACGTTACCGGACGGTGACGTCACTCTCGCATGTTCGTGAACGCTCGAGCAAGGGTACCTCGTCGAGGATGGAACGAGCAGTTACCGGAATAGACGTGTTCCTCTTGGAAAAGGGGGACTATCGAGCCACGGTGTTTCAATTTGCACATATTTGAGGATGTGTGTGTGAGTGTGTGTATGTCTGTGACTCGACTTTTTTCTCGCAACCGGAGCGAAAGATCAACGCCCCAAGCGCCCCTGTAGATGTGCGTCTCCCGTGATGTTGTTTCAGGAGAATAAGACCTGACTGATCAGACGCCGTTCGGAAACGATTCGGAACAGATGCTGAAGCTTTAGCAATCATCCAGTGGAAATGTTCGATGGACAATGATGAAATTGGGTTTTGACCTATGCAACAAGAATTGTTAAGATCGTTCACAGTGTCCTAAACAACCCTCAGAAAATAAGATTGGAAATCAACAATCCTACACTTGGTGAACCTACTTCCGACCTCTAACGCCCTTCGAAAGCTTCAGTACAGTCTCAGACCTCTAACTTCCCAATAGATCATCATTTTGGAACCCAGTGAAGAGGAGTGAGTTCAATGGGGTCCAATGCCCATTCAATCCTCCCCAAAATGATATCCAAATCAACAATCCTAAACTCGGTGAACTTCTCTAGCAACCTTCAAAAGCTTTAGGACAGTTTCGGACCTCTAACTTCCCAATAGATCAGCATTTTGGACAGGAGCGAAGATGAGTTAGTTCCGGAGGTTGTGCCGGTTAAATCGAGCGTGCTAATTAGTCGGGGGCCGAAAAATGATCGACTGGTTTACACGGGTTGTGCAAGAGAGCGAACATGGCGTCGTTGAAGCCCGGGGAGGGACAGAAAGGGAGGTGGATGAGGATGAGGAGTAGGAGGAGTAGGAGGAGGAGGAGGAGGAGGACGGATGGGGGGCAGCTTAATATTGCAAATCGGATTTAGCCTTGGGCGCTGGTCGCGCATGATTATCGGCGTGTCGGCATTTCATAAACGCGTCCACATCAAACGCAGCTGGTTGGTCGATCGCGATAATATTTGTCACGTAGTTGCGGTGCGCGGCGGCAGCGAGCGCGTACGTACGTACACCGTATACACCGTGTGCAGTACAGCACACTGTGCACCATCATCCCCGTGCACCGTGCACACCGCGGATGCAGGATAATCGATCGGGTCCTCTGTACGGCCGTACGCGTGATTACTTTCCGGTTGCACATTGTCTCCGCCGCGTCCGGAATTCGAGGCTCGCATACCGCCGGGCCTCGGCGTTGATTTGATCTGAGGGCCCCCTCATGGAACTCGTCCTTGTTGAGGTCCGTGGAATATGGAACCTTGTTTCACCGACAAACAGGGCATTTCGTAAGCTCGGCTAATAACCTGGACGCTCCACCTCCCGGAAAGATCACGTGCTATGCCAGAAATGTCCGAATTTAAGGCACACGCGCTCAACGTTCATTATTCGACTGCGGATTTTTATGCGAAACGTATCTTTGTTTCTTGACTGCTTCGTCCAGCGACTTAGCATTTTGAATTTAATCACCTTCATCACAAAGCGCTACCCTTCACCTTTCATTCAAGCCCTCGAACGTCGAAAAATTCCTACTGGAACACAATCTAAAATCGTGTTAAAATTGTCCCGTCCGATCAGTTCGGTTAATCGAGGCTCCACTATACCGTGAATTACGTGAACGATTCTAATCCAAACTGCATCGTGTGGGGTATCATTTTAATCGGGAAAGAGTCGTCCGTGTGTCGGTGAAAGTTTCATCACGAAACAACCGGGAACAACAAAGCTTCACCAATAAATTAGTTCAAGCCGCGGGGCGTCTGTGTAGGATAGAAAGTTTTAAGACATTGCTGTGCAACCTGCGACCCAGCGGAAGATCGATGAACCCGTAACATCACGAGAAAATCGTAGACAGTAGTTTCGAATGCAGCGACGACGGACCAACCCGAGTGGAATCGAGTTTCCACGTGCGTCGACTGCAGGCGGAAAGAAGGCGGGCTCTCCGCCACCCCCGAAAAAGCGACAACCCTCTTAGTCGTCGCTGTGGAGTCTCTTACGATGTTACGTGGCCTGGCACAGCCTCGGAAGGGTGTAACCTGGGTTGCCATCGACGCAGTTTTCTATCTCCGAGGAGAGGGTGAATCGAATTGACGCCGCGCGAGAGGCTGAACGTTCAGATTCGATCTTCCGGATGGAGGACCCTCCGTCCGACGAACAGAAACATTGTCCTCGTCCTCGAAGGGGGTTAATTCGACATGGCAAACTCTAGAAAACGGAGATCCAGAACCCGTCCACGAGACAATTCTGCGTGACAGTCGCCTCGAAACGCGCATAATCGATAATACTTCCGCGGACGTTCCAACAATGCCCGTCGCCAACAAAAATGTTGAAAGTTACAGGCCATCTCTCTTCCCCGGAGTCCCTTCAAAGTACATTCCCGATCGTCAAACGATTTTCCTTCAAGCACGCAAATTCCCCGGGCGAACCTTTGGAAAATTCTGGGAGGTCGGTAGTCCGAGAAATTGAAGACAAAATTAGTTTTGTCGATTTTCCAACATGTTCTCGTCATTCTTTCTAAGCCTAGTTTCCCTTATCCCACAGTGCCATTCTTTATCTTTCATTCAAGCCCTCGAACGTTTCAAAACCCCCACTGGAACACAATCTAAAATTGTGTCGAAGATATCGCGTCTGACGACTTCGGTTAATCGAGGCTCCACTATATCGTGGATTAGGCGAACAATTACAATCCAAACTGCATCGTGTGGGGTGTCGTTTCAATCGGGAAATAGTCGCGCATGTATAAAAAAAACGTGTCACGGAGAAATAATGCAAAACAAAGAAGTTATAACAATAAATTAGTTTAAGGACTAGCATCTGTACGTGGTACAAGTGATTTCGGACACGATAAGACGCTGCTGGCGGTAACGACAAATGTACCAGTAGGTTCGGGAGTATATTCAGCATAGCAATCTGTGATTGCAGGACGTGTCTATACAAGGAGAACGTTGCAAATAACGAATCGCAGTACGGTCGGCGACGTAACGCTTGATTATTTAGCTAGATCTGTTATTAATTTCTCTGTCGATGACAGAATGGGGAAAAGGGCTCGGCTCGGCTCAGCCGCTTGTATACGCGATTGCCGTCTTTAAAACGTTGTTATTCGGGTCACCGGCGCGGCGGTACATGGAAAAGCTCTCTATGTATCGGGGCTATAACCGTGGCGCGCGGATTGACGGCGTTCCGGGACAGATAACCCAATTAAAAGTTACACGGCCGTGCACACCGGCCCAAAGAAAACACGTCATTCGGATAGAACGTTTCCCGTTTACCACTTTCCCCGGTTTCGAATAGTTTAGTCAGGAACGGGTACGGCTAGTTTCCTTCTGAGGCCACGCTTGCTAAGCGCAGGGGCTGTCACTTGTTCTTTTCTTTTTCCTCCTCTCGCAGAACCGAGTTTTCTTTCGCGGGGGAAATTATTACGAGCTGGCACGATATAGTTTCCGAGATAACGAGACACTGTATCTTTTGTGTACGGCCTGCGAATTTTCTAATGCGACGTAAACATTTTTTTAAAAATAATTTTCACACATTGAAAATTGTTCTTCAGCTGATTGAATTTTTCTGAATGTAGTACATCGCACGTAATCAATTATTGGGCACTCGTCAGGAGTTTATCTACTTGTGAAACATGTTTACACGACTCAAGCGAGATGTTCGCGTTAATTTAATTTGTCGACTCAATTGTGGGAACACCTTGCTTAACTGGAGGACTCGAGAGCTGACACACTCTTCTGTTTTCGAATTTGATTACACACGTCGCGCACGCGAAGTGGCAGATTCTAAATGACTCAATCGCGCCGCGCTCAATCGAACGAATCAAAGCGTCCAGCAACTTCCGTGGGAGAGTCGCAATCGCTATAGCGAAGCGTCGTCATGCTGCGGGAAGAGCGCACTTTAGAATCAAATTTTCTGCAAAGTAAAAACTCTAAACCGAACATGATTAATAACTAATTAATTATCAATATACGGTAAAAGTGAACTATTTTTTTTAACATTCTCGTATCTAGTGGATGGATTGTTGGGTACGTACATTTTCTTTAGGATCCACTAGATGTGAGAATGTTACAAAAATAATCCACTTTTATACCGGGTATTTCACCTAACTGATCCACCTTGGATATCTTTGTTGTTTTTAAAGACACGTCAAACGTCTGAAGGAAAAAGTTGAATGGTAAAATGGGGCTCATGCGTTAACAAAAAGATTTTTGTTTTAATGTAATTCTTTTTAGAGATATGAAGGTCACCTTCATTTTTTTAAATGGAATGAGGTATTTTTTAATACGTGAACAGCTGGACATTTGTTATAAAAAAGTACTAACCTATGTATGTCGAGAAGTTAGTAGTTTAGGAGATATTTCAATTTAAATAACTCTTAAACACCATTACTGTCGTATTAAAACGTTACACAAGTAAACTAGTTCTGTTGACTTTTTAAACGCGATCATCTCTATCACACAGCGCCATTCTTCACCTTTCATTCAAGCCCTCGAACGTTGCAAAACTCCTACTGGAACACGTTCTAAAATCGTCTAGAAGACGTCGTGTCTGATCTGGTTCGGATAGTCGAGGCTCCACTATATCGTGGATTAGGCGAACAATTGTAGTTCGAACTGCATCGTGTGGGGTATCATTTTAACCGGAAAAGAGCCGCCCATGTGCCAGTGGAGATTTCATAAATAAACAATCAAAAATAAGAAAGTTACGAACAGAATTCTGCGCTGTAAAATAAATTTGAGACACAAATTGATCCGAATTGATTCTAATCGAATTCGTTCGCTAGTGCACAGAGTCGCAATTAAGGGGGCTGACATTCCTCGACAGCGTAATGTAGCAAACTTTATCGAATTCGCAAGTAAGTAAACGCTAGCGTCTTAGTACGATAGTAATGGTGTTCTAGAGTTATTTCAATTGAAATATCTCCTGAAGTACTAACTTTCCGACATACACAGGATAGTACTATTTTATAACGAATGTTCAGCTGCATCGATTGATGTATTAAAAAATACCTCATTCCATTTAAAAAGATGAAGGTGACCTTCATGTCTCTAAAAAAATTACACAAAAACAAAACTATTTTTAGTATCGTATGAGCCCCATTTTACTATTCGACTTTGTCCTTCAGACATTTGACGTGTCTTTAAAAACAACAAAGATATTCAAGGTAGTCGAGTTAGGTGAAATACCCTGTATATTGATATAAAAGATTTCAGGGAACAATTCGGCTATAAATTAATGCGATAACGTCGACGAAGGAATTACAATTTTTCTTGCGGCGAGTATCGCGATAAACGCATTACACCTCGAGCACCCCGAAGAAACCGTTCTTCTCCAGGACTCACCCTTAAAACTGCCATTACTACCCCGAACATATTCCATCCCCGCAAACAGCACCCCAACTTACGCATTCGTCGCACGTTAACAATCTCAATTTGCCCTTTCAACTTTTCTTCCCCGAGTGACATCCCTCTGCTCGACCCACCCCCGAACTGCGCATCCGAAGACACGTCTCTCTTTCGACAGAGAGAGAGAGAGAGAGACAGCGGACCGTAGAAACACAGAGACATTGTGCCAGTAGAACGAGACAGTGGTACATGAAATTCTCACCTCGAGGTCCAGGGGCCGGGCCGGTGAGTCCGGGGATCGATATTATTTTCTCGATACACAGCCACGACATCTCGAAGAGAACGTCCGGCGGAGGGTTGCCGAAATTGTAGGATATTGGTGTTCCGCCGAGGATGTTTGTTTCTCACGGAATTTGCATAAATTATTCGAGAAACGTTAATCCGGTTGGCTTCCAGCGCTGCCGAAATCCTCCATCGACCTTCCCCTGCTACTACCCTTTTCCACCCCTCCGCTGTTTTCCTCGCACCCTCTTTAGCGACGACCGCTTCTCCTCTCTGTCCAACCTGTGCGCAAGGGTTCGAGAGAGAAGAGGAGGAAAGAGGACAGTAACCTTCTCTCCTTCGAGAGAGAAGGGAAGGGTGGTAGAAGAGCAACGAACGAACGAAAGGCTGTCCTCTCTCCCTCTATCCTCTCGACGTGCGCTGATGCAAGGGAGAAAGAGGATCGGTGACGAGAAAGAGGAAGAAGAACGGGAGGGCGGGGGTTGGACCGAGAAGCTGTGCGAGGGTGGAGGGCCAGGTGAGGCTAGATGAGGAGAAGTTAGGAGAAGCGAGCCCATGATGAGGAGAGCTAGCGCACGAGGTAGAAGAGGAGGACGACGACGCTTCTCCGGCGTAGATGAGGAGAAGCTGATGACGTGGAGAGGGGGTTGCTGGTGAATGGAGCCGCGGTGCACGGAGGAGGCGGTGGCCAACCCCAAGCTGGGGTTGCCGGGGCAACGTGGGAGGCGTAGGCGCTGTACCCAGAGCAGGGAGAGGAAGGGTTCGTTCGTGTTCGTTCGTTCGGTCGACCAGGGCCATGCCACGAGGGCTCCGAGAGGAGCAAGAGAGAGGGAGCTTCCCAGGGAGCCTGGGGGTGGTTGCGCGACTCGGTGGCGGGGTGCAAGAAGTCCGAGGAGGGGTGCAACAACTGGTTAGACCGTTCCAGAACCACCGGCTATCGGCGCACACTTCGGACATCGTGCCCGTACTTTGTTTGCTTGTCCAGTTACTACCCTCCGTCTCCTTCCAACCCTCTCTTCTTACACCGTCGGCTATTTATCGTTGCTCCAGAGGTTTCATCTTCATCCAAATTTTCGGCAGACAACGTCGTTTTAGGAGTATCTGTTACTACCCTATATTCTTTCGCCCCCTATGTTAGGCATTCATGTTCCTTCAGACACCAGGACTCTTGATCGATCCGAACATGGACACCCCACTCTCTCTCTCTCTTTCACCCCTGTACGTCTTTCTCGCCCCTACATCAGGTATTTGTCGTCATTACTCCGAGTTGCAATTGCAACAATATCATGCCGGAACTACTACCTCTGTTCCCTGTACGCTCTCCCAGGCATTTATGGTTGTTTCTTCAGAGGACTCCTTGATCGATTGCATAGCTTGTACCCTCTCGGCGAATATAATCGCCACAGTTGAGACTGCGAGGGAGAAAACTACCCCTTTCAACGGATCTCGGGGATAAATTCAATTAATGATTAGGGTGGGTTGGTTTAACTTGTTAATTTCTTCGTGTCTTGTCGATTTTCGTTTTCTATCGTCATTCGTAGAGGTTTCGACTAGGACCCACTACCTCTACACTAACCCTACTGCGAGGGTGTTTTATGAAAATAAAAAAATTGAGTTTATTAAACCGGTCAGAACGACCGGCGAGGCCGTCGAAGTTCTTGAAGAGCACGTAAACGGTGGAAAAGTCAGAGGTTGGGAATTATTATTGCAAACACGAGGCTACGGGAAGCGGGCAGTGCATTTTTTTGCCGTGCTGCGCTCGAAATTACGTTCTTCCGTCGCGTCGGGAAACACAACAATTATTTAACGCTGAACCCACGGGTCCGTGCGGCGCGGCCAGCTTTTTCAATTAAACGCGGGCCACGCGCGCCTCTCCATCCCGTCACGCACCCTTTTAATAAATTCGCGCAAAAATGCAGTGCGCTCCAAATTCGGAAAAATAAATAATTATCAGCGGCCACGCGATACTCGTTCCGGAATCCATCGAGTATTTCCATCCCTTCCTCTCGGCATGCCGGTCGGGACAGCTGTTCCTCTGCCGCCGCCGAGAGGATTTTGCAAAATCAACAATGGAGGCGCGCTTCCGCAACGATTTTCCCTACCAATATCGAGCCGGGACACACCGTTGTCTATCGCCGCCCGGAAAGGTAGAAAAAAAGGGAGACGAGAAATCGCAAAAAAGCACATATCGAAAAAAAAGGGACACACAAATCCTTGGTTTCGCCGAAAAACCGGTTACCCGGGAAGGATTAATCGCGCTTCCACCTGTGGCCCGGTCCTTTCACGGTATTACGATCATAGTTGAGCACCGATCCAATTTGCGAATTTTTAAGTTATCCCCTGTGGCGGTTTGCAAATTGATACCGCCGTTCTGCGACACTTCGATCCGACCAACAAACTCTGCTTTGAGAAACAGCCTGGTTCTCTGGTGGCTTTTTGAACGTGATCACCTCTAGCATACAGCGCCATTCTTCACCTTTCATTCGAGCCCTCGAACGTTGCAAAACTACCACTGGAACACATTCTAAAATCGTCTCGAAGACGTCGTGTCTGATCTGGTTCGGATAGTAGAGGTTCCACTATAACGTGGATTAGGCGAACAATTATATTTCGAACTGCATCGTGTGGGGTATCGTTTTAACCGGAAAAGAGCCGCCCACGTGCCAGTTGAGGTTTCATAAATAAACAATCAAAAATGAGAAAGTTACGAACAGAATTTCGCGTTGGAAAATAAGCTCGAGACAAAAATTCATCCGAATTGATTCTAATTGAATTCGTTCGCTAGTGCACAGAGTCACAATTTAGGGGCTGGCATTCCTCGACAGCGTAATGTAGCAAACTTTATCGAATTCGCGTGGAAAAATCCGGCTCGGAAAATTTGCCCGGGACGATCTATGTAGGTAGTGGAGAGAGGGTCGGTCGAAAAGTTGTTCCGTCACTGTTTGATGTTGGTGCAGCTCGAGAAATAATCGAGCGTTCATATTTAAAGCAGCAGGCTTGGGTCTCGTCGCTCTGCGGCGCATCCAACGTTTTTCATTTTTAAAGACGACTACTATCCCGGACACACGATTCCGGCGCGCGTGCACACGGGCTTCCTAGTTGCGGCCCACATATTTACCGTCGTACGTACATAGTCGACCGTGCACACGTACACAGGGCCGCCCACCTGTGCAATCCGCCCACGCAGTGTCTCCCTACTTGTATATGCATCCGCGCGCCTATCCTCCTCCGAGTCAGACACCACCTTTTTCGCAGAGTCGATGACGGATCGAGTAAACTAACGACCGTGGATAAACCTCCGAGAGCCTGCGTTCAGCTCCCGGAAAAAAAAAAATTTCCGAAAAATCGCGTCACTGATAAATTAACCGGGCGATTTTCAACAGATCCGTGTCAAGCCTGTATTTTCAAATGGTTGAAATTATGCGTGCTCTTTTGTGGGTAATTCAAGCATATATTGTTGTAAAAATAACAAAAAGTCTAAATACGTATTGCTAGAATCAGATTCGTCAGGTTAGTATTTGTCTCTCCACTCTAGCTTCCCCTTCCACGACGCTGTTCCTGGTCACGTGACTAATCTGGTACTGGCAGAGAGGGGGTAACTTTTTTTCTTGAATACTCTGGTCATGTGGTTTGTACCAATGACCACATTATGCCACGATGAGATACAATAACATTCAAAGAGAATTGTACCTCCGACTGAGAAATTCGATGCTGCTCCCGCATAAGTGTTAATGTGACCAACCCTGGCAGAGAGGGGGTAACTTTTTCCTTGAATACTCTGGTCATGTGGTTACCAATGTCCACATTATGCCACGATGAGATACAATAACATTGAAAGAGAATTATACCTCCGACTGAGAAATTCGATGCTACTCCCTCATAAGTGTTTATGTGACAAATCCCATAGAGGCAGAGAGGGGGTAACTTTTACCCCTGAATACCCTAGCCAAGTGGTTTGTACTCATGTCCACATTATGTCACGATAAAGTAAAATAACACTGAAAGAGAATTATACCTCCGACTGAGAAATTCTCTCTCGATGCTACTCCCGCATAAGTGTTTATGTGACTAATCCTGGTAGAGGGTGGGTAACTTTTTGCCCTGAATACTCTGGCCATGTGGTTTGTACTAATGTCCACATTATGCCACGATGAGATACAATAACATTGAAAGAGAATTGTACCTTCGACTGAGAAATTCGATGCTGCTCCCGCATAAGTGTTAATGTGACCAACCCTGGCAGAGAGGGGGTAACTTTTTCCTTGAATACTCTGGTCATGTGGTTACAAATGTCCACATTATGCCACGATGAGATACAATAACATTGAAAGAGAATTATACCTCCGACTGAGAAATTCGATGCTACTCCCTCATAAGTGTTTATGTGACTAATCCTGGTAGAGGGTGGGTAACTTTTTCCCCTGAATACTCTAGCCATGTGGTTTGTACTAATGTCCACATTATGCCACGATGAGATACAATAATATTGCAAGAGAATTGTACCTCCGACTGAGAAATTCGATGCTACTCCCTCATAAGTGTTTATGTGACTAATCCTGGCAGAGAGGGGGTAACTTTTTTCCTTGAATGCCGAGGTAAAATAAATATTTAAAACGTCGTGACGAGGTAAAATAAATATTTAAAATTATAATTAACATATAGATGCAACATTTGGAATTTCGGACTGTGTTACATTGTCACTATTTTAATGTTAACAAATGTTGCAAAATGTTGCACGAATATAACGGCGGAAGTGAATTTGAATTTCTTTGGTTCCAAGCAACGGGAACAATAATTCTGTTCAAAGTTGATCATCAGCACGCCGCAAACGATCTCAGTGTGTCAAAGTATCAATTGTTTGAAAGTCGGTCGTGTTCTGTGTCCGTTTGTGTGCACTCGTTACTGAGGTATCGATGATGTTCGTGTTCCCGGTTACTGGCTGGTATAATAGTGGCGATATAGTGGTGGTTTCAATCGCAGAGGAGGAAATAGTCCGCTACAAGTTGTCCCTATTGTTCTGAGATCCATGGGCATCGGTGCTTAACCCATTTACATCATCGTCAACACACTCGCTGCCTCCGTTTATGTCGGCGACAGTCATTGCAGTTGCGACGTTGAATTAAATTCGAACGTTTTTTGAAAATCGAACCTTTTTGAAAAATCTCGGCTGTTGGGGGTCTGACGTGACTCTGCGCATTTTTTATCACTTAAATCCCCATATTTGTTACGAATAAAAATCTAATAAAAATATTTATTACCAATTAAAAAGAAGTCGTCCCTCTACTAAACGAACTTTGATCATATCTTTGATCTTTGATCTTCGAGCAAGATCAGTTGAAGTAACTTTTCCTCAATTCATCTGCAGTGATTTCCCAATTTAAAATAAGGAGAATTTAAAAGACTGAAAATTGCATGCACGACCAAAGTGGATCCAAAAAATTTGTACGGTTAAAAAAATTGTCGGGACGTCTCGGACTGAGAAACGAAAATTTCAAGGCTGGAGGCTCTTGAACCCGCCAAGTTCAGGTCCGACCCATCGCAGCTCCCGTCTCCGGTAAAACTATCGATCATCAGTGCGCGTTCCTCATGAAAACCGGTAGCGCGTTGCAAACTTCTAGAATTACCGTGCCGAGTAATCCAATCCAATCCACGGAGAGCGAGGAGGAAAGAGAGACTACAATCGTGCCGGGGAATCGGTAATCGTGTAACACGAGCGCGCTGCCAGGGACCGAGAATATTCAATACCGGAAATGAGAATCCTCCCGGATGACGGTGCTCGCCCCTGGGTCGCTCTCGTAATACCTGAAGAGACTGGAGAGAACTCGCGATCCACGAATGCTGGAAACTATGACGAAAGGCGAAAGTGTCTCCGGCTAGCAGGACAACCTGAAAGACGATCGTATTCTTCGGAAGAGGAACAAGAGAGAGGATTGTTCCAGTTGGGAGGCTCGCGAAATACTGCAACGAAGATCGCCTAGCTAGAACACCTTGCAGGAAAATTGCAGTTGCACTTGCAATCCAACTCCGAATCAAGGATATGCTTATGTACTGATCAGTCATATTTATTTAATTTCCACATAGTCCAGTTAACGAAAAGTTGTAAAGGGAAATGGAACGAACACAATTTTTAACTTTGGGTCTTTGTTTGGACTAGTTAGGAGGTGAGCGAGTTGCAGGGATCCCCTTTTTCGGTTTTCCGCTTATATCTGGGAAACTATGCGTCCTAGCGATAAGACCATTGCACACAAAATTAAAGCTGACAAAATGTGCCACAAGATTGATTGAATTCACTTTTTCGCTATATCTCATAGTTTCCGAGATATCCGCGCTCAAAGACTAGATAACTCTTCAGCACAATTAGTGAACTTTGAGCGCGGGTACATCTCGGAAACTATGCGAGATAGCGAAAAACTGAATGGAATCAATCTCGTGGCACATTTTGTCAGCTTTAATTTTGTATACAACAGTCTTATCGCTAGGACACATAGTTTCCGAGATATAAGCGGAAAGGGGGACCTTCTACGTGCCCCCCTGCAGCCCGCTCACCTCCTAGGAGTAGGGACTTTCAGTATGTTTATTTTTTGTTTAGTCATTGACTGGACTACACAGTTTCAACAGCGAATTAGAGTTCAGCTTGAGTCGCCGGATAAGGGGAAACAGTTACGCGAACACTTATGCGGGAGTAGCGTCGAATTTCTCAGTTCGAGGTATAATTTCGGTGTTTGTATTTCACCAGCTGATTTTCGTCGCGAATATATCAAATTCGCGGTAATTACAAACATTTCCACGTGTGACATTGTGGCTCGACAGTGAATTACTCTTACAGAAACCGAAAGGCAGCTTGCAAATATAAAAATGGAGGATATCACTGATAAGATGCAAGAGCATCAGCGACGAAGTTACACTCCCGTTCACAAACGTGGTTAGAACGTCGCGTTACGAGGTCGGCGAAATCGCGAGCGATGCCCGAAACGCGGGAAAATTTCGTTCCCGTCGTTCCTCGAAACAGAAACTCGATTTCCCGGGCGAGAGAGACCTTTCAAACCGTTCGCGTCTTCGCTTCCTTGAAATTATCGGCTGCACGCGCGCTCATTAACGAGCAACGTTCATCGCCATCGAAACGTTTACTGCTGCGACAACGTGCGTCTTTCGCTTCTTTGTCACGGTTCCCCCGAGTGCCGCAAAATTTCCGCCCGGTGCAGTTTCCTGGCCCCCGGTGGCACCGCAATTACAGCGACGCGGTCGAAAATTCGCCGGGCGCGAGATTCACGGGAGAAGCGATTAGGATAGAATGAAAAGAATCGAATATCTTCGCGTTAAATAGGATGCTAATTGGTCGGGGGGCAAGCATTTCCGCGTGCAAGCCGTTGCCCGCAAATGCGGAAGCGATCTCTAGCTTTATCCGGCAGCCGCCGCGCCGCCGCCGCTGTGTCGTGGATGCAGCACACTAATAACGTTGGTAATGCACCGGGAAGCTAATTAATTGCGGATAGTGGAGGACTTGTCCTTTTATTTCCGACTTCGATCCTTTTGAACTGCTGTGTAACCGTTTTCTTTCGCGATGACGGGGAAAACGTTCTTCGGCTGGTGGCACGGGAAGCTCGAGAAATTGGTAATTTGTTATTAAGATGTCAGCTCGTTGAAATTGCCGATGAAAAGTTCCTTTGTAACAATTTGTATTGATGAGCCGAAGGGGACGCATTTTAATGTGAACTAAACTGTGTTAGACTGCTGTTCGAAGATTTTGTAAAAATAAAGAAATTTCGTGCGGCGGACGAACCCAGTGTTTTTGAAACCACCTCTACGAAACAGCTGGAAAATGGTTCGTCAATTAATTGATTGTGGCTGCGGCGCGACCATATGCGGTTAGACCGTGTAGTCGACAAACCGTATTGCGCAGGAGCATTATTATTCGAATGAAATTTATAAACGAAATTACCGGGACGAGATTTTAATTGTGTTCTTTCTTTGACGAGAGAAGTTCAAGACCAGAGAGACTATCTTCTCCAATTAGATGCAGAGAAGACCACCAGAAGAGGTGTTGAAGAGCTAGACTGAGGTAGACAAGGGTCGAGGGTGGTAGATCGCCCTTAACCCAGTAGACTTCTATTCTACGTCAGGGTCATACCTACTGAACTTAGACCTTCGTAGATCTTCATAGGACCTAAGCCAGACCAATAATTATCCATGAAAGTGGAACAGAATCCTGTAACTGATCAGGACCGAAGGAAAGCTGCTATCCAGCAGGAACTCCAGTAGAATCTCCTCCGAAGATGAGAGAAGACCACCAGAACAGGGGCAGCAGTGCTAACCCAGTGTGATTCTACACAGAGCTGATGCCCGTTAGCTGCTACTAGATCCTCCCACTTAAAGCTGCTATCAAACATGAAGTCTAGTAGAATCTATTCCGAAGAAGAAAGAAGTCCACCAGAAGAGGGGTAGCAGTGCTGAACCAGTGTGCTTCTACACAGAGCTGAAACCTGTTAGCTACCAATAGATCCTCCCACGTAAAATCCTAGGCGATTAGGACTGAAGGAAAGCTGCTATCAAACAGGAAGTTCAGTGGAATCTCTTTCGGAGAAGCGAAAAGACCACCAGAAGAGGTGTAGCAACGCTAACAAAGCGTGCTTCTACACAGAGCTGAAGCATGTTAGCTACCAATCAATCCTCCCACGTAAAATCCTAGGCGATCAGAGCCGGAAGAAGGGTGTTATCAAACAGGAAGTCTAGTAGAATCTCCTCCGAAGGAGAGGGAAGACCACCAAAAGAGGGGTAGCAGTGCTAACCCAGTGTGCTTCTACGCAGAGCTGAAGCCAGTTAGCTACCAATAGATCCTCCCACGTAAAATCCTAGGCAATCAGGACCGAAGGAAAGCTGTTATCAAACAAGAATGCTAGTAGAATCTCTTCCAAACGAGAGAAAAGACCACCAGAAGAGGTGTAGCAACGCTAACCGAGTGTGCTTCTACACAGAAGCCTGTTAGCTACCAATAGATCCTCCCACGTAAAATCCTAGGCGATTAGAGCCGGAAGAAGGCTACTATCAAACAGGAAGTCTAGTAGAATCTCCTCCGAAGGAGAGGGAAGACCACCAGAAGAGGGGTAGCAGTGCTAACCCGGTGTGCTTCTACACAGAGCTGAAGCCAGTTAGCTACCAATAGATCCCCCTACGTAGAACTAAGCGACCCGTTCGCAGAAAATCGTAGGCGATCAGAAGTGGATGAACCGGGAAGTTGAAGGCCAGAGAATCTTCGAGAAGAACGTTATAAGAGGTAGAGAAGGTGGCGGGTGAAGTTGGTGGGAGCGTGGCGCGAGCAAGCAGTACCGAATCTTCGAGAGGAAACGGCGGCTGGAGAAAGGGAGAGGGTGAATCTCGTAGACTCTACTAGCAACGGGGGTGGACGAGAGCACAGCTACGAGCCAGAGGGGTTATCGATGGTGGCGGATAGTACGTCAGAGCCGGAGGCCGGCTGCGGGGGTCGACGCCGGGGATTCAAGTGGAAGCTGCGGCCAATCCGAAGGAATCGTCGCCATGGCTACCGGCGCCTGCGTCCACCGGGTTGCATGCAGACGTTCCGCACAAACGTACACCACCCTCTCTTCCCACACCTGCACAACCCTCTCTCTCTCTCTCTCTTTCTCGCTCGTGTGCTTCTATGTATTTAAATATATAGCAAGTAGACGAGCGCGCGAGCACACGAGAACCATCGTCGTGTTTGTGCACCTATGGAATGTGCAAATACCTCGTACATATGGGGTGGACTGATGTACGTACCCCTACACCTACCTACCCCCCATCCGGTCCATGTACCGTTTATATGTATAGGGGGGGGGGCCACTTATGTGCACACCATGTGCACCGAATGCCAGGTATATACACGTGTATGCGGATTTGTGTGCGCCGCAAGATAGGCGTTAATACGATTTATCTTCGCCGCTTTCGAACCATTCTCCGCCAAGCTTTTCTTTCTTAGCTGGGGAGGAGAGACCCTGTGTTCTCTGCAGCTTCCAGGGGGGTTGCGAATTTCTCTTCAGTATCGTACGATTTACCTAGTTTTTCGACCAGGCTACCGCGAGATCGTTTATCTGTCGCATTCGAACGCTTACGCGGGAGTAGCGTCGAATTTCTTCAGTTGGAAGTATAATTCGCTTTCACTGTTTATGTGTCACCAGCTGTTCTATGCGATAACTTCATGAAATCCGCAGTTTGGTAATTAGAAGCATTTCAACACTCACGCGGGAGTAGCATCGAATTTTCTCAGTTGGAGGTGTAATTTCAGTGTTCACATTTCGTCAGCTGATTTTTGACAGAGAGGGGGGAATAGCGTCGCGGAAGGGGAAGGTGTTAAGCCGGAGATTTATGAATTCGATGTCTCGAGAAGTTGAACACCGGGGTCCGGCAAACAGAAGCAAGCGAAACAAGAAAAGAGCAACGCTCGGTTCCTTAGTTCTTCCCCGGAGCGTGAAAGAGTTTAATCGACGATCTCCTCGGATCCTCTGTGATCTCTTTCCTCTCGCGCGGCACAGGAACTGAATCAGCGGCTCTGCTCGACGAACCGTGCTACCGCGAAGTATCATGGAACTTCGTTTAACCCACTTTCGCCCGACGGAGAAGAGGGATGGAGGTTCGGGGGCCGAGTATAACTGTGACAAACTTAAAACCGAATGCGCCAACAGCCGCCGCCGCCGCCACACAGCCAGCCCCAGAGCTAGCTGTTGCTTCTTCCCGGTGGCGGCTCACTTCTTCTTCTTCTTCTACTTTGCCAGCAGCAGAAGCAGTCGTCTCTCCTCTCACTTCTTTCTACCTCCCCTGCTCGCCCCTATTCTTCTCGCCGCGAAGTACAAAAGAAGCCCATTCACCGGAAAGTAGCAGGATAAGTGCGTCTAAATTGCGGCCGACAGTTTCAGGAGGCTCGATCCCGAAAAGGCTTCGATCGCCTTGTTGAGACTCTCCTTGCCCTCGATGAACGTCAACAATCGAATTTGCCGGAATTATCCCCCCTTCATCTATCGATATGGGTCAACCACCCCCGCCCCGGAAGTACAACCCTTTCGGGATGGAATTTTCATTCGCAGGAATTTTTTAGTTTGCCGTTCCTGCAGGGGGGGTGGTATTTTTACTGGAAAACGAAATTTTGTACTCCCCTCGAAGGGGTGATTCCCCAGGTCATTTGAAGTAATTTTCTCCCTAGGGAAAAGGTTTGTGAAAAAATTGTGAAAGTAATTGTAGATCGTAAAAGATTGTTACAGTAATGTCGCGATTGCTGTCCACGATCGGATACGCGTTGGACAGTAAACGCGACTTTACCGTACCTGTGAAGAAACACAGCGTTTTTTCTAATTTAAAATAACACTTCTTGTTGGCGGTTCATAATTAATGTCGTATCCTGTGTCTGTGCGAATTGTTCGGTTAATGGGGAACGTGTGGCGACGTTAATAACACGGGGCTCGTCTCATGAATGTTGGACATGTGATCGTTGTCGAATGAAACGGCCGACAATGAACGGCACGAGAAAGTGAAAACGGAAAAATTACGGGTTCCACAAACGTCCAGGCCTTGAACAATTGTGGAACAATGCGCGGCCCATTACGTTTGCCCTTGCGTTTCCATGAAATATATAATCACGTAATGCCAGTCTGAGAAGATTTAGGGGAAGGAGCTCTTTCGCAGAGGGTTGGCGGACACTCCCTCGTCGACGCAGGCGCATTGTACTGTGCCCGCTAACCCTAAACACGAGGATTATGCAATGTGCTTTTTTCGCGTGCCGTTCTGGTTGTTAGAAAAATTACGAACATTGTCAAAAATTGTTCAATTCAATTCAAATTCAGACCATGAAACCATTGTAGCCAAGCTGCTTTACAAAATGTTTGCGAGTAATATTATTATTGCTAACAAATGCATTCACGAGAATAACTCGTGAAAAGTATTGCGGAAACTTTTTTGATTAAATTGTCATTGCAATTTCGTCTAGCTACAAGTATTAAAAACAATATCTCTGAGCCCTAATAAGGATGCAGGTAGTTGTTGGTCTTAGCCTCCTTGGGCTGACCATAGTGGTCTCATTCTACTTCCACAAACCTAGAATTACTGCTCGCTACACTGTGCTGTATTTCATATAGTATAATTAGCCCAGTGAATGAATGAATGAATAAATTGATGCATGAATCAATAAATTGATGAATGAATGAATCAATCAATAAATTGATGAATGAGTGAATAAATAAATTGATGAATGAATGAATGAGTAAACTGATGAATGAGTAAATGAATAAATTGATGAATGAGTGAATAAATAAATTGATGAATGAATGAATGAATAAATTGATGAATAAATTGAAGAATAAATTGATGCATGAATTGATGAATAAATTGAAGAATAAATTGATGCATGAATGAATCAATAAATTGATGAATGAGTGAATAAATGAATTGATGAATGAATGAATGAGTAAACTGATGAATGAGTGAATGAATAAATTGATGAATGAGTGAATAAATAAATTGATGAATGAATGAATGAATAAATTGATGAATAAATTAAAGAATAAATTGATGAATAAATTAAAGAATAAATTGATGAACGAATGAATGATTAAATTGAGGAAAGAATGAATGAATAAATTGATGAACGAATGAATGAACAAATTGATAAAATTGTTTATCATCGCATTTGACAATAGCAGTAAATTCGTCGCGTGTATTCCAGCGCGCGGAGAAATAGCATAACATGTTCGTCAACCGAGAGACGAATAAATGGTTGCTCAAATATCGTCGTCGGTTCTCAAACGATCGTAAACAGATCACGAGGATCGCGTTTCCACGAGCGTCGGCGTCGGCGTCGACGTCGACCAGAAAGTTTCGGGCTCCCCACTTTCACTTCGCTTCCTGTTCTCGTTGCCGCCCCCGCACTCTACGAACAACTTTATGCTTCATTTTACAACGACGTGCATCAACCATCCGCGTAACCCTGAGAGAGAGAGAGAGGAGAGAGAGCGAGCGAGAGAGAGGAAACAAGTTATCCGTTTAACGAACGCACTTCGAGCAGATCCGAGTATCTTCCCGTTTAACCAGACAGATTTTTTTATTCTACGCTTTCCGGAAATCGAAAAAAAGAGACGGCCAGCAACTATGTAACTAATTGCAGTAATCCGCACACACAAACAAGCGCGCTTGTGTTTGCTAGTACAGGGACGAGCAAGTTTCCGTAATGAATTCGTTGAAAATGCGATGACCGGCTGCTAATTAAAATTTCGGCAAGTTGCCGCCAATCTGTTGCGGAAATGAACCCTCCCCCCTTCAATTTACCCACAACCGAGTTTGTCACAAAGTGGAGACTTTTTGTAGGGTGAAACGCAGGGAACATTTGTAGCTAGTTGAAAAAGGACAATTAAAGTATTGTATATATGGTAATCACAAAATTAAAAAAAGAAGAATCAATAGTACTTTTTATTAATTGTTCCTCCTCGCGCGGTCTTCCACTATTTCATATCGTGTTTTATGAAATTATACATGCAGTCATCAATCTCGTTGCATTTAACCAGATTTCGATTTCAATCGGAGCGTAAATATAGTAATATCGAATTTCAGACTATTACACAGGGTCTTCCATTAAGAAGTGTCATTTTAAATAATTAAAAAATGCTGTTCTTTCACAGTCAACGATTTTCCACGATTTACAATTTTACTAACCACGTGTCGCAAAGAGTGACAACCATAATCTTGAAATAAATTTCTCTCATCGATAACTGTTATGAGCGATAGAAATAAATTTTTCTCATTGATAACTGTTGTGAACGATCGAAATAAAGTTCTCTCATCGAATAACTGTTATGAGCGATTGAAATAAAATTCTCTCATTCATAACTGTTATGAGCGACCGAGAAAAACGTCTCCCATCGATAACTGTTATGGGCGATCGAAATAAATTTCTCTCATTGATAACTGTTATAAGTAGACTGCGGATTTTATGCATTTATGACAAAAACGGGTACGTACAATTTAAAGCAGTTGACATGTCGAAAATATATGAGGATATCAATGTATTAGCTTAATAGGATAATTAACAGAAGAATCAAATTTTTATTTGGCTCCTGTGTCCTGCAATCAATATCAATATTTTTTATTCTGCATAAAGATCCGCAGTCTAGTTATAAGAGTGACCGAAATTAATTTCTCTCAACTATAACATTTATCAACAAGGGAAAAATTTTTGGTTATTTACAATATAATCCTTATTTGTAACAAAAACGATTTCAGTCGATGGAATACTTGTTATTCTATGACATTTTAGTTTTAGTTATAACAGTTATGGTCCCTGTAATAAACCATAAGATAACTATGCAATATGCAGAATGGCCAGATTAATTCCTGCCCCTACTCCACCTGGTGGTGGCAGAGAGGGGGTAACTTTTCCCCTGAATTCGAGCGAAGTGCAATTCTCGCTGCAGAAAAAATCTGCGTTTCAGCTTAATAAAATGTCGATAGCTTCAGATTAATATAATATTCGAACAAAAACTGTATGGGAAATTTCGCTAGGGTTCGGCGTAGAGCTCGCGAGGAACGCGGCCGCCTCGCGAGCAGTGTAACCGCTTCAGTTTTAAATGAAATGTCATTCGCATTCTTGCAGCTTTCTGGATCCGCGAAACCGGAATGGTGGAACAGGGGGCGCGGGGTGCGGTAGGGGTAGGGGGCAATAGCAGCAGCACGGTTTAATTGAAAAGAAAAAGAGGAAGTAGCCGGGGTGAAAAGGTATTTCCGGGGCGTGCACCACGGCGCGCGGTTTCAAACGTGGAGAAAGCTTTTTATTCGGCCACCGGGCGTGGCGGCTCGCTCACTTTGGTAAGTGTTCCGGGGCAAAAGTGGGCTGCCTTCGAGGGTGCAAACAGTTTATTTAATCTGAAAAACCTATTTGGCCGAATAAGGGAGGGAGAGAGAAAGAGAGTGATGAGCAAGAATGGCATCAAAGGCCGTTGGGCTGCTACAGCCATTTTCCACCCCTTGGAACCACCCCCTTTATCCTTCTCTCATTCTTTCAACGTCCTTCCGAATATGCGAGCAACAAGGAGACACGACACGCGCATAAATTTTTATCGCTACGATGTCTCTCTCTCTCTCTCTCTCACTTTCTCTCTCTCTCTGTACGAGAAACGAAGTCCCGTCGCCTCTTTGTCCCCGTGGGCTCTCCGTCGTTCGTTACGGACGGGAACAGGATAAATTGAGGAAGATGGGATCCCGCAGATCCGCACGTTTATTCCATTCTTTCGCGCGACCGGTCGCGCGTCAACCAAAGGAATAAGAACCCGCGACAAACAATCTGGTTTGCTCACTCTCGATTTTGGTTCCCACGCGCGGAAAGCGAAAATCTTTTAAAGAACAGCAAACAGTAGCAGGACAGCACCCGCCGAAAAGGGAAAACTAATTTGGTTGAAACTTCAGCTCACGGGACCAGAAATCTTCGACTTATTTAAATACAATCCTGCAAATTTTGGCGAGGAAATGTCGAAAATCCAAGTTTCATTGTTAGGAATCCACTGGGTGAATTAATTATGCGTGTTAAAAACTTGGATTCTCTCTCGAGATTATACAGGGTGTATCAGCTGAAGGGGGCCACCTAAATATCTTCTTTATTTTTAATGGCTCAACAATATTTACGGCATAATTTAAATGGCATCGAAGGAGGAATATCATAGAAGAACAATTTTTATTTGTCCGGTTACTTTATCATAGTTTTTTCGAGGTCATCGTTATTTTTTATCGGGAAACTTATTCTTATTTATTCCATCTTGTTAACGACTTAAGCATATTCAAATGTATTTTTTCAGCCGCTATAAGATGGAATAAAAAAAAAGTTTCCCGATAAAAAAATAAGGATGACCTTGAAAAAACTATGAAAAAATAACCGAACGAAAGAAATTGTCCTTCTATGATATTCCTCCTTCGATACCATTTAAATTATGCCATCAATATTTATTGTGCCATTAAAAGTAAAGGGGATATTTAGGTGGCCTCCTTCTGCCGAGACACCCTGTATATCATAGGAAGTCCAACATACCCTTGTATTTCGCTGTTGTAATTTGTCTTATACTTTTATAAAGTGGTGTCGCTACAATATTTTCGAATTGTCTTGGTCTACCCCGACGTGGTAATAAATTCCGTATTTTAAACTCTGCATTCTCATCCATTGATATCTTGTAGAAAATTTTACACGATTCATTTCTCAAGAAACGCATCCAGCATATTTTTCACCAATTTATTGTTTCTCCGTTAGAATTCTTTACCTTTTCAAAAATTTGCATCCTCGAAAAATCTTGTTGATATTAACATCAGACAAAATAAACTTTCAAAATAAAAATTTGTATCATTCTATTAACCAGCTAATTTCCTTTTTACAAAATCTTCGTGATTTTAAATATATTGGTTACAATTTGCTTCAGAATGAAAAGATAACGTAGAAACGTAAATATTGAAATCTTGATTTTTCTCGAAAATGGACTTACTTTCAAAATAAACAGCTCGTATACATTATTCATAAAAAAAATTAGGCACATAATGTTCAGTAGTTTTCCAGGACATTATTATGAAGAGAAGGAATTTTTCGGCGATACATGGTATCTGAGAAAGTTCGATCTTTGAACGTTTATTGTAACGAGAGTTCTTAATAACTTTAATTAATATTATTTAGAAGAAGCACGCGACATGTTTGAATAACTCTTAAACCACTAAAGACATCGCAATGAAATTTCAACTGAATATTCAAAAAAAATAATTCCTCCTCAATTAACTGTAACTTAATATAGACTTCATTAATTTGTTTAATTGAACTGTTCAAAATGTGAAAGTTGATTTTTCCCAAAATATCGTGTGCTTCTTCAATCGGGCCCAGTGTGCGGCGCGGCGCCAAACGCGGAAAAAAACGAGGAGTATCTGCAACGTCGCGAGGACGCCAGTCGAGAAAATCTCTGTAAACGAAAATGTATTAAGCGCGGCCACCTAAGCTCGTAATTGCCACGAGGCTCAATTAACTTGCGCGTTTGATCCGGGACTCCTCGTTGCGCTGCCACCGCTCCGCTCCACGCGTTTTGCGATCGCGCGCTCCTTCCTTTGGAACGTACGTCGAATCTCGCGTAGAGACTAGGAAATTTCCAAGAGAAACCGCCGATGCAGATTAAACCCCCGTACTCGACTCACCCAATTATCGGTACCAGTCCGCACGCTTATCTGGGACACGCTCTCTTCAACAATTCGCGGAACTCCACCGTAGGACATTTTTATATTTATCCATCGAAACAACAAACTTAAAACTGCAAACTTAGTATTGCAAATTTTAATCGGGCTGAAGTTCACCTTACGGAACCACAAATTTTCGACCTTTTTATACGGGTTGTCTCAGCTGAAGGAGGCCACCTAAATATCTCCTTTATTTTTAATGCCACAAAAAGAATATTTATGGCATCATTTAAATGGTATCGAAGGAGGAATATCACAGAAGAACAATTTCAAGGTCATCGTTATTTTTTTATCGGGAAAACTTTTTTCCCATCTTATAGCAGTTGAAAAAATACATTCGAGTATGCTAAGGTCATTAACAAGATGGAATAAAAAAAAGTTATCCGGATAAAAAATAACGATGACCTTGAAAAAACTATGAGAAAATAACCGGAAAAAATTGTTCTTCTATGATATTCCTCCTTCGATACCATTTAAATAATGCCATAAATATTCTTTTTGTGCCATTAAAAATAAAGGAGATATTTAGATGGCCTCCTTCAGCTGAGACACCCTGTATACCACCTGAGCACCATGACTTCTTCAAATCCCTCCCAAATATACACAAAATGCAAATGAGGAGTAAATTGTTATGTAATTTATATAGTTAGAAGATTTGCTGAATTGCATAAATGGTGTTTTTCAAGTTTTGTAATGAAATATGTAATGAATTGAATATTGTTTTTTCAATTTGAAGCATTTTAAATTGTATCGAATGGACTTGGGCTGTTTCAAATTTTATGACAAATCCAGTTGTTAATTTTGAAAGTGGCTTAAGTCCATTCTTGGTAAGAAGACACATATTATTCACTTAATAATTGCTATTATTTTAATAGGAATTGTAAATTTAATTCTCTTCGATACACTTGAATTCCTTCATTGAATTCATTGATTTCATTGAAACGCAAACTCCTAAACATCTCAATTTAAACTTAAATTGACTCAGGTCACTTTCAAAATAAACGGCTCAACTAACAATTGTTACCAAAAAGAAATTACATCCTAATTTTCCACCGCTCGTACCTACTTATCCGACACACCCTGTACGTCGCGCGTCGTCGCGCGTTTTAACGGCGCCGGAAGCGTCGCGCGACGCAAAGGGGGTTTCGCGCATTTTCGCGCGTTTCAAGAACGGAAAGAAAGCTGTGCGACATCGACGACGCTCGACGGTGGCCCGGATGCCGGAGCAATCAGCCACCTAGCGCCGGTGCGTTTGATCTGCGAAATCGCGGCTCGTCGTAAACGAGGTTTCCATCGTGCCAGTTTCGACCTCCCTCAACCTTCCCCCTTCTCTTCGACCGTGTTCCCTAGCACAGAATTTCTCTCCACTTTCCTTCCTCTCGCCTTCGCATCAACACACCACCGCGACAGCACTCTCTTCTTCAAATCCGCGGCGCGAAAATTCTTCCTTTGTTTCACGCCTCGTGACTACATTTTTGCCACGATTATATTAGCTTGCCGAGTTGTCGTTGTCGTTGTATGCGTCAAATCTTGTAATCGAATTTTAAATCACTTCCCGATGAGCTAGAGATTTGAAACTTTAAACACAACTCAGAACTGGATGACAATGCAATACTAAAATGCAAATTAAAAAAAAACGTCATCGCGTTCAGCGATCCCCACTCCCCGCGCCAGCCCTCCCTACTCCACTACGCGTTCCCACTCCGACTCATCCCCACTCCACTCCATTTCGCACCGAAGTAGCTCTCAGTCAGTGTGGTGTTCCGTTCGTTCAGTTCCATTTCAGACAATTTCGGACTCCATCAAGAGACGTCGTCTCTCGGAGTCATCCCCTTATTCTATATCGCGTATTTCCATATCTTACTATTTCATACCAGTATTACTATATCTAGCGTTCCATTTAAAAAAGACCAAAAAGTAGAAAATAAAAAAAATATATAAAAAAGAAACTTTTTAAAAACCATGCTTATATTAAAATGCACTAAAAAGGAGAAAACAATTTTTTTTCCTGGTTCTCCATAAAATACCGAATCCAGTTAAATGATTAGTAATATTTTTCCCCAAAATTTTAAGCAATTAGTTCAAAATGTATTATAAATTTTATAATATAAACTAGTGACCATAAATAAAAGCGTGGAGCGTCCACGAAGATTACGTCAATATAGTTTTGCGCTCCACGCTTTTATTTATAGTCACTAATGGCTAAATACATTATGTTCTCCTTTTTAGTGCATTTTAATATAAGCGTGATTTTTAAAAAGTTTTTTTCCGCACACCTGCAAATCTTTTCTTTTCCACGGCTTCCCTTTTCTACGATGCTATTCCCCCACGCTTCCGCCCGGTCACGTGACTGATCACGACGATTGGGAGTAACGGCGGAGAGGGGGTAACTATATTCCCCTGAATTGGTGCTCCGTCCCCTCGTTTCGCGTCTCTTCTGGTACTTTCCCCTTTCCCTACAGCCCCAGTACCGTGTTCTCCATTTACTGTGACGTCACCATCATTTATTTTTCTCAGATTCAACCCCTGAATCCCTCTTCCTCGACTCGGCTCGTTTACCAGCTCCGAACATAACCAGAGTTGGGCAAAAGTGTTTATCCAAATAAAAATTTTTGCCCAACTCTGCGCATAACATATACGTTAATCTAAATGAAATATCGTTTTTTTCGGAATTAATTTTGCGGCATAATTAAATGGGAAGGGAACGACCAAAAAATATATCGGATAATATTCGCGCGTCGTCGTTCGAGCGGCTCGCATTACGCGGCGATAGATTTTTCGTAATTATAAAATTATCATACGGCCCAGGGAAATGACTAAAACAAATATATGTGTAATATACATGGCTATACATATGTATCTCGTTCTGCCTCGTACCATCGCAAAAATTAACCCCGTTACAACCGATTTCCACCGTTAAAACGTTTCCCATTCGAATCTCGGGCGATCCGCAATTTCGCGAGCGAGCCGGGGCGAGGGAATATTAATTTGGCGCGCGTCGCATTAACTGGTTTTTAACGAGCAGCGAAACGGCCCGGGGAACCGTCGCGTTTAACAAATTACGTTAATTCTGTTTTCGAATAAATATAAAACGGGCCTTTAGGCGGGCGCGGCGGCGCGCACGCACAGCTCCAACGAAAAACTACGGAGCAGTCTCGCCGCCGCCCGTTATCGTCGTCGTCGCGTGTATTACGCTGAGCATTAAGCGCTACATTGTGTCGCGAAAATATGTTGCGCGTTCGAATTTTCTCGTCTCTCTATGACACTCTTTTTTTTTTTACGCGACACACGAATAATGTGATAGCGAAAAAGAGGAGAGGATCAGTGCGCGCACACGATAATTTCTTTAATTTGTGTTAAAGTTGGAGGGGGACCGACGAGTGGCCGAATAATTTCATTCTTTTTCCCGGTGGGAAGCTTTTAATACCGGTGGTGACCGGTTTTTAAACGTTCCGACAGAGTCAACAATGACATTTGCCGGTGAAAATGCGAGCGCGAGAAAAAAAAGGGCGGGGGCGGTTCGGGAGTACACGGGTATTTAAATGGCCATTGGCAGATTACCGATATCGGTGCGCTGCTTAGTTAAACGAGTTACCGCGAAAACTCAATACCGCTCGTGCAGAGAGCACAGAGAGAGAGAGAGGGAGGGAGGCATGGTGATCGAACGATCGAGTGCGGAGCAGAGAGAGAGGGAGAGAGAGAGGGAGAGTGCAAACGGGCTGCCGAGAATCGAAGAGGCGCGATCCGCGTGATGAAATCACATGGCACCATTACGAAACCACCGAAAACTACCGGCATTTAAAACATTATCACATACTTTCTGTTTGTCGGCTAATCTGTGGGAACAATGATTTTTTCCCCCGTGGAATTTTCGATCAGTTTCTGCTGGGTAATGTAGGCGAATGCGCGAAATGCAAATCTGACACGAGAATATTTTCTCTTATGTTACAGAACCTTTTTTATGAAAAGTCTTTATAGCCATTTTGTAGTACGATTCCTGAAATAAGCTGCCATAACGTTCCATACAGAAATATTCATATTTATGATTTTACGGAAATGGTAGTTCGTGAAGAATGGGGGTTGAAAATAGAGGATGGTTTATATTTTTTTCTGATGTCATTGAATCTTTTTATGAAAAGTCTTTATAGCCATTTTGTAGTACGGTTCCTGAAATAAGCTGCCATAACGTTCCATTCAGAAATATTCATATTCATGATTTTACGGAAATGATACTTCGTGAAGAATGCTAGGCTGGGGGTTGAAAATAGAGGATGGTTTATATTTTTTTCTGATGTCATTGAACTTTTTTATGAAAAATCTTTATAGCCATTTTGTAGTACACACCTTGAAATGAGCTCCACTAAAATTTTATTGATAAACATTAACATCTGTAGATATGGTAGGCGAAGAAGTGAAGTCATGATTTAAATCACTAGCTCAGTTTAAGTATTGAGTTGGCAAGAAAGTAATTTCGGTATTTTAAGGTGAAATAGAGCCCAATTTTTTTATGCAAGCAATGAACTTTAATGAGTCATATATTTTCCCTTTTGTTCGATGATCTTATTTTTTAAAAAAGAGTAAATAAGAAAATATTTCATTGATTAAATTTCATCGTTAGAATAAAGAAATTCGGTTTTATTTCATCTTAAGACACCGAAATTACTTTCATATACCCAACCCAATAGAATAGAAAAATTCGGCCTGCTGGAATACCAAGTAAGGGTTGACAAAGGGGATGAGACAAACAATGATCTCTGCTCGATGCAATCTCAAGAACAGCTGGACCATGCGAAAGAATTTAAACAGTTTCGATCTTCGGAGTCTCGCGCTTTTTTACCAAAGTGCGAGATTGTGAGTGGATAATCAACGTCCCACACGTGTGTAGTCCGGATAAAATTTACATCAAGATCACGGGGGCTGCAGCGTCGAATGGTGTGTGTGTGTGTGTGTGTGCGGTGCCACGGTCGAAAGAAAAGTTTAATATGTTTGTTGCGCTCGCGCGGCGCCGTCGAACTTCGCGTTAGTTTGCACAAAGAACGAGTGGAGCCGCGCGGATCAAACGCGAGAGTTAATAGAGGTTCGTAGCAATTACGGGCTTAGCGCAGGACCGGCTGCACTTTCGTTTGCCCGGAGACTTCCTTGACGCGACCTGCGGCGCAAATAACTTTGCCCACCTTTTCTTCCCTCGAGTCTTTGCCGCCTGATCGAAATTTAAACCGATACCGGTATCGGCTGGCTGTTCCGAAAATTTTAGCGGACGGGATGCACCGGTGACGAGTTCCGAAAATAATTTTGCAATTTCTGGTCCCTCTCGTTCACTCGGAACTCGTTACACAAAATAATCGAATTATTATTTAAAGAGGTGAGCTATAAAGCAGCGAAAAATATAACAAAATCTAAGAATATTGTTTTCAACGTGAAAAGACTATTAGGGGGTGCAGTGAATTTTTACGAGTATTTATCCACTGCTTCCCAAAATCGATGGATATAATTTTTCTTTTCTTAACCCCAAAGAAAATAACTCGATTACGTTATTGGGGGTAAGTTAACGAATACTTCAAATTGTTTTCAACGTGAAAAGACTATTAGCGGATGCAGTGAATTTTTATTTATCCACTGCTACCCAAAAAATCGATGGATATAATTTTTATTTTCTCAACCCCAAAAGAAATAACTCAATTACGTTATTGGGGGTAAGTTGTCGAATAATTAAAATATCAATTACTGTCAGAACCAAAATATTGGGAAAAAAATCAGCGAATAATCACCGATATGTAAGTAATCAACACAGGCCTCTAAGCAGGTCACCTTGGCCACGACTATGGCAAGAAGCCTACCGCCTCCCGTCCCCGGAAGACCGTTGAAACTAGCGCGAGCATACGTTCGGTAGTCGGCGTGATCCCCAAGCGATCTCCATTACGGTTCGCGCGAAAAGTAAGTTCTGTGGGCGGGGGGTGCGTGGGTGGAAGGGGGGTTGGCGCGGGGGCGGGTTGGATAAAATCGGCTGGGAAACGAGGCGGGCAAGAAAGTCCTCTCGGCGAGAGAGCTTGGAAAATCAACCGTGGAGAAAGAATGTCCGATCGGAGGTAGAAGAAGATAGAGAACGAGCGAATAAGAGAGAGAGAGAGAGTGAGAGAGAGGGTGGGTGGGTGGAAGGAGGGAGAGTATAGGCGAAAGGACGCAGGGGAAGAAGGGTGGTTTGGTTCGAGGGCCTGGGGACCATAGGGGATGGAGTTAGGTCGGCGGCGGAGGGTGGCGAGGAGGGTGGCTGTCGGCAGGATCAAAGGGCGGTGCTCGTTCGAGCTTTCGAGGCGAGGGACGCGTGGGTTCGACGGGGGTAACGGGACCATGGTGGGGCGGACGGGGTTGCACGGGGGTTCGAATGGAGCCGGCGGACCGGAGGTGGGTGGGTGGCGATGCTCGTGGGTGGAGGCGACAACGAGCAAATCTGATTTTCGCTCCACTTGCTATGCCTCTGGGTCCCCGGCCTGCCTGCCTGCCTCGCCACCCTCTTTCCCAACCCCTCTATCCGCCACCTCCCAGCCAGTAATCCGCCTTTCGCTTTTCCTCACCGATTCCGCAGCCACCGTCGTTTCCTTGTCTATCCATCTTTCTCTCCCGTTCCTCTATCCAGCTAGCTTGCCCTCGACTTTGGCATACTTTGCCGCACAAGCCCCGATGCATATCGAGCTACATCGGATGTCGAAACTTCGACGAACTTTCTCCGGTTTGTGTTAGCATCTTCGCCAGACCTGGATCCGCAGGACGAAGGTCGCGACGAAGGTCAGCTGACGCGATGCAAGGTGTCGCCGTAGACTGCTAGTCTACTTTTTAGATCAACGTTGCACGACGTTGCTATCATTTGTTCGTGAAATAGCGGAGGATTAAAATTAATCTAACCTCTCCATAAAATAGAAGCACAAGAATTAACAATAATTTTTTAATGCTACAGAACTTTTCTTGTGAAATGTCTTTAAATAGCAATAAATTAAATAGAAATAAACTCCCCTAAAAGTTTCATTCAGAAATATTTATATTTAGCATTTCACCAAAATGGCAGCTCGTGAACAATGGGGGTTGAAAATACGGGGTGGTTTATATATTTTTTTTTTCGTCTCACTAGAATTATTATATCACACCCTGTTAATATTACCGGTACTTTGTTTAAAGAAATTAATTTCACAGCTCCACAATGAACCATTAATAAAAAAGAAAAAGATCAAGAAGTCACTGGTGGACTTTCTAATGAAGCTTCGAATACAACAAAAGCGGGTGCTCAATAAAAATAATTGTTTCGCAACACGAAAAGTGTTCATAACAAGTTGAGTAATTCTGGTGTTCCAGTTTCGCGACGCGAGAAGAATTAAGCGGCGCAAGGCCCGGTCTATGATATTAATTTCTTGACAATCGGGGGAGCAGCGCGTCACCGGTGCAAATAAGGGCACAGATTAATTATTGGAAATCGAAATGGAACCGATATCTCGCGCACGAATTATACGGTCCTTAACGGAGAATCAATTTCCGCGTGAGTATCCCGACACGACGCTACTTCCGGGGCGAACCATCGAAAACGAAATTAAAAAGCTCCATCCAATCGGGGACGAAAAAAGCGCGATTCCCAGGCCGATCAAGGATACAGAATCTGTTAATAAAACTCGAGAGAGCTTCTCCCTCACCTCGCTCTCTCTCTCTCTCTCTCTCTCTCTCTCTCTCTCTCTCATCCTTGTTCCCTCTATCGAAGTCTATTATCGCGCGTTAAAAGAATCGGAAAAGGATTTCGATTTCGACAGCTCGAATTCATCGATATACCGTATTATCGGTGGGTGTGTGTGTGTGTGTGTGTGTATGTGTGTGGCTATGTTCCATTATCATTTTAATTTGCGCAGGTTAATCGAATACTCCGAACTGTTTTTCGTCGGTCTAACTCTTTTAAATCTAAACTCTATCGAACGACGACTCGATGAAATTTCGAAGCGTTTGAGGGCAGGAAGCCCGTCACTTTACCGGAAGTTTCGACACTAAACTTCGTTTACGTTGTTACTCTTGCATAGATATGAACGGTTCCATTAAACTGAACGAGGAACGAAAAAAAAGTGTATATGTATAGGTAAATTCCACTGTTCGACAATGAATTTTACCGTCAATTTTTCCCGACCTCCGCACCGAGCACGCCCAATTTATGACAACGGAATTACCGTGGCGGTCCCGGTTGCCAAGGAATTGTTATATTGTCAGAGATCAGTCACTAGGTTTTTACTCACGGTACGTAGCGACAACAATCGCTGGAAATAATGGGGCTCCAGGGGAAACTCACCTGCAACAAACAAATAAATGCGATGTTAGTCAACAATATATTTTTGTATACTCAGATTTCAATTATTAAGTCTAAATCTACATCAGAGCCTATTTCTAGAACATCGAATGGTCTTCAGCATGTTCTTCAGCATTTAACAATTCGATAAACGAGTCTAGTTCCCTAAAGAAAATGTGTCCAGGTCATTCTAAACTTAGCGCAGAAAGAACTAGCGGTCTTCAACAAGTTCTTCAGCCCGTTCTTCATCGTTCAAGATCATAAAGATCCAGTACAGTTCCTTAAAGAAAATGTGTGCTTTATAAAGCTAATCGAGACGCTTGAACATGTTTTTCAGCATTTAACAATTCGACAAGTACTAGAATCCTGAAGAAACAGTGTCTTCAGCAAGTTCTTCAGCACGTTCTTCATCATTCAAGATCATGAAGATTCAGTACAGTTCTTTAAAGAAAATGTGTGCAGGTTTTTCTAAAGCTAATCGAGACGTTTGAATATGTTCTTCAGCATTTAACAATTCGATAAGTACCTATTTCCCTGAAGAAACAGTGTCTTCAGCTAGTTCTTCATCATTCAAGATCATGAAGATCCAGTACAGTTCTTTAAAGAAAATGTGTGCTTTATAAAGCTAATTGAGACGCTTGAACATATTTTTCAGCATTTAACAATTCGACAAGTACTGCAATCCTGAAGAAACAGTGTCTTCAGCAAGTTCTTCAGCACGTTCTTCATCATTCAAGATCATGAAGATTCAGTACAGTTCTTTAAAGAAAATGTGTGCAGGTCTTTCTAAAGCTAATCAAGACGTTTGAACATGTTCTTCACTGGTTCCCTGAAGAAACAGTGTCTTCAGCAAGTTCTTCAGCACGTTCTTCATCATTCAAGATCATGAAGATCCAGTACAGTTCTCTGAACAAAATGTGTGCAGGTCTTTCTAAACCTAATCGAGACGCTTGAACATGTTTTTCAGCATTTAGCAATTCGACAAATACTGGAATCCTGAAGAAACAGTGTCTTCAGCACGTTCTTCATCGTTCAAGATCATGAATATCCAGTACAGTTCTCTAAAGAAAATGTGTGCAGGCCTTTCTAAAGCTAATCGGGACGCTTGAACATGTTCTTCACTGGTTCCCCGAAGAAACAGTGTCTTCAGCAAGTTCTTCAGGACGTTCTTCATCATTCAAGATCATGAAGATCCAGTACAGTTCTCTAAAGATAATGTGTGCAGGTCTTTTTGCTAACAGAGGCGCCCGAACGTGTTCTTCAGGATGTTCTTCAGCGTTCAAGGATCGACGACAGGTAGGTAGGCGACGTTAGCAAGATCCAGAGCCGACCGATATATCCATTCATCGAACGGAATCACTTACTCGCGTCCAGAACAGGTATATTAGCAGGTAGCCGCGGTCGACAGGCCGGAGGATATATAACTGGCTGCGAAACTTTTCAATGTCGCCGGTTCGCCACGCCATTCATCCGCGTCCGAGGAATCAATGATACCGGCTAGCTAGGCTCTCTCTCGCCTGTCCGTTCCGGCTCGTCCTACCGGCGTATAATTTACTCGGATAGGCGTGAGGCTTGGATTTATGATTAACGAGCGACGCGCGACGACGCGCCGTGGAAATCAATTACGACCACTCGCCTAACGCCCGCGGACGCTTCATCCTGATGCTGACGCCGTTGTTGATGCGCGATCCCTCCACCCTCGATCCGTTCTTCCAATACTGCTTATCTAGACTCCGATGACGGCCGACGTAACGTACTATCGGTGACGTAATGTCGATTTTGTTGACGTAACTTTGTTGTTTGTAAACATTTTTTCATGGAACTTGGTCGAGCGTGTTCCTGATTCTATTCCGGTTAAAATGATACCCAACACGATGCAGTTCGGACCATAATTGCTCGTGTAATACACGATATAGTGGAGCCTCGATTATCCGAACCGGCTGTCTCGATATTAAGGGAGCTCTTCGAGACGATTTTAGAACGTGTTCCAGTAGGAATTTTTCAACGTTCGAGGGCTTGAATTAAACGTGAAGAATGGCACTTTGTGATGAAGGTAAGTGGGTTTGAGTAGAATGACGAGAGCATGTGCCACAGTCGACTGAATCTGGCTGTTTTCGGGGTCGAGATTAACGAGGAGAAAAATGTAGATGAACGTTTGCGGAGACGATTGTAGAAGCTTTTCGAGAAGAAGTGACAGGAAGATTGCAGGTCGAAATTCGTTACCGAGGAAATGAGTTCTCGGCAGGTGGCGGTTTAGGTGAAAGGTCGAAAGGGTGACAAACACGGTAGAAGGAAGTGGAACAGGCGGTCCGACGATCCAAAAACGGATGTCTGATGGGCGTCAAGAAGGGAGGAGGGTCTTTCAAACACATCGACCGATAAATTAAACGGTCGGCTGGTGACGTTCACGGCTTGACATCAAAGTACGAGAGAAAGAGAGGAGAGGGGAGGGTGGTATCCATCGTTGGGGAGGTAACGACGAGAGAGCGTTAGGAACAGAGAGATGGGTTAAGAAAAGAGACGAAAAGAAACGAAGGAGGAAGGGAAGAGGTAAAGAGAGAGAGAGAGAGAGGGAGAACGTAACGGAAAGAGACAGAGAGAAATTCACAAATTTCCTCGACGAGGAAAAACTTGATTACGAAATTTAGAAGCGAGCGTTAAAAGGATCGTCCTGAGAAGAGGGGTAACCGGGCAGATTGTTATACGGCACGGCTGGAAATGAGGCGCGAACGAAACGTGACATCATCAAGAGAAGTTAATTGCAAACGACGAGATAGTAGATTATAGCGCAAACTAGCTCCGGCACTTTGTGTGGACCTCGATACACCTCCCCGCTCCGCTCCTCCTTCCTGTCCTTCGGGGGAGGCAAGTAACGCCGAGGACTTATTTTCTTCTTGAGATTGTGCAGTGAAACATGCTCGCTACGATATAAATAACGTTTTATAAGTAACACAGAATATCGGGGCACCATCGATGATTCGGATAATCGAGGTTCCACTAAATCGTGGATTACGCAAGAACGCGAGACCCGAATAGGGTCGTGTTGGATATCATTTTAAGCGGAAAACTGCCAGGAATAAGCTGGTAAAAGTTCTATACAAAAATCATTCGGGACAAAGAAGTTATGACAGAAAACTCGCATTGTCTCACTGATACATCCAATTCTTCTCGCCCTTCCAAGGAGGTCCTACCCGATGTTACAGGGTTCGGACTGGGTCGTGTCTGGGCCCGTTTGAATCGGGGAGGTGCCAGGAATACATTGACGAAAGTTTCATCGAGAAACCATTGGAAACAAAAGAGTGATTCGAATCTACATCGGAAAGATTGACGTCGGGCGTGTGAAGGTGACAGAAAAATTGAACGTTGGATCGGCGCGGTTCGTTCTCACCGGGACCTCTCGGGGAATCTCGGGCACCCTAAATCCGGCGCGACCGAGCGTAGATCTTATCAGAGCCTGGTAAACAGAGATCCATCAGCGAGTTTCTAGGCCACCTGGCGCAATCGGTCCTCGGCCCGGTTATTACTACGTTTAATAACACGTCATAATAATATGTAATTTCGCGTGGATTACCGGGGCGGAGTCAGCCCATAGACGATCTAGGTGTGTCGATCGCGAGAGCGGATCTGGCGGAGGGGGTTCTGGCCGAAACCGTAGTTGAATGGTCGAAGAAAAACGGAAGGATGGTGTGTGCGTTGAGGGGTTGTTGGACTCTGGAGGGTTCGCGACGTGAGATCGACAGCAGGCCTGATGCTATCGCTACTCTTTGTGATGAGATCCGGTACAATGATACACGGGGCCGCTTCTCTGTGTCGATGCGTTCACAGGGCAATGAAGAGAGGGAGAGAGAGAGAGAGCTCACAGGTCCCCCCAGAAGACCCCCTATTTTCCAAGGACTCCTCTGGCCAAGCCCATTTCGCTAATAAGGCGTTCCAGAGCGTTCGCTTTATGAATCGCGAACAAGCAGCACCGGGTCAAGCGGAAGAATCGCCCCCGGTCTCTGCCGTGATCGAAACTGTGGCACTGATTCGCTTCCGGGTATGGGTGATTAATAGAGTGGGTCCGGATGTTATGAGCTTGCTCCACGCAGTAGCTTTGCGATCCCTTTTATTCCCACTTTCTTCCTCCGTTTCTCTTTTTCCATTTTTTTTTTTCGCTCGTTGCTTTCACTGATATGTAACGCAGGCCTGCCGATTGATTTGACCTTTGATCGGTAATGGGGTGGCACACGGCTTTTGCGCGGCCCGTGTTATTACCCTGCTAGCGGATCGCATGCTCGTGATCAGGTTCGAGTCACCGAGACTCCCCGGTTTTGATTCTCGCGATTGACTCTCTCCGGTTCGGTTCGGATTCTAAAAGTGGATTATGTTAATGCGTTCACGGACGTCGCTGTTTCGTCATTGTGGAGTGAATGATTTTTAAGCTAAACAGCGTAACAAGTACTTCCGTTTTCAGGAAACAGTAAGAGAGAGAGAGAGAGATAGTCGAACGTATTCCTTTGACCATCCGCGGCCGCTAATTACCCACTTTTAATAACGTTCGCGCTCTCTTCATTACTCGCGTTTCATTCCGTAATTCCCTGGCCGCGTAACAAACTCCCGCCCCCCACTCTCTCTCTCTCGCCGGCGCGCAACAGCATCAATAACATTCCCCAATTAACGAGGCGCAAACAAGAGCCACGGAATCGCGCCAGCCCACTTTCCGTGGCAGCCACGGACTTAGAGGATCGCGAACTCATTAACGGAACTGCCCATTGCGCGTTGATCGCCGAGGGAGGAGAGAGAGAGAGAGAGAGAGAGAGGGGGGGCAACCATCTCGTTGAATCGGGACCTACTTCGTGTATTACCTCGTTCGATGTGCATCGCAACTGGACACATCGAAATCAACCAAGATAGGGATCAGAGCGAGAAGGGCTAACATACATACACACACACACGTGCGCGTGCGCGAGAGAGATAGCTCAGGAATAAACGATAGCCGTAGCATTCGTTCTTTAGTCAAACCTCCACCCCTTTTCAATCGAGACTTCAAACGGTGGAGCGTGGAATCATGATTGGAACCGGCCGGCTGCTAAGCAAGGGGCTGCTGCTTGGCCCCGTTGGTTCGTGTCCGCTGTGCTGCTGCTGCTGTTGCGCGGGTGGTGGACGAGGGACGAACAGGGGGAGCGGCGAGGAGAAGGAGGAGATGCAAGAGAGGCAGAGGGAGGGGGAGAGCGGGTTGGTAGTAACCCCCGGGGGCGGTTCTCCGCCAGCATCCCCGCGATTCTCATCCTCCGTTCGCTTAGCCGACGTCGTGCCCCGCCGCCGTCGTCTCCACGACTCAACTCATGATGAAATTCCTAGCATTCAATCGCAGCACCGGCCGCAGTTACCCACATAAAGCCGGCGGGAGGACTGGCGGCGGGGGGTTGTGGATCCGGAGCGAGAGACAGAGAAAGATAGACGGATAGAGAGAAAGAGAGAAAGAGCAGGAGGTAGAGGGAGATGGAGATGGAGATTGAGGGACAGCGGTTGAAGGACGCCGAGATGAGTTGTCCATGTTGAGGCTAGGGGTGTGGGAGGATAAGGGCTTCGGAAATCTAGGGGACTGGAAATCTAGGGGGTGTAGAAATCTGCGGGGAAAGGAGGCTGGTGGGTACGGTGACTAGGGGGTATAGTGACTGGGGGTGCAGGAGGTTAGGAGGTGTAGCAATCTGGGGGTCCAGAAATCTAGGAGATCTAGTGACTAGGGGCGTAGAAATCTAGGACGTATAGTGACTGGAGGCGTAGAAATCAGGGTATCTAGAAATCTAGGGGGTATAGTGACTGGAGGCGTAGAAATCTAGGGATCTAGAAATCTAGGAGATATAGTGACTGGAGGCGTAGAAATCTGGGAGTCTAGAAATCTAGGGGGTACAGTAACTGGAAGCGTAGAAATCTGGAGGTATACAAATGTGGGGGTCTTGAAATCTAGGCGGTATAGTGACTAAGGGCGTAGAAATCTGGGGGTCTGGAAATCTAGGGGGTACAGTGACTGGAGGCGTAGAAATCTGGGGTATAAAAATTTGGGGTCTAGAAATCTAGGGGGTATGGTAACTAGGGGACATAGTGATTAGAGGCGTAGAAGGCCAGATGTAGAAATCTCGGGATATAGAAACGTAGGATTCTAGGGAGTGTAGGAGGCTGGGGAGTGTAGAAAGCCAGGGGGTACAGAGCACCAGGGAATGTAGCGAGTACGGGGTGTAGAACGTTGGGGGTGTGGGAGGTTAGGGGTGCAAGCTCGGGCACCAGGATATCCCGGCTGGTCTGACACGCCACGGCCACCGCCGATATTCCTGGCCACCCCCTAGGATGAACGTCGACAGGGTGAGTACCCAGCTGCTGCAGCTTCTATGCTCTGTACGCGCTCTGCAACCTCACGTCCAAGCTACGCGCTGGAATTCAAATACAGTCGTCGGGGAGAGTGACTGCGAGGGTTGCGCCGGGGCTTTCCAGGCTAGATAGGTTTCCGCCGAGATTGGAAAATACGATCGATCCATCCCACCCTCTCCACCCCCGAACAACCTCCTCCACCTCCACCTCTTCCTCCTCTGGTTTCCGTTCGGTTCGTCCGTCGAACTCTCTCTTTTCTTTTCGCTCTTATTCCCGAGTCCTTCTATATATCGCGTTGCACGGATTGATAGAGGAACCTTGACGGTTCGACGGCGATGCGAGCTTTACGTAACATCCTCTCTTCCTCTTTCTCTATCTCTCTCCCTCGCTCTTTCTCTCGTGGTCGAGAGAGCTGGTGGCCGGGATACGCGTTCGTAGAGGATCGGTGGTAGGAGATCGTTGAATCACGATGTTGAGAGATTGGAGGATTGTTCTGGGACTGAGGAGAGATGAGCAAGCGGGATTAGTCGGGTGTTTTTTTGCGGTCCAGGTTTAATGCGAGGAATACCGTGATCATGTTCCCAGGATTCCCTGCGAGTTCCCCGAACGTAAGATTAACCCTCCGTGGTTGAACGGCTCTGTTAAAAATCGTCGCATCATTCTTTAGAAACATTTTCACGTGGAACATGTGGACAATAATATTCGCCGTTTCCCCAAGAAAATTCATTCGTCCACAAGAGGCCTGGTGCGTCGGAAACACCCGCTGTCCACGGACACCGGGGAACATCCACGGTCCGCAAATTGAACGTCTTAGCCGGGGGCTAGCACCGGAGCTAAGAAAACATTGGTCCAGATCGTTAGGCGACAACCTTAAACATTTACCGTGTGCAGGTTGTCGCGACACGGTCGTGTACAAATGCGGGTTAGGAAACGTCCGGGCAGGTACACGGCGCTTTAGGTTAGAGGGTGGTTAGAGGGTAGTGTCCAAGCTAGAGAGACGTAGAGGAGAGAGAGGACCCGCGAGAAGGCTTGCATTGGAATTCAAATAGGAGGTAGAAGGAGGGGTAAATACGGGGGAGGAGAGGTGGTTGGGAGAACCCGAGATTGTAAAATTGGATCGATCCCCATACCCTCTCCAAACCTCCGCTGGTCCCGCTGGTTCGTTTCCCTGTATTTCCCTGTTCTCCGTCCTCTCCGACCACCTCCTGCAGTCCTTGCGTCCTCACCCTCGACTCTGACCTGTTCGGTATAAATACCTCGAAAAGAGAGCTAGAGAGAGCAAGAGAGAGAGAGAGGGGGGGGAGGTCGATATGACAACACGTCAGTCTGATGTGGCCAGAAACGAGAACGAGGAGTTCCCATATACATCGCGCGCCGGCCACCGACGGTTTTGTCATTGAAAAGGAATTTCCTGCTGCTCTTTTTTCCAACCCCTTCTCTTTCCACCCCTCCCTCCCTCTCTCTCTCTTTCTCTCTCGGTCTCTCTCGGTTCGCAGACCGGTTCCCTTTGCCGCGGATCCATTTGCGGTGATTTCAATCCGTGGCAAACGGCGTTCCGGTTTAAGGACGCCGTTTCGCCTCTCGTTCGCGCTCGCTCGAGGAGAGCGTGATGTGATTACACACCGGACGACTGCCAACTCCGTCTCTCTTCATCTTTCTACCTTCTCTCTCTCTCGCTTTCGAGTTGTAAGAGCCTCGCGACGAGCCACGGAGTTTAACGGATGAAAGCTTTCGCGAATTACCGTTCGCGAGACGCGACGGGATCCCTCTCCTCTTCCACTGCGTGTCCCAGTAGTAATTCGACAGAGTGAAACGAGGAGAAGAATCGCTGCACGCCCGATCATGCTTCTTGCCGCGAAGACCACGCGCGGTTCTGGGGATCGAGGACCGCCACTGATGCGAGTGCTAGACGAACGAGCGCTCCGCCATCTTTTCTCCTGCATGAAGATTGGGGTGAGCGAGGAGATTTTTTTTAGATTGAAATGCTGCTGTGCCGAGACGCGTTTTCAGGGGGATCGGGGTTGCTCCGTTTTGGGTTAGGGGGGCAGAGAAATTGGATGAGGAACGTCGACGAACGTCGTACGGGGTAAACGTTCTCTTCCAACGAATAGGAACAGCTCCGTTAAACCTTGCTGATCCTGAGCTGAACAACACTCGACTGAACGAGACTCGATTTACAATACTTCCTTCTTTTGTTGATCTCTATTGAGTTGCGGATATTCCTGTTCGAAAAGAGTAACAGATAACAGTGATATAAATGAGGATATTGAGATACTTGGAGATCATAGAAGATTAACTGTAGCCGTAACGAGAGCGAAACATAAACTGATCGTCGTCGCAGATAAATACACTCTATTGAATTACTCGGTATTTAAGAAACTGATTAGCTTGGTCGAGACAGAAAATATAATAGATTTATGCGATGGACAGAATGAATTTTCTTGGGAAAGCTTGGTTTCCCAACTGTAATAATGTTATTATAGTTTTCGCATAGTCTTTTCACTGTGCTGTATGAATTGGAATGTTACAGAACTGATATGCTCGGGATTGTGGACGTTCTTCTAAATTCATTTACTTGGACTTGAAGGGTTGGTCTGAGGACGATCACTGGCGCAATGGTGTTACAGATTGTAACAAGGAATATGTTCTATGTATAATGAGAGAGGAGAGGAGCTGTCTAAAAGCTCGCTCACTTATATGACTTGCGAAGACATCAATATACTCGGGATTGTGGACGTTCTTCTAAATTCATTTACTCGGACTTGAAGGGCTGGATTAAGGACGATCAAAGCTGGCGCAATGGTGTTGCAGATTGTAATAAGGAATATGTTCTATGTATAATGAGAGGAGAGAGGAGAGGAGCTGTCTAAAAGCTCGCACACTTGTGACTTGCGAAGACATCAATATGCTCGGGTTCGCGGACGTTCTTGAAAATTCATTTACTTGTACAGATTCTGACAAGGAAGATGTTCTACAATGAACTCGCTAAAAAATCGAGCAACTCTCACATTTTGAGCAAAACGAAGGAAAACGCTTATTTGCCCGTTGGTCATCAGGATCGAGATATCGGGGGCGTCGAGGTCGACCGTGGTTTCCGGCGAAATATTCGTATAACGTGGCGAAGTTGTATTATGGCTGGCACCAGGAGAGGGAGAGAGCGAGAGAGAGAGAGAGAGAGAGAGACTCGAGCGTCGGTTGGAAGTTGAGAAGTCTTTGGTGTCAGCAACAGCAGCCCAATGCGCCCCTTTCCCTCCCCCTCGGCGAAACCTATCTCTCTCTCTCTCTCTTGCGCGCACGATTGTTCTCTCTCTCTTTCTTTCCTCCCTTCTCTTGCCAATGAACTCGCCCACTTGTTCACGGTAGGATCAAGTAATTAGTTACGTAGCCGTGAGCCTTGTACCACAGCAAGCCCAGGGCAGCCGAAAACCTCTTCGTCTACCGGCAACAACAACAGCAACAGCAGCAACTACAACCACCGGCGTCATTCTCGGGCAGCCGAGGCAGCGACGAACGAGCTGCCAACAGCCACCGGTTTCCATTTGTCACGTTCGCGGACTCGGCCGCTACAAAGCGCTCAACCCCCGTCCACGAAATTTCCACCCCAACCTGGAAAATCGTCCGTACACCGCCCGCCCGGAGATCATACTAACCGGAAACCGTTTCTGATGCATCGATCGTACTGACCCCTCGGAAAGTCTCCGAAAGATCATTGTCTCACGTCCACGAAATGGATCCTGGAAAGTTGTCAGGAACCGTGTAATCAACTTCATCATTCCAATAACTGTAATATGATAAATTATAAAACCGGTCATTTGACCGGCAACGACAGGTTCAGTGTTAAACTGGCATGTTAAGAACATGTGTAATAATTGGACTGCGGATCTTTATGCATTTTTAAGGCTTATTCGACAGAATTCACTAAGATTTTTATTTGCTTTGGATCTTCGTTTCATGTGACTCTCTTAAAATTTGTCAATAAATTTGAAAATTGCATAAACACGAATTTCAAAAGTTTCCCAAGATCAATGAAATCGATAAGAGGTCCGTAATAACTGTTTCCATGGTCCAGATATTTTAATTGAATTTCGGAACGATGCAGGCCGGATGTCGCCCCGGATGTCTAAATAAAACGGAGACGTCTTCGCGAAGGAGATCAAACCAAATCGGCTTTCGCCGAGGCTTCCGGGGAGCCGGAGGCCCCGGGGTGGACGTCGAGGGGTTATTCTTAATATTTGTAAGGTTTTCATCTGGAGAGGGTGGTCTACACAGTCTCCAGAGAGGGTAGGGACGGGGGTCGCAACCCTCGAACATCGCTCGAAATACGCAAATCCCGGATTACAGGATCATCTTCTCGCGTTCAGAGCGTTTCAAACAATTTGTTACATACGTTTCGATCGATTCGTCGAACTGATGATCCAAATGTTTCAAATATTTCTCTATCGAATCCCTTCTCCAGGATGCTGACGACGATGATGAGGATGATGATAATGAGAATGAAGATGATGAGAAGGTTTCAACCGCACACACGTGTCCCGATCAGTTCGATCGAATTTTCCTCTGGTGGAAGAAGTGTGCTGATGATGACGCCGACGATGTGCAACGACGGAAGGAATTAATTAACGGTCCCCGGGATGTTTGATCCAGCTCCGAGTAGGGAAACTCGCCGATTCTCTCGCACTACTTTGACAATTCGAACGTTAATTTGTGGGAAATCGGATTGAATAATTAGCGAGGGTTGCGGGATCACGAGATCACTCGAGGTTGCTATATTAGTATAAATTCGATCGTTCGGTGGCAGCCTCTATCTCCGTGCGAAGCAGCTTCCTTCTTCTCCGTGCACGGTTATTGCCTCAAACAGAATTCGCGAAATAAAAATGTATTGAATTGTTAGAAACAGAAGATACTGTTCTAATTTTAAATTGGAAGCAAGTAGGAATTGATTTCTCTCTTCAGTTATTCGGGTAAAAATCCCTACGGAACGTTTCGATGTTGTTAAATATTTTTCACATTTCCATAAAATAAAAAGTAAATCGAGCCTTGTCGTTTTTGTAAGCTGCAACAGTTTAATGTTGGGTAGGTTTAGTGTTACGAAATGGGGTGAATAATAACGGGGGTTGACCGAACTGCGTTTAATTAATTTTGTGAACATTTCAGCGATCGATTCAGATGATTGAGGTAAAAATCCCTACGGAACGTTTTGATGTTGTTAAATATTTTTCACATTTCCATAAAATAAAAAGTAAATCGAGCCTTGTCGTTTTTGTAAGCTGCAACAGTTTAATCACTGCGTAGGTTTAGTGTTACGAAATGGGGTGAATAATAACGGGGGTTGACCGAACTGCGTTTAATTAATTTTGTGAACATTTCAGCGATCGATTCAGATGATTCGGTGTAACGAGCACACGGAGAAACCGACAGCAGGAGAGTGTGAGTGAAGCAGCGCCGGGAGAAGCAACGATTGCCGCCATAATGCTCGCATTATCGAGAAGAAAGAGCACACAGCGGAGTGTCGCAGGAGCACGAACGCATCGGATACAAAGGGGCCCGGGCGCGAAAGAGCTTGGTAATGGCAGTGGTCGGATTGTTTCAGCGGGTATTTCGCGGCGTTAAAACACAAATTAGTGGCTTCAGCTGAATAACGTCGATGTCGAGAGGTGGGGGCGAGAGGAGGCGGAGTCGTAGCTACTTTAATTGCTGGCTACAATAGCTCCGTTTTATATTTCCTTTCGCCTCCGCGCGCACGTATTTCCCTATTCACGAATCTTTTAATAACGAGAGGGATAGAGAGAGAGAGAGAGAGAGAGTATAGCTACGGTGAAACGTAGCCGCCGCCGCCGCCGTTTCCTCGTGTCGCCTATTGAATTCACCTTCTCGACCGAGCAACGGCGGCGGCGGCGGTGGCTGGCACAGCCTTTATGAACGATCCCGGTGTGCCTGCGTTTGTGAACGTTGTGCCACGTTTGATACGGCCTGGCAATTAAGTTGCCGCGCTTTCCGCCCGCGACCACCAGTTTCAGCTTGTACACGACGATGAGGCCAGAATGGGATAGAGAGAACGAAGAGAGAGGGAGGGACAGAGAGAGAGAGAGAGAGAGATGGTGGAAGTGGAGAGGCTCGATGGAGAAAAGGGAAAGATTAAGGAGCGTTTTTATGGACGAGGACACTCGCGCGGAAAAACAGTGGGCGCTCTCTTCGAGTTCTCAGTCTCGGCTGATCAATATAACCCGGCCAGAGGCCTCCTCCGGTAAGGGCTCGTTCAATTAGTTCGGTAATTATCGATTCCCCGGCATAATTGACTTACTCTTAATGCAGAATTCGTCGTACCGTCAAACGGAACGTTCTCTACCGGCACACGGCCGCGAACGATGCATATTTCGCGGTACTCCTCTCTCTTTCCTTCTCTCTTGTTATGTATAGTATAGCGAACTACCCCTCCCCCTCCCCCTCACCCCTCCGGCAGAGTTGGTCACCAAGTAGTGCTTCGCGATTCTTCAAAGGAGAGGCGTGTTTGCCGGGGAACGATGGCCCCCATTATCGATGCCATATTTAATTCCGACCGGTAATTAAACGACAGTCCTCCACCGCGGGTCGTTAACCCTACCCCCGTTTTCGCGTATTATACTGCCTTGGCGAACCATTTGTTTGATACTGTGAGCACACCGTCCCTTTTTTTCTCTCTCTCTCTCTCTCTCGCTCTGGTTCCCTTCTTCTTTTCTCATCGCTCTTTTTTTCCATTACTTGCTGCAAGCTTTCTTCGCAACGATTTCACTGTAGCGAGTCTCCTAAGAGTCCAGACTCCCAAATTCTCTCATAAAACCCATTTTCAACCTGTTGTTCCTGCAGAGTGGCCGGTTGAGTTGCTTTCGTTGGGTCTGATTTCAGCTGGCTCTTTTATGCGAGCAGCTGTTGAGAATCTAGAGGCTCACGAACAATCTAGGGAATCTAGAGGCTCAAGAAGAATCTACAGGATCTGGAGGCTCAAGAAGAATCTAGAGGCTCAAGAAAAATTAAGAAGAATCTAGAGGCTCAAGAAGAATAAAGAAGAATCTAGAGGCTCAAGAAGAATCAAGAAGAACCTAAAGGCTCAAGAAGAATCTAGAAGACTGAAGATGAATCTAGAGAATCCAGGGGCTCAAGAAGAATCGAGAAGAACCTAGAGGCTGAGGAAGAATCTAGAGAATCTAGAGGCTCAAGAAGAACCTAGAAGACTGAGAAAAAATCTAGAGAATCTCAAAAATCTAGAGAGGCTCAAGAAGAATCTATAGTCTATAGGCTCCAGAAGAATCTAGAGGCTCAAGAAGAATCGAGAAGTATCTAGAGGCTCAAGAAGAATCAAGAAGAATCTAGAGGCTCTAAAAGAATCTAGAGAATCTGTAGGCTCAAGAAGAATCTACAAAATGTAGAGGTTCAAGGAGAAATCTAGAGAATCTAGAGGCTCAAGAAGATTCTAGAAGGCTGAAGAAGAACCTAGAGAATCTCGAGGTTCAAGAAGAATCAAGAAGAACCTAGAGGCTGAAGAAGAATCTAGGGGCTCAAGAAGAATCGAGAAGAAACTAGAGGCTCAAGAAGAATCAAAAAGAATCTAGAGGCTCTAAAAGAATCTAGAGAATCTGTAGGCTCAAGAAGAATCTACAAAATGTAGAGGTTCAAGAAGATTCTAGAAGGCTGAAGAAGAACCTAGAGAATCTCGAGGTTCAAGAAGAACCTAGAGGCTGAAGAAGAATCTAGAAGACTGAAGAAGAATCTAGAAAATCTAGAGAATCTAGATCCTCTATAAGGATCGGGAGGTTCATGGTGCCCATAGGGTTCCGCCAGCACCTCATCGATACAGATCCGCCGGAAACAAAGAAGCAGATAATCGTCTCGTTTGCCGGTACTTGGCCGTCGCCGCTGATTCGCCGATCTCGGGATAAAAGAGAGTTAGTATCGTTCGTTGGGGGAGATTTTGCGTCCGTATCCGGTTGATTGTCTGGCGGCCGCGCGCCTCGCCGTCCCGTGTATCCACGACGAGTTAGACAGATCGTTCTCTCCCTGGTTCCCCGCCTTAATCCCCAATCAGCGCCCGGTTTCTGGCCAGAGGTACGCCCGAGCTAGAAAGCGGCCGTTTGCCGAATTAGCGGGAACCTGAATCCTCTGGCAGCAAATGCAAATGGTCGGGCAGGTGGTTTCATATTCCAAGGGTTGGTTGCTCCGGTTCGGGTCGATGGACGACGCTGTTTCGACGCTACGGGGGTGGTGGTGTGGGTGTCTGCAAGTCCCGCTCATTAGCGGCGACACAGCGACGCCGCCACGGCTTTCCCCCCACCCTTTTCAACTCCACCACCCACCACCCACCCACCCTTTCTCTGGCTACGTCACTGCCAATGCGTTGGATACAAGCTGATCCTAGCAACCTTTCGGCTGACGGCGGTGTCGGGCCGACTCGCGAATTTCCGGTGGACGACGCGACGATTAGGCGAGCGATTCGAACCGTGCTTGGAAAATCTTGACGTTCGCCTCGGATTCATTCCTTGCTCTTTGCAGCCACAATGATTAAAACTTCTTAATTTCGCAATAGGAAAATAACTGACAGGACCTGAACAGGCATTGATAATTCGATATCAATGGACAGTAAATATTCTCAGTATAAACTGCTCGCCGGGGTCCACCATCAATTTGGAAACAGCTGATCTAATATTTAACCATTTGCACGAATCTGTTGATATTACAGGTGCAAATAGTTGCAATATTAATATTGCACATCCCAAATATATGTCTAATATAATAACTAATAACATCCATATATTTCGGCAATTAGCTTCGATTAACCCCGAAACATTTCGAACACGTCACGACGTTTAGGTTTCGTTTATTACGAGGGCGGACGTCTCTCCGGATTTCGACCCTAATAGAACAGAAATTAATGGCGCCGCCTTCTCCTCCTCATCTAAGCGTCTCGGGGTCGAGGAAAAAAAAGAAGTTCGTAGCTCTTCCCATTCACGCGACGTTACGAACGAAGTTATGGGACGCCTCGGAAACACCTCCTCGGTCGTGCTCAAGTTAAATTCACCGTGACACACGATTCCGTCGCACGCACGCACTCACACACGATTTACATACCCGTTTAACCGCGAGAAAGGGACACGGGGCGAGAGAAGAAGAAAGATGAGAGAGGGACCGACGGCTGAGAAAGCACCGAGGAGACAAAGAAGCGTCGCGGATTAATAGTAAAGTGTGCCCTCGTTGCAAGACTTGGCGAATGGAGGATCGAAGGAGAAAATCGAGGGGTCATCGGAAACGCCATTTTATTTTTCGGGGACGCGTAATGTTTTCCTTTCCCACCCTCCTCGGGGGGATGATTTGCTTGCCCGCGCAGCCTCACGCACGCCCCTTCGCCGAGATCACTATAGTATCGACTTTTGCCAAGTCGAAGTCCTTCGCTAACTAACACAGGGTGTTTCGTTTATCTGAAAACGGAGATATCTCGTGAGGCACAAGCTTCGTACTTTGCACAAAATTTTGTACTTCCGGCGCGGTCGACGCAGTCATAAAAAAAATAGTTTCCCTACACGATCTCTGTCCCTGCTCGAAATAGGCGACGCACTGTGGTCTAACAGTCAGTTCTAATAAATTAAAAATACCAACTAACAACGTAAATCTGTTAAAATTTATACTTGTATGATAGTTTGATATGTATACTACAATAACAACAGCAAAATTAGTAAATCGCATCGCCGTATTATTGTTGGCAAGACTGTCAACATTCCAGTAACCACATTTTGTTTTTCTGCGTTAGTCAATTGCTACAAATTATAACCTCAAAATATCGAGTTCTTTCTTGAAGTGTGCATAAATTGTGTTAGCATCTTGTTATATATGATATCAACAGTATGGCTGTAACTGGAAATGGTAGGTTTACGTTTCCTTCACACACTTTATGATATATTTGATGAACTGATACTTTTTAAGAAAAATTATTAGAATGTCGTAAGTTCTACAAAATTTGCACGCATTGCGAAATATTCAATTCGAAAGCTTACTTCATCTCCAAAAACGGCGAAGAGAAAACGCGATCCCCCGCAATCCCGTTATCATTTTATTTTAATATTTTAGTAAACGTATCTACGATCACCAGCTCAGAGTTGTTCGAGGAATGGTTCAAATTGAAGAATTTGAAACGAAAGGATTGCGTTAGTGGATTGCTAGACGCTATTTTTACCGGAAGGAATGTGAGCGGACACAATATTGAAAAAAATTTTAAAGAACTTTATCAAAAATATTGATAATCGTTGGAAAATAGGCAATAATTCTAAAGATAGATTTCTGTCAAAACATAAGACTTGGTTAGAATCGACCATAGTGTTCCCCTTTAATGAGATTGACATTCACGAACTTGAACCCGCAAGAGTTGGAAGGCTATTAAAAAATTTTAATGAATGTAGTATTAGACTAAAAATTATTACATTAATAAACAAGTAGTCAGTATTGTAAATTATGTTTTATTCACTTTACTCAAATATTTAAAAATGTCAATTTTTTCCTCGCACAATAATTAATTCGCACTAGAACTGGCTTCTAGACCACTGTGCGACGGGAGCGCGTCGCGGTTCGCGTTTCGCGGGTCACGTGTCGCTGCTCACTTTCTCGAGCCAATATTCGCGCTGGTAAAGAAAACTCGTCGGCCCTTTTCGGCGTGGAACAACGGGTGGGCGCCTCGGATGTAGTAATGAAAAACGCCACGAAGGGATGGCTGGTTGATACGAGAAGGTGGATAGACAGTGGCAGAACGGGGACGGCGATGGCCCTGGACCAGAGCGAGACGGGGGGTGGTAAAACGTGGAGGCACTAGGTGTTCATATCTGCGAGGGGCCGCTGGAACAAGGGTGCAAGAGTAGCCTGGGTATTGTTTGAAATGCGAACACTTAGTAAACCGGCAAGTGAAAAGAGACCCAGATGAGAGGAGGAAAGACACGTGTGCTCTCTCTCTCTCTCTCTCTCTCTCTCTCTCTCTCTCTCTTCTCTGAACAGTAGCAAGAAAAAGAGAGGAGTGATAGCCCGGGCGGGGAGGAGGTAAAAACGAGCAAGAAAAGTACCGTGTATTCCCCCATCTATCCATCCCCCAAACGAGTGGCCATGGCAAAGGCTTTTGCTTTACGCGTTGCAATTTTCCCGTCGGAGATTCATCCTCTTTTCTCTTCCGTCCGCTCGCTCGAAGGTGGGAACGTTGTAGATTGCGAGTGATCGTAATTTTTGTTGTCAAGTCCCTGATTTTATCTAGCGCATTTCGCACTATCGAGGAACGAGAGTATTTGAAGTCGAGCTAAAATCGTGTCAAGAAGAATCTAGAGACTCAAGATCAATCTAGGGAATCTAGAGGCTCAAGAAGAGTCTACAGAATCTAGAGGCTCAAGAAAAATTTACAGAATTTAGAGGCTCAAGAAGAATCTAGAGGTTCAAGATCAATCTAGGGAATCTGGAGGCTCAAGAAGAATCTACAGAATCTAGAGGCTCAAGAAAAATTGACAGAATTTAGAGCCTCAAGAAGAATCTAGAAGCTCAAGATCACACTAGGGAATCTAGAGGCTCAAGAAGAATCTAGGGAATCTAGAGGCTCAAGAAGAATCTAGGGAATCTAGAGGCTCAAGAAGAATCTACAGAATCTAGAGGCTCAAGAAAAATTTAGAGAATTTAGAGGCTCAAGAAGAATCTAGAAGCTCAAGATCAATCCAGGGAATCTAGAGACTCGAGAAGAATCTACAGAATCTAGAGGCTCAAGAAGACTCTAGAGGCTCAAGAAAAATCAAGAAAAACCTAGAGGCTCAAGAAGATGAATCTACAGAATTCAGAGGCTCAAGAAGAATGAACAATTGAAAATTTCGAGTGATCGTAGTTTTTGTTGTCAATTCCCTGCTTTTATCTAGCGCATTTTCGCATTATCGAGGAATGAGAGTATTTGCAGTCGAGCTAAAATCGCGTCCATATTATAATTTTATTGCAGTTAAAATATGGGCAAGCCGGAGAGAGGAGCTAACCCGTTCGCTCCAGATTCGTCGATGCGTCGCGAAGGGCGGCGATCGAAGAGAGGGTTGTCAACCCCTTAGGCGAACCAGCCGACGTAGCGGAAATCCACGTTTATGGCTTTCACAAGCCAGACGAGTATGGCTCGTGGTGTGGGAGGGTCCATCGGGGAACGTCTTGCTAAATTCCCGACTATTTCGACCTCGTCGATCGTTTTAACAATAACTCGAGTTCCGTGCTAGACCACCGGATACGTCGAGGCTAGTTTTAACGCACGCACATGCAAACGCGTCTCCGCGAAATGAAAAGAGCGAAATAAGGAGCTTGCGGAGGGGGGCCAGCGATCACAATGGGGGACCTAAATCGTTGGACGGCTTAACCGCTTTGATTTTCATCCTGGAGACAGCATTCTGAATACCGGATGCTCTGCAATCTCGTCGTTGCCGATATTGGATGTGCTGGCGAATCGCTTTTAAGGTTTGATCCGCGGATTAATGGGATCGAAAAGGATAATTGTGGAGGGGATGGTATTTTCACGGAAAAGCAACGTCGTGATTAACAAGAACGCGTAACCCTCTCGATTAAATTATCGAATCGAAATTATCTGGGTCCAAGGCACATACTTTTATTAATCATCTAAAAAAATTTGCTTAGAAAAATTGTTCGGTATAAAGGGAACCATGGATATCAAGGATAACCATGTACATAAAAGAATTTTCGGAACTGAAATGTGAGAGCGAAACGTGGCGGAATAAATGCGTACAAGAGTTGTAGGAACTGAAAGGGGTAAACTTTACTTTACCGGACTCAAAATTTGTGCCTTTCTCCTATAAATTATGATCGTGGTATGTAATCCAGTAGATTTGTACCCGGGGCGACCGCAGATCGAAGTTTCGATCCTGTAGGATCAATGGTTCAGGAGTTATGCTTGCTTAAAGTTGACCAATCTGCAGTACTTACCTGTCAAAAACACTGCAGATTTCTCAACTTTAAGCAAGCATAACTCCTGAACCATTGATCCTACAGGGTCGAAACTTCGATCTACAACCGCCCCGCGTACAAATCTACTGAATTACATACCACAATCATCATTTATAGGAGAAAGGCACATATTTTGATCCCGGTAAAGGAAAGAGCAGCCACTGAAAGTGTAAAGCAACGCTGCTGGACTGATTGTTTCGCGTTCATCAGGGTAGCATTCTGTTCAGATGGAACGCTATCGATGTCACCATCCGGAAGTCGTCACGGGGAACAACCTATCATCGGGTAAATGTATGAACACGCCACTTCGCGGTGATTACTTTGGGGATTTACAGCTTGCCGCGGTTTCGTTATCGTACGCAGGACTCTTTTTACAGAGAGAGAGTAGGGTTCTGTAATGCATATACCACCACCCTGTCTCCCTTTCACTCTCCCCCCTCCCTCTTTCTCTCTCTCTCACTCTCTCTCTCTCCTCGGCCATTTAAGTGGCTCGCAAACGGAAAGCCTCCCCCTTCGGGATGAAAAAGCCCTCGTGCCGGCTTTTGTAATATTTCACTTCAGCCGGTAGGTTCGTTACGTACACGTGTAATGCCTTCAATACTTCACCGGCGGTCGGCTAAATGATTCTTTTCTCGTGAACGCGTGGACGGGGAGATCCCAGGAATGCCGGGAGATGAAACCACCGTCTAAGGAGTAATTAACGAAAATAACCGCCGATAGGCGATGCTTAATATCTCCCGCGAAAGAACAATTACGCTTGCACCGATGCGTATGCGGCTCCGCATTTTATACAATTTTTCTCATTCGATCGGGAACACAAAATAATTCAGACTTTTATGCGAACACTAGTCCGCAGTAACTGGTACGCAGTAATTGGTAAATGGCGCTTCTTCGTCCACAGTAACTGGTACGTTATGTTCAGACTGCGGATCATCATGTATTTCTAGGAAAATTGAGAAGATGAAATTCGAAATAGTAAGAAAATTTTGAAAATTAAAGATGTCGATATATTTTTTTCCCTTTTTTGAAATCATTCTCAGGAAAGAATTAACATCCGATTTGGTTTCTATCTCTTGCAATCGATGCAGACAATTTTTATTTTGCATCCGCAGTCTAGTTACGTTGTATTTAGTTTCGAGGGCCACCTGCAGCGATGGAGTCCGAATGAGCAAGAGGAAAGACATTAAGAAGACGGGTCTAGGGCCAGCCGCATGCACGTTGGCCAAGAACATGTGGTTTCGACCCAATTTATACGAGATACGTGAGAATTGTGGAAAACAGGGCCGCGTATCTCTTTAGAAATTGGGACCAGTTTAGTAGACGGTCCATTGACCATCCGCGGCTCGGGCCCCACACTACCCCCTTCTGGGGTGTGCGTAATTGCATTCTCTCCCTCATCCGTAAAAAAAGGGCCAGCCGTATGCACACATTAGACCGCGGAGAAATGCGAAAAGCGGGGCCCATTCGTCTCCCTGACAAGGGAAGGACCCCGATTTCGATTTTGACAATTTTTTGTCAGATGATGGTATATGGATCCCTAATTATGTATGCAAAATATTAGCTGCAGTTACTCAATAGTTTCCAAGATATAAACAATTCAAGTTTCATACCTTGTTCGATACGAATAGTGTGAAACTTTAATTGATTATATCTTTAAAACTATTGAGTAACAACACCTAATATTTTGCATACATAATTAGGGATCCATATACCATAATCTCACAAAAAATTATCAAAATCGAAGTCGGACACCTGGGGACCTTCTCTTCTTTTTGTAATTCAGGACACATTCCACCAGAAAACGCTTAGACATATTACAGTTTGCCATCAGTTAGGAATTATATGAAAATAAAGTACGATCGAAGCAGTAATACATCTACCCCATTATGTAACATTGAAATAATTAAATAAATGTAATTTTTTATTTGCATATTTTTTGGTTCGAAGCGTTTTAATCGAATCCAATTGAGGTTGCCAACAGATTTGATTACGAGGCACGGAGTCGGGCCGATCTCGAAGAAATGATCGATTGTGCGAACCATCGAATATGCAGTTCGATGTCAAGGTCACGGGACTTTCGGCAAACAAACGATATCACCGGACGGAACTCTGCGCACGATGACAAATAAACTGCGAGCTGTGCGCCGACAGTTTAATCCGTTTATCCTACAGTTATAAACGATTGAACAGGAGTAATTTCATTCTGCGGTTTTGGCTTTCGCGCCCGACAGCTTCGCGTCCGAACTCTTCCCTGCCTCCCGTGTTTGCTCTCTGTCTGTCTCTCTCTCTCTCTCTCTCTCGCTATCTCTTTCTCTATCCCTCTTTGTTCACACCTATGTCCCTAGCCCCATGAAAATTGCACGAGGAACTTCTGAAAACCGCATATCGAATTTTTTACGTAGCTTCGACGTTTTCGTATCGGTCGAACCGTTTTCGGCCTCCAAAGGAGAAATGGCTTGATGAACACACAACAAACACGTACACCTTGACAGCGCTATATGTAAATAGAAACTGAGCAACCGTGTGTCGTTATTTACAGGTGACTGCCGCTCGAGCGTCGCTGAACCGTTCGGAACAACAGTGCTGCCCGTGAAGATTTGTCCGCCATTTTGGCTCGTAGTCTTTCCATAGTTTTTATTTGAATAAAATTTTTGCCCAACTCTGGTTGCGTACTCGTTGCAACCTGCGGTACGGTAAATAATTCCGCGGATCTCTATGCAAAATAAAAATTGTCTGCAGCCGGTTACGTGGAAATTAGTTTCAAAGTTATACTCAAAGAATGGGCTGCTCTTTACTTTACCGGACTCAAGATTTGTGCCTTTCTCCTATAAATTATGATGTATGTTGTGAGTAATCCAGTAGATTTGTACCCGGAACGGCTGCAGATCGAAGTTTCGATCCTGTAGGATCAATGGTTCAAGAGTTATGCTTGCTTAAAGTTGAGCGATCTGCAGTGTTTTTGACAGGTAAGCCGTCCCGGGTACAAATCTACTGGATTACATACCACAATCGAAATTTATAGGAGAAAGGCATAAATATTGAGTCCGGTAAAGTAAAGTTTACCCAAAGAATGCACTAAACAACAGCAATGTGAGGAAAATTTATACTTATATTGTGCCTTCTCTCAATCGTTTTAGACAAAATGATCAATTTGACGAAACTGAGTGGGGTTAATTTCAAATAATCGAAAAATTGAAAGAAAAAAAATATATTGTTCGTGAATTTTTAAAATTTTTCTCTATATTCTCAATTTTTTTTCCTTTCTGTCATAATTTCAGAACGTTCAAGATTGTGTATATTGAGGTTCTTATATTATTTTCTTCTTTCCTCCGTTCGTAAATAATTGGGATTTTTCTTGATATTAAAAATGGACGGCCGCCCGCTTCTCCACGAAATGGATTGATCAGATATTTCGGTGGATCGCATGAAAAGGAAAGTATAATTTACTTGGGCAAGTTCTCGCAGCCCATTCTCGCGGGGATGGCACGACAGGGCTGTGTGCTCTCGACTCTCATCCACTTTACAGAGCTTCCCATTCTATCCAATCTCGTTGCTTTATCAGTTTCCCATACCCGATCACCGTCTCATGAGCTATACTGTGATCGATATAAGTCTGTCGAGAAGTCGGGCATGACTTCTGAACGCGATTAAGAAAACTCGCTCTTATGTTACGAATGATCCGATAAAATTAAAATGAAAAATGATTACAAGAATCTAAAAGTACCGATTCTTAGAACCTGTTGTTCCACTATTTCTTTGTGACCTCGCCGAACAAAGAGAAGCCTGACATCGCCTTTACCGTCATTTTAATAAGAACAATGCCACAAATAAGTTACTTGAGGTCCCATACAAACATAATGCCCCGCAGTGGAGGGGATAGTCAATTTCCTTAGCTCCTGAAACGCCTGTTTTCTTAGATCGAGGCTTGACAGCAAAAATGGATAGATCTAACCTAAAATAAAAATATTCCGAGAGAGTTTGAAAATAGAAAATACTGATTCACTGAAATACTTAATTGTGAAAAGTAATAATAATTAAAAATTATAAGAATAATTATAAGAAAAAAAAATAGTAATAATTATAGACTGCGGATGTTTATGCTTTTTCCAAATTTTGTAGACAAATTTGAAGAAAGTGGAAAGACATAAAATTCTATCTGTATAAATAAAAATCAAATGCTGTTCGTTGGTAAACGCATCACTTGAGAACGGCTGGACCGATGTGGCTAATTCTTTTTTTAAAATGTTCGTATTAGTCCGAACTAGGTTATAGGATAAGAATTCGGGAAAGAATAGGAAAATTCGGGAGAAACTGAAAGTGCTTTCAGAATCATATTTCAATACAACAAAAAAACGAACGTCGTAGCTTTTAATCAACATTTAAATAGAACGTCGCAGCTTTTAATGAATATTTCAATAGAAATTTACATTATTGACGTCTGTTTGCATTATCGACATTATAAACATTCGCCAGTTAGTTAATTTCGATTACAATTTATTTCGGCGAGCGAGCTACAACTCCCTTCTAGTTTGTAATAAATAATTAAAACAAAATATTTAACAAATAAAAATTGTACAAAATTCTGTCGAATTTTATATGATGATATGATATGATATGATGAGCCTTTATTGATCATTTTCGTAAGCCACAAAAGCATAAAAAGATCCGCAGACTAGTTATAATTAATGCAGACAATGTTTGTTTCGCGGATAAATCCACGCTCTACTAATTCAATCAATCCATCAGATTGCTCCTCAGAGAATTAGCGAGACCGAGGAGTAAGAATCGCGCGCATTCGGCGAATCTATCTGAATGGAGGCAGGAAAGAGAGCTCTCGATGGGGGAGGACCCGTTTCATAGAATTCCACGGGCTTCGAGGATATTGCTGTAGGTAGCTAATCCGTCGTGATCCAAGATTCGCAAAGTTTGCCAATAGGCCTTGCACAGTGGCGAGCGCGTTCGAACGTCACATCGTCGAGGAACCATGTAGAGGGATGGGTCTCTTCGGGCTATCTCTCGTATCTCTTTCTCGCATAATATAAGCCCGGAGACCCGTTCAGGCTTTGTGTACGTGGCCAAGGGTCCTGGATAGCTTTGGATAGGGGCGAGGAAAGAAAGGGGGACACAGAGGAGAGAGAGAGAAGGACCAAAAGATATTTAAGGCGTCTTGCGAAGAAATGAACGGAAACGCACTATACAAAATGAGAAACAGATACCACGGGGGAGAGGAAGATGAGGACAGGCATTTGCAAATAATCACCGAAGAATTTTAACGAACAGCCGAAGAAGTTTATTGAGTGGCGGAGAACCCGAGAAATTATATCGGGCCGTCCTATAAATTCCACAACATTTTTACTGTCGATAATCACGTTTATTGCCTTCTGGTATTCCTCTCTATTGTGTTCCGTTTGTAGTGTGGTTTTCGCAAAAGTAAATGTAGAATTTTCCGTTGGGAGATGCACCACTGGAATTGATTTATAATTGTTTCGAAATCTTGTCTAAAAATCTTTGAATTGCTGAAGAATCGTTTCTTGCGATTCCAGGAAAGAGGATAAAGATGGCGAAAGATCATCGAACAAAATGGAAAATATTTTATCGATTAAAGTTCATTGCTCGAATAAAAAAATGGGAAATTTCACCAGAAATCACTTCCTTGCCAATCCGATATACAATCGATCGCTAAAACGATACTAAAATGTGACCACCGGTGTCTCGCTCGCAATGGTCCACCACGTTACGTCAAGAATCGCTGCCTGGAAAGTAATTAAGACGAGAGGCAACACCGACGGAGACGCAAAAGGAAAACAGCGGAGGAGAGGTGACACGAGCTGATCATACCTCCTGAGAAAGGGTTAGGGCAGCTCGGCAAACACGGGACCAAAAAGATGAAAAAGATAGCATTCGAACCGGGCACAGTAAACCATCGCAAACCGAAGTGCGGTCACAAGCTCGAAAAAAACGGTAACTAAGGGTAAAATGAGTGGAAGGTATAAGACCAAAAGGCAATAAAGGGTGGGCAGAAAAACATGGAAGAAAAAAGCTAGAGAGAGAGAGAGAGAGAGAGAGAGAGGGAGGGAGGAAGGGAAGGGACAAGAGAGTTGGTGGAGAAGTCAAGAAGAGAAAAAGAGAATAGGAGGTCCGCATAATGAAATACGAAAAGCGATGCGAGAAGAGGACCAACAAAAAAGGACCTGGCAAGGTAGGAGGAATCCAAAAGCAGAGGCATGAGTTTGGCCCTGTCAAGAGGGCCGGAGAGGAACCATGAGAGGAGAGAGAAGGGAGAATGGTAAGGCAAGACGGAAGGGACGACGACGAGCGGAGACGACAGGGAACACGGTATGGATGCTAAAGGGAAGCTGATTCCAATATACTAAGAGTCCACGGCCAGTCCCCCGCTGTTTGGCATCGTTGTTGCTTGCCGCCTGTCGCTGGTGTGCTGCTCCACCATTGTTGCTGCCTCTGCTACTCTAACCAACGTGTTCTCTAGCTCCCTTCTTCGACCAGTTCCTCGCACACTTCGCTATCTCCTCTCATTCTTCGTTTGCTACTTCTTCTTCTCTGCATCCCTGCGGAGCGTCCTCTCATTGTGCACGGCAGCCCATTTATTTACGTTCCTGAAACTTTTTAATCTGATGAGATAGCCGCCAGGCTGCTCTCCGTTTCCTTAATTCTGTCGGGCACACTCCACAGCTCCGCCACCAAACACTCGACCACTCCAGACACCGAGGATATTTCTACTAATATCCTGATGGACCGGCAGCAACTTCGATCGCAAGTGGTTGTTTCTCCCGCGCCATATTGGGCCCGTATCTACCGAGGAAACTGCACCTCGTCATTCGCCGTGGCACTTGACCCTTCCAGGAATATTTGTCGAAACAATAGCCCTACTCAAGAACAAGAGCTTACTCGGAATCGATCAAGATTAGCGAGATATACATACACAATAATTTCTAGGAACTCAGTTTTAGTCGAAAGTAGCACGTGGCCCACGTTTAGGCCCGATTTTAGGTACTATACAGAGTGTTCTTGGGTATACATGTTCCTGAGATCATTTGAAGCAACTTTTTCGTTTGCAGAAATGGAGTCCGCGGCTTTGTTCAGGAGTTATTAACGAAAAAACACGGACCAATCAGAACGCGACCTAGACGCGTGTTGGCACAGTTGTGTTTTTCGTTGATAACTCCTTAACGAAGCCGCGGAGAGAATTTTCTCATAGGAAAAAGTTGCTTCAAATCACCCAAGGAACCTTCAAATGATCTCAGGAACCTCCCATTCCGGATGTTGAAGGAATTTTGAGGCACCCTGTATAAGGGCATAGATTCCTCCTATTAATCGGGTCGATTCGAGTGAACACGCGCAGTACGTATCGTTCCACGGGGTCTAATGTTAAATAAGATCCGCGCGGTTTCCGCCGTGTCTGAACGGGCTCTTACCGAACGAAGTTCCAGTCGAACGACTCTCGAGCGTCTCGATTTTATCGCGGAACACCGCTGGCTCGTTTGTTTTCCCGTCGGTTGATTCGCGATGCCTGAACACATCTCCCGATGCTCTTGTTTTCACGCGGCGTTCGGTTTCTTTATCGAGACGACCACGGTTTTATTCATTTACACGGTTGCTCTTCTTCTTCTTCTTCTTCTTCTTCTGGAGAGAGAGAGAGGTGGGCCCCGTTGGATCCGCGCCAGGAATCTCGCGACGGGATTGCGAATCGATTCGATTGGCTTCGCTTCCGAGGTCAGGTGTCCCGGCACCACCGATAACTCTCGCCGTTCCCTCCTTTCAGCGGCTTCCTTTTTCTCCTACCGATAAACGACCCTGATTGATATCCCGAAATCCCGCTCCGCGCACTTAAACCCTCCCGAAACGGGTCAATGAATTTTATTCGCGGTTCACGGAGATGTAGCTAATATCGTCTACAAACAGTATTCATTCGTCTCTTATTCTTGGTATCGAACGTCGGGAAGATACAGCGAGAAAATGCAGCATCGACGTCAGCGAATCGACGAGGCGGAGTCAATTTTATTGGCGTAACTCTTCCATTTTTTATTATTTTTTTGTGAAACTCGTACTGGAATATCCGCGACACTTTCCCGGATCAAATGATTCCCAACACGGCGCGGTTCGGACTCTGTTCGCGCGTGTAATCCACGATAAAGCGGAGCCTCGATTATCCGAACCGGTTGTCTCGATATTAAGGGAGTTCTTCGAGACGATTTTAAAACGTGTTCCAGTAAGAATTTTCAAATGTGCGAGGGCTTGAATTAAAGGTGAAGAACGGCACTTTGTGACGAAGGTACATAGGTTTGAGTAGAACGAAGAGTTATAATCGATTAAGTCATTACATTGTTTGTAGAAGTGCGTATTCCTAGCTATGTATTTTGTTATTAAAAAATACGTTTCTCGTTAATACAACATTAATTTTTATGGAAATTGTTGAGTCTTCCCGCAATGGATGCAATATGTTTATTTCGTAGAAAGTGTCCTACTTATGGAAAATCGTGCAGCGTCCCGGTAACGGCGCTGTTTCCGAACCGTAACGCAATAAGAAGGACGGCGTGCAATCGATCGAAGCTTCGCCGAGCGTTTTCCCCGAGATTTCGCGAGTGTATCGTCGAACTGTGGCGAAAACGGTGCGGCGAAGTTGGCAGGAACGTCGTAACAATGCCGGGCCAGTCGGTCGGTTGGTATGATGTGGGAAATTCCGCGGAAGTTGGCCCGGGCAGAACTCCAAAACTAGCGGCGAAGTTATGAACTATTTCAATGAGTTTACCGGAGTTACTCGTTGGCGGTTAGTTGATTACCCAAGCCCCTCCAATTTGCGAATTTACATTAAACACGAGTGGCCCTGGCTAGCGCGCGAAAACTCCCACGAGCTGTTAAGCCCGCTATCCACTCGCGAATTGCGCAGACCTTTTCCTCAATTTCCTTCCGGAAAAATCCTGGGATCATCTCTCCCAAGGAGGGTTCTCTTCGGGATCTAACAGACGATCTACCTCGCCGAGTATCTCCAAGGATCCTCTTGAAAGTATGCTAAAAGACCGATCCACTTCTCCAAGTTCGAAATTAGAGTGGAGGGCCGACAATGATCATCCTCGACAGTGCTGTCAGGAACAACCGAAATGGATTGTTTTATTCCCCTTCTCCTTTTCCCCTTCGACTATCCCATTCAATAGCGCGTTATAACTAGTTGGGACCTTGGGCAAAGTAGAATATCGGGTCCTCTAACCCCAACTAAATAACTTTACGAGAAAAACGTAGAATTTGGATCTTGGATCTTGGTTTGTGTTTGGGGCCCGTGGCATTTGCCCAAGTTGCCCATTGGGTAACACCATGAGCACAATCCAACGTCCCCCACTAAGACCGTAGACCACGGTGCCCGTGCCGTAAACTGGTCTAATCATCAGAGAGAGGGTAAAATGTATTTCCCTCGATTTTCCCTCTTCTGGCAGCACTGATCCTCGGCGACTGTTACACCGTGCATCCTCTAAGACAGGCCTGGGCGACGCTGGCTCGCGGAACAGATGTTGCAGGAGTAGGAGCAGGAGAAGGCTCCGAGCAGGAGAAGGAGAGAAGCAGACGCATCAGTTCCGCGAGCCATCGTTGCCCAGGCCTGCCCTAAAATGCTAACTCAGGGAACGAGGTATTCCTGCGACCTCCCCAACTCATTTCGAGAAATCTGGTAGACCAATCCAGCTGTTGAAGGACGGTCCATCCGGTGCCGAAAGGAAATTAGAGTGTAGGTTGAAGGTCTGACAATGGTGATCCTCGGTGACTTTTCGCCGAAGAAGGCTCCCTGTGCTTCCTCCGAAGCTGAATCCGTCGCAGAGAGACGGACACAATCGACTTCCTCCGGTTCCATGGGGGTTGGGTCGGCGTCTATAGGGTCGGTTGCGTGTTCGCGGTGGTGGTCGCAGAAGGCGAAGAGGAAGCAAGAGGACTCGTCTCGAAGAAGACAGAGCTAGGCCCCGCAGGCTTGCTTTAATTCGCTGATTAGGCGGGAACGACAAGGAGCGGAAAATAATCGGGCTTTCAGCCGCGGCACTTTTCAATCCTCTTCCTCTCGACGGCGAGTTGTTCCTTTCAGTAGTGCGTCCCGGTGCCGCGGGGTGGTACCAAGGATCCTGAAGAAGTCCCTCTCTCTCTCAATCTCCTCTGCTTCTCCTCCCGGCGTTTTTCCTGCTCCATCGATGTCGTTGCCGGTGGTTCGCGTCAATGTCGTTGTCCTTTTTCTCTTTCGTTTCTTTTTCAAGCCTCTTGCACACGCCGTTGTGTGTCCCATCATCTCATCCCTCTCTCTCTCTCTCTTCATTTCGTTTCTCCCGTCTGTTCCTTGAGCGGGAAACGTCGTGACAACCTCGTTATCGTGAGCTCACGCGGCCCTGTCCCTCCGCTCTCATAATGCCATTCAGCCTGAAATATGAATGTGCTTTTCTAACTAAAGTTTCCGAGCATTCGACGTGCTAATAATGCGACCGTCCTCCGCGGCTCTTTTTTTTCGCGAGCTTCCTACGCTGACTTTCGCTCCCTTCTACTCCTCTACCATTCAGATCATCCTATTACCCCCTTCTTTTTCTCTTCGCCGCGTCGCTTCCTTCTTCGGCTTCTTCTTCTTCTTCTTCTTCATCTTCTATGCGACTCGTACTCGAGATTTTCAGGCTGCGGACCATACGCGGCTGCAATTAATTACTACCGCCGCTGCGGACGCTCCTCGAAACACGGACTCACTTCGAGATCGTCGAACAACCGGTCAGGCGACGAATGTACGAAAGAATAACACTTTTTTTATTCGACGCTTCGTTCTGGAGAAGATTTTGAAAGTCCACGCGACACGCAGGGTGTTAGATAGGCGTGATTGGCAAGTCTGATCATGATCTCGGTAACGAGGCGTGGAATCAACAAATTTCTTCTTTCTTTTGGACGTATTTTTGAAGGTACAAACCACCCTCTGTCGCTTGCAATCTCAATTTTTCTAGAAATAAGAAACCTGATGATTCTCGTCTGAAAGAGTTCGTATTAGATATTCGCAATGTGGCATTCAACAGTGGCTCAACTGGGCATGAAAAGCGACTAATTTATATACAGTGAGTGTAGAAAGTATTCGTACGCCCTTTAAAATAGAATACCTTCTTTATAATTGTACCAAACAACCTGATTTTTTATAATCAGTTAGAAGCATTGATTTATAAAATGATCTGCGAGAAAGATTTTCCAAAAATTATAATTTACGAGGTCAGGTGCAAAAATAAAAGACATTTATGAAAAATATATAATATGTTTTGTAGATCTGTAGTAGTTACACACATGCTGAAAATTTCACAAAAATCGATTAACACACACAAGAGGTACAATCGGTTAAAAATGGTGAAAAATTAATAAGAATGGTTAAAAATTTCTGCTTAAAACCCACAGAATTGTACATCTTCCGATGCGTGTCGTTTCGTCCTGCGTCAACCGATTTCGATGAAATTTCCGGTATGTGTATAACTAACATAGACCCACAAAACAGATATTTTAAATTTCCGTTAAGGGCCCAAATAAAAAGAGTTTTAAGAAATGTTAAAAAAGTGTAACCTTGTAAATTATAACTTTTGGAAAATCCTTTTTGCGTATCATTTCGTAAACCACTGCTCGCGTTTGGTACAATAATAAAAAATGTATTCTTTTTAGAATACTCTTAACACTCACCGTATGTTAACCGGTGGCCGGGTCAATTTTGATTCGGCGCAAAAATCGTGATTATACTCAATCTACGGCGATTGAATCGACTAAAACCGATTTTTCACCGCTCGAACGATTCCAAAACAAGGACTTCCGTCGTTCGGAGGAGCTTGCGCGACCCCGTCCATAGAAAAGCTCTTTCTCGAGGATCTCCCGAACCCGAGGAAACCGAGTTCGCAAGGCGGCTGATCGCCGGACTATTCGGACGGGTCCGATAGCATCGGGCTGGAACTTAAAATTCCCAATGTATCCGAGGTAATCCCGGAAATCGTGGCGGCCGTTGAATACGTCCGTTGCGGGGGCGCGTGTGTATCCGTTGCTTCGATGAAAAGACGGTAGAGCGAGAGAGAGAGAGAGAGAGAGAGAGAGTAGAAAACCAAACGAACGGAACGAAACGAAACGAGCGAGCGAACCTAGGCGAACGAAAGGGGGCAAGAGAGAGAAAATAAAAAAATGTCGACGAGCCACGGCTCGAAAATACCGAGGAGAGCGCGCGCGGCGCGCGTTCTCGATACTTAGAAACGGCCGCTCCTTTGTTTATCCGGGATCAACGGCGAGGAGAGAAAAGCGATGGATGCGCGCAAAAAAGCTCGGGGGTGGCCTGGAGAGAAGAAACCCGGGGAATAGAGAGCAGGAGAAGAACCGCGAGCGAGCGAGCGAGATAGGGACGGAAATAGGAGGGCCAGGAGCGTTGAAAGAGAGACGAAGCGGAGAAATGGCGGCACGAATCCAAGTGCAGAAAATCCTTCTGATCCCTTGGCGGGCCTCTCGCGTGCGCGAGCGCGAGAGAGAGAGAGAGAGAAAGAGAGGGGTTTATGAGAACGTTTTTCCCTCCCCCGCTCTCTCTCTCTCTCTCTCTCTCTCTCTCTCTCTCTCTCTCTCTCTCTCTCTCTCTCTCTCTCTCTCTCTCTCTCTGAACAGGAAACGGGTGAATGGCGTTGGGCGAAGGTGAAGGAATGCGAAGGAGCAAAACTAACCGGGAGAGAGAGGGAGAGAAAGAGAGGAGAGAAGAGGCTAGAGAACCGTAGGCGCCCGTTTCGACGCTGGTAAGCTAATGGTGCCTCGGTGGTTGCGGGTGGCCAATCAGGGGTGAGTTCCATTTAAACCGCGGGCTCAGGGTGCTCAGCCGCGACTGAAAGGCATTTAGCCAATCCAAAAAGCCTCCTCTCTTTCATTAGAAATCTCACTTTGTCTTTCTCTCTCTCTCTCTCTCACCCAGTCGCTAGCAACCCCCAGGTTCTCCAGTGCTCGGAAGGTTTATATTTTAAATGCTAATTGCAAGTTTTTAATGGGCCGTGGCCCGAAGCCTCTTCTCTGCCTCACCGGTATTGTGCTTGTCCTCGAGGTGCCGTTCAAGGATGAAAGAGAAAGTGAGAGAGCCACCGCAGAAGTCGATGTACAGAGAGAGAGAAAGGAAGGAAGAGGATTTGTGAAAAGTTCAAACAGGGCGGGGGGAGGGGGACCAAAGTGAAAAGACGAAGGAGAAGACTGCGATGGGACGAAAGAGCGGCCAAGAGGACGCTTCAGCTCGCGAACGCGCAGCTACCGGGGCAACGCGCGCCGCAGCGTTATTTGTTCCGCCGCCGGGATATAATGAAAAAATTACGGCTTTCGCGGGCCATTGTGTGTATACGCGCCTGCGTTTCGCCTCCCGCGTTCCGCCAGACACACAACGTGCGTGAGTGAACGCGTTCATAATATCCTCTATACCCTCCTCGCCACCGAACCAGACCCGCTCGAATTAACCGCGGCGCGAGCACACGCGTGACGCCCCCCTCCCCGCCACTCTCATCACCGTCGTCCTCCTATACTCTTCATCTCCACCCCATAACCCAACGCCGACGCCAATTACCCGCCCCTTCCGCGCCTTTCTTCTTCGCCTTTCACCGGCCCTGGGATTATATTAATAAATCGAGCGAAAACAATTATCCGCGGACACCCACCACCTTTGAGTACGAGACCGTCTTCCGGTCGCGATGGTCAGAGATTATTTAGGAGATGGGGGTGGGTTTCGGAATTTATTTGCACCCTTACACAGTCACGTTCCCATGAAACAATACGTTGGACGCGAAGTACAGTGTTCCCGCGATTGATGTGACTTTCGGGTATGCGGATGATGTGACTTTTTTTATTTCTGCTACTAGGGGGTTCCCCCTTGAGCGGTCGATCGCGCTACAAAGAAATGAAGGTATTAGGGTGTTTAAATTGGGATTTTATGATATGCGATGTACATATCATTCTCAGGTATGGAATTGCATTAGTACAATACAACAATTTCCCGCTTGGCACCATTGTTTACCCAGGATCGTCGTTTACACTTGTAAAACATACACCCGTAAAGGAACGTAGTACCATTTCGTTCCCTGAGACTCGATACCCCCGAGGTTCTCGCAACAATCGCGGGAACACTGTACTGTTGGATTTTGATGTTTCTTGCAGAGAAGATATTCTGACAATGGAAGGACTCCACTGTCCGACTTCGATTTTGATACATTTTTTGTGAGACGATGGTATATGGATCCCTAAATATGTACGCAAAATATTAGGTGTAGTTACTCAATAGTTTTAAAGATATAAACAATTGAAGTTTCATATCTGTGTATCACGCGACCTGCTTACACGGCTAATGGAAAGGTGTGAAACTTTAATTGTTTATATCTTTAAAACTATTGAGTAACCACACCTAATATTTTCCATACATAATTGGGGATCCATGAACCATCATCTCACAAAAAATTATCAAAATCGAAGTCGGACACTTGGGGTCCTTCCTTGTGAGATTTTTTTATATAAATCACTGTTTTTTATATTTCAACCGACCCAATTTCTCCATGAATGCAGAAAAATCCACGGTCCACTCATTACTGTTGTCAATCACGATTTTCCATAAAATTAAAAATTACTTTCCAAAGAAGATCCACTCTCGATTGCCACATACTGTCTTTGTAATTAGTAGACTGCGGATCTTTATGTATCAACGAAAAAATTGATTGGGTGTAATATAATACAATAATAGATTAGAAAAATTTAAGAACACTGTAACGTTGTTTTTTAATATAAAAAAGTCATCAAGGGATGAAATCAATGTTTATTTCCATCCGCAATCGATGTAGAATATTTTTAATTTGCATCGATTGTGTGGAATGCAGTAGTTCAATAAAAATTTAGTAGTACATAGTAAAATAGTTCAATTAAAATCTATTTTTATTTTCGCACTCCAACAACCATTCGACGAATGAACAGTCCGAGATCGCGATCCTGAAACAATTGACCACCGTGCAACAACTGGACCGACGCGTAAACAACATTTCCAGCTAGACAATAAAATATCCGCTAGCCCGTCTGTTATTTGTAGACGCGCAACAGGATCGGGAAAGTGGCCGAGAATATATCGGGCGCATCAGTTTGGCGCAATAACGCAGCTATTACGCTCGCATAATGTGATCATTTCCTGCACAAAGAAACCACTTCCCCATGTAAATACGGATCTCCGAGCACGCGCACACGTACACCACCCCATAGAAATCAGCTCGGCATCCCCGTGGCCGTATCCGGTGCGCATGAATCATCCATACAGGCTGCAAATGAGCATGTCAACACCCTACTCGATCCTCAAGTAGCTCACTACATGTTTCCCCCCTACGACGTATATACGTACAATATACATCCCCCCTCCCCCCCTCGGAATCATTCTGCCCGCTGATCATATACTGAACTCTTCGGATATTTTCTATCGGTATCTCGGGCGCGAAGAATGAGATTTTCTCGAGGCTGGGTGGAAGAAGGAACCCGGGGTTTCGAGGAGACAAAAAGAGAGGGACGCGTTAATAATTTGCACTCGGACGAGTCCATTGTCCTGCGGCAGGCGCACGCGACCGTTCCAATTATGGCACTCCGGCTTGTCGAGGCTCGAACCGGGTTGCTCTCCACTCTCATCCCCCAGAAGCCAGAGCAGCAGCCCCGTCTTTCTCTCTCTCTCTCTGTCCCTAGTTCTTGCGTCCTCTCTTGCTCATTTCTACGCGGATACCGACCAACCGACGTCGGGCGGGCGGCGGTGGGGGCGGCGGCGGCTGCTGGCTCTCTTCTTTTCACCCCGGAGAATTTTAATTACAATCGCAATTATCCCCCCAAGAAAGTTTTGCCTGAATGCCCGCGGACTAACAATCCGACGACACGTACTACCCCGTCGGTGGAAGGATGATCACCGACGTCGGCGACGACGACGACGACAAATGGCTCCCGGAGACGAGAAAAAGGACGCCTGACGGCCGACGACCATGCTGACGCTGATGTTGCCCCGCTCTCGTGCCATGCGTCCGCGAGTCTAATCCACCGCGTACACCCTCTCTTCCGTTTTTGTTTTTCACCGCCTTCTGTTCGCTTTTTCGAAACCTCATTACCGGTAGACGGAAGCCGGCGAGGACCCCACGAAGAAAGGCGAAGAGGACATTGCCAGCGGCCGACGCAAGCGGAAAGAAACGGTCCCGAGGTCTCGGATCGAGCGTACCCCCGACGTCGATGTCTGAAAAGACTCGAGATATACCGCGCCAACTTCGCGCCCCCGGAAGATCAAGTGCCCGGAAGCGGCGACAACGTGTGCAACAGCCGCGAAACAATTCGAATTTTCAGTTGCGGTGATCGGTTATGATATGCAGAATAACAAATGTTTGCATTCGTCGCAAGACACAGGAGTCAAATGACAATTTCATTCTTCCTTTAATTATCTTGTTGAGGTGGAAGTAATACACTGGTGACCTTGAATCTTTTTAATACCTGTTGTACGTACCCATTTTTGTCATTGATGCATCAAATCCGCAGTCTACTGATCAGTTTTATGCGAGACCGGTATCTGGGTGTTGCTGACATTCTCCCGATTCGAATGAGTACCAACATGACACTGTTTGGTTTTGGTTCGGCCGCGTAATCCACGATAGTTTGTGGAACCTCGATTATGCGAACTGACCGGTGGGGCGAGACCGGTACCTGGTTATTGGTGGCATTCTCCTAATTCGAATGAGTACCAACACGACACTGTTTGGTTTTAGTTTGGCCGCGTAATCCACGATAGTTTGTGGAACCTCGATTATGCGAACTGGCCGGTGGGGCACCAATTTTTGGGCTCAAACATTTAGCTAGCTAGATTAGAGCTGGATTACCTAGCCAGTGATAGATAGAGGTGTGCGAGAACCTGAAATATCGGGTCGGGTCGGGAACACGAAATTTTTTCGAGATCGGGACGGGTACCCGAAAATTTCGAGATTCTCGAATTTATCGGGATTCCCGAAAAATTTCGAGATTCCCGAAAACTTCGAGAACCCAGTAATCATTTATATTCGGTTTAATGAATACATTCATAGTTTCGGATTTTTTATTCTAGATGTTTTCGAAATTGAAAGAATGTTGTCCATCACGAATTCTTTTCAAGAGTGTCTTGTCATATTCTCGAAATTTTTCGGAAAGAAAAAATTCTCGACTCGTCCCGACCATCGGGTTCCCGATATTTCGGGTTCTCGCACACCCCTAGTGATGGAGCAAACAGCCAAGCGACGATTTGCTCGGTTCGGATAACAGAGGTGCCGTTAAATCACCGATTGATACAGGTAAATACGATCAGAATTTTACCGTGTTTGGACTCGTTTTACCGAGAAAAATGCCGCCGATATGCAGCTAACAGTTTCACAGAGGGATGAAATCATTCATTGCGTTCCCCGCAGATTTTCTGGCAAGGAGAAGCTGAGGAATGAACAATCTTCTCGACAAGGCTTGTCAAGACCGAAAGTGGTGTTGCTGGATTTACGAGGCTCCGGCGCAGCCCCGAGATGATCTGATAAGGCTAATAAAGTTAGGTTAAAGAAGCGTTGAGGCCGATATTAAAATCGACGATAAAATCTAGATTTGCTCGGGTCTCATGTACCGGAGAAAATATCCGGCAGAAGCGTAAAGCGAATCGTGATGGCGGTTGGTGTGTGCACCTTGGCCGAGACCTTCGTAAAGCCTTGCGCTTGTTGCCAGAGAGAGTGAGAGAGAGGGGGGGGGAGAGAGGAGGCACGTCACGGTTCGGTAATAATCACGGCGGTAGGTATATACACCTATTGCGAGGCTTTGCGGAGTAATTGAGAAACGTTCTCGTGTTCGAACACGACTTGGCTACCGTTGGCAGGGTCTCGCCACTAATAGGCCAGTTGGCACGCACGCGATTCATTCATAAAATCCGGAGGCGACGGTGCAACGTTCCTCGATCGAATGCACCCGTACCTTCGTCAAGTTCAACGCTAGACTGCCGGTGATTATGCAAAATAAAAATTGTTTCCACCCGCTGCAAGAAAACCTAGAAGGTAAACTTTGCTTTGCCGGATTCAAAATTTCTGCCTTTCTCCTATAAATCATGATGTATTTGGTATGTAATCCAGTAGATTTCTACCCGGCGCGGATGCAGATCGAAGTTTCTATCCTGTAGCATCAATGGTTCAGGAGTTATGCTTGCTTAAAGTTCAGTAATCTGCAGTATTTTTGACAGGTAAGGACGCCGCCATATTGGTTTGTAGCGACGGTCGCGCGCCTCTTACCGAGCAAAATACTTAATTAGTTAGTTGGTGATTAGGTCGGGGGAGGGGGGCAAGGACAACAAACTAATATAGCGGCGCCCTTACTTGTCAAAAACACTGCAGATTGCTCAATTTTAAGCGAGCATAACTCCTGAACCATTGAGTCTACTGGATCGGAACTTCGATCTGCAGTCGCGCCGGGTATGTACAAATCTGTTGGATTACATACCACAATCATAATTTATAGGAGAAAGGCACAAATTTTGAGTCCGGTATAGTAAAGAGCAGCCAAACAAACTTCTAGATTGTTTGCACATTGCATTCGGAGTAATTTTAACTTGAAGATTAAACATTTCTTCCGACCTAGAATATTTCCATTCCCTATAATTTTGAAAGTTTCACGAGTATGAAATTGGTATAATAACTCATGCAATACGTAAATGTTTTTATAGTGGCGCCTCAGAGTCAGCATTCGAGTGCTAAGGGTTAATCTGACGACCTCTAGACAGTGAAAGAGCCGATCCCCGATTGAAATCGAAGGAACATTCCTGGCCACAGGTCCGCGAAATGGGTTTTGCGAGCGAGGAATACAAATCCGCCGAAACAACGCGGCATTGAGGATTGCTCGGACGGAATACAACTTAGGAATGACGCACCGGGCCTGTCCCATCGACAGCGGGCAACGTTTCGGCCACCGCGAACGTAACCGAATCCCTTTCGACAGGACACCGAACACTTCTATTCAAATCAGCTTTCTAAAAATGTCGTTCGATCGAATCGTGCGATGTTTTACATTGGTGTGGGAAGCAGGGAGAACGTAAAAATTAATTTCATCCCTTAACCCCCCGACGTATTTTGACGAGCCAGACTCGTGATGAAGGTTTTTAACAAAGTCTACCAAACATGAATGTTACGTGGTTCATTTTAGACGAGAAAATTTAAATTTTAAAATAGGGGATCATGCCCCACTATTCAGAATATTGTTTACATTATTAAGTAAGTTGGCATCTAATCAATTGCTAAACATTTAAGTATCCTATGAGGTATTATATAAATTTCATATCCATAAAATGAAAAGAGAGAACTGTACAGAAATAAAAAATATATGTGTAAAAAAAAACTAAAAAAACTCCTCCGGTGCGAAGTAGATCAGTGGAGTGGGCATGAATCGGAGTGGGAGCGCTGGCGCGCGGAGTGGGGATCGCTGAACACGATCGCGTACTACCGAGCGTCGCGCGACGCGGTGTGACGGTTAATATTAAAATTTTTTTTCTCCTGAACGCACAGTTCTTTTTTCAATTTGTTTTTTAATATTGCATTGTCATCCAGTTCTCAGCTATGTTTAAAGTTTTAAGTCTCTAGCTCATCAGGAAGTGGTTTAAAATTCGATTACAAGATTTGACGCATACAACAACAACGACAACTCGGCAAGCTAATATAAGCGTGGTAAAAATAGGTCCGCAGTTTCAAGAATTAGACTGTGCTGCGGAGTTAAATCTCAAGAAGAAAGAAATGCCAGCTCGGAACAGGATTGCTGCCGGGGAGCAGTTCGATTAGCGATGATCGGTGATTCTCGGAGGAAAATCCGTACCCCCCCGAGCATGATCTCGTTGTTCTCTTCGGGGTGGTCGTCCTCGGAGGAGCAGCTCTCGGTGGCTGGGATGAGAGGAGAGGCGAAAAGCGAGAAAGAGCGACGACGATCCTACTAAGTGGTACACGACCACTTTATAAGTGATGTGCTAACGAAGTGTGTAACAGGCGGTAAATAAGGAACCTATAATTACGGGCGGCGTGCCGCGAACGCGGAGTGGGCCACCCACGAGTCCCAACAACCGGCGGCTTCTTCCACACACACATATACATCGTTCCTGCCTTCTTCATCGTCATCACGCGAGAGATCGGCAACAAGAGAGGTGAAAAGCAGTCTCCGGGGATGCACAACTGGGTCAACCCAGTTCGGAACCCGGGCAGACCGGTAGCCGAGTAAAAACGAACGCGTATATGGAGAGAATCTCGTGTTCTTGCCCCGATACCCTAACTGCCACCCTGTCGTCGCGCTTTTACCTCGCGGGACCCCGGAGAATTTTCAGGAACGTTTATCCCGTTCCTGGAACCGCTACGAATAGAATTTCGCCCGCTGTTTCGCCGCAATTTGCCTGCCATTTTCAGAGCTCGGAACGGCGAGCTCTTCCTTAATGAGGAGGACGTCTTTCCGATTTGATTGGGACTGTTCTGGAAATAGCATAAGCCGGTACTGCATGAACTCTGATTGATCTGTTTGGAAATGATTCTCGGAAGAGCACGGAGTGCTGTTTAGAATTTTAACCATCGCAAGGTAATGTGGGGTCTCGGAGATCCCAGCTTCAGACTTTTCCAAAGGATTTTTATATTTTATAAATTAATTAAAAACGAGGCTATTTATATGAAATTCATTTGTCGGAGTCTAAGAGACCCAACCTTATTATTTATGTGTTATTAGACCTCCCCCCTTTGCGAGGGTTAATAAGCTGATTCACGAATTCTTTTGATCTGTCTATCGAATTGCATCTACTCGTTTCTATCATAAATCCACAATGACAGCAGATTTTGTACGTAATGAAATTTTTTATTTGAATACCGTAATAGAAATGACGAAGCAATTTAAATAAATTCGCAAACAATGTCCCAAAATTCCTTCAACAGCCGGATATGGGAGGTTCCTGAGATCATTTGAAGCAACATTTTCCTTTGTAAAAATCGCGTCCGCGGCTTCGTTAAGTAGTTATCAACGAAAAACACGACTGTGCCAACACGCGTCTAGGTCGCGCTCTGATTGGTCCGTGTTTTCCGTTGATAACTCCTTAAGAAAGCCGCGGACACCATTTTTGCAAAGGGAAATGTTGCTTCAAATGATCTCAGGAACCTCCCATTTCCGGATGCTGAAGGAAGTTTGAGACACCCTGTATTATCACTAACCAAGGTCGATTTTATTTAAATGCTTCGTCATTCCTCATTATGGTATTAAAATAAAAAGTTTCATTAACATTTGCAACCTATTCAAATGATCATTTGATTGATATTGATACAGAGGAATTTTTATTTTGCCAATTTCTGCCAAGTTGATAGATCTTTTGAGGTGACTCTCAGTACACCTTGGTGTTTGGATAGTGGAAACACGAATCGCGGGTCGTTTCCATCAGAGTTTAAGTGGCTGAAGAGGGCACACGACGCGTCCGCCATGGAAGGGGTTGGTTTTTCTGGGCGATGCCAATCGGCAGACCCTGGGGAGCCATAAAATTTCTTTCCTCGCCTCCTGTGTCCCGGCCTGACTTGTTCTCACGCAACTCGAGCAACGCGGGCTTCTTGCCTGCCGGTGATCACGAAGAAGGGAAACGTTCGTGGCTGACGAACAACGCTTTTTACCCCGGCGAACGAGTATACTTGTACGGTATGCCACGCGTTACACGCCTCCATACCAGGAAGAACAACGAGCGACCTGTTCCCTATGGTCGTCGCCGATCGCGTCCAACACCGACCAAACATTCTCAACTTATTCCTTCAGTCTCAACCGATTGTGAACATGAAAATTCAACGAAATAATTTCATTTCGGTTGAACACATTTGACGATGTCACAAAAAATATAGTGGAACTACGCGATCTAAGAAACAGAACGGACCCGATGGTTTTTCTGAAATCAAGATTTGAATAGCCTACTTCCGTGCTGTAAAATTATTGAAAATACATTCCGGCCTTCTACTTGTGTTGCCAGTCGGACAAAGAGAAAAACAATTTCAGTTAGTCACAGTCGACGAGGTTACAAATACGCGATCTAAGAAACAAAACGGACCCGATGGTTTTTCTTAAATCACTACAATTGTAAAACGATTGAAAATGCATTCCTATCTTCTAATTTTCGAATCTTACTTGTATCACCAGTCGGACTCAACAACCACAAGCAAACTCGAAGAACTGAAGAACGTTCTCACAGTATTTCCGGATTGTTCGAGTCATTAACAGAGGGAATAGGCTCCAGTTAGACTCCTGTTTCTCACGAATGACTTTAACTTTGCATAAAGACGTGCATACCACAAGGCTATAGAAACACGGCTCCTCAATTAAAGTTCTTTCAGCAAATCGAGCAAACAATTAAAAGGAACTTTTCAAGCAAGTTGTTTCTGTTAAGATCGCATGAAGTCCACGGTTCACCGATGACGCATACGTGCGCGATCTGGCGTATGGGTACGAGAAGGAAGTACGATCGACTAACTGAACGGCAACAGGATCGACGACAAGGCGTAAAAGACGTCGGTGTAAATGCTTGGAAACGATCTAGCGTCCTTGCAAGCGGAAAATTGCGGCGCCGCGGAGCGCCAGACACCGCTCATTAGCTCATTATCGTGCTGGCGGCACAGCTACTAGTGCTGCATCCTCTCTTTCTCTCCCCCACTGTCTGTTTCGGTCTTCCTCTGCCACACTAATCGCGAATCGCGACTAGTTGCGTGCGTCCTTCCTGCGCTGTCTCTCGGTACGCCCCCGTCGCTTCACGCAGGCGTCGCATAGGTGTATCGGTTACTGCGTGCCGGCGTTTATTTCGTTCACGTACGCCATGCCACGTGGACTGGACACCACTAGGAGACTCGGATACGCGAAAAATTAGCATTTCATATAGATAAATTATAAAATTACTTCTCCGACTTCACAATTTTAATAGCGAAAATAATCACAGGTGCTCTTCAGGTATCGGGGGATATGTGTTATAAATCCCAATGGGAAAGACTCGACCGCTTTCCCGGAAAACTTTTTTCAATATTGGGAAATTGAGAAATTCCACACTCGAATCCAGTCTACCTATTAAAACGTACTCCACAAAAAAATATATAGCTCCCATAATATTTATTATTTTTACTTGAAAAAAATCAAAGATGTACTTCAGATATTGGGGAATACTTGTCAAAAATCCCGACGTGAAAGACTCGATACTTTTTCTGGAAAAAATTTCTATATTCGACACTCGAAACCTGACTACCCCCTCTCTAAATCGTGACCTAAAAAAAAATATTATAACTCACGTAATTTTTATTACCTTTACTTGAAAAAAATCACAGATGTACTTCAGATATTGGGGAATACTTGTAAAAAATCCCAATGTAGAAGGTTCGATACTTCTTCTGAACAAAATGTCTAAATTCGACACTCAACACCTGAATACACCCTAAATCGTGACCTACAAAAAAAATATATAGCTCGCGTAATGTTTATTATTTTTACTTGAAGAAAAATGACAGATGTACTTCAGATGTCGGTGAATATGCTTTTCAGAATTTTAATGAAATTCCTACTATTTTCAGAATTTCTATTGCATTATTAATCACCCAGCTTGGACTGTCGCCTTACCTTCCCAGAAAATAGGTGATCAACGACCTCAATGACCTTAATAGATCTCTTTCTCCATTTTTCGATGCGGGTCCAAATTCACCGAGAGGGTCCCAGAAAATCTAAGATTAGAAACACTGTTCCTTCCTTTCTCGTGGAACAGCTCTCTCTCTCTCTTGAATGAAGTGTGAATTATTGGGTCCCCGAGAATGTGAGCAAACTGGTATTTCCTGGTTCCCCTTTGAAATTAATGGGGCCCAAATTGCTGGTGGCCTACTATAGTCTATAGGGGCGGACTGTCTTCTTGTCCCTCCTCCAATGGAGAAAATAGTATCCTATTTCTAACTTTGGAGATTGACCATGAATCACGGAAAAGGATTCAGAAACTAGATATTAGTAGTAAATTATGCTCTTTCTGGGAACTTGACCGGAGTCACCAGATTAGGTGTCCCCACTCTATCTCCCCATTCCCACCACGACCCGGTCACGTGACGCGATCCGTCTCTGTCACAGTGTCACGTGACTGACACGGTATCTCGAGACGAAAAGAATATCTCCTAACTTTTAACACTGAACCTACCACGGTTAAATGACCAATTTTATATTTCCCATAGAAATCCATTTATGGAAAAGAATGGAATAAATTTATTTGTCCAAGCATCTATTATATTGAAAATTGCAGACAATCTTAATAAATTTAATGTTGCCATTTTTCTAAGGCAATATTTACCAGATACTTTTGATGCTTGGTGGGTTTAGTGTTAAACAAATTTAAATTTAATGGTTCAAGTCTAATAAAAACTGTCGTTTGCAGTAGTAAATATCTATTTTGCATTAAAGCAGTTCTTTCATCAACTAAAAATTTATCTATGTTAGAGTCACATAAAATTCTGTAATTCTGTTTTCGCTTATATCTCGGAAACTATGTGTCCTATCGATAAGACCATTCTATACAAAATTAAAGCCGACAAAATGTGCCATCAGATTGACTCCATTCAGTTTTTCCCTATCTCGCATAGTTTCCGAGATATCCGTGCTCAAAGTTCACTAATTGTGAAAAAGAAATTTTTGCCTCACGTTTTTTTCTTTATTCGACCAGCTAACTCTTCAGCACAATTAGTGCACTTTGAGCGCGGATATCTCGGAAACTATGCGAGATAGCGAAAAACTGAATCGAATCAATCTTGTGGCACATTTTGTCAGCTTTAATTTTGTATAGAATGGTCTTATCGCTATGACGCATAGTTTCCGAGATATAAGCGGAAAAGTCTCCTCCTAACTAGTCCAAACAAAGACCCAAAGTTAAAAATTGTGTTCCTTCCATTTCCTTGTACAACTTTTCGTTGATTGGACTATAAGGCGCTCGGACATTTCCTTTCTGATATTTCCAATTTTCGATCTAGTTCGAAATGCGGCGAAAACAATTTTTCCGTTGCACAAGGCCGGCAATTGTAAGAAAAACGTTGCCGAATACGGTTGACAGGCGAATATTCGAGAGGGAGCATTGCCCGTGGGCTGATAACGTTAAATCAACGAGCGTTCCGCTGGCATCGGTCTCGGGCCGGGCAGCGGGCTCGCAATTTCCCGCCGCGAAATCACCGTGAAAATCGAAACGCGGCTGGTCGCGGGTCGTGAACCCACGGTGAATTACCTTAATAGTAGAAACCACGCTCGAAAGTCGACGTGTTAATCCGGTTGCTTTGACCCGTTGCTTCGGGGCAGGGCGGGGATGGAGGTGCCATAGTTCTCTGTATCCCAGATAGCTTGGGTTCAACGATATTAATCGCGGCGCCGGGTCGCCATTCAGGCCTGGTCGCCGCTTGGAATTTGTATATTAAGCGGGTAAAGCCGGATTTATCGACTCTTATTCGTGGCCCCCGATATCCACGCGGGACGAGTCGACGGCTCGCTGATACCGCGTTTTACGGCGCGTTCGGGACCCACGTGTGTGTGCAAATAAAACTATGCCGTGGCCGCCCGTTGAATGCGACCCTTCCATCGCGGACGTATGAATTACTTACGTGGCTACCTGGCCTCGAGTTTCGTTCAGATAATATTTTCGGACTCACCTGAAAGCAGACGAAAGCCAACGTTAGAACCGCGCGACGCTGAAAATGTTGGTGAATAGGGTTCGTGATTAGGTCTCCTCCCGTGGCATGCGGACGAGAGAGACACTTTCTACTTTGGAAATGAAAGATGGGGCCACCACTTTCTTATTAAAAACAGATACGACGCTATCTGGTTGGATAGATCCTACCATATGTCGTTTTGAGTCGGACATTTTATTTAATTCTGGCTTTGTTTGCAATTTATCTTCAATGTAAGTTTCATCAGCACCTGCGCGACTCTTCTCCGGTTAAAATGATACCCCACACGATGCATTTTGGATGATGGTTGCCTCTGCGCAATCCACGATTTAGTAGAACCTCCGTTATCCGAATGCTTGCTTGGAGGATGAGGATCGCAATTTATAATTGTAGAATAAATAGATGAGTTTCAGGTTCCAGAAATAAACCAATGAATTGTCTGTTTGGGGCAGGACTCGTCCCGGACCAGTTAGGGCAACGATAGCCAAAGGGGAGTCATCTTCGAGAGTCTCGCGTGCTCGAAGCTTACATAACACGCGTGTGCAGACGGGGGGTGAGTTTCCGATTATTTACCCGGCTGCAATACTATCTATATCCGTGGCCCGATCCTATGTTTACCGTTCCCATGTTGACAGGCGTCCTACGCTCGGACTAAGCACGATGAACCGTTTATATTTGCCCACGTATGGGCCGGTTTACACTGCACCATGCGAGAGCTACTACCGTGTTGCCCCGTGTATCCATAAAGCTGTCATCCCCCGTGTCCCACCGCCGAACAAAATGTTCCGGGGGCAAGTGCTCGGCGAGAGATTAATTGGCTGGATCATTAGCCGATCAACCAATCGTGCTGCTAGCCTACCCTCAAAGAACTACCGAGGCACATTCTACGAACTCCTCCACTCTTCGACTCATTCTCAGTCTAATACTGAAGTTGAAGTAGAATTTGTGCATCAGCATGCCAGGAAAAGAGGGCTTTGCAAATTCTTTTTCAAAGTATGGATGATGGTGTGAAAATGTTGTTTACGTCTTAGAAAAATTGTCCTTGACCTTGAACTTCAAGGTGACATTTTGTTTTCCCTGTAAAAAATATTTTCTTTTCGCATAGAGATATCCACAGTTATAATCAATATTTCTAGACTAGCAAAAATATTACGCGTTGATATTTTCAGGTAAATTTCTCCGCGAACAAGAACGACACGTACACGATGATTACGAATCGCAGTTCCAGGGACCGAAGCCTCGGCTTTCAGAGCGTGCAACGATCAACGAGACAATCATAAGTTCTTATTCTGTGTGTGGTAGTGACCACGTCTCCCTTTCACGTCCCATTGTTTTCATCCCCCGACCGCAGATAGCTGGCAGTTACGTCGCAAAATACAGGTTATGTCGGCCTGGCCCTCATCTGTCCTCACGTGCGGCCAGGTATCCATTACTGTCGAAATCCGAAAAGCAAAGGCGTCGTCGCGATTTAGCGTTGCGTCACCCAACCTGACTTGCTCCGGTTGCGAACACCTGTTTCAGCCGATCGCTAATTGGGCAATCTCGGACGAACATGGTCAAGACATTTGTTTCACCGTGAGAAAAATTTGTTGAAAGAATCCCTGTATGGTCACCGACTTGGAAAAAATCGCAGGTGTACTTTAAATATTGGCGTTAATGTATAAAAAATCCCAATAAGAAAGGTTCGACAGATTTTCCAGAAAAAATCCCCAGATACTGGAAAATTGACAAATTTCAGTGTCGAATTCAGTCTACCCCTTAAAACGTACTCTACAAAAATATATATAGCTCGCGTAATTTTAATTATTTTTACTTGAAAAAAATCACAGATGTACTTCAGATATCGGTGAATATGTGTTAAAAATCCCGATGTAAAAGATTCGATACTTTTTTTGGAAAAAATTTCTAAATTTGACACTCAACACCTGACTACCCCCTAAATCGTGACCTACAAAAAAAAATATATAGCTCGCGTAATTTTTATTATTTTTACTTGAAAAAAATCACAGATGTGCTTCAGACATCGGGGAATACGTGTAACAAATCGCGATATAAAAGATTCGATACTTTTTCTGGAAAAAATGTCTAAATTCGTCACTCAAAACCAGACAACCCCCTAAATCGTGATCTACAAAAAAATATATAGCTCGCGTAATTTTTGTTATTTTTACATGAAAAAAATCACAGGTGCCCTTCATGTACCGACGAATACTGATAAAAAATCCCAACGCAGAAGGTCCAACAGTTTTTTTTAGAAAAAACTTCCTAAACCGGGAGTGGCGCGTGAACTCTCCGCGATCTCCATCAGCGTCGAGGGGGGGGGGGCGTCGATTGTGTAGGAAAGAAGAGTCGCGCCGCTGTAAAATCCCATTCACAAAATCGCTTAACTAGTTGCGCACGACCCAGATACCCGGCAAACTTTCCCCGTTGTTCCTCTCAAAGGTAAACCAAACTCGAGTAAACACCTGTGGGCCCGCATGGCCGACGCGGAGGCACCGCGCGCGCTGCTCCTAGGAAACTCGCTCAGACGCTCGATTCCGTGGGTGACGCGGGTAATGCGTAGGGCAAACCCCGTAACCGGCCAGGCTATATCTAATAACCGTTATTGTGCGTGCGTGCGTATGTTGACAGTGGTAATGTAGCGTGTAATAGGGGCGACATACAAGCCGCGTGCGCGAGACCGTGCGTGCACACATGCACACGAGCCGTGTATACGTGTCTCCGAGTCGTAGACCGCGGGTTATCGTCCTGTTGCAGATAGCAGATACACGTCGATCTTGTCGATCGCAATTCAGCCAATGCTATCGACTTTGATTAGTATCGCCTGTCGCTCAACGCCGCTCAGCTCATCTAATTACGCTAGTGTTGCGCATCGCTGACAACTGATGATGTTAAGATTTTTTCCCAAGTGTAGATTCTTTTACAAAAATGTTGTTTTTGCACGCATTTTGCACCCGGTTGGAACTCCTGCAAGCTGCAGTAAGTCATATGGTTCTCAGGCGGAGAATCAGATTTTTATTACTTAGACTTTCTATCAAGGTGTGAAGGTCACCTTCAGCTTTTTAAATAGACTGCCCAATGTTTTTGCTCGAACTCAGAAGAAGCAGAAAATTCTGTGTATAATAATAAAGTATTGACATTCATGTATCGTAAATCTGAGAGTTGAAGGGATATTATCAAAATAATTATTATTTTATTTATTATCGAAATAATTGTGATCGCCGTTTTGTTTTTTTTTTTTAGATTAAGACGTATTTAGATTAGTATTTAGATTAGGGAGACAATCAGATTTTTATTACTTCGATCTTCTATCAAGGTGTGAAGGTCGCCTTCAGTTTTCTAATTAGAATGCCCAATGTTTTTGCTCGAACTCGGAAGAAGCAGAAAATTCTGTGTAATAATAAAGTACCGACCTTCATGTATCCTAAGTCTGAGAGTTAACGAGGTATTATCGAAATAATTTCTATTTTATTTGTTATAGAAATAATGTTCAACCTAGTTTTGTTTATTTTTTTAATGAAGACGTATTTAGATTAGCGTAACATTATAGCTAACGAAAAGACAAATTCAGCCATGTATAATATGTTGACCTTCAAATGACATTTGAAGGAGTTATTCTTCAGAAAGCATAACACCATGTCGATGCTTGCCTCTACCAGGGGATCCCGTTGATGTAAACACTCTATTTGATTATGTACATTTGTTTTCGGTTTATTTTGTACACTTCTCAACAGACAATATATTTGAAGCCGGGTCTACAAGTATAGTATACGGTCGAAGGATCCATCAGTGTTCTCTGGACAGGTCAGATCCCCAAGTACATCCCCTAACGGTGGAGCGCCGTTTAAGCACATTTTGTCAACTGAGAGAGGGCGGGTGGCCCTTCTGGGTCCGCGTATGTCATACTGACATGTCCGCCGTGGCAAACAAAGCTGAGAACATCATATGCAGGTAGGATTATAGCAGGCGACCCCTTTTTTCGGTTTAGCAGGATGATGATGAGCCACCCTAGCGACCCGATGAACTTCTGCCTGACTCGTCCCGATCTCCATTCTATCCCCACTAGCCGATTCGATCAGCCCGGGGATCAGACGAAGATGAAGGCTACGGTTGAAGAAAGATAGAGGACTACCATGAAACTGGCCCGATCGAGAGGGGCGGGACTGTGGGACAGTGCACGCGGGATGTTAAATGCACAAAAGTGTAACTGCATTGTCGAATGGAAAAATCCCCCCCGGGACGTCGATGGCACAATAATGGGGCCGATTATAATCTTGTCTACCCCCTAGGGGTAGAAGCTTTCTCCACCCCTGTGTCCCGTGTCATCCTCGGTCTAGCCTCGTGTCCCTGGCTCACCTTGCTCTCACCCTATCTGTGTACACGCTAGGTACCCGGCCTGTGTGTATCTTGTTCAGCTATTGACTAACCGAACCAACACTGTCTCCTATCCCCCCCTAACAAATACACTGTCCCTCTCTATATCTATCTCTCTCTCTCTCTCTCTTCCTTTCTTGCTTTCTTCTTTTTACCGATGTCTCTCCGGATGAGCCCGTGTGTCCCCCGGTTAATACTCCCGTGCACGACACGCCCGTAGCCTAATTAAGTGCGCATAATGGAGGCACGACAGTTGGGCGCATTGTACCGGGATCATCCCCTTTGCTGCACGGAATTGTCGCGGGCTTCTCGCAAAACTCGGAACTGCGCACGGTGTATTTGGTTACGTTGACTTTCGGCATGCTGCTCCAGAAAGTATGGCGGCGGAAATCTACGATCTTCAACGTCTCGTTATTTTCTGAATGATTATCTCAGGAACCGGGGAAGTTAATAAATTTCATTAAAATCGCTACACATGGCTGAAAGGGTATATATCCTTAGCTTTTTCTGTTGATGTCATTGAGGATTTCTACGTTATCTACAATGTCCGAGCCGGATGTCCAGTTTCTCCGGCGTGTGGATAATGAAAGCCAGCAGAATCGTTTTTCAGGCCGCGTCTCGCAGTGTTGATGAGCTTTCCGTTGATAAGGAGGGCCCGTATCGTGGTTACAAGCAGCAACAACTTGTCCGAGTATCGAGTAACCGAGACAACGTCAGCCGGCTGTCACTCGTTGGGTCCCCGAGGCGGTTTACAAGCGTTTCCTCGGCATTCCGGAGGCTTTTATCGGTCACCGAATCGACGATCAATCTCTATTCACGTCGGACACGGTGACGAGCACTGGGCCTCTCTCTATCTCTCTCTCTCGATCGCAGAACGGGATCATTCCCCAGCGAGAGCAAAAATAACCGAACCTCCTGGATTCTCGTAATGTATGCGTGCACCGCCTTAAACCAGTTTAACACCGAGCCGGCTCATTAAATAAATCTCTGTCTCGCATGCCGATGATCGCTTCATTCACTCAATCAACCCACCGCCATCGAGTGTGTTCTACGCGGTGTAATGGACGATAGAGGATTTCCTGCTGATCTCGTGGAACGTATTCACGTTCGTCATGGACGTTCGATTTTTGTTCGGTAATTCCTCATTTAGATCTTGCTGGATCCTGGAGGATCAGTCATTCTTGTGTTAGTTCTTCACCTGATTAGGATTTCCATCCTGATCCCCTAACGCTTAAAATTGCAGCTCCACCAAAGCGTCGTCCAGTGTCCACCTAGCTCGTGCTATAGACCTGTGCCAGAAGACGATGAGACGATGGGAACCTGGCCCAGACCAAGGTAACGTCACTATTCACCTAATTAGGATTTCCAACGCGATCCCCTAACGCCCAAAATTGCAGCTCCACCAAAACGTCATCCAATGTCCACCTAGCTCGTGGTATAGACCTGTGCCAGAAGACGATGAGACGATGGGAACCTGGCCCAGACTTAGGTAACGTCACTATTCACCTAATTAGGATTTCCATTCCGATCCCCTACCGCTTAAAATTGCAGCTCCACCAAAACGTCGTCCAGTGTCCACCTAGCTCGTGCTATAGACCTGTGCCAGAAGACGATGAGACGATGGGAACCTGGCCCAGACCAAGGTAACGTCACTATTCACCTAATTAGGATTTCCAACGCGATCCCCTAACGCCCAAAATTGCAGCTCCACCAAAACGTCATCCAATGTCCACCTAGCTCGTGGTATAGACCTGTGCCAGAAGACGATGAGACGATGGGAACCTGGCCCAGACTTAGGTAACGTCACTATTCACCTAATTAGGATTTCCATTCCGATCCCCTACCGCTTAAAATTGCAGCTCCACCAAAACGTCGTCCAGTGTCCACCTAGCTCGTGCTATAGACCTGTGCCAGAAGACGATGAGACGATGGGAACCTAGCCCAGACCAAGGTAACGTCACTATTCACCTAATTAGGATTTCCAACGCGATCCCCTAACGCCCAAAATTGCAGCTCCACCAAAACGTCATCCAATGTCCACCTAGCTCGTGGTATAGACCTGTGCCAGAAGACGATGAGACGATGGGAACCTGGCCCAGACTTAGGTAACGTCACTATTCACCTAATTAGGATTTCCATCCCGATCCCCTAACGCTTAAAATTGCAGCTCCACCAAAGCGTTGTCCAGTGTCCACCTAGCTCCTGCTATAGACCTGTGCCAGAAGACGATGAGACGATGGGAACCTGTCCCAGTCCTAGGTAACGTCAACATTCATATAATGAGGATTTCCATCCCGATCCCCTAACACTTAAAATTGCAGCTCCACCAAAGCATCGTGCAGTGTCCACCTAGCTCGTGCTATAGACCTGTGCCAGAAGACGATGAGACGATGGGAACCTAGCCCAGACCAAGGTAACGTCAACATTCATATAATGAGGATTTCCATCTCGATCCCCTAACACTTAAAATTGCAGCTCCACCAAAGCGTCGTTCAGTGTCCACCTAGCTCGTGCTATAGACCAGAAGAGGATCGAAGATGAGGATCCAGCCCAGACTTAGGTAACTGTTTACCTAATTAGAATTGGAATCCCGATTTGGCTTGCGAAATGTTTGAGATGGAAGCTCGACGAACGCATCCTTTGTCCAGCTAATAGACATGATCAGGAAGTGGATGAGAAGATAGAGACCCGGAGGAGACGACCTAGGCAACTGTTTACCCAATTAGAATTTCCATCGCGATTGCATATAATGTTTGAAATCGAAGCTCGACGAACGCGTCCAGTGTCCACTGGTGTTATAGGCCACGTACTGGAAGAGGACGAGAAGGCGGAGACGAGAGAGCGGAGGGTGTAGAGAGCCCGAGGAGGGGTCGAGGGGGGAAGAAAGAGCGTCGGTGTAGGAGGACGAAGCGGAAGAGGAGCAGAGAAATGGCGTAGGAGAGGGAGGGTTTCCAGCTCGATGGAGCCAATTCAGACCCGGAATTTATCCTATCAATTTCTGCTCGGTGGAGTGGCAAAGAGCTCGGCAGTTCGGCTCAGCGTTCGCTATATTAACGCTACAGAATTCTACCGGCCACGAAGAGGCCGCGCGGAACACCGCCGCACCACGTTTCCACGCTTCTCGCGGATCCTACCCTACCACCCTTACCCCTTGCCCCTTTCCGTCATCCCTTCCTGAACGAGCTTTTCAATCCCCCTCCCCCCGCCGTCACACCACCCCACGCGAACTATACACCCCTCCTCCAGAATACGGCCAACGTCCACCGACAAATTTCGTCGTCTTCTTGTTCGAGTGTAGCCCGATCACGTGGACCAGTACACTTCCGGTAGTTTTTGCTGGGCCATCCCCTTCTTTCAACGGCCATCTCGCTTTCCGGCTGGGTAATTGCCGGCGACTAGAAATTTCGATGCTGTTAGGCACCTTGAAGGTTAGGGTTGATCGATCACTTTGCTCTGCTTTGCGAATCGCGATGCAAAAGTGTCGGGAACATTCTGGGGACTGCGAGCAGGTGTGTCCCGGGGGTTGAGGAACCTTCAACCCCCTTAAGCTCCCATTTTTCCAATTTGTTTTCATAATAAAATGCCCAAATAATTTAATATTTTAAATATTGATAAGATGAGAGTAATAATTTAACATTTTAAAAATATATATGAAGATAAATGAGTTTTATTAGATTGTATAGAAAGCGCAGAATAAATTACCGACGGGAACGAAGTACAAAAAGCAATTCTATCAAAAGCAGGCTGATGTCAATCCACCGAGTTACCGGAAGAATACCGAAAAATTACGGATGAATATGTGATGATCCTGGGAACGAGAGCTCCGCGCTCGCTTAAAATCACAAAAATCCATCTGCGAGGAGATCGGTTTGTCGGTTTGGCCCGCACTAACAAATTCCGGAGGATCCGCATGAATATTCAGCGGCTCATCGGAATAAAACTATTTTTGGTCAAACACTTGAAATTTCCACAGTCCCGACGATTTTTCCCGTTGCATAATCCTCTGATCCTCTCTCTCTCTCGGTGGAGGATGTGCGTTGTCGGTGGAAGAAGGGTGAGGGGAAGCGAAAAGGAAGAGAGAAAGGATGCGTAAACGATGCTGGGAAAAAATAATTACTGCTAAAAAATTCTCGACTTTCCCGGTGTGCGGTGGCCATCGGTGTTTATTATCTCTGGGGCAGATCGTACTAATCGGTGAGACGAATGATTAGGGACGCGGAGGAACAAACGCGCGGATGGAACAGTGGTTTTATTCGAGGAGGCAAAGAAGATAGAAGCGCGAGCAGAAAAGAGAAACACAGAGAAAGACAGAGAGCGTGCATGTGAGAAGGAGAGGGTTGCGCGAGGGAAAGAGAGGAGAAGGGGAGGGAGAGAGAGAGTGCGAAAGGGATAGGAAGAGAAGGCAGTCGCATAGGGATGGACCTCTTCAGGTTTAGCGGAGCAAATAATGCAGCAGGAGAGCCTAGTCGGGCTTTCCATGCGGAAGACCAGCGAACCGATCACACTGATCTTTGCCAAAAACAATACCCTGCTCGCCTTTGAATTCCACTGGCAAAATACGGGCGCTAGGTGACTCACCGTCGAGCTTACACTCGCGTACACGCATACACCACCGCACTGGGAGAAACACGCGAGCACACCTATATTCTACGGCGTGCCCTTACACGCACCCCTTCCACGCCCTTATTCAAACACTCGTAAGCAGCTTCAACCCAAAACCAGACGGCCCCCGTATATTGGATCTTTCGGTGTACCTTCAATCCTCGCAATTCCGCGCGAGAATCAAATTGTTTCGCTACCGGAACAACCATCGCTCCTTCGCTATTCCGAAAACCTCTTCTCGACTCGATCGATCAGTCTCATTTTATTCGTGCACCGTATAAAGCCAACTTGCATAAATACTAAAAAAAATGTTGGGGTAAACTTTACCGGACTCAAAATTGGTACTTTTCATCTACGAATTATGATATATTTGGTACGTAATCCATGGATATAGGAATATAGGGATGGAGCGTGAGCTAGCATTATGGGCAAGGGGGTGATTTCTTTTCCGGAGGAGGCAGGGTAGAATTTTGCGCCCATTTGATTGGTGGTTTTTCTGCGCATACTCTCTACCGCCAAGTATGAAAAATGTTTACAGATTGCTTACATATATCTGACGAGTTGAAACTAGAAAAGTGATAGTTAACCCTTTGTCCTATAATAACGTATGATAGATTTCCTAGATTTCTCCGTTCTGGCTGCTGGGCTGCACTAAAAGGTTATGTTATGTTGTGCATAATGACGTACTGCGGTTGCGCCGGACACAGCCAATGAAAAAGGCGCAAATTTCTAGCTCGTCCCCTCCTGAAAAAGACTTCCACCCCGCAACGACATCCTCCATCCCTATATTCCTATATCCATGATGTAATCCAGTAGATTTGTACCCGGAGCCGATGCAGATCGAAGTTTTGATCCTCTAGGATCAATAGTTTAGGAGATATGGTCGCTTAAAGTTGAGCAATCTGCAGTGTTTTTGACAGGTAAAGGCGCTGCCATTTTGGTTCGTAGTGATGGTCGTACGCCGCTTACTGAGTTGATTAGGATTACATCGACTGGGGGGGGGGGGGGGGGGACGGCGACGGAAAAATAAGCGGCTCGCGGTCGTCACTATAAACCAATATGGCGGCGCCCTTTACTGCTAAAACACTGCAGATTGCTCAACTTTAGACAAGCATAACTCCTGAACCATTGATCCTAGAGGTGCGAAACTTCGATCTGCATCCGCGCCGGGTACAAATCTACTGGATTACATACCAAATACATCATAATTCGTAGGAGAAAGGCACAAATTTTGAGTCCGGTAAAGTAAAAAGCAGCCAAACGTTGTATCTGGAATAATTATCGTCCAGAAGCAATTTTCCGATAAAGAAACAGGGGTGAACATTTCAGAACACGAACTGAACCTTGAAATGAATTTTGCTATACAGTAGAAAATTTACTAATTTAATTGTGCGACACAGTGTACCCACGGTGTAAAGCTGACTTGCATAGATACTAAAAAAAATGTCGTATCTGGAATAACGATTGTCGAGCAGCGATTAAGTTGAAACAAGAAAGATGGGTGAGCATTTTCGCGCGAGGAGAATGCAAAAGGATCACCAGGGGAGCTCCGCAGGCGACAAAAATGTAACCAGCCGTAAACACCGAACCATCCTGCCATTAACTTCGCGAAAACCGTGCGCGAAATTGCTCGGCGTAATCGCCATAACATGATCGCAGGTCGATTAATTTGGAGCTATGACGTGCCGGTGATGGCGTCGGCTCTCGTATACACCTTGGGGGAAAAAGGAAGAACAGGTTCCACGACAGTAATTGACTCGTGATCATTCACGAGTGGCGGCCCCGGTTACGATATAAATTCGCAAACTATAAAGATGAGGTCCCGGCCACGTTTTTCAGGCTTTAACATGTGCACACGCACACGGATAGGGAACGCGCGGTGCCGAGGGACACACGTTCGCGTATAAATCGACGGTATGGTCCTCCAAAGAAAAAATACCCGGTCGCAATTTCACGGCCAAGCTGACTCAAAAGCCGAAAAACGGGCCGCGATCCTTCTAAACGAATTCGCCGTTTGCCAATTTTGTATCTCGTCGGTTTTTCAATCCCTTTCCCGCGGCGAAGGGCCGGCGCGGCGGAGAGATTGTTATCGGGATCACGCACACGCACAGAGAGAGAGAGAGAGAGAGAGAGAGAGAGAGGGGGGAAGAGTTGTTAATGAATTAATAACAGATTGAGTGGCGTTGATTATTTTTTTTTACCACGCTTGTATTAGCTTGCCGAGTTGTCGTTGTTGTTGTATGCGTCAAATCTTGTAATCGAATTTTAAACCACTTCCCGATGAGCTAGAGACTTAAAACTTGAAACATAGCTGAGAACTGGATGACAATGCAATATTAAAAAACAAATTTTTAAAAATTGTGCGTTCAGAAGAAAAAAAATTTTAATATTAACCGTCACACCTCGTCGCGTGACGCTCGGTAGTACGTGATCGCGTTCAGCGATCCCCACTCCGCGCGCCAGCGCTCCCTACTCCAATTTCGGACTCCATCAAGAGGCGTCGTCTCTCGGAGCGCCAACAAAGATTACGTAAATATAGTTTAGCGCTCCACGCTTTTATTTATAGTCACTAATGTCGAAAACAATTATTTTCTCCTTTTTAGTGCAGTTTAATGTAAGCGTGGTTTATAAAAAGTTCCTTTTTATATTTTTTCTCTTATTCGGAAGAAAAATCACAATTTCGTATCACGCTATAAAACGTACAATTTCATCTTGTTACGTTACAAAGGGTTGAACGTTGTCCGACGCAGTTCGGCGCCGCTTAGCATTCTCGAAATTTGTCTTTCGGAATGCGAGACCGTCTTGGGTTGCGTCACAGCGGCAGAATTTGAATAACTTCGAGATGGCGCGGATCCCGGCGGGGTAGCGGAGAAAATTCCAATGTTCGGGGGGGTTGACGGAGCTGTTGGACAAGAAGTTGTAGACAGGGGGTGGGGGGCTGGCTCCATTTTCGACGGTGGTTAGTCGTCGAATACGGAGACCCCCACGGTACCTGGCCCTCTTCACCGCTTCGAATATAAGCGAGTACGCGCGCACACGCACCCATACAGCCTCCGAGCCGGGGGTAACGCGTGCACATCACCCTTTTGGCAAAGCCCTAGCGGAGCAACGGGCGAGCCTATCGACGGCAAACGGACTACCACTTCACGTCTGGCGACCCTTCCGTCGTGCACATTCGAATTTATTGGCGCGTGTTCGAATATTCATAAAAAAAGGGACTCCGTCGACGGAGCAACCGGGTTTCGTGCAACCCCCGGCACACCCCCTACCCCGCGCCGCACACCCTGTCCCGGTTCCTCTGTCGATCTCTCTTCTTTTTTATTTTTTTTTCCCACCCCGTATTTGGTCCGGCGGTACTCTCTCTCTCTCCCTTCATCCCCCTCGCGTCGTCCGCCCCCCCTGTCGCCGCGACGAATATTATTATACGGATTTTTTAAGTGGCGGGAGACGGTTGGCTGCGGTAACTGCAACCGGCACTCGTTGTTATGATCGAGAAATCGATTGTTCGCGCGGACAAAGTGCTCACTGACTTCGCAGTCCCCGCTGAGGGCCTCTCTCTTCCGCGCGCAGCCCTGCTCCACGCTTTCACGACCGAGCCACGAGCTTACACGCCCCTCAGAGTTTTCCGTCTGATTATCGGTGAATGAATCAATTTTCCAAAATCTACTCTCACTCTCTCACTCACACCCCGCTCTTTATAACGTTGATTGAACCGAGGGGTCCTAAACACTGTCGATTATACAGGGTGAGTCACCATGCCAGAAAAATATTTGCCTTTTTTCAGAGATCTCAAGGTCACCTTCATCTTTTGCTGCACCATTATTCAAAATATTGTTGACATCACTGAACATTTAGGTATCGTATGAGGTATTATACCAATCTCATGTCCGTTAAATGAAAAGAAGTCATATGAAACGGAATTATTCTAGGTTGGAAGAAATGTTTAATTTTCGAGTAGTCACAGTCTCGGGTGCATGTCCACCCAGTACACAGAGAAAAGGTTGACAAGTTGTTTAACAGCGTTCATGCAGCGCAAGAACGACGTCGTCATGGCGGGCCAAGCCGAGACTTGGACTAGAGAGTTAGCATCCAGACACATGGTCCATATTGTCGGCGCGGAAATTAGAGCGTCGCTCATTGGGTAGGTGGCGGAAGACCAGGGATTGGAAATGCCAGAGAAAACGAGGCAGGACGAGCAGGGAGGGTGATGTTTAGGGGACGGGGTTGGGGGTGGTTTAAGGGGTGAGGAGAGAGCGAAGCTAGAGGGGGCCCCGGAGACGAGTAGTTCGACGACGACGACGACGACGACGACGACGATGACGAAGAGGGGACACACAGGACGGGGCAGGTTGGTGTAGAGAAGGTGATGGAGGAGGCAGAGGAGGGTGAAGAGAGAAGAGAACGGCTGGCTCGAGGTGGAAGAACGGGGCTGGGAGGGTAATTACGAAATATAAAGGGTGGGTTAGCCCGCGCCACCGAGGCAGGCAGGCAGACTGATGAATATTTCACCGCGCTGCATTAGCCGGCGAGAGACGCTTGTGTGTGTCTCTTTCACTTTCCATACACGAGACCCGTGTCCCTCTGTTCCCTCTCTTCGCGGGCTCTATCGCCTTCCTAGCCCCTTGTATTCTTGCCGAGAGTAGGATTCCTGCGTGTGCATCGTCGCGGAACACGACGCGGTGGCCGATCATGCTTGCCCACTGCCGATTAGTCCAACCCGATACCTTCTTTCGGACCTGGCCCGCACGCCTGGTGTCGTCACGCGGTCCCCTATTCTCATCCTAAACCTGCCATCGTTTCTTCGCTTAGCTCATCACTGAAATTGTTCAACAAATCCCCTTTTGTATAAGTCGTTAGCGGAGATCGGCGGAGATCGGCCACGCGAAACTGGATTGCCGGGTGCTAATAGCAGTCCGCAAAGACCCTTCTCGCTCGGCAGCAGACGCAAAAAGACGAGGCCTGGAACTGAACACGTCTCGGACTAAGAAACACCGGAAACAGCCGCCTAATGCACGCTTATTAACGGAACCGGGATGGAAAATGCATCTCGAGGCGTGAACCACCGCGGGTTAATTGCGCTCTCCGAGTTACCCACGCCTCTATCATTTCCGCTCCACTCTGAGCCTATCATTTCCATCATTTCCATAAGTCAATGGCTGCTGGCAGCCGCGTTCTCGATTTCTTCGCTGGGTACAAATATTTCTGATGTCCGTGCGGGAGACAATGATCCTGCTAAGAACTAGGAGTTCCGAGAACTAGGAGAACCTTGGGCAAAGTAGAGCTCAGGCCTGTGCCTATCATGTGCGCCACTTCTTGAGCCAATGGCTGCCATCAGTCGTGCTCCTCTCTCCGGTGTCTTCAGCGGGAATAAATGTTTTCGTTGGCCATGCGGGACGGCCGCGAGAAGCCACCCTCTCAAGAAGAGGACGCAGACGCAGAGGATCCTGCCAGGACAGAGCATCCGTGCTACCCCAACGTGTGACTCGATGTTTGCTTTAACGTCTCAGCGGATTCCTCGACTTCTTTCCGCGCGGTGTTTGCCGATCGCACACAACTTGTGTTTCCGCGGTGAGTATCGGCGTTTCTCTGCCGTTGGGGGTTTTTAGGCACCCTTATCCGGAGGGTGGGGATCTTTCCTCTTGGACCGGTTGAATATCGGAGAATGGGGTATATACGAGCGGCAAGGTTTGACGACAGAGCATCGACAACGACCCCGTGACGTTGAATCACGTTGAGGGACCCCGATGAACGCGCCCGCGCGCCCACGTTGGGGTTAGAGCGCGTACAGACCGACCGGGAATTTATTTTTACGAACTATGCAGGAGGGATCCGAGGCGCGTCTTTGATGTTCGAACCGACGCATGGGCATACCGTATAAATATTTAGACCCACGGTCGTTGGCCAGGATATATGGGCCTCTGTCAATCGACTTTCACCGGGCGCGATATCACGCCTTTGTCGAACGCCTTTTGCGGATCCGAGGCGGCTGTTCTTGAACACACCTGCCTCCACGGGCCCTAATGAGCGCGGATTTTTATACCGATCAAGACTCGAACGCATTTTCAGATTTTTCAGCAACCGGTCATGCCGTTCACCCTTTCTGGTCAGGGTCCTTAATAATTTTATACAAGAAACAATATTCGTAAAGGGGTGGGAGGTTCTGTACATCATTATCTCCGCCATTTTTCTTTTAAATCCAGATTCAAACGCATTTTTATATCTTCTAATCCGGCCGAGCCGTCCACTTCTTCCGATCAAGGTCCTTAATCATTTTATACAAGAAAATTTATAAAAAGGGTGGGGGCACATCATTATCTCCGTCATTTTTGGAGATTATGAAGAAACTTCACGAACCAAAGTTGCTCAACATAAACAGCACTACAATATGGCAATAACAGTTTTCAGCCCAAGGTCACACCAAAGAAACAATGAATAATCTGATGCACCGGTGTCGAGGTACAATGGCGGAAGAGAAACATGAATTCGGGGTTTCTCGCGTAGCTGATGAAGCGAGCAGCGATTACTCCGGCATAATAAAGACTCCCACGATCTTTCGGGCGAGTTAGGGGAGCGATATAGATTTCGGAGCAAATATTTGGACGTGCATGAAGGAGTGAGGAAGGCTTTTCGCCAGAAGGACATTGTCCGGCAGCTTACCGGACCGCGATAACAGAGTTACCCTGGGGCCCCATTGTGTGCACAACTCCCGCAATTTATAAACCGCACTGCCGTGCGAAAAAGACGAGAAGACGACGACGACGACCCCCTTCTCCCCTCTCTCTTTCTTGAGATCCTCGAACCCTCGTAGAAAAGCGTTGTCGTTCCGGTTCGTCCGACACCATTGTGCGAGGACCCGCTATGGAAAAGCAACGATGCGTGCGCCAGGATTCGGGATTTTCTCAATTCAAACGCACCGGGGTTGCTGCCTCTTGCTGGACTAATCAGCCGTGCATCTTCTAGAGGCTAGAGGGAGGAGACGCTTTTTACAGGTTGCCTCGACGAAATGACTAGTACCACCTGTTCCCGGACCTTTTTCAGCGTCCGTGTTTGGTGACTTTGATTTTAGTGAATGGCTAGCCTGCCGCACCGATAAATGCCGGTTCACAGACCCCCGGAGTACAACGGTTCGTTTCACTTTTTCTAAGCAAATAATCACTCTTCCCTTCACAACGTTCGCGTTTCAGTTGAAACCTTTCCTACATGCTTCAGGCACAGGTGAACCTTGCATTGTACTTCGGAGTCAATATTTTAACTCTGCTCCTCCGTTGATTAATGAAAAATTGTAATGAATATAAATCAAATCAGTTTGATGATGAAAACACTTTACCCCAACATTTTCTAAGAGAATGGTTGAGTTTCGACCGATCCTTTTCCGAGCATTTTTCATCCCTCTGACGAATTGACCTTTCGATCTTGAAATTAGTTTCTTATTATTTAAGAGAACCGTCGAGATTCGACCTGTTCCTGTTGCGTTTTTGATCCCTCTGACGAATGGAATTCGATGCAATGAAAAGAATTGCTTGACCTTTTGACCTTCAAATTAGTTTCTTGCTTTTTAAGAGAACGGGTGAGTTTCAACCGATGGTTCCTGTTGCATTTCTGAGCCTTCTGACGAATCGAATGCGATGCAATGAAAAGGAATGCTTAAACTTTTGACCTTGAAATTAGTTTCTTATTATTTAAGAGAACCGTCGAGTTTCAACCGATGGTTCCTGTTGCGTTTTTGATCCCTCTGACGAATGGAATTCGATGGAATTCGATGCAATGAAAAGAATTGCTTGACCTTTTGACCTTCAAATTAGTTTCTTGTGTTTTAAGAGAACGGTTGAGTTTCAACCGATGGTTCCTGTTGCATTTCTGATCCTTCTGACGAATCGAATGCGATGCAATGAAAAGGAATGCTTGATCTTCTGACCTTGAAATTAGTTTCTTGTTTTTTAGGAGAGCGGTTGAGTTTTGACCGAATTCCTATTGCATTTTTGATCCTTGTGAATTTAAGAATATTGCTATCCCCTACGAAACCTGTTGTATTTTCCATGAAAATCCGCAGTCTAATGATATGCTGTGTACGTCTTCGATCGTAGCGGGTTTTCTCGGTTCTCCGGAGAGAGCGCAGCAATTCGTGACGTCATCGGCAGCAAATAAGCGGTATTATCGGCATTTAGAGATGTATTATAAACGAAGGACCAAAATATTTTTTACCAAAGCGACTGGAGAGGAGGACCGGAGGAATAGAGTTGTGGTTTTCTTCGGCGTTCGAACCTATCCATCATTCCCGGTTCGAACTGTGCAAATGCCGGTCATTCGCCTTCGATACGTGGCATTTCGTAAATTGCAGCCTCGTCACGCATGAAATCGTCGTCGCTGCCGCATAATCTTGTAGGTGGAGTACGCGGCGGCACGCTGACACCGGGCTATCAAGTATTCATCGATGGGGACGGGGGAACACGAGTTTCATTGTCAACGGGAACCTCGACAGTCGTCGTTGTGACACGCGAGACCGAGGGAAACACGAAATAGGTGTTAAAGAAGAATATAGTATTGCGACAGGCCACTTAGGAATCTGACTGATGTCAAAATCGAGCTGGAACACAACGCGCCAGTCCGCGCCCAACCTTTCAAAACAAACCCAAAATAATCTGCATCGATTTTAACAGGCACTGACACCAAACCTACCGAATCTCGAAAGTAACTGTCAGAGTTGGGCAAAAATTGTATTCAAATAAAAATTTCGAATAAAGTGGGTCTAAAATCCACTTGGAAAACACCCACTTCGTTCGAAACTTTTATTCGAATTAAATTTTTGTCCAACTCTGGTAACTGGTACGTTGTTCCCTTATAAAAATGACAAGATCGATTTTATTTAGACTTTGTGCAGCTCCTATGTAATATGTGCTCCACTAGAATACAGTGAGCCACGAAAGTATTCGAACGCCCTTTAAAACAGAATAACTTTTTTATAATTGTACCAAACGACCTGATGTTTTATAATCAATTAGAAGCATTGGTTTGCGAAATGATAATTCAGAAATTATATAATTTACAAGGTTACATGGAAAAATAAAAAATGCATTTTTTAAACATTTTTTATTTGGGCTCTTAATGAAAGTCTATATAATAAAAATCAAATGCTGTTCGTTGGTCACGACATCACGGGACAACGGCTGGACCGATTTGGCTAAGTTTTTTTTTTAATGTTCGTTGTAGTCCGAATCAGGTTTTTAGATTTAAAAAAATTGGAAAAGTTGCCCGGAAAAATGGAAAATTCGGGAAAAACTAAAAGTGTTTTTGGAATCATATTTCACTACAACAAAAAAACGAATGTCGTAGCTTTTAATCAATATTTCAATAGAAATTTACATTATCGACGTCTGTTTGCATTATCGACATTATAAACATTTGCCAGTTAGTTAATTTCGATTACAATTTATTTCGTTACGTACGCAAATGTCGTTTGACTCTTGGAGAGTCACACACCAACATAAAATGCGTACCACTAACCCTACTTGCGAAGCTCGCGAGCAACGACTACCCTCTAGTTTAAAATATTTGTTTTGTAGATCTACGCTAGTTATACACATGCCGCAGATTTCATAGAAATCGATTAACATACACACGAGGTACAAACGGTTAAAAATGGTGAAAACCGTAGTTTTACTAAATCCACAGAATCGTACATCTTTCGATGCGTGTCGTTTGTTCCTGCGTCAACCGATTTCGATGAAATTCTCAGCATATGTATAACTAACATAGATGTACAAAACATATATTTTAAATTTTCGTTAAAGGCCCAAATAAAACAGTGTTAAAAAATGGCTTTTTCATTTTTGCATGTAACCTTGTAAATGATAATTTTTGGAAAATCTTTTTTGCATATCACCTCATAAACCAATGCTTTTAATTGATTATAAAATATCAGATCGATTGGTACAATCATAAAAAAGTTATTCTGTTTTAAAGGGCGTTCGTTGAATACACTTTCGTGGCTCACCTCATCTATACAATCATTTCTTATGAAATTATTTTTATTACATCAATAATCGTAAAATAAAAAATCTGGAACCGGTCATTTTAGCCGGTGATGGTAGATTTAGTGTTAAACTAAGAAATTCTATGCTACCCCCTGGTGACAAAGCTAAGGAAGGCAATAAAATTAATCGAACGGTGACGCTGCCTCCTGAGAAAAATATTAACTTGTCATGTGAATCTGTAAGTCGTTGTAGCTCTATGGGAATACCTTCTGTGCAATACTGTCCCCCATGGTCGACGCAATGACGACCGACGCATCTTCAGATATATTGGCGCGTACAACAATGGCTTTTGCGGAACGGGGGTGACACGGGTTCTTTTCTCCCTTGGCTCGCGGGGAGTTACCGATATTGCGAGTATTTACGAAAAAAGCGAAAGCTCTTTGTGAGGCAGATTAATAAAACCAGCTCATCCTCGACGCAAAGCCGGTCGCCTCTCTCCGACCGAACCGCGCTGTGAATTCGACTCGGTTTTTCGCTGATTTCGCGGAAATCAGATCGTATTGCCACCGAGAGAGAGAGAGAGAGAGCCGTCTTCCACCATGAACCGTCAAGCACCACCAGCGAAAGGAACCCCCATTGTAATTCCCGTGGCTCTCTCATTGATCCTCGAAGCCGCGATTTAATCCGTCTTCCTTCCCCTGATCTTACATATCGAATCTCAAATTTTTTTACCATAAAAATCTTCGCGAAAATTACAACCGATTATCTCTTTCATTTCGATTACATCAAATCCGCAGAAAATTAGACAGTTGGCGTGCTAAATAAAAGAAATTTCTCGTTTCCGAAACATTTTCGAGTCGACAAAATTGTTTTTCCAAAAACAAGACACCCGAACGCCTCAAAAACATTGGCTAACGAATCGAAAGAAATTCTTTTCGTCGCACGAAAAAGGAAACTTGATTGGGAAAAATATTTCGGGTAAACTTTACTTTACCGGACTCAAAATTAATACCTTTCTCCTACGAATTATGATGTATTTGGTATGTAATCCAGTAGATTTGTACCCGGAGCGCCTGCAATCAAAGTTTCGATCCTGTAGGATCAATGGTTCAGGAGTTATGGTTGCTTAAAGTTGAGCAATCTGCAGCGTTTTTGACAGGTAAGCACTGCAGATTGCTCAACTTTAAGGAAACATAACTCCTGAACCATTGATCCTACAGGATCGAAACTTCGATCTGCAGCAGCGCCAGGTACAAATCTACTGCATTACATACACTGAGAAAAAAATCCTGTCGAAACAAAAAAAATATATGTTGATTCAATAAGATGTACTATTGAATAGTGCCAATATCATATGAACTTATTTTAATATTTAATACTATTTAATTTCAATAGCAAAACTCATTTCCGCCAATCATATGAGCGAATAGCTTGACATCAATGTTTTCAAAAAAATAAGATATGGCCTCAAACCAATTCCAGTATAAATCAATACATTTCTCAAATTTTTTTAACAACATATCTGATTGAAGGAGAAAGAGAAATATTACGAATAATAATGTTACGAATAATAATATCATTTCATGATAGACAATTCAAATGCATCACGATTTGCTTTTAAATTTCATACTATTGAAAAGAATACATTGATATTCATCGAAGTAAAAAAATTACAATAAACACGCGTGTTATTGAAGTAACTACTTTTTTTTTTCTCAGTGTACCAAATATATCATAATTCGTAGGAGAAAGGCACAAATTTTGAGTCCGGCAAAGTAAAGAGCAGCTAAAATTTCTTTTAAATATTGAGGTATTTGTTTATTGTGAAGTAGGCAGGCGGACGGATATGTCGAGGTTTGTTACCGAAGGGTTAGGTTTCGTGGCGAACTTGCCGGAGCAGAATGGACCAGAGTAATCGATGAAGGCAGGGAGGAATTAGGCTCTGATTGGTTACGGGCCGATTCCCCGACCGGAACGATCGAGGAAATTAAAAGACGTTTACCGGAAGACGCCCTCCTAATGTCTTCGGGTAAATCGATTGGTTATTCGCTGGAGCGAAATCGCATCACGACTCGTCATTCAATAAAAACAAGACGGCCAGGGAGCGATAAACCACTTAAGGCCACTCGATATCCCCCCCGGCACTGAGAAAGAAAGGGAAAAGAAACGCTACGGGAAAGAAGCGTGACGATGTACCTACACACTCACAGCCCTTTCCACCTTCTTCTGTGTGCGCGCGCGCGAGATTCGCGGACGCGAAACAAATCGGCACTATCCACCTGACGAGAGCTCCCGAAATGGTGCGTGAGAAACGATTTTATCCCCTGGAGAGTCTGAAAAGAGGCCTGGTACCCAATTGTTTTACGCATTCGTCGGATGGGAAATTGATATGAAACCATTAATTCTCTTAAAACATTTGTACAAATTGAAGGTAACTTAAGCGCACGAAGATGAGCGCTTTCTCTATCAAATCCGATGCGAGAATTCCAAGAACGAGATTAGAGACATCGAGGAGTGTTGACCAAGCGAGACCTCCAAATTCTTTGGTACACGATCACACTTTGATTTCCTCGTTATCAAGCACCCAGATAAAGCACCACTCTCGACGCTTGATCCCCCCCGGTTTAATAACACTACTATAGTAATCTCAGGTACACAGTTATCGTATGCAAGATCTCTTTCTCCGAATCGATTTCATGGAATCGTCCTCTTATCTCCAGGTAACAATACATATATCGTTTCGAATTATCAAACTGTTCCCCGGAACTTTCGACATCGTCAAACATCGGAACATAGACATTAGAAAGAATCGAAAAGAGTGGAGGTTTCGATCTTCTTACAGCTGAGAATATATTCTCTATACATTGACAAATCGCAGTTTAGTAATTACTAGACTGCGGATCTTTAAACATTTATGGCTTATGGAAATTTTCAAGAAATGCTAGAATATAAAATTCGATCGAATTCAGTATCATTTTTATTTGTTTTGGATCTACAAAGATTGTTCTGATTAAAAGTAGTATTTTACTTAATCGCACTTTAAAAATTTTCAAGAAATGCTAGAATATCAAATTCGATTGAATTCAGTATCATTTTTATTTGTTTTGGATCTACAAAGATCGTTCTCATTAAAAGTACGATTTTAAATAATTGCACTTTCGTAAAATTTGTATATAAAAATTTTCAAGAAATGCTAGAATATAAAATCCGATTGAATTCAGTATCATTTTAATTTGTTTTGGATCTAAAAAGATTGTTCTCATTAAAAGTACGATTTTAAATAATTGCACTTTCGTAAAATTTGTATATAAAAATTTTCAAGAAATGCTAGAATATAAAATTCGATAGAATTCAGTACTATTTTAATTTGTTTTGGATCTAAAAAGATTGTTCTCATTAAAAGTATGATTTTAAATAATTGCACTTTCGTAAAATTTGTCTATAAAAATTTTCAAGAAATGCTAGAATATAAAATTTTATAGAATTCAGTATCATTTTTATTTGTTTTGGATCTACAAAGATTGTTCTCAATAAAAGTAGGATTTTATTTAATCACACTTTCGTAAAATTCGTCTATAAAAATTGTAAATGGCATAAACATCCGCAGTCTAGTAACTACGAGCGTTTTAACAGTTACGAGGAAGTAGAATAGAATTTCTCAGTTGGGAGTACAGTGATAGGTATCCAGAAAGTATCAGCGTGTTTGTGTGATCATTTATAATTTCTGATTCATCCTGAATCGTGCGTTTCGTCATCATCAGACAGCAGATTTTATGCATTTATGTCGAAATCGATTAGGTGTAATTTAAAACAGTAAAAACATTAGAAGAATTTGGAAAAATGCTATTATATTATTCTCAATCTATTGAACAAGTGGAGAAAGAAAATAAATTTCTATTTCATCCGAGTTTGTTGCAATTCGGGTAGAAAATTTTCATTTTGCATAAAGATCCTCTGTTTGATCATCGTAGACCAGTGACAACATCCCCAGCACCATTTCCCAGCCGTTTCCGTCGTTTCGTTAGCCGGCCGTTTCGTGGAGCCATTAAATATGCATCTCGCGTCATTTGGGGGACGCGGGTCATTATTCCATCCGCTGTCTGTCGCGCAGCTAACTCTTAAGTCCATTCGCGACCACTACTGTTCCTACTGTTCCTTCTTTCGATCGTGCCTCGTACCATTCCGCGAATCAACGGATGACGAACGACGGGAAACGATTCTGTTTCACGGCTCGCGAGAATGCCACACGGGTCGACAGCCCGTGATCGGAATCGAAAATATCGCCACGACCTGCTTACCTTTTCGGCAAACTGGGCGGCCACAGTCTAAACATTTGCTACGCGCGGGGTCATTTTATTCGACCGATATATTTTTCGCTTAAAGCGGTAGACTCGTTTCCAAGATTGCAAGGGTGCGGGAATCGCGTTCTCATTTCTTGATAACACAAAAATGGAGGTTTTCAGTAGTTCGAAACGCTAGATAAAAAATCGATCTAAGGCGCTATCGCCATCTAAAGACCTATTTTTTCGTTTAGGAGGCGTAATTTGCATGTGCAGTGACTCCCACTAATATTCGGACATTTTTAAAAACACCGTAACTTCTTTAATATTGGAATACACGACTTGAAATTTTTTGAGAAGTTGAACACGATTGGTTTGCTACACAACGTGACAAAAATTTTTGGAAAACTGCAAGTTGTCGAAATTGCAGAGAGAATAGTAAAAGTTGTATTATTCAACTTTTTTATGTGGGCTTATATGGAAAATTTAGAAAAGACGTTTCGTAGTATTTAGTATTTTAGTATTTTCTCTACAATTCCGACCAAATCCAATTGTTGAAAAAATTTCTTTTCACATCCCGTAGTAAATTAATTGCTCTAGCTTCGCAAAAAAGTTCAAATCGCATAGTCCAATATTGAAAAAGTTATGGTGTTTTTAAGAGTGTCCGAATATTGGTGGGAGTCATTGCAGCAATGATAACAGCATAATAATGGAAATTACGTCTACTCCATTAATTCTCACAGAGTTTCTGAAAAATTTCGATTATGAGAATGTATGTTCTAATCACCTATTATTTCCTAAGTAGTATTAACAGGCCACTTGCTTTTCCAAAAAATAATTCTGAATTTACAACTTGATAAACCGTGTATTCTATATCGTTCACTGAAAATTTCTGGAATATTCACTGGGAGCTTATCTCCGGATGATCACACCTTCCGTAACGAATAAAAATGGTCTCTTAAAAATCTTGAAAAACTGAGAAATTTATACAAAATATTGTAATCCGTTTATTGTTTTAAATTGCACCTAGCAATGATCGTCGCAAATGCATAAAATCGAAGTGCACTCATCCGGAACGCAAGTATTTTCTTAAATAGTAGAGATCATCAAAATGTGAAATTCCTCTGCATTGCTCTCTCAAAAAATTATTCTGAATTTGCAACCTGATACACGGTCTACATTGTTCACTGAAAATTTCTGGAATATTCACTGGGAGCTTATCTCCGGATGATCACACTTTCCGTAACAAATAAAAATGGTCTCTTAAAAATCTTGAAAAACTGAGAGATTTATACAAAATATTGTAATCCGTTTATTTTTATAAATTGCACCTAGCAATGATCGTCGCAAATGCATAAAATTCGAAGTCCACTCATCTCGAACGCAAATATTTTCTTAAATAGTAGAGATCATAAAAATGTGAGATTCCTTTGCATTGAGGCGACGGAGCACGTCAGAGGAGAGAATGGTTCAACTAGCAGGCATTTATCACCGCATCTAACATTAATTTAGAAGTTCCCAGAAGGGGAATCTTTCTCGTAAATCTCGGACTTCAATTCCCGTTTCATTACAGCGAGATCTTGGAAGTTCGAGGCAGATTGCAGCTGCATTCCGCCGACTAAATCGTCGGACTCGATTCTTCAGCTGAAGATTGCTCAATGATTAAAAATGTATATTCCAAACTATAAGAATCGAATTCATCAAAACTGACTTGTCCGGGAACGTCGAAAAATGGCGGTACGGTAACGAAATCGGCGCGTGACTGTTAAACAGGGCAAAATGATGGTGTAACCTGGGCTCCCGGGACACCTGAGGACCTAGTCGTGCTCTCCGCGGGTTCGAGAGAAGAAAAAAAAAAGGAAAAAAGCGAACCTCTCGAATCCCGGGTCGAGGGAAAACCCAGTCCGCCGGTAATCACGGTGATTTACTTCGAAATGGTGGTACAGAAAACCGGAGTGGTTGGTTCCGGTCTGTTCCCGGCCATTCGGATGAAATGATGCGCGGGTAAGGGGCGTCAGCGTAGCGTCTCTCGTGATCCGGCCTCGAGAGAACTCGCTCGATTCCGTTTCGCGTTCCCGCGGATGGATTCGAGCTCGAATTTTTTTAAAGTCGGTGCTCGCGCGGTCGTCTTGCGAAAGAGAGGATAAGAAGAGGGAAAAAAATCGTGCAAACCGGAGAAGAAGTGCTGAAAAGTCTGGGGCCCCGGGAAGTGGAACCGTGTGTAGGAAAAACGTCGCGCGCGTGAGGCTCGGGGCACGTCGTAATAATCTCCGACGGAGCGACGAAGGGTAACGGGAGCCGATCATTAAATTGTTCCGGCCCCGGTTAACACTAGGAAGCGCGGCAGAGAGGCCTCCCACTCGGTGTGGGAGGCGCGCGTTTCCGCGATTGGACAATTAACAACTGCATTAGAAAATAATGAGGCTCCTCGTGGCGCGCGGCAGGCGATTACCTTTAACCTTGCGACCGTTCGAGCCATCGGCGTTTATTGTCTTGGATCCGGAATTTTACCGCCTTAATAAACCTTCAATATTTTAATCGGGTAAACTTTACTTTAGCGGACTCAAAATTTCTACCTTTTTATAAATCATTCATAAATCATGAGGTATTTGGTATGAAATCCAGTAGATTTGTTCCCGGGGCGGATGCAGATCGAAGTTTCGATCCTGTAGGATCAATAGTTCAGGAGTTATGGTTGCTTAAAAAGTTGACCATTTTTCAGTATTTGTAGTGACGATCGCGCGCCGCTTACCGAGCAAAACCGCTGGATGGCAGCGCCCTTACCTGTCAAAAACACTGAAAAATGCTCAACTTTAAGCAGCCATAACTCCCGAACCATTGATCCTACAGGATCGAAACTTCGATCTGCAGTCGCCCCGGGTACAAATCTATTGGATTACATACCAAATACATCATAATTGACAGGAGAAAGGCACAAATGTTGAGTCCGGTAAAGTAAAGAGCAGTCTTTTAATCAGTACCGGTGGTTTTACTTTAAACTATAGGCAGAATTACTTTCTCTAGATCTCTCTACCATCCTCCCCGGCTTTCAGAGCCTCTTACCTTACATCTCTCCCTCCCCCCTTCACCCTCCTAGAATCTCGCGCGTCACTGTTCTAAATCCTCCCCTATCTTCCAATAGGTCCTTCGTCCACATCGGAATCCCACGCGAAGCGACTTCAGAACTTCGAGAAAACGTTCTCTCTCTATCGTTGTCTCCGAGTACCCTCGGCCGTTATGGAATCCGCACACACCACGCTAAAAATAGTCGACCGATTACGTTGCTCGTTATTTATCGGCAGGCATCGCTAATGCGTCCCGTGAAATGCTCGGCGTGACGCGCGATCATCGATTGCATTAGCATGCGCGCCGCGAGAGGCGGGCAGAGCGCGCGCGGCCTCGCTCCCCGCTCTTTCTCTCTCTCCCTCTCACTCTCTTTCTCTTTGGCCGATCCAAGAAAACCGAGTCCCGGGAAAAACTCGAGCTGCTGCTAAAGGCGCGGCTTAAAATTCTCCGCGGAGGATAGTCGGCGTCGAGGAAGTGGAAAAGGACAAGCCGACGGAAAAGAAAACCACCGGATTATATACGCCGACCGTGTGTGCGTACCGGTTTTACGCGCTCGCGCGCGAGAGATGAGAGAACTACGAGAGTCTCGGCAAACGTTAATCCGATCTGAACCGTCGAAAGAAAATCAAATCGGCCGACGGTTTCCGTAGAGAGACACCCCACCGGCAGGAATATCCTGAATGGTGGTATCCGACGCAAACGTGTTCCGTCGCTTGCGAATCGTTTCTCGTTCCACCCGACACCTCGCTTCTTCGGTGACCTCGCGGACTTCTCCTGTTTCTCTTATTACGCATCTGGAACCGCGGCCGACACTCATTTCAGCGGGACAGTCGCCGCTCGATATGTACACGCCCCGCGAGAAAGCTAACTAGCCGGTCTCCGCAAGCTCTGTGTCGCTCGCGTCGTCCAAATACCGGTCTACGATCGCAGTTCGCACTGTATGTCAACATCCTTTATTCAACAATTTCTCTGTGAAACCGGCACTGGAATATTCGTTATATTTTTCTGAGTAGAATGAGCCCAAACACGGTACAGTTTGGACCACGTTTGCTCGTTTAATCCACGGTACACTGGAGCCTCGATTATCCGAACTAGTCGCTGGGATAGTTGTTACATTCTGCTGATTATAATGAGCCCAAACACGGTACAGTTTGGATCACGTTTGCTCGTTTAATCCAAATGCAGAAGACATCAGTTCGGATAACGGAGGCTGCATTCAACAGTGTTTTAAACGATACACGCGTGACCGAATGGTATCGTGTTTGGGCTCATTTTACTCGGAGGAACGTGACGAATGCGTGGAACGTTTCATTATAAGCCTTTCATTAATTAATTCTTCTAATTACAAGCATCGTGGGAAAAACTGAGATCAATATCTCGTAGAAATGATTGAAGCAGGCGTCTCTCGTTGAACGATTCCTCGTGCTCGGTGGAGGTTTTGTAAAGTGTCCAGGGGCGCCGTGTGCTCGTCGTTGCGGGGGCCGCGAACAAAAAGCGGTGCCCGATGAAATAATTATGCGGCGTGATTACGATCTCCGGGGTCCGGATGGAGAACGATTAGCGTGTGTATATGCGAGAGAGAAAGAGTGAGAGGGGGGAGGGGGTACGTGTGTCCCCGTGGTTCGTAGATACACGCTCGATCATTATTAATATTCTACGGACGCCGCTCCCAACGCCATTCCTTCGCGTTCCCGCGTTGCCGCCGCGGCCCGAGTATTCCGCCGGGGCTTGTTTCTTTCACAACGTTACAAATTCCACGTAGGACGCCTCGAGGATTTCCAGAAAAGCTACGACGAGTCCGCGGCCTCGGCGCGCGGAGGCCTCCTTTCTCCGTTCTTTCGGGCCCAGCCGGTCGAGGAAGCCCGAGCAAGCCCGAGCAAATCTCCTCCTCCGGAAAAACCGTTCCATCGTTTTTATTTCATGATCCGTTCCCCTTCTCTTCTCTGATTCCTGTCGCCTCTGTCCGCCTCTCTTTTTCCGACGATTTTTGTCATTTACACGCACGCGGAATCCGGCAGGCCGAGCTTGATAAAGCCCGGCGCAAAATATTGATTGCGGATGGCACCCGAAACCGTTCGCCGGTGTCTGAAAGCACTTCCAGGATACCGAGAATCCCTCTCCTGCCGGCGGTTGCCGCACTGGCGAACTTGGTGTCACGTGGCAATGATGTCACAACCACCCCCACCACCCTGATTATGCAACTAGTATTATAAAAGATTAGACACTGTAGAAAATACAGTTGGGACATCTGGGAAGTACAAACCGAAATTGAACAGAAAGCATAATCAGTGTATGGTCAAAAGTGCCATTTTTTTAAGGAACGTCCTGGATGCTTAAAAAGCGCAATCCCATAAAAATTAAATGATGGGACACCTAAATTAAATGAATAAAAATGAATGGCCCCAAAAAGAGTATGGTCAAAAGTGCCATTCTTTAAGGAACGTACTGGATGCTTAAAAAGCGCAATCCCAGAAAGATTAAATGATGGGACACCTAAATTAAATGAATAAAAATGAATGGCCCCAAAAACTGCCTTTAGGAACGTCAGGCTGATCAACAGCAGGCTCGGGCATCCTCTAAAAGGGTCCAAACACGTCGCTCAAGAAGGACGGTCTCTAAAAATGGCCACGCAAATTAGATAAATAAAAATGAATGGACCAAAAAGTGCCATTCCTTTGGAAACATCAGGCTCGTCAAACATCAAGCTTGCCTCTACACAGTGTCTAGGATCCTTTGAAGCCCGTTTGCCTTTCGAGCAACATTTTCAACTGAACTGCCACTCGAAATTTCAAATATAATACACGAGAAGAGGAAGAGCGACGCGTCATGTCGATCAGGCGAATACGACGCCTCCGACTCGATAGATCGAATTCCACGAGAGTAGCTGCCGAAAAAAGGCCGGTAAAAGTGGGCAGAGCCTAACGATCGTTAAAAGGTGACAAAGATTCCTCTCTCTGGTACAGAGGCGAAACAGCAGCGTCGAGAATTCCTAAATGAGCCCCCGGGTCGATGTGCTGAAATCCTGATGATCAGCCTTGTGGAGCTAGAGCAAGCTAACTAGCTAGCCAGCATCGGCCTCCCTTCCCAACGAGCTTTTTCCGGGAGGTAGCATCGATCAACCCTGGAGGACAGGTTGCTTCGCCGGCCAAGAGAGCCCCCGACATGGCGATCGTATACAATGGCACGAAGAGAGATCCGTGAATAACGGATCGTTCCCCATCAAAAATTCCGTTTGTACGCCGCACGCTTCTGACTACGGTCCTCCTGCCTCGCAAACCCTGCTGCTACCCAATTGTCCTGGTTTCTGAACTGCTGCACCCCCGTTCCGCGAAACGAACAATGATTTTCCTCCGAATTTTTCTCGTTTCATTCAGTAACTATCAGCCCAATACTCTAAAAGGTCCCGTAAGAGAACAGTGATCTATTTAACCTCTCCCTAATTGTCCTGGTGTCCTGAACAGATCACTGAACGCTGAACCTGATGGCCTTCGACGATCATTGCGAATATTTTTAGCGTTTAATGGGCACTATGAGGATATGTTCAGCCTCAAAAATCCCCTAAGAGATCCGCCATTCATGGATCTGTCCTCCCCCAAACTGTCCTAGTTCCCGTCCTGAACAGATCACTGAATGTTGAACCTGTCGTTCTGAACCTCTCAGTTCAGATAAATTGATGAATTGTGCACCCAATATCGCATTTGTAGGTACCCCATACCCTAAGATAGAAGTGTCCAAGCGCTGAAGCTTGAAGTCCAGCTTGAAAACTCTTTTCTTCTATTATTATTACAGCCAGCTCAAGATGTACCTGCCAACTCTCACATAGCATCCTATTTGTAGGTACCCCATACCCTAAGACAGAAGTGTCTAAATTTTGAAGATTGAAGTCCAGCTTGAAAACTCTTTTGTGAACCATAACAGCTAGCAGCTAGCTGAACTCTACATTGCTCCACCAGACCAGATCTAATCTGGATCTTTAATTCCGTTAAGCGACGGCATTTAAGCTTGTTCACCTAGTCCACTAGCTGATAAACACGTACCCCGGTCAGCCAGGGGCGTGGAGAACGTTTTGCACCCTTCTCGGACCAGCAGAGAAAGGGATACAAAGAGAGAGAAAGAACGAGATAAGGATGCAGGAGGGAAAATTACATATCGAGCTCGCAGGACACACCAAGGGGCCGCCGGTGTAGCGGCTACCTTTCCCACCCTTGCTTCAGAGTGTCCCTTGTCCATCGAGGGGGCCTGCCGTGCCCTCCAAACGGAATACTCGATCGTGATTAAACATACATAGGCACACCTCCATCGTTCACCTTTAATTCACAGGGTAGAGAGCTCTGTCTTTTGCCCACGACCTCCACGATGCGACGAGTAATTTCTTTCAATGACCGCCTCCCCGCTTCTTCAAACGCAGCTTTTTTTCCTTCGAACGCAAGTTCGTTCGACCTGTCGATCGGTGCCGTGTAATCTACGCTTCTGCATTATGTTGCCGGCGCCTTTGACGCGACCTGGTCGACGCGCACCGAGATTTACAAATGTGGAAAAACAGTGAAAATGTAAAAAGACAGTATTGTTTGAAAAGGAATGAATTTCTACGTTGCTCCTACAGCTTGCAATCAATTTTTCTGTTGCGTAACGATAAGAAATCATTTATTCTACTTTATATACAAGCACCGTATCATAGTTGTTAAAGTAGCTGTGTCCTAAAGAATTTATAGAATGTAGAGTGCTATAAATAGAATTTTCGGTGTTCCAAAAATGTTGCACTTGAAAGGGACGATTCCCGAGGACATTTCGAGAAACTTTTTCATATGCGAAAATCTTCTTCGCAGCCTCGTTCAGGAGTTATTAATAAAAAAACGCGGACCTATCAGAGAGCGGCCACAGTGAACAGACCCCGCCCAGAGGCAGGTACGTTAATAACTCGTTAACAACTCGTGAACGAAGCCTTTGAGAGCATTTTCGCAAAGGAAAAAGTTGCTTCGAGTGACCTTGGAAATCTGTATAAACGCCTATTCATTCGCCAATATAAAATGAATAATGATAAACTGATTTGTTAAATTGTTAAAAATGCCCGGTAAAGAGAAATCGATCGGATCGACAATCAACGCAGAAAGTGCATTGCGGATCGGAAATTTTCGCGAGAAAATTAAGCGTCGGGATTAAAAATCCGTCGCGCGGCCGTCGGACCGTTAATTTCGGCCGGACGCGCAAACACGGTCGAATTTCAAATGACAGCTGGCGTCGCGGAATAATTTTACGGCCGGTTACTTTGTAACCGGTATTAACAAAACTCGCGGCAGAGCGGGATTCAATTTCCAAGTTACATAATTAATGTGAAAGCGCAGAGTGTCCGCGTGCTGACGATTTAATTACTGGCAGAAGCGTGGCCCGTGTTAGGTTACGATTAACGTCGTGCATGCCCCGTGTACTAATGAACGCAAACAACGCTAACGCGCCGGCAAGTATGCGCGCGATTCGTCGGTTGCGGGTTCACCCATCGGCTCTAGAAAATTGCGACAAACCGGCACCTACATGTTCAGATTAACGAGCAATCAAAAAAATTTTGTTACTGTACTTTTCGTTACGATCGGGCGGTAAACAACTTTTTTTTTCAATAAACAATGCAATGAAAAATAACCAGAAGAGAATAACACACATGCAAATTAACCTTCGCAAGGTCATGTGGGGTCTCAAAAACCCCAACTTCAAATTTTCGAAAAGAATTTTCATATGAATAAAATTCAATCTGTTTGTTTACTTTTTATCCTGTGTTATGCTTTATCGAAAATTTATTAAAAACGTGGCTATTTATGAAATTCATTTGTCGGGGTCTGAGAGATATTTATATGATAAGACGGTCTCACAAAAAAACACGTACAGGTTTTGGTAAAATGTTCACTACTCACTATTTAAAAAATATACATAAACATAATTTAATTAATTGATAATTCCTTTTTTTTCGTTTATTTGGTACCCACGCTGCATCGTTGCATATAAAAATTAAGAATAACGATGCAGCCTGATTATCAAAGAAAAACAGGAATTGCTAATTAATGCTGTAATATTAAAAAATTAAATTGAATATATATATATATATATATATTCTTAATGGTAAACGGTCAAAATAGTGCATTCTTACACATTAAAATGAAGAATAACGATGCAGCTCGAGTATCAAATAGGGAAGAGAAAATAGGAATTAGTAATTAAGTAAATATAAAATATCAAAGTAAGTAGAGTAAATATAAAATATCTTTAATGGTGAATAGTGAATTTTCTATAGAGAATATTCTAGCAAAAGCTGTATATGTTTTTTTTCCGAGACCGTAGGCAATCCCCGAGAAAAGAGACATCAAGGGCCGAAGGGAGTATGGGGATGGAGGGTGAAAAAAAAATCGAAGAAATCACCCGGCTTCGTGACGCACGAAAGGAAACAGCGAGGGGTGTCGTGGCAAGCTTTCACGGAGAGGCAAGCGTCGAGATTCGGTCGGGGACCATGGATAATGCCCATTTAGTTGTCGCGTTGTCCACGACACAAAGTCATCCCCTGCGAGCGATGCAACATTAATGTTCCTAGCCCCGGATTACACGCAGTGTTTCGAGGATGTGCGTCGGTGACAAACACGCAGGGGCTGTGCCGATACACGCACACACACAGCGTGTACAGATGTCTGTATACAAGGACGGGAAACGCATACACGGAGAATAAAAGCTGCGGAAGGTCCGCGGCGAACCGACTCTCCACCTGCGGTGTGGAATCCCTTCGGGTAATCCAACAGCCACAATCAATCACCGTTGTTGCACCGAGTCCCGTTGACGAGCGTCGTTCGTCGAGATATCCATTTCGTCTGAATTGTTATTTAACGGAGAGCAACTTTCAAGAACCTCTCGCGAATTTTCCTGAATATTTTGCGGTCTACCGAGTTTCCGGAGGGAATTAAACTGCGGAATGATCGAAGATGAAACAAGAATGGTTAACATTCAATCTATTCGATTCTAGACATTCTTATTCGAATTTGATAGATTGAATTGTGTTTGAGAATTATCGAAATTCTATAGAAACGATTTATACTCGAGCTTCATGGCCCTTTAGGCAAAATAAATGTTGCATTTATCTGCATTGAGCTGCTCAACTAAATGAATATTTGTTGGTACTTACAAATAGGTGGAAGGGGGTTGGTGAAATATCTACTCAGCCATGTCAACACTTACCTGAAACAACAATGGAAAAAAATACATTATTATACATATATTAATAGTCTTCAATCAAAAATATAATTCCCACCCTCTTTGTCCATATTTCAGTCGTCCAAGTTACTAAACACTGTCGACATTTGTTTGAATAAAATAAAAATATATAAAAAAAAAACGTTTTACAAACCACGCTTATATTAAAATGCACTAAAAAGGAGAAAATAATTTTTTTAGGCATTAGTGGCTATAAATAAAAGCGTGGAGCGCTAAACTACATTGACGTAATCTTCGTGGGCGTTTTTATTTATAGTCACTAATGCCTAAAACAATTATTTTCTCCTTTTTCGTGCATTTTAATATAAGCGTGGTTTTTAAAACATTTTTTTATTTTCTATCATACTTTTTAGTCTTTTTTAAATGCAACGCAAGATATAGTAATACTGGTACGAAATAGTAAGATATAGATACGCAAGATATGGAAATGCGCGAGATAGAATGAGGGGATGACTCCGAGAGACGACGTCTCTTTATGAACACCACACTGAGCTCCTTCGGTGCGAAGTGGGTCAGTGGAGTGGGGATTAGTCGGTATTGGAACGCGTAGTGGAGTGGGGAGCGCTGGCGCGCGGAGTGGGGGTCGATGAACGTGATGACGTACTACGTCATGTTAATATTCAAATTTTTTTCTCCTAGACGCACAGTTTTTCTTTTAAATTTGTTTTTTAATACTGCATTGTCATCCAGTTCTGAGCAATGTTTAAAGTTTCAAGTCTCTAGCTCATCGGGAAGTGATTTAAAACTTGATCACAAGACAAGCTAATATAAGCGTGGTAAAAAAAAGAAGTAATTATTGCTTGATCTTTATGCCAACGGGTTGAGCAATGCGTGGAACGATGATTTTAACGATCGCGTGGGTGTTAAGCCGACTCCGCAGGAAGGAGAGCGGTAATTCGGGTTCTTTGATCCGGCAAGGGTAATTCGCGAGGGCAAAGGAAACGGAACGAGCGTTGCTGGTTCGAGTAACAGCGTTAAGCTCTTCTTTCTTCAGCGTTGAGGCAGTCCCGGTAGTCACCGGGGCACATTTCCAAGAGGTATTGTTACCTGACCTGCCCTTGCCCTCGAGGTTGCCACCATCTCCTGGCAGAGCTATCGTGTGGCCGCCTCCCTTGTATTCCTTATCGACGATTGCGGAACGATGTTCGTCCTTCGGACAATTTGCATTACTGTTTCGATATAGGGGTCGCTTAGAGCCAATGGAGGGGGAGTCCCTGCGCCAGTCGCCATTTATTATGAAACGATCGTACGGGAGGGGACACGAGCGTGGAAAACGGGTCCGCGATTCCGCGACGACGACGACGACGACTTTTCAACGCCGGGGAAAATTCTGCTTGATCGGTCGGCTTGAATAATGGATGCCCGATCGAAACGAACCTGTATTCCGTGCCGCGAGCACGTTTAAACTTTAAGCAGTTCTTACGCGCGAACGTTGCCATTATCGGGGACGCTTTTTCCATCGTTGGAAAACGTTAGCTCTCTGTCTCTCTCACCTGGCGAGACATCCGGAAACCGCTGTTTTTCCTACCGCGAATCCGATTCGCGGATCCCTGGCGTCGCTCGGAGAAGCTGTTTTAGACGGATTTATACCGAGAGAGAGAGAGCACATAACCTTGGACCCTGAATTATTCAGCGCGCAATTTGGCACGCTGAACAACCTCTCGCCCATTCGACGCTTACACTTTTCCGCCAGGTTCTCGCTGGCTTTTCTCGGGGATGTAAATGGAAATCGAATCGATCTGCACTTGGATGCTGCGCTCCCGGGTAAGAGCGTGCTTGTTTGGGGGTGATCGCTCACTGCCGAACTCGGAATATCGTCCTGTACAGTGCACACCTGGCTAGAGAGGGATGAGTGTGACGAGAATCACTTGCCACCATTTTCTAGGATTTTTTGGGGATGATTACTCCCAGTGAACATGTTGAAATCATCATTAGGTGCAAGACAACACCTGATAGAAGGGTAGAGTGGAATAACATTAATTGTTTGTGGCCATTCAGCAGCTGGGTAACCTCAAAGAATGGACCTAGCTTTAAAAATAGATCTTGCAGGGTGGAATTAAATTTTTTCAATGTTATAGAATTCTTTGGGGATGATTGTTCACAGTGAACATGTTAAAATCATCATTAGGTGCAAGCTCACACCTAATAGAAGGGTAGAGTGGAATAACATTAATTGTTTGTGACCATTCAGCAGCTGAGTAACCTCAAAGATTGGACCTAGCTTTAAAAATGTGCCTTGCAGGGTGGAATTAAATTGTTTCAATTTTATAGAATTCTTTGGGGATGCTTGTTCACAGTGAACGTGTTAAACACAGTGAAAGTAGCTTCAAACATGGAAGCTACTTTAAAAATGAACAAAGCAGGGTGGAGCTAGATCATTATAATTTTATAGGACTTTTTGGTCACACCTAAACATCAAGGTGATCCAAGGTCACGCCTGCTAGAAAGATAGAAGATAGAAAGACCTAGAAAGGTAGAGTGGACTAACAATAACGATTTGTGACAATTCGCGGCAGCTGTCCTCAAAAATTCGACCCAGCTTTAAAAATGTCCGAAGAAATGATTTCTGAGGATTGTTCGGGACTGTTCACAGCCGACCAGTTAAAGCTCCGTACACCTGTTAGACCGGAGCGTGTACTAACAATAATTACTTGTGACCACTCCGGCCGCTTTAGCAGCTTGGAACGTTCCGTTGATCCCGGCTTTAAAAAAATGGACAAAGCTGGCTTTTGCAGGAGAATGGCAAAAAAAAAATGTTAAAAAAAGAAAAAGAGTTTGGTAGCCTGGTAGAAGAGGTGTCTTCGGGAGAGAGGGGCAATATCTCTAACGAGCGCGAGACCGATCCTTAATTACGAGAAAAGGTCAGAGTAGCGCGGACGACGTTCCACAAAGAAGAGGAGAAAAGAAGCGTTGCTCCTCCGGGCCGCGAAGACAAATGAGAAGTATTAAGTGGCACGGCGATGATCTACAGGGAACGAGATCCCACGCGATGCATTGTTTTACCGGGCCAAAGAGAAAGAGAGAAGAAGAAGAAAGAGGGAGAGAGAGAGACGAAGTTGAGACAGAGTTGAGCGTGGTCCACGCCGCGCCTTGCCTCGCCTTGCCTCGCCTCGCCTCGCCTCGAAATGGAGATCACGCTGCTCCGCCGCTGCTGCACCGGATTATTCTTCCGTCTGCCTCGACCTCGGTTATTGTCTCCGGACAAGGTCTGCCACGGGGAGCTAGAGGCCAGGCTCCCCTATACCTCTTGCCATCGGATAGTAATCGATCGTGCATCCCCGGGAAACAATACCTACGCGAATATTCGTCCCAGATACTTAACCGTTTCCTCGTTGCCGAATCGTAAATCATCCTGGATCGCGATGCGATACGGAAATTGCACGACAAGTTCATTGCTTCGGTCATTTTTCAACCCCCCTCCCCCCAACATAACTGTTATTACTAGACTGCGGATCTTTATACATTTATAGGAAAATTTGGGAAACGAAACTCAGAATAGTAGGAACATTTTGAAAATTGCAGATGTCAATATATGATCTCTCATCTATTAAAATTATCAAGGGAGGAGATAACATTCTACATTGGTTTCTATATCTTGCAATCGACGCAGACAATTTTTATTTTTATTTTAGTTATTACTAGGCTCCAGATTTTATGCAGAATTGACAAAAATGGGTAGGTGCAATTCAAAGCAGTGAAAAGATGAACAAATTCTAACGGTATTGATATTTTTACTGTATTAAAATTATTAATGAAAAATATAAATTCATATTTAGCTCCCGAGTTTTCCAATAAATGCAGAAAATTCTTATTTTGCATAAAGATCCGGAGTTTAGTTATCACTATTTTTTCCGCGCGATTTTAGTTAGCCGCGTCACACTGTGCAACGGTGACCATGCGTGACCTTGCGGAGAAAAAATGAATTTCGTGATGAACTAAACGTTCAATACTGCACTACTTTAACTATCGCTAAATAGTTGAAATTGCAAGAATGCTGACAGCAATTTTTCACCAGTTCCGAAATGGTAACTAACTGAAGCGATTAAACGTTGCAGTAAAATTTCAATAGTTTAATTTCGGTGATGTTAACGCTAAACCTAACGAGCAAAAAAGCGACTAAAATGTTTTAGCTTACAAAAATGACAAGGCACTATTTATTCAGATTCTGTGCAATTTTTATTGCGATATGTGCCTGAGTAAAAAATCGATCAAATCAATCTTCATGTGACCAACTTCATCAAACTTCAGTTTCAATAATTGTGAAATGAAAAAAAATATGGAACCGGTCATGTGACCGGCAGTGGCAGGTTCAGTGTTAAATTAGGCTAGTTTCAGCGTGTGCTCGATTCTTTAGTATTTTTCCGTGGTTTTATCATGGCGACCTTGAATCACGAGCGCCAGCAAACCGCGACAGATGTTGCCCGAAAAGATTACGGGAGGGAACGTAATGGGATCCATGCGCTGCCTAGTTGGACGGTTCTCTCGGTCGCCGAGCTCTGTACTGAAACAAAGCTGGTTCTTTCGGTTCGATAAGGGGATCGACGGCTGGATCGATCTGCCTTTGTTCCTCGTGAAAGAATTAATGAAGAGAACCTGGACTTCTGTGCTGTCCTTTTGTTTCCTTTATGCTTGGAAAGAAGGTCAAACCGGGGGTTAAAGCGCACCATGTTCGCGCGCAATCTGATTAATATTTTACGTACTTCCCATCATTTTTCTGCTCGGACTATATAAATCCTGCCTATCTTCGAAACGAACAAATTAATAACAGAACAAATTCAAATACTTTCTGCCTTCTGCCAATTACTCGAGAATAATGGGAAAGAAAATCGTATTTTAAATTATTTCTGCTGTGGTATTAATTAATTTCGATTCATCTAGAGTGCAAGATAATAGTACAATTATTGTTTTTATTCTCTCCACCATTTCTGTACTCCTCAGAATTTCCTCTCTCTCTCCGAGAGAAATATTAATAATTAAAAATATTCTGTATTCTGTAGAATCTCGAATGATTCTGATTTTTGTTGTCGTTTAGATAAACAGACAATTGCGCAATTATTATATTCAACTTCCATATCATTTCAGTACTCCACAGAATTTCCTCCGAGATATTAAAAATTAAAATTAAAATTATAAATATTCTACAGTCTGTAGAATCTCGAATGATTCTTATTTTTGTTGTCGTTTAGATCAAAAGACAATGGCGCAATTATGATATTCGACCTCAACATCATTTCTCTACTCCTCAGAATTTCCTCCGAGATATTAAAAATTAAATTAAAATTATAAATATTCTACAGTCTGTAGAATTCCGATGGATTCTTACTTTTCTTATCGTTTAGATCAACAGACAATGGCGAAATTATTATATTCGACCTCTCTATAATTTTTGTACTCCTCAGAATTTCCTCTCCGAGAGAGAGAGAGAAAAAATATTGAAAATAAAAAGTATTCTACATCCTGTAGAATTTCGAAGGATTCTTATTTTTTGTTATCGTTTAGATTTTAGATCAATAGACTATCCTCCGTTTTCGAACGTTGGATATAAAATGTGTAAACAGACCACGGACAGAGGACAGCGATAGGTGAGCGAGTACGAAGACGAACTGTTTACGTTCTAGCGAAAACAAATCCCTTCTATGAGTTTGTGTGTGTGTGTGTGTGCGGCTGCAGGTGTTCGGTTGAGGCGTCCTAGACGCCAGTTAGTCGTTAGCCAAACGACTTCGCTTGTTTTCTTGACGACGTTGGTTTTTTGACAATCCTCAATAAAGAATGTACAATCCACATTCGTAATTACTAGACAGCGGATCTTTATGCAAAAAAAATTGTCTACATCGACCGCAAGAGATAGAAGCCAACTATAATGTTATTTCTTCCTTTAATGATCTTAATTGAGGAGAAATCATATACGAACATCTTCAATTTTTAAAAATGTTCAACAATTTTCAATTTCGTCTACTCAATTTTACTAGAAATGCATAAAGATCCGCTGTCTAGTAATCACGTTTATTTCATTATAATTCAGCCCATTTTGGTTCTAATTGAACACAATATATTCAACCTCTCCATCAATTCTCTCTTCTCCTCAGGATTTCCTCTCCGAAATATTAAAAATTAAAATTAAAAATATTCTGGGTTCTGTAGAATATCTCGAATATGATTCTTATATTTATTATCGTTTAGATCAACAGAGACCCCGCAGACAATGTTTAATTACCACAGTCAGCCGGTTCCTAAGGACAGCTCGTTCCCTTGATCAGACAGTAACGAAGGCGCGGGTAAGAGGTCTCACTCGGCCGTGGTGTCAATCATCGATTATCAGGAATTATAGAGTTCGAAGAGTAGGGCGTAATTAATTCTTTTTTTTTTCACGGTCGTACCCAGTGATGGAGGGGCCCCTCGATGCGTACGCCATTGAGAGGGCCCGTCGGACTGACTCTCTCTCTCTCTCAGCCCCTTGTTCGCTGCATTAACAGGCATGACTTGAAAAATGTGGTTCCTAACACCGTCCCTCCCGTCTGTCTGTCCATCCGTCCGTCTCCCGGTGGAATGACCGACGAGATCATATTATTAATGCGTCTTCTTGCCTCGTTTCGTTGATAGTTTAGCCTCGGACGAAGGTCGGGGCCACACCGCCGGAGAGATGATAAGAACAAATTATAAAACTCGAAATCGCCGGGATTAACGGGCCCGATCGCTCAGCCAGATAACTATCGACCCCCTCGGCGACCATAATTGAATCCCCCCCCCGGAATGAAACCGAGAAAAACCAAGCATGCCACAAATCAAATTGTACAATTTTTCTGCGACGATACGAACGAACCACAGTTCATTATTGTTACTGGTTTTTGCGAAATTTTCAGGCAAATTTAATGTAATGCAAATATTGCAAAAGATTAATGCTATTGCAATTTTGTAAAAATATTTTTAGCACTCCCACTACCAACATGTTCTTATTTCTCCTGTCGGGAAATAACCTTATTCGGGTCCCCTCCACTTCACAGAAGATTGGTGGAGAGACGCAGGAGTGGGGAGAGGAGCCATTCACAACCAGTGGGCATTATTTAGCGAAACAAATATTTCAAATACTATTTAATATTTTAGATTTTATTTTGCTTAAAGAAAATAGTATTTTAAATAAATATACAATTTCGAAAATAAGATATTTCTATTTTAACAATCTGAACCTCAAAATAAAATATTTCTATTTCAACAATTTGATCCACAAAATAAAATATTTTACTTTTTGCATTGTTATAATATCTTATCGTCAAGAAACGGTTTACACCCATAAATGTATTGAATTCGAACAATTATTTTCAGCAATAATACTTAAAATTGAAATTTATAATAAAGACAAAATAAAAATATTTTCAATATTCTTTAAATAAAATACTATTTTCAAACAAATTACCGCCTCAAATAAATTATTTTATTTTCAAAAATTACTGCATCAAATAAAATTTTTTATTTCAAAGTTGTACACATACTTTAAAAAATAAATGGATTATTTACTATTTACTAGTTGAAATACTATTTCCCCAGCTCTGTTCACAACTTTTTGCTATAGCACACCTATTGATATTACCATAACTAGCGTTCTGTTGGTCAAAGAGTTAATTTTCGGTAGATAAAATCTAATTTTAAATTGTGGAATAATTAAAAAAAATTTAGAAATGTAAAGATTGTCCTTGGGAGGTTGCTTCCGTTCAGCATAATCACTCTGCCGCTGATAGAAGAACTTGGAGAAAAGTGAAATTCCGAAAGGGTTGTCTCCGCATTTTCGAAGGGTCCTCGACGGCTAGGATCCCGTCGTGCCATCATTATACTCGCGAGGATCCGGCGAATGCGAGTTGGAGAAACGCACCCTTCGCGAATCGTCTTCGTAAACGATTACGATGATGCATATCCATCTTGCAGGAGGGTGTACACTCTCCCTTAACGCCGGCGTTAATCCACGTTAATGACGTCGTCGACGAAATTCATGATTACAAAACGGAGACGAGACGCGATAGGAGGAGGAGAGAGCCTCGAACAAAGTGGCAAACCGCTCGTTCGCTCGAAAACCTTTTTCCCCATTCTCTCTTTCTCTTCAACGTTTCCTTCAACCCCTCCCTCTCTCTCTCTCACTCTCGTTCTCGCGTAGAGCGGGAGCGTGGAATTGCGCACGCTGGCTCTGCCCGATCCTTTGAAAATGAAATATTCCCTCGTTAATTTCCGCGAGAAAAGCGTCGTCGGGGAAAAATACGTGAAACACAAGGACACGAGACGACGACGACGAAACCAGGACCGTGTGTCCTTCCGAGCCTCGTCAAAGCGCCCGCGCGCCACGCCACCCGGGAAATCCGTTTGCTTTCAGCCTTTAATTTTTCACGCGCAAGTATGCCACAGCACGGGCCCACCTTCGTTAACGACGTACTTTCTTCGGTTAACGCCGCTTCTGTGCGAAAGCTTAACGCGAATGCGAAACCGCGCGCGACGCGCCGACGCTCGCGATCGACGGATTACAGCTGAATGAGGTATAGTCCGCGCCAAAACCGCGCACCTGCGACACTTTCCTACTTACACCGCTTCGAATTTCGGATTTACACCTATTCAAATTTCGGATTTACAACAATTTATGTTTGGAGTATATAGCGCTTCCAAGTTGGAAATTGGAACGCTACGAATTTCGAATTTAATCGCTTCAAATTTCGAATTTACAACGCTATAAGATTGGAAACTACAACGCCCTGAAATTGGAATTTACAACGCTTCAACTTTGGAATTTACACGCCCCGAATTTGGGATTCGGAACGCTGCGAATTTGCAATTTAAACGCCCCGAATTTGTGCAATTTACAAAGCTTCAAGTTTGGAAACTACAACGCCTCAAATTTGGAATTTGGATGCCCCAAATTTGGAATTTGGACGCACCGAATTTGGTATTTAGAACGCTTCGAATTTGGAATCTAAACATCCCAAATTTGGAGTTTACAACGTTTAAAATTTGGAATTTAAACGGCCCGAATTTTTAATTTACAATGCTTCAAGTTTGGAAACTACAACGCCCTGAAATTGGAATGTATGGACAACGTTTAAAATTCGGAATGTAAACGCCCCGAATGTGAAAGTCACAAAGCTTCAAGTTTGGAAACTACGGCGCCCTGAATTGGGTATTAACAAAGTTTCCAATTTGGAATTTATAACGCCTCAAATTTGGAATTTAAACGCCCCGAATTTGGAATTTACAAAGCTTCAAGTTTGGCAACTACAACGCCCTGAATTGGGAATTAACAAAGCTTCCAATTTGGAATTTATAGCACCTCAAATTTGGAATTTAAACGCCCCGAGTTTGGAATTTAGAACGCTTCGAATTTGTAATTTAACCCCCTCGAATTTAGAATTTGGAACGCTTCGAATTTTCAATTTAAACGCCGCGAATTTGAAATTTACAAAGCTTCAAGTTTGGGAACTACAGCGCCCTTAATTGGGAATTAACAAAGCTTCCAATTAGGAATTCATACCGCCTCTAATTTGGAATTTACAATAGATTGCGAGAACCGAAAATTCGAACTCTTGTTGTCGACTAATTTGGATACTGCTAAAAACATCGTTGTTCTCAGATTATTTTAAAAATGCATAGCTCCGTGCCGAAAAGGTAAGTTTCCAACGAAACCGGAGATTGCTATTCGTCGGACGTGGATCGTCAGAGACGGCAGCCATTCGGCGCGGTGTTGCACCCACGCCTGGTGGAAAAGCAAGAAAGAACGTCGGCCGATAACTCTTGCCGGAGGCGTCGGTCGAAACACGATCCACGTGGCGCCGACGTCATACCAAACGGGCCCCGGAGACTGTTGTCTCCGCACGATCGACGTCCAATTTACATTTGAATCACGCGCGCGGCGTGTCCCCGTCGCGTTTTCGACGGCCACGAAATTCTGTGGACCCCTCGTAAATCGTTGGGTCCAGAGGAAAGAGGGGGAGAGAGAACGAGAGGGAGGCCCCGCAATTTTCAGGTGACACACACGCCCGTTTCGTTCCGGCTACGCCACTGCCGGGGCCCACACCGGTGCCTTGTGGTAGTTCGTCCAGGTGATTACGCTGTCGCTCGGGGCACGTCCCATCCCCCGTGGGCCCTTGAGTCCCCCTTCTCCTTCGCCTCCCCTCTTCTGGTATCCCGTTTGGTCTCGCCACAGGATCCACTGTAGAAACGAACACGGGGCCCTACGTTCGTGTATGTGTGTGTGTACGTATAGGAGGGGCCTCACACTATTGCAGCGTGATGAACCGACTGGACCACCTTATGTCCTCAAACCGTGAAGAGGGACGAGCGTCCGGGAGACTGTACGAGGTGCGAGGAGGACGACGGGTAAAAGACGAAATGGCCGGTGGGCCTGTGGACCCCGATGGTGGGGGACGACCAAGGCTCATCTCGCAGCAATCGCTTTGGTCACGCCAACGCTACCCCTCTCTCCCACCTTTAATCAGGTGTTAAATACGAGCATCGTTGCACACCTTCGGTATTCCCACCACCGACCTATCGGCCACGGCTCTCCCGTGTACTACCTCTCTCTTTCTTCTTCTTCTTCTTCTTCTTCTTCTACTCTCTATCCTCCTTTTCTGATCCTCCTTCTCCTCATAAGGCAGCCTTCGGACGCTCGACTTTCCAACACACACCACCACCTTCCTACGAAACCGAGCGTCTTCGGAACTCGTTGCTGAAGACAGCGGAAGAGGAGACTTAGATACTGGCCGACAGGTGCGACATTACGCCTCGCAATGGATACGAAGAGGACAACTAGCGATGACGTTTTATCACCAAACTGTCGATCTTCATCGCCCGAAAGATCCCACCGAATCAAAGGCAATTGAATAGTTTTATAACATGGCCAAGAGGTCGCTGGGGTCAGATTGAATGGCTGCGAAGTAGCCTAGCGGATGCCTGAACGAAGGCAGCAGGTTCAGAAAGCGGAATCCGAATGAAAAGCTACCCGGGGCGGCGAGCTCCGCCATAATTACCGTGGGCAGTGAACCGCGTTGGCGTTGCCGGTTCGATCGGAGGCCGACGAGTGACTGATTAGCCTCGAGTGGCACGGTTAGGCGACTCGCGAGGTCACGAGGTTTCGCTTATGAAAGAAAAGGTGGTGAGTAGCGAGGAGAGGAGCCCTGGAGGCGGCTCCGGTTCGAGGAAGGAGGGTAGCAAAGCCGTGGTGCACACACAGGCGACGGTGTTTCGTCTGGGTTCGATTATCGAGGAGCGAGCAACCTGCTGAAGGGAGATGAAGAGCGGCGAAGAGAGATGAAGACCGATGAAAATCGAGTGTAGAAAGAGTGAGAGAGAGAGAGAGAGGTGGGGATTGGTAGTCGTTGAAGGAGGAGAGGAGAGGGAAAAGAAGAAGAAGGAATCAGTCAGGCAGCCAACCCGCCAGTCAACCAGCCAGTCCGTCAGTCAAGCCGTCGCGGCTCGTTCTCCGTCACTCGTTCGCTACTCGGTGTGTTAATTAGTTAAGGTTGTTGGTCGGGGACTAAATTACACCTCCGGAGCTACTCAAAGGAAGCAATTACTGGTGGCGCAACCCGGAGGGGGACTCTCGTGAGTCTCGCGAGGGAAAGAGCGAGAGAAACATCGCTGCAGAAGAGGCGATGGAGGAGGTCGGGAGGGGGAACAAGGTGGAGGAAGAGGTGAAAGAGAGAGAGAGAGAGGGAGAAGTTAACGGCGAGCAAGTAAGCAAGTAAGCAAGCCAGTCAGTCAACCAACCAGTCAACCAGCTTAGCCTAGGTTCGTTCATAGCTACCGGTGTGCAGGAGCTTCTGTTACCGCTGCCAACGTCGCGCACGGTTTTCCTGTCGATCCGTCTGAATGCGCCCGGTACACGTGACTCGTTCCGTGCCCACTTTTATGTTCAACGACCTGCCAACCCCTTCCTTCCTTCCTTCTTCTTCTTCTCGCCCCTCCTGACCCAGCCTCCCGCCATTGGTGCACATTCTCGTTCGAGTACCCCAAGCCCGATATACCCGACCCGTGCCCCCTAACACACCACCCAGCCGCCGCCGCCGCCTTTCTTTTCCTACGTTATTCCACCCTTGTATGCGCTCGTTACACAATATCCGAGCCGCAGGCCGGAATTGATTTTCAAACCGATGCCCGAAGCCCCCGCGGTCTGCCAAAATGCTGGACCTCCTTCGCATCTCAACACACTGTCCCCCAGCCAGACTGAGCTGATGATAAGCAGGCCTTCATGCTAAATTGTCCTGGCACGTTGCGATACGAGTCAGTTCAGCCTGTGCTCGCCGAGGAGACCTAGAAGCCTCGCTGATGAGCCTAGCAAGACTAGGTCCCCAAACTAGCCAAAAATCCGGTGTCTTGGATCAGCTTTAAATATTTAAAACTGATGGACGCAAAGCTGATGGACCTGAAGCAGCTCCGGTTGATCAACGTTCATCAGCCAGGCCAGAGGAACGTCGTCATCTTTTTGCTTGCCATATTTGAATTCCTGCGGAGCGAACACGGAACAATGGAGTCCGTCCGTGTCCCGATTGTTCCGCAGACGCAAGAGCTCGCAAGCTCGCGTGACAAAGATTGAAGGCAAACACAGAATTCAGAGAAGCGGGGTACTCTCCTCCGACTGCGGCGGCGGCGGCGGCGGTTGCCGATTCATCGGAGACAAGGGTTAATCGTGTAGGTTCCTTGAGATGTTCTACCCGAGCTACACAACCGATGAACCTTTTACAGACGTTCGTAGAAACAAACTCGAGTCACTCGAGAGTCCGCGAATAGCTCATCAGGGACTGTTCGTCAGTGTCAATCGGGACCTGTCCACCGAGAGCGTCGTCCACGATGCACCGGGGGCTTGACAGCGCAAAGCGATAGAACCGAGAGCCGGGTACAGTAATGCGTGTCTCTTCTCGGGGAGCTAATTGCCATTCTGTCTAGAGTCCTAAGACAGGTCTCCGGGAGACTTCTCTTTGGCCTGTATAAGGTAGCCTGGTGGTGGACAGTCTCTGATCCGCGAGCGAATGCAAACATTTTCCGATATTCTTTGGCACACAGGCTAAACTTGAACCTCATTTCATCCAGATCGGTCGGAAATAAAGGGTCCTAGAGTTAGGACTTGCTCGGCAAGGGTACCCCAATTGATCAGAAACCAATTGCCCTTTCGGCGAAAGTGAACAATTTCGATTATTTTCTACGGTAGCTTGGCTGAACGAACTGGCTGGCAGGCTTGTGCGGTGGGTTCGTTGGAGCTATCGAAGATCGGAGGACCGTTCGGACTTCCCGAGCCGGGAGAAAGCCAGCTTTGCCTAACTGTCTCGTAAAAAAATGCGTAGGACGAGGGACTTTGCCAAACAGTGGGGGAGTTGGTCGTGGAGGGACCGGTATGCATTGTGTCTTGCCGGTGGGGCCGAGAGGAGGAGAGGACCAGAAGGTTCGGGAGCTTCTAGGAATTGCGACGTAATACTCGGAGACCCGCGAGTTGGGTACCGGTAATTCCTCGTAAACCCATCCCTCTGTTGCGAATTGTTTTTCGAGGATGAACGAGGGAGAGGGACCTGGGAGCGGTGACAAAGAAATTAATATTGAACTATCGCGTTGTTGCCAATTGTTTCTTCGAGGATGAACGAGGGAGAGGGGAGCTGGGCGGAAGGAGGTGTTCGGGTTTCTCGTCGAATGTCGTTTGGCATCGTTTGGCTTGCTTCTTTTTTTTTTCACGGGGCGATCCGTTCTACGAGAAGAACCGGTGATTAATAAGGACTAGGGTAGCTGGAGAAGACGGCTGTAATCTTCAATCAGCGACGAGGAGCGGGACGGTAGACCGTGCAATTATGAATTAAGGATGAATCGCGACAAACAGAAAAGTAGGCAGGCGGGGCTCCTCGAGAGATGGTCTAGCAGGGGTGCCTCGTACGACAAGGAATCACGATACGTCGGGCCTGAGCAAGACTTTTATTGTCCTCCATTGCTGTATGTGTGCGAGAGAGCAGAGAGAGGATCACCCTCGATCGTGCAGCGCCGGAGACTGATTGGGCATCACCTTGCGTGGCTTCAATCCTCTCCGCTCCCTATAATAAATCTCCGGAAATTTCTCATCTCTTTCACCTCTCTCGCTCTACCCTCCGCCTATTATCCGGCATGCGAAAGGGAAACAAAAAGGAGAAGGTGAACAGAAAGAGGGAGAGAGAGAGAAGACAGACGGGGGAATTTTAAATAAATCCTTCTAATCTGCATCGCATATTTCCCGAGCTGGATTTAATGGGATAATAACGTCGGCCAGGAGGAAATTTCGCATCCGGCCAAGTCCAAGCCGAGCCGGAGACTGCGACGACGTCTTTTATCGCGTTCGAAGGGTTTTATCATCCGTCTCGCACACCGTGGCGAATCCTACCAGTCGTTAAGGACATCGTTTACTCCGGCGCAACAACACTCGGTTCTTTCTTTTCACCGAGACACTTGCTGCGATTTCATGCGTTCGAGCCGCGACGCCGAGTACCATATCTTCGCGCACTTTCTGATCACTAGGTTCGGACGCAATTTTATGCGAACGAAAAATTGTCCAGGACTATTCCGGGAAACGGAAATGAGCTTTTTATGAATTCTTATAGCTGCAACCGTAAGTTGAAGTTTAATTTTCTGATCACTGGGTCGGGATGCATTCTTTGCAAAATAAAAATTAAAATGTGCAGTTTAAAATTGTTAGCGGAATAATTTATTTTAGTTGCCCCCCACTTTTTTTTACAATTCACGTACAAAATTTTAATCTGAGAGATTCGCAGTTCACGACGACCTTGAGCAAGTTGGCGAACTTGCGCCCACAGAGATTACGTCCGAAGTTCTTATTCGGCGGCTAATGGCCCGAAGAACGCGTTCATCTGAAAACGACATTTGTTCGGGCTGGTGTGCAATGATTTCGCAAAAACTGCAGCGCAGACGTGTATGCAAAAACTGCAGCAGACCGGGCACAATCTGTGCCGTTCATGGTTTCTTCTTTCCGTCAAGGTCAAATAAGTAATCTATCGCGGAACAATACCATACAGGGAGTTTGAAAAACGTTGTACTTGTAAGGGGTGATTCTTGAGGTGATTCGAAGTAACTTTCTCTTTCACGAAAATGTTCTCCGAACCTCCGTTAAGGAGTTATCAACGAAAAACACAGGCGAATCAGAGCGAGGCTGTTACTCCGTCTCGCAGAGTGCGGCGTTGGCATTGGCTTGACTGAGGCGGTCAGCTAGTAGGCGCGCTGTGATTGGCGGATGTTCAATCGCCGACAACTCCTGATCGAAGCGTCATAGAACGTTTTCGCAAAGGACAAACTGGCTTCAAATCTCCTCCCTCGATCATTATCGACAGTAAAATAAAATAATTATTCTTTCCGGTAAAGGGTGTTCTAGAGTAGGATTTCTTCATCAGGATTTGAATCATGTAGAACAAGAACGAGAGGGTGGAGAATCGGATTAATCGTTGGACAGTCGAATTTCGGCAGATGCGAGATACAGGTTGCCGTGCAAAGGGGCAAAGAATCGAACGAAATCAGGCGTCAAGCGTTCCGGAGGCGAAGACAACGGGGTAGCGCGCGAAATCTCTGGTCGTTGACGAAGAGACGGAAAGAGCGGACGGTTGGTGGTGCGCGGGGGTGATTGGGAGAGCAGCCCCGTTCGCGCCAATCGTCGTTGAAAAAAAAAGAACCTAGAGAAAGAGAGAGAGAGAGAAGGAAGGAAGAAGCAAGCTCGGGGGCTGGGAACAATGAAGCGGCTTGATTGTTCTAGCGCCTGGGCTCGCCGCGCGACGCTTCGGATTATGCCCGGAAGTCTTCTCTTTATCTCTGGCCGGGTATTCGTGTGTCCTCGGTGTCTGATTCCGCGGGAAGGGTACGCGAGAGAGCCTAGCAGAGCAGAGAGAGAGAGAGAGAGCGTGGCTGTGTAAGGAGGACGACACGAAACGGCGTGGCGTGGTTATCACGCAGCCTGGAGCGATCGGGACACACCGATCCTCACGCACATCAGGCTGGAAGAAGAGCCCCGGCAGCAACCGGCGCATTACTAAAGGATACCACCACCGACCATGGCAGAGAGCATCAGAGCGGTAGCGGTGGAAGCTGTTGGAGGCTTCAGCATCAGCAACAGTCGTCACCGTCCGCCTCGTCACCGTCACGGACCGATGCATTGTGCGCGGAGGACGTGTCTGTTGCTCGTACCCTATCCCCCTCTCTCTATTTCACTCTCTCTCTCTTTCTCTCTTTTTTCCCCGCAGACGTTCGTCATCCTCGCTCGCGCCAGGGAGAACCTTGAATGACAACGGGCGCAAACACCGCCCCGGGGAATATTAAAAACGTTCCGTGGGACACTGTCGGCCCGAAGAAGTATGAGGCTGAAGGGATACGCTGGCATCCGCGTAAGCATGACGAATAACAAGCCCCCGGGTTCTGTGTCATCGCCCATCGGCTCGCAACAACCACTCCCGCGACGAACGAGATAGGACACACAACCACCATCACCGTCGTCGTCGACATCGTCCTCCTCCTACTCCTCCTCATCGCCGTACTCGCCTAACGAACCCACCTGACGCGTTCACGCGGACTTCCTAGCTAAAGGCACCAGACTACCAATCTCTCGCGGGACCGATAAACGGATGCTGCTGGACCCCATCCACCACCAGGCGAAGTTGATACACGTGTTCGCGCCAACGGCGAGCTAAACGGTTCGCCGGAGTTCGAAACGGGATTGCGAATTTCTGATGGACACCGGGGACTTCGGACGGAGCCGATAGCGTCGCGATTTTTTCACTGGGTAACGTGGATCTGGAGACTGGGGACTGGTCTGCGGGGGTCCGTAAAATTAGTGGAGGGCACTACGTTTCTGAAGAATACTTCAGACATAGTCTCCGTTGATGATGCAGGTCCTAACCGAAATGAATCATGGAATTCATCCGATAAAATGTTGAAATCCTAGATCGAGATAGGCTCAGCTACCACTGTCTAAAATTACATCCGCCCAACTTCATTTGTTCCGAGGAAATCGACGTATATCCACATTTAGCAACTGTTCTAGGTAACTTCTGAAAGAAATCCAAGTCGTATCAGTCAATATTAGACTATCCGCAAAGTGAATGGAAGTCACCACACTTCTGAAGGAACCTTCCAACATACTCTCTTCAAATGATACAGCTCCTAACCGAAATGAATCATGGAATTCATCCGATAAAATGTTGAAATCCTAGATCGAGATAGGCTCAGCTACCACTGTTTAAAATTACGTCCGGCCAACTTCGTTTGTTCCGAGGAAATCGACGTATATCCACATTTAGCAACTGTTCTAGGTAACTTCTGAAAGAAATCCAAGTCGTATCAGTCAATATTAGACTGTCCGCAAAGTGAATGGAAGTCACCACACTTCTGAAGGAACCTTCCAACATACTCTCCTCAAATGATGCAGCTCCTAACTGAAATGAATCGCGGAACTAATCTAAAAAGCAATGAATCTAATAAAACGTTGAAATCCTATCTAGTCTAAAATTCCATCGGTCGGACGTCGTCTGTTCTCGCGAAATCGACGTACGCCCACGTTTAGGGTGTAGCTAGGGGTCTGAGCGTAGAGGGGCGCGCGTTCTAATATTCAGAGGCTGGTGGTTCAAAGGGTTGGGTGGCCGAAAATGCTTCCGATGGTTCCCGGTGCGCACCGAGGTCGATCCCGAGGAATTCCGGTATGTCCTTGAGGGCCGATCGAGCCGAATCGAAGTCCCGAATTCCCAGTCGGAGTCGAGCTTACGCGCTCGCTGGTTCGGGGTGTGGAGGAACACGTTGGAAGAAACGAGAAGGGCGAGGGACGAGGAAGGAGGACTTGGCTGGCAAGGATGAAAGTAGGAAGAGGACGCGAAGTGGAAGCGGTGGAGTGTAGAGGGGTGGTGAAGGGGGAAGGGAGGGGGGGCAGCGAAACCGTAGGCCGTAGGCAAAGCAGCCGTAATAATGGACGAGAAAACGAGACGTGGACGAGTCGAAGCGAGCCGGTAGAGAGGCAAGAGCAACAGGAACAAGAGCCTGGGTACCCGGGACGGGAAGAGCGAGGTGAAAGGGAGACACGGAGAACCCAGAAGGAACGACGAGGAGGAAGAAGAAGAAGAAGAAGAAGAAGAAGAAGAGAACGAACAGACGACGACGACGACGACGACGAAGAGCAGCTACGCAAACCCGGTCGAGCGAGAGCGGAGCCGTTGCGGAGGCGACGTGGCTCGGTCGTGTTTTATTTACTTAAGACCAGTAGCGAGCTCGGCGCAGGTAGAATTCCACAGCTGGAATCTTAATAAGGGTGGCCAGGGGTTCTCCCCCGCTACTTCTTTCTCCTCTCGCTCCTCTACGACCGCTAACCGTGTCCTTATACTCCCTTCTTTCCAGAGTCGCGTCTCGTTGGGGACTACTGTCGCCCTTCCACCGACGACCACCTTCTCGTCGTTCCTCCCCCCTCAGCCCCCCCCCATCCCGCTTCTTCCTACCCGCGAACACGTCCAGCCAGATGAAGATTATCAAGCGGAAGTTTTGTCTCGCATATGACCAAATGTCCGCAGCTGCTGTCTCTGCCCCGCGGTATTTTTGGCTCGACCACCGCTGCACCGAAGAGGATCCGCAGCTTCGCGGATGCTGACCGCCAAACTTGGATTAGAGGATTTAGATCGGGGAATATTAGCGCTAGGAATTGCCCGAGGGTCTCCGTCCGGGGCTCGTTGTCTTATTCGCTGATCGCTTGGAGGATGGGTCTAGCTACCGGGGGTCCAGCAACAATTGATCAGCAGCCAGAAGAAGTTGGTTGAAAAACTGTAGTTGAAATTTTAAACTGCATGTTCGTCGGGATGGCCGGTGTGACCAGAGATTCGCAACACCCTTTTCGAAACGTTGCGGCTTCGCAACGCGAAGAGACCGCCCAAGAGGCGAAGGGGCGGAGGGATGGAGAGTGATAGAGACGATAGAGGGAGGGACCGACGAGGGAGCGAGAGACAGAGAGGGAGAATATCGCCGGTGGGTGCTGGCAAAATTATTGTGTCCGCCTAACTAATCCATACCGCAACGTATGCAACCCTCAACCCCTGCGTGCATGAAGAGCGTGCTACAGTCAAGTGCGCCACTGCGCGAGCTCATGTACCGGGTGACTCTAAAGGATCGTTAAAACAATGCGCCTCGCGGACAGGGTGACACACGCACGCACCGAGGGCCGAGAGGAGGGGGGGGGGTGGTGGTGGTGGTTTAGGATCATCAAAAAATTTTCGAGTGCGTGCAACAACGCGCGCGTTGCGGGAACGCCGGACCCTCGATGATACTTGCCGCAGTTGCGACACAGACACGCGACGATGTTGCATTACTTGCGTGCTGCGTTTCATCCGCCATGGCGGACAACAAACCCGAACGGTTCGGAATCGACGCACCGCTGTGAAACGTGACGAGGAATCGGCGAACGAACCGCCGTGTTTTCCGCGGTGATTCGCACTTGTTCGAAACCACCGCGGACGTGTCGGTTCGGTCGGGATTCTCGTGAAAATTCCATCCGTTAGAGCTACTTCACTGGGCTCGCAGTTTCATATAATATTCGACCGGGCCGAATCGATTCTACTCTCTCGTAATTGTGCAGTGGCAATTAGGGGTGGGCGGCTACGCGACATTTCGCATTCGGCTCGGGTTGGGACCCGAAAATTTATAATGTCCAGCAGTGGCGCATCCAGGGGGAAAGTCTCCCCCCCCCCAATGAAAAAAATGTTCAGTTTCCAAAATTAAAATCGCGGAATAGCCCTGGGCACCGTTTACAGATATTTTGGCTAAAGATAAAAAGGTCATCAAAACCTAGGGCTGGGTTCAACTCGGCCCCTCTCCCAAGATTAAATCCTGGATGCGCCACTGATGTCCAGTTGTCCGAATGTCATAGATTTTTGGGTGTCCGAGTATCATGCATTTTCGAGTCATTAAAGGCCGAACCCGTTCCTGCGTAGGTGGGCCCGTCGAAAATGGAAGGAACGAGCAGGATTTGATCATTGCGAGAACCCGAAGAGTGCCGGTGGAACGGTCATCAGCCTGAAGAGAGGCCGAAGTTAATTATAATGAATTATGCTCGCTGCCGAGCGCGCGAACGTCGGCAAATCCCCTCGTTCAGGGTTCTTGAGACGAGACGATCGTTACCGTCGAGATACGTTTCCGGTTATCTCAAAAGCGACACGGCGCGGCGCGGCTCGGCTCCGCAATTTAGCATGTGCGTGTCACGGCTGGTACGTGCGCGCGAATTACGCCGTTGCGTTTCTGCACGTGACTCGCGGCTTCGTGGGTACACATACATATGTACTCGCACCCGCGCACACTCGCCGCCAGTTTTAATTGACTGTGATTGTTCGGCGATCTTGGAGTGGCGCGCGCGCGAGAACGCTCGATTCGACGCTGTTTGAAGGACATCGAATCGGAAAGGCGAGCAACGCTGGCGACACGCGATTGCGTGCACATACGACGTGTGTGTCGCCCGTTGTGTTTTCTTATTCAGGTGCTGGAAACGCGAGTACTGGCGCTACAAGTGCCCTACCAATTATCCTGATCGAGACGATACCGTTCGCCCGCGTGGACATTGTTCTGGCGAGCTGAGAGGTCTATAGTCTTAGGGTGCGTCGGGATCCTTCCCTTTTTTGACACAAAGCAGTCTTCATTCTCTTGGACTCTTTCTCCCGGCAATCTTTTCTTCAAAGATGTCCTGCTTGGGGTATTTGGGGATCCTTCAGGTTTTGGACAGCAACCAATCTTCATTCTCCTGGACTCTTTTACGCGGCGATCTCTTTTCATCAAAGATAGCACCCAGAGTCCCTGTCTTACTTAGGGTGTTTAGGGATCCTTCAGGTTTTGAACGAAAACCAGTCTTCATTCTCCTGGACTCTTTCTCCCAGCAATCTCTTTTCTTCAAAGACAGCACCTAGAGTCCCTGTCTTACTTAGGGTATTTGGGGATCCTTCAGTTTGCTAACACAAAGCAGTCTTCATTCTCCTGGACTCCTTCTCCCGGCAATCTTTTCTTCAAAGATGTCCTACTTAGGGTATTTGGGAATCCTTCAGGTTTTGGACAGCAACCAGTCTTCATTCTCCTGGACTCTTTCTCCCAGCAATCTCTTTTCTTCAAAGGTAGCACCCAGAGTCCCTGTCTTACTTAGGGTATTTGGGGATCCCTCAGTTTGCTAACACAAAGCAGTCTTCATTCTCCTGGACTCCTTCTCCCGGCAATCTTTTCTTCAAAGATGTCCTACTTAGGGTGTTTAGAGATCCTTCAGGTTTTGGACAGCAACCGATCTTCATTCTCCTGGACTCCTTCTCCCGGCAATCTTTTCTTCAAAGATGTCCTACTTAGGGTATTTGGGAATCCTTCAGGTTTTGGACAGCAACCAGTCTTCATTCTCCTGGACTCTTTCTCCCAGCAATCTCTTTTCTTCAAAGGTAGCACCCAGAGTCCCTGTTTTACTTAGGGTATTCGGGGATCCTTTAGGTTTTGGACACCAACCAGCTTTTGGGTCAGAGTCGGTGGTTCGGTCGCAAAGTGTGTGTGTCGCGGTGGAATAAGTGGGGCCTGAGTCTCCGGTGGTGTTTCGAAGAATCGTGGCCACCCCGGAAGCGGGAAGTCGACGACCGGTTTTCTCGAGGGTTGGCGCTACGCAGAACCGATTACCCGATATAGTTGTAACCCTCGACGGTTCATCGATATATAAAATGCAGGGCCGACACGAGTAGGGGTCGGGGCGTGTGTGTGTGTGGTACGAGAGAGGGCGAAAGAGAAAGATAGAAGGGGTACACTCGTATGCAGGATCAGGGTTATGGCGGGTTGGCAGGGGACATATAGAGCCAGGACCTCGCATAATGTGCGTGTAACACACCCTACTCATCACGCGCCACTTGCTCCCCTCCTGTGCCCCTTCAGCCCCTGGGATCGACCCCAGAAAATCAAGCTGTACACGCTCGTCTCCCTGCGGTGGTGTAACGTTGTCTCGCTTCATCGTGCAGGGCTGGGCTTTGCTCGTTGGGCTCGCTGACTCGCACATACGAGTTATGTTTATATTATGATATTAATAGAGGGTAATACACGACCTCCATCGGCAGAGCGTCGGTAGCAGCAGGTTGTTTGTCGGCACCCTGGGATGCGAGGGCAAAGAGAGATAGAAAGAGACTGGCCAGGGCCGTACACACTGTGTGTATCGTATATGTTCGTCAGGGTCCCCTAGGGCTCCTCCCGAACTCTAGGTCCCCTTCGAAAATACTTCCTCTTCCCGGGGCTTCGAAATCGCTGCTACTCTCTGCTACCCTCTCCTCCGTGTTCCCTTTCTCCAACCACCTCTCTCTCCCTCTCGCTCTCTCGCTCTCTCTCTCTCTCTCTCTCTCTCTCTATCCCTCTGGATCCAACGGGAAAAGCAATCTCGTTGCGACGGGAAATTGCATGCCGCCGATCGAATCGCGTCCTTTACCGTTGCGGGTTTCCTTTGAGCACCGCGTTGCAGACGAGACGGGGCCGTTTTTAATTGAACCGATTCGCTGGATACTCTCTCCCACGCCGGGGGTGCTTTGAACGGAAGCGCCCCGGTGTCTCGGATAGGTATCGCCGATTAATCGGCTCGAAGAATTCCCCCGGAACCAGGACAAAGGGGCCTCGACGCTGCCTTCCTTAGGCTTCTTCGCGGCTATCAGTCATGCAGGACCCTGGCCACGAAGTAGCCAGCAGTCTCTTCATGTTCACCGATTTTCCCGGACAATTTTTACTATCGTCTCACGCGGTGTTCCCGCTGACGTCACGCTTCTCTTCGAGTCGGTGAGACCAATGTCACGAAGAAAGGACACTGCTGAATACATCTGACAATCATCGACGATTTGCAAACGTGGAAGAAGTTGCTGAGGAATTTGTTATTGATGAAATGGTTGATGAAAACTGTCTCGTTTTTCTAATTTTTTCTCGTACTGGCATCACAAACTCGCCAGTGCAAACACCTGTCTTGTATCAGCAAATAGGAACCACCAGAAAAGGGCTGTCTTTCATTGATGAAGAAGTTCATGAAGTCTGTCTCCGTTTTATTATTTGTTTCTCATACTGGCGCCAAACTTGTGGTCAATCCTTTCGGTATAATCTATGGCGCGAGGGGATGACGAGTGGAAGGAGGATCCTAAGAAGGATCCGATGAATCGGATCTTCGGAGGCCAGGTCCCGAAAACTAGTCGTGACAGGCAGCATTAATTGTGCACTTTAGAGGATCGGGAATGTAGGCACAGGCTCGCTCTTCCGCTATAAATTACACCGACTACGAGCCAAAGATGGATCCTGTGGGGCCCGGTGGTTTTCGGGGGGCCAGCCAGGTCGATCCTCGGAGGGCCTCTGTGATTTCGGTGGTCCGGAATCGGTGATTTTTGGCGGCACAGCAACCGGGCCAACGGGCCACGGCGAGAAACCCGGGCCACAGGAAAAGGATGTCGGCTAAGTGGCTCTCGCAGGAGAGAAAGACGTAGGAGGCGTCCTCCTCCTCCTCCTCCTCCTCCTCCTCCTCCTCCTCATCCTCGACTCCATTCGCCGGGGAAAGGGGCAGGGAGGGAGAGATATACCGGGAACTGTTAGAGCTGCTGACTGGCCTTCCTCCTTCCGTCTGCCTGGCATCTAATTCGAAAAGGGCAACCCCCTCGGGACCCGCATCTCGTTACGCGGAACATCGTGTAATTAGCACGTCGTTGCGATCCGGGGACTTTAGACGAGGCGTCCGCCTGCGCACGCGCGCTTTCGCGCGTCCCTGTGTGTGTGTGTGGGGTCGGTCGGAATTCGGCGAAAATTGCTGGGGAAAATATGTTAGCGCCATTCAGGCGGGAGAGTGTCTCCTTTCTGCCATACTGGCATCAAGCTTGTGGAAAAATCAGTCTTCAATCAGCAAATAGGGATCATCAGAGAAGGACTGTCATTTATTGATGAAGGAGTCGATGAGGACTGTCCCCTTTTTAGAATTTCTTCTCGTACTAGCATCAAACTATAGGCCAGCTACCTAGATGCACACTTAATTTTCCGTTGATCAGAAATCAGCTGAGACCTTCACGAGGAGCATAACATCCCGCGGTGTATTTAGTCGAATGCAGATCGACCTGGTGGATTAATTTCGCGCGGAGCTGCGCCGCTCGGTAGAATGGTCGGCAGTGTTCGTGGGCGATTGTGAAAAGTCCGAAACGGTTGTGGAGGTCATGTGGGATTCGCGTGGTGGTTGTAGAGTACGCGAGGGTTGGCTGGTAAAGCTCTCGCCGTGGGCTCGTTTAGAGTAGCGAGCCTGAAGAGGCTGTATTCGAATGATAAATGATTACGGGAAGAAATGCCGTGGGCCCGGCGGTGGGGGTGGGGGAGGGGAGGTAGTGTGCCTGCCGTTTTCCTACAAAATGTAGAATAAAATAGTTGCGCGTTTTGTATTTATTCATTCCGCGCGCGGCACGCGCGGCCTCCGGATTCTATTCCGAGTCGATTCTCTAGTTGATGTATTCACCGGGTTCCGCCGCCGGAATGAATGGCCGTACACATTCTGCCGCATGAATCGGCCCTTTTACCGACCGCTGAAACTTTTCTCGCTTTCACGGGGCCGCGAGTACTTTTTCGCACGCATCTACGAACCCGCGTCTGCGAAGCCCGCGCAGACCCGCTCGGGCCCGACCTGCCTCGCACCGGCACGTCGTTAAAAATACCGTTCCAAGCGGTATTCATTTAAAGACCTCTACCCGCACTCCCTCCCCACTCTCTCTATTTCTCTCTCTCTCTCTCTCTCTCTCTCTCTCTCTCTCCTTGTCAATTGTTCGATCCCGTCGTACGTTAATAATACTTGACTAATGAGTACGAGAATGGCCCCGGAGCGGGAGAGCTAAACGCGCCCACACACGGGCTTCTACGCGCGGATCCTTCTGAATAGAGCTGCGAGAAATGTCAGAACTCGTTCGCCGCCGGTACCCGACTTTCTATGAACCGGGGGTGTAGTAACGATCCCGACGAATTAGTCGCAGACGCGATTCGTAATTCGCGCCATTAACAGCCTGGAAACCTCGGCAGAGAGCTTCAGGTGAAGCTCTGAAGGTCGGGGAATTCTAACCCCTTACCAACGAGACCTAACGATTCTGTTTTAATTGCACGACTGTTCTCCGCTCGGGGTGCCACCGCAACAATTTCCTCGGCAACTTCTTCGTCGATAAAAGACAGTCCTTCTCTGATAGTCCTGATTTGCTGATACGAGACAGATTTGTGACACCAGTATGAGAAAAAATTTGAGGGAGAGGCCCGTCTTCAACATCCTCTTCATCAATAGAAAATGGATTCAGGCGAAGCTGAAGGTCGAGGAATTCTAACCCCTTACCAACGAGACCTAACGATTCTGTTTTAATTGCACGACTGTTCCCCGCTCGAGGTCCTACCGCAACAATTTCCTCGGCAACTTCTTCGTCGATAAAAGACAGTCCTTCTGTGATAGTCCCGATTTGCTGATACGAGACAGATTTGTGACACCAGTATGAGAAAAAATTTGAGGGAGAGGCCCGTCTTCATCATCCTCTTCATCAATAAAAAACAGTCCTTCTTTGATAGAATCAATCCATCTCCTCTTCGTGAACTGCAGGAACACAACACTAATACCCTAGGCGGTTAGCCTGGAGTCTATTCAATGGAAAAAAATTCGATTCTATCAAAAATAAAAAATTACATCGAGGTTTTTTGGATTTCGCGGAGGTTCCGGCTGATTTCCGACGAACGGGGGATGGGGAGGCTGCGTCTACCGGGAAGCTAGTGCAGGGTTCGATAGAGTTGGTCGATTAATTTTTTGCGGCCTGAAAACCGCAACCGCCGAGATAGACACAAAAACGCAATGCTAACGGCGCGCGGCACGCGGAGAAACGGAATTCGATAGTCATTGTTTAACGATATCGAATTACAGTGAATGGTGTGCGTACCCCGGCCGTGTCATCGTGTGTGCGTGACCCGATCAAACTTTTCGCATTTTGTTGCCGGCGTTCGCGATCACACCACCGCTCGTATCCGCTCTATCTCTGTCTTCGTCGGTCGCAACGGTTCCCGACACCCCCCACCTTCTCTCTCACACTTTTCCACCCCGTGTTCTCCTTCCCACTCTCTGTTTCTCTTGGCGCATCGCGCACGCCAACCGCTTCGCTCTTCGCGCTGCGTCAAATTCGATATCGAGTTGTTTTTCAGCGTAATTACATTAATTAGACGGGGGGGGGGGGGCGACGCAGGCGCGATTCGTGTAACGTCGTTCCATCAAGCCTGCGAGGTAGCCGGAGAGGTTTTCTTTTTAGCTTCCACGCTTCAACCCCCGGAACAGTTCCACGATCATGCCCGGGTCAATTCTGTTCCGATCATTCTATCCTACCGCGACGGGTCACCAATGACCCCAGCACAGCATTCACCACCTACCCTACTACCACCGAGGTGCTGCAACTTGATCTGCGGTTCGATCGGAAATGTGGTATTATTGAATCCTTTGATGTTCCTCCGACCTGCAGATTCCGCGGCCTCTGCCCCACCCCCCTCTTTCCACTGGTGTTTATTCGATTGGGCATAAGACACGCCACCGTTCTACTTTCGAATTGGTGGATCCATTTTTTACAAGCATGTCTTATATATTTTAATGTAGACAATTTTTAATATAAACCAGTTCCGTATACAAGGTGTTTCGAAAACATTGTACTTTCAGGGGGTGATTCCTCGGGTCATTTCGAGAAACTTTTTCCTTTGCAAAAATCTCCTCCGCCGCTTCGTTTAGGAGTTATCAACGAAACACGAGGATCAATCAGACCACGCCCAGCGTGGTGATGTCATTGGCAGGGGCGGAGCCCGTCCGCGGTGGTTACACTCTGATTGGTCAGTGTTTTTCGTCGATAACTCCTGAACGAAGCGGCGGAGAAAATTTTCGTAAAGAAAAAAGTTGTTTGAAATGATCACGGAAATCTCCGTTCTCAAGGAAGTACAATTTTCAGACGTGCCCTGCAAGTATTAGAAATGGCGAAAAATGAAACCCAAATAAAAAGCAACACATGCAAGCTGCTTTTATTCGGCCAATTGAGGTAGATTTTCTAAATAATCTCTTTACAAATGGCGGGCCTCTAATCACTGGCGCGCACGAAAAAAAAAAATGGTCCGAGCCCCTAAAAAGCCCCTAAAGACAACGAATCGCGATAAAAGCGAAATCGCGGGAAAAAAGGAAAAAAAGCTGTGTTCGCCGCTGTCCAAATCGAGAAACGTCAATGTTTTCCGGCGTGAAGAGATTAACGGACAAAAAGCCGGATCTCTGCAGAGTGATTTAAAACGTTGATTTTCAATTTCATGGCCGGCCGGCCGTTTTTGTAGTTTTTGCTTTCGCGAGCACGGCCCGTCCAGCTGGTTTAATCATTTTTGCGGGCGCAGGTGTAAATGAATTTTTCTCCTGGATTGACGAATCGAATTACTGATTTACTCCCACCGTACTCGCTACCCTTTCTCTCCCTCTCTGTGTCGGGGTTGGCGATAACGCGAAAAACGCTGCGCACTCGACGATTCGATGATGTCGAATTACTGGCTCGAGCCCGCGGAGGCCGATTATGACCCGGCACAAGTTTACGCTAATTTCCAACTTACGTAACCGACACCGTTCCGGCCAATCTGCATAAACAATGGAAGGGCAGGAATGCGTGTATTACAACCCTATTATCCGCTAATCCAACTGCGATGGGAAGCTAATTCCCTGCTGAAATTCACACACGGTTAAACCGCATCGACGGCATAATAATCACTGTGCGGCGACGCCGTCGCAAAGAACGATCCATAATTTTAAGCCTCGCCCACAGGGCTGTACACTATTCTACCCTGCAACAGAATTAGATTCCAGCCGAATTTTTATTTTCTACGCTCGATTCCCGCTTTACTTGTCCACGAAAAATTGCGATCGAGGTAAGTAATTTATTTAACAAAATAAACATTTTTTCATTATTCTGTTATACAACTTTTAGCAACCTATTTGTGACGTTTTCCGAAATTTTCGAAAGCTAGAACTACACGATCTAAGAAACAGCACGGACCCGAGGATTTTTCTTACAATTAGATCAAGACTTTACTGCACCGACAATTTTCGAAAGCTAGAACTACGCGATCTAAAAAACAGCACGGATCCGAGAGTTTTTCTTAGATCAAGACTTTACTGTACCGACAATTTTCGACTTACCGAATTACGGCGATTCCCGAATTACCAGATGTCGCAGCGAAAAAATTCTTCGGGAAGAATTTAAATTTTTCGAACCTGTATTGAGAGAAGCAGCTCTGAAACGGAGTTCAGCGAAAGCATTCATCGAACCGTCAAAGATGAGAAAAGTGCCGAGGGCTGATAGCGTAGGGCTGGAGGCTGAGGCTCGAAGAAAATTAGAAACAGCGACGTAGCCAGCGATCCGAGGCGATCCAAGTAAGTAATTTATTTAACAAGATAAAAATTTATTAATTATTTTGTTACAGGACTTTTATCAAGCTATTTGTGGCGTTTTTCGCATTCTCGAAAGCTAGAACTACACGATCTAAGAAACAGCACGGACCCGAGGGTTTTTCTTAGATCAAGACTTCACTGTACCGACAATTTTCGACTTATCGAAATGAAAGAAAAGCTTGTAAAGCGATTCCCGAATTACCGGATGTCCCAGCGATAAAATTCTTCGGGAAGAATTTAAATTTCTCGAACCTGTATTGAAGCAGCTCTAAAACGGAGCCCAGCGAAAGGGGATCGAACCGTCGGAGATGAGAAGAGTGCCGAGGGTTGATAGCGTAAGGCTGGAGGCTGAGGCTCGAAGAAAATTAGAAACAGCGAAGTAGCCGGGGATCCGAGGCCGACGTTCAATTCCGTGCTGGCTCTCGGCCGTAAATACGTATGCAACTCGTTAGATCAATGGGTTTCGCCCGTCCATTTACTCGCAGTTCTTTGGGTACGCTGGGTCGCGGAGTTGCACTCTGCCGGCATAACATTTATATCGGTAACTCGGTGCTGTGTGGACCCCTCGGAAGAAGGCAGAGAGAGCGCTACCACCCATCGTCATCATCCCGAGCTATCTCGGTGACGATGGGCCGGTTCCCCAAGCGGAGCGGCGTTGATGCTAAGCTAAGCGAAGGTTCGCTCTTTGATCTTCTGCTTCCTATATATAAACACGGGAGCTGGCGTGCTAGAGAGAGATAGATAGCGAGAGAGAGACAGAGAAAATAGGAGGGGGAGGGGAAAACACGAGGGAGAAAGAGAGCAACCTGGCAGGGAGAGAAGAGAGAGTTGGTAGCGTGTAGGAGGAGAGACAAGGAGGAGACGGAGGGTGAAGAGATGGCCTCCATTCCGTCGTATCTCCTGCGTGGGGTCTTTATACGTCCAACTGTATTCCCCCACATCCATTATCTGCATACATACCGGGGATACATCATGCGAGCGTAACGTGCTCTCGCGTTCGGCCTCGCCTTCTGTCTCTCCTCTCTCCTGCCCTCTTTCTAGGATCCCGTCGAATGGTCATCGTAAATATCGGGGGGCCTACGTTGCTCTGCCGGTGGCTACGGCTGTGTAAGCTTTTGCTCGGTCGTAGTCGCGGTTGCTGCGCATCCGCGCGGAAATAATGAATTACCGGAGAGCCACGGTTCTCGCAGGAGGCTCAAGGAGCCCGATTGTTGCGCAAACCGGGCTGCTTAACGCCGGATTAATCGAGTTATCGGCGATCGGGGATTATCCTCCCGTTGCCAGTACCGGAATCGACGGACCGGTGACTCTCTCTCTCTCTCTTTCTCTTCAGCACGCGGACCTCGGATTAACCACCATGATGGCCGCGAACGCGAGCTGCAACGGGGTGCATCGCTAAGTGAGATTAAACGCGACGCTCCGCTCGTTCGTCCTGAGAAACTGGGCGTGCCCGCGCCGGATACTGATGAGAATGATGCGGTGATTAATACCGAACCGCTGGTAATAGTTGCCGGCCCGCTCACGTAGGTGTATCACGTGATTTAATGGCGTTTGGTCGACCTGGGTTCGGGACGCTCCGAATTCCCGACGATGTTCTTCGCTGACCGAACGGTCGAATCGTCTATTTTTTGGAAGATTTCATTGTCAATCTTTGAAAGCAAATTTTCGAGGATGCTTCTTGTTGACATTGAGCGACCTTGTAGGTCATTCCCAGATATTGGCAATGTTTTATTTTATTCGCGCAATCGAGTCGGTGAAAATTGAGTGATTAGATATTAATTTTGATACTCCGGGTCAAAATCATTTCGTAAGAAGTTTCAATGACTTTGAAATGACCTTTCCCAAGTACCATTTTTGACCAATGCACAAATTACCCGGCAACTATTGCGATCTCCTTCCTACTCGGTGAATTTCAACGACACAGAACAGGCGAGAATAGTGTAATTCGAATGTTGTTAAAGTTGTTACTGATAGGGGAATGAAATGCACGCAGAACTCTCCAGCGGCGAAACGGTAACAAATGGAACGCAGTGTAACGATCTTCCGCGAGGATCGGCACGAGTTTGCGGTCGCCTGTGCTCGCGGTGCACGGCCAGGCCGACTAAGAATCTTTTCGCCTTTTCTTCGTCATCTCCGCCCAGCACAAGCGTTTCTTCTTCTTCATTTATTCGCTCCTCGGAGGCCACTTACCGCAATTCCACCTGGCATCGCCGCGAAACCTTTTTACCCTAGGTCGACAATCATAACTTGGGATTTTTCTCGGTTTGCCCACCGCCGGATAGATATCTGGCTGGTAATAATTCTTGGCCAGGTTCTGCTGCCTTTTTTTGCGCGGACTCGGCAGCTGCGGTAAGCTCGCTTTCCGATCGTACGGATTTTCTCGATCCCTGGAATGCCGATCTTGCAGTTCGCGATCTGGCCTACTCGTCTCACTGACTGAACGAAGAAAACACCGATCAACAATTATTATGAATTATTTTAATGATTTTAATGCGTCCAGTACGTATCTGATCATCATGATCTCAGTATTTGAGGAATTCAATTTTGAAGAGAAGAGTCAAACTTAATTTTCCGACTTAGAATCATTTTTAAAATAAAAAAATTCTTCCACCTCTTCAAGGTTGTTCTTCAAGGTCAAACGATCATATAATTAAATTCTGTTTGCCAGGAAAGTTTGGGTTCCCGCGTACGGATTTAGGTGTGGTTCAGCTGCGAAGTAGAAGTGCCGGACGCAGCGTTGAATTTTTTCAGCGCCACCGCGATACCTTTCGACGGGAAAGCTCATTAGCGAAGACAAAGCTCATTGGTACGGCATACTTTACGCTCGATAAATCGCTGTAAAATTCATACTCCGAGCGGAAACGGGTGCGCGCATATCCGACGGAGCGCGTTTATGTTGTAAACACTTGAATAATTCAGCGTAGAAAATTTCGGGCCGCGCGAGCGCAGGCGGCGGCCAAAGCAACGTCATTAAGTTAATTATTGTCCAGTGATCACCAATGTGTGTTTCGCCTCTCGTCGATTTTTTTCTTATTTTTTCTGATTCTTTCCCCCTCCCCGCGATCCCCCGCCCCGCCCCCATGGGGTTTTTTTGTTCATTGACCGCTTCAGTTGCACAAAGAACGAGCAAATAAAAACAGTTCGCGTCCGTTGAACAAGAGCCCCGGATGGACGGAGAGATACTATATGCATACGGACAAATGAGCGGGCTGCGGCCGTGTAATCATTGCGGCTATTGTCAACGGTGTCCAATAAATAATCAATTTAAACGTTAATCTGCAAAGTAAAGCTCGCGCCGCCCCGCCGGCGGCGGCCGCTCCTAACGATCCGGTCTGCGGACTTTGAATGTTTCCACGGTTTTATACAGTGCATGAAATCCTCATGTCTGTGGACATTCTTGTCTCAAAAAAAGTACATCCTCGTAAGCTGAGATCCGCGTGGTCATTTCGAGCAACTTTTTCCTGTGCGAAAATGTTCTGCGAGGCTTTGTTCCGGAGTTATCAACGAAAAACGTGGGCCAATCCGAGCGCGCCACGCCACGCGAGGGCGGGGCGTCGTAGCGATGGGTCGCGCCGCGGTGAAGCAGCGAACAAGCGCTGTTTTTCGTTAGTAACTCCGGAACGAAGCGGCGGAGAACATTTACGTAAAGGAAAAAGTTGCTACGACTGACACATCCGAAATATCTGCTTATGGAACATAACTGGAAACAAGGCACGGTGTGTGCAGCGAGGCGCGCAGATAAAAATGCGAGCGTGACTGCATTAAATCGCTGCAGCCGATTAGATTCTGATTATCGAGAACCGGTAATAAATACTCGGCAGTTTTGCGTCGGTGGAAACTCATAGTGTTGAGAGCATGTGTAATCATAATTGGAAGTGACACGCGGTGAAGTAGACGGAAAAGGAATGTAGAAAATAATATTAGAAAAATGGCGGAGGGAAGACAGAGAGAGAGAAAAGGACTAAGAGGATTCGAGTGTAGCCGCCACCGATCAGGGTTTAGCCCCTGGCGCCGATTAGGCCGCAATTAGGTCGACCATTGTTATGTTAATGGCGGACGGTCGGGGGGGATAATATTAGGGTGAGCCCAGGGGGGAACGATGTTATAATATTTCAACACCAGTATCCCGGGGTTGCTGGTGCTCAATTGATAAATCATTTCGTAAGTGGCGGGGTGCGATATCATATTCATACTATAACGCGAGAGAGGGGAGCTCTACGTTCGTCGTGGCGAAACCGGTGGATCACCCCGACACGCCATATTTACCGAGAGACTCCCATTCACGGATCATGGATCACGGATCACCGGGAATAATCGTGACGGGCGTCGAATGGGCCAGCTACAACAATCGCCATTTTGCGCCCCGATGATTTTCGGGATCCGCTCCGGCCCGGCTCCGTCCCCTACCGACGTTCCTCACAGAACCAATTAATTCTTCTCGATAACTTTGACGTCATTCACTTGTCCCTTCGACTACCGTAGTGGGCGATACGAACGGACAATAAAAATTTTATTTGAAAATAGGAATTTATTTTCTTTCTTAATACATATGTATAATATGTTCACTGGGTTGAAAATTCTTCTTGTATATTTCCTGTTTGAAATCGCGGTCATCCATTTTTGTCACGAATGCGGAAAATCAAAGGAAAATAATTAAACAATATTTTTTAATTCTCCTAATTTATATACTGTTTTAAATCACAGTCATCCATTTTTGTCATAAATGCATAAAATCAAAGGTGGGCGAGAATTTATTTTCTCTCTTAATATGTTCACCAGATTGTGTGAAAATAATATATCAGTATTTTAATTACTCCCTCTAATTTATTTACTGTTTTAAATCACAATTTTCGTCATAAAATAAAAGGTGGGTAGGAATTTACTTGTACTTCGCAAATTCTTCTAATTTTTTAGAACAATGAAAGAATCAGCTACGATAAACGAAATATTTATTTTTCGAAGAAGAATTTTATTGTTATATTTAGTAAGAATTATGAATTTGTTACTAAAATGTACGATTACGTTGAAATATTGTTTTGGAGAATATTTCGAGAGTCTGTCACTGCTGAAGGAAATTTATGATAAATAACGTTCGCAAAGCGCTCGCCGCGTGAATGACAAAATAAGAACAGCGACCCATACACGTATCGACCTTTCGTATCACCCACGGCATACATCACAAGCGACATGTCAACGACCCGGTCGATACCACAGCTCTAATCACGCGAACCTCAATATACAGCCGCAACGAAGCTGCTACGAAATTCCCATAGACTTGAGAGACGGTGCACCCTGCACCACAGATAGAGAAGATCCTCCTCAACTTATCTGTCCAGTACCTAACAATGCAAGTAATTGCACCATTCTCTTTTCTGCTACAATCATAAAGCAGATTTTTATAGAAAATAATTTTCTAGTAGTAGAACGACTATTAAGGGATGAAATGAATTTTTATTGACCTACCGCTTTCCACAATCGATGCAGAATATTTTATATTATGCATAAAAATCCACAGTCTAATCACAAAGAGAGCATGTGGCAAAAATAGAGTGGATTTTTATGGAAAATAATTTTTTAATTTCATAGAAAAGTATGATTGACGTAGAAAGACTATTGAGGAATGAAATGAATTTTTCTCGAACAACTGCTTTCCACAATCGATGCAGAATATTTTACATTGTGCATAAAAATCCACAATCTAATCACAAAGAGAGCATGTGGCAATCATAGGCTGGATTTTCATAGAAAATAAATTTTCAATGTATTATGGAAAATATTATGATTGACATACAAGGACTGTTAAGGGATGAAATGAATTTTTCTCGAACAACTGCTTTCCACAATCGGTGCAGAATATTTTATATTGTGCATAAAAATCCCTAGTCTAATCACAAAGAGACCATGTGGCAATCATAGGGTGGATTTTCATGGAAAATAAATTTTTAATTTTATGGAAAATTATGATTGACATAGTAAGACTGTCAAGGGATGAAATGAATTCTTCTTTAACTACTGCTCTTGACAATCGATACAGAATATTTTATATATTTTGAAAGAAAAGATAAGTTCTCCCGATATGATGGTCAAGGTGACCTCGAGCACGAAGGTCGCACCCTTATTGTCCTAACGAAAGGGCATAACGAGCGTTAAATTGAAGAAGCTCGTCGATCGGCGGATTCGTTTCTCGACCCACGTATTTCCACGAGCAGTTTGTCCTAATCCGAGCAAATCGTTCCCTCCCCATGTGTATCGTTTCCCGTTCGACCGACTGTGAGAAGTATCGTGTTCGCCCCAACGGGCGTGAAAACGGCCCACTTCGGCTGCGGCACAATGGGGCACATCTCGGCACACCACGCCGCGCCATGGGGGAAGGAACGCACCCCCTCGCCACAAGCAGAAATAATAACTCGTGTAATACTCGCGCGGCCACGGAACCCCCGTCGGCTCCGGTGCGTGTATTAAATAAATATAACAAGCGTAATACGGCTGTTAGGAAAGGCCGTGAAGCGCGGTCGACCCCGTTTGCACCCCATCAATTGCACGCTGTCTATCATACGTATCCCCTCCTTTGTGCTCACTCTCGCCACAATCCACAATATGAAACCACTAGCGCCCGGCTGGGGGTGGATACGCTTTCCAAGATTCTTTATTTCCTCTCTAAATTTTAATTTTCTACTGTTTGTTTCAAAGTGATCATTCTTATTATCAATGCATAAAATCCGATAAAAATTATAATATATATGTATAAAACCGCTAGCGCCCGGCTGGGGGTGGATCCGCTTTCCAAGATTCTTTATTTCCTATCTAAATTTTAATTTTCTACTGTTTGTTTCGAAGTGATCATTCTTATTATCAATGTATGAAATCCGATAAAAAGTTATATATAAAACCACTAGCGCCCGGCTGGGGGTGGATCCGCTTTCCAAGATTCTTTCTTCTCTAAATTTTAATTTTCTGCTGTTTTTTTCGAAGTGATCATTCTTATTATCAATGTATGAAATACAATAAAAATTATACATAAAACCACTAGCGTCCGGCTGGGGGTGCAACCGCTTTCGAAGATTCTCTATTTCTTTTCTAAATTTTAATTTTCTGCTGTTTTTTTCGAAGTGATCATTCTTATTATCAATGTATGAAATCCGATAAAAATTATACATAAAACCACTAGCGTCCGGCTGGGGGTGGATCCGTTTTCCAAGATTCTTTATTTCCTCTCTAAATTTTAATTTTCTACTGTTTGTTTCGAAGTGATCATTCTTGTTATCAATGCATAAAATCCGATAAAAATTATATATGTATAAAACCGCTAGCGCCCGGCTGGGGGTGGATCCGCTTTCCAAGATTCTTTATTTCTTCTCTAAATTTTCATTTTCTGCTGTTTTTTTCGAAGTGATCATTCTTATTATCAATGTATGAAATCCGATAAAAATTATATATAAAACCACTAGCTCCCCGACTGGGGGTGTATCCGCTTTCCAAGATTCTTTATTTCTTCTCTAAATTTTAATTTTATACTCATCAAAATATTTTTATACCGATAATAGTGATCGGGAAGTCTAACTATTTGCTAGGGATTGAAATGGGGCACGTTAGCTGGCCAAATTACGCCCCTGGCAACTCAGCGCCCGAAAACCAACAAATTCTGCCAGCTCAAAATATTTCCTTCAGACCGCAGAGGGTTAAATTGAATAATGTGCTAAATATTCTTAATAAGCAATTTTTAGTGGCGACTCAGGGTCTGTTTATACTGAAATATTTCCGAGCGGATATATCTGTCTGGTCGGATATATCCGGTCGGAAATATTCCAGTACAAACAGACCCTTACGAGGAAAGGACTCCAAGATTCCGACTTCGATTTTGATAATTTTTTGTGGGATGACGGTTCATGGATCCCTAATTATGTATGCAAAATATTAGGTGTAGTTACTCAATAGTTTTAAAGATATAAACAATTGAACTTTCACGCAACCTGCTTACACGGCTAATGGATGAATGTATGAAAGTTTAATTGTTTATATCTTTAAAACTATTGAGTAACTACACATGTACCATCGTCTCACAAAAAATCATCAAAATCGAAGTCGGACACTTGCGGTCCTCCCTTGTTAGAGTCGTTATTTTTCAAATAATTTTCAACTACTTTCCGAGTGATATAATTTTTATTACGAACGCATAAAATTCATTGGAGTGGATAGGCAATTTTCTTAGATCGTGAAGCATCCGTTTTCTAAAATCCTGAACAACCCTAGTGCCCCATGAGTAGCATAAATGGAAGGTGCTAAAATCGAGTAGGGGTCGAAAGTGTGTCCAATAAAAATAGGAATGAATCGAGGAAGGGATCGATCCGGATCGATTAACGAGCTCGTGCCGGAAGCGGCGGTAGCTGCCGCGAGTTTCTCGTGTTCCGCGAAGATACGAGCGACCGGCGAATGCAAATCGGGTGGTAGAGCCTCAGAAGTAGTGGAGAGGGGGCCTCGGGACAGAAAACGGAACGCTCGTAACTGCAGTAGGTTACACTTAACGGCCGCGTTGCAGCAACTCTGGGAGAAAACTACCCGCCGTTCTACTCTCTCTCTTTCTCTCTTTTCTCTGTGGGCCACCCACGACGGTAGACGTTACGGATAGATGCTGATTGATTCGGTGGGGTGAATACGATACTTCTCACAGTCGACGAGGATCGTCGGATTAGGCTAATGCACCCTTCCCACAACCCGTGCTTCGGCCAACACTCTCGTGGCCTCTCATTCTATTATGGTCTGACGAACCTATATCGAGGCTAAGTAAGAGTCCATCGACTCTTGGACAAAGGCCCCCACAGTCGTATTACGGTTATAGTTTTAATACCCCTCTGTCTCCTCGTGGGATATAACCGAATATCTCCCCTCCACTCCAACCCTACAACGCCCGCTACTATTCATCTAGCGTCACGATCATCTGGAAGCCACGGTAACGACGTTCTTCCCGTCCGCTCTATTATTTGCTGGGAGCGACTGGTTACGCACGCGGAGGTAAACATTTGGGAGATCTCGGAGACTGCCATTGCGCAACGCGTGAATTATGAACGCCTTCTGCGCTGCGCGACCATAAGTCCCCGGGCACTCGATTATACTAGACACCGTGAATTTCTACACAGCTGCACATAGACAGATCTCTACGCGAAATAAACATTTCATTGTCCGGCGCAACAATTCAATTGGAATTTATCGTTCCTCCCTTTAATTGTTTCAACGACGGATCTACCAGCAGCCGAATAATAGGCTGATGACGTATTATAAATAATTCGTATAAGTGTCCGACTTCGATTTTGATAATTTTTTGTGAGACGATCGTGTATGGATCCCTAATGATGTCTGAAAAATATTAGCTGCAGTTACTCAATAGTTTTGAAGATATAAACGGTTAAAGTTTCATACTATTCATATCAAACAAGGTATGAAACTTTAATTGTTTGTATCTTTAAAACTATTGAGCAACTACGCCTAATATTATGCAGACATCATTAGGGATCCATATGCCATCGTCTCACAAAAGATTATCGAAATCGAAGTCCGACGTTTGGGGTTCTTCCCTTGTTAGAGGAATTCTACATAATAATTTCTGAAGAAGGTGGAGCGCTATACTGATGATAGAAATTTGTGAAACTATAAAATTTCATATTTATGTTCTCAGTTATTTTCAGAAGAATGTTCTTTATGAATAGATTTGTTGCTAGACGCGGCCGATGACTAATGGACGAAGCGTATCGCTCCGCTCGTCTTCGAGGATTATCTGCCTGAAAAATGGTGCTCGAGGCATAACCGGATTCATCGGTACTTCGGGAATGATCGATTAATCTCCCCGGTTGCGATCGAGCTCAATTTCTGTGGGCGACGAGGTGTTCGACGGGTTCGAGCTGACGGGTAGATCATTACTTTCGTGGAAGTTGTAAGAATAATTTACAATAAAATATTCTGGACCCTAGCTGAAGCAGAAGCTAGAGAACCAGAATCGCCGGATGAGGGGAGGGAGCACGAATTCAGGGGAAAAGATACCCCCTCTCTGCCAGTACCGGACTAGTCACGTGACCGGGCCGCAGCAGAAGCGTGGTGAGTAACGTCGTAGTAGTGGGGGACTATTCTCGTGGAGGGGGAAAGTAGAGTGGGGGGACAAATCTCAATCTGGCGACTTTGTGGAGGACTTGGCCTGGTCTGTTAGTTTAGGTTCGTGGGAGGTCAGGATTTCGGCGGTGGTCGGTTGAGGCTAGGTGGCGAGGCTCCGTGCAAGACACGTCACATTTTATCGTGGTCATTACCCAGGTGGCCCCGCTCCGGTCCGTTTTGCGAGAGCTGAATGGCGCGTCCCTTTGAGATCCAGCAACGGTGATGAGGGGCAGGGACTCATTACACGATATAATAAAATGCACCAAAAAGCCAGTTAGTCGACGCGGCCCCTTGATAAAAGCCAATGGCGTGGGCAGAGAGGGAAAAATCGCAATGGCTCCTGCTGCCTCGGTGCAGCACACACACCGGGGTGCACAGCTGCAGAGAGCACAGCGAGTCGACCAGCAGCATGCATCGCAGACGGCCGCGCGCGCGGGCTTTTTACCGAGGAAAAAACGAGTCTAGCGTGGAATTCGTTTATTCACGTTTGAAAAATTATGCAAACAGAATTTTAAAATAATGCATTGCCGCGCTTTACGCGCACCGATGGAAATGACGATACGAGATTAATTAATTATCCCGCGGTGCAGATTTAAATGGCGCGCGCGCTCGGCCACCCCTCCGCTCCCGTGCGCTTTCGCGTGTGTCCCGCCGACCCTTTTTTCACCGTGGAAAAAACTTTTTTCCTTCCAATTAAGCCCAATTATCGTCTATATCGCAAAGCATGCTGACACGGAGATTCAGAGACACGGTGAATAGGTACGAGAGCTCGCGCGACTGTGTGCGTGTAGCTGTTTGCGATCCGAGTCCTTTTTTTCCCATAAAATCGTCGATCGAACACAGCGTTTGACGCGGAAATTGAACCGGGAGTTCAACGTGATTTCATTTCCCGGATTAATCCGCGCAGTGCCGTCCACTTTGGAATACAAAAAGTATCCCGGAGACACACTTCCAGGGGGTTTCTGAAAATCTAGAGGTAGCTGAAGATCTAGATATCATGATGCTGCGGGGTCCAAAGATGGGGACACCAATGATCGGGAAAGGTACAAACAGCTTGCCACGTAGCTAATTGGTGTCCCCAGGTGTTTCGCCGACAAGAAATGGGTGAAACGCGGTAGAAATCCCGAAGCCTGAACCGCGGCGGCAGTCAAAGACTGTGTTGGGACGCGTGGCGATGGCAATCGAATCGAATCGGCCACGCTCGAACGAAAGGAACGCGCGCGCGGCGGACAGCGAGATAACGTGGCCTGGTAACGCGCCGCTCGGGACACGGTTAAATGATAAAGGGTAGGAATTTCTTATCAGCAACCGCCGCCGTCGCCGCCACGGGTTTCTCTCCTGGTTTAAAGTGTTTGACGACGGGAGAAGAGAACGGGTGAGGGAGAGGTGCCAGAATCGAGGTAGGTCGACATCGGTATATATTGTTCATAAATTAAGTGTATAAAACAGTCGCGGCAGTCGGCCCCTTTGATGTCGGATAGGCGGCAAACGCGTTTCCTCTATTTACCAGCCAGACTTGCCAGTCCATGAAGATAGAGGGTATAAGCGGGCACATGGTCGCGCGAGAACGCCTAGCTAGGTTCTCGCTCGCGATAAGGTGCACTGATTAAGCATTAAGAATTAACACGCCTGCGCCATAGATTTTGCTCCGTGTCGGTGGCTGCGCAACGAGACCGGGAGAACGCCACAGAGAAAGAGAGACAGAGGACTCTCTCACCGACATAGTACGCCGCGTCGCCGGTATTACCTCGCTGCAAGATTTATGCGTCTCGCATATGTAATATAAGCGACCTCGCACCGATACCACTCGTTGCCTGGAGACGCACTATCGGGGTATGCGCAACCGTGATGCCTCAAAAACGGACCACTCGCTCCCGTAAAACCATACTCGGCTGCGAGGCTCCCATTTTATAGTTCTTATTCCCAACGCTAGAAATCAGGATCCCAACGCTCTGAGAGGTGCTGAGACCGATCAGTGTGATGGGTGCAATACGTTGCTACGGGGCTGATTGTATCCCCTAAATGTCCTGTCAGATATGTCTCGAATTAGGTCTGAACGTGGTTCATGACTAGGACACATCGACTTTGATGTTGAAGAATTGCAAGGGTACGAGGCTCCCATGTTGTAGTCCTCATTCCTGCTACTAGCAGTCTAGGTAGAAAAGCTGAGACTGATCCTTGTGATGGGACCAATACGTTGCTACGGGGCTGATTGTATCCCCTAAATGTCCTGGCAGATATGGATCTGAATTAGGTCTGGAATAGAACTCCACTTTTTGATGTTGAAGAATTGCAAGGGTACAAGTCTAGGTAGAGGAGCTGAGACTGATCCTTGTGATGGAACCAATATGTTGCTACGGGGCTGATTGTATCCCCTAAATGTCCTGTCAGATATGTGTCTGGATTAGGTCTGAACGTGGTTCATGACTAGGAATCATCGACTTTGATGTTGAAGAATTGCAAGGGTACAAGGCTTCCATGTTTTAGTCCTCATTCCTGCTACTAGCAGTCTAGGTAGAAGAGGTGAGACTGATCCTTGTGATGGGACTAATACGTTGGTACGGGGCTGATTGTATCCCCTAAATGTCCTGGCAGATATGGGTCTGGATTAGGTCTGGAATAGAACTCCACTTTTTGATGTTGAAGAGTTGCAAGGGTACAAGTCTAGGTAGAAGAGCTGAGACTGATCCTTGTGATGGGACCAATACGTTGCTACGAGGCTGATTGTATCCTCTAAATGTCCTGTCAGATATATGTCTGAATTAGGTCTGAACGTGGTTCATGGCTAAGACCAATCGACTTTGATGTTGAAGAATTGCAAGGGTACAAGGCTCCCATGATATAGTCCTCATTCCTACTACTAGAAGTCTAGGTAGAAGAGTTGAGACAGATCCTTGTGATGGGACCAATACGTTGCTACGGGGCTGATTGTATCCCCTAAGTGTTCTGCTAGAAATTTGTCTGGAAAGAGGACTATTATACAGGGTGAATCATTTTGGGGATTCAGGATGATCAATATTATTCAGGAGGAGATACATTAATTGTCTCGAGGCCTAATTGTAAGTTGAATGGAAAAATGGGACTCACGTGATACCGAACAAATTTTTGTTTTCGTGCCAGCTTTTTAGAGACATCAAGGTCACCTTCACTTGTTTTAAATGGATCTACCCATTTTTGGACAACTACAGGAGTCGTTCCTTTCATTACGAATTCAGTGACTATAATTATTCAAGGTCATTCAAGGTCGCGGACAGAACTATGTGCATTCTGCTGGAAATTTCAGCGACTGAGATAGCCCATTTGCAAAAATACAAAATGGGGTAGACGATCCAACATTTTCCCTGTAGCGGGGCGGCTCAATTAGGAGTAATTGGAGGCAAAGTATCCGGGACACGTCCGCGATATTCGCGTGTCGCGAGGTGTAGCTCGCTAACATATATCGAAAAGGCGGCAATCTACCGGGGCCCACCGCCAATTATCGACGGAGACCACGCCGGGGCCACGTGGAGATTCCTGGTCGTTAGGGTAGTTAACGAGTTCGCCGGCACGTGACACGATCGGCCTCGTTGCGCTCGAGATCTCGCTGACGCACGAGACCTTAAACGCGGGCCGGGCCCGAGTCGAAGGGACACCTCTTTCTCTCTCTCTAGTGACGACGGATTTGGTTGAGAGCCGCTGGAAGATTCGTGTCCGGTGGGGAACGAGAGGAGAGCTCGAAGCAGGGACGAAGGAGACGACGTTCACGGCGCGCAACAGAGAGGGCTTGGGAAAAGGGAGCCAAGGCGGAGGGGCAAAGGACCATGGCCAGGGGAAGGGCAACGCGGGAGGAAGCCGGCAGGGCCGTGCTTGGATTTTTGCGAGCCTTCATCTTCCCTCCTTGTTACTCTCTTTCGAACGACTTTTAACTGCACCCACTGTTTATTTTAACATCACTACTTTCTCGAGAGAATTCACCCCACTCCCTAAAAATTTTTTACAACACACAAGCATCTTCAATATCTCGCTTATTTTTCGTGATATAAAGTATGGTCTACAATAGTATGACCTTTATGTGACTTTGAGCACAAAAGATATTCGAGTAGTTTGTTACAATTTTCCTGTATTGGCCACCTATTATACATTTTTTCGATAAGATTGTGACCTTAGTGTGACCTTCAGCGCAAGAGATCCACAAAAGTTTGGCAATCATGAAGTTCCACAAGGGACAGCTGGAATCCTGGAAGGCAAATATAATCCGCGAGGCGACCGAGGAGGAGTCAAATTTCCTCGGCAGATTGAAAATCTTCAAAAGTTCGTTTTTTCGAAGTATGAGACCGCGGTCCAAGGTCGGGGAGGGGGGGGGGAGTATCGAGCCGATTTTTTTCTCAGAGGGTTAATTTTCGTCGACTGTGCATCGGGAGAGGGGGGGTATAATGCGGTTTCGCCTACCGGTCTCGTGAAATCGAAACGGGTGATCGTTCCTAGAACTCGAACTTCCCGTTCGTTCGGCTGGGTTGCTGAAGAGTACGGTTGGTTCTCCTCAACAACCATGGTGATCTACTATAAGAAGTACGAAGAAGTGATACAAATATTCAGGAATCAATTCAATGCATCTAAACTGATGGATGATCCTTCCACTTCCTGGCAAATGTGCATCTAAGATTGGGACTGAAGATGCAGTTCATTTGTCAGCGAATGTCATTGGATTATGCATCAGATTAAATGCATTGGACGCTATTCGGATGCTGCTTTCTCAGATCTTCATGGGAAATAAAAATAGTTTGCACATGCTAAACGCAATACAAGTCACTCAGGAATGTCCTAGCATTTCCAATAATCTTGGCAGAGGTCTACCGATGGCTGATGGTGCAGTATGGATCCCCAAAGTGGTGCTGTACATTTCAGCTCCGAAGCGGAAGAGAACTTGAAGAGGAGATCGACTATTCAGCAGGAGGACGGGCTAACCGTACAGGTGTCTTTTGCCAGGCGAGGGTCCGTGGGCGAGGAGAGCAAGATGTCGCGCGAATCACAGCCGAAATCGAACTAATTTCATAATCCCCAGCTCCTCGGGGGTCCTCGACTCCAATTACGTGCTCTCCCGAGGGATCCCCAGGCGTGTTCCCAAGATCCGAAAAAATCTCGAAGTCGATGGAGCTTATCAAGCTCTTTCTCTCTCCCTATTCTCGCCACCTCTCCGAACCCAAGAGAGAGAGAGCGAGAGAGGATGTGTACGTGTTAGAGGCATAGAGGCTGGGGAAGAAAGAGGATGACGCGAGAAGAGAAGCACACGCTAGCCGCGCCGCCGCCGTCGCCTGGAGCGGCGCGTACACACTCTCGTGTGCAAGAAAGAGGACAAAGAGAACGTGGCGGTGGAGGAGTAGTGGGGGGGTAGTTGTAGAAAAGGCTGATAGATCATGTCGTGAGGGCTGGCGGAGGGCGTCCGGCAACTGCGTCGGTAACGAGGAACGGCAGCGACGTCGGCGTCGGAGGCGACACCCACTACTACACGTGTGTGCACGCATACTTGGCGCACACACACACATACTCGCGCGCAACACATCGAGTTCCCGCATATTCTCCTTTTTCGTCCCCCATCTTTCGTCGAGCATCTTCCGCGCGCGGTCTAGCCATATTTCTTCGTACGTTACCATTTATCTCATTTCTGGCTCGCCCCGTTCTCGAAATCGCGGACTCTCTCTCTCTCTCTCTCTCTCTTCAGCGTGCGCGCACGGCCCTTCGCGCGTCCTCCTTCTCTCCAGAAGCCCTCTTCCTCGCTCTCTGGAAGCAACCTCGTTCTCTCTCCTCTCTCTATGCTCTCTACGCCTCGCGCCGCCCTATCTTGCTCTCTCGCCCGCGAGACCGGCCGATACTCTACCCGTTTTACAATGTTGCCGCGTCCTCCCGGCGAGCGGCACCGCCGCGAACCCAGGGGCGTATGCAGCCCGTTAGAGCCACTTCACGGATTCGTCGCGTGCTTCGCGATTTGCAACGCCTGCGCTCGCGCGGCTAATTGAATCGCTGGAGAGAGAGGAGAGAGAGAGAGCGAGAAGAACGGGACAGACAGACACCAGGCGAGTTTCTTCCGTGAACGCCGCTCGAGACCGCGCCATACACGGACCGGTCCCCCTTGTTCAGACGTGTCGTCTCCGATGGATCGTTCCGTTCGTCTTCGCGCTATCATCAAATCTATGTGATTAAAATTCGGGGAAATCTTGTCGTGTCTTAGACCCCCTCTTCGATTTCTGGTAGACGCGGCATCCAAAGTGTTAACCGGAAATATCAAAGAACTTGGCCACCACAATTGAATGATGACCTAGCCCAAACCTTCCGCAGACAATTTTGAAGTACTCCCCGGAGTCAGCACCCTGTACATGGTCCCTGAAGAACTCCCTGAAGAACTGAAGAACATTTCCTACTCCTTAACCAGAGATACGTACCGAGGAATCTATCAGGGAACGATCACACCGGTCCAATTGACTAACCCGGGCGTCCACTAAAGCGGACACTCAAAAATCCCGGGCGCCCACCGGGGACGTTATCATTAGACGCACGTGTGTCCGAGATTCTTCGACAATCCTTTGTCAATGATCGTTTTCCGAGGCGGAACTCGCGTGGCCGGCCTCTCGTGGGCGAGTGAGTAACGGTTGAAGTTCATTTACATTTTCTAGCGAAAATGCGCTCTTGGGTCGCAGAGAAAGAGAGAGAGAGAGAGAGAGAGAGAGAGAGAGAGAGAGAGAGAGAGAATCATCGAACACTGTGGAGGGGGAACAGTAGTAGTCGTCGGCGACCGGCATCGAACAGTTTCTGGAGCGTCAGATGCAGCGTGGCCGGCCGCGGTCTCTGCGTGGGCGTCGCCACTTCGTAACAGTTTATCGGAACACGAAACCACGTTACTCGACTCGATAAATAAATCCGAGGTTTATTTGGCCGACGTCGATAACGCGACCGACTGACGCGCGCGCGCCCGCACGCGTGTGTGCACCTTGCGTACGTGCATTCGGGAAACAATGCACAACATGAAACGACACGACTATGAATTTTCAGTGTGCATCCTTCTGTTATGATACGCCACCGATGGACTGAGGATTCTGTGTTCATTGTGCAGGTGTCACACCTTAGATTGATAGATTCCGAAAACTCTGGAAAATTAGAAGAGGTCAGTGGAGCAGCCAGATTGGATCCCCTCCACTCTACCTTCGCCCTCTACGACGCTATTCCTCCACGCTTCCGCCCCGGTCACGTGAGGGGAGGGAAACAAAACCAGTAGCAAACCATTTTCACCATTAAATTAATCAGTTCTCGTTTGTTTGGGTCCTAGCAGAGTCCCCAGATTAAGAGTCCCCAGAGGGGGAGCTGTATTCCCCCGATATGGTGACTCTGAGAGTCAGATGAGGTTACCAAAATGCCCCATAGGGGAGGATCTTCCCCCTCTACGACGCTATTCTCCCACACTTCCGCTCCGGTCACGTGAGACGTCTGTCACGTAACTAGTCCGGTGTTGGGAGAGAGGGGGCTTCGCATCTCTCGGATGAAATTACCAAAATGCCCCGCAGAGGCGGGAGGGGGGGCGGTTCTGAAGTTCGCGGAAGGTAGTTTTAGCGATCCCGCGGCCTGGTAATCACGGGAGGGAGCCGTCGGCAGGCAACGGTGCCGAGTCGGATCGTTTACTCGGGTTCTATCGGTGTAGCAGAGTGTTTCTTCTCCCGTGGGTTCGTCTCGGGTAGGGTATATCGCGCGCGTATCGCATCGGCGGGCCTATGAAATGCGTTGAATGCGAGCGAGCGAGCGCGCGCTCGCCTCGTGCCCGGATACCCTCGCGGGACTCGGGGCACTGAAAGCGGAGCAGCAGCGGCTAAATGAGTGCTTTCCACGCTACTGGATGATGGATGAATGCCTACACGTTTGCTTCCATCGCTAGATAAGGAGACGAATGATTGCTATACGCGGCTGGTTTGCTCTAAACGCGCGCCAGGGGAATTGCTGCCCTCTCGGCTCGGGCTCGCGCTCGAATCCGCAGGGTTCGTTGCAGCTGCATGACTCTAGCCGACTTGCTCGGTTACCTCGACGACGACGTGCCGCGCCGCTAACCGGACGACGACGACGACGACGCCTCGTGGCTCTTCCTACACTGTCTGCCATGTCTCCCGGCAGCGGTAGCCGGTGTCGTTGTTACCACTTATCGCAAAAACTGATCCGACGCGACGCGTCCTGGGCCCCCGTGGAATATGTTAGCGGAGCCGCTTAAGGGCTACCTGATCTACCAGACCAGAATCCTCTTCCAGCGATCTTGCTGCCTTTGTCGGGATCCACCACGGGACACATGCTGGGGTGCTAGACTCGGACATCCCCCATTGCTAGTCAGCTTAGAATCGCTGTCGAACCACACCGAACCCTGAAGAGTGGGAAGTTTGTCACGTCAGTCGACAGACATCAACAGTATGAATGAGTAGGTCGATTCATCTAAGCAAGGAAGATTTTGAATCACTATACAGCCACACCGAACCCTGAAGAGTGGGAAGTTTGTCACGTCAGTTGACAGAGATCAACGGCATGAATGAGGCTAGAGAGAAGTTAGGTGGGAATTTGAAAGGGTCCGGAAATCGAGGGAAAAAAAGTCATTGGGGCCCATCATGAAGGAAATATTTCTGCCGCGCTATTTAAGTTGTGTAAATCCAATATAAACGCCAAACCCGTAATAAATAACCTCCTCTCGGCTGGTCGATGGCGGAGACGGTGTTCTGGGCTCACGAGGCGGAGAAAGAAGGGCAGAAGCGCGATGGAAACGCGCGGGGGTGGGGGGGAGCGAAGAGAAGAACGACCGAGGTTATATTATACCTGCCTTAGGGCCTTCAGTCTTCGCCTTCGAGAACGAGATGGGAAAGCATCGGCCCTCTAACCGCGAGAAGAGGAGAGAGGCGTCCTTCTTCTCCCGGAGAGAGGAGAGAGAGAGAGAGTACACGATGTATAGGAGGAACGAGACGAAGGTATATATCCTCGAAAAAAAGAGGGCGGAGGAGTTTTGACCCTTTGCTAACGGGACCCTTCCTCGCTTCTTTCTCGCTTATAACGCGAATCCCTCGACCCTCGGCCCAAATAATAGTGTTCGACCGGTGGGGCCCCACGTCCCGAAACGAGACACCTACGCTCCTCTTCTTCTTCTTCTTAGTCTTCTTCTTCTCCCTCTTCTTCTTCGACTCTCGTCACCGATGCCTAGCCCCCTTCTCCTCGCTCCCTACCCCACGTTCATCCACCTGTACTCTACTCCAGTTTCCGTGTTACGCAATAGGAAATCCACGCAGGAGGCAGGTGTCAGTCCTAGACAAGGTCGACGTCACTCATCCGGACGGACCTGTTGCTAGGAAATCGGGACTTCATTCAGACACCGGTGGGCCCAGTGTCAGGGCCCAGGTGTGTCATAATATTGACACATTCGTTCTTCTTGCCGGAACAATTTAAATTCTTATTGATTGCACTAAATCAATGTACTTATGTTATATTATATTTTATAGAACAATCTGTACTTTTAACTTCTCGATGGAGGGCTAAGACCGAATAAGACAAGGATTCAATATTTATTTTTCTTTGTAAGATTCTTAAAGTTTTGATATAAGTTTTGATGACATAAGTGTAATGACCATCAAACCAATGGTGGTGCTCAACAAAAACAAACAAGTTTATTATGAACGGTGTCCTGCTTCGCTACTCTACTGTTTGTAAACAGATCATACACCGACTCAAACCACGAACGAAGCGTCACACAATACGAGCGCGGGTTCTATAAATTCAAGAGCAGCTTCTCGTAAACGATAAATCTTGACGTGCACGTAATAATACCTGAACAGTACCGAGAAACTGCCCGGTCCCTAATTAACTACGTATTTCCAAACGAACGCTTCCTCCAATCTCGAAGGGACAGTTCGAAGATATTCCCATAACCGTACAGGGGCAATAAATCATTTAACCGTTACGAGTTCCGAATAAAAAAGGTATCTGGACCCTCACAAAGAGTTCCATTACCAAGCCCCCTTCCACGTGTATCTCGGAAAGATCTTTTCGTTTCTCGGGCTTTCGATCGCAGCAACCTTGACTCGGGAACACCATTTGCAGCAGTTGCTGTTGCTGCTGTTACCGGTGCTGTCGTCGGCAACCTTGGTTTCGGTGTTCGCGAACCGATTTCGCAATGCCCGGCGTCACGAGCGAACCAATGCTGGTACGGAGAGCCTAAGCGCGCCGATCCACGAGCATGATCGCGGGCCCCAGCCCCGTGTATTACCATTAGGCGAGTCGAGGTCGAGAAATCTAAAGGGAATGAAGAAAGGGTGTGGCCCGGCGAAATGCAATTACGCCGATGTGTACCCGGCTGCGATTCTACCTCTCTGCATCCTGGTCACGTGGACGTGTCGAATAGGACAGGAATTGTCCAAAATAAAATTGTCCGGGTCAAAATGGTTCAAAATGAAATTGTCCGAGTCGAACAAAAAATTGTGAAGACGTCAGAAGACTAAGAATATTATAATTTAAATAGAAATATTTTGCCACGATTATGGGCAGCAGTAGTTCAACAAAAATTCTTTTCATCCCTTAATAGATTTTTTACATTGAAGACAATATTCTTAGATTTTTCTAATCATTCACTGTTTTACATTTCACCCAGTGAATTTCTTCATAAGCGCATTCTAGTAATAATTACTCTGTGAGAGAATTACTTTAGATCGGAGTCTCTATCTGCCAGTACCGGAGTGGTCACGTGACCGGGCGGCAGGTTGGGGGGGGCCAGTTTTGTGGCGGGGGAAAGCTAGAGTGGGGACACGAGTCTTGACTCCCAGAGGAACACCGCCGCGAAGAATCTCCTAGGATCCGGCAAAAGTGGATCTCTTGAAGTTTAACAATCCGACGATTCCGAGCCGGGGGGTGGGGGATGGTCTCCGGCAATTGCCCGATCCACAAGTAGACGATCCCGATATAATTGAGAGCCGCTCTTTCTCTCTTTTCCCGTCTCTGTCGGACCGAAAAGATCCGTTTTTCTTTTGCCCGGATAATGGATACGTATTCACCAATACAGACAGACAGAGAGAGGGCAGCGCTCGTTTTTATTCCATGTTTAGAGATACCGCCGCTTTTCATCCGGCGCGATCTGCATCGAAAGGCCGCCACTCGATCGCGGATAATGAGGAAAGCCGGAGAGAGACTACTTCGTTAAAACGGGATTTATCGGCGCACGGAAATACGACGCGTATTTTCTTTGCCCGGGGATTTAACGAAAAGAGAGGAAGCGAGAACAGCCTGCCCCGGTAATCGACCGGGTACGCCATTCCACGTCAAATCGCGCCGGAGCCATCACACGGTCGCCACTGACAACCATTTTTACAGAACCCCCGCCAAGACGAAGTCTCAGCTGCTAATCAATTTAACGCGTTCAATTACTTTGATTTCGCTAGGTTCCCCGAGGGTTCACGATCGTACAAACGTCATTCGATGAAATCAGAGGTTCTGGGGCTTTTTCAAAATTAATTTTGCAGTGGTAAATTCTAGTATTAATTTATTAACACTGTGAAGCTAGCCACAGAGGGTATTCCTTCGGAGCCCCATCGAATAACGCGACAAAGATCAATTTATGGGGGCATCGACCTGAAGCTTGCCAAGAGGGTTTTCTTCGGGGACCTATCGGATGATGAAGATCAATTTGTGGGGCACATTTGACATGCTCGTCTCGACAAAACGATTTCATCGACAGTTTCGAGCAAAACGAAAGAGAATAAAAAATCGTCTCGAAATTAGAGGAACGTTCGAGCGGATGATGGCGGATGCTAGCAGGCCGGTTCAAGGCTGAAAAAGACCAGAGCATCGAGCGGAAACAATGGTGAGGACTATCGAGGCGTTTCGGTGCGAGGCTCGTCGAGCTGATATACAAGCTGGGTAGAGAGTCTAGTAAAGGGACTACTGCCGTCGGTAATTACCCATCGTAAATCGTGCCGTTCACCGAGGTCGCTCCCTCGAGTAACAAGCCGGGCAACTTTGAAGACAACGTCGAAGGAGAGAGAGGTGAACTCTCCCGGCCGCAGCGACCGACAACCGCATGAAATAAGAAACGTACTCTCTTCGGGGTGTATCGGAGCAGGCATTCGTCTTCGAGAGACGAATAAATTTTTCGACGGTATCGAAGAGGAACCCTGAAAAGAGAGAGAGAGAGAGACAGAGATACGGCAGGTAGAGCACAAAGAGTCCAGGTGTCCGGGCCGCCTCGATACGTTTAATCGAGATCGCAAAAAGCGAATCGGCGACAAGTTTGCTCCGTCGAACCTGTACGGATAAATTGAGAGGGATCCGATTTATAGAACCGGACACCGGATAATGAGACGAGTATCGCCAGCTGGGAAACGTTCCGACGAATGTTCCCGAACCTTTCAAGTCCGATTCTCTTTCAGCTTAATAAGTACATGATCGTGTATACGTATTTTGACGTTAATCCGCCGGTGATTGGACCTTTCTTCGCGAATATTAAATATTATACCAGCCCTTTCATCGCGTGTACAACTATCCACGAAAAGAAAATTAAACATTTCTTCCGAAATAGAATAATTATACTTTATATAATTTTTATTTCATTTTGTAGAAAATTCATTTTCATAGAAATTCATTTTCATAAAAATTCATTTTGTGGAAAATTCATTTTCATAAAAATTCGTTTATTTCAAATTCATTTTGTATAAAATTGATATACGACTCCGGTACTGGCAGAGGGGGGGGGTACCCTTTTCCCCTCGATCCGACTAAATTCCGCTGATGGGGCTCGAAGCTCCATAAAATTATTAAAATATTCTAGAATAATTTTGCTAGTAAATTAATACATGGTGTTATTTTTACAATTCCGAAGGGTTCGAAATAATCCCGGTAAAATTCGCTACTGAGAAGAATGACACAAGGGTGGTTGGAGATTCCCGGCAGATCCGTAAATGGCAGGATCGCTGTGGGGTTCAGAAGGGGGTTGTTTCCGAGCGGCAGGACAACTCGGAAGATTGTCCACTTGACGGTGGTCGGACAGCACTCGAAAGCGGTTCTTAGTCTGTCGGTGCGAGGGAACGGGGTTTTCTGGGGAACACGAGTGCCCTACGCGGGGGGAGGAGCGGGGGGGGGGCACGACAGAAAAAAAGGAGAGAAAAAGAGACGGGGGGGAAATCTGGTAGCTTCTGTCAGCGGAGGAGGTGTGCACCGTGCGAGGCAGAGCGTGTACCGGCGGAGTGTCGTGCATTTAGATAATGCGTGCGCGTCCCCCTACCCCCCTGTCCACGGTTGTTCTTCTCTCGGTTCGCGTTCCGTCTCTGTTCACACTTCAGCATCGGCCGTCCATAAAAGCTCGAGGCGTGCATCCTTTTATCCTCTTGTAACTTTGGTGCCTTCGCACTTTTCGTTATGCGGCATTCTCTCTCTCTCTCTCTCTCTCTCTCTTCACTCACCGAGCGCACACAGAGAGCCGTTCGCGTGCTCTCGCGGGGAGCCGTGTGACGCCATAATGCCGCGGAGATGCCATTAACAGACGTAATTGCGCCGAAACACCGGAGCAAAATGCAGCTGGCTCTGCCTGGCCACTGTTGGCGCAGCACAAGATATCACGGTGCTCGCATTGCTTCGCAGGAAACACTCCCTCTTCCAATTTTTGAATTTAGATACGGTTTATTTCAGTGACGGTGGGGCAGTACTGATCACTTAGAGCAGACCATTTCGGACATATATGGCGACTACTTCCTGGGCTCCATAGGGCTCTCTATGGAGGACTCGCGAGGATAGGGCTTTCTATGGAGGACACGCGAGGATAGCACTCTCTATGGAGGACTCAAAGGATAGGGCTCTCTGTGGAGGAGTCGTGAGGATGGGTTCTCTATGGAGGATTCACGAGGATGGGCTCTCTATGGAGGACACGCGAGGATAGGACTCTCTATGGAGGACTCGCGAGGATAGGGCTATCTATTGAGGACTCGCGAGGATGGGACTCTCCATGGAGGACTCAAGAGGATAGGGCTCTCTGTGGAGGAGTCGGCGGTAGGGCTATCTAGAGTGCCCTAATACCAAAAATATTACCCAAGCCATCGATGATACAGTCGTGTTCATTAACAACCACTTACAACCACTTGTCCCCCAGATTTGCATAGGTACTTGTCCCGTAACCAGGCATCGAAATCATCTGGAGAGTAAATCTGGGAAGCAAAGATCGTGCGTCCAGGGGTACGAGAATGTACGGAACAGCGCGAAGATATCGGATCGGTAACCCGTGCGGTCGGATTCCCCGGTGTTTCACGGGGGAACGGTGTGTACGAAGGAAGAAGCTGAAGATCGCCGAAAGGTGTCGAAATCGGCGAGCCCGAGCGATATACGATGCAGCTGCGCGCGCTGGAGCCTGAGCGAGACTCTTGCCTCGTGGCCCCGCGAGGCAAAATATCATCGGGGAATTCGACGAACGATCGCTCATAAATAACTGTAGAGGGCCCTGTAGAGCTGTGTGTGCGCGTGTGTTGACCGCGGAATATTCCCCGCCGAAAAACGCGCGCGCATGAATCCTTGAGGTGCGAGAGCTCTGCACACACGCGCTACTCTCCACCTTTCCGTGTTCCCTTTCTTTGAACCACGTGTCGAGAGGAGGATGAGACTATCCCTGAGGATTACTATGGTAGAGTCCCAAGGGACACACGAAGAGAGAGAGACAGAGAGGATGATCGCGCAGTATGCCCGGCGGCAGAACGATACACGCCCGAACAGTCGTAAATGACTACTTGACGTTTTCCGCGATAATGACGTAACAACTTTGTTCGACGACTAATTGGGCTGTTTCGACGAGCCCCGGAGAGCAATCGACGCGAAACGACACGGGGCAGAGCCAGCCAGCCGCTGCCTGGCAGTGGTGAACGCGCGCGCGGGGAGATCGATTCGCTTATCTGCTCGCGAATATCCAACGCGAATATACTTAATTGAGCCAGCACTCGATTCAAGAACGCGTCGACAGCCGCCCCGCTCTGAATCAAACGCGGCCCGGCGCGCAATCGAACGGAAATCAAAAACCTGTGTACGTGTGCGTGTACTGCGTGTGTATGCGCGCGCGCGCGCTCGCGCGGGGGGGAAACACCTGGTCTTTGCGGACGGGAGCCAGGGAAAACGCGCGTGACGATTATTGATTGAACACCTGAACTATGGCGAAACACTCGCCGATACTCGTTAGGGCAGCTTCGATCTTCGAGACGATCAGAAGTGGGACGATGCAGCTCGCTGGAGCACGCATCGAGAGGATCGATGTGCGATGATACGAATCAAATGAATGGAATTAGTGAAACGAATTAAATGAACCGGGGAACCTGTTCATCCGCAATGGTTCTCGATCATGGTAGCTAAGTTGATCAAGCTAGCTAAGTGAGGCTGGTGCTTCTTAATTCTGAAAATTCACTCGACTTTTTTGGCTGTCTCGAAGACTCGAGAAGCTTGCGGGACACTCTCGATTTTCAAATACGCGAGGTAGAATGAATTATTTGTTTGAGACTGATCTCGTATGTTAAGTGGTAAGAAAATGTTTCGCGGGCTGAGGAATTGCAGCAGGAGCTCATGACTTAATTATAAGACGGGCCGCAGTGACAGGTGTACTGACGGCATGTGCCAAGCTGGAGTCAATCAGATAAGTAGATCTTGAGATACGGTGACGGGCAATTTTACGAACATACTTTCGGGAGAAACTCGCCGGAAGCGTCGATATCGTGCTAAGATGATTCTTGAACTTCGTCAATTTTGAAGAAAAAAACCATTGGAAACGAGTTAATTATTAAACATTTAAGTATCGTATGAGTCGCAGAGAATAGATGTATTCTAGGTTGAACGAACGTTTCATTTTCAGTATTCGGTGACCTATGGCCTTGCTTATAGGTAGACGATCGAACCAAGAATATCTGGTGGGCCATCCGAAAATTCTTGACCCCGTAAATCCAGAAAAATCGAGAGGGAGGAGTTAATGGTTAAGCGACGTCCCTTGTTAGCAGGTCGGAGCAACAAATTTTCGCAGACAGCGAACTTTCTTGCGGGGCCGGTGATTGTCTCTGGGAGGTAGCTGATTCATGGTTAAACCTTCTGCAGCGTGCTCTAGAGAGAGCCGTGGCTCGGGAAGCGGCCAGTTAAGGACGGAGAGGAGAGCAAGGAAGAGGAAGAAGAAGAAGAAGAAGAAGAAGAGGGGTCGTCTCTCGCGAAAGGGAGGAAGAGGACCGAAGAAGACGGTCAGACCGAGAGACAATGACACGGCCGTGCCTCCGCCACGCCGCGCCGTGTTGCGGAGGAGCGCGGAGGATATAGGAATGCAAATAACAGGAGGCGGCGATGTTTTCGTACCGGATAGTAAGCCCCGGGACCGAGAGCGTGTTTCACCGATGGTTAGCGTCAAATATTTGGTGCGTGCGCGAGGTATGGCAACGCCGCCGCGCACTCCGACGGCCTCCATCTGATCGTACACTGTACACACACCGATATACGCAGACCTCACACGCACAACAGTATTCGCCACGTCTCTCTCCTACACCAACCCCACTGGGCGTCCTACCGCCACCTCCGACGCGACGCCACCGCCGCCGCCACCGCTGTGATACACGCTGCGCGCGATACCGTCACGCCACGCAAACTAATTAATTAGTTGCTTTTCTAACGCCGAAAAGCTACCCGAGCTACGGCCGCGGATCCGACGACTATCCTTGCGCGAACCGTCGCCATTTTCCATAGAACACTCGATTACTCGAGATCAATCTGAGGGCGAACACGTTCCTTCATTCTTCAGGTGGGGACCTGGTGTCCTGATGGTCGTGGACCGCTTAGGCACATTTTCTTCTTGGGGTTTTGGGAAGATTTAGGGTTAGGGTTGAAGACACCCGACTTATTATCAACTCCTGGTCTTACTCTTCAACTGACCAGACACCTCATCAACGACCAGAGAGAGACACCTCATCTCTTCCTCCATCAAGATCTAGACCTAGACTAATAGAGTCCTAGAATCTCTCAAGATCCTACAATTTTCTGCACGCTTCCTAGTATGAAGCTTATGGGGCTGTTGAATAGAGCCTTCAACTGGTTTCTCAGTAATTTTCGCATCAGCTCTGTTCTCCCCTGACGCCAAATATTCAAGAAACAGGTCTGCCACTGTCCTCAGATAAAATACTGATAGGGTATCCAAACCGGAAGTGGCGACAAGAGGCATCCCCTTCTCGCAATTGCAGAAACGTGCAAGGAGATCGCGAGGCAGGTGAGCAGATGACCCCGAATACAATATGTACGTGTTAACTTCCTAATTAGAGGAAAAAGAAATTAGCGTCCCGTCCCGGAATTTCGTATAACAATTAGTATTACCTAACTCGATGATCTTTCGCGATAGAACGCACGGTAATCAGCTGGATCAAACATATAACGCAGAGGCGGATCCGTGCGTGAATTCGCTCGGATTGATCGTTATCCGCGCGCTCGAGGGAAAAATGTGAGAACGGTAGGAACGAAGATGTCGAGTTTAGATTTCAACGATCGTACGGGAGCCAGAAGACCGCGCGCGGAACTCGTCCACTCGTCCGTCTCGGGGCATTTGTATGCGTTACGGGTCGCAAAAAAGTTTTGCTGGAAGAGTCCCCAGTTCCTTTGTAACCGGTGGACTCTTTAGGATTCCTGCCCCTCCTTAGACAATTTGCCGGTCGCATCCATAAACGGACGCCGGAGCCGCTCGCATAGTCAACTCGTTTCCTGTCATTAACGCATTAAAGGCTCACCGGAGGCCCGACTATCTATCGCTGTAGCGCGACCGAGGCAGATCTGAACTTTCGAATTGATTCGTTCAACGCTTAACGCGGCCTCCCAACTGCCTATACTAATCGCTTATTCGATCAATCAGATGTAACGTCGATTGCCACCACGGACCTTGAAATTGTGAACAATCCCGGCGGATTTTACGCTGTCGCGACGATGATCGAATTCGAAACAGTGAAAACGTACCAAGAATTCAGAAATATTGTATTACTTGGACAATTGTAAATATTGTACTTGAAAATTATAACTTGTAAATGATTTGTTAGTGGAGGGGGTAGGCAATTTTCTTAGATCGTGCAGTGCCGGTTCTCTTAGATCAAGACTATTATTTTCTACTTAAAATAATTCTAAATGAAAATAAATGGACTTAATGCTTCCGTGACAAAGATGACTAGATGAAAAACTACCAAGAGAACAGATCCCTTCGGAGACAGGTTAGCAATTAATAGATTACACAGTCTTCTACGTAATTGCGGAGTGTGTCGATTCCGCAATAACGAAACGAGAAGACGCGCCGGGGATTTCCGTGTCGGAGTCATTCGAAGAAGCTCTAGCAGGTACAATTAACGCATGGTCCTTATTTGCGGGGCCCGTTCAGGGGCTGAATCGCTCGGGTTGCATGTCGCTAAACGGCCGGCTGAATTGGATATCATCCCGATAACGATCGCCACTTGTTCTGGTTCTTGTTGGGCCGCGTTCTCTCCCCCTTTTCCGCAACTCGGTGAACGGATAATACAACGGTGACGAGACGAGACGACACGCGGGGATTGTGTACCGGTGAATTTCACGTGTCATTACCTGGCGATGCGTTTCTTCGGCTGGTGTCGCAGACGCCGTCGCTGTCGGCAGGACGAGGCGGAAACAAATTGCGAAAAGAGGAGGGTTCTCTCGGCGAGAGGGAGCGTTGCTCGGATGCTAACAGAAACAGAGAGAGAGAGAGAGAGAGAGAGAGAGAGAGAGAGAGAGGGGGGGGAGAGAAGAGGGAGAGAGAGAGAGAGAACCGTGTGGCAGACATTTTTGCCGCTTTCGCTCCTTTAATGGCATCGGTGCCCCTCGCAATTTGTTCGTATCGTTGGTCCCCCGGTGCTCTTCTTCCTCGCGAGCATTTCCCTCGCCGCTTTTTGCCGATCCCATCGGCACGTGGTCGCGAGAGCATGCGAGCGAGCATGCGAGCACAAGCACACCCGGCTCGAAAACCCCGCGCGCGTCAACCACAGACGGATGACTCGGACGCAGAAAAAGCTTCATTTACCGCGCGGGCTTCTCTCACATTAAATGCTAATGCGAGCGCGGAGGAGCGAGCACCGGAACCCGCGCGCCTCTCTACGCCTTGCCACCGCTATAATTATGTCGCGACCTTCCGATTCCCCGTTTCCTTCGCTTCAGCCCACTTTGCGCCGCTTCCCCCCGTCCGCCCCCGGCTGCTTACCGGCTCATATGCATCGGCGACTGGCTAAAACGTCATAACTCTAGCCAGAGCCATCATTGTCAATTTTTTGTGCGACGCATTTGATCTAATTTTTGTATTCGATCGACCGATCCGCGCAGCTTCTCTCCGATGAGTATTGTCGTCCATAGATTTTATGTAGAAGAAAAATTATTTTAAAAATTGTGCTACGGGTTAAACTGCTCCATTTAGAATGAATAAAGAATTGAAGAAGTTTGTCTTGCTATCCACAATTCTTTTAGGCCACTGAAGAAACAGTGGGATAAACTACCCTTTAGGCGAAGGGTGAAATTGTCGTATTTGAAGTGAATAACGAATTGAATGAGAAGAAAAAAAATTATGTTAAGGGTTAAAACTGTCTCATTCAGAATGAATAAAGAATTGAAGGAGAAGTAGGTAGGTCTTGCTAGCCACAATTCTTTTAGTCCACTGAAGAAACAGTGGGATAAACTACCCTTAGGGCGAAGGGTGAAATTGTCGTATTAGAAGTAAACAAAGAATTGAATGAGACGAAAAAAAATGATTTTAAAAATTATGTTGAGGGTTAAACTGTTTCAGTTAGAATGAATTAAGAGTTGGATGAGAAGAAAAAAAAATGATTCTAAAAATTACGTTAAGGGTTAAACTGCTCCATTTAGAATGAATAAAGAATTAAAGAAGTTTGTCTTGCTATCCGCAATTCTTTTAGTCCACTGAAGAAACAGTGGGATAAACTATCCTTGGGGCGAAGGATGAAATTGTCGTATTTCAAGTAAACAAAAAATTGAATGAGAAGGAAAAAAATTATTTTAAAAATTACGTTAAGGGTTAAACTGCCTCATTTAGAAAGAATTAAGAATTGTAGGAGAAGTTGGTCTTGCTATCCACAATTGTTTTAGTCCACGTGAAGATACAGTGTCATAACTTACTTACCCTTAGGGCGAAGGGTAAAATTGTCGGATTTGAAGTGAATAAAGAATTGTATGAGAAGTTGGGGATATTTTGGGCGGAGGGATTCGGCGATGACGATGATGGCGAAGAAGAAAAATTATTTTGAAAATTATGTTGAGGGTTAAACTGTTCCATTTACAATGAGTAAAGAATTGAAGGAGAAGTTGGTCCTGCTATTCACAATGGTTTTAGTCCACGTGAAGGAACAGTGTCATAAACTACCCTTGGGGCGAAGGGTAAAATTGTCGGATTTGGCGTGAACGAAGAATTGAATGAGAAGTTGGAGTTTTCGGAGGAGGGATTCGGCGATGGCGATGATGGCGAAAGGTCCGGCATCACGGAAGCTTGGCGCCGACGCACGAAGGGCGGGACAAGGGCGCGGCCACCGGTCGTTCTCCCAATTTCGCGGGGTGCGCCTAAAACGAGGTGCCGTTGCAGAGCGCAAGGACCCCCTCAATTATCGGACGGTGGTGATTTAAGGCTTAAGGATGAAGCCCGTGTAGGAGGTTCAACGTTTTCGCAGACCAGCCGCCGCGCTGTGCCGTGCCGGTAATCAACCGCAACCAAGATTAACGAGATGCTAAAACGAACTCGCTTTTCGTTATGAATAAATCAATATCGATAAACCGCGTTAGGCCGTGTGGTTACGCGCCCCGGTAATAACCCTCCACGATTTATTATTTACTGGACACCCTTTTTTCTTCTTCCTGCCTCCCCGTTTTATTCATTTCACCGCGAATTAAACTCTTACCCACCAATCTATTTGTTTGCCACTGAATGCTTGCGCTGTTGATCATTGTCGATGGTCTTCTATTTTCTTTTAATTCTTATTGTCAATCAATTATAAAGGGTGTGAGAAGAGTTATCGCAAAGTTGTCCTTGACCTTGAGCTTCAATGTGAAATCTTTTCTTTTCTCTTCATTGAATTGTGTCGTGTACGCATCATGGCGATAAAAGTAGAATAAATGCAATGAAAAATTTTGACCTTGAAATTGAAGATTTTGACCTTGTAAAATTGCCAATGACAATTTTTGCAACAACTATTTTGCAGATCTTCATCGATCCGAAGATGCAGGATATACGCCTATGGCAACCAAGACCAACATACATTCTTCTCGAGAGTTTATTTTTTGGCTAAGCTCTCTGTGATGGAATTTGCTGTCGTCTTCAGCAACGAGGTCTTCGAACCCCGAGCTTCCTCGGATTGAATTAATAGCTTTCCTGTCGTGTGTTGCCAGTAGTAGGTCTCGCATGCGATAGAAGAATCGCAACGAAGTGAATGGGCCACCGGCAAGGTTTAATTCGCGGTAATTTCAACTAATTGGCGAGTTACATTATTACAGACGATTTCAGAGCGAACTGTTTTGCGCGAGGCGAGGGAAACATTCCGTGTAATTCTGTATGGAGCCATTACACTATCTGATCTCATAGCACAAGTTTGTGCTTTCCAAGCCGTTCAATAAATAATTGTGAACGCAGGTAGTAGGGTTTCGAGATTGAAACGAGACATCGAATATGATTGCGCTGAGGTTAATTGAAAAAGATAATGGTGGGGGAGGCGCACCGACCATTCTGCATAATTAATTTACAATGTAACTTGATCCCCGGTAGCTAGAAAGGGTGGCCAACTTGGTCCCGTGAAAAGGAAAATGGTCGTGCCTCGATGCGACGGTTCTCCACCCCTGTTGCCATCGTCGTTATCACTGGACGCCAATCGATAATTAACAAATACTCCCCACGGCTGATTATCTTGGTCTAATTACCGGTATTATTAATATCGTTTATTCGAGGCAGAACCGTAAAAAATTATGCGAACGATAATGAACAATGCCAAAGGGCGAGGCGAGCGCACACGGCGCTGCCGGTGTTATTAAGCAAGATTAACCCGTGTTAGCAGTCACGGTAGCGTGAGGACTCTTCACGCTGCCACGGACTTGCTCGGATCGTCTACCGGGTGTTCGAAAACGCCGGATGCGGAGAAGGGAGGAGGGGAAACTGGGAGACAGAGAAAACTAGAAGCGAGGGAAAAGTGGAAGTGATCATTTAGAAAAGAGAGAAAAATCTAAAGGTGGGGGAAATTGAAAGTGGGGGGAATTAAAAGCGGGGGGAATTAACAGTGGGAAAAATTAAAGATGGGGAAAATTAAAATTGAGGGAAATTAACCGTGGGGAAAATTAAAAGTGGAAGGAAATTAACAGAGGGGGAAAACAAACAGTGGGGGAAATTAACAGTGGTAAAAATTAACACTGGGGGTAATGAACAGTGGGGGAAATTAACAGTGGAGGAAATCAACAGTGGGGGAAAAATGAACAAAAGAGAAAAAATCTAGAACAGAGAGAAACCCAGAAAAGAGAGAAGAATCTAGAAGAGAGAAACCCAAAGAAAAAGAAAAAAATCTAGCAAAGAGAGAGAGAGAGAAAGACCAATAAGAAGAAAGGAGCCTGGAAGTGTGAGAGAGACAGAAGTTCGAAGAACTCGTCTCAGAGATAAGCACTGGCAGTTTCGTACCCGGTGGCGATAACACGGAAGATATTCGTAAACAGTAGCGCTAGTATTCGATAACCCAGCGTCCCGACGCGACGTCTGCGCCGTCGAACAAACAGCCTCCGTCGTCGACGTCGAGCGCTCGATGCATAGTGGGAACCAGGTCGAGCACCGTCAGACAACCCACCAGGTGTTTCTTAGATATTCAATTATTACCCCTGTCGCATGTTAAACCGTATATGTATGTATGTAGTTCGTGCAATTTACTCACAGTTTCCTATCCGTGGAAAGAAACAAGGTGTTTGCGATTAGCGAAAAGAATACAACCAGCATTGTTCACGATACTAGAGAAAATAACCTGAAGTTATTGTTAACCTGAAGTTCTTCCCCTTCCTTCAACTCGTCCATATGTCATTAGAGCTGTAGTGCGAGCAGCAAACTGTTAGTATTGTCACTGTTCGACACGTGTGGTTAGTAAAGTTATAAAAAGAATGGTAAAATCGTAATCTGTAAATAATTGTACCATTGCAAGACAACGTAAAATTGTAAGAAATTGTGAAGATATAAGAAAGTGTAAGATAATTTAAAATTGTAAAATTATAAGGAATTGGTAAGATAATTTAAAATTGTAAAATTGTGAGAAATTGTAAAACTGTATAAGAAATTGTAAATAGTAAAAAGTTGTAAATTTTAAATCTTAAGATAATTAAAATTTAAGATCTAAATTGTGAGATAATTTAAAATTGTAAAATTGTGAGAAATTGTAAAATAGTAAAAAACTGTGAATTTTAAATTGTATAAAAATTGTAGAATTCTAAATGGTAAAAAATCCTAAATTGTATAAAACTTTATAATTTGTAATAAATATAAATTGTATAAAAAGAGTGTAAAACCGTAAATTTTAAATTATGCAGACTTGTAAATTGTAAAAGATTGTTGATCGTAAAAAGCAGCGTTCTATCACTAAGGCATGAACGAACAGATGAAAATTAGCGTTTAGGCGGTTCCGTGGGCAGTCATCGTCCGTAAGGATCGTTTCAGTTTCCGCAGGTTTGGGTCCGGCGCGGGGCCCGGTTGAGGAGCGATCTGGCTGGGCCGATGGAACAAAAAGACAAAGAGCAGTCTGTGGATTTCGTCGAAAACCAACACGGGGACCCGGGGGACCGGAGGGCCGAGGTATCCACGGAGCCATGGGGCCCCGAGGACGTTCTTTTTTTCGGGTCCCCGTGTTGGGAACCCGAGAAACAATAACCGAAACCTGCGGATTGGTCGGTCCCTAGTTCACTGAATGAATAAACCAGCGTGTCCAGAGTCCAGGAGAGAGTTTCGGAGAGCGGTGTGGGCCTGGGGGCCCTTGTGGACTGCGTTCGAAGGGCGTTTCGTCCGCGATGGGATGGAAAAGGGCCGAAGGGAGAGGCAGGTGCGGGGAGAGAAACGTAGAGCCAAAGAGAGACGAGAAGAGGGAGGTAGAGAGTCGCGGCCCGGTTGCCAAGGGCTATAATAATAACTAACATGAGGTTGCGTTAAACGCCACATTAGTCACATCCGATAATGATAAAGCCGTGGCCGGGAAGTTCGCTGGGCGCCGATATAAACAGACCTCCGCGTGCACACGCATCATGCACGCGTGCGTGTGCCTCGCAGACGATTTTGTACGGCTGTTACCTTAGGGTATAGGTAGGCCGTTCGCGTACGCGAATCGAAGGTCGAAAGTCGCCGGTCGAGGTCTATTCTGGGAGCCCGGTGGACACGATCTCCTCGCTCGGAATCGCCTCGAACAAATTCGCCAGCTCCAGACGACTCCCATCCTCCCTTAACCGAACCCACTTTCCGACTATCCAACATTTCTTATGCCGACTATTAGGTTCTTGGCACCTTTTCCACTTTATGGTCTGTCGGACAACAATGTCCACCGTCGACGAGCACTCCGTCCGTAATAAGGCGAAAAAAGTCCCGACCGATCGTCTTCTATCGAAGGAAAATTGCATTTAGGTGAGATAGCGTCATTTTTACCACGCTTATATTAGCTTGCCGAGATGTCGTTGTTGTTGTATGCGTCAAATCTTGTAATCGAATTTTAAACCACTTCCCGCGTTCAGCAATCCCCACTCCGCGCGCCAGCGTTCCCTACTCCACTACGCGTTCCCACGCCCACTCATCCCCACTCCACTGGCCCACTTCGCATCGAAGGAGCTCAGTCAGTGTGGTGTTCCGTTCATTCAGTTCCATTTCGGACAATTTCGGACTCCATCAAGAGACGTCGTCTCTCGGAGCCATCCCCTCATTCCATATTTCTATATCTTACTATTTCATGTCAGTATTACTATACCTTGCGTTCCATCTAAAAAAGATTAAAAAGTAGAAAACAAAAAATATATTAAAAAAAGTTTTTAAAAACCACGTTTATATTAAAATGCACTAAAAAGGAGAAAATAATTTTTTTACACATAAGTGACTATAAATAAAAACGTGGAGCGCCCACGAAGATTACGTCAATATAGTTTATCGCTCCACGCTTTTATTTATAGTCACTAATGTGTCTAAAAAAATTATTTTCTTCTTTTTAGTGCATTTTAATATAAGCGTGGTTGTCAGAAAGTTTTCTTTTTATATATTTTTTAAATATCCTAATATTAATAAGCCCCGAAAGAGATGGAAAATATTTTGCACTAACAAATTAGAATTTTTTTAAATTCTTAAAGGAGAAGTACAGATCGGTTTGCAGTGGTCTGCGATGATTCCGAGTGGATGGGGGCAGGTCGATGAAGGATGAACGTGAAAAAAATTCGTTTAGCGCTGTTGAAAAAAGAAGAAGACGAGCAAAGACTGTCGAACTGAGCAGAAATCTGGTCTCGATATATATCCCCGGTGCGAGTTGCCGCGCTAATCGACAAAGAGGCGACTGTATAGGGCGAGCCTCGGTTAACCATGAAGGGCTTAACAGACTCTCGTCGAGGCGAGGCGATTTAAAGCTGTGGGCGTTTCATGACGTACCGGCCAGAGGGCACACGTCCTACGTTCTCTTGATAACAATGATACCGTTGTCTTCCCTCTTCGGCATTGTCGGCGGACCGGACCAGAAATTCGAGCCGGGGTACACACGCTTATCGCTGAATTTAGATGGAAATTTACCGCGAAAACTGGACGATCTCCTGTGAACCGGACGTCCAGGAATATCCGAGCGCGTGGGGACTCTTTTATAACACCGATGATCAGATTTTTCTACGAGAAAATTCGATTCAGACGATCTTTAAATCGAATCAAATTGTACGAAAATTTTTGGTACAGAAATTCTAGATTTCTAATTTCGCAGTTATTGGAAGTCTGAACATCTCTTTATTCGTATAGTAACAGCAGTGTTGCGTAATTTCATTTTCGCAACTTTCACACAAAAATCAAAATCTACACAAATTTTGTGCACGGAAATTCTAGATGTCTAATTTTTCAATTATTGGCTGAACATCGTTTTATTCATAAAATAACAGAAGTGAAACGCAATTTCAATTTTCCAACTTTTAAGAAAAATTGTATTAGACAAATATTTCGAATCGACGCAAACCCGTTCGCCAATGCGATCTCGTTAATCCAGGCCGAATGGAGCGGCGAGGGAATATGTAAACGGCGTACGAAAGTGGCTGCCGGTTATGGCGTCGCGCGGACTATCGAACGGGGCAATACGCCGCGAAGCGATACGCCGCGAAAAACGACGAAATCTCGTTTTGCCAGGGCTGTAAAACCGCCTGTTAGCCAGTCTTAATTAGAGGCATCGTTGACCATTGCCGGTAATCAAGAATGGCATCGGTGGAGGCAGTGGGCGGAGGGGAGAGGGCAAAAACCGAGATATTACATGGCATTGTAACTGCACACCGTCGACTTCGGGACGTAGTAATTACGTCATTACGTAATTCGCTACGGCAATTACCAAACTTTTAATTGCCGTAAGCCGTAAGCGGCTCCGCAATAATATCATTACTCTTGACCGCTGGCTCCGCGGAAGGTCCAACATTACCATTCGAAATGAAGAGATCTGCTATTCTCCTGGAGAGGAGACACTGGAGGAGTTCAATTGATAGAAGGTGTGAGGATAATGTGACAGTGCAATGACGATGGTACCTTGTGTAGCAGTGCTGGACACGGTTTGGGGCCCCTCAAGCACTTCCTTCTCTCACCAAGGTAGCTTGTTTCCCCCACCATGGTAGCTTGTTTCCCCCACCAAGGTAACTGCTTCCCCCACTAAGGCAACTTACTTCTTCTACCAATGCTTGCTTCTCCTACCAACGCCTGCTTCTCCCACCAAGGTAGCTTGCTTCCCCCACCAAGGTAACTTGCTTCTCCTACCAACGCTTGCTTCCCCCACCAATGTAGCTTGTTTTCCCCACGAAAGTAGCTTGCTTCCCCTGCCAAGGTAACTTGCTTCCTCCATGAAGGTAGCTTGCTTCCCCCACCAAGGTAACTTGCTTCCTCCACTAAGGCAGCTTACTTCTTCTACCAATGCTTGCTTCTCCTACCAACGCCTGCTTCTCCCACCAAGGTAGCTTGCTTCCCCCACCAAGGTAACTTGCTTCTCCTACCAACGCTTGCTTCCCCCACCAATGTAGCTTGTTTTCCCCACGAAAGTAGCTTGCTTCCCCTACCAAGGTAACTTGCTTCCTCCATGAAGGTAGCTTGCTTCCCCCACCAAGGTAGCAACGGTTACTGGAGGGGGACAGGGGCGCCACGGTGGGGAGGGTTTTGCCTCGATAAAGGAAAATATGCCCAGCACCGATGTACTCCCCTAAGCGACCTAGTGGAGGGTTTCTAAAATTCTGTAAAACTATTCTAGCACTTTTAAGAACAAAGAAATTTAGTTGGGCCCCTGACAGTATCCCAGGACACCACCGTCGAGGACGATCCTCGATCGTGAATATTCCTGTGAACCGGAGGGTCGATGATTAAAAAGTCAACGGATAATATACCGCGTCAAGAGGAGAAAAATGGAGGTCCTTTAAGCGCCCTGTGCTGGTCGCGTCCATTCATGAATATGTATCCCGGGCAAAAGGCAGGTGCGAAGTTTCGCGAGGCCTTCTTCCTGGTACGGGATTCGCCCTTAATGGCCACTCTCTCGCTATTATCTACGCCCCGAAAAGCCATGCCCCCTCCCTCCCGCGGCCGGCTCGGTTCATTCGCCTCATCCTCTGTTTCACTTGGACAGAAGATGGGGCCGTAGTGCTTCTGAGCATCAGACTAATAGCGACCATATCGGTTGCTCATCGGGAACACGCTCCGAGAACCATGGAAGCGATACACCGCCCCACTACCACCACCGTCATCACCATCACTACCACCGGTGTATGTATACTAGGGTCGACCTTAGCTATACCTGGTGAAATTTCGCGTTTGCGAGATTTTTTTCACGTCCCCGCCTAAAATTGTGCCATTGGGTAAGAAAATAATTGCTGCAAAAGACGAAGTTGATCGGATAAGGGGAAGGTGTGCCACATTAGGGAGGACCTTAGCTATACCTGGTGAAATATTGTTTGCGAAATTTTTTTCACGCCCCCCCTCCCTAAAATTGTGTCATTGCGTAAGAAAATAATTGCTGCAAAAGATGAAGTTGATCGGATAAGGGGGAGGTGTGCCACATCGATGTTCAAGTTGCGAAAAACAACAAATATTCCCATTCCTATAAAATTGAATGATTTTCGCAACTTCAACGTCAACGTGGCACGTCTTCCCCTAATCCGATCAACTTCGTCTTTCGCAGGAATTATTTTCTTACCCAATGGTACAATTTTAGGGAGGGGGGACGTGAAAAAAATCTCGCAAAAAGAATTTCACCAGGTCCACCCTGATGTGGCACACCTTCCCGGCGTCCGATTGATCTAAAACTTTGGACATATCATTTTTGTATGAAGTGGAACAATATTGGGGGGAGTCGTGTCCAAAATTTCATGGTCGAAAAATAAGGTCCACCCTAATGTATACGCTTGTCCAGGAATATTGCTAAATTTCAGCAATAGCTCTTATCTCCGGAGCCTCCTCTTGGACAGGAGCAAGGTACAACTTAAGTATCGATAAACAATCTGAAATGAGGGGTTTCGGGGAGGGGGAGCGATTTCTTTCGGAGGCGTTTAACATCGCGTTACCCCCCGAAGGAAGAACGACGACGCTGAAGAGAGAGGACCCTCGGTTTCAATATTCCGCCGGAGCGAAACGGGAATTAAGACGCGTCCGGACACTCGCATTGTAACTCCCTTTTCATTAGGCCCCCTACGACCTACGTAATTATCCCCGCTGTAATGACTCCGCCGATTTGCATACGGCGACGATAATTATAACCCTGTGGATGAGGAACAACGGTAGCGATCGCTAACCGTTTGCTAATGCGAAAATCCGATTAAACACGAATTTATAATCGGACCACGCAACAACACTGTTCGAACTGTGATGCGCAGTTTCAATCAGGCGAAATACGCGCGCACGAACCGAGTTTATTAGAATTTGTTAGAGCACCTCTTCCCGGGACGCTCGAGAGAGGAGAGTATGCTAATTCGGATACGGGGGAAAGTAGTCTAATTGAGACCGGCTCCTAGAGCTGAACCTAATTTGTCATTTCTGATTAATTAATGCCGGCCAACGCTCTCTTCGGAGACGCTCCGCCGAGCTACCAACTAATTCAGATTCTAAAATTCTTCCGCGGATGTACAGTCACGGTCCACGAAATATTTAATCACTTTTATTTATTTTTTGATGATTCGCGACAGAGGTGGAGAAACTTCAGACGCTTGTAGGAGACGTTAATAAATTTTTCTCGGGAATGAACCCAGCCTGAATTTGAAGACTGATGTTCCCGCTTTACAACGAGCCCTCAAAAAACGATCTTCGATTTTTTTTCGCCGATCTATCGAATTTTGAATGCCAGGTGGAGTGCTACTTAAAGTCAGTAGAACAAACTATGGTGCATTGAAACGGCTGTAGAATTGTTAATACATTTTTTCCGGGGATGAATCCACCCCAGATTTTTAGATCGAAGCTTCCTCTTTTCAACGGGACCTTAAATATTGATCTACGATTTTTTCTAGCCGAGTTATGGAGCTTTGAATGTCACCTGTACTGGCAGCTTCATCATGTATATGTCACGTTGTAATGTACATACATCAAACTTGAGTCTCATTTTTGTTCGGTAAAACAGTTTTAAAAAATCGTAGATCAATTTTGAAGGGCTCGTTGCAAAGAGGAAGCTTCGATCTTCAAATACGTGGTAGATTCATCCCTGGAAAAAATTTATTAACGATTCTACAACCGTTTCAATGCACCATCGTTTGTTCAGTCCTACTGACTCGAAATGGTATTCCCCACCTCGCATTCAAAGTTCGATAAATCGGCCAAAAAAAATCGTAGATCAATTCTCAAGGTCTCGTATTAAAGAGGAAGCTTGGATCTTGAAATCTGGACTGGATGCGTCCCCGGAAAAAATTCGTTAAGGATTTCACGGCGGTTCGAATGCGGGATAGTTCGGGGTGCCACGCGATCCATAAAGAGCTCGCGAAAGCCGGTGCAGCGGCCGAAAGGAAAGAAATTCGAACCGGTTACGATTTTGCGATACCGCGAAGGGGTGGTTGTCACGTGAGGACACGTAAAATAGTCGCCTAGATGGCCGCAAAATAGAGGTTCGAGTCACGCGACAGAACCCTAACCCCTTCGAAAACTTGCCCCGTCCTGTTCGAGGTTTCCCTTCGACTCGGCGGCGGTCATTAATTAAATACGTCCGAGTTGTCATCTTTGTGTGACGGGCACGGCTATATATCAAGCGTTTAGGCAGCTCGGGGGCTGACGGGAAATTCTCATCGGTTCGGGAAGAAGCTACCCGAGGCACACCTCTACGCGGGGGGGAACCAAAGCTTCTCAATTCGGTCGGCTCGGCTATTCAGCACGCGCAAGGTTGGGTCATTTGTCAACAACCCGCTGGCATTTCAGTAATTCAGCAATGCGCACCGTTGAAACTGTTTGTAACAACGTGTTGAGTCGCCGCGCCGGCCCCGGCGATTTACGCATCGCAAGAAAATATGCCTCCGCGAGACGCCCTTGGTCTTCGCCCAGCGTTTAATTTGTCAGCGACTCCGCGGAATTTCCCCTGCATTCAGTTGTCCACATGCACGATCGTTAACGGATAAACAAATAAAACTTGTAGAATTTTAAAGACCGTTTCCCTTCATTTTAATGCGTGGCTCGTGGCAGCGATTCCAATTGCGAACCGACACGGCCGTAACATTAATAATTATAATTAGACTGCGGATTATATGCGTTTATGACAAAAATCGATGGATGTTAATTAAAACAGAGAGAACATTAAGACGATTTTATACCCTTGCCTTATAATATCGTGTCTGACTCGTGATGAACATTCTGAACCGATTCTAATCAAAATGTATGTCAATAATTTACCACAACCGAAATAAAATTCTATTTTGGTTTTATTAATGCACAGTTATTGAAGAACACGTACGCTCAGTAAAATAAGTGTCCGTACATCCTTTAAAACAGAATAACTTTTTATAATTATACCAAATGACCTGATGTTTTGTAAGCAATTAGAAGCATTGGTATATTGAATGATGTGCAAAATACATTTTCTAAAAATTACCATTTATAAGGGTGCATGTAAAAATAAAAAGGGCACTTTTTATTTTAAATTTAAATTTAAATTGTTTAAAACCTCTTTCGAGAAATTTATTTTAATGTTTAAGTTGAAGCTTAGCACCGATTTCGTTTTAACAAACCTGGGGGGATGTCGTGAAAGAACCTTTCGAAGGAAATGATTGAATAAATTTCTTAAATCGAACATATACCCTAATAAAAATAACAAGAAGTCTAATTAATCTCAATCTTGTCAATCTTGTATAGCAATACATGTTAGTTGCTTTTTATTCTCGGTAGGTTTAGTGTTAAAGGAACGATTTCCAACCTCTTAAAATAATTTTACAAATTGGCCAGTCCCAAATTATTTATTATGGAATTGTTGAAATTACAAAGAACCTTTCGTAGGAAATGATTGAGTAAATTTCTTAAATCGAACATATACCATAATAAAAATAACAAGAAGTCTGATTAACCTCAATCTTGTATAGCAATACATGTTAGTTGCTTTTTATTCTCGGTAGGTTTAGTGTTAAAGAAACGATTTCCAACCTCTTAAAATATTTTTACAAATTGGCCAGTCCCCAATTATTTATTATGTAATTGTTGAAATTACAAAGAACCTTTCGTAGGAAATGGTTGAGTAAATTTCTTAAATCGAACATATACCCTAATAAAAATAACAAGAAGTCTAATTAATCTCAATCTTGTCAATCTTATAAAGCAATACATGTTAGTTGCTTTTTATTCTCGGTAGGTTTAGTGTTAAAGGAACGATTTCCAACCTCTTAAAATATTTTTACAAATTAACCAGTCCCAGATTATTTATTATGGAATTGTTGAAATTACAAAGAACCTTTCGTAGGAAATGATTGAGTAAATTTCTTAAATCGAACATATACCATAATAAAAATAACAAGAAGTCTGATTAACCTCAATCTTGTATAGCAATACATGTTAGTTGCTTTTTATTCTCGGTAGGTTTAGTGTTAAAGGAACGATTTCCAACCTCTTAAAATATTTTTATGCGAGATCCGTCCACCTTATCGACCAAAATGACGACACAGTGAAAACACTTCTTGCATGTTGCATCTGCAGCGAAGGGCTCTCTCGGTCTGTAGCGAAGCGTTCGCCCACGTAAGTCTAATGTTAGCCTCGGCAAAAATTAGCCATTTCTTTGAGACGCTTACGCGTTCCTTAACGACGCCGCGGGAGAAGATTATGATGGGCTCGAGGTTGGAAGAGGCGCGGGAATTAATATTTATAGAGTACCTCGTCAAGCCGATCTCCTCTCCTCTGCTCTCTCTCGTAGTGTGTGCCCTTTTTCTTTCGAGATACCGAACGCGCGCGCGACAATGTGTGCCACGTCGCGGGAATATAAATCCCTCGGTCATTTCTTTATACTGGAACGGATCGGGACGCGCGGCCTGTGGCGCGGGGATCTATTAAAACTGAATGTGCGAAAAATCGATCGACCTGCGCTCGCGCGCGCACGTTTCGCAGTCCCGCCACGACGTGTGCGACCGAGCCAAAGAAATGCGTCGACGAAGCTATGCGACGGGAATCTCACGGGCTTTCGGGCCGCGTTCGAGTTCTCAGAGCTCCTGGAAAAAAACACGAGCTTGCTGCATAGCTATTTGCCAAAGGTCGCTTTTACATACGCGATTTTGCAAAATTGGTTTTTAACAAACAGACGATTTTTTTGTAAAATTGTCTGGATTATTTTTTGAGAATCAGTCGGAAACAGAGTGGCCAGATTCACACTTGTCCCCCCACTCTACCTTCCCCCTCTGCGTCGCTCTTATTTACTCTTGTCGAAGACTTTTTTAAAAATTTCTTTCACGATACCCCCCAGGTCAGTTTGCTTTCTAAGATTGACAAGATTGAGGTGAATTAAATTTTTTGTTATTTTTCTTATGGTATATGTTCGATTTAAGAAATTTACTCGATCATTTCCCACGAAGGGTTCTTTCTAATTACAACAATTCTATAATGAATAAATCTGGAACTGGTCAATTTGTAAAAATTTTTTAAGTGGTTGGAAACCGTTCCATTAACACTAAATCTACCAAGCATAAAAAGCGACTGGCATGTATTACTGTATCAGATTGACAAGATTGACGTTAGTTAGACTTCTTGTAATTTTCATTAGTGTTAACTCGGAAGGGTGTATAATAATCCACGGATCTAGGAAACGACACGTGACCGCATAAAAGTGGAGAAATCAATTCCTAGAGTGACATGCGAAGTTGCGATAATTTAAACGCGATTATAAGTTAGTTTTACAGTGACCTATCTAATTTATTCGCTCCCTCCGGAGAAGTTTACGATGCGACGAGAATGATCGTAGACGACACACACTGGTGTCAGCCAACTCACTGAAAGCGAAACAACTCTCGGAAAACTTCCGCGTGACATATTTGAAGTTGACTAACCCGAGCGGAACTAGTTAGGTGTGCAGGTATGTAATAGTTATCAGGCGTCTGCGAGTCTCGCGGGTCGTTTACGCGAATGGTTCAGACTTTTAGACGATGCGTCAACCAGGTTAAGACAATTAGGCGGACTCTTGTGACCTGGGGACGATCAACTGACCGGTCCGTTGGCCTGATCTCTCTCTCTCTCAAAAAATATGGTAAAAAGCAGCGTATTGTCATCATTTAAAATAACACTTTTGAAAGAAAGGAGATAACCAGAGATTATGCATTTTATGCATTTATAACAGAAATCAGTAGGTGGAATTTAAAACAGTAAAGACATTAGAAGAATTGAAAAATTCTGTTATACAGGGTGTCTTAAATCAAGGAAGCCACCTAAATATCTCCTTTATTTTTAATGGCACAAAAGATATTTGTGGCATAATTTAAATGGTATCGAAGGAGGAATATCATAGAAGAACGATATCTTTTGTCCGGTTATTTTTTCATAGTTTCTTCAAGGTCATCGTTATTTTTTTATCGGGAAAATTTATTCTTTTTATTCCATCTTATAGCGGCTAAAAAAATACATTTGAATAAGCCATTAACAAGATGGAATAAAAAAATAAGTTTTCCCGATAAGAAAAAATAACGACCACCTTGAAAAAAACTGTGAAAAAATAACCGGACAAATGAAAAAATTGTTCTTCTATGATATTCCTCCTTCGATACCATTTGAATTATGCCATAAATATTTTTTTCTTGTGCCATTAAAAATAAAGGAGATATGTATTTAGGTGGCTTCCTTGATTTAAGACACCCTGTATTATTGGGTTGGCAAGAAAGTAATTTCGGAATTTTAAGGTGAAATGAAACTCAATTATTTTGTTCGACGTTCTTTTGCCATCTTTCTGATAGCTCCTTATCTCGACAAAAAACTGATCCATTTGAGATTTCAGGTCATCATCATTAGTAGAATATTTCATTGCTAAATAAAAAAATTGAGTTTCATTTGACCTCAAAATACCGAAATTTCTTTCCTGCCAACCCAATATTTTCAACCCTTATAAACATATTAAGAAAATAAATTTCTATTTCGCTCCAGTTTGTTGCAATTCAGATAGAAAATTTTCATTTTGCATAGAGATCCGCTCTGTCTAGAGATAACAAATGATCGACCTACCGCAAATCGAACTGTAATTGCTAGTAAGTTCGACGTCGACGATTTCGAATTTTCGAGAATAATTCTGACAAGCCGCGGAGAGTGCAGCATGCAGGATGCGCCATGAAGGAATAAATATTAAAGAGACGACGGAAAGTGGTCCGGAGACGGACAAAGGGCATAATAAACGGAAAACGCGAGCTAAACAATAACCGAGAAGAACGAGGGTAGAGATAAAGAAAGAGAGAGCGAACGGTGCGCCAGCCAATTGCGGTAAACAATAAGAAGCGACGAATTGTAATACACTTTTTTCGTTTTGGTCAACCACAGGAGTGGCCTAGCGTGACGTCACTTTTTTGCTGGCTGCTCATAATAGCACAGCTTACCAGCTATTACCGTGACTGGCACGCCCCTCTCATCGTTCACCACCACGCTAATACATTTCTCTCTCCGCTAGCTCATTCTCTCTCTCTCTCTCCCTCCCTCTCTCTCTTTTCATATCCGTCTCCCGCTCTTTCGCATTCACCGTCATCGTCTCTCCTTCTTTGTTCACTCTTTACCCCCAGACACTGCACACCTTACAACCTCCCCAATCCCCTAATTCTTTTCACGAGTACGCGAATACGTCGATCAACATCAAATGAATTTTATTTTACATCTTTCGTGTACGACGTAATGACCATCAAGGTCGCCCAAGGTCAGAAATAATTTGAATACCCTGCCAATGTGGTTACAAATATTGACGAGACTAAATGTTTAACTTTAAAATGTTCAATAGTTGCACAAAAGAGACTAGGATAATAATTCACCCATGTTTGTTCTACACGTGAAGTCAACAAATTATGTTCCATTTGTAACGTCACTTTTGAAAGAAATATATCTCACAACATAGACATAAAGGGATCAATGATTTTACGTCGAACGACATCAAATGTATTTTTTTTTTACATCTTTCGTGTACGACAGAATGACCTTCAAGGTCGCCCAAGGTCAGAAATAATTTGAATACCCTGCCAATGTGGTTACAAATATTGACGAGACTAAATGTTTAACTTTAAAATGTTCAATAGTTGCACAAAAGAGACTAGGATAATAATTCACCCATGTTTGTTCTACACGTGAAGTCAACAAATTATGTTCCATTTGTAACGTCACTTTTGAAAGAAATATATCTCACAACATAGACATAAAGGGATCAATGATTTTACGTCGAACGACATCAAATGTATTTTTTTTTTACATCTTTCGTGTACGACAGAATGACCTTCAAGGTCGCCCAAGGTCAGAAATAATTTGAATACCCTGCCAATGTGGTTACAAATATTGACGAGACTAAATGTTTAACTTTAAAATGTTCAATAGTTGCACAAAAGAGACTAGGATAATAATTCACCCATGTTTGTTCTACACGTGAAGTCAACAAATTATGTTCCATTTGTAACATCACCTTTGAAAAAAATACATCTCACAAAATGAGGGACCAATGATTTTACAATATGTGAAAATAGTAAATGGGTGAATTTTTACCCTGAGCATCGTATAAGGGTTAATATGATTTCAAAAAATCATTTCATCTAGTACCCGACCAGAGCTTTATTTTTAATTTGATAAATAATAATATAGATTGTCCCCCCCCCCCCGCATTCCTGAGGCAAATCAATTTCTACGTACCTGAACGTGTTTTGAGAACGAGAGCAGAATTTCAAACAATGAAATCCAAATCCACATATGGAGTAATACTTTATAATAATATTGATTTTTTTAATGGGACGCGACAGGCATTCAGAAGAAAATTACGCAAGATTATGTGTTAATATCGTACCTGTGTTTGTTCAGTTTCGCGCTTGTCCCTTCTTATGTAAATTTTAGGATAAGACTTTTCTTTTTGTTACGTTTCTTTTTTTTTAACAGTTCCACTGTAAACAACTGTAAACATTCGTATAAAAGGACCTCGGTCCGTATATAATAATAATTTCATTTTTGGTATCTAATGCAATACTTGCATTACTCTAGTTTCTTTCAACCGTGACCTCGGACGACCTCCAAGATCAATCGTGTCGTATATCAATGAATTAGTTTCGGCACACGCTTTCGTATGATACGAACGAATACGTAGCGTCCATTCAAAAAGTTGAAGGTCACCTTCACCTCTAAAAAAAAATAATGACAACGTGAAAACACTCTGCATGTGTTTAGTCAATTTTCCAATGAAGTTTCAATCACTGCCACGAGATGTCACCGGATGTGCGAGGACAATGAAAATGTTCGTCGCTCGTTCTCAGTCCTCAGGAATAAAAAATGAAGAGTATCGTGTTGCGCCGAGCAGTTGTTTCGCGTCGGTTTTTTGCGTAGATTTTTGCGCATCGTGTGTCGAAGGGTTAAGAAGCAAACGAACAGGTTCGACGAGTTTTGACGCGATCCTCGTCCGCGTAGAAAAACGTTTCGGTTGCGTAAGGACGCGCGCAGAGTCGATTAGCAGGGGAGAGAGATAACTAGCCGGTCGCGAACCGAAATCCATTGAACGTGAATGAACAGTATAGTTCCGGTAGGCGATTTTGTTTTCCGCGGAGTGCTTATAAAAACAGGTCCGATGAAACGCGTATCGAGGACCATTTAACTGGATTGATGCCACTCGGCCGCGCGACACTGAATAATTTCGCTGTCCCGCGGCCCCGGCGCGGCAGTCGGGCCGGGCCGGGCCAGCTTTTTGTCGCGCTCCCGATACCGTGTAATTTTCAATGGGACAAAAAACCCCCCGGACAATTTCACAGTTATTAGGCAAGTAGTTACGCGACTAAATCACTTGAACTTTAAATCACCCGGGATTAATCCGGGAACGCCCTCACCCCCGCGCAACCCCTTCGCCGATGAGCCGCTCTTATCTTCGCATATTTTAATTTATTTTACGGCACCATTTCGTATTGTCCCGAACAATTAAAAAAAAATCTGTGCAGAGTTTCAGCTCGATCGGATAACGGGAAAAATAAATAAATGCTCATTAAATCGTTTCTCCCGAATATATATCGCCTAAATTGTTTAACGCATCGAAAAATATGTCATACAAAACCTGTAGATCCGTACAGGCTGCGTCTTTCATGTCCCATTACTTTTTTTCCGTGAAACACACGGTTTTCGAACAAATTAATTTAAGAGATATTCGAGAAATATTTATTTTAAGCTCAAACGTTGCACAGATTTTTCTTCAACAAACCTGGGTGGTGTCGTGAAAGAAATTTTCGAAAAAATCTTCGACAAGAGTGCAAAGAGCGACTCTATCCCCTCCACCACCACCCCCACCCCCGTAGTTGGGGAAATTTTGTTCTGTCCGTGTACTTGTTTCGTTTTCCGATCTTGAAACGTTACGGAAACGGAAAGAAAAATAAAAAGAGAAGTGGAGGCAGCGAGGGAAAACTTGTTCCCGCAGTTAGAGGGCTGCCGAGAGCAACGCGATCTTTTTTTTTTCTTCTTCTTCCTCCTCTCCTCTTCCAGCAGTCACACACCGGCGATAGTTCTCTCTTTCCTCCTGCGTTTCCTCGCCGCCAACAAAAAGAATCTGCTCTTGCGTGGAAGCGAAACACGCCTCCGGTAATGCCCGCGTTTTCAACGCGACGACTTCCCAACGCTGGGCCAACCCCTTCCCAGAAAACTGTTTAAAGCCACCGGGCAGAATATTTTAATTGGAAGATCGTCCCGATTGCATTACCAGCCGCTTATATAATTCGCGCGCGCGCGTCTGGTATCTGGCGATTCGTGGAAATAAAGTGGACATCGCAACCCTCTCCTCGCACCCCCATTATTTATACCTCTGACAGTCTCGGTAGGGAGTATGTGCGTTTCGAATTCTCGCGTCTTCTCTTTTCTTTTAACGGCGATGAAATTACTCGAGCGGTATCAAACGTCGCGCCTTCATCCCCGACCACAAAGCGGCCAAACGAGCGTGGATTCTTTTAAAAGTGAATCGCGAGAGAACGCGGTTTCGAAGAACGATTAGACATATACAGATTTATTTCTTTTTTTAATAATAGTGATAAGCTGGAGGTAATGTGTGTTTAAATTGTTGCAATGCTTTTACTGTTTTACATTCGAGCAATTTCATAACGTGTCCCGACAATGTTGCTTTCGCTTAGAAAGGGTTCCCAAGGTCCTGTCTTGTCGCAATGAAGATGAATGTACAGGGCAAGAAGAATAGTAAATTTATTGGATGATTGCAAAAGCTGATTTTCAAGCAAACACCTGATCTATTATATCATACAGGGTTTCCTAAAAATCTACTTCCTTGAAGGGGGCGATTCCCAAGGTCATTTGAATCAACTTTCTCCTTTTTCGTATAATTTTCAGTGACACAAGAACCCCGTCAAATAAAAGGGGTTCAATAAAATTGAAATCCTCCCTAACCGTCGACCAAATAAAATTGCAACCCTTTGGTTTCCCAAAAATCTACTTGCTTGAAGGGGGTGAGTCCTAAGATCATTTGAAGGAACTTTTCCCTTTTTCGTGCAATTTCCAGTGACGCTATGACACTGACAAATAAAAGGGTCCGATAAAATTGAAATCCTTCCTAACCATCGATCAAATAAAATTGAAATCCTTTGGTTTCCCAAAAATCTATTTCCTTGAAGGGGTGATTCCTAAGATCATTTGAATCAACTTTTTCCTTTTTCGTATAATTTTCAGTGACACAAGAACCCCGTCAAATAAAAGGGGTCCAATAAAATTGAAATCCTCCCTAACCATCGATCAAATAAAATTGAAATCCTTTGGTTTCCCAAAAATCTACTTCCTTGAAGGGGGTGATTCCCAAGATCATTTGAAGCAACTTCTTCATTTCCCTTTTACGTACAATTTTCAGTGACACTAGAAGACTGCCAAATAAAATTGACATCGTTCAAATAAAATTGAAATCCTTTGGTTTTCCAAAAATCCACTTTATTGAAGGGTGATTCCTAAGATCATTTAAAGCAACTTCCTATCCCTTTTTCTAGATAATTTCTGATTTCTGATAATTAAAATTGAAATCGTTCAAATAAGATTGAAATCCTTTGCCGACTGTAGGTTACCGAACGGCGGAGCTCGGGTCAGTCTCGACCCCGGTGTAGAAAACCTACTGAAGACTCGTAGCGAAGCGATGAGAGCAGTAGCTGAGAGCCACTGTGAAAATTCGCTAAATCCAGCGGCGGGTTAGTGTCGTCAGGGTCGTCGACTCGGAATCCAGGATACATCCGACGTATCTGTCGACGGGAGGAGCGTTGATCTCAAATTACCCCGCTAGTTCGACGTATTCCATAAGCGTCGGAGTCGGTTTCGAGCAACAGCCCTCCGCGCGATAAGGATAAACAGATAGAGAGCGAGGGGGGCGGAGGGGCGAAGAGATTGGGGGGGAACGTCGCGGCCGTTACCAACCGCACAATAAATTCCTTCAAACGTAATCCGCGGTGCGCGACACAAGGCTTTCCAGCGTACTATATTCACTTCTCAAGGTGAATGATGCAAATGCCAATGCGGTCGACGGTCTTTTGCAGCCCGCGTGCGGCTCGTTGCATCCGTTCACTTCTGCCGAGTGCGGAGCGTGGTGGAGTGCCCAATAAACGCAAACGACAACACACACACAGAGAGAGAGAGAAACACACAGATACAGACACTATTTTTATCTAATCGCGAGGAGTCGCAACGACAACCACTTCTCGGCGACCGGTCGTCGCGCGCTCGCGACGGATAAAACCGTATTCGATTAATCACACACCCGGGAGGGGCGGAGAGGAGAGCGTGGGGCTCATTAGCCCGCCTTTCTAACGACTTAATCTCCGTCCCGCGAGATAATGAACGCGTCGTTTCCATTTACTTTCCGGAACCCCTTCCGTCTATTCTCGCGAATAAGAATAAGAAACAACCTGAAATTATGTGCGAGGGGGTTTGCACACTATTCTTTTCTCTCTCCCTCTCTCTCCCTGTTCTTTCCGGTGTTTTGGTGATCGATCATGCTATCCGACAGCCGCAGGTATCGCCTCGAAATTCCTGCGGGGTCGCGACAGCCCCTTAAACATCCTCTGCTCCTCAGGAGTGTCTGCAGCTTAAACTGCTTCTGTGCGCAAGGCGCGTAGTCGAAACGGGCTGTTCGGAGTTCGCGCTGTAATAACCGAGCCTGCTCGGTGTCGTTTCCATTGCAAAACGTCCGGGAAAAAGAAGGAGGAACCTGAAGAGAGAGGGGGGCAGGCGCCAGGGGGTGGAGGGAATCATGCCCGCCTCCCTGTGTACTTGTCGAGTAGCATTTCCACCGGCGAGACCGTTCCCGGTTCTCCTCTCTCTCTCTCTTTTATTCTTCTCGTGGTCCTATCTTTTTTTTTCTGTCCTTTCGAATGAAAAAGCGAGTGGCGTGTTTTGTGTCCACCGGCTGGGTATCGGCGGTCGACAATTTGAAGAAGGCAACATGCCAAAGCCGCGCGTAAAACCCCTACTCTATCTCTCTCTTCGTCCCTCCCCTCTCCTTCTATCACTGGCAATCCTCTTCCCCCCACCTTTAACCTGCTACCACCCACCCGTCGCTTTTCATCCCCCCCCCCTCCCTTCATCGTAAAAACTCTGTTCTTTACGATTTCTCGAAACTGACCTCTCCGAGGCTACAGGTCCCGATAGACCCTGAAGACGTCCCCACCGGTAAGGACATTTGTTGCTTCCGTGAAACGAACTAACCAGGACCCTGATCTATGGCTACAATGTTTGATGGTCGAGGGAATCTTGTTTGCTCTTCACTGGAACACTGAAGTCTTGGGATACCTGAAGTCGTAATGGCTACAGGTCTGAAGCAGTGGGGTGGACACATTGTGACCACTGAACTCTACACGACTATTGAGAACACTCAAACGGCTGTGAAATCGTCGATAAATTTTTCTTGGAAATAAACCCAGTCTGAATTTGAAGACTGAAGTCTCCCTTTTACAACGAGACCTTAAAAATCGTTCTACGATTTTTTCTGGTCGATCCATCGAATTCTAACTGCGAGGTGTGGAGTACTACTTACGTTCAGTAGAACTGTACGAACTGTGGTGTATTGGAACGGCTGTAGAATCGTTAATAAATTTTTTCCCGGATTAAATCTATCGCAGAATTGAAGATCGAAGTCTCTGCTTTACAACGAGACCTTAAAAATTGTTCTACGATTTTTTTTACAAACATTTTTTATATAAACAAATTCTAAACAATTTCTAACCTTTACCAAAAATTGTTCGACTGTCGTTTAAAACAATTTTTCATCGCTATGTTTGTAAAGAATTTATAAGATTTTAATTAACTTTTTGGAGATTTTAAAAACAGTTAATTTTTCGGAGGCGATCAGCCAAAAATGCCGAAGCGATCTCTCGCGGCAGTGCATCTCGAAGACAGTTATAAAAGTAAAGCAGGTAACATAAAGTAACGGGAGATAATACGTGTTCGGCAGGTGGCTGCGTACGTTTAATAAGAAAATTTACAGCATCGCGTGGGCTTTTGTTTCGGGCAGAAAATTCAATTTACTCCCGAGCCCGGGACAGGTCCTGCCTAAGAAAAGCAAAACGACGGGGAAGGGGAAACCTGTTTACAGAAGTTGGTACCACCCGCAGATCGAAATTGCCGTTCGTGATTTAAAGCCAATAACGAAGCGTGAACCGCGAACAAATTGAACTGCAGGCAGCGTCTCGGGAATTTTTTTCAGCTTTCGGATTCGTTCTCGTCCCCCGGCGGACACCTCTTCTCTTCACGACGCGTTTCTCCCGCGTTTAAACGAGCACGAACCCGTGGAATTTCGGTGGGCATTAACACGCTCATCTCCATTATTAAAATATTTTCATAAAATGTTCTTAACTTTATGATTTATGCGGTTATTATAAAAAAAAATGTATAAATCTGACTTGACTGACTTTAGCTACCCCATTTTTAATTTATAATTAACAACGCAAGTGAGTTCTGGGATTCTGAACGACACTTATCCGTTACAGTGGTAGGAAAACTCTCTTTGGAAAAATTCTTGAAGTGAGAAAAATGTTTGATGAAGGAAACAGGTTAGAGCAACGTGTATAATTGAATAATGAATCTCCACTCCCTTGGAACCCTTCAGTCGAAGTAGAGAACGAGCCAGCCTCGCCCTTTCCGCTTCTACAATTCTGAAGCCGGCTATTTTAAGCTACTCGCCGCAGGAAGTTTATAGCGTGGCACGATTTTGGGCACGAAGAGGTGGCCCCAAGTGGGAAGACACGAAATAAGATAGACAGCAGCTTTTCAAACGGGATAGGTGTTCCTGTGGTGATCAGTTGACGCACAGTTTTTCTATTTCGAATGCGCGTCGTTCATTAACTCGCCTGAGCGCTGTCTGAAATGCGACGGCCGACAAATCTATTCCTTGTTGCGTGCCAATCCATTTATCTGATACTCTCGCGTCCGAACAGCTGAGCATAAGAGGCGTTCGTTAATCTCGTGCAGGAATTGGGATCCTAACTGGCTTGGAGCCGAAAAGAAGCCCTCATGTACAACAAGATCTCTTCATGGACTTTAAGAATTGACGCTTGAACTCCAAGAAATTTTCATGGACTCCAAGAATCCCACTTGGAATCCAAGAATTCTTCATGGACTGCAAGAATTTCCATATGGAATCCAAGAATTCTTCATGGACTCCAAGAATTCCTTATGAAATCAAGAATATCCTCATGGACTGCAAGAATGTCCACTTGGACTTCAAGAATTCCTCATGGACCCTAAGAATTTCCACATGGAGTCCAAGAATTCCTTATGAAATCCAGAATTTCTTCATAGACTGCAAGAATGTCCACTTAGACTGCAAGAATGTCCACTTGGACTTCAAGAATTCCTCATGGACTGCAAGAATGTCCACTTGGACTTCAAGAATTCCTCATGGACTCCAAGAATTTCCATGTGGACTCCAAGAATTTCCATGTGGACTCCAAAAATTCTCACTTGGACTCCAAGTATCCTACTTGGAATCCAAGAATTCCTTATGAAATTCAAAAATTTCCTCATGGACTGCAAGCAAGAATTTTCACGTAGACTCCACAAATGCCCACTTGAACTCCAAGTATCCCACTTGGAATCCAAGAATTCCTTATGAAATTCAAGAATTTCCTCATGGACTCCAAGAATTCCACATGTACTCCAAGAATGTCTACTTGGACTTCAAGAATTCCTCATGGACTGCAGGAATTGCCACTTGGACTTCAAGAATTCCTCATGGACTGCAAGAATGCCCAAAAAAACCCCACTTGGGCTTCAACAATTCCTCATGGACTCCAAAAACTCCCACTTGGACCCCAAGATAAGTGTCACCAACCCCCACAATATTCAGTCCATTCGAATTGCCATTACATTTCCTACAACCCAAATCTACTAAACATTCTCCAAGCTCATAAAAGCATGTATTTCTCACGCAACAGACTCCACGAAAAGAAGCAAAGTCTTGGTAAGTGACCATCTTGGGGACATAGGAGGTCGCCTAACAGACCGAACAATAGCAGAACCAGCGAACGGGGTTCGAAAAACGCGACAGGCTGTAGCGACATGGCGCCAAATGAGACAAGCCTAACCGAGGGGCAGGATCGAGTCTCGACAATGTTTCTCGCAGCTGTCGATCTCGGATTATCTCTCGGTGTCACGTGGCGGCAAGTTCCACCGGGTGACGTGACCCACTTGATCCTGTCTATAACGCGTGGTCTGTAACGGTAGCGGTGGTGGTAGCCGGCCGCGTGGATCGATCGATCGACAGGCGGATCGATTAATAAATAAACGGTGTACAGGCGCGGATCGAAGCGGTAACGGCCTGGGTCGAGCAACAGAACGAGACGGGTGCATTCTCTTGTGTCAGGCGAGCGTTGAAATTATGGTCGACATTGTCCCAGATTCGATCGACGACAACGGGGATGCATTCCCTTCTCTCCTCTCCGGCGAACGTTGCGACAACAATACGATTTACGGTGCATCTCTTCGGCAGCCTATGCGAAGTTCTTTTCGCGTGTTGTATGTCACCGGTTAACGAGGCGTAAACGCGCCACCCCGTGAATTACGATTATTTTCTTCGGCGGGAAGGAGCGAGCGGCGCAGCGTCGTCGTGTGATACACGTATCGGCCGGCAATAATGGCAGGGACTCGCTGCTTTGAAGCGGACCCGATATAATGGCCCGGAGAGGAGCTTTATGATGGACTAATATGCATACGCATCGATGACGACGTAGAGAGAGAGAGACACTGTTGTCGCGTGTTAGAACCTGAAGAGAACGGATAACAGCGTATCTCTTCTCAACGTGTACCTCTATCCGTGCACAGTATGGCAAAGTGTGCGTCGTCTCTCGATGGTAATTCCTCATCGTATGTTGAATTATTAATCAGAAAACGGCAAAAGGGCGCGAGAACGTGTTCCCGGCGCGGCAGATTAAAGAAGTACCGCGGAAAGATCGGCCGAAGAACGAACGAGCGCGCGAAATTGAAACCCGTATTACCCGCATACCCCGGCCCTTATAAATATTCCGTAACGATGCCTCGCGCTAGATTGATTTCCCAATTAAATGGAAATGAACGCGCATACCCCGGGCCCCCACACTCCGGAGAACGAGTTTTATAATGTACGACGGCGAGAGACCGCTGCTCCAACACTCGGCCGGTAAGTAGATCGTCCAATAAATGAATTATCAGCTACCCCTAAACCCCCACCATCACCCCCCAACTTCTTGTGGAAGAATGTTCGTTCTTTTGTACCCTCCGAAATTTTATTCTAACGCATTTAGTCCTGGAATATATCGTCCACTGTCTAGGTAAACTACATAGTTTCTTCTTCTACCCCTAAACTCTCACCCCCCAACTTCTTGTGGTATAATTTTCGCTATTTTGTACCCTCTAGATTTCTATTTTGACTTATTTGCTCCTGGAATATCTAGATAAACTAGTTTCTTCTTCTCCCCTCTTTCTACCACGAAACTTTCCCCCCTCAACTTCTTGTGGTATAATTTTCGCAATATTGTATCCTCTGTGGCCATTATTAACATTGCCAACTTGAATTAGAAAATAATGGAATTAAGATTGAATCGAATGTGAAAAAGAAAATATTAAAATGGCCAAAGACAAAGATGCCAATAATTTTTACTTAGCACAGCGAAAATTGAGGAAATGGTTGTTCATCTGTTCGACTCGCGGGGATCTACGGAAGAAAACCGAGGCGAGGGTGTCTTTCGCGAAATCTACCCGCTTTGTAGCGGTTCGAGGAAAGTCGTTCGCGCGCGATTTACCAGGTAATTGTCAGAAATCGTTTCGAGGACCGTCCAAGGGGAACGGATCCGAGGAATCCATCGGGCCGGAAACGCGAGCAACGATCTATTTGCGGAGAGATGCGCCCGGTCACCGTTTACAAAGAAAAAGTCACCGAGGGAAGAGAGAAGATGATCGCCTCTTTCCCGCCCCTCTTTGCCGTGTCTCACAGTATCCGTAACCCCGGCGTTTCGCAAACATTTCAGCTTCCGTTCTTCGAGCTGGTTAGTTCTGGACATTCTCCTCCGATATTCACGAGCCATCCCCGGCTATTTATTCTGGCTCATTTGTCCCTCGGGGAGGAGGGAGAAGGGATAGAATCTCGGGCTCGAGGCGAACCTTTTTCCGACCCCTTCACGAGGCACACCTAATCGCTGGGGAGGCCTCAGGTGTTAACTAAAAACAAGTGGTGGGCCGTGCTGGGATCCGCTCTCGTCCAGAAATTCTGGGGAACAGATCCGTCGGAGATACGATCGGAAAAGTTCTTAGCTGACGATCTGTTAGCTTAACTCCCTGTTAGGTCAGTGCACGACACTTTTGCACTGATAGATTATGATCCTAGGTGGACGCATTACGACCACTGAACCAAACATTACCATTGCAAAAGCCTACACTCAAACGACTGTGAAATCGTCTACAAATTTTTCCCGGAAATGAACCCAGCCTGGATTTGAAGACTGATGTTCCCGCTTCACAACGAACCCTCAAGAAACGATCTACGATTTTTTTTCGCCGACCTATTGAATTTTGAATGCTAGGTGGAGTGCTACTTAAAGCCAGTAGAACCGTAAAAACTATGGTGCATTGAAACGGCTGTAGAATCGTTAATAAATTTTTTCCGAAGATGAATCTACCACCGATTGAAGATCCAAGTCTCTGCTTTACAACGAGATCTTAAAAATTGCTCTACGATATTTTTTAACCGAGTTATGGAGGTTTGAATGTCACCTGTACTGGAAACTTTGTCATATATATGTCATGTTGTAATGTACATACATCAAACTTGACTCTCATTTTTGTTCGGTAAAACAGTTTTAAAAAATCGTAGATCAATTTTGAAGGGCTCGTTGTAAAGAGGAAGCTTGATCTTCAAATACGTGGTGTATTAATTCCTAGAAAAAATTTATTAACGATTCTACAGCCATTTCGATGCACCATCGTTTGTTCAGTCCTACTGACTCTACATGGTATTCTCTAAATTGATCTACGATTTTTTAAAACTGTTTTAAGCGACAAAACTGACGGATACGTTTGATGTATGGTGCACCTTCTACCATAATCGCTAAATAATACTTCTGCAATGTCACGTGACTGATCCGCGTGCTAGCAGGGGGGGGGTAACTTTTCTCCTCAATTCGTGATCCCTCCCCTGAACTGACTCTGGAACCGCATTTGTGATTCGAAAAGGCAATCGTATTGGAGTTATCCTAGCGTTAGGGAGTATGTACCATGATCGGAGGATGAATGCGCAGCACCGAAAACGCGGTTTCTTTTGCCGAGTCGCGTGCTTACTGCAAAACAGCTTGCTCGACTGCCGGTAGTCAAAAGAGGAACGTCAAAGAGCGTCGCTCGAGGATCGAGGAACTCGCTGAGAAAGTAATGGCCAGGTCGTCTCGTTTAGACGAACGATCTAGCCGCCACCAAGACGGAAGATCGCGAGAGGCTTGCATAATATCGTCGGCCGAACGAGATTCCTGAAATCCGGCTCGCCGATTATGTGAAACGACCTAGCCGAGCAAAGAATCTCGAGACGTACGAGTGTCGAACGTGTTCACAGCAAAAGACCGAGACAAATTCTGGCAGACTAGAACAGCAATTTCGATTTTTCTGAGCATGCTCTATTGGTTTTGCTGCTCCTACTTTCGGAGATCCCGGAGAATTTGGCACTCGCGGCGGAGCATAAACTCCGGGCCGAAGTTAAATAAATTTACCGGCGACTTCCGGTTCCCGTAGAATGTATTTTGAACTGCTCGGCCCGTCGGCTGGTTGCGTGATGGAGGAATGCTGTCGAGAGGAAATAAGTTTGCCAGACATTTCAGCGCGGTCTGATATTCCTAAAATAATATTTTGCATGTTCGTACGGAAGCAATGAGGCTGTTTGTTCCACACAACATTATTTGTCGGTGTAATTTGCTTGCCTTTGATCATGTTGCCTTGCAATATTGTACGCGAAGAGACGCATCTGTGTTCCAAAAATGTTGTACTTCAAAGGGGAGGTTCCTGAGGTGAATTCAAGTAACTTTTTCCTTTACGAAAATCTTCTCCGAGGCTTCGTTCAGGAGTTATTAAGTGAGCAGTGAACAGTCCCCGGCTCGACCAATGCCGACGTCACGCTCAGCGGGGCCCGTCGCCGAAACGGAGTCCGTTCGCTGTAACCGCGTCTCTGATTGGTCCGTGTTTTTCCTTGATAACTCCGTAACGAAAAGGCAGAGAAGATTTTCGCAAAGGAAAAGATTACTTGAAATGACCTCGGAAATCTAATTGCGGACCTTCGTGCAGAATAAAAATTGTTTACATCAATTTCAAGGGACCGGTAGACATAAATAAAATTCTTTTTGTCCTCTCAATAATCTTACGGAGTTAACGATAGTATATTAACGTTCTCAGATTGTTTAAATCATTGTACAATTTCCAATGACAGGCATAACATTTTTTGGGAAATCCTTAGAAACACTTTCTGGTTCTAACACTTGTTTATCAAAGTACATGTGATCTTACTAAAAAGGATGACGATTACAGATACCCCTAGATCTCACAGTGGCTCCGCGGGCCACTTTCGGTTCGGGCGATTGGCATCGGGGATCTCGCATATCGCAGATATTCCCACGTTAAATGTCCGGACAGAACAACAATTAGCAGGATCCCGAAGATGGGAGGCTAGGTAGCAGCGTGCGTAATGGAGTTGCGTATCGCCCGGCCATCTTGGCATTAACGGGCCACGCGGTATTATCCCTCGGGAAAGGACAATCCTCGGGTTTCAAGCTGCGCGCGGGGGATGGACTGTTGGCCAGGCCCCTCGAACACAAAAGTACTTAGCCACACGAACACCGAAACCTAATGGCGCCGGCGAAACCTGCGGCCGGATATCGACTTTCCAAATCTCGGCCCGTGGTCTCTGCCTTCGTCCATGAAACTCGAAGTTCCCATTATTAGTTAACTTTGACGTGATCACGAGAATCATTCAGTGAAACGTGCCTATCCTCTAAACTCGAAGAGAAGAAAAAGAGGATATGGCCAAGCAGAGAAGAGGAAGATAGGATTCCGATCAATGTGTGCCATGAGCCGAACCAAGAGAAGAACCTGAGGAGGACATATATAGAGAATTGGCCAATCACCGATACTCAAAATCGAAGAAAATACTTAATTCCGCAGATCAAGATAGTCGTCTGATTAATGTCCCATCAGCTGAGCCAAGGGAAGAGCCTGACAAGGACACAGATCAGAGAGATGACCTACCACCAATACCCAAAATCGAAGAGAAACCACAGTTTCTCAGATCAAGTCATCGGTTCGATGAACGTTGCAGAACCAAGAGAGTAGACTAAGGAGGACAAGGATGGCGAGAAGAAGAGAGGGGAGAGGTGTAGACGACGACGACGACCCGGTGGAAATGCCTGGCAGCCGCTGGTGGTTCTTTGAAAGCTAGTCGTCAGTAGTGGAGCTGGCAGAAAACGAGCTACCCAATATGGCTAAGAAAAGCCAGGCCTCGGCTCTCTTCCCACGAGCTAGACTCGCAGGACTGATTGGCAAACAATTAGCAAAGAGGACGGTGCTGACGGTGCTAGAAGGGCACGATCAAGTACTAAACACGGGGACAGGCGTGTGTATCACGCGGACATCTATTCTACCTTCTCTCTCTCTCTCTCTCGCTCTACCCTCTAACTCTGCATCAGAGCAAGAGAGAGAGAGAGAGAGAGAGAAATAGCTTGGCCAAACCCTCCCTTTCGTTCTCTCGCTCGTGTCACGAAACAATGAGAACAATGGCGTTGGTCTTCCGCCGGAACGGACAGACAAAGCCCGGGTGGTTCCAACACGACAAAACCATCGTCACCATATCGCCATCCTCATTGCCGAGAGAGTTCGGGCCTCTGGGTCCAGCCCAAGGAACCGGACCAATCCCCGAAGCAACCCGAGAGAGCATTATAAGCGTTCTCTTAATACGAACATTTTCGCCGGTGGTTCCGCACACACGTACGTACACGACGGAGAAAACGATGATGGGGGCGGGAAGAAGAGGAGGAGGTGGTGGTGGTGGGGGAGAGAGAGAGAGAGAGAGAGAGAGAGAGAGAGAGAGAGAGAGAGAGAGAGAGAGAGAGAGAGAGAGAGGAGCGACAACAGCTATGTTGCTGCGCCCATTATATTGTTTTGAATTAAGCGCGCCGTGACTGGTTGGCTGGGCTGTGTTTTAATATAAGGGTTTTGGATTTCACGTGCATCCACCGACCCCAAACCTCTCCTCCTCTTTCTCCTCTGTTCCTCCGTCTCCTCTCTCTTCGCCGCCCTATAGGTCGTCACGTTCGTAGCCCTTGTGTCCTTCTCTCTCTCTGTTTACTCACCCCTTTCCTCCAACGTTCGTTCGCTTCTCTTCCATTTTTCTATTCCTCTCTCCCTCTCTCTCTCTATTCCCCTCGCTGTCTCTCTTCCTCTCTCTCCCTTTTCCCGCGAAACTGCGCTCCGATACGCCTGTTATTTTCAGCAACCCCGTCGAATCGAGTTCTTTTTAATTGGTGGGACGTTTGCGCGTTTCCGTGCGCATACACCCCGGCGTCCGTACGATTTTTTTCCTCCTCTTTTCTCGTTTTCTGTGTACAAGCGTGTTCGTTTCCGCCCTTCTCTCTTCCTGGCGCTCTCTCCGTGGAGCTACCCGCTCCTCACTCTCCCTCTCTCTCTTTTTCTCTCTTCAGGCCGTTGTTTTTTCGACGGCGGCGGCGGCGGCGGCTGTACGAATTCTAGGCATCGTTCCTTTGTCACCGGGACTAGGCATGCGACCATACTCTCTTTCCCCGGGGGGGGGGCGGCTGGAGGCAGAGATGCAGAGGAGCATTCGTCGATTCTCGAGGCTCGGAGTTCGACAAACTCGGAATGCAGGCGCGCGTTAATGGCGGAGAACCCTCCCCCCTGCCCTCCACCTCCCCCGCCACCACCTGTGTCCCCACGTTGTAGCATACAGGACGCTCCTCTTCTCGGATCAATTGTTTCAGGCTGCCCGGTTTTTGTCCCGACAATGATTGCGTCAAAGAATCCCAACAAAAAAGGTGTCGAGAGAGAGAGAGAGAGCGTTGTTGCGAGCGCCACACGTTTTATCGAATAACGCCACCTCGCCCTCGATGAGCACCGAGTATCCACTCGGACTGTCTTATTTTCTCGTTTTTCACACCCCACCACCACACCGTCGCCCATTTCCGATCGATTACCCTCGAGAGACGATTGAGAGATCATTTTATTGCCGCCCCGGTGCGGTCACCGGCGGAATCTGTATCGTATAGTTGATCGTTGGCGAGAATATCGACGCGTTAACTAACGCGATCGTTTCTCTCATTCAGGTCCACGGACGACCGAAGAACTATCTCTTTTTCCTTTATGAAAATCTTCTAGGAGGCTTCGTTCGGAAGTTATCATCTAAAAACACCGGCGAATCAGAGCGCGGCTACAGCGCTGAACGTACCCCGCCCAGTTTTCGTTGATAACTCGTGAACGACGCATCGGAGAAGATGTTCGTAAAGGAAAAAGTTGCTTCGAATGACCGGAGGAATCACACCTCGCAAGGAAGTACGTTTTCGAGAGATTCTGTGTATCTAATCAAATCCGCAGTCTGCTAAGCGACATTTATTTGTCCGTAACAATTGAACGAAACTGCGAGAGCGCCGTTGAAACAGTTTGATCTGTAGGAGAGGTCCGCGAAACTCCCGAAGTAACGAGACCGCGGGCACAAACAAAGAAGAGAAAAAGACCAGAAGGGGGAGTTGGCCACCGCCAAGGGAAAACCGCAGTGTCTAATTTGTCCGCGATTTTCCAAGAATCCGCGGGCAGATTCTTGGTCACCTAATTGCCATTTCACGCGCGGTCTTTTATCGTGAAAGCCCCGGCCACGAAACCTCGGTTGCCCCCGCGATGCCCACACTCTCAAAGGCGTTGCCAAGGCACTTTGTATTCCGCAAAGAACGCGGAGCGCTGCCACAGGACACGCGCGTTGTTTAGCAAATTGTCGTTGCCCCCGCGCGGTCCGCTTAATCAGCCCCGAGAGATCGCACCTGCAGAGCCTGCTGCTACCTCTCTGTTTGATAGTCGCTCGGAACGGTTCGGGGGGGGGGGGAAGATCTCCCGTGACAAAACTCCGATCAAAAGCAGCAGCGCACGTGGTTGAGATAACGCGTGTTCCGGCATTCTTCGCGAAACAAGTCCGAATCGCTGCGTCGAATCGTTAGCAGGTTTTTAATCGGCTGCTACGGGTCGAAGGAGCGAGCCACTGGCTCCGGAATGCTAACTTCGGCTTCTGACATCCGAGAAATGCTAGCTCCTCGTCCGCGACTACGTTGCCGGAGCTTGTTGCCTCTTTGGCATTCGACGCGACAAATAAAAATAGGCTATGAACATCTGGCTAATTATCGACGTGCTGCAGACTATTTTCGGAAGGTTCGCTACAGAAACGACAATGTTGTTGCGTCTGTAAACGATACATTTTTAAATGGTTAATGTTCAAACAATTTCTTAGCATTAGCTCTTTTAGTCTCACGACTGCTCAACAGTTTGTTCTTCGATGTTTTATAAGTCAACAAATTTTTGGGATTACCATGCTATGAGATTTTATTTTCTTAGTCAAAACGAACCGGATTAAATTACAGCTGGGTGTAGCATGACCGATGCTAAAGAGCAACCTGAAGACGCAAAATCATAGTTCCAGTTGGAGGGGGGTATCCAGCAACCCGAGGACGCAAAATCGAGTCGGCGCGAGCAAGATGGCGCGAAAGGTTTCGGCGGAGGGAAAGAGGAATTATCAGTCCATTACCGAGTAGGAGCTGGCAGGCCAAAAAACCGGGCGGCGAGTAATCTCGCGAGAACAATGGGGTCCTCTTAGCGAGGCAAGAAGAAGCGGGGTTTCTAGCGTCGCTGGTAAAAACGACGAGAAGAAGAAGAAGAAGAAGAGGAGGAGGAACGCGCAGAAGAAGAAGAAGAAGAAGGTAAAAAAGAATAATCGCCGTTCCCATTGACGTGGTCCCGTGGTTCCGAAGATCGGGCAGAGCGAGAGCGGGGTTCATTCACGAGCCGTGTTTGTAGTCGGATTTCGGGGCGAAACTGCTTTCGCGCCCATTTCTGTTGGAGGCAAGCGTACGAGGGTTAGCCGAGACACGCTCGTTGTCGGAAATAACGACATAATGACATGGTAGAAGATGAGTGCCCGAGGTAGGTAAATCCGAGGTAAGGTACGAGGCGAACGAGCGAGAGAGAGAGAGAGAGAGGAGAAGAAGGTTCAGAGAAACAGAGAAAAGGACAAAGGAAACCTGTCTTGGGTAGGATGTATCCAAGAGAGAGAGAGAGCAGAAAGAGAGAAAGAGAAAGAGGATACCGGAGTCGGAAGCGTTGACCATCCCGGGTAGGCCGGTGGTTCATCAAGTCCCGAGGAGTTGAGGAGAGCCTCAATAGGCACTCTCCAGTTCTTCGGCTACGTCACGCAACCCTTTATCGGCATAGCGGTCTAATTTTATTTACGGTTCATTACTGTCCGCCGACGATCGGTCTGCGATTCCATTAGAAAATTCACGGAAAGAGCATCGGCTGGTTTGCTGGAACCAATGCACCGAGAGAGCTCTGCTCCACCACAATGGCAATTATGCTAGACTAGCGAAGGATTGCCACTGATATCTGTAAGTAGGGAAGCAGAGCCCGTCGCGTGACGTCGCTTCACGCTTATTGATGCGGTTCAGTGGATAATCTGTCTTGGGGGCCCCGATTAATCCGCTCTGAGCGCCCCGTCACGTGACGCGGCCGGAATCGATCTGCCGAGTGCGAAGACTTGGATTGATGGGAAATGCTAATTCTAGACGAATTTCTGAACGTTGCAGTTTTTAACATTTTATACCTGAGACATTCCATCGCTGGGGATTCGAATATCCCCTCCGACTGGAGCATTATGATCTTTCAGTAATTTAGAACTGAGCAAAAACACTCGAATAATTTGAATATACTGTTATGTATATATTATTTTCAACCTATTAACACTAAACCTACCACTTTATATTTTTTATCTTACATTTACATTTTTATCTTTACTTATTTTTTTATCTTTTTTATCTTAAATAGGGCCTTGTCATTTTTGTATGCTAAAACATTCTAATCGCTTTTAGTGCTCGATAGGTTTAGTGTTAAACATATTGCGGCAGAAAATGAATTTCTATTTCACGCCAGTTCGTTGCAATTTGGCTGGAAAATTTTAAATTTGCATAAACATCTTGCTGGATCTATCGACGCCGTTCGAAGATAAATCCTCGTCACCGTGAAGAGTCTGTACGAGAATGCTCCCTCCCTCTCTCTCTCTCTCTCTCCCTGGGTGGAATCGCGCAGGAAATTGCGCGCAACAACAGGGACAGCGCGTCGATCACACTCTCTTTAACACCGGATCGGCCCAATTTTGCCCACTATTTAGCAACGCCATGCTTCACCGCAGCCAAATTAGCCGTCCATCGAAACAGGCTGCGGCGCATGTGCGCACATGCGACAATGCGGCTCGTCTCGCGAGCGCGTGCACGTGAATCTGCAAATTTCATTCATGCCCTGCCGCGGCCACCGAACACACTACGGCGGAGATGTTATTTAAAAAGAATTTCGTGCAATTTTTATGACGAAGTTCCTCGGACAGGCTGGATTTCATTCCGAGAGAAACGGAACGTATGTTTGGTTCTTTCTCGTCGACATGGAAAGTGTAAATAGAAGGTGGGCCACGCTCGAGCGCCGAGCGAATTCCATTGGCGTAATCGCTAATGGCGTTAATTGCACGGCTGACACGCCGCCGATAGTCTACTTCCCCGGGTTCACGGTTTTGAGCACCGTGAAACCCCGACAGCCGGCTAGCCTCTATTTCACTTTCCTTCCTCTCGGTCTCTACACACCGTGCTACATGTGCCAGACAGGAATAGCTTGCTTTGACGACTGGACGCTATGTAGGAAGTATGACGACTTCGTGTATACGCGGATACCTGAAGTATTATAAAATCTTGTTCGACTTTACCGGAATTCACGCGTTGCTAAATTCAACGAGGATCACAGAGGAGAAAGCTGATCTCTGTTAATCGTGATTGTTAAGCTAATTGGATAAATCAATGTACGAATTAATGTTCAAACTTGGACGAACATTGAATGTCTCAATTTGGAGAAACATTTAATGTTTAAATTCGGCGCGGTCGTAAAAATAGTGGAATTACACGATCTAAGAAACAGCACGGACCCGAGAAATTCTTTTAGATCATGTACATGATTCAAGTACATGATACGGTTTGAAGACATGTAACTCAGCGTGTGCGAATTAATGTTTAAATTTGTATTAAAAAATACATGATGCAGCAACGTTCGCGCGACAACGAACGAGGGATACGTGTTAAAAGTTTGGTGGTAAAAATCGCTAACAAAGGCCGGGCGCAATGGAAATATCAAAGCGGAATCCCGGTTGTTAGAAGGCGCCAAGCTCGTCTCTCTCTCGCAAGGCGGTTAATTATTTAAAAGCTCGCGGATGCGAGCATCGCGGAAAGAGAAACAATTCCAGCGCCGTTTCCACGGGCGGCACTTTGTCATGGGGCCGCGTGAGCGCGCGCGAGAACGCGTGAACGCTCGCTCGTAAATAAATCGTGAATCCAATTTGCGGGCATCATAAATCAATACCGGAATCAAGATTCAAAGGGTGCGGAGTGAACGCCTCGGACTCTCTCCGCAAACAAAAGAGGGACCCCGCAAGATTGCAGCCTATCTCGCTCTCTACCGTTTCGAAAACGAGCCTCACAATTAAAATTTTAATAGGAACCCGCGAATACTTTGCTTATCAGCCCGCGAAACGATTAATGGGGTCGTCCCGATTCTGCGACAATTGCCGGTGCATGGTCGTCGAGAGCTTGTTAACGATAAGCGAGTGGTTAAAACAATCTTCCTTCACTCTTTTGTTTTTTACAATGTAGGTGGGTATTAAATTTTTTGGAATATTAGAAGAATTGGCATGGTTTTTAAAGGACCTTTCTGATTTTGGGCCGTACGAATGCCTTCGATTTTAAATGTTCAATAGAGCCCCCCTTAAAAAACGTTGTGAATAATTTTTGTATTTTCTCTGCTTTTTTTCAACCAGTTGCAATTTTTTCAAAATATGAGTTTTCACTCCCACTACCGTTCATATTTCCCCTACCGTGCTTTATCGCCACTCCTAATCTCCCGAGTTTGTTGGGAGGACCAAAAATTGAAAATTGAAGCTACATTAAATTTTATAATAAATTCACCAACCTGTGTTTAATAAATCTACCCTTAAATTTTATAACAAATTTACTATAATTTATATTATCATTTAAAATTTCCCCTCAATTTTATGTATTTTCCTTAATTTTTTAGAAACTCGTTGAAAATTGGTTTCAAATTGTCATTGTATTGTCTTTATGAAATGATTCCCTAAAATTGCTTAATAGTGGTTCACACGACGGAACCCATCTACCTGTGGAGCAGCTTTTCAGAAAATAATCGTGTAGCGAGGCGAGCATTATCTAATTCCAGATGTATCCTCGTTAGCGAGAAAGCGAGAATTTCTGGACAAGGATAAAGAGAGAAAAAAAGATCGACTCACCATAGAAACAGGAATGGGTCCTCCGGCGCCATTCGCGTAGGGGTACGGCGAGACGAGGTAGCCCATGTTGAACGACGAAGTATGCGGCGCCGCATCCACCTTACCTATCAAACCAACAAGAAAACACGTCAAGCTTCCCATTCATCGAAAAATAAGAAAAAAAGAGAATCAGCCTCTCCTTCACTTTTTCAACTCCGGATCGCGTCATCGATATTAATCGCTCGTGAGCTGTCCTATCGTATTCGTTGTCGAAGTTTAACACTAAACCTACCACCTTCCAGATTTATTATTTTACAATTATTGAAATAATAAAAATGATATTATAAGAATTGATTGTATAAATATCTTATATAAAAATCGTGTCATTTTTAGGTAGGTTTAGCGATAAACAAAATTTTTAGAAAAATTAAACAATTCGCTTTGGCTCATGCAATTTTCCTTGTTAAACGCAATTCAGTATGTTGCGCTGAATGGGCCGCCAATTTCGCATGATTTTCATTCAATTCGCGCGGATTACTCGTGCGTGTGTGCGTGTTGTGGATGAAACGACTTATAATATTTGCAAAATTAGAAAGCAATGCGGATTTTATGCATTTATATCAAAATTCAAAAATACCGCATTCCATTTTTAAAAAAACGAAGGTGACCTTCATATCTCTAAAAAATATTACATGAAAACAAAAATGTTGTTGGTATCGTATGAGCCCCATTTTACCATTCAACTTTGTCTTCAGACATTTGACGTATCTTTAAAAACAACAAAGATATCCGAGGTGGTCAAGTTAGGTGAAATACCCGGTATTATTATTGAATTGTCATTGTATAATTTCGAATGGCAAACGATTTGATAACGATTATCGTAGGATTATCGAAGTATTATTGGATAAGATTCGTGTCGACGCAGAAAACATTCGAATAGCTGGTTGCTCTCCTTTCCAAGACCTCGCGACATTCTTCAGCAAGGTCCTCCAACTTTGAGGACGAGCGGAGGCATTCAGAGCAACTGTTTCGAGTTTATCCACCAAACTGGATCAGCAAGAATCCACATGGAGAAGAGCCCCGAGTGATACCGATCATCTTCGGTTAGCGTCGTTCGGATCTACTCGAGGCGGATCTTGTCCCGCTAGAGCACCACCAGCAAAAGCAACGAGAAGAGAAAGAGAGAGAGCAAGAAAGAGCGTGAGGAAGAAAAGGGAGGTAGAGTAGGTCCGTTCCGCGAAACTCGATCGTTTCAAGCGGCAGAAACCTGCTTTCAGGATTCGAACTGATAAGTATCGTCTCCGGATCTGGCCAACCAGGTTAGCCATCGTGCGACTCCCACCACCCCGGGGTCCAGATCTTATCACCTGCCGACGAGGATCTTTAGGTGATCGGCAACGCCATTATTCCGGTGGGTGAAGTATCGCCCAGAGAGAGAGAGAGAGAGAGAGAGAGAGAGAGAGAGAGAGAGAGAGAGAGAGAGAGAGAGAGAGAGAGAGAGAGAGAGAGGCAGAGCAGCAACAGCATCGAGGAGAGCACCGCAGTAGCGGGTTTTTCGCGGTCGAGCCTTGGCTATTAAGCCCGACCGCGATAGATCGAATGCCGCAATCACGTTATAGGACTCGGGGTAATGCAACAACTGTGGTCTCTATACCTCGAAAAATCGCTGGGGTAGGGGGAAACACAGCATGTACGATAAGCGTTTCTGCGAAGCCACGCCTGGGCATTATCCTGCACACCTGACGCGCCAGACCGCCGTCTCTCTCTCCCTCTCTCTCTGTTCTCTCTCTCTCTCTCTCTCCGAGACTCTACTCTCTCTCACTCCATTTCTACTCGGAGAATCTACTCCTGCTGTCCCATTCTGTTTCTGCTCTATTCACTCCACTGTCGCACCGTCTGCTCTCGTCTCCGTGGGAGACGCGGGGATCTCTCTCGATCGGAGATTCCTCGGGCGAGCCCCGGTTGATTTCTTATCCGAGGCTCGAAAATGGGTCGTAATAGCGGCGTAACGAACCGCAACAAAAGCAACGCGAGACCGATGCTAGCGGTAAACGGTGATAAATCAGTCGGGATAGCCGCGTGCTTAATTAATACTTCGGCGGCGAGAGAAAAAGAGAGGGAACGGCGCGGAGAAGAAAGGAGTGGAGGAGGAGGAGGAGGAGGATTGCACGAGAGCGCGCGCGGGTGCATCGAAGTTGACCGGCGAGACTCTGTGACTCGAGTGGAATCGTGCGAGCATCACCGACCATGAAAGAGTTAATTCTCCGTTCGAGGCTCCTCCGCGATGATCTCGATCGTCCCCCGACGCAAGACCATTGACCTTTTCCGAGACACATACCACCTCTCTCTCTTTCTTTCTCGTCGAGCGTCTCCGTTTCTTCGCTCTGCTCTTTCTCTCTCTGTCGCTCTCAACTTATTAAGACACGAACACACGAACAAGCGGCCGAGTTCTACGCTCGCGTTCGTAGCCGAACGAACCGTACGGATCGGCGCAATTCACACGACTGCGGACGATTAAATTGTCAGCTACGCGACTCTATAAATAACGCGACACACGCACGCATACCGGGCCCCGACGAGTTTCGCCGGAATCGCGAGCGTTCCTCATTTAATCGCGAGCTGCGCCGATGAAAACCGCGAGCCCGAGCAGCAGCCGCGCGAGGTTGTATGCGTCGTGCCGCGCCGCCCGATCCCCGCGAGCAAATAGGCGACGAATTTAATGAAAGTTTTATCTGTTTATGAGTCGACGCCCTGCGGACTTGCGGCGGCGACGCGTCGCCCGCGATTAAAGTGTCGCCGCGATTCCACGGAAAAATCACTCTTTCGATCCGCTTCGTCGCGCATAAACTCCTACCTTGAAGAGTGCCTTTCGAACGATGTGTTTAACTTAAATGTAATAGAGCCATTTCGAAGATACCCGAAATTAAAATGGTCGCACATGTACCAGAGTGCACATGTAAAGAGAGGACGTTTCTCGCAGTGAACTTGACTCAACAGGAATCAGCAAATCATCGTGGTCCAGATGGTACAGCGAATACTAAATCCTCATCTCCAAGAAAAACAGACACTGTCGGGAATGAAGATTTATCGCGCGGCGTGCGCTGACAATTTCCCGCTATTTTCTGGATCATTAAACGATTTATTAAATTGTCCACCAGTTAGCACTGGGACGAGCGCTGAAACCGCTAATTGTTGTTATACAATTGTTACGCGTTATACAACCGCGTTTACCAGCATTCTAGCCATTTCTATCGTTGCATCAGCATAAATGAACGCATTCATTTATCCATTTAATTTTACTGTCTGCAGCAGATTGTATTAAATGTGTTAAAAATGTGTTAAAGATTGTTGAATTAATTACGCGCTCCCGTTTTGAACGCGACCGTCCCGTTGCCCCCAAGCACAGCTCCGGGACGCCGAAATGTCCCAGTTTTATAAAGAGAGCAACCCACGACAACAATTTCAAAAATATATATAAAAGATTTTAAAAACTACGCTTATATTAAAATGCACTAAAAAGGAGAAAATAATTTTTTTAGACATTAGTGACTATAAATAAAAGCGTGGAGCGCTAAACTATATTGACGTAATCTTCGTGGGCGCTCCACGCTCTTACTTATAGTCGCTAATGTCTAAAAAAATTATTTTCTGCTTTTTAGTGCATTTTAATATAAGCGTGGTTATCAAAAAAAATTTTTTCCATGTATTTCTTTATTTTCTACTTTTTAGTCTTTTTTAAATGGATCGCAAGACATAGTAATATTGATATGAAATAGTAAGATATATAGAAACGCAAGATATGCAAGTACGCGAGATAGAATGAGGAGATGACTCCGAGAGACGACGTCTCTTGATAGACTTGGAATAATAATATTTTCGGCGCAACTGTTCGATCAAATTCTACACTATATAGCTATGTTGTTGTGTAGAATGTTGTATAGTGTAGAATTTGATCGAACCGTTGCGCCGAAAATATTATTATTCCAAGTTTATTCAAAATAAATTTACGATCGATAAGAGTCCCTCCTTCTCTTGATAGAGTCCGAAATTGTCCGAAATGGAACTGAATGAACGGAACTTCGCACTGACTGATCTCATTCGGTGCGAAATGGGTCAGTGGAGTGGGGATGAGTCGTAGTAGGAACGCGTAGTGGAGTAGGGAGCGCTGGCGCGCGGAGTGGGGATCGATGAACGCGATGACGTACTACCGAGCGTCGCGCGAAGAGATGTGACGGTTAATATTAAAATTATTTTTTCTCCTGAACGCGCAGTTTTTTTTAAATTTGTTTTTTAATATTTCATTGTCATCCAGTTCTGAGCTGTTTCAAGTTTCAAGTCTCTAGCTCAGGCATGTGAAACACGCGGCCCGTCGACAAGTACTCTGCGGCCCGACCGAAAACTTTGGAACTGTTGCTGACAATTTACAACTGGAATTAATCGAAATGCAGTGTGATTCCGTATTGAACTACTTTCAACGTTAAAAAATAATGAAACTGAGGAAAGGTCAAGATTAACAGACCAGCTTGTGCAATCAATTTGAAAAATAATTACAGCTCAACAAATTCAACCGAATTTTGAAAATTTGGTTACTGAAAACCGCGTTGCCAAGTCTCTTCGAAATAAAAAAGTTAAATTAGTATTATTATTCAAATAAAGTAAACTTTAACAAAAACAACATTTATACTTCATATGTATTTTTGTAATATTGTTGTGTTTGCACTGTGTTATTTTTTATGTGTAACTGCAATGTGTTAATAAAAAAAATGTGTTTCTTCTTTATTTCGAGTCTGCATTGTTTATTGCGTCCCTCGAATTAATTTATAGTACTTAATGAGGCCCTTGGTGATAAATGAGTTTGACATGCCTGCTCATCGGAAAATGTTTTAAAATTCGATTACAAGATTTGACGCATACAACGCGACAACGACAACATCGACTACTCGTCAGCTAATATAAGCGTGGTAAAAATAGAAGACCACATAAATTATTTATTTTCACGTGTTCATTCCTGTTTTTTCATTGATAAATAGAAACTATGAAGAAATACGCGTTTTCTTGAATACACATAGGTATTATTACCTAAAAATTAGATGCCCCCCGTTTTGAGGGAAAAAATAAATGGTCACGTTGGTTATAGCATAACATCTGAAGGTCATGTCAAGGACGCGGGGAGCTCGTGAAAAGATTTCCGATCGTTCCACCGGAAATCGGGGGTCGAAAATAGAGATTTTCATTCTTCCGAGGAGTTCGGGCTCGAGTCGGGTCGCGCGCGACCGATGTTCGCATTGTGTGCCCGTTGGGTGTCTATAATTACCGTGGTGAAGTATTATTCCAACAAGACTGCGAAGTAAACAAACCTGCAGGAGAGAATCGAACGAGAGAGGGAGAGAGTATGGTACGATAGAGAAAGAGAAGCTTGGAGACGAAAAAGAGCGAGAGCGAGAACGAGCACGAGAAGATTCGAGTCGGGCGAATGCGAATGCGTGTTGCATGAAAGCCCAATGGAACGCAGCAGGACGAGGCGGAGGAGGAGAGGGAGAAGGAGGAGGAGGAGGAGGAGGCGCGCACGCTGATCGTGATGGAAAGGACGGTGAGAGGAGCGGAGCGGAGAGGGGAGCAGAACTGGCAATAAACTTTGGCGCGAGGAGTGTGGCGCACATGTGCACTCAGGATATGCATTCGGAAAGAGAGGAACGAGCCCGCCTTCCGTCGGTCGCAGCCGAGACAACGCTTCCCTTTTTCTGCTCGGACGAATTTTGGATAGAGTTTCACAGCCTCGTCTTTACAAGCTCCCAACGTCCCGGCGCGATTCCTTTCCGAGAAACTGCGCGAAAAGCAGCCCGTCGGAGGCTAATTGATTTAGGAAGCAGGTTCAAGGCTGCGGAGGTTGTTATCCCCGTCGGAGGCCCCTTGCATTCGCTGCGTCGAATTCTGTCGAGAAGTTCAACACTACAACCACTGTCAATTCAACGAATTTCACATTTGTTTCTTTCACAATTCGTCAAGTTACACAGGCTGATTCCTAAGTTCAATTCAAGCAACTTTTTTCTTTGCGGAAATGCTCCCCGACGCCTGGTTCGAGAGTTATCAACGAAAAACACGGACCAATCAGAGACGCGGTTACAGCGTACAGACTCCGCCTCGGCGACGGGCCCCGCTGAGAGCGGCGTCGGCATTGGTCGAGCCGGGGACTGTTCACTGTTCACTTAATAACTCCTGAACCAAGCCTCGGAGAAAATTTTCGTAAAAGAAAAAGTTACTCGGAACGATCTCAGCAATCATCTCTGTCCATTGCAACATTTTATTCAAGTGCATGTCTGTATCCTGTTATTTATCATGAAGAGATATCGTTAATCGCCATTGAATAAAACGTTCTTGATAAATATAAAAATTCTACATGGAAGAAAAAGGCAAAGAGCGGAAGCCGCGGAGAGATTATTATGGATTCGTATGCTCTCTCGCTCGATTCCGACCCGAGTCTGTTCTCGTGAGAGCATTGTCTGCGAGGGTCATTTCCGTTTGATGGAAACTCGCCCGCGTACTACAAACGATAGATCTATCCCGTGTTCTCGAGCTCTTTTAATCCTCGGACGGGGTCGCGACGATCATAATGCGCGGATAACGAGTCACTTTGTTTGCGACCATGGCCGGTGAGGACCGAGAAAAATTTCCCCTGATCAAACGACGCCCGTTCCGGAAAAATAATATTCTGCGACGATCTATAGGGATCCAGGGGGAAAGATGTGGAGGATCTAGTCGCACGATGATCAGGGATCCCGTCGATGCCTTGATCGTAAAGTCGGGTCGGTTTCGGGCCTGGAATCAGGGCTGGATTCCAGCTAAAAAGGACACGGAGCGAAAGAGCGTGCCGTTAATGCCATTATGGGCAAGCTTGTGTGTACAGCTTGTTGTCGGCTGGTAAATTACTATAATTGTGAAGTTCCGGCGATTTTTAGATTAGCTCTGGTCCATCAACGCTATACGCCTGCCTACCGACCTGCCGACACCGCAGCCCGACGGTTCTCAAGTCTACCGGGCCAAATCATCACCATACAGGGTGTCCGAAAAATGTTGAACTTCCTTGAAAGGGCTGATTCCCAAGGTCATTTCAAGGAACTTTCTCCTTTGCGAAAATGTTCCCTGCGGCTTCGTTAACGAGTTATTCGCGAGAAACACGGACCAATCGGTACGCGGAGGCGGAGTCTGTCCGTAGTAACCGCGCTGTGATTGGACCGCGTTTTTCGTTAATAACTCTTTAACGAAGCCACTGAGAACGTTTTCACAGTGGAGAAAGTTAATTTAAATGACGTCAGGAATCGTTTAATTTTTGTTATTTTAAAATTAACTTCAGGCTCGGTCATGCAAGAGTGTACTTTCGATAATATGGAAAAATGATGTATATAATAATAACGATGAATCGATATAGAGTATAATAATGTACAGACCTTGGATTTTGTGCATTCGTGAGAAAAATGGATGCAATTTAAAACAGAGAAAGAAACTTTTGAGAGAACTTTGGTTGGAAACCCGAAGAACTTCGAATTTTGGCTTAAATATCCGCAGTCTGCCTATGGGAGGATCAATATGCGTCGTGACGTTCATTTTTTCAGTTAGCTCGTCAGGGGTTGGGATTTATTCGCCTACGCGTCGAGAATACGATTTCCCCATCGTTTTTGCTGGCATTCTACGGGAGTTTCCCGTCTCTCACGGGAGAAAACGTTCGAAGAAAAAAGGTCCAAGGATTACCAGTACCCCCGCAAAAAGGACACAGATTCCTGCGAGAACCGAAGGCTAACCTATCGGCCTGTGTCAATAGAAATCTGTACTTACGTCTCTCGGCAAGGGCCGTTTCCGTAACCCCTCGACGCGGGGGGCCTTGTTCCTGGTCGGACGGAAATCGGAGGACGGAGGGGGCCAGGAATTTTCGTCTCCCGGGCACCCTTTGTGCAACAAGTGCCTCGTCTTGGCTGCAGATGTTTTGCCAAACAATCTTTTCGACCTCTCGTAAATGCTCGCTGCTCGAACGGCAGCCATTAGCGAGCAGGGAGAAAGAGAGAGAGAGAGAGAACGCCATGGATAATTTCAACAAATTTAATGCTAAATTTAGCAAAATAAAAATGTTCCGTATCAATTCCAAATAAAAATGACATTCTCAGACTCGTTGAATTTTTTATATTTCGCCTACTGACTATTGTCATAAATAAACTTCACTAACTTCGTATCCATAAAATTGGTTGGGCCCAATTTGAGTCCTATATCACGAAAAAATATTTTTATTTCGCAGAAAACTTACTTGGGACCTCCAGGGCAGTAGTCCCAAAATCGAAAAGTATCAGCTCGGTACCGAGTCTGCCGTGGCAGTTTTGCCGGGGCCGGAGTGTAGGAATTTTTTTGCCGGAGTATCTCTGCGATCAGAGGCCTCCAGAGCGGTGGCTCCGAGAAATTCAGGAGTCAGGTTTCTAGCGCGGAAGACGCTTTTGGTGAAACACCGAAATGGGAATGCGTGGCGGCGTGTAACCTGGTGACCCTCGACGCGGGAGGTCCGTGTACGAGAAATTAGAGGGTACCCAGGCAGAGGAAGAAGCCTCGGGAACAGACATTCGAAGGGGCACCCGGGGAGACATGGACTTGGCTCCTCGGACAGGCTGGTTTGTGCAACAAGTGTCGCGGTCACGGCGTGCTTGTTGACTCTGATGAATTTCCCAGGAAATCTGTTCGTCCCCCCTCGTTCCAGCTAACCATTTCGAAGGGTCCCCTATACTTGAACCATGATGGATCGACAATATAGAAAAAGCTATGGAAGGGCCACGCGATTTTCGGTGGGGCCTCTCATCGGGGCCCAGTACAGTAGGTATTATAACAAGTGGATTTTTATGCGAGATAATATATGGATCTATTTCAACAAATAGAAACCAAATAAAATATCTTTTTCCCTAACAATTTTAATTGATGTGAAATAATTCAGAAAATTTTTAATTTTCTTACAATTGTAAATTGTATCATTGTTGTCATAAATGCATAAAATCTGCATGCCAATGAACTGCGGATTCATAACAAAAGTGAGTAGACATCAGATATAAAAATTAGTATTTGTAGATTGCCATGTAGATTGCCAGAGAAACTTTTGGGCCGGGTACAATGGCGCCGCGATTGCGGGGCCGTTCATTAGAAAGCGCGCGCAATTATTTATTCGGCGAGGCGCAGACTGGAATCCCATTATCGTAGCCGGGGATTAGCATAATATAAAGGCGCGAAAACTAGTTCCCGGCGATGACGGGATGAAAGACGGTGTCGGAAAAGCGCACGTGCGACGAGCCTTGGTCGGGAGAGACAACGGTACGGGTTTTCTCCGTACAAAGGCGCACCCTCGTAATGGGGCCTCGAGGAGATTCCTGACGGGCCCCGACAGTGTCTCGATGTCACGTACGAGATCCGGCGACGTGCTAGTTGTGATCCTAGAGAGAAATCAAAGCAATCAAGCGGACGCTGTTTCTCGGGAGCAATTCCTTGTAGATCGTCGGGCCCGATGAGGGCGCCTGACCGGAAGTCGTTCGTGGGTCTTATGAGCGAAACGAAATCCCGGGGCGAGATTTGCCGGAGGATAGCCGAAAGAAGCGTCGTCGTTGAGAAACACGATTCTCGTATTCTAGGGGAATTACAAAACGCGGACGATTTCCATAAATCGAACGAAGGGGTCCTTGAGGCCGGGTGCCCACTCGCGGCGGACAAGCGGGCGCATAAATTCTCGTGGAACCTGGGCCCCTAGTGGAATCGAACCTCTCTCTCGAGTTTTCAATTTCTGTCATCGGCGTTCCCCGGCGTCGAAACAGCGCGCGCGTACGAAAAGCCGAGAGGGCCCCGGGTTGATCGGAGGTCAAGTCTCCGGGGGCCCGGCCGACGGGGCCTCGTTGCAATCTTACCGCGAGCCGAGAGAAAGAGAGGAGGAAGAGAGGCCAGGGCCCTCGAGGCAGCAGACCTACTGCCGGGGGCCTGCTCTCGCCAAGCACACATAGGTGGTTTTGACTCGGCACGGTCCCCTGGCAAGACCCGCGCGAAGGAAAGCAACAAAAGAAAGAGAGGACGAGCAGGACCGAAGGAGAAGAGGAAGAGGGAAGAAGTCTGCCTGTTTGACCGCCGACTGCCTGCCTGCCTCTCTCGAGAGACTCCTCTCTCTCTCTCTCTCTCGAGTTCGTTCTCTCCCTTTCTTCCCGATAGGACCTCTCCGTTCGTCCCGCGGGGCTCGTCTCGTCTCGTAACAAGAGATGGCGCGGACAATGGGTGCCGTGCCAGCGCCTTCTGCCAAGGCTGCTTTGGCCAGGCCACGCAGCTTCAAAACACCATCTACGATTGCCGGAATCGCCCAATTCCCGCCAAACCTGCATACTTCCAGCCTCTCACCAATTTCATACGAAATCCAGCCTCGTACCCTAACTTTTCCTCGCGATTGGATGCATCACTAATCCAATCACATACCACCTGATCATCCGACCCATTCCTCTCAATGATAAATCGGTGGGCCCATCAAATGATACTTCAAGTTAGCTGCCACCGTCAATCTGTGTCCACACTGAAGCAACTTCTCTTTACTTTGCTGTTTGAAGTCTTCTTGGTACCCAATGTTCAGGGAACATTGTTTAGTTTGACGATTTTTTTAAGGAAATCAGCTGACCGTCTTGGATCGAGGTTTTGCACACATCTTTCCTATTATTTGGTTTGTTCGCCATCATTTTTTCAAGGTGAAATACTCAAAATTGTGGGAGCTATTGTCCTTTTTAGGTAGGCGTGTAGAAGGAGTACTCCCACGAGGAGTACCTTGAAAAACATGTTTTGGAACATTGCTGAATTTTTTCGAAAACCGTTTGTTTCACGAAAAAATGTAATAGGACATAAAAGATCCAGCCCGTCCAGATATTTTTCGATGCGATAAATAATTTCGAAGATATTCGAGAAGAACGATTTTTAATTATGTGGAATAATCACGGGACGGGACTGGCAGGAACGAAATCGGTAATTCGATCGCGGTCTCCTCAGCCAATATCAATAAAAAAAAAAGGGAACGGGACCTGGGGAAGGTCTCGAGTGTCGATACACGCCGATTAAGTGGCGCTCATTGTTCCAGTTGCCTAGCATTGAAAGACTGCCACCTGAAACGACCTACGATCCGTGTCATCTAGTTCACAATATGGACCTCCTAGAAGCATCAAACCTCTTGGCAGGTTCGGACCTCTACAGATCGCGTCTTTGCCTCAGGTAGCAAAGGCTACCAGCGGTCTGACGAGCATGGAGTTTGACAGAAACGTGAAACGAAGCCTCGGGACGCCGATCGAAGCCGATCGACCAACAACGGGTGTGCTCGTAGGCGTAGCAAAAGGAGAAAGAAAGGGTGGCGGCGCACCACGGTCTTCTTGTTTAGGCGAACACGTCCGTGCAGAAACGCGACCGCCGGTAATTTTTGCTGAAAGAAATAAACCAAGGAATTCCCGTCGGGCCGTGCACGCGCGATATTTTCGGTCTGACGACCTTCCGTCCGGAGAGAGAAAGATGATGAGGTACACCGTGAGGGCTAAACACCACTGAACATGGTCCTCGATTTGGTATCATAGAACAGTGAAAAAAAAATCGTACACTAATTTTCAAGTTCTCGTTGTAAAACACAAGCTCCAATCTTCAAATCTGTGGTAGATTCACTCCCGAAAAAAAATTGCCTAATATTTTCACAAAGGTTTGAATTTGTAGCATTTTTCTTTACAAAATGGGTCTTCGATTCTGGTGTGCAGCATCGTGCTCAGTGATCCCGGAGGAAAATGAACACCGGCGAGCAAAAGTAGAGAGTTCAAGCTTTAAAATGAGTCCGAGTTTATCGTCACAGGTTAGTTTTCAACGGAATGACGACAGGGTGAATATGGGTCAGATTTGGACTGCTTTATACGTGAGCATTGCAGTCTAGTGGTCACGTATGATAGTAGCAATTTCGATGATGATGTGCGCTGACTTGAATGGCTGAGGAGATGGGTAGAGTTCTCGGGAAGAGTGACGGAATCGAGTCGAAGAGTCCGTGGAAACGTAGAATTCGAGGGAAGCCCGGGTGGTCGTTGAAATCTAAGGTGGCAATCTCCATTACGAGCTAACGAGCACACAAATCCACCTGCTGGAGCTGGCAGCTGTGCGCCACCGGGTCTCGTGACAAGATCGTCCTCGATAAATTTCGCGATACTATAGCGTCCGCCCATATTCCCTAAGAAAACACGCGTCGAGCGTTCCGAGAAGAGGCAACGTTCCCTCGAGACACGTCCTCAACCAGCGCTTCCTCTCGTTACACGAACGTTTCCCGCCAAAATGAGAACAGAAACAGGACTCGAGACAGTGTTCCCTTTAAACGAGAAAATGGTCACTTCGAGACCAATTTCTCGCGTCAGAGGGCCTCGTGAATATTGGTACTCGTGGCGGAGTAAATTGTACAAAATTGGGCCCTTCGAGACAAAAGTGGTTCCCTCGAAACGTGTTGCGCGAGCAGGTTCTCTGGTCACTGTAGAGCGAACTTTACTCGCGAATATTTGGGCCTTATGATCGGGAAGAGGATGTGCTGAAAAAGAATCTCGTAGTCCCTGGAAGAGGAGCTTTTCCCGCCAAAAGGCTCGCGAATAGTGAGCCTGACGGTGGAGCAAGTTATGCAAAAGTGGGCCCTTCGAGTGTGAGGGCAAGAGGACTCGGCAACGTTGCAAAGCACCGAGTAACCGTCGGTGCCGAGGCAGGGGCCTACGGCCCTGCGTTCTTGGCCTCGGGCAGGCTGTGGAAAGAGGGGGCTGGGGCCCCAGTGGGCCCGAGTTTGCCGGGAAGGGGCAAGGAGACACACGGGCACCCACTCTTACCAGAATACTGCTCTCTCGTTCCCTCTATTCTCGCTTCACTTTCCGTTTCGTCTCTCTCCCGCTCTCGTCAGGCCCCTCTCACTCTCCCTTCATCTCCCGCTTTCGATCTCTGTATACTCCTCCCTCGCACTCCGTTCCTCCACGGCCTGTTTCACGCGTACGTATTCGCGTTAGTAGCCGGTCGTGTATCGGTGCATTCTCGGGGCCCGGCAGCACACCAGGCCCCTCTTCGACCGTCGAGACCAAAAGGTGGCGAGCACAGTGACACCACGGTATCCAGAGCTCGGTCATCAGCATCATAAGGTGCAAGGATAACAAGACGATAAAGTCCCAAATTAGGGGCCTCCTTCCTCGGGGCGCCGCGGACTCCCTCGGGGCCCTCCACTCGGAACCGTTCTCGAATGGACATATTAGAATTAACCAGTTTCCAGAGGAGGGGCAGCCAGGAATTCCAAGCGGAATTTCGAATGCGCGTAGGTTCGCGCGCCTCCGACGATAGCAGCCATTGTCTCGCGAACGATTTCGCAATACTCCAGACACGGCGATCTTCCCGTCCGCTTTATCGCGATCGTAATCCATGAATTTCTTTCTAATCCTTATCGAGACCTGTACTCAAGATAAAAATTTATACTCGAACGGTGTACAGAGGAAGTATTGCTTGAAGGTCACAACATTAATTAAAAAATTAACTCCCACTATTTATCGGATTATGTTATTCTAGTACTTTTGAAAATTCGTACTGCGGATGTTCGCGCAATTTTCAAGTTCTGTAAACAAATTTTAAGAAAGCGGGACCATATAAAAATCGTACTAAATTCCGTCGAATTTTTTATATCCCAGCATTTTTTTACATTTTCAAAGCCATAAATGCGTAAAGATCCGCAGCGTAATCGCAGCCTAGACGACAGTGGAAACACGATCGGCACTTGCCAGGCGGCTAGAAGCTAGAAAAGAGGATGGTCACGCGTGGCACAGGACACGCGCAAGCGTGACTTCCGGTTCGATCGTCTACGCGTTGGAATATTTCCACTGAATAAATCGTCCGATTGCGAAATCCCTGATCCACACCTTGGCAGACTAACATTCCTGGAAAAGGAGGGGAGGGGCGACGTACCTTTAAAAGGAATCGAGAGCGCCGATGTTATCAGCGGAATGGGACGCTATCTGGACATAGAGACGAGATTAGCAGATCCACGAGCGTGAATTGATCGGCGAGAGCACGCGAAGGACCCTCTCTTAGCCGGAGCGGATCGCGGACAAGCCGTGACTAATAATCTCCGGGTGGCTTCTTCGTGTACGATAATTAATTTCCCAGATCGTTGATCAACGATCGGACCCTGTTCTTTTTCCCCGTGTGAGCTATTTTTTGCCGACGCGTGGGAGTAAAGGGGGCAACGATGCGCGGCAACCAGCCTACCTTTTTCACTTTGTTGCATTTCAGGGAAGGAGTTGATGCGGCGACCTGATGCGTGCGCGTGTAACGCGCGTCGAAAGCAATAGTACAACGAAAGCGGCCGATCAATTCTCGAGACGAGAAAAATCGCGAATAAAATTGTATCTAGCATTAATTGATGATGAACACAGTTTGCCAATTCGCGTCAGCCGTTGCGAAAGTGTCAACCTCTGGTCCTCATAAACAGGCGAGGACACTGTCGACGATGGTAGTCGAGATGGTTGAACAGGATCAGAAGTCGGAAAGAAATGTGGCATGTCGATAGGGAATTCCAGGCGTGTACCTAGCGACACTTATCCAGCGAATTCCAATCCGGTATCAAGGCGACATCCTCCTCCAGCTGATCTAATCTGCGGAGCGTAACGGGGCCATAGGCTGAGGAATCGGCGAGTCACAACAAAACGATAAAATCTCGCGAATATAATTAGCCGTTGGTTCGGTTATCGCCGGTTCATTTGCATGAGTGAAGCTAAGCCTTTGATACAACATTGAGCGGAGCGGAGAGAGAGATGGAAGAACAGGTCCCCTCGGCAACCGTTTCGTGCCACGTGTGCTGCTCACAGGTTATGTTTGACCGGAGGAAAGGAAAAAGAAAAGTAGGAGCAGACGGAGAGAAGAAGAGCAACGTACCGTGGGCAGAAGAAGTAGTGAAAGAGAAAGAGAAAGAAAGAAGCGGAGGAAGAAGAAGAAGAAGGGAGGAGCAGAAAGCCGCTGTGTGCGCCTCGTGTACCGAAGTAGCAAGTGTCGGCCCCGTCGGCTACGCCCATATAAATCCTCAGTTACCTAGTCGCTTTACGAGATACAATTATTTACCGAGACCCGGCCGGCTACCTTATTTAGTCCTAGTTAACTGACCGCCGGATGGCACAGGATCCGATTGATCAGGCGCTCCTCGCCTTTGTTCCACCGACTATCACCTTTTTCGCGCCGGAACTCCCTAACGTAGACCCTTTATTATACCATGCCGATGCTTTCCGAGCTTCGGGGACGCACGATGCACACACGGACCTTCCGGGTGCTGGATACTGCGATACATGATCCCCTGCGCGGCCAGGTCTCGATACGCGACCCAGAACGACCTAACCCAGACCAAGAGAAGGGGTCTTTAGAAGCATTGCAAATTGCTGTACAGTAAAATTTACGTCAATTCAGGAGTCTTCTCTCTTCATCGAGCCAGCTCCTAAAAGCTCAATCAAGAGAACACCTAACCGGAGCGGATTTTCATATGTCCACAGATTTTGAGCACACCATTCTTAAGGGGCTGACACAGAAGGGAACGTCGGATGAGTCCCGTTCATGCGACATCGGCGAACAGGCGCATCCCGAGCCGGCGATCGATCGCCCGGAGAAGACATAAATTATTTCAACGCGTCGCGTCTAACCGCCGCGTCTCGCGCGTTTAACCTATCTGCGCTGCGTATCTAGCGGACGTTAATTGCGCCGGAGCAATAACGTTGTAACGACTATCACGGGCCACGAGAGAGCTGCGAGCTAGCCAGCCAACCAGCCATCCCGACCAGGCAACAAACACGACCGAACACCACCGTTCCGAAAGAACGGTGTAACGTTGCCGGTTCGCTCAGACTCGCCGCTTGTAAATCATTCCCGCCGCTTAACCTGACATTAGCGTGACAGGGTGTTATCCGGGCTCAGTCATTTTAGCATATGGTTAGCAGATGCCACTGGACGGAGCGCAGCTTCTTTTCCTCCTTTTTAATGGACCAGTCGTCGATAATTTTCACGTGTAAACGCGCGTTCCTCCGCGAACCCCTTCGGGTGGATCTGCAAATCTTTCCTCGGATCCGCGATAGCGTCCACTTTCGGATACCCATCTTTCTTACGTAGCACGTTTAGGTGGGAACCTCCTACTTCGGCTAGGGAAGATCTGTTCTTCCTCCATCATCGAGAAACTTTCTTCTCTAGCTAGAAGCTCCTTATCTTAAGCTAAAAGCTTCCTCCTTCATCTAGAAGCTTCCTCCTTCATCCAGAAGCTTCCTCCTTCATCCAGAAGCTTTCTTCTCAAGCTAGACGCTCCTTATCGTAAGCTAGAAGCTTCCTACTTCATCTAGAAGCTCCCTCCTTCGTTCAGAAGCATCCTCCTTCACCCAGAAGTTTCCTCCTTCATCCAGAAACTTTCTTCTCAAGCTAGACGCTCCTTATCATAAGCTAGAAGCTTCCTCCTTCATCTAGAAGCTCCCTCCTTCATCCAGAAGCTTCCTCCTTCATTCAGGATGTTTCTTCTCCAGGTAGACGCTCCTTATCTTAAGCTAGCAGCGTCCTCCTTCATCCAGAAGCTCTCTCTTTCATCCAGAAGCTCTCTCTTTCATCCAGAAGCTTCCTCCTTCATCCAGAAGTTTTTTTCGCCAGTTATACGCTCCTTATCTTAAGGTAGAAGCTTCTTCCTTCATCCAGAAGCTTTCTTCTCCAACTAGACGCTCCTTGTCTTAAGCTAGAAGGTTCCTCCTTCATCCAGAAGTTTGCTTCTCCAGCTAGAATGAATTTCTTCTCCAGTATGTATCTCCCGATCGCTACGGAGGCAGAGAGCGTAGAGGTCTAAATGGCCGCGAGAAGGGCACAGTTTCGAAAGCCGGACTAGCTGCTCTAAACAAAGAGCTTTACAGCCATATTTATAGTTGTCGTAAAACACTACGCAGATTGCTAACCTTCGTTCAACGGGTGCCCGTGCGCTCTCTGTCTATGTCTGTCTCTCTCTCTGTCTATGTCTGTCTGTCTCTCTCTCTCTCTCTCTCGCGCGCGCTCGCTCTACGCTCGTGTATGCCGATGCTCGTTCACTATCCTCGTTTAGTCCTTTCTCGTTACTCTCTGGCTCTACCCTCCTGTCTTGTTTCCTCCCGCACACCAGTCATCTTCGGTGTTCCTCCGTTCTTCCCAGCATCGTCTCCACGCCAGCTTCCTTCCTCCATCCAACGGCTCTCCTCCCAACTCGTCTCTTTTATCTTTTTCCTTGTTCCGTTCTCTGCCGGGCTGGCTCCTCTCTTGTTCGCTCCTAAACCTTACCTGTGTGTCCCTGCTCTGCCTCTCGAACTGCCTCGAGTCTCTTCGGCTACACTTGGACGCCGCTTCAGCCTCGCTGTGTTTTTCCCAATCAATGGGTAACCTTGATCTTCGCTAAAATATGTATGTGTGCCGTTAGCTGAAGTATTAGCTAAGAACGACCAACGTATTGGACTTCTTTCGTCTTCCGGTAGCCAGGTAAAGCCTCTTCCAGCAGCAGAATCAGATCACATTCTTCTTCTGGGGAGCTGGGTAGCTTCTATCTTAGATCAGCAGTCTATAGAAGTCTGATAGAAGCTCCCAGCAGAAGCAAAGTAGATGTGTAGAACTACCAATTCGAGCAGTTGCTGGTTTGAACGACCACCGGATTGGGGGCCGTCCGGCGACGGAAGTGGAGCAATTAACGTTCCGAAGATTGATCAGAACGCGGGCGTTCCCGATCTTTTTGTCCCTCCGAAATTTCTTGTTTCTCGGGAGAAGTTCCGAGGGCTGGACAACAGGTCGACGACGGTTTCCTGGCGTTAATTGACTGAAGAGCCGTACGGTCGAACGATTTTGTTTGACGAAAATCGTTTCGACAGAGCCTCGGAAACAGCCCGGGACAAACCTGAATCGTAACCACGGGTCCGAGAGGGAAACCGGTATTTTCGGTGGGCATGCCTGATTATCATATGCGCCTCTTTGCTTTTTCATTCTTTTGCGCGCGCTGGCATGATTCCCCTTCTTTATCTTTCTTTCTCGCTCTCCTTCTCTCCCTCTGTGTTTCTCTGTGCTGTACGGACTCGCTTCGATCCATGTGGGCTCTCTCTTTCCACGGTGTTCCGAATAAAACGCGGATCGTAACGCTAATACGTTTATTAGGGTACCATAGCCGGCAATTTGATGATCGCGGATATTATAAAAGCGTAAAGGGAGTCATCACCGGCCTCGCGAATAGAACTTTACGACACGCGACGATCCTCTTTAGAGACCCGCTTCTCTCCCCTCCTCCCGCCCTGTCGTTTAATAAAACACTTGGCGCGCTGCGGTTAGAATCAATTAGAATTGGATTCGCATTCCCTGGAATCGTCAGTGGACTGGTGGGTCAGTACGAAAGCTCCTGGCCCAATTCCTTATTGGTTTTCGGTGAGAAATAGGGCCCAAACTTTTGCACAGACATTTCTTCGAATTTATGGAATGCATAAATTAGTTTTTTTGGAGCTTCATTAATTAGGGCTTCTAAGTGAATTGCAGACTCAAATGTATTTATGCATTTATATTTTCTTATTTAAATTCTGGTTTTTATAATTGACAAAATTTTTATTTTGCATAAAAATCCAGAGTCTACAACTGATCGTACTACTTGTAATTTAGTAACGATTTTTTCGACTGACCGCCAATATTTGTCGAAATATGAGAACGATGGAGGAACGTGTCATTCAGGAATCCACTTTACTGTGAACCAGGAACCGCGGCGGAGCAACGCGTGTGTCAACAGTGAATGGATCTCGACCTTTAAATAACGTTAATGTTTATCCGTGATGTAACTAGGCGGTCGCAGGTGCGCGTACGCGTTCGCGTAATAAGTTATTCAATTCCGGCTATTATTAATCTTGTCAAAGTACACCGATCGCGTGTAAACAGCGCGTGCCGAGCGTCGCGCGACGCGATATTGCGAGATCACGCTATTCAACGTTATTAAACGCTATACTGGTCCATGACCACGCGATGCCGGAGATCGCACTTCGAAATTCAGTGTGACACACTACCACCGAGACACTCAACCCCGGAAAAAGAGACATTTTTATTAAAAAAGATGGTCGTTCAAAAAAGATGGTCGTTCAAAAAAGGACCCATGCTCTGCAATGATCAATGAGATCGATGAATAAAATTTCTACTGTTTCTTTAAACTAAATGTAATTCTTTATTAAATAATCTTGAAATTTTTTAACGAACTCTTACTTCACTCGAATGTAGATCTTCAGATCAAATCACCTAACAAGTGTCCGACTTCGATCTTGATCATTTTTTGTGAGATGTTGATATGTATATGGATCCCCAATTATGTATGCGAAATATTAGGTGAAGTTACTCAATGGTTTCAAAGATATGAACAATTAAACTTTCATACCTTGTTGATGTACTATGATTTGCAGCTCAAGTTTTCGAAGTTCAATTGTTTATATGTTTAAAACTATTGAGTAACTACACCTAATATTTTGCATACATAATTAGGGATTCATATACCATCATCTCACAAAAAATTATCAAAATCGAAGTCGAACACTTGGAGTCCTTCCCTCGTAAGTTCCTCTACCAAGGACTACGCGAGTGTCCGAGGATCCAAATGATCAAGAATCGATCCCAGCCCAGGAAGACGTCCGTAGCAGGTTACACGTAAGCTTGGCCCGGTAGCAAATCCCTCCAGAACCCAGGAAAATCACGTCCCTACGTGACCCGATGGTCAAAGATCGGACCCTCCGCGAGAGGATTGATCAGCTACGATAGCGACCGACGGCTACCCATCGTATGAGCGTATCCGAGAGCTTATCTTGTTATCGGCGTTGATCGGATCACGCGATTACCGTCGCGCGTCTGGGGATTATCGTTGGGCAAAGCATCGGCAAAGCGTTGGGTCTTGTCTAGCACGCTTTTCTAGCGATTCGACACCGATCTTCCCGCGCGACGCGTGGATCCTCCTCGCTCTCCTCCAGAATGTTTGCCCACGGCGTATCGCCGTGCGTTATCAACGGCCGCGAATGTTCAACATGTTTGTCGACGCACTCGGGGAGAATGCTGATAAGTCTGTTGACCGATTCCTGGCCGATAGCTGGGAACGTGTATCGCAAACCTAACCGCGATTGCATGATTTTACTGCTGGTGGGAAGACAGTCTGTATCGCGCGCGGGAAGATGAGCAAAGCTTGGGAGATTTGTAGATTTGAGAGGAGTGAGGGTAGGTAAATGGGCCACAAGCAGAGTTGTCAGATTACGTTCTACCTTCCCCTTCTACTACGCTATTTCCCCCGCGCTTCTGCTCCGTCACGTGAAGCATTCTTCACCCTCGCCTCGTCGGCCAACTCTGGTCACAATGTTACTAAAAATCTCATAAATTTTGGAGAATGTTGGCGTCTTGAGAATTTCGAGCAGATTTCCAGATGATTTAGACGACCTCAAAGTCCCAAATTTTGCAGAGTGTCCTGGCCTTGAAAAGTGATAATAATTTTATATTTTTTTTAAATGGAATTGTGGGGCCCAAATTTTGCAGAGTGTCGTGTCCTTGAACAGCGGTGATAATTTTTTTTTAATTGCTGGGAGGATCACCTTTCCTTTTACGGAATGGCGAGCAGTGCTAGACGATTCCAAAGTTTCACGACCAGTGTTCCGGTCTGCAACAATACCAACAACGTGTCACGGGAAAGCGAGTTCCCAGTCGATTTGCGGTCGATGATCGACACAGACAGGGGGAAGAATGATTCTAAATGCCCGAGGAATAGCGTCGAATAGAATTCGCGGGAGATTCGACGAGGCGTGTTGTTGCGTCGGAATGGAGCGTTCCCGTTCGATTCCCCGGTCCGGGCGTTATAAACAATTCTAAAAGTCACCGGTGTAGACCTACGAACGCCATACATTTCGAGGAAACGACGGCCATCGCCGGGGCGAAAATAGATCGTAAACGCCAGCACGAGAGCACCGAAAATTCGGTGTCAATAAATTCAATTTATGCTCGGCTATAAAATTTCGAAAATCCTCGATGTCTCGCGAGCGAGCATGACCACAAACACGTCTCGGACAAGAGCAAACATATTTTCTGGTTGGACCTTCTATCCGCGCCGGAGATGTTTTGCCCCTCTACGGGTTCTCGTATTCTTTTCTAGGAACGCGGCCGTTTTACCAGGGGAAATTTGTTTAACCGTTTCTAAAGGAACGCGCAAGCACCACCGCGGGGTGTAGTTGGTTTGCCGGAGACTCTATGGGGGATACACGGGATGGGGGATGGAGAAGAGATGGGTCCAGGGTTGGGGCCCTCTTCTTGGGCAACCTCTTCGAATGCAAGAAGTCCGGCAGGTAGGCTCGTTAGCGAGCAGGTAGGTAGGTAGAGGCGAGTCAGGGTAGGTGTATAATGCTGACTGTAGTCGGTGTGTCTGTATTCATGTACCGGGTGCTCCCACAATTTGAAACCTCCCAATACTTTCGTTTACACTCGCCTGTATTTATTCTATCCTGGTCGGATTTCACACGTCTCTGCTCACAAACTTCTTCGGCTATTTAGCCGGGGAGAGATGGAGTTAGCATAAGGTTCATTCACGGGAATAGTGTTCGTAAGAAAAACGTTCTCATAAGAGAACTCAAAATATATTTCTAAAAAAAAGTATAATAATTAAACCGCGGATTTTATGCATTTGTGACAAAGGTGAGTAGGTGTAATTTAAAATAGCAAAAATATTAGATGTATTTAAACATACTACATACATATTATATCATTCTCAACCTACTAAACATAACAGGGAAAAAAATTAATGTCTATTTCACTCCTGTTTGTTGCGATTCAGGTAAGAGATTTTTATTTTGCATAAAAATTCTAATAACAATAAATACATAAATTACACGACAATATATCAACCCAGTATCGAAATAACAACAAATTATTTGACATTTCTATTGAATGTGCAGCAGCGCTTCCAACATTTTGTTAAACAATCGATGGATCGATTTGTTTGAACGACTCAAGAGCGCAGAAATCCAATAAGGGTCCACAGTGTATGCATTAGGTATTCGAGGTCTCCATTCAACATCTTGACCGCAATATCGAGGGGGGTCTACCGTAGACTTCTTAAAATTGAAGATCAATGATGGGGAAGAAAGGAAGAAATTCCTGAGTGGCTCCCGTGCTGCAATCGGCGCGCCGCTTTGCCGACTATGACGTCAGAGATGGTAAGACAAAGGGACGATTCGAATTTCGAAAATTTCGCTGTCGAGCACGGACAATGTGGGCCGAGGAGAGGAGGAAAAAAATGTGGCACCGAGTCTATTTCCACGTGTTTCCAGTAGCCTCGTTAAACCTCGGGCCTGTCGAGGCAGGGCGCAATGGGGTCCACGTGCAGCAACCGGCGTCTGGCCGCCATCGCACCGGAAGTAGTCGGGGCGTTGGTGCTATCTATATCCCCGAATATTCCGCGGCGCGACACCCGGTATACGATGCAGAGCGTAAGAAATGGGTGGGTTAACTCCGCGAGAGAAGGCGAAGAGTAAGACGAGAAAAGGAAGCGGGTTTGAAAGGGCGAGAGCGAGATTCGAGGCGAAGGAACAAGCAGACCAGGAGGGACGAGAGAGAGAGAGAGGGAACAGGCGTGAAGAGGAGTGTGTGGAAGAGAGAGAGAGAGAGAGAGAGAAAGGAGAGGAAGGAAGGGAGAGCGAGAGAGGACGATAGAAGAACTCGCTTGGGTGCCATGTGCATTGGTGAGCGGATACACACTGTAAGGTTCGGAGGGAGGAAGGTATTCGGGCAAGTTCAGGGTGATGCAGCTCTCCTTCCCCCCCACTCCTCGCATTCTACTCTATCTTTTTCTGTTGTCCGTCTCTTTCACTAATTTTCTATCGCGCGCACACGCTCGTGTTCGCTCCTCTCGCTAACCCACTCTCAATTTCTATTCTCCTTCCCCCGCCTGCTAACCCGACTCTCCTATCAATTCCTCACCGTCTCTCTCTCTCTCTCTCTCTCGTCTCGTCCCGCCTCGTTCCCTCGCGCTGTACAGTGTATAGTGTACGTGTCGACCCGAACCTCTACCTCCTTGCCCTTTCCGCCTCTCCCGACACGACACCGCTCGGTTCAGCTCGGTTCAGCTCGCTCGGCTCCTCTCGCGCCCGGTATCAGAGCTGCTCATTTCGTTTCGTTTCGTTTCGTTTTTCGTCTCCGAGGATAAGCCTACGGTATGCTTCAGGCGATCTAGGCGCCCAACCGCCTACACGCGAACTCGTCAATTACTTCGCACAACGAGACACATCGTTTATGGCCTCCCCTCGGTCCTTCGCTCCCTCCACCCCTCTAATCCCCCACTCTTTCCTCCCTTTACGCTCTCCCTCCCTCTCTCTTTCTCTTTTTCCATTTCCCATGCTCTTCACTGTGGACGGAATTTAATTTTTTTTTAGAAAATTTTTCAAACTATTCGTAACCCTAAGATTCAAAGTCTGAAGACGAAATTCCGAAATTCAATGTGAAACCGAATTTTGGGGACGCGTTATTAGCACTAAACCTACCGAGCATAAAAAGCGACCCAGCATGTATTGCTGTATAAGATTGACGAGATTGAGGTTAATTAGTCTTTTTGTTATATTTATTATGGTATATGTTCGATTTAAGAAATTTATTCAATCATTTCCTACGAAAAGTTCTTTCTAATTTCAACAATTCTATAATAAATAATCTGGGACTGGTCAATTTATTGGTCATTTACTGGTCATTTATGGTAAAATTTTAAGAGAATTTAAATATATTATTGGATTATTATCAACCTGTCAAACATATTCAGCAAGAAATTAAATATGCTATGGTTTTCATGATTTTCAGTTACTGTTTTAAATATTTCTTTATTTGATAAAATTTTCAATTTTAGTCAATGTCTATAACCATTTACACTTTGAGGATTATGAAGTATGTACCTGCAATTGTTTGAACCTGTATTTTTATGATTTTCAGTTACTGTTTGAAATATCTTTTTATTCGATAAAATTTACAATTTTAGTCAATGTCTATAACCATTTACACTTTGAGAATTATGAAGTATAAGGTAAAGGTAACAGTAGTTGACCATTTTACAAGAAAAACATAAAAAATAAGATTTTTATAAGCTGTACACTTTTTTGATGAAAGTGAACATCGGATGCCATACCATCTGTTGGTTAAATTTCAAAACAATTGCATGCGAATTGAAGTATGCATAGTAATAACAGACGTCTGAATTCATGAAGGTTAATAATATGCCGACATATTTCTATTTCCTTAACGTTTCTGTTAAGGACAGCTGTACGGTTCAGGTAAAAAAATTCATACGTTGTGAATTTTTCGCGACTGAATTATTTGCTTTTTAAATTCTCACAGAGTTTCATAAGTGATAAATGCATTGTTTTTGTTATTCTAACTTGAAAAACAATAGTATATTAGGTGGTCAAATACTGAATATTGTTTTTGAACAATTTTCAGAAGTTGACAGACGTGGTCAGTTACAGACGTGACTCATTAAAAATTTTTTTACGATTTATAATGTATCCATTTTACATCTACGATTGTTAGGAGTACAAAATATAATTCCAAATTTTGTAGCATGCTGTGTTTTAGAGGATGACCACATGGTCAACTATTGATTGCATTCACGGTCAAGTATTGACCAATGTCCACTTTTTTAACACTTTACCGACCGATAGCCTATTAATCGGCTTCAAGAGGAAAACGAAGAAAACGAACTGTTGAATAACAATAAATGGCCTGCCTGGTTGCCTGTTGAAAAAGTTGTGAACGAACACGTAATATTTTTATTTGAAGGAAAACATTTCCCTGAAAAATTCTTCGTGTAACTAAAACTAAAGCGGCTATTTCATCCATGGAAATGTATGGGCGATTATGGAAGTGGCCAGAGAAGCCTGATTTCCTGGACTACGAGTGGAAGGCTGTAATTTCTCATATCAATGAGCCTACGAAATCGAGCAGAGAGAACTCGCAACTCTACTCTGTTCCTGAATTGAACTTTTTATGGAATTGATTTGTTTCATTTCTTATTTTATTCTTTAATTGTAATTTGTGCTGGTAATTGTTAAAACTAAATGATAGTAAAATGATTCCCAACATTATTGCTTTAACCCTCTTTCTAGTATAAGTGGTCAACTACTACCGAACAGAAGGTCAATTACTAGATTTTTCATTTTCAAGAGTGGTCAACTTCTGAAGGAATTACTGAATTTTTAAATATGTTTCTTAAATTTGTACAAGTAAGCTTTTTTTAAAAAGTGGCCTTGGTACATAATCGAGAAGACTTAAAGAGTGTCTTCAGTCATCGACTCTCGCTATTTGATGACAGAGCAAGTGATTACTATTGTTCGCGTGGAAAACTTCTCTGAACTGGTCAACTACTAGTACCTTTACCTTATACCTGCAATTATTTGGAGCTGTATTTTTATGATTTTCAGATAATATTTTACATATCTTTTTGTTCGATAAAATTTTCAATTTTGGTCAGAAAGAGTGCACTCCAGAACAGAAGTTGGTCACACACATCTACAAATTGCAAGAAAACAAATTTTCTGCTGGGAAAATGGCAGGCACCATTTTCCAAACGTTAATTTATGAATAATAGAAGCCTAAACCCTACGGTAACGCTAGAATAATTTCCGCGAGAAAAAACGGGTTTCCAGCGGAGCGTGCGCCGTCGACGCGACCGGGTTGCATACGATATTTGCGGCGAGGTGCAATCCTGAGGCGGAGGCACTTTCCAAGTAGCGACAAAGTGTATATCAGGCCGGCGAGCAAGCTTTTGCCAGCTCGGTTGCTACCAGACGATTGCGAGGGATACGCGAGCATGGAAAATCTCGTGTGCTCCCGAGAGCTCGAGCTTCCGGAAAACGAGCGACCCACTTGCGAATGCGTCCCGACGCGATACGTATGCCCCCACGCCCGTTTTCCGAACTTAATTCTTTTTTTCTCCGAGGCCGAACAACGCTGAAATTGCGCGCGAAATTTCTGGCTGCCGTTGAAAATCTCATTTGGCGAACTTGGACGAGTAGCGAACACTTCTGAAAGTGCGTGTGCGTTAATCCGCGCTGCTGTGTTCCTGCGTTTGTTATTTATACTTTTGCGAGAAAAAGAAAACAGTATTTACCTAATTTTTATTTATAATGTTTGCTCTACAGGCTCCCAAGTCTTGCAACCGATGCAAACAATTTATATTTTATACAAATACGTGATCGAACTCGCGAGAATATTAACCACAATAATTTCCCAGTAAAAAATGAAAAAATGCGAAAATTGTTGCTCAGCTAAATTGAAGAAATGCGACAGGTGGAATAGCTAAGTATACGCTTAGAAACGACGGAAGTTTACCCGGTCATGTAATTCTCTAATATTTATTTAACAGGTGTCGTCAATGCAGATAACACAAACCGCGCGGAATTTCCTCTCGATCTTTCGTAACCCTGAAGAAGATACACGACGACGATTTTCTCACGGCACGCTTTTCATTTCGATGTTCGAACGCCTGCACGGATAACGTTACAAGATAAACCTACTTGGACACGTCCGATAATTAGCAGCGGTTTGCTAGACCCTCGTGCTCGAAACGCAACGAACCAAGCTAATCTGGCGAATCTGAGTGACTGCGGAAAAGTATAATAATTGGGAACGTTTGTCAAGTCAGTGGCTCGAGGCGGCCGGTCACGAGCATTCCCAGAAACACATTTTCAGGAGACCACGCGCGTTCACGAACAATTTTGACGGACGTTACCATTCATTTGCACGCAAATATCATATTCCGAACTGCGGATTTTTAAACGATAAAAAAAAATTGTAAATTTCTCTCGAATAAAAGTTATCTCCATCAATTACAAGAAATAACAGTCGGTGCAACGATAAAAAATTTTCTCCAATTATTTAGACACAGCTCGAATGCATTTTTTTATACAAAAATTGTTTGCGTCAATTACAGAGAATTCTCTAATAATTCAGACACAAATGGAACACGTTCTTTTTGCGCAAAAATTATTAGCGTTAACCCTTTCTTAATAATTCTTATATGTACCATTATTTAAAATATTTGTTGCATTATTAAATCTGTATTCAATAAATTACTAAACGTATTTAACATATTAATAAACTACTGAGAGTATTGTACAATGTGTAATATCAGTTTTATATCGATAAAATAAAGAAAATCGTATAAAATAGAAATATTTTAGGCTGGATAAAAAATTCGGTGTTCGAGTTAGAATAGCTTCGAGTGCGAAGGGTTAATTGCAATAAACAGAAGCCATTAACAGAAATATCAACTCGACGATTTAGATAAAGCAACGCGAACAGCTGGAAAATTATTTTAAACTGTATGAAATCCGCAGTCAACTGATAGCTTTATGGAGCCACGCGAGTATCGCCGCCATTACGATAAACGGAGATAATTTCTAGAATTCTTACGGGGTATTAAAATGACCTGGAAGTGTAGCGCACACGGGGAGTTCGATAATGACGCGAGAACATTGCTCCCGTTGAAATTCTACGAAACACGAAATTTACGAGGATCGAGGGGCGTCGTTCGGCTCTTGTTTGTGTGCAATAATAATTTCTTCCCAAGGCACGGTTCACCGTGTCGATAGCCGCGCATCGCCGAAAGACGCAATTTTCGGGCGAGCTCGTTCGTGTATTTTGAAATTACTTTGCCAACCAGAAGCACGCACTGTCACGACGCACGCTCTTTGCATTTTCTGCTATTATACCGATACATCGTTAGTGCACCTTCGGGTGCGGAACACGCAACGCTAAATTATCGTCCGAAAAATTTCGAGCTTGCTGAAACGGGCGTACTTACAAAGAAGAACTCGCGAACGTTTATGCGGCGTGTTCTCGGAAATCTACCAAACAAATTCTCTCTCCGGAATCTAAGCGCAACATTGTAATACACGAACTTATTCAAATTGGCAATAATTTTATATTTTTGTATTCGGGAAGCCAATTTCAAGATGCGGAGGTTTCCAAAATAAAATTGTTGGTTCAAAAATTGAATTAGAAATAGTTAAAAATTATTAGTTATTAGTACAGCGGATCTTTACACGAAATAACTATTTTTTCCTGCCCTGCAACAAACTGGAGTAAAATGGAAATTTGTTTTCTGTCTTAATACGTTTAATGGATTGAAAATAACGTAGCAGTTTTGAATCATCCATACTCATTTTTGTCATATAAATGCATAAAATAATTAAAAATTATTAGTTATTTGTAGAGCGAATCATTATGCGAAATAACAATTTTTTAAAATGCATAAAATAGTTAAAAACTATTAGTTATTAGTAGAGCGAATCTTTATGCGAAATAACTATTTTTTCCTGCCCTGCAACAAACTGGAGTAAAATGGAAATTTGTTTTCTGTCTCAATACGTTTAATGGATTGAAAATAACGTAGCAGTTTTGAATCATCCATACTCATTTTTGTCATATATATAAATGCATAAAATAATTGAAAATTATTTGTTATTAGTAGAGCGGATTTTTATGCGAAATAACGATTTTTTAAAATGTATAAAATAGTTAAAAATTAATAGTTATTAGTAGAGCGGATCTTTATGCGAAATAACAATTTTTTAAAAAATGCATAAATTAGTTAAAAATTATTAGTTATTAGTAGAGCGGATCTTATTGCGAAATAACTATTTTTTTTCCTGGCCTGCAACAAACTGGTGTAAAATAAAAATTTGCTTTCTGTCTTAATACGTTTAATGGATTGAAAATAACGTAGCAGTTTTGAATCAACCCTACTCATTTTTGTCATAAGTGCATAAAATCCGCTGTCTAGTTATTAGTACAAGTAAAATTATTAGCACCAGATAAAATAATTGCGACGTTCCAAAAATGATTGAAGCTAGCGCCCCCAAGGTTGGGACTATATTAAAATTAATTTACCATTGGAGATTTTTGATTATTAGAAGAATTTTGCTTCTGGAAAAGTTTTTCTGTGAGCACGCAACGTAGTATCAAACTACAAAATGATCGGCCGGAGGGTTAACCCTCGCAAGGTAAGGTCTAATAACACAGATATGTACTAAGATGGAGTCTTAATAAATAGCCTCGTTGTTAATAAATTTGGGATAATGAATAACACAATAAAATTTCTTTCCAAAAATCTGGAGCTGGGATCTGCGAGACCCCACGTTACCTTGCGAAGTTTAATCGTGAAAATAGCGATGGGGATCGATTCGATGGTTGCCAGTTTTAATTAAAAGGACATTAGAAAAGAGGTTTTACGGAGAAGAGTGTTTCGTCGAACAATCGTCAAGGAAATAATGCCAGGTACTAACGAGGAATAGCGCAGTATATGGCGATCTAATGAACGGAAAAAAGGTGCACCGGAGGTATCACGCACCATTCAGGATGCCGCTAGCCGGAAAACTAGTTCCAGTCTGCATAAAAAAAGGGTCCGGTGAAGTAATTGATGCCAAGATTAATCCCACCTCCAGCCTCCTCTAGCCTTCGTCGAAGCACCATAATTAACCACTTAAGCGATTACGACGGATCCCGATGTAATATTTTGTACGCTCTCTCTCCCTCTCCCACTCTCCTACCTTTCCCCCCACCATCCTACTCTCTCTCTCTCTCTTTCTCTCGCTAGTTGTTACCCTCCCACGAGTGCAACGAATTCTGATCTCGACGCATTATTTGCGCGTAATTGTACGTCACAGAAAGTGATTTTCGTGTCGCGGCTGGCTACCGGTCGGGACAAGACAAATTACAATAATTTAACACTCCGCGCGGTTTACACTTTTACGGAACGCGACAATGTATGGCTGCCGTTTAACATAACGTATGCTTTTCCTAAAATACATCGGCGGGAATCACTTACGCCAGCGGCGCGATTTGTTGCGCTTGAACGAAGACGGATGACCGTTTGAGTAATACTGAAACATGCTGGTTATGTGCCTCTTTTAGTTGCAGTAATTCATGAGGATCCACGACGTTCAACAAATGCATAGAAACAAGAGGCAAGAAACGAACGAAGAGATTTATTGAACGAAAATCGGATCGGGGCGATTCCCATGGTGATCTCGAGTAACTTTTTCCTTTGCAAAAATGTTCTACACGGCTTCGTTAAGGAATTATTAACGAAAAACATTGGCTAATCACAGCGCTGCTACTATGGATAGACTTCCGCCTCCACCAATGACAACGCCACGCTCAGCGGGACCCGGCACAGAGGCGGAGTTAGCTCGCAGTAGTAAAGCTTTGATTGGTCCGTGTTTTTCATTGATATCTCCCGAACCAGGACTCGGAGAACATTTCCGCAAAGGAGATAATTACTTCAAATCATTTTTGGAACTGCCCCTTTCAAGTACACCATTTTTAGGACACCCTATATATTGGAGGAACACAAAATATATTATTGTTCTCAATTAAAAATATTCAGAGAACACTCATTCACGATGCGAGTGGATAAAATGCTTGAAAAATACAAAAAGTTTACAGGTCCACTATACGGAGAAGGGGAAACGCGTCACGTGACCAAAGCGCGGGAGATAGAGTGGGGGGAGAACTTTTAATCTGGCGACTCTGCCAATATGACCCAGCGACAGCCGTCACAATATTTTCCGATTGAAATACCCGAAGTCGGGCACAGAGTGATCAAAGTAGGATCGAAGGCAGTCGTAAAACTGTCAAGTTTCAAAGCGAAGTCGGAAGCTGAGGGCGCATCAATCGATGCCGCTTCTTCAAACATTATTGCCGACACTCGTTATCTCCGTCCGAGCCGTCGGGACGGATCATGTTAATCCGATTAATCCGGTTTGTCCGTACTGTGAGCCAACTCGAAATTTCGATTACTACCGAATCAAATGGCAATTACAGCGCGAAAAAGTGAGTGAATGTGGTTGGAAGATCAATCGAGAGGATCGTTTTGATTCATCGCCGTGGTATGTACAGTACCAAGCACGTAGATCGTGCGTTTCAAGTCAAAATCGTCGGCGTAACAGTCTGTAACTTGTTAAAGTGTTTTGGCAACACGGTGACAGCGTGTTCGCCGGCACGACATCGATTTGTCAGTGACAAAGTCGGCAACGGGGAGAGGAAGAAGCGGCCGAGCACAGCCGGCGCGTCGGATCCGGAGTGTTTCATTGTATAGCCCCGTCGCTAACGAGTTACAATTTGTTTCAAACCTGTCGCGAGAATAATGGCGTTCCGTAAACTTCGGTCAATTTCCCTCGGCAAATTGGAATTAACTTTCACCCGCGGTTTCTCGCCGAAAACCCTTTTCGCTTTTAACCGCGCCAATTCGATTTTCCTCGCGCCCGCGTCATTACTTTTCCATTCTTTCGGCTGTTTTTCCCGGTCGAATAAACCATCCGAGAATCATGATGAATTTTGAAAATGTTTACCGATGCTACAAAGCTGTTACACCGGCGGACACGCGCGCACACACGCCGACGACAGGAATTTTTAATTCGACTCGTATTAAAATTCCGAAAATAAACATTATCCGGAAAATACCGAAATCGTTGGATTTACACAGACCCTCGGATTGAACAATTAAATAGCCCGCGTCTCCAGCATTGCGATTAAAATATACATTATCCGGAACACATAACGAAATTATTGCACGGATTTTCAACTCTGTCCCTTAAATTAAAAAATTAAATAGTTCGCGTCCCCTACAATGCGATTACAAATAAACATTATGTATAAATAACATTATAATGAATAAATTAGTTTGCGTCTCTTAAATTGCAATTAGAAATGGTCGGGCTGGGACGATTTATGCAATTTGATAAATTTGATAATTTAAACAAACTAGAGGATAAGTCGAGAACGCTGGGTAAATTTTCAGTGACGACATTGACTCGTGATCTGAAGTTCGAAATGCCTAGGCGTTCCAGGCGAAAATAAAGAAACACGAAACTTTCGAAAGCTTGTTGAGGGGGGAAAAAAATGGAACAGAAAGGACCGTTGTAGTTCGAACGGCAATAAAACGGCTTCGAAATTTTTGTGAGCGATACATCGGGGAGGCACGCATTTTATTGCCGTTTCCGCGAATCCAAGCGTCGCCATATTTGGAAGCGACCAAAAGAAACGGTATTGTGTGCCTTTGTAAAAGCAGGAGCAGGGCCACAGTGGCGCCTAGTTTTCTTTGAAAATACACCTTCGACATGCACCGATCTCACTTCAATATTTCCCAGAAATCGAAAACATTGTTTGCTTTTTAAACCTCTGTGTCCGGTGCAACAATTCAATCAGAATTTAACGAATGAAAATTGTCGCGGGGAGTAACAATTTACACATGAACTTGTACAATAGACAATTAGACTTCCAGTACTTTGTGCTAAAATAATACTAAATAAATTGGTAATTTAACGATACTGAATAAATTAGAAAAATTGCGTAGCTAGGTTTGGTGAATTGCAATAATAATATCGGCGAGATCTACCCGCGGACACTTTCCGGCGGCAAAAATATTATGCCGGTAACAAGGTAACACCGTCGGAACAAGAGAACGACGGGGGGAAAAAAATACGGGATCGGAATTTTATCGAATGTTCCATCGCGAAATTCCAATTACTCGTCGCAACACGGGTAGAATAATTGTCGTCGCGATAAATGGGCGTGTATTTAACGAGAGTCGAACCGGAAGCTGCCAGCCGGCACTGCGTTTTCGACGGGTGCGAGAGAGCCCGACGGAATCGGAATCGAAAAAACGCGGGAAAACCGTTGTTTTCTAGAGATACGGTGCAACAAACGATAACGCGACGCCGATAATCTTATTCCCGGTATGTGTGCGCGATATCACTGATGACGGGGGGGAACAGAGAAACGGTTTTGGAACCGCGCTGAATCGAACCTGACGAGACCCGTCTAAATTATCATTAGGGCATAAAAGCGATTTGCCATGAGTAGATTATGTTACAGGATTATAAGATAACCACCTACAATGACGTTAATTTATATGAATCAGAGCTGGCCTCTGCGACACGCATATGATATCATAACACGTTATCAGATTTCATAGCCGAGTCAAACGATAAACGGCCGACGGCAGATATACGTTTGACGACTTTCTGATCTCGTTATCGGCGATACCGTCGACTATCTGCTCTCGCGATTTTCCGCGGACTTCTTTGCCAAGCGGCCGCAAAAAAGTCCGGATTTTCTGCGGCGTCCTCGAACGAGTTCAAACACCGGTCTTGACGTTCATTTCATACAGAATATACGACCGACACAATTATCAATTTATTTGCACTTCTTTGTACAGTCTATGCTGATTTTCGCGCTAACTAGAATTTAGTCGTAGGATATTTATTTTGGAAATTATTTACATGGACAAATAATATTGTACGAATATATTTGTCATTTCATCTAATTTCGTTTTGCGACAAAGATTACTTTGACACATCTGCACATTAAAGATCGTAAAAGTCTCGAATATAATCAGTCATTGATAACATAATCATAGATGCACTATGACAAGCGAAACCACATCTGAATGAACCACGCACGCACGCACGCAGTCCGCTGCGTGTACCGGAAGTCATCAGCATCGCGGTAACGACTACGTTCGTCTCGGAATACATATAACGATTAGAAAAGAAGATTTCTCACTCACCGAAAACGGGGCTGAGATCGGATCTCGTGGAGGTCTTGCCCGTGGTCGCGTAAGTTCCACCGGCGAGCGAGCCCTTTTCCTGCAACACACATGCACGCACTTAATGGCGACGTCCTTAGGCTGTCGCACAAACACGGAAGAGCAAGAAGCTTCGGTTGGACAAGGGAAGACGTTGATTGGTCGTGTAGGCGAATCGCGACTCATTACGAGTAGATTCGCGGGTAAACAAAACAATGTTGTACGGGGAGGGTTGGTTGTGGACGCACCTCGGACTCCGTGAGGTCGATGAGGGAGCTTTTCTCCTCGGTGAGATTTTCGGAGGACCTCTTCTCGTCTTCGCCCTCATCCTTGAAGACCTTGACCTCGTCCTCGCTGCCGAGATCGTCGCCACCGCCGCTGCTGCTCACGTGCGGCATTATTGCTGGCCGAGCGACGGCCACCGTCTTCCTCTCTCTGTTCTCTCGTTGTCCGCTGATTTAACGCGAGAGGTGTGTCCGCCGGACTAACGAGAGGTTAGGCGGCCGGGGCCGGCCGACGCGGGAAATTCGAATGCCGGTCCCCGGATCCGCAACCGTCCGCGAGACTATTGCCACCGTGACGAAACGTATGTAGACGACGACGTGTTCCGCGGAGGCGGCTACCGCAATGAGATCCGTCGGGGATCCGCGGTTGCGACGCTACTAACCACCGTCAGAAAGGACGCACCGTGGCGCGGGCCCTTATATTTTTCACTGATTCAGCCGCACAGAGACGAATACGATTATATACTTTCGCGTACGAACGGAACACAGAGCAATTAATACAAATGGTTCACACCGTCACTGTCACTTTTTCTGCCTTCGCACTAATATACCGTCGCCACCGTCGTTGACAGAGGAGATTATAAGGCAACACACTTCCCGGAAGGGGGGGGCGGGCGGGCGGGGTAGGGGAGCTGCGACGACGACCACCACGACACAAAAACGTTGCACCGAGAACGAGTAAACGCGAGCGCGAGAGAATACACCACCAGTCAAAACACAACGGAGCCGAACGCGCGAACGACCAGATTGAAAACACGGGTTTTCTGACTTGCGAGAAATACACCCGAAAGATACGAGGACCGCGTGGGAAGGCCGATATGCGCGAGAAGGATAGGACCTGTGCCGTTCACGGCTGGTGGGAGTGAGAGGACAACAACGAGGAGGTAATGTCGCGGAACGTGATGTCGTGGTAGCGTGCGGTGAAGAAAATCTCGAGTATCCCGTGCGTCGTGCGATCTCGTTTTCTGTTTTCGTTTCTTATTGCGTGCACCATCTGCGCGCCACGTATCCGCGCGATCGTGGGCCAGCCACACGGTTCTGTGTACGTTTTGTCGTAGTGGCGTACACGGTTCTATGGCCCGCTTCTCTATGATATATATTCCCGTGTGTGTTTCGTATGTGTATGTGTGAGATTGTGTGTGTGTGTGTACGCCGATTAATGGGGATTACACGCGCGACAAGTACCGCACCCCGACAACGGTGACGACGTTGTTGTTTTCGGTTGTTGATGTTGACGGTGCACGCGCCGGACGGCCATCGTGCCCGTGATAAGGTCCCGAGGTGCGTGTTTCCGTCTATCACACCGACTCCGATGGCTCGATGTGCTCTGTCTGGATGCTCGGTGCCGACTGCCGGCCACAGAGAGCTCGGGCGGGCGGCTCTCCCACGCGTCGACCAATCAGCAAGCCGTATTCGACGCCGATGCTTCCCTCGTAGACGCGGCACCTCACCACCCCCCGCGAGGCCGAGGCCGGCCAGTCATGGTAGGCAAGGCGGCGAGATACGACGACGCCCGAGAACCAACGACCCTACCCGAACACCTCTTAGCTTCCTCTCCGTCGTTCGCCTCAGACTTCTTCGTCGCCTCGCAGATACTACACCGTCAGTGCTACCGCCATCCTCACCGCCACCGTCAACGCCACCACCGCCACTGTCAACTCTCTCGCCGCTACCACCGGCAACCCCTACGCATCACAGTCACGCACCTCGCTCCGATACCACGCTACCTAATATTGCATTACACACGATGATGCACTTCCCTGCCCCCGATTCCCAAAGATCCTACAGACCCATTATCATTCTTGCTCGATCGTAATTCGCGATTTCAGCCGAACCGAATGTTATGCATACTTGCACACTTTGTTTCCGCGTACCACCGGTTTACACCGAACCTACCGAGCACTAACTTCGATTCAACTGTTTCACCTAGCAAAAATGACAAGATTGGATTCACTTGTATATGTGCCGGAATAAAGAAATTTATTCACACATTTCCTATAGAACTACATAGCTGTGTAATTGTAATAGTTGGGAAACAAAAAATATGACTGCAAAAAAGAATTACACTGCATTTATGGTAAAAATTTAAGGTCTAATTTGATACAGTAAAAACATTTGGAGGATTTATAATCGTTATGTACATACATTAGTTATAAATAGACAGCGGAACATTTTACATACGTCTGAATTGCAACAAACTGGAGTCGAAAGAAAATTTGCTTTCTCTCTTGATAGGTTTAATAAGTTGAAAATAATATAACAGTACTCTTTTAAATTCTTCTAAAAAATTTTTAAATTAGTATTGAATTCCAGTAGAGAAACGATTCCTAGTTGGTGCAATCGCGGAGATAATATTGAGAGTTGTTAAGTTTTCTAGTACATCTGGTTATAATCATTGCGACCACTGTCACCACCATCACTGCCCCCGCGATCAACATTGTCAATCCTATTGAGAACGCTACCACTATCGTTCCCGTTAAACACGCCCCTCCCACTAAAATTGTCAACCCTATTGCCAACGCTACTGCCAACCCAATTGTCAATGCTATTATCACCACTACCACACAGGCTGCGGATCCTGTGAAGAATATTGCTGCTATCGCCACTGCCATCGCAAAACCTGTCGCTACCGTGACCGCTGACGTCACTGCCACCCCGAGACCTGTCGCTACCGTGAACGCTGTCGTTGCTGCCACCACGAAAATTCCTGCCACTACCACCTCATTGCCAGCACTAAACATGGAGTCACGATAAATCCCCTGATGCTTCCTCGTGCTGCAGCTTCTGTCAACTGTGAAGACGAACTTGTCACCGCTGCCATAACTCCTCGCAACCAAAGAGCAACCTTGTTGCCGGATACGGATTTTTAGGTAAGTTGTTTACTTCAAAATTATTTCATAATTTCAACAAGATGAAGATAATACACATTCTTAAACTCTTTTTATGTTTTAAATTGCTCACTGTCTCTCTTATTAACTTAGTGACGTCATCACTGACATCGACTCGGAACGTTGTTTGAAAAAATAGAAATTTGTTGCAATTTGGTCGCTCTTTGTTCCCGTCTTATTTTAATAGATACCTCTGCGGATTTTAATTTGTTGTCCGTGACTGTGACGCGAGGCATTTTGAGAATAAATTGCGATTTTGTTCATCCTGATCTGCGAATCACGTCGTCACCGGACGCTTCGAAATGATCAACTAAGCGAAGAAAATAAGAAAGGGCAAACCGTCCAAGGTGTAGCAACACGTGGAAGGGGCAATTCTAATGTTGTGGTATTCAAAATAAACATAGTCCTCTCGTATGTGTATGAAAATGTTCTGGTGTTCGTGTAACGTACAGTGCCGACTAAACATTTCATTTGAACGATTTGTTCCAACATACTATAGTTGATTTTCGTGAAAATACAATTGTTTTATCCACCAATGTATCCCGATATCGCTGAATTCATTATTTTCAAGTAAATTTATAGATCTTTGAGGACGGATTAAAATCATTGGAAATGGATACGCTTGAAACTGATAATTCCGCCGGTACAGTGTGTTCAACATGTGCGTTCATTCCCATCACACTTATCAGTACTTAAAATGCGTATATTGATCGTAGATTATAATATTGTAGATTGATAATGCCATCCTTCACACAGAAATGGTATATTTATAATTTTAAGCGCATCGATAAATAATAACAAACACGCTTGCACTATAAACAGGGATTTTATAAAATACCATAGCAGGACTTAATCATTTAAAAAGGGAACGACAAGTATTTCAACAGTATGATAAAAGTACATGATGACATTTTTTTTCAGTGGATATGTTAAACTAATTATTGGAATTTCCATTTTCAAGTTATCAGTGCGAGGAGCACTTTTTGAAAACGATCTTGCAGCGGCATCTGCCGAGTCACCGGTGCAGTTCGTACAGGAATCTGCATTGTGCTGCGCCGGTACAACAGGAAACCAATGTTATCAACATTTGATGCCACATGTAAATTGTGAAAATTTCGAAATTTTCGTAGATGAGTCGTAGATGAATTTTGAGAGCAGATCGAATGCATTTCTGCAAAAAATAATTTATGAACTACAACTGAAAAATTATATTTAATGTGCTCTTCTATTTTAAACAATAATACATAACTTATTTAGGTATATATTATTTATATAAATATATTATCTATACATATATAAGATGAAAATTGAATAATCGTAAATATCAATAAATTACAAAGTGTAATTTAATTTTGTGTAAGTGTAATTAAATTACAAAATTACATCGTTTACCTTTCCGCTAATCTACACGTCCATAGTTTTCCTCCGATATTGCGTGTTTCTCCTTTCCAAAGGAATCGAGAATTTCGGTTTGATCGTAGGACCATAATCTTCCCTTAATTGTAACAGCAGTTCTTTGAGCAACGACGTCAACTCCCCGTCGTCACTGCTGTTAAATTTGTCACTCGTTATCAAGCTGGAAGATAAAGGTGGTTCCCTAGAGTTTGTCGTTAAGGCGGAATCATTAATTAATGCGCAGTGTTTCCGGTTTATCGGCAAGCTGCTCACCTTTTATTGTCGCGCGAGTTCCTGAAAGCCAACATGCTCAGTGCCTCTTTTCGGTGCGCCGGGATGTCTCCTGACAAATTGCTCGAACGATTTGACTTGCATTTGTGATAGTGGAAGTGAAACGTGCTGGGGATGTTGCGTCTCAAGTTGAGGAACCATTGAACGCTCAGAGGGAGGCAGCAGCTGTGAAAGATTGGGTGCGAGATCAACCCTTCCAAATGACTGACGAACTCTGCTTGCTTCAGCAATTGTCCGATGTGTCCCTGCAATGGAAATCGTTGCACGTTGCGTCTACGCCATGCTGCGAGTCTATGATATACGTAAATCAGAGGTTGGCAAACTACCTATTCTAACGATTTTAATTTATTGCAGATCTGAAAAGGTACTACCACGTTTAAAATAACCCCTGATATAGGAAAGTCGATCATAGGTCTGTCCGGACCTGTCCGGGTTCTATGTCATCGAGAATACTCGATGTACGTTAGGATGGTAAGATGGACCAACGACAATGCAACGAAAAGCTCTAGCTGAAGAAGCTATCTAATTAGTGAGAAAAGGTGGATTCTAGCCTGTTCTGGAATTAAGAGAACAATTGTCTGACCTGCCTCTCGAGGTCCTGTATATCATTGACCGCCAGACCGATCATCAGATTCATCAGCGTGATGCTAACAAGCATGATGAAAGCGAGGAACACGGCCTTGCCGGTGAATAGTAGCGGCGAGCTGGCACCCTTCATGGTCACATTGAACAGATCGTCGTACTCGAACTCGCCCGTCATCATTACCAAGGTCTTGACGAAGGCGTTCCAGGAGTCCTGGAACTGGTCGCCCCGGTGGAACACAACGGTGAAGCTCAACGCGAACCCGACAATCAGAAAGATGAACGCTCCGAGGACCTGAAAAGGAAGTAAAAAGCCCCCGCGCGTTGTCATAAGAGGGTGAGAGAGAGAGGAGCTCACGTGTTGGAGATAAGCAAGTGGGTCCTGACGGGAGAGAGCAGACATTTCGAACCTCCAGCTTTTCATTTCTAACGATATTCGTCGAAGGGATGGGCTCTTTTTCGTCCCTCTTACCTTTCGACTAAATGCGGATCGTCCCGTCGCACAGAGCCGGGAATTAAAGCCCACCCCCGCCGGTATTAAATCAGGGTTAACGTTGCCCCTGTTAGGGGCTGGTCGTGAAAACGTTTTGCGGGCTCGAATGCGTCTGGTTTTAATTCACCGGTGTCTGTTCCGTCGCGTCGTCGTCGTCGTCTACGGAGGGAGGAGATCGGGAGTTGCGTCGTTATACTCGTTAACTTCGGGAATCCTCGTACAACTGACCTTCAGGATGTTCCTCAGCACCGTGGAGAACATGAGCGCGTAATACCCGCAGATTGGGAGCCGGCCGATTATCAGCATCATTTGGATCCAGCCGAGTAGGATCGCCAAGCTGAGGGAGTGCAGCCGCCATTCCGAGCGAGCGGGACGATCAGGGGCTTTTGATACTTCCCCCGAGAAAACGCCGAGCGACACCACCAGCGTCAAGATCGCGCACGCGAAGGACATCCACATTTCGAACTGTCTCAGATAATATCTGCGATGGAAACGAACGTTTAGCTTCCAGATTACCGACGATCGTTCTTACTGTGCTTACCTGGGCACCATCAACACCTGCGCCACGTTGTGAAGCAGAAGAGCCGACGAACTGAACGTCAGGATCACCTTCAACGGAGTATAGTCCAAATCGTACTGCAGCATCATTATTGTGTAACTGGACAGCGAGAAGACCAGCATCGCGTGGACGAAGATCAGGGTGAAGAAGAACAACCGAAGCCTCGACCACTTCAAGAACAGGAACGTCTCCAATAACGGGTGCTGCAGGATCGCTAGTTGATTCTCGTTGGGCGCCGCAGCGATCAGCGACATCACCACCGTCATCTGCCTCTCCACTTCCGGCGTGAGCACGTTGAAATTCACCATGATCTGACGAGAGAACAATACACCGAATTTACGTTAACATTGTAAAGTGAAGTGCCCTATGCCTGGACAGCATGTTTTTCTATTTTAAATTTTATCACTGTAAATAAACAAAAATAATTTTTTAAGAGTTTTAACATTAACAGTTCAGAGTTTGTAAAGTAATTTAAAATTAAAAAATCATTGTTTAGGTTAATATCTTAATTGTATTAACAAGAATAATTCAAACCTATATAGTTGGACATATTAAATCCAATCTAAGCTACTACCTGGACAGAAGTAAACCCTACAGCGGGACAAATTGAATTTACATATAATCTGTAACAGACACTATAGTGCTCCAAGCACTATGGCTGCCACGGGGAGCGAGACACGCGACCGGGAGGAGTGGGGGTATTCCTTAGAATGCCTCCGATCGAGCAAAAATTTGCCCATGCCTGATCTATAACATCGAACTTTATTAAATCTTTAATGATGCACATATGAATATATTATTATTGTATATTACACATTCTGCCCTTAATTTGTTGCGTAATTAACTTTTTTCTTTCGTGTAAATTATAATTAATTTCTTGTTCTTGTTCTTTCTTAATTTTGTATCTCTCTTTTTCCTGCTTTTTTGACAAATGTTCTTCTTCTATAATTTTTTTTCTTGCTCCTTTTTTCAAGATCTTTCGTCTGTCTTCGACAGTACAGTTGGTGGTCCTTTGTTAGTCCTAGAATGCGTGCTTTTTGGAATCTTAAACTGGCCTACTGTATTGAGAGCTTGTACTTGTACGATGGATTCAACAGAATGAGATTCTTGATTTCTCTTCAATCTTTTATGTTTATTCAATCTTCTATTTTCCTTCAATCTGTCATTTTTAATAATATCCTTAGATTTTATGTACACTTTTGGCTTTCTCTTACTTTAATCTGTTTTTTTATGATACTTATTAATTACTTTTTTCGACTAGAATGAAAAATTTTGTTTCTAGTGATGGTCATTATCAAATTTAATTTTTAAAGCAAGTTTACAATCTGAAAAAAACATTTTTTTAAAAACTATATCGACATGAATAATTAATTTTTGAGGTTAGGTATTAATTCTGATAGATTTATGACATAAAAATTAAGTATTATTAACGTCACAGCCGGAACACATTTTCTACATACGTTATACAAGCTAATAGAAGACTACTTATACGTATATTTAGTTAAATAATTTGCAAACAATGCGTTTTTTGATTTTATTCACAAACGCGTGTCCGGCTTCAGGCGTAAGCACATCGCGTATGAGCTTAGAGTGGGACAGCTACTGTCATCGCGTCCCAGTATAGAGTACTTATATTTGAAAACAGTCCTAATCTTGGACATATAATATTTGGATTAATAATTATTATTTACGCTATAAGTGTGATCGCCAATTTATTTTAAAATATCAATATTATTATGCATGATAATTATTTTTTGTCTGAGGGCTTAAATTATATCTTTTTTTTCTAAAAAAGTTCGAAGTACAAATGCACATGATTCGCATGTAAATAGACTATTTTGTATACTGTTTTCAGATGAACTTCGAATTTATTTTTGAATTTCAATTGATGTCATAATGAAATAATATTCACACCTACTTGTAGCTAAGAGAGAGGCCTCAGAATATATAATATAATTATTTAATCTCTTAATTACTGATTTTACTATGGAAATTCAATTGTCCAGATTTAGGTATCACTTTTGGACTGTCCAGACTTAGGGCACTTCACCTTATCGTGAAGAATGAATTATAGTGGTACAGCTTTAAAAGGTGTACGAATACTTTGTGCACCCACTGTACGTTCGTTCTCATTACTTGCAGATTCTCGCCGCTCGACTTGTTCACTATCTGCACCCCCGCGTCCAAGATGTCGCTGAGAAACGCTTCCGGCCTCCTGACGTGCGCGAATATCACGTCCATAACGGTCTCCCCGTACTCCGTTCTCGCTGCCAAACTGCCGCCATGATTTATCAAAGCTTTCGCGCACTTTTCGTGGCCTCCGCAAGCCGCCAAATAAAGAGCCGTCTGTGTCCGCTGATTAGAAAACGAAAGAAACAATGCAAATCATTTTTAGATTGACCACCCTGCAGGCTTGAATGTACGCACGTTGTTAGTGATGTCTACTTTGTACGAGGGCATTTTCTCTAGAAGAAGTAGCAGGACGTCGTGGTTGCCTGCCATGGCAGCTGTATGAAGAGGAGTGTTGCCATCGGCTTTGCATGGTACCATTATAGATGCACCAGCGTCCATTAGTATCTTAGCTACCTCGACGTTGCCTAGCTCTGCCGCGAGGTGCAGCATCGTGGTGCCTTCAGAAAAATGTTCATTATTTTTCTTGGTGGTCCTCTAATTGGCAGAGGCAAATTGTTAGCTTTGGAGTGGGGGAATAGCGTCGCAGAGGTGGAGTGGGGGAATAGCGTTGTTGAAGGTAGTACCCAAGTCTTGTCAAATGTCACCTGTGTTTGAACGAATGACAGTGGCCGAAGCATTCGCCGCCACAAGGATCTTGACCACATCAACGAACTTGGCCATCTCATTAGAATCCTCCAGGGCCTCTTGATTCGAGCCTGCTAGAAGCAACGGAGTGCATTCGTGCAGGTCTTTAGCGTTCACGTTAGCCCCAACCTTCACCAGCAATTCCACCACCTCTGAATGATTGTTCCTCACTGCCTGATGCAGAGCTGTCCTCTCTATACACTCTGGGAAAGGTAGCTGGGAAAAAAGCAGGCTTGGTGAATCAGCGTTAAATAGATATTATAATGATTTAATTGATACTCACGTTGCTGCCTATAGGACACTCGGGCAAGTACAATTTGTTGTCGTTCCTGTAGGACCTCCCGACGCGAACCTTGTGCTCAGTGTACGCTCCCCGTTTCAACAACCAATCCACCATCTCGCTGTCTCCTCGATCGGCAGCGTAGAACAATGCACATCTTCCAATCGAATCGGTGGCATTGATGTCGGCCCCGTTTTTATAGAGCAGATCCAGCAACTTCATTCTACCTCGCCATGCTGCTATGTGAACCGCCATGATCCGCAGTCGACCGAACGGTTGCAACAGCCTCTTGTCGAATCTTGAAGTTAGAATCTCCATCACAGATTCTACGTCGTCGTTCACCATTTTGGTTAGTAGCTCGTACAGGTCTTGATCGGGAGGATTCATTTCGATTCTCGTTAGATCGTCTTGTCGAAACGACGACATTTTGGCGACTGATATCGCCCGACTTCAAAATAGCAGGATGTGGCGAATGGATAATGTGGTGGTGATCTACGGTAGATAATGCGTCACTGTAATTGCACGTCAGCAGGTTCTTTATCGGCTTCGGACGTGTTTGTACTGGTGTTAATCGTTTCGTTGCACAATTATCCTTGTTCCGATACAGGGTGGTTTGTGCACCTCGAATGTTTCGAATAATATACGATATATGTTTTTAAGTAAGAACAGATAAAAATGATAGAGTAAAGGATTAGATGTCATAATACGTCCTAACTTCCTGTGACCCTATTTTTTACGTGGATGCACCGATGCACCCGCCATGTGCAATTGCAGTTTATTCGGTCGATCTCATTTATTATCCTACGTATAAAAGTACTAACTCAAGGTCATCGGGATGTCAATACTTCCCAAGATATTTGAGATTTTGTGTCAGGAACGTACTTTACTACAAGAAGTATCCAAACTCTCGATATGAATTGTATTTGGATTATGTTTACTCCGTTTGACATTTCTATGACCTTGAGCTAGTACTTTTATACGTAGGATAATAAATGAGATCGATCGAGGATAATACATGAGATGCACCGATGCACCCGTCATGTGCAATTGCAGTTTATTCGGTCGATCTCATTTATTATCCTACGTATAAAAGTACTAACTCAAGGTCATCGGGATGTCAATATTTGCCGAATTATTTGAGATTTTGTGTCAGGAACGTACTTTACTACAAGAAGTATTCAGACTCTCTCGATATGAATTGTACCGTGTTCACTCCATTTCACATTTCGATGACCTTGGGCTAGTACTTTTATACGTATATTTCGGATTGCGTTTCAAGGGCAAATGGCTCCGTTACTTGCGATCGTGCTGAATACTCATGAAGAGACGGCGCTTGGGTATGCACATTCGACGTCGCATCTGTCAACAATGGCTAACGGTTTGACTCGTTAGCTCTCATTGTCATCAGACCACCGTTACCGTCGCAGACGAACGCAGACTTGACCTACGCAATTTGACACAAATCCAATTTTTCTTTTGTTTAAATCTCATAGAACATTTATTACAAGATGAAGTACAATACAGATTGTAGTGAACAACGAGAACGTTAATAACATTGTGAGGAGAGGAAGAAGAACATGGAGAAAAGAAGGAAAAGAAAAAATCCAATTTTTTATCTGTTTAAATCTCGTGGGACATTTATTACAACATAATGTACATTACATGAACAACAAGAACGTTAATAAAATTGCGAGGAGAGAAAGAAGAACATGGAGAAAAGAAGAAAAAGAACAAATCCAATTTTTTCTCTGTTTAAATGTCGTAGGAAATTTATTACAACATAATGTACATTACAGACTGCATTGAACAACAACAACGTTAATAATATTGTGACGAAAGGAAGAAGAACATGAAGAAAAGAAGAAAAGAAGCCAATTTTTTCTGTTTAGATCTCGTACAACATTTATTACAACATAATGTATAGACTGCGGACCTTCATGTATTTATGAAGAAATTAGTTGGATGAAATATAAAGCAGTAATAGGTTAGAAAAATTCAAGAATATTGTAATGTCGTTTTTACCGTAACAAAGTCATTGAGGGAGATGATATCAATTTTTATTTTATTCCTGTTTCCCGCAATCAATGCAGAATATTTTTATTTCGCATAAAGATCCGCGGTCTAATAATGTACATTCCAGACTGAACAACCAGAACGTTCATAACATTGTAAGAAGAGGAAGAAGAAATTGGACAAAAAAGATGTAAACATGAATTAAATGAAAAAAAATTTCTTCCTGTTCTAATTTTGACCGTTCAGGTGTGTGTGGCCAGGTAAGCTGAATAGTCCCGAGGTAAGGCGACCTTAGCGCGGGTTGCTCGCACGCGCACACACATGTAAAGCCGGTTGAAGACACGTCCGCACGCTCAATCAACTGGAGAATAATATCGCGTTACCTTGCAGAACTCCGGTTCAGTACGTGCTTGACCACGCAGCCGAGAGGACCTTCTTCGTGGCATCAACAACCGTTCGAAGGAATAAGAACCTCGCTTCATCATGCCCAACTGCCCGAAGTGTGATAAGCCCGTTTATTTTGGTGAGTGAACTCCCTTTTTATCTGTAGAAACACGTGTCGTATTCGAGGTAGATTACTCTACTGTTATTGGGAGCGGTGGACGAAAATCTGGCTAGAGCAGTGGTTCTTAACCTTTTTGGAGTCAGGGAACACTATATGAAAAATTGAAAAAATAAACAAAAACATCCCGCGTGGAAATAAATATATATTTCAGGAAATATATTATTAAATATATCTAATATAATAATAACCGGAACACCGGTTAAGAACCAGTGGGCTAGAGTGAAAAAATTCAGTTCGACGAGGCACTTCTATTTACAAATAAATTATTTATTATTCTATTGGAGTATTTATCGAGTGATCATTGGTACGTGGTTTAATTAGTGGACAATTTAACACCCCAGTGTGAAAGTTAGAACTGTGTAAAAATAAATTTATCGGTATTAATTTCTTTAATTCTGTCAGTATTAAATTTTTCGATTACTACATATTGTTAGTGCAACACTGAATTTCTCTAGAGCCCATACATTAAATAAATACCCTTTTATTAGTTTTATAAAGCAATATATGTATAGTCACTTTTAATGCCAAGTGTGATAGATCTTCGGTAACCTTGGACGATTATATTTTGTGGTCTGTCCGAAACGTTTTCGTGATTTTATTCGAGATCAGAATTCGATTTGCTTCTATTGCTCAATGTACAAACACGTCATTCATATATTCATACGTTCACCATGACTCCGTGAACCTACAGAGAATAAGCACATCAGAAATGCAAGATAAACCCATGAATATAGCTAGGGAACATTTTCTATTTATTTTTCATTCCACACGAATCAGGAGACGGATAAAAAGTTATTCTAAATATTCATGTATATTGCTACTCTGTTTATGAAGGTGTGTCGATCTTCATAAATATGCAATCATTCAAATAGACGTTTGCGTTACTTTGTACAACGATACTTTCATAAATAACTAACTTCTTCGAAATTGTACAACATTTCCATAGACAATTGTCGAAATTCCCATGTTGGAATTGCACAATTCATTCCATTGACGATTACGTAATTCAATTTTTGGTATTACGGATAGTAATCGGACTGGATTAAGATAACCCACAGGGGATTAAGATAAAAAAATTAGTCAGCTTCAAATTTTTCGGTACCGTTTCGAGTACGTTGCAGAAAATTTGTGTCGCACCCATGATCGAGCCCGCTGAGACACCGGCGAGTTGTCTGAATGACGAAACTAGTGATGTCATTACGCGTCCTCGTGGTCCACCTTGACAAACATTACACGAGCCTCGACTGTGTACAAACAGCGCGACGCGACGCGTCGTTGTGATACACATAAGTATAGTGAGTAATACGAGTCACCAGGAAGGAAACTTTATACAATTGCGCCCGATCTATATGTGAGCCGTATTCGTCCATTTTTTCCAAAAATGGTAGTTTCAGTCAGAGATATACAGTGGCCCACAAAAGTACGCCCTTTAAAACAGAATAACTTTTTTATAATTGTACCAAATGTGCAAAAAAATTATAATTTACAAGATTACATGCAAAAATAAAAAAGATATTTTGTAAAACCTTTTTATTTGGGCCCTTAATGAAAATTTAAAATATATGTTTTGTAGTTTTATGTTAGTTATACACATACTGAAAATTTCATTATTTGTGGGCCACTGTACATTTAAAAAATATTTTTTTAAAATTAATAGTTAAATGGATTTACATACATCAGCTTCAAACACTAATTGATATTGTATAAGTTCATTTTTCCCATGAATGGTAATTCTAGTCAGACATAGATATAAAAAGAAAATTAATAAATAAACGCACTTGTACCACTTCCAATCAGACGGAATCTCACCATTGACGATTCAAAAAGCCGCCATTTTCGTGAATTCCCAGCAATAATAATATGCATGTGCCAATTACAATACTAATCTGCAGCCATTGTCGTCACGGCCGAACTGTGGACTACAAAGATTAGCAGAATCGTTAATTGCAATGGCTGAGATACATATTTTATCGCAGGGACGTTCGCGTATTTCGGTTTCTGAATAGTTTACTCGAAAATGAATTGTCACGCTTGCTTTGCCAAAGTTTAGAGTCTACACATTAGACTGCCTAATAAGTCCAATAATAGACGTTCGATTATTCAGAAATATATTCAGCAGGTTGCTCTTTTTCTTTCTCTTGCATCATGATTATGCAGATGCACAGTATATGTACGTTGCAGAATCTCAACTCGAGAGAGAGAGAGAGAGAGAGAGAGATTGATTACACGCCGGTCACTGAATAACACAATAGCGAGAATGTAAAAGAACGTCGAAACGCTTATGAATATTATTATTACTACAAAGAAACCTTTAGCGATCTTGATTACTTTTCACGTAACACGGTGACAAGCAGTCTCTTTATATGCCAGACTATTTTAACATATACAGGATGTGTCCCAAAAATGTCGGAGAACCTCGACACGGGTTCCTCGGCTGATTTGAAGTCATTTTTTCCTTTGCGAAAACTTTCTACACCGCTTCGTTCAGGAGTTATTCACGAAAAACACGGACCAATTAGAGCCAGTGAAGAGACACCGCCCCCGCGACAATGATTGGTCCGTGTTTTTCGTTAATAACTCGTTAACGAAGCCACGGAGAGCATTTTTGCAAAGGAAAAAGTTACTTCAAATCACCCAAGGAACCACCCCTGTCAAAGTCATCGTCCTTGTGTATCTTCGGCTACTTCAATTCCAAAATCCTTAAATGATTTTCAAATTGAAACTTCTTCAACTCAGTCTGTGCTTGATGCATTTAAACAAATGTCCCAAGCAGTGCCGTAACGAGGGTGTGGCGAAAGAGGCGCCCGCCACCAGCGCAACTGGGTTTGGGGCGCAAAGCAAAGAATACCGCTGTTTTATGTTTTTATTATATTATTCTAACATATACCTACACAGTGACTCCCATTAATATTCGGACACTTTATTCTATACGATTCAAACTTTTTTCGGAAGCTAGAGCACTTAGTTCACTGCAGGATGTGAAAAGAAATTTTTTCGGAAATTGCAATTGGTCGGAATTGTAGAGAAAATACTGAAAGATCCATTTTACAACTTTTTTATGTGGGCCTATATTGAAAATTAAAAAAAAACGTTTTGTAGATCTGTTTCAATTAAACATATCCTGAAAATTTCGTCAAAATCGGTCGACGTTGCAATGAGCTACAAGCGTTTAAGGATGGTAAAAATTGCAGATTTTCACGATTTTCGGCCTATAACAGCAGTAAATCTAAGAATTCGTACATCTTTCAATGACTGTCATTTTTCCCCGCATCAACCGATTTCGATGAAACTTTCACAATGCATATAACCCACACAGATCTACAAAACATATTTTTCAAAATTTCAATATAGGCCCGCATAAAAAAGTTGTAAAATGCAACATTTAGTATTTCCTCTACAATTCCGGTCAAATGCAATTTTCGAAAAAATTTCTTTTCACATCCTGTAGTAAACTAATTGCTCCAGCTTCCCAAAAAAGTTCAAATCGCGTAGTCCAATATTTGAAAAGTTACGGTGTTTTTAAGAGTGTCCGAATATTAGTAGGAGTCACTGTATGTTTTGTATTTCTTTTATTTTGTCGTCATTGAATATGAATAAAAATTTGTTCGTATTTAGGTAGATCATTTATTCATACAAATACCTTGACAAATACGTTATTGTATATACAGGCAACTCATTTTGATGAGGTTAGTAGTATTTAATATATCGCATTTAGTAAAATTTAACTTGTTACATTAAAATTTTTTATTTTTTTGTCATTATTGGGTTATGAGGAGGTGCAAGTTGGACACTTGTCACAGGCGCATTAAACCCTCGTTGCGGCACTGGTCCCAAGTTCTTCCAAGTTGTTGGTCATTAAAGAATAAACAGTGGAGATCATCTCGCTTTTTTAAACATCAATATATATCATTGTGTCGAATTCAACGACGTACTATAGCATGACCTCGAGGTGACCCTAAAATAATGTTGGTCAGTAAAGAACGGGTTTCCAGCGCGGAGTGCGCTGCTCCCTTAGCAATCGCTCTCGTTCCAGCATAATGGAGAGTATTTTCAGGCTCGGTTCTCATCGCGTCGTCCCGATCGTTTATCGCAGCTGCAACAATTGAACGTACCCTAACGCCCGGTCTCGCCGGGTCCCGTCGGCGGATTAAACGCGAGCCGCGCTTCCGTAGCGGCGTTTAGAGGTCAGCGACCTTCCTGTTTGCGACTTTTTTCCGCGATTATACATACAAGAAAAAGAGAGTGTCGTCCCTCTAATTCGCCCCCGGCTCTCGCGGCATCTCCATTTCTCGCACGCCTACTTGCATCGATCTGAAAGCCTGGTGTAAGTACACGCATCCAACGAATTCGCGCGCGCGCGCGCGTGGAAAAGAGCGCCAGGAACGGGTACAGCAAGCAGCAGCACATTCAGAAAAATCCGCTTTCAGCACTAATAGTGCTTTAAGAGCCGTCTAAAAGGCTGCTCGAAAGAGGAAGCGCGCAATTAAAAGCGAACCTCTCTTAATACGGGAGCTTCCACTTGTGCGTCGAAACGCTGTCGTCGATGCACTCGGGCCTCGTATTCGCATAATTTCGACTGGGAACCAGTCGGGCACAATTCTAAGGTATTCAGCGACTGATCCCTGGACACGTTACAGCGTCTGTACGGCGAGAACGCGAGAGAACTCCAGACTTCGGGCCCGGACGAGCCGGGTCGGGCCTGATCGATTCCTGAAAGTACGGACGTTTATCGTTTCGCTGCGAATAACGCTTGCGAGCCATGTGAAATCGGCGGTGATAACGGAAACCTCGCCGCTCGACGCACTCGCATTAATGCGATACGATTGTTTCTATTTTTGTACATTGCCCGACGCGAGGGCATCGCCTGGTTTCGATACTTGTCCGACGTATTGATTCTTCCGTTGCAAGCCTTTTACACTCGTGTGCAGCTGTTGTTCTACAAACCAGTTTCTCCGTAGGAATACAAAAGGTTAAGTTCCGCAACAAAAGATCTCTAGGTGCAGTTTTGTTTGAAATTAGTGGACAGCTTGTACTCTTTGAATAATTACTTACACAATTATAAATAAATGAGAAATAAATTCTTAAATTGTTTTACATCTCGGAGAGCAGCGTTGCACACGCGCGTCCCTAATGTTAGTCGGCGCACGGTCTAACCGGGTTAATTGGAATTCCCGGCTTCATCCACGCAATTAATTAATCGGGCATCTTTGACTGGTTTCCCCGGGCGAGGTAATTTTTGCCGGAACGCGTGCGCTGGAAACCGCGTTCGCGAAGAAGGCACACCGGTGGCTTTCACCTAGCGTTTTCTTTGTTTCGAGCCTCGAAGCAGTGCTACGCCGCGCGGCGGAGCAGTACGCAACGCGGCAGCGTGCACGCCGCAAAAGCCAGGAGCTTTTTGAGCCGGTCGCAAGAGAGCGGCTGGGACTCTTTGCGAAACAAGAGCCGAAAGCTTTGAAATAAGCCGCGTTTAAATGATTTCTTAGCGTGCGCCGAAGCGCGGCGGTATGCCGCCTTAATTTTTCCGAATGCGAAACTTCTGCTGTGATGAAGAAGCCTCTCCTCCGTATCCCTCAATTAGACTGACGTTCCGAAGCGACGCGACGTGTAACTTCCGAAACAATGGGGCCCGATTTCCAAGAGAAGTCGCGGATCGAGTTGATCGAGTTGCTCGCATCGATTCTGAAAGAGGAACGAACTGAATACGCGTTCACTGTGCCAATGTTATTGCTCCGCCATGATACTTATATCTCCGGGAGTTTCAAAGCGTTCATTATTCCTCTCCGGCGATGACCTGAAAAAATCGTCGCAGCGAGAAGGGGACGTGGAAAGAGATTCATTCGCGTAAGGAAACATCTTGCACGGTAATCAGTCATTAATCTTTTACATCGGACTGATTTCAACGGGAGAAAGAGAGAGAGAGAGAGAGAAAGAAAAGACAGTAATAAGCTGGGGTAACCAGCTTGATCCACAGTCATCCCTCTGAATGCAGCAGGTTCGTGCTTATGGTCGGCCGCGCGAGAAGGGAAAAAGGAAGAGGGGGACTGGTAGCGAGTCACGTTGCATCGAAAGGGACAACAATAAAGTGTCCAGCGTCGGGGACAGCGACAACAAGCCTCGCCGAGGGGGTTTGAGTGGGAGGGTATTAATAATAAGAAGAACGGAGAGGAAACAGGTTTGCAGAAGAATGGCCGGATGGCGGTGGCGACCGGGAGAAGGCGAAGAGGAAGAATAAGGAGTGAGGAGTGAGGCGGGGAAGGAGAAGAACGTCGAGGTTCTCTCTTTCGTTGCAACATAACGCGGGATGCTGCCGGAAGAAAGCTACGATGAAGGGTTTTTCTTCCTTTTTTTTTTCGCTGGGACTTTCTGTGTAGTCGGGGGTGGTGGTTGGGTCGGCAGTTTTGAAAGAAGAAGAGTGGGCGGCAGTCGCGGCGGCGGCGGCGGCGGCTAGGGTGGAAAACGGTCTGCCGATGAAATAAAGAAGACGAAGGAGAACAGAAACAGGAAAGACCAAGGGGGATGATGTACCGAGCCTATGCAATCAGCAGCCGCCGATTGTTTGGCGCCCGAGCGCAACGATCCGTGCACAGCACTGTCTGCCTTTTTCGCGCTACCACTGCACAGCAGCAATGCTTGACGATTATGCACTCGCTTCTCTGCCGCCAGATAATTAGGAGTTAATTAACTAATGGCCCTTTATACCGTACCCTTCTTGCCTCCGCGCCCACCGGCCGCCCTCTCTCTCCCTCTATCCCTGGTGTTCCATTCTTCGTTTCCGTTCCCGTCTCGCTCTCTCATCCAGCTCTTGCTCCTTCTCCATCTTGTGTCCGTCCACATACCCTCCTCCCCTGCCTTCTGTCGACCCCTTTAGACCCTCACTCCCCTCTCCCTTTTCTGTCTCTCCGGTTCTCGTCATTTTCCAATTCCCCTCACTGGCACCAGCGTCCTTTGTGCTCCTTCTTAGACGCGGAGGAACGTTTGAATGCCAACCATCAGCCCGCCACGGTCCCGTGGCTTTTTTTGTCTTCCCCGCGAGGTTTGATATGCCGTAATGGCATGACGCACAGCCGACACACACCCACCGAGAAGAAAAACCCGTACGCGCTCGCTCCTCTGATTCCGAGAGCTCCGACGACTACCTTTTGTAGACTTTCCGGCCGAGCGTGTGCGCCGCGGCGCGACATCCGAATGCCACCGCGCCGAGGAAAATCCGATGGATACACGGTTTACGCGAACTTACGACGTCGATGGCTAATCCGTCCCGTCTGCCCGCGGATTCTACCACTGGAAAGCCACGGAACGTCACGTTATTCCTCTAGACCCCTTAGAATTTCATCTTAACGTCGTTCCAATCCTCCCGGGACTATGATTAGAGTGTCAGTCTGTCACTGTACGGCCGACGGTACACTTCCTTGGAGGAGGTCATTCCTCAAATCATCTGGAACAACTTTTTCCTTTGCAAAAATCTCCTCCGACGCCTGGTTAACGAGTTATTCACGAAAACCACGGGGCAATCGGGGCGTGGCTACTGTGGACTGGTTCCCCCTCCGAGGCAGGTCCCCTTGATCGCGGCGTTGGCATTGGCCGGGGCGGGGCCCGTTCGCTGTGGCCACGCCTCCATTGCTCCGTGTTTTTCGTTGATAACTCCTGAATCAGGCATCGGAGAACAGTTGTGCAAAGGAGAAAATTACTTCGAATCACCTTCGGAATCGCCCCTTTAAATCGCTCAACTTTAAACTTTACCAAATCAACTGCAAAAGCAACAATTTCTGGTTATGCAAGGAGAACTTTACCTTGACGCTACAGCAAAAATCCCGGGGAATCGTCGCGCCGATCGAAATGCTTTCGGTTAATCAAGCATCTTGCGTGACTCGCGCGACCTGGAACAAAGCCGCGTGGCTTCTTGTCTGGAGCGTCGGGCTTTTCGCGTCCCTCGCCGCGATCATTCACTCGGCACCATTCCCGGAGAATTCTTCGGCGCGATTCGCCCGCGCGCGCCTGTGGGAATTCATCGGGGTGTCGGGAACAATGCAGGGTTGCGTTGGAACACGGAATTTTGCGAAGCGGCGACACGGCCGCTATTTTTCTTTTTCTGTTTTCCTACGTCGACGCGAACGGTCCGGAGGGTGCACCGCGTTCGCGCCTCGCGTGAATGAGGATCACCGATCGGATCCTCCGAGGATAGCCCATTGAATCTCATAATTACGAAATTGCTAATGGAGCTGCCTACGGGGGAGAGACGTCTGCGAGGATGACGCCTGCGACGAGCTACAGTCCCGGATGAGGGATGCACCTCGGCATTTTGATCAACTCTGGATTTTTAAACGGAACCACCAAGCGTGGCGCATTGTTCGCGGGGATCGATCCGGTGTCGCGTCGATGATGGCGTCATCCTGAAGCCTTTCACGGCTGACAAGGGGCATTAGCCGTGTTAATTCGCCGTTAAACGAGCCGGGTTCAGCATTAGTCCGCGCGTATCGCGCTAATTATTCGGAATCGTCGACGCATCTTCGATATAACCTATCGTCATCATCGTCCTGATCAATGTAGGTTAGGTTTAGAATCATTTCGGCCAGCTCCTAACGATCTCGCAACGATAGCGACACAGTTTATTTCGACTTGCATTCAGGCCGGATCATGTGACGTGGCAACACTGCATACAAACCATGCATCAGTCCGATCAGCTGGTCCGATCAAGCTACTGCATACTAGGGATGCCGTGAACTGCTACTTTTGCAGAGATGGCCGTGATGTAACAATGTCTCAGGCCGAACTTCAAGTCGGACTGAGACAGTGTTGCCAAATTTACCTCGTTCCGGCCGGATCGGGGTCATACGAACAAATCTGTTGTTTTTTCTCCGAGTGGAGTTCATTGACCAATTTTGCAACGTTCTTGTACCGCTCTTTTTTTATACGTCCAAGAATTGTATGGAGGATTTATGTCTATTTGTTTATTGCAGCTGAAAGGAAAACCTCGTTGGGCAAGGACTGGCACGGTTCCTGCCTACGCTGCGAGAAGTGTAACAAGACATTGACACCCGGCAGCCACTCCGAACACGAAGGCAAACCTTACTGCAATCATCCCTGTTATTCAGCCCTTTTCGGCCCTGGAGGTAAGCGATAACATTCCCGAAACTTCTACGAAACGTACGCGATCTTCAAGCAGGTTTTATTAAGAAATTTCGTCTGTTCTGATTCCAGGTTTTGGACGGGGTGGTGCGGAGAGCTACGTTTACAAGAAATGAACAGCAACGAATAATATATAAGGCGACAAGTTATTGCTAAGTGGACCGCGTTACCTGTGCTATAGAATTATTAAAGCAATCGTTAACAGACTACCTAAGAATATGTACGAACTACAATGCCTTCGTAGATAATACAGAAAATATGTAATAACGCGAATATTCCATTTTTTTGTATGACTGTATTATGTATATTGTTATTACGTATGAGCCATTGAATAAATGTAGGTATCTTATTATATGTCACTTTTCTTCGTGAAGACTGCTAACAAAATTATGCTGGTTCTGATCAAGGATAACAAAGGGAGCAGCACTGTACTGGGGAAATCTCATATCCACAATCTCATACTCTCGTTTCCACTCTGGTTTTACCACAGACGAGATATAGAATACAGAATTAATATTATGGGAGCACACTAATTACCCAATGGAGTTTTCTGCCTCACGTCCACGGGGCTCTAACCCCATAACCTAACCCAGACTTAACGTCCTCTTACCATTTCCGTGTCACATCCTATCTTATCGGTCCGAATTAATATTCTGAATTGCCGACTCAGTAGAAAATGTCGGTAAACGTAAACCCGGTAATGTTCAAATAGAGATTCACATTATCGACATCTGTCTACATTATCGACAGTGGTGCCAGACGGTACCGAAACGGATGCTAAATACTCTCCTCCTTTTCCCCTTCCACTATCCTATTCCACCACCATGAGCATACTCCAATGTCCCCGACTAAGAGCGTAGACTGGTCACGTGACGTGTCACATATTACTCTGGTCATCAGAGAGGGGGTATATCATCTTACCTCGATTTCCCCGTTCTGGCGACACTGATTATTGAAATCCGCCACAACGTTTCTACGACAGTGCACTCTATCGAAATGAAACAATCAGCTAGCGAACTACATGAGGTTGCAACACAAAAGGTGTGTGTCTGAGGCAGCTAGATTTTACTGCGTTATCTGTCAGCCTCTATGAGCCAGTCAACATTCGTGTTATAAATATTAAGAATATCAGCTTTGTTCATGTACAATATAAATATTTTATGTATGATTTTTCAACGAATAAATAAAAAGGCAGTGTAATAAAAAAGCATACATATATATATCTGCGTATATATTTATTGAACCACCAATTTTTCCCGACCGTCCGACTTTTCGTAGAGTTATACTACTGAATTTGCAGCAATTTTCGACCGTCTGACTTGTCGTTGAGTTGCACTACTGAATTTCGTGCCACCTCCTTCGATATCATGTGCTCCTAATACAAAATTCAATTTTAAAGATTTTCGAAAATTTTCGACCGTCTGGCTTAACGTTGTGAGTTATACTACTGAATTTTCGAAAAATTTCGACCGTCTGACTTGTCGTTGAGTTGTACTACTGAATTTCGTGCCACCTCCTTCGATATCATGTGCTCCTAATACAAAACTAAATTTTCGAGATTTTCGACCGTCTGGCTCGTCATTGAGTTATACTACTGAATTTTCGAAAATTTCGGTCGCCTGATATATCGTTGAGTTGTACTACTGAATTTCGTGCCACCTCCTTCGATATCATATTCTCCTAATACAAAACTAAATTTTCGAGATTTTCGAAAATTTTCGCCAATGCTCGACCGTCTGACTTGTCATCGAGTTATAGTACTGAATTTTCGAAAATTTTCGGTCGCCTGATTTATCATTGAGTTGTACTACTGAATTTCGTGCCACCTCCTTCGACATCATATTCTCCTAATACAAAAATCCATTTTCGGAGTTTTCGACAAATTTTCGACCGTCTGGCTTGTCGTTGATTTATACTACTGAATTTGCAGCAATTTTTCGACCGTCTGACTTGTCGTTGAGTTGCACTACTGAATTTCGTGCCACCTCCTTCGATATCATGTGCTCCTAATACAAAATTCAATTTTCGAGATTTTCGAAAATTTTCGACCGTCTGGCTTAAGTTGAGTTATACTACTGAATTTTCGAAAAATTTCGACCCTCTGACTTGTCGTTGAGTTGTACTACTGAATTTCGTGCCACCTCCTTCGATATCATGTGCTCCTAATACAAAACTAAATTTTAGAGATTTTCGACCGTCTGGCTCGTCATTGAGTTATACTACTGAATTTTCGAAAATTTTCGGTCGCCTGATTTATCATTGAGTTGTACTACTGAATTTCGTGCCACCTCCTTCGACATCATATTCTCCTAATACAAAAATCCATTTTCGGAGTTTTCGACCAATTTTCGACCGTCTGGCTTGTCGTTGAGTTTCGCTACTGATTTTCGAAAATTTTCGACAGTCTGACTTGCAGTTGACTTGTACTACTCAATTTCTTTCGCTATCATATTCTCAAAATACAAAGACTATTTTTTGTCTGATTTGAAAAATTGTTCTCGGTCCAAAATTTTCGAAGATGTTAATTTAATTTGACTATAGAATAGTCTTGTACAAGGTAGGGAAGAAGGAACACATTAACTGTTGTAACTAATATTCTTTATTTTTCACCAAAGTATTACAATATTGATTCTGTGACTGCAATCTTGTGGTTCTGGTCTATGCTACCGAGGAAATGGTTGGCCTCTGTCCCGCTGGATTGCAGCACTATGCTGATTGTGTAGGATCGCAGAAAATCAGGCAGTTCCAATTAGTAGCTCCGGAGCTATTCGAGGCACCTTCCCAGCTTAGGTTCTTCTTCTTTACGTTGTTCTTCTGTACGTAGTAGTGGAAAGAGGTACTCGGAGAGGAATACGTTGGAACTCCCTGCGGAGAAAATCAACAGAATACACATTGCATCCTTTCCATCTTATTATTCAGCTGATGCATCATTTAGGCTTGTTTTAATTCGTTTACTTAAGCATCATTTGGACTTACTTTAATTTGTTTTATCCCACTTTTCCCGCTTTCAGGCTCGTTTTCATCCGCAAATCATTCTGATTTACAACTTATTGATCGAGCACTGCAGTGTCTGACCACGACCAACCGAATCTACTTACTGAAACCACTGCGGCGCAACACGTGCTCGATTTACAACTTCGATTTTCTCGAATACGAGGCGTCGAATTATATAAAAAAGCTTTTTAAAAACCACGCTTATATTAAAATGCACTAAAAAGGAGAAAATATTTTTTTTAGACACCAGTGACTATAAATAAAAGTGTGGAGTGCTAAACTATATTGATGTAATCTTCGTCGACGCTGCACGCTTTTATTTATAGTCACTAACGGCTAAAAAAATTATTTTCTCCTTTCTAGTGCATTTTAATATAAGCGTGGATTTTAAAAGGTTTTTTATATATATTTTTTTATTTTCTACTTTTTAGTCTTTCTTAAATGGAACGCAAGATATAGTAATACTGGTATGAAATAGTAAGATATAGAAACGCAAGATATGGAAATACGTTAGATAGAATGAGGGGATGACTCCGAGAGACGAAGTCTCTTGATGGAGTCCGAAATTGTCCGAAATGGAACTAAATGAACGGAACACCACACTGACTGAGCTCCTTTGGTGCGAAATGGGCCAGTGGAGTGGGGATAAGTCGGAGTGGGAACGCGTAGTGGAGTAGGGAGCGCTGGTGCGCGGAGTGGGGATCGCTGAACGCGATGACGTACTACCGAGCGTCGCGCGACGAGGTGTGACGGTTAATATTAAAAATTTTTTCTCCTGGGCGCACAGTATTTTTGAAAAAATTTGTTTTTTAATATTGCATTGTCATCCAGTTCTGAGCTATGTTTGAAGTTTCAGGTCTCTAGCTCATCGGGAAGTGGTTTAAAATTCGATTACAAGATTCGACGCATACAACAACACCAACAACGACGACAACTCGGCCAGCTAATACAAGCGTGGTAATAAATGTGACACGGCTAACTTTCATATAAACCTCATATTTATTTAAAAAGGATGTACAGAGTTTTGTTTGCAAGTATCAACAGCGAGACTCGGCAAGAGCGGCGCACGGAACAAGAATATCACACGTGTACGAAGTGAAGGAGAAATAATAGGCAGAAACATGTTTGTTTGTCTCGATGAAGAAAGGTTCGCGGGGCGCAGCATCCAAGCCGAAGTCTCGATTTCGTATGTGTTGTTCGCAACCGTTTCGCAGGCTGTCTGTATGCGCGCGAGTGTATGTCATGTGTGTACGTACTTGTGTGTAATCGGTGAATGGAGGGAGGAGGAGCTGTGGGGTAGGGAGTGATGAACATTCCCTTCGTTTGAATGCTGCGCGAAAAAGAAAATGTGCTTCAGTTCCATTCGTAACGATGCATTGGTTTTTCTCCATTTTCACGAATTACATCGTCGTGCTGTTCCTCGTTACGCTTCGTTTACAAAAAAAAAGAACATACATAAAGAGAAAAAGAAAAAAAAATACCGCCCCCATCCTATGGGGGAACTCGGAAACGTTTTACTGCGATATTGCTCTCTCAATGGGTTTCTTTGGCAAAACTTATTACACATAGGTCGTCGTTAAAATTAATAAATAATAAAGGCAATTAAATAATAATATAATGATGATAATAATATAATAATAATAATAATTAGAATAATAATAAATCGTGTGATAATAATGAAAGTAGCGATAATAGCAAATAGAATAATAAGAATCATCAGTTATGATAATAGGTAATAGAGTAACAATGTGAAAGTACGCATTAGTCACAATTACAATCCCGGTGTATGTCTGTGTCTGTGTGTCTGTGTGTGATCATAAATCGTACTACGGAGTCGGATCGAGTTCACTTCCGGCTGAGCTTTGCTCCTATGGGCCAACACCTTTCGAACGAGGAATCTCCATTTCCTCGTTTCAACAGGGTATACATCAGAGTCGCCAGAATATAATTCCCCACTTCAAGCTTCCCCTTCTACGCTGCTCCCCACTCATCCGCCCGGTCACGTGACGCCCTCCCTCTCTGCGGGTACCGGACAGAGAGGGGGTAGCCGTTTCCCCTCGATTCCTGCCCCCTCCACTGGCGACTCTGGTGTACACTGCGATTTACGATCAGCGAAAAACAGCGGATTTCGCAGACCCGAGGATTGCAATTTGTTTCTCCCATTCATTCTCGCTCGCATCTCTACGCCACTTACTATACACACCAACCTTTTCCCGCAGACGTTTCCTCGCGATACGCAACGCGACAATCTTTCTTCGATGGGTCTACAACTAGAAGTGGGCGGGCACAAGGAAATTCGGGTCCCGCCCACTCCTAATGATTAGGTCGTTCGGAAAGTTATTCGCAAAATGCATTTACAGCAAAATTGAGTAGAAGAAATTGAAAATTGTAGGAAAATATGGAAAATTGAAGATGTCAACACATGATTTCTCATCTATTAAAATTATTAAGGGGTGAAATAATATTAAATTCGGAATCTATTTCTTGTAATCGACGCAGACTGCGGATGTTCATGCAGTTTTCAATTTTTGTAGACAAATTTTGAGAAAGTGGAAACACATAAAAGTATAATTTGCAGTGGTGGTCTTTGTAGATCTGAAATAAATATAACACGTACTAAATTCTGTGGAGTTTTATATAAATGCACAACGGTCCGCATCTCTAAACGAGAAGCGAGATTATTTTCCGAACGACCCAATGCAACACCTGAATATCGCGGCTGTTGGAGCAACACGCTGCGGATCGACTTGCGTTCGATTATAATCGACACTGCGTTGTAAAAACTGAGGATGTCCGTGTATCGGAGAGCGCGCGAATAAATAAAGTACACACCGGATAAAAATCTCTTTAAAAAAGATCGCGGTTAAAATAAATAACAACAGCGAATGTCGAGCGGCCTGTTATCGTTCACCCGTGCTGCGCACGAAAATAATTCGCTAATTATTAGATAACTGTGTGATGCGAGAGCTCGGAAACCCATTTCACGGTGAATTTCTCAAGCGAGGCGCGCAAGATCCATTTATAATCTCTTTGAAAACTGCGGGACGACGATGCACTTCTAATTGATTGCGTTGATTATGAAAATCATTAATTAAAATCGCCGTCTCCCGACGTGATCCGGATTGCACTGCTCGCCGACAAGCGACGAATAAATTTCACCGAAAAACCGACCGAATAAATAAATACACGTTTTAAAAAAAGAAAAGAAAAAGAAACACAATACCTCCGATTTGCAAGACGAGCGCACGAGTCGCCGAGAATTCGAGGCGCTCCGGTCTCTCGGCTTCGCGTAAATTTCCTTATTAACGTTACAAATTAACATTTTCGCCCGTTAATCATCGAGAAATTGCGAGCACGTAACTTCTCATTAAAGCGAGCCGGACGTTAATTACGGTCTCTCGCGGCTTAGTTTTTTCGCGTTTTTCGAGCGTTCCGCATTACGCCGAGCCGGAAGCGACGCCACTTCCGGTGTGCTCCGGAGGCGTCGAACGGAACGCTAGAAACAACCGCGTCGTTTATACATTTTATATTGTTTCGGATGTGCCGATAAAAAGGTTTGTCAGGCGAACGTACACGGTAGAAAACAATTTTTACATCCTCTCCGAGCCATTAATCTTCCCGCTGACCGATCGGGACTCGTGCCGTTTCGCCTTTCACGCTTTCCCTAGTGCAAATTTAAATTCGCTTTATTGTTTTCGTCGATCCAGCGTGTCGCTCATCTGGACTTCAACACACGCAAGACGGGAGGGAAAGTGCCCTGGCACAGGTCTGTGTTCTGGCACACACGTGTGAAGTATTAGCACAGACTTGTGTTCTGGCACAGGCTTGTGTTGCTCGAATTAATTAATGCACAGATCTGTGCCCTGACACAAACTTGTGCTCTGACACACAAGTAAAAAGTAGCACAGACTCGTGTTCTGGCACAGGCTTGTGTTCTGGCACAGTTCTGTGTTCTGGCAAAATTATGTTGTTCTGAATGCACAGACCTGAGCCCTGGCATAATTGTGTTTCTCGAATCACTGCACAAACCTGAGCCCTGACACAGGCCTGTGTTCTGACACACAAGAGTGAAGTAGCACAGGCTTGTGTTCTGTCACAATTGTGTTGTTCGAATTACACGCGTGAAATTAACGCACAGACCTGTGCCCTGGCATAATTGTGTTTCTCGAATCACAAGCGTGCAATCGCTGCACACACCTGAGACCTGGCACAGGCTTGTGTTGTGGCACAGACTTGTGCACTGTCACAATTGTGTTCCTCGAATCACCCTCGTGGGATCACCGTACGGATTAACGCGCCTTTTCCAAGGTACATGTGCTCAGCAAAGCCCTCGAATAAATTCTAACAGATTGGACAGTTGCGTACACCGAGTGTCGCGCTTTGAAAACGTTCGTCTGTATACAATAGATCGAGCCGGAAGAGACTGTGGTACGTGTTTCGCACTGCGGCGTTTAAAATGCTCACTGTCTATCTCGGACCTGTACATCTGTGAACGTGTCGCTCGAAACCGCCATTTTAAAAACTGTGCACCCGTCTAAGCTACGCAACGCACGCAACCATCGTATCGGCAATCAGTGTCTTGTGGTCTTTGGTTTCTACAAAAAATATATATAATATCCTTAACAGTTAATGATCGTTCCGTCGATTCCTGATTTAAAAGTCTCAATAAACTTATCGATTACATCTACCATATACTCTATGTCGTTTTTTGGGGGGAAAGGGGGATTTCTGGGGTGTTTTTTTTTCGGGGATGAGTGGTGGTGGGTAGGGTTGGTGCTTATTTAGGAGAAAGAACGTGCCATCGTTTTTCTTTCCGGCAGTTGACTCTGTCTGTTTACGCGAGTATATAGTATTATTTATATATTTATATATGTATATATATATATGTGCTTCTCCAATTTTTTTTCTTTGTATATATATATATATATACACACACACGTTCTAAATACCGTCGACGACAAATGTGCCCGACTGCATCGTCTCTTTACCAGCTACCGTCTCTGTTTATATTTTTTTTGTTTTTTCCTTCCCAAAGAATAAAACACGTAGAATGCGCGGGCATATTTGGAGGGGCGACCGACTCTTAGAATTATTCTAACCGAAGATCGTTAAATTAATCTAGCTACGGTTTAATGCGCACTCTACAGAGTATCGACACTGTCGTTCGCAGACCTGCGACCAGGTCCTCGGCAGCGTTGTCGTTCGAACAGTCCGGGGCCAGACACTCGTCGAGTCGTTGCCGTTCGTTTCGAATCGTCACGCGTCGGCCGAATTTACCGATTCTATCAATTACTCCCGACAACGCGATGCTCCGGTGCCGATAGTTCCCAATACAGTATTACACACGATCGTCCACCGGGTCGTGTCCATGCTGCGTACCACGCAGAGCCGTGTCTGAACGTCGTCGAGTGAAGCGGTCCAAGTCTCTATCTCTCTCGGGATTGTCATGCTCGACAATTGCAATCGAACGTTTCGGCGAGAGATCGTGTTTGTCCAGGAGAAGTCGATCATTTTACAAGCTGTGTGTCGTGCATCACGTGTGTCTGGCCATTCGCATGAAGTTCACCGGCGAGCTTCACGTGTCCTTTCTGATCCTCCTTTAGAATTCGTCCCCGAGCCCGTAGAAAAAGAGATCATTGCTTGTCCTCAGCGTGGTTCCTCGTAATATGGCGTCCGTCTTCCCTGCTGGTCGATGTCCCCGTTCCAGGAGAACACTCTGCCCGGAGCTGGTCTTCTGTAACATCGTCGTCGTCGATCAATCAGGCCAGATAGAGATCCGTCGGCGTGGAGGCGTGATCCGGTTTGGTGCACGCACTTCCGGTCGGCGAGGCCGCGCTCGCACCGCTGCTCGCCCTGGTCGCTGCCAATGGCGAACGACTGGCCACGTCCGTGCTGTTGTCTGGCCCACCGTTGTTGCATTGATTATTGCCCTGCTGCGAATTGTTGTGGGAAGACGCCAGCGTGTCCCCGTTGCAGTAATAGTACGTCGAATCTGCAACACAACGACAACCACAACCCTTAATCTCGTGCTACACCACCGGATTCTACTTCGCGGCTTTAACTAAACAAGTGTCCTAATGTCATCTCGATGCAGCATCTGCCGTGATGAGATCACAAGAAGGTCCCTGGCAGGTATGCGGTGACGTAGGCAAGAATGAGCGGCGGCCGATTGGTTAGTTTGGAAGGAGCGCGCCTTCTATTGGCCCAAGCGGCCACACACACTACATACTACTACTACTACTCTTGCCTCTGTGCCG